>NW_026087159.1:10000000-11323904 GCF_022539395.1 Myiozetetes cayanensis | reverse complement strand
CTGGGTCCAACAGTACAAACAGCCTTTCAGTGCTGGTCTAAAATAATTAATTTTGCCCTTTAGCATTGATTCCTTGAGGTTTTAAAAGGAACTGCGCTGGCTGGAGCACCTTGAGTGTCTTTCTAACCATGTGCTATACTTTATACACTTTATCCTTTTGGACAAAGGAAAACCAAGCCAAGTATTCATTTCCAGCATTTGCCCCTCCAAAGTTTATATCCAAACTGCTGTTTTAAACAAGCAACTGAAATTATACACTGCCCAACTACAAAATAAAGTATAAATAACATTCATTCCCTTCTTGCTCTGTTGAAAGGCTGCTATAACAGTGTGCATATGACTAAAGTTAATTTCAGATCTGCTGTTTGTAGGCGACTGGGGGAGGATATGAAGGTGAGGATGCGTATCCCAACGCAGAACTTTTCTTCTTGGACATTCACAATATTCACGTCATGCGGGAATCTTTGAAGAAGCTGAAGGACATTGTTTATCCTAATGTGGAAGAATCACACTGGTTGTCAAGTCTGGAATCTACCCATTGGTTAGAACATATAAAGGTAACTTTTCCTTGATTGAAGAATGTTTGTCCAGATCTGTTGTGTCAGACTTGCTTTCTTTGCTGAGCTTTGAGGTAGTCCTGGTACGGAACTCATCAAACTACTTGGACTAAAAAAGCCAGCATCAGTGAGTGTTGACTTTCTTGCCAACTAATCTGAGAGTGTATTATGAGATATCATTACTAAGCAACAGTATTCAGTGTTGGTCTGCTTCAAGTTAAATGTCTTCAATAGGGGAATGAATTCTTAGCCTAATTGTCTTTAGGTGTGTGGAAACTGATTGATTTTGGTTTCTAGCAATACAGGACTACAGAAAACTGTCATTGTGCAAGATTAGTAAATACTTTAGTTGTCAGTATGTATGTGACTTTATTTTGTGAATTATGGATTTGTAAATAAGTCTTGTAAATTTAGTTGTAAATTTTGTAATTTCCATCTCATAGCACGAGTAAAATACTTAAACTGGTAATTCACTGATGTTCTTACTAGCTGACCTTTGAATCTTTTGCTTCAAGTACAGCTGTGTAAAAGTATTTAGAGTATTATGTGATGAATCCTATTTAATAAAATTTTCAATTTAATTTAATATTTGGAAAATAAGCATATTAGAAGGGTACAAGTTCCTTTTTCCAACAACTGAGATAATTCAGTAATTTAGTTCAAAGAAAGAAGCCAAATGAAATAATACAAAATTTTTAGAGAGTATATCCTATGGTAAATCCTCTCTTTCTTTAAAAAAGAAGCTTATGTTCTTTGGTTTATCAAGGTTACTCTTTTCTGCCCCGTTTTTTAAGAATTTGCTGTGAGATGAATTTGATCTTACTAAGGGATTAGGGAACCAATCTGTTTCTCTATTTTTATACAAGAAATTTGCTTGATCTCCTAGAAGATTCTTTTTCAATTAACTGCACCGCACTTTTAAGGTCTTTAAATGGAAACACTATTAATTTAGGCGCTGGAGATACAAATAAATCAGTGTAGCACTCTCACTTTAGCAGAAATCAATGTGTGTTGCTTTGGTGTGTGTCCCTCCCTGCCAGCTTGTCCTGACAGGGGCCATTCAGGTGGCGGACAAGGTGTCGTCGGGCCGGAGCTCGGTGCTGGTTCACTGCAGTGACGGCTGGGACCGCACGGCACAGCTCACGTCCCTGGCCATGCTGATGCTGGACAGCTACTACAGAACCATCGAAGGCTTTGAGGTCCTGGTGCAAAAGGAGTGGATAAGCTTTGGACACAAGTTTGCATCGGTAAGAATTAAAAGATAATCGAGAGGACCGCGCGGTATGGAATTTCTAGAAAGGTTTCAATGTTAAGCTGCTTGCTTTGTCTAAAGGTTTGATAATTCATTTCACTTTTTTGCACTATGGATTTAAAACGTTTCCAGTTAAACTGAGCAGAGCTTTTGGTTTTGGATCAGTTTGGTCAGTGTTTTTCTTGCTGTTCTTTCTCTGAAAACTTGTATTTTGGGCTTTACATTTTTTTAAAACCACAGAATTGCTAGGCTTACTGTGGTTATTGAGCAAAGAAAATAAGAAGGCAGAAAAATTACATCCTCTGAAATGTTTCTGCCAGAGGTCAGAGAAAGCTGGGACAGGAGGTTCTCAGTCACTCTCCCTTTGGACTGTTTTGAATGTCACAAGAAGCAGATGAATGAGTCTGGCCAATGCATGTTGTGATATTTTGAATGCTGCTTCCCAAAATGCTCTAAAGTTGTCATAATACCTCTCAAGAGGCTGTCACCAGTAATGCTGGCTCTTGTTCTTTTCAGTTGTCTTCTGTATGCTTAGAAGGTTAAGTAGAAATTGGCCATAGCAAGTCCTTAATATTCACCTGTTTATACCGTTTGTGTTAGAAAACTTTTCAAAGCATTAGTGGAACTTCTACTGAATTTGAATTTAACCAGGAAACCTGTATGAGCAACCTGGAGAAACAGAACATGCTGTTCCTGTAAACATTACAACAGTGTTAGTTGTTGATGCTGAACCTTGTAATTCACAGTAAGAACTTTCCACACCTTCAGTAGGAGTTACTTGCATGGATATTTTGTCCCTAATGGAATATTCAAAATGTGTTACTTAATATTGCCAAAATTGGGAAAATAGGCAGTCTGGGAAAAAAAATCAAGAAATGGAAAAATATACCTATGTATGTGTTTCATGCCCATTTTACATTTGCAAGAGTGTCTTAGTCACTTGGAAATTCACGTATAGCTACTCGGCATGAATCCCTTCATTTATGTGTGCTTGTAGGCTGTAGCAGTTTTTGATCTGTGAAAGTAGACAGACTTTTACTCCTTACTGAACACATATATGGCTGTTAAAAGATAGTAAGCATTTCAGACTATGAAAACTGAAGTGCAAGGAGGCCAATTTGTTTGTCTTCTCTAGAGTGCTTTTCAATTAATTTGCTACCATTGACTGAGTTCAGCTGCAATCTCTCATCTCCCTCTATTTCCTGACATTCAATTCTATTATTTTAAACTATCTTGCAAGCCACTGTACAGAGTAGTGTATGGGTTTTATGATTTTTCATGTCCTTAAGACATTAGGCTTGTGATCTTCCAGGCAGATAGACAACATCTTAGTTCAACATATTAAGACTTGCCTGTCTCCTCCAGGCAAGTACAGTCCAACAGAATTGTGGAGTTAATTGAATCTCTTTTCCCTGAATCTTACATGTTCTCAGCTATCAGATGCTAAAAGGAACTAAACAGCTTTTACCAAATGTAAATTTTTTTCTGTCTGTGGGGGGAATTCCTTTGATTGTTACTTTAGGCTCCTCAGAATAAGTGTTTCACCCAGACTTTAAAAATCTGTGTTAACTTTGTGTCAAGAACATGAACGTTTCTTTGAGCTCGCTTATGTTTGCTGACTACTTGAGGTTCAAGTGTGGAGGGGGAAGAGGGGATTCTGTGTGGGTAGTTTGATCTGGGTACTCCAGTGGCTTAAAATACAAAAGAAGACAAAGTATGTAACTTGGCTTTTGACAGACTTGCTGTGTAAATATAGTTCAAAATATGTTTTGCTTATTTACTAAACAATGGATGCTTCAGCAGTTCTGTTTGTCCAGTAACTAACAGGTTTTTGTAACACGACCAGTTATCACTTTGGAATTTTTTTCAAACATGTTTGGAACAGCTTTGCAGTATTTCTCTATATCTGAATCTCTCCTCCTTGGTGCAGTAACTGATTTGTAAATTGTAAGACTGGGCTGCTCTGTTACAAAAGAATGTTCTAGTGCAAAAGAAGAAATAATGTCTTGCCATAAAATGCCTGTTTTGGTTAACAGGAGGCTGTATTGCTTCATTTCAGAGAATAGGCCATGGTGATAAAAATCACGCTGATGCAGACAGATCACCCATCTTCCTCCAGTTTATTGATTGTGTGTGGCAAATGTCTAAACAGGTATGTTGTGTTATTCTTCAGTAATCTCTTCACACTATTACCTTCTGAATCAAAACCACAGATCTTTGTTTTTAAAGAAGTATTTGATTTGAAGAGGTCAGTGTACCCCTCTGCTCTGACCTGTAGTCAAAGAGTGTATTTACTTTTAAAATGTGCCATCTCTCTACCCTGTTTCTGAAAGTGATATACAAGCTATAGTTATGTTGCTTGACATGGCATTGGCTGTGCAGACACGGCTGATGTGTCCTGGACAATTCTTGGAAACAGACTGAGGGATGTTTTGTACCCAGCAAAGTGCTTTTACAGGAATTGCATCCAACTGGCTTAATGGAGTCCGTTGTTTCATGTCACCATTTTGTGAAGCTGTCCCTTGAACTGCAGGGACATGTGGTTTTGTCAAAGCTTGAAAAGGAAGCTTGGGAGCTTCTGAGTGCTGTGATTGAAATATATGTTCTATAAGTAATAGGACAAAGCAGCAAACTTGGTCTGTTTAGGGCCAAGGATTAAGATGTAAACCTTTTATTTTCCTATATGGTACTGCACTGCTATAGATATAAAATATAAAAATGTATCTGTCTTTTATTCTTTTTATAAATTAAAGGCAGTTACAGCATTTTGAGAAGAGTTTCTTTCAGTGGCTAATTTGAGAAAGTTGAACACCTTGTGCCATCTGAACACTTTGTCTGCTATGAAGTACCTGAAAGTATTACCTTAAAAATTATTTGTAGATGTACCCAGGCTTCTAAACTCTGCCTTTAGCCTTTTAACCAGGGCACATGCATATCTCTCTGCTTTCTCCATATGAAGAATGAATTTGTCTTTCCTGGTTTTAGTTTCCTACAGCCTTTGAATTCAATGAGCAGTTCCTGATTACAATCCTGGATCACTTGTACAGCTGCCGGTTTGGCACTTTCTTGTATAACAGCGAGTCTGTCAGAGAAAAAGAGGTTAGTAAAACCACTGCTTGTTTAATTGCATTGTTGTCTTGAGTCTAGGTGATTACAAAAATATTTGGTTGTATTGTATGTGGTTATAGCCCTTGGCTTTATTCTTTTTATACAATAGTTGTATGCAGACACTGAAATACTTGTCAAGCACTGATTTTGGAATCTTTCTAATGCAGTAACTTATGCTTCTAAGTAAACCAGAAGTGTATTAGTTTTAGAATGTAACCATGGCTTCTGTGATGGATTTCCTGATTTTTTTGCAAATATTTACTGTTCTTATTTCAATTTCATTTTAGAAAGTGACTGAGAAAACGTTATCGTTATGGTCTTTGATAAACAGTGAAAAATCTAAATACACCAATCCTTTTTATAGTAAAGAGCTAAACCGAGCACTCTATCCAGTAGCCAGTATGCGTCATTTAGAGCTCTGGGTCAATTACTACATCAGGTGGAACCCAAGAATTCGGCAACAAGTAAGTAAATTCTCTATACTGTACAAAAAAATGCTTTTAGACTTTGGAAATATGAAAGATTTTGTGTTATAACTGACTTGTAGGATAGTACCTGTAATCTGTTCGGGGTTTTAATGTTAGATTTATAAAGATGGAGAAAAAAGGTGAAAGTAATTACTCAGTTCTCTCTTGTTTGAACTCGGCTCTTCTCAGAACACTGATCTTATTTCGCTGTTTAGTAGCAAGTCATCCTCGACTTCTTTCTAGCCCCTTTTCTTGGAGACCGAGCTGCGGGAACATTTTTTAAGGGCATTTGGTGCTACTAAATGCTGAATGACAATGCTTAGAAATAGGGCTTGCTGATCCCTGAAGAGTGAGGGGCATTAGCATCACAAACGTGCTTAGTTGCACTTGCTTAGTCTTTCTCCTTTTTCTGAGAGAGGGTATGAAGTTCTTTAGAAATTAAATTACCTATTCAGTCCTTTCTCTTTCAAAACTATCTGTATTGATAGCTTCTATTGATGGTTAGATGTAATTTTTTTATTTAACTGATGACCCAACGTTATTTAACACAGTGAAGGAAGGCTGTTATTGAAAATTTATACAAGTGGCTCAGATTGGAAGCCCAGAAATGCTTTTATCAAGTTACACATAGTTCAGTTCTGTGCTTTTAATGTTTAGTATATGGACAGTGGATATTTGTTACAGTCTTGCTAGAAATCTCAGCAATGTGGCAGCTAAAGATAGTGCCCAGTGTCTCTCCTTAAGAAGTTTGGAGGTTTGAGTAGGAGAAGATAGAGGACCGATTTCTTTGACAGAAGCAGTCTTCACACTCCACCCCCTGGAATGAGTCAGGAGTTTTGAAGCAATGCACTTCCTTTCCTGCAGCCAATCTCCTGCATTATTTACAGCACTTCAGAGGCTGCAGGGAAGCCAGGCAGTTTGCTATGGCTTTTTACAAGTACGTTGCCTATTTTAATTTGAAGTTCTTGTTTTAAAGCTTTTTTTCACTCACTGTGAGAGACGAGGGTGTTTTGCAAAAGGTGAATCCAAAGATTTATTGTAGAAAGTGAGAGATTATAAGACATGCAAATTAGTTGTAGATCAACTTAAAAATGCGCTTTGCCATTATTCAGGAGAGGTTTTTGGCAGGAGTTTCTTAGTAGAAATGCAAACCCATGTGACATCATTCCATGCTGCTACTATTGGTCCCTAATTTTCACCATTTTTTATATACAAAATGCAAGGAGTTTTTTCTTCTCATGAAATTTATGCTTCATCTTCACTTAAGCAGCTGAATTAACTGAATCATTTTTTTTATTACCTTTGTTTACTTACAGAATTCACTAGTAAAGTTTTTTATTTCACTTGTTTGTTTACACTAAGTTGCAAATTTACTATTAAAAAACTTAAGTAAATCTCATCAGTGAGAGAAGTTATTTAATCTGAAGACATGGATTTCATGTCTTCATAATCTCAATAATCTGGCTGTTTTTTAGGGAAGATGGTGAGATATCTGCCTTCTGGAATCTAAAACCTTTCAATACGTCAAGAAGAAAGCTTTGGACAATGTGAATAGCTAGTTTGCACACAGTCTTAGATAACAAGAAAATAAAATCCATATGCTCCAGGAAGAGGAGGCTGATTTTACTGTGTTAGGACAAACTGTTCTGTGCAAAGATTTTCTTTGGGGGAGGCAGCTGGAAGGCTCTTGGGTTACAGAAACGAGTATTTCTGTTTAGCTGGAAACTGCCACATGTGCTAGGGAACCACATCTACTCCAGCAGCCTGACTGTGTAGACGTAGTTGGACTGAAGTGGTAAGACTAACATGGATCTCTTTCTAGCAGCCCAACCCCGTGGAGCAGCGTTACATGGAGCTCCTTGCGTTACGTGACGATTATATCAGGAGACTTGAAGAGCTGCAGATCACAAATAATTCTAAGATACCCAATTCATCAGCCTCATCAACATCTCCCTCACAAATGATGTCCCATGTACAAACGCATTTCTGAAGAAAACGTTGGATTCTTTCTATGCTGTAATAGCAAGTGGTGCTTCACATAGATCTATAGCAAAGGAGGAATATTCTAATGCCTTACGTTAGACTGTCCTAACACAAAGTATTTTAGACTGTCTTGATTTGAGGAGGACTTCAGACAAAACCAGCTCTTCAATTACGTGCCTTTCAGAACCTGTGGACCGGGAACATTATCAATCAACTCATAGTTACGGAGGGCTCTTTAAGAGTTACTTTGGAAAGTCTGGTACAATTGAAATTAAATTGATTTGTTGTTTTCATAAGAATGCTTTAATTTATTACACTGTAGGCCATGTTCCTATAAGGAAGTTCATGCTCAGTCTTGAATATGTCGTGAATAAACACATTAATGTCAATAGGAATATTCACATTGTGTAAAATTAGGTATGTGTGTATTCCTGTTAGGAATACATGCAAGTTCATGAGGTAAAAATAACCTCTGTTGTAAGGTTTCAGAGAGAAGTGCTGAAACTTTCTGGTTACCAGAGAATTCCAAATTTTCCTTTTTTGAAATAGAAATATGGAAGGCATTTCACTGCTATGCTTCTAATTAAAAAGTTCAAATAGCTCAGTAGATATCAAAACTAAAAAACCCCTTTTTTATTGTAAATTGATTTTATTTTGAAAAAGGAAAACAAATGCCAGTTGTACTGGATTCTGAGAAGTCCTGTTTTGGCTATTTGTTCCAATCTAAAGTATATTACAAATTATCACTGTGGGCAATATTAGTTCTTTGGATTAATGCAGAATAAAATGTTTCTAAAGACAGTTTATATAATTAAAAACAGACCCACAGAGACATTACTTAAATATCCAGCAATAGCCATAGTACTAAAGCTTCTGTTTGTCTTGTTAATGTGCCTATTTAAAGGAGCTTTTATACCAAAGTAGGCAAAAATTGTGTTATAAATAATTTTGAAAACTTGTACATTTATAGTTTACTGTTTAATTTAACTTCTGTGCAGCAAATTTTATTCTTAAGTATTTAAGGAGCTTTGGTATCCAAGATTTGCATATAGTGAGTGCACTTACGTTGAACCTTTCTGTGAGCTCTAGTTTCAAGCCTTCCTTTCACAGGCTTTTTGTAAACCTTTAATTTGTTCATTTCAGGTATTTTTTAAATAGCTGCAAGCATTTCTTATGACAGCACAAACTTTGCTCGTGATATTTAATTAAAATTTTGCATATTCTCTTAAGTTTAATGATGTTCAGGCAATCCAGGAAATCCTGCAGTTCAGAATCTGTAGGGGACTCTAATATTGTTATTTTAAAGGAGATATTTTGATGCTTGAGGCTTCTGTCATTGTAAATTATTGTACATGGGGTGAGTTTTGATCTGCAAGATATAATAGGATTATATATAAATTAAGTTTTGTGTAAGTATATATAATACAGTTTATTAGAAGTTCTGCAAGTTTATAAAGTGTAAATATTTTGCATATGAAAACTAAATTTAAAGCTATAGTTCCATAAAATAAGTCAAAGTTTAGAGGACATTGAATATTTTTAAAACAGTATTTTTTCAAAGGAATAAAAGTATACCACCTCTTGATTTAATTCATTATATGCACTGAGTTGCACTATGTTTTTCAGGGACGTTCAGAGCATACAGCATGTGCGTTCTAAATACACAGGATTATATGACTTATTTTGTCCTCTAAATTTCACTCTCCTGTCTGTGTTCTCCAGTATGTGTATACAAAATAATAATGTTGTCCCAGAATCTTGACTTGATAAGTTAAAAAGATGCATTACAATTTACCTTCAGGTAAATGAAGGAGGATACTCAATTGTTCATGATATACTTCTCATTTTAAAAGCTATGCATACTCTGGTATATTTGCCTTCTACTTACTCGTGGTTTATTAAAAAAAAAAAAGCGCTATTTTTATTAGAATATTTAAAGTTTCTCTATTTGAGTTGAACATAATGGTGACATCTCTGAGTGGTGTGAAGAATTTCTGAAAATCTAATAGCTTTTAGTGTTTAAACACTACATGGTAACCTGTTGCATTTGGGAAAGTGTGATATAATGGAAAGGATCTTTTTGCACTTACTTCATTACATATATACCATTTTTCATTTTTCATGTTACTGTTCAGCTGAATTTATCTTTGAAGCTCCCTAACAAGGCTCTGTGTGGGCTTGGATTTTTCTCAAGCCAGCAGTTAAGATACTTGTTTTAATTCTGTTTTTACATATTGGATCAATAGAAGGGTGGTTTTAATCCAGTACATTGTGGAAGATACTACTTGTGAATGTAGGCAAAGTGGTCAGTGTTAACACCTCTCTGCTTTCCCTGTAACGGGGTGATCTGGGCTGTGTCTGCGTGGCACCTCCTGCCCTGTGCACGCTGCAGGAACACACCTGGGGAAGCTGCTGAGGTGGTGAAGGAGAGAGTTCCAGGCGCCGAGTGCCTTTTCCAGGAGGGGTGAAAAAGCAGAGCTGGGATGTCAACATCACCAGCAATGAATGCCCAGTATCCCGTAAGAAATGCCTGTCTTGGAATGCTATTTTTTTTTAATGTATTCTTAATTCCATGAACCTGAGGAAATAACCTAGTTTTTGTGCTGGGCTTCAGTTACTTAATTAGAAAGGTTGTTTGTCGAATGCCTTGTTTATTTGCTCATGCCTTACCTCCCCCTCCCAGCATCACTCTTATGGCTGTACCCAAGACATGACTTGTGTGCTACCTCCTGACCTATTGTTAACCTCTGCCTTGAATTGTCTCGCAGCAAGCACCCTGTCCTGCATGAGAAAACGTGTTTTATAACAGAGCAGGATCTCCTCTGTACTACTGTTTCCTCGGTGACCGTGTCGCCCGCCCTCCCTGGATACTGCGGGACCCCTCCGGAGCCGGGCCCTGCGTGTCGGGCGGCGTTGGGGCGGGGGGAGAGGAGTGAACATCCTCTGTCTGCCGTGTACGTGCGGGGCGGGGAAAATAAAGATGTCAGTGTCGAACCCTCTGCCTCCGACAGCCCTTTTACTGGCGCGCCGTCCGTGAGCCCGTGTGTCCGTGCGGGGGCCGGAGGGGCGGCGGTGTCCATCCCATCCCATCCCATCCCCTCCATCCCACCCCATCCCGGCCCTGCCCTCCCTGCGCCCGGCCCGGCCCCGCCGCCCGCCCTCGCGGCGCGGGGGCCTCTGGGAAAGCGGCTCCGCCAGGTGACAGCGCTCGGCGCCGCCGGGGCCCCACCGGGCCGGGCTGAGGCGGCGGGGCCGGGCCGGGGCGCCGGGCAGGGCCGGGAGCCCGCCCGCCATCCCGGGGCCATGGAGCGGGCGGCGGCGGCGGCGGCCGGGCCGGCGGTGGAGGGCGGCGGCGGCGGGAGCCGGCGAGCCGTGCGGGCGGGGGGCGCGGTGGCGGCGGGCGCGGGGTCGCGGCAGCCCAGCACGGAGACCCTGGACAGGTGAGCGGGGCCGGGGCCGGAGGGAGGGCGGCACGGGGGGCGGCGGGGCCTGCGCTCCCCGCGGCGCCGGGCGGGGCAGGCGGCGGGAGCCCCTCGGGCCGAGCGCGGCCCCCCCGGCCTCGGTGCGGCCTCGGCGGAGCTGCAATCTGGGGCCGGCTGCTGCCGGTGGCCCGCGGCGGGAACCGGCTGTTGTCAAAGTTTCCTCTGCGGTCGCTGTGCCGGCAGTGCCGCCTCCGGCGGGGCCAAGTGCTCGGCCCGCGGTGGGGGCAGTGCCCGTACGGACAGCGGGGACACCGAGAGCGGGCTCGGAGCCTGTTCCGAGGGGTGTTGTGCGTGTGTTGGATCTGCGGAGGTGCGGCTGTCCCCGGCACCGCTGTGTGCCCCCGCTGTGCGCTGTGCTGTCCCTCTGTCGGTGTGCTGTGAACCAGCCCCTCCTCCCCGCCCCCCCTGCGGTGTGTCCGGTGTGCTGTCCGTGTGTCCCGGTGCTGTCCGTGTGTCCGCAGGTGTGTGCGGTGTGTCCCCGGCTGCCCGCGGGATCTCACCGGGACGGTGCCAGGAGCTGGGCGCCAGGTCTTCTCCAGCAGCTGCTGGCAGAGTCATTCCTTCATTTAGAAGTTTCCAGCTGAAGGCTGACTTAAGAGCTGAGCCTAAAAATCCTTAAACAAGGAGTTGAAACCAACAGAAATCTCACCATTTACTTATGAAAAATAAACAAACTCTATTTAGAAATCAGCACCAGGTTCCAGTCTGTATTCCCTGATTTCTCTCTTAGGAGAAACCTGGAGTTTTACGTTGTTCTATTGAAGGTGGAAATCAAATGTCCATTTTCTATCACCAGAAACATGCACCTTTGTATTCCTTATTAATGTACTTTCTTATCTTAATTCTCAGCTTTCTTCTCCTAATCCTGTTCTACTCTGGGGAAGTTATAATGTCCATTGGCCATATGGTTTATTTAGCTGCCAGTGTGTCTGTAGCAGGCCAGGCTAATGTGAGTGACTGCAGATGAGACAGAGTAGAAAGGCAGTACTGGCGTGTGCCCCACTTGGCCGATGGTGGGAAGGCAGCAGTGTGATCTCTGGCACACTGACACTTCCCGACACTGGTCCTAGGGGATGGTCCTGCATTCACATTCGTTTTCCTGCTACTATTTTAACTCTGTTGATGTAGTGATTATCTTCCTGGTGAAGATAAGCCATGGAAATATTAATCCTTTTCTTAATTAACAAGGAAATGCTTATTTGAAAACAAATATAGGCAAGCCCTAAAGAGATGTGAGAAAAGGAGAAATAAATGAGATCAGAAAAGGATTATTGTAGGATTTAGCCCCTGTGCTCTTAATTGAAAAACTTAAGTGAAAAGTTTCTCTGAGTGAATCTGGGCTCCAGTTCAGCACCAACCCAAGAGTTACCTTGTTGTTCGAACCAGGACTATCATAGATCTGTTCTATTTGCAAAACAACACTGTGAGACCTAGCACTGTATAGAATGTGCAGATGGAAAGAAAGCTACTAAAATTTATCAGGAAAGTTTTGAAAGAGCTTTCATTTCAGATGTGAAGTTGTTGTCACCTGGTGGAGTCAGTGCAAGGAAAGACCTCTAGTTAAGTAATAATTGGTCATCTAAGGCTGTTACCCCACCCTCTTAATGTCAGAGGTCTGGTCTGGGTATGTGTGTGTATATTCACTTCCATGTCACGGGATACTCACAGAATCCAAAGCTATTTTGTGGATGAATTTAAAAAAAAATTAATATTCTCTTGCTGTGTTTAGCTTCCAAGTAATCATTCAGTCTGTAGAAGAGCCTAGCTAAATGGTTTGAATTAAAATGGCAGATATCTAAGGTGTCAGCTGAGGCTGTGGGGGAACAGTTCCCTCTGCCATTGCCAGTTTTTCATCAGATACTGTCATGTCTGAACAGACCCAGTGCACTTCAAACTGTCATTGCTTCTCACTCTCAGTACTGCTTTATTTGAGAGCAGCACTGGTTCAGGTGACTGTTCTCAAATTGCACTGTCTGGGATTTAGTGCAGTTCTGCTGCTCAGGTGCTTTAGGGTTCTTGCAAACACCCTACACTGCAGAATTCCTTGTTGTGACGTGGAAAGGCCTGCCCTGAATATTCAGGGATTATTTTATGAATTAGAAAAAAAAAATACAGCTAACTAGAAGATACACTTTAGAAAACATCTATTTTCGACATTTAATGTTAATGTAGAATACAACACTAGCATAGTTTAAATTCTTTAATACTAGCATAGAGTAATTCAATTCTGAGAATTTGCAGAATAATCAGGAAATATTAATAAGGACAGTAAAAGGAGTTTCCTGTTACTTGACCAAACTCATTCCATGGATGGCTTTAAGAAAAAATGGTTGTGAATGATGAAAAAAATTACACCGGATACAGAACATAACATTTTTATAGGTTCACAGGATCCTAACCTCGCTTTTAACCTACTGGCAGCTCTACATCTCTGATTTGATCTAAATAAAATTCTTTTTCCTAATTTGATCAGCAGAATAGTAGCGTTCTGCCCACAAAGCAGGCTAATTTTTATGATGTTAGTGATCACTTACGGTGTTGCTTTCTGGATGTGTTCAGTTGCTATGCTGTTTTCAATATATATTTTTAATTACTGCTAAATAATTTAAAATTTCTGGTTTTGTAGCCCGACTGGATCCCACGTGGAATGGTGTAAGCAGCTGATAGCTGCGACCATTTCCAGTCAGATTTCAGGGTCTGTCCCATCAGAAGGTGTGTCCAGAGACTACAGGGTAAGTGGCTTGAGGAATACATTGATTTGTTTAAGATAAAAACGTGAATGATCAGGAAAGTCCTTGCTATCTTGATTAGCAGGTGGTAAGTACTTGAGTGATCACTGAATGTTTCAGGAGTCCTTTGAATCTGCTTTGTGTTTTTTCCATATTTAGAATAGTGGCATTGAAGTCTACAGAATAAAAATTAACAGAGAGGTGAAATGAAAATTAAACAGTCGGTGCTTTTCCTAAAATGCCAAAAGTGAGTTTTCTTTTGATTGCTATATAATAAAATTGGTAGAGTAGATTAACAGTTAGAGGTTGAAATGATTTTTAGTATGTGTCATTCAGAGTACAGAATTGAGCTCTCCAGATTTCACAAAAAATAAATGCATGTCTTTGCTGCTGTGCAGAGAACATAAATGGCTATCATTTTTCATGGGGTTTCACCAGAGACAGAGAATTTAACATCAAACAAACAAACAAGTCACCTTTTTCATTCCCTGCCAGCAAGGTTGCTGTCACTAAAGTAATGACTGCAGTGTGGTTTACCTGACAGTTCCATTATGCTGTTGTGCCCCTGTTCTTTCACGCTCACTGGCCGTTCCCCCCGTGCAGCCAGGCAGCTGAACTGTCAGGAGTGGAGCAGGGGCAGTTCTTCTTCTCTCAACAGACGTCCCTCATGTTTCAGTTCTCTTTGAGAAGACCAAGTTGCTGCTGTCTAGATCCCTTTTCCTTCCTAGATTTGAAACAGTTTTATGGTCTTCTTGCAGAATGGCCAGAGGAAGATTTTATCTTTTTTTTATGTTTGGGGT
This sequence comes from Myiozetetes cayanensis, assembly GCF_022539395.1. Taxonomy (NCBI): domain Eukaryota; kingdom Metazoa; phylum Chordata; class Aves; order Passeriformes; family Tyrannidae; genus Myiozetetes; species Myiozetetes cayanensis. The sequence continues at coordinate 11,309,526 of NW_026087159.1, read as the reverse complement.
TTTTTTCTGGTTTAGCTGGATTTCAATTCTGAGGTGCTCTGTGATTACAGAGGTGGTTGTCTGGAAACAGCGTATTTTTGATTCAGTGACAGCAGGTCAGATTCAGCCCAAGCCTGAAGATAAGTCCACAAAATGTCTTGGGCTACAGCCTGCTTAAAAGTTTACCTCACAGAGTTTGGGACTCTTGGCACAGTCCAGCAGCTTATGGAGCACAGCTCTTCCATGCTCCAGGTCAAACCTAACATCTTTGATGAAACAGCCTGGGAAACTTTGCATTGCAGCTGTTGATGTTGTATTTACCCTGTAGATTAAGGACTTCATTTTAATAAAACCCCAGTGTGTAAGTTTGGTGTTCAGTTTATATCTGAGTTAGAATGCATTCCTCTGGAATAAAGAGTGCTTCTTAATTCTCAGTAACCTCCTTCTCTATACTAAACTCATCCTGGATATTTTTTGACAGGAATAAATCTTTTAAGGCCTAACTAAAATTCTGCTTCATTCTCTGTTTCCTAGGAATGAAAGAAAAGAATATAAGCCTGATGGTTGAAATTCAGATTTTTTTGTGGATAAATTGTATTTGGCATCATTGCATTCCTGTGGTTTGAAATCCCCTATTTGTATATAACTTCATTGCATTCTTTATCCTGGAATGTCTTTAGTTATGTTCACTGCTTGTGAAGCAGTGTCTGTGCTTTAGGAGAGGGTTTCTTTTGCACTTCGCTTCTGCAGAAGTTCAATGATAGCAATAGTTGCTTAGTCAATACCACCAGCAGGTTGGGTTTGTTCCTTACTACTGTGGAATTCAATGCCCATATGTAACTCAGATTTCCTTTGAAACAATTTCCCTTTTGATGCACACTGGTCACCTTCCTGGGTCTTCATTACCTTTGGTTACCTTGAATTGCTACATTTAGAGACTATTTTACAACTCAGAACCTTCAGTTCCAGCCAGATGTGTGTGTTTGCTTCTGGAACTGGTCAGGAAGTTCTGTTGCTTTCTGCTGGATTGACCAGGAACTCCCTGCTTTATTCTTTCTTTCATCCTTTCTTTTAATGTTTAAATGAATAGGTTTGCAAAAACAGTAAATATATCGATTCTTGTTTCTAATGGTGTTAACTCACCTTACTCTGTGTGACTCAACTTACCAGAATGTAATTTAGGGGAGGGGGGAATCAAAGTGTGGCAGAGGAGCAGCTGATGGAATGGTCAGAACTGGAGAGCACTGGGCAAGAGCTCTTGCTCACTAAACCCTTCAGCAACATGATTCTTGCTCTTAGTTTGAGCTCTGCTCTCTGTGTCTTCTCCCATACACTCTCTGCCTGCAGAGTGTTCTTGACTGAGGGCTCATAGAAATAAAAATGGCTTAGATTGTAGTGGCTGACTACAGACACCTTGGGAAGTAAGTTGAGAAGAGCTGTCACTGTCCTGTTTTACCGTTTGATTTGAATCCGCAAGGTACGGGAGTTATACTTCATGGCTGTTAATGCAGGCTTATTGTCTTCCACCTAGAAGGATTACTAGGCTCTTTCTTCTCTTCTGTTCTCACAATAGCACAGTAGCTGCATAAAAGGGTGATTAGGAATGAATGTTCCCAAAGAGCTTGGCATTTGTTGCATCACTGAAATGAAGTGTCTGAGATTTTTTTGAGACCAAAACAATCCTGCAAATGAGCGTTGCTAGTTCTGCATGGTTTTGCTCTTCCAAAATCTGCCTATAATGTTTGAGAGTAGAGTTCTCTTGAAGATGGGGTGAAATAAGATGTAATATCTTTAGCAAATCAAATCTGTGTGTTTCAGTGGATAACATTTTATATTTTAACTAACAGGTGTACAGGAGGCCGGTTATACGGGTAAGATTACCTTCGGCAAGCAGTAAACGGCCTCCTACCTGTTTGTCTTTTGTGCTGTGTGACAGCTTGGTGTGTCAAGCGTTCCTCTTTACATTAATAGGTTTTATGAACCAGTCAGACCATTTTGCTATGCAGTGCAACAGCTTCTTTCCCATAGAAATGCTTTATATACGTTACAATGTTTTCGTGAGCAATAAAAGTCAATGTGTAAGAGAGCAGTATTTTAAAATTACGTTATGAATGTGCAATACTAACTTCAGTTTTATTACATTAATTTTGACAAAATGGATGCTTGAAACTGAGGTTTACATGCTTTGGACTGCAGAGTACTGTGTTAGCAGCTCTAACATGTCTATGCTAAAGAATACCAGTGGTAAAAGCATTACGTCTGTGTCTGTCCTATTTAAAAAGTTCCAAATTCATGCTTGCCTTTGTATGTGTTTTACCTTAGTAGTAGGATTGAAAGTTAGTTTTGGAGTTAGGCACTAGTGCAGTGATCTGCATCTTTTTAATGGTAATTTTGAGACTAGGTCTTGCCCATTGTTCAGTGAAGATATAAAAAGGGCATGCCTTGTTTTCTTGCCCCTCTTTCTTAGTATCATTTATGGAGTGAGAAATGATCTGGGTAGTGTTCTGACATTGTTCATGAAATGTGTCGAGCACTTTTATTCAAACAAAGACCTCTTGTTCAGTCTGAAACCAAGAGATGAAGTCTGAATGATTTCTTTTTCTCATTTGTTGTTTACATATTTGAAAATTATGTGTTTAGTCCAATCATACAAATCTACAAGTTGATCTCTTTTTTCTTTTGAATAGATAGCTCTTGAAGTAATTGGTCTGAGTTGAGTAACAAAAATTGGTTTTGTTCAGTGGTTCATAGTTCTTTGTAAAGGCTTTGATCTCTGAATGGTCTGCTATGCTTCTCTGTCTTTCATTTATTTAAAATCTTTCGGTGTATTTGCTCATTGTCCTTCTGGTTTTTTTCCAGAAATCACAGTATCTACTTTGATTTCAGAAACAACATAATTATGACCTTAAACTTAAGTAATAGCTATTTAATAGAATTTCACCCATAACTAAATGTTAGTAGTCCTTTATAATTTGAAGGCGTTTTTTAATTACTTACAACTTTTTAAACTCATGTAGAGTTAAAATTATCTGAAGAGATCTGAAGTCCTTCTCCTAAGTTGTTCTTTCTCGAGGGTTTTGTAAAAATACTGTAAAAAGAAAACTTGACTTTAGCAAAGATTTGTAAATTCAGACTGAGACTGATTTTACAGTCTGACCAAGTGAGAAGTTCCTTGCATGTGAACTGGGAATAATAGACTGCCCTGAGCACAACTTCTCTCCAGTTTAATAAAAAAAGGAGACGGAAGAACATTTTTGGCTGAACGTATTAAAACAATTCCTTCATCTGACCTGCTGACATTTGTGCTCCTCTCTGGAGTGCATAGGGACCTTATGTTTATTAAAGAAATTTAATTAATATTCAAGATTTGCTGCCAAGTGATGCAAAAATAAATTAACATGAAAATGTGAATTGTTCGCATATTTTGCTACGAGGAGTAATTTTAACTTCTGTAAAGTTACTGGCCAAGTTTCAAGGAACACCATAGAAGTTGCTGGGAAAATATGTAAAACCATAAAGCTGAGAGTTCAGTTAAAACATGTTTTACACAGTAAAGCATTTTTAAAGTGTTTAGATAGATCTATTTGATGTCGACCTGTTTTCTCTGTGAAAGATTGCATGAGATTTCCCATAATGCTACCATTGCAAGCTGTACTCAATTTCTTCTATTGATAAGCATGTGGCGTACTTGAAATTAATTTTCTTCACTGTAAGGTTGTTTGTCTTAAAAAGACAGCACGTACTTTTATGTTCTTATCTACCAACACTGAGTCTTTTGTGAAAAAGGGAGTGAATTTTTCATTTTGTGTTGTGCCAAATAACACTCAAAGGATGGTGCTAATAGCTTGGATTCCTTTCTGTGGAAAGTAGTGTGTGCCAGGAGTGGAAGATTTTGAAAAGCTAAACTGGAGTTAAAGTATGTGCTGTCTTTTTAAGGAAATTGAAAAAAAAGGGAAACAAAAAAAAAAAAAAAGAGAAGATTCTGTCCTTTCACCTGTTGTCTGCATTTTTTTTGCTGTTACTTCTCTCTTGCCCTACTGCTGCCTCATGCAAAGCAGGAGATTCAGGATGGACACAATGGCTATCATTCTGAAGCAGAACCTGATCAGGTGGCAAGTTTTACTCATCTTTCATTCATTAACTGTGTAGCAAGGTACTATATATTAGTACTCCTACAGTGCATACAAATCTTATATTTCTCATGCAAGAGAATCCCTAAAAAAAAACATTCAGTGTGTAAATGGTTATGTGCTAGAGTGGGTTTTTAGGTAAAGTCATGTAGTCTGAAATGTAAACTGCATGTAGGTGCCATCTCACAGAGCACATCCATCCTCAGTTTGTAAGCACTGGCTAATTCTGTACACATTATTTTTTATGAATGGGTGCTGAATGTAAAATCCTTTTAGTTTCCAAGGAAGTCTAAAAACAGAGATCATTTGAAGTATCTTTAGAAATTATTTCTAAATGAGGGCTTGGGGTGGTTTGGAAGCAGACAGATCCCACCATTTGTGTGTATTTGGGTCAGAGCTGCAACACAAAGGGAGAGTTACTTGTTTGCTGTAACATACCCCATTATATTTATTCTCCTTTGAGGATGTAGAAAATAGAAACCTTAATATCTCCTAATTTTGACCTGAGAGAGATCACTTTCTCACATGGTCCTTAAAAGTCCCACAAACCCTTTTATTCTTAATTAAAATCCTTAGTACATTTTAAATCTTAGCTGCCAACAGAGGACCCAAAGGATCAATCTTGTATAATTCAGGAATGAAGCCATTTACCTAAATGAAAATTTATGGAACTAACCCTTATTTTAAAATTGCTAATTGCTATATTTTGTTATTCATTCTTAATCTGACCTTCTGGATCCAAAATTGCTATAATGAACCTATTCCCTAATCTGTGGCACTCTCAGTAGGGAGTTGATTGAAATAGAGCATCATAGGGTGCTTCTGACTTCTTGCTGTCTAAAACACAAAGTTAAAATGTTAAATAAATAAAGTTTCTACCATATAATTCTTTCAGATGAAAATACTCAAATATTAAATAAACAACATTAAGATTAAAAAAAAATAAAAAAGAGCTTTAAAATGTTCTCAAGTAGATAAAATACACGAAATAATACCTGCATTTAGCAGAAGACTAACAAATTATTAATTACAAATTTGGGCTGATCTTATTGTTCATATTTTTGTATGCTATATGTAGCTAGCATGTGAAACTAATTGTTGCATAAATGCTTTGTTACTAATATGTGACTAACGTGCATGTCTGTGCAATATTTATAAATACCAAGTTTCGTGTTTGTTCCTTTTTTTTTTAAACTGTGGTACTGTTTAGTACAGTTGTGCCTTGTAGAAAAAGACACACTTCTTGTGTTCCGGTAATCTGGTAGTAAAAGCACTTTGCATCAAAATGTATCGATGTGGTACAGATGGAAAGTGAGATTTACTCATGACTTTGGATTTCTGCCAGGCACTGCGGGATGGAAACAAACTGGCACAGATGGAAGAGGCTCCACTTTTTCCTGGGGAATCAATCAAAGTTATCGGTAAGAGTACTACTGAGTGCTACACTGAATACTATTAAATTGCCAGTTTATCTGTTTAAAAACAGAATATTATTTCCTTTTGACTTCTCTTATTTAGTTTAATGCCACTTTAGATTAGCTGATTAGATGTGGATTTCTTTTTGTCTTTTAAATTCAGATGTAGGAAGGAGGAGTCAGTTCCAGAGGATGACTTGCTCAGTATAGATAAATCTTTTTTCAAGGGATAGTCTGTTCCATAGAGGTGGATGGGTTGTATTTCTGCTTGGGGATGCCAAGGATACTTGGTAGATTCAAAATCGTGATAGCAAGGAAGATGAAGTTGTGGAAAACTTACTTTCCATTTCTTAATGAAATTTATTTCATTCTGGCCTGTGACAGCACGCTCTGCACAGGCAGTGCAGTACTTGTCTAGAGAACAACACTAGCACATAAAACTGAAAATTAACACATGTGCATGTAACTGAATTATTTGGAGGTGGGTTGTGTATGGATCAGTAACTGCCCCTTTGGATGCTCTCCCTGGGGTTGGTGGAGGTGCTTGACACCTCAGGGCAGGGACCAGAGAACGCCTGCAGGGTGCTGGTCACCTGCCTGCCCTCACTGCAGACCCTGCTGGCTGAGCCCAGCCCCGGGTGCTCAGTACTTGCTGCGCTGCAGTGGGACTGGGGAGTTGGATTGCTGAGATAAAGACAACTCTCAGTCCTGACAGCCTCTGAAGGAACTGAAGGCTTTCCTACAGAGGTCAAGCATCAGAATCCTACAGAGCTGCCAAAATGTTGCTATTTACAAATAGAAATAGATTGTTTTGGAAGAAGTGTCTGTAATTGTGAAACAAAGCTTTAATTGGTGTGTTTTCCAGCTAAGGACGTTATGTACATCTGTCCATTTATGGGAGCAGTCAGTGGGACGCTCACGGTGACGGACTTCAGAATGTTTATCAAAAGTGTTGAGAGGGTAAGACTGCACTATCCATCTGCCTGTTGTTTCAGGTGGGAATGTTGCTGAAGTAGATTTCAGAAAGTGACATAGTGTATGTGAAGAGTGATGTTTCCCAGCAGTCTGTTAAATGGGAATTATTGTTGTTTGTAATGAAACATACATGAATAATATAAATTTGTATTATTTCTAATGTGATGAAATTAATTTATTTTATATGCAAATTTCAGGAACCACCTTTTGTTGTCGATGTTCCCCTTGGAGTCATAAGTAGGGTAGAAAAAATTGGAGTACAGAGCCATGGAGACTACTCATGTGGTATAGAAATAGTTTGCAAGGTAAGGCATGATAGAGATTTAATTATATTAAAGTATTTTCATTTCATTTTTCTGTAGAAAGAATCTGCTAGCCCCTGGGCTGGTTTTCTGTCTGATCAGTTCCCTATATTTGAACCCTGCTTCATTCAGATAATATATTTCAATTCCTCTTAGGATACTTGCAGTCTTTGACACTTCTGCCTTTTGTCTCAAGAGTGAATTCAAAGGAAAAGTGGCTATTTTTATACCTAGCAACTGGAGTGACAGTCCTGCCCATCTAACATAAATGCTTACAGAATTCTGTTCCAGTGTGGGTTAGGTGATACCAGCGCTGCATATATACCTTCCTTCAATCAAATGTCTTGTAACTGCCTTTTTTATTCATTTGTCTGTCATAGAATAAAATAGTGTAACTTACTGTTGGCAGGATATGAGAAATTTGCGGCTGGCCTGTAAACAGGAAGAGCAGAACAGATTGGAGATCTTTGAGAACATTGTAACGCGTGCATTTCCTGTTTCCAACGGGCTGGTGAGTCTGAAGATGGAGAGGAGGCTGTCACTGGCCTCTTAGTGGAAAGTGCAGGGGAGGAAATGCAGGGCCTGTATAGCAAAGTTTGAAATGTTGATTCATAAAATCTGCTGCAGAGTGGGCAGGGTGCTCTGACCGTGTTTCCTTTTTGCATTAAAGCACAAAACATCATGCTGTGTTCTCCTACTAGTGAAGTTTGTTATTTTGTACATAGCCCTTGACATCTAGATTTGCCTATTGTTGCTGATTAAATTACATATGTATTAACGCTGTATTTTCTGCAGTAGATAATTCAGTCTAGAACTTCTGTCTGAAACAACAGATAGGTACAATTAGTCTTATTATTACTTAGGTGCAGAATTCTATTTCATTTGCTTGAGTGGGTAAGGAACTGATTGGGAGGTAGAAAACAATTTCCTCATCCTGGCATTGCCATTGATGTGTTCTGTGATCAGAGGCAAATAACTTCGACTGTCTCTGTTTCCTATCTTGATTTTGTTAATTTTAGGCTTGTACTTGATGGAGGAAACTGTTTTTCATCTTCGTACTAGCTCACTGTTGTCCAGTCTTGACTGAAGGTGTTTGAGAGTTTTAGAAGTGTTAGATTTGAAATATTGGAATGTTCACTGTTTTGGAGCTTATTGTGCATGCAGCCTGTCAGGCAGCAGTTTATGCCTTTGCTTTGTTGTCTTTAGCCTCTTTTTGCATTCAACTACAAAGAAAAGTTTGCTGTTAATGGCTGGAAAGTGTATGATCCAATGGCAGAATATAAGAGGCAGGTAAGTTATAGAAGTACTTGGTGTATTTTTTTTCCTACATCTCCCCCCAGAGCCATTTAAGCAATAAAAAAAAATTACGGAAAACTCAACATTTTCAGCCCTCGCTACATACAGAAACTGTCTACATCTCATGTATCGATAATAAAATGCAAGTGGCCTGACTTTGAGTGTGTTGAGCACCTGCTAAAGCTGATGGAGATAACAGGTGCTGAGTACTTGAGCAAATTGTTCTAACTTAGCATGGTTCTTAAATCCTCATTTTCCAAGTGCTGTTTCCACAAAATACAGACTTTATGAAAAATTGAGTTTGAATAAGCAGCATTAAGCAGAAGAGTAAATGTGGTTCTTCATTGTAAATCTGTATTTTCCTAGTTGCAAAAGTGTTTTTATTTCGCTATATGATCACTTTTTACCTGAGTGTGCTGCCTAATCAAATGGTTATTTTGCACATCAGTTTTAAAGGTATAAGTAGGAAAGACTTTCAGGGTACTGATTTATGATTCAGTATGAAGACCTCAGTTTATAGCTTATTTAGAAGAAAAGTGTGAGCATGTCTCTTTTTGAAAAGTACATAGCATATGAAAATTTTCATTGCCCCAGACTCCGGATATATAAGGGTCTAACCTGAAAAATACAAAACTGTTTTGCTTTCATACAGGGATTGCCCAATGAGAGTTGGAAAATATCCAAAATTAACAGTACCTATGAGCTTTGTGATACGTATCCTGCTGTTCTCGTTGTGCCAACCAGCGTAAAGGACGACGACCTCTCAAAAGTGGCAGCATTTAGAGCAAAAGGCAGAGTTCCAGTTAAGTGAAACCTCCACAAGGAGATAAAAGTGCTTTAGAAATTGGGAGCTTATAAGAAATTATTAGAGTTCTTTTAGAGTTTATCTTTATAAATTAACAGTAGGGGGCTTCCTTCCTGGAAGAGGGCAAGGGGAAGCAAAGGAGGAAGAATTAGGCTCAGTGGGTTTAGAGCTGAAGAGAGCAACTCAGCTGTGAGTTCAATTGCATGATTATTATACTCTGTAATAAGGTTTTTGTTTGGAGTTAACACTTCTAGGCCACAGTGGTACCTGGTGCTAAGGCACATACTAGTGTGTGTTGTGATTTGGAGTAGAATGTGTTACAGCCATTGTGCTTTGCTTGAGAATAGACAAGATGTGCAGGTAGCATAAGAACCCCTTTAAATATGTTGGATGGTGATGTTTTCATGCTGTAGATCTGCTTAGCAAGGCAACAGACTTCCACATGGAAGCAGTTTTTCTTCCTCCATTGCTTGGGTTTTTTTTTTCTAATTAGTAAGATGCAGTAGTAGGCTTAGTTGCTATTGGAAATAAAAGCTAAGATGTTTGGAACCACTTTGTATTTCAAGCTCAGATTTGGGATGAGCAGTCAGTGCTACTGTGCTGTCAATATGGTTTTGCATCAGCCTGTCCTTAAATTTGCATTTGTTGATTTGCCAGGAAATTAAGCCATGTGGTGAGTGTGAATTGTCTAATTGCTCTCTCAGCCTGCTGCTTTTATAGTAATGTAGTAAACTAAAATAGTTTTCTTTTATGTCAGGTGTTGTCCTGGATTCATCCTGAGAGCCAAGCAACGATAACAAGATGCAGTCAGCCATCAGTAGGCCCAAATGATAAGCGCTGCAAAGAAGATGAAAAATACTTGCAGACAATAATGGATGCCAATGCTCAGTCTCATAAACTTATCATCTTTGATGCCAGACAGAACAGTGTTGCAGATACAAACAAGGTAGGTTGGAAGCATAAGTAGCATTGGTAGTTCTATCTTTATTACAGGGCTGGAGATTGAGTAAGAGATGAGGATGTGGAGAACGTGATGCTGAAAGTTGATAAGAAGGGGTCCCTAAAGAGGGCAGGGGAAGGAAGGTAAGTTGCTTGTAGCATTTTGGAAAGGCTGGCAGGAATTGAAGGCATCATGAAGATACAGCTGAGAAATTATGCAGTAAAGCTCACAGAAGACCAAAGGTTTCATTAGTAAAAAAGGGGAAGATATGTGGGTGTATTATCATTCTAACGTACTACAATTAGAATTTCTTTGACCTAAAGAAAAAAGTACTCTAGCTTTTCAAACTAAAGCCAAAAATATGTTTATATGTTTTTATTAGGGCTGACATAATCTCTTCTCTCAGCAAATGCTAAAACCTGATCAAAATAATTCTCTCAACCTTATACTGAAGTCCTGCACGTGTTCTTTTCTTCGTCTGTTTTTACTTTTTGGATGACAGGCAAAAGGCGGGGGATACGAAAGTGAAAGTGCCTACCCAAATGCAGAGCTGGTCTTCCTGGAGATTCACAATATCCATGTAATGAGAGAATCCCTGAGGAAACTCAAAGAAATCGTTTATCCCACCATTGATGACACTCGGTGGTTATCAAATGTGGACTCCACACATTGGCTGGAATATATAAGGGTAAGATGGTTTTGATGTAAAAAATTGATTGCTTTTTTAAACCATCCTTTTTTTAACTTGCATTTCTGAAAACGTTACTAAATGGTCACTTTGAGTGCAGCATTTTAAGCATTCCATAATGACTCTGTATTTCCAGTTTTACGTATTGGTAGATAATGAGTTAATTCCTGATAGCACGGTATCGTATTTACTGTTGGACAATGTTTTACTTTCTTGAGAAGGAATGTTTGTGAGCAGTTCAGGGTTATCCCTGTTCTTTGGAAGAATGCCCTGGGAATTTCAGATTATATTTGAGCAATGGCCAAAAGGACTTGACTGTGGATTCTGCAGTCTTTTCTTATCTCTTCCTCCTTCAATGCAATGTTGCTGTTCTGGTGATGGGCACCTACATTTCCGTGGGCTGTTTATAGTCAGTGCTCTATCGAGTTATCATCTGCTCTATTATTTAACATAATACTTAAATAAATCACGGCCACACTCAGTTCCACTAACCTTTGAAATTATTTTAGAGTAGATTATTTCATTACCACATTCACTCCCCTGTTTATGATGAATATGGATGGATTGTAATTTATTTTATTAGCAGCTGGCTCAAATGTCACTCATGCAAAACATGTTTGGGATTGTTCATCAGTTTTACACTCTTAAGTTGTGCCTGCTGACAGCTGCAGGAGAGCCAGTAGAGGGAGCAAACACAAAATTAAGAGTCAAATTTAATAATATTTTGGGAAGAGTTTCATTTTCTTGTTCTCTTGAATTTGAACTATTTCAAATAGCACAAACTGCAGCCTGATTTCTTAAAAGCTGCCATTCCTGTGTGAACAGTCCTGATAGTATCTCCCTGGGCTTTTATCCAAGAATTCCTTGCCTTCCTTGGCTTTTGACTTGGCTTGTAATAGCATTAACAAATCCACAGCTTTACTGTAACACATCTGCTGTTCTCTAGGCTCAGACCAGTGTGACTGTGTCCCAGTTTAATGCAATACATTACTGGAAATTCAATTTCCTACCCCCAGGCACTCACAGCACTTCAAAGATGGTTGAGGAGTGTCTGGGGAGGCACCAGGAACGGTCTCTGTGTGTGAAGGCAGTAGTAACAGGAGTAGAGTTACTTGCTGCTTTTTGCACACCCAGGGTGTTTCCTTATGCCCTCCAGGATATTTTCTGTCTTTCAGCGTAGAGCTTAATTATTTTTAAACCAATTCTCATTTTCTAAACCAATCCAAAGCCAGTTATTCATTAGGAGCCCTCAGTGAAATGGTTACTAAGTTTTGAAACGTCTATAAAGCATAATGACAGTTTGTGGAGGAAGCTGTTTTCTAAAGGCTTTTGTCCAAAGTTGAATAAAGTGCTTCACCTACTCCACATATATTTGTTTAACTAATAGTAACTCTGTTTTCTGTCTCTTGTTCCCTGCTTATTGCCTCTATCTGTTCTGTCCTTTTGAAGACTTGTCTTGTGCACATCTCCAGCAGATGCTGGCTTTCCTACTTCCCAGAAGATGGTTTTGCATGCCTGGGAAGGGAAGAGTGCAAGTATTTAGCAAGATTCCATTTTCTGATGTTGGAATGCAAAATAGGAATTTCTCCTGTGATCCTATTTTTAGTGGTTGTTTTTTCTCCCCACATATTTTTCGGTGCTGCGATAGGTCATGTTAGAGACAAATCTTCACAGGAGAGAGTTTATTTAAGTTTAAAAAAAGCCTAGAGAGTGTCATCAGAGAAAAGAGAGGAGGGCTTTTTAGTGGGGAGAAGAGTAACAAGTTCACACAGGTGCCATCTCTGTCCTTTGCTCTCCAGCGTGCTCCTGAATCCAGAGACCAGTGATGGTCTCTTCAGGGGCTGAATATGACATATCCTCCATGCACCAGCAAATCAGAACAGACTCCCAGCCTGTTTCTGGGTTTCTGGGTTTGTGTTTTGATTCAGATTAGCTGGATGGTTTGTCCCTTTCTCTGAACTAAGTAGTTTCAGTAGAACTGAAAACGGAGGAAGAAAGAGTGATTGATTAATGTGAAATGAACTTTGAAAACACTGAACCTTCAGCCTTTACAATAGATTACAGCATTTTTGTCTTTTCATCATAATACAGAATATCAGTTAATAGAAAAGGGATTCCCAGGTTCTTTTGTTATGTGCTGCTAAGAAGGGAGAGCTGCTGGTAAGAACTCTCTCCTGGACAACAGAGTGCACGCAGCTTTTGTACCTCTAGGAGTGTGCATGACACCATTTAAAACCTCTAATTTAAAACCTCTAATTTAAAGCAATGTCAAAAAGTATAAAATTATAACTTTTTTTTTTTTTTTTGGTAGAGTTTTGGTTAGCACTTGACGTGCTTGTTTCTTGAATTTTGTTTGTTGCAGATGCTGCTTGCTGGAGCAGTGAGAATTGCAGATAAAATCGAATCTGGCAAAACCTCTGTAGTGGTTCACTGCAGCGATGGCTGGGACCGGACTGCACAGCTCACTGCACTGGCCATGCTGATGCTGGACAGCTACTACAGGACCATCAAGGGGTTTGAAGTTCTTGTAGAGAAAGAATGGATAAGTTTTGGACACCGATTTGCAATGGTAAGCTGGTTTTTAACGATGGTTAAAAAAAGTCACATGGCTTTTTTATGAGGAAGAAGGATTGTAACACATTGCTTCACCTTCAACCAGCTTATGAATGGAGAAACAAGGAAAACAGTTTAGGTGTCTAGAAGGTAAAATTGCTGGAACCATTACTCTGATTTAAGGTTGAAGTGTTTATTTAACATGTGGGCTGGTGGGGAATTAGAATAAATTGTTGTGACATTCTGTGGGCTCTGACTCTAAGATGGTTTAGGAGAAATGACATGTGGTTATGGCAGGTGGATATGGGATAATCACTGTTTCAGTACAGTTAAAGTAAATGTCTACCAGTTTTACCCAGTGGTAGGAGTCAATGGCTGTGCAGTAGAAGATGGGGAAACACCTGGCACAGCTTGGTTGACCAAGGGTCTCTCCAGCTCTGCTCAGCAGCAGATGCATGTCCAAAATTAAATATTGGGATGCATTTTTAGTAGCTGGAAAATACAGGTTAGCGTTATGGAATATTTGCTTGTCTTGTTCACCACTGGAACATATTTAGGAGCTGCTGAGCTTTACTGTGTTGGGAGGGTACTGTAAACACCCCAGACTGAACTGAAGTGTGCTTTGACTTCCAGCGAGTAGGACACGGAGATGATGATCATGCGGATGCCGACAGATCTCCGATTTTCCTTCAGTTCATTGACTGTGTTTGGCAAATGACAAAGCAGGTAAGATGCTTAAGGGGGTATTTTTATGAGGTCTCAGTCTTTATCTTGCAAATGTAATTCATGTAGGAGAACACATTCCTTTGCATGTGTTTGCCTAAGTTGGTTGTGCTGTGGCTGCACTGTGCACACAGAGGGAAAATTTCTGCTCAAAAGTGAGGTTACAGGGAGATAGAGCAGAAGTATTGTCTTGAAACCAAAATACCAGCAATTCTTTTGGTTTAAAATAGGCTTTCAAAGGATTCCCTGATTACGTGAATGAGGGTTATTGATAGATGATACAAGTGATTTGCATTGCGTGTTCACTGGTGGACTAAATGTTCATATGGATTTATATTGTCCTTATGAAAGAGTAAAAATCCAGGCTGATTGTGAACTGAGGGCAGGAGAGAGTTCTTCTATAGATGTCTCAAATGTAGATGTTTCTAACACACAAGCCTATTCTCTGATAAGTTTTACTTCCACCACTGCTTTTACCTCTGGACCAGGGGAGATGTTTGAAATTAGCGATACTTAAGATACCAAAATATTGAGCTTCTCATTTTTGTTCTGAAAGGTTAAATCATCAAATGGATTTAGCCTTCATTTTTCTTACTTCTATCTCCGTGAGCAAAAACTCAAGGTTTTTCTGAGCTTTTATATTGCTGTTCTTTAATGGGGTTACTGAAATAGGTTTTCCACATGATGGCTTTATTTCCAAGTGAATTAGAAGTGCTTGGTACTTGACTCCTTTTTTTTTTTTTTTACTTTTTTTTTTCTTTCCCCCTTTCTCTCCTCTTTTTTTTTAACTTTTTTTTCCTCTTAGAACCTAACATAGATCTGTGCTGTTATGGTAAAGTATGTGATTTGTTCTGAAGAGAGGAGGGTAACAGTCTAGTTCTATATGATCCTACCACTTCCAGATCTCTTGCCTTAGTCTTCTTGTTCTGAACATAGTTCTTAAGAACTTTCATCATAGTTCCCAAAACTTGTGTTCAAAACAGTCATCTTCAGTGCTTTGTGAAAGTTCCCTGCTGTTACACTGGGCCTTTGTCCAGGGTGTCTTGTAAACTTTCTCTTTCTATGTATCTGTATTTTAGCATTAATGTGCTGTTTAGTATGGCTGGAGAAAATAAATGTTAAATTCTGTCACTTTTTCAGAGGAAAGCTAATAACAATAGCAAAGAGAAGCAGTTCTAAACACCTGGTAGGAACAAAAGTCCTCTGGGGAGTTCCTTAATTGAGAGCAGCCTCTTCTATTTTTGTGATCTCCCTTGCTGCCTCTTATTTCTTGCTATAAACAGTATAGTTCCCTCTAGTTTAAAAACCAGAAGGGGATGGGGGCAGGGGGAGAATCTGTGAAACATTTTGCCAATACCACATCTGTTCAAAACCTGAATCCAGAAACTGTTCTGAAATTCGTGGACAGCAGTGGCATTGAAAAATCATTAATGTTACACAGGGAAAGATAGATAACATGGTTCTTCAACAGTTCCAGCCTACTTATTTTTATTTTTTAGTTGACTTGAACACCTAGAGAATAGATGTGAGGACTGTGATTACCTTGACATGGACTTTAGGAAAGCAGGATTCTGTTTTATCCTTGTGTAGATAGATCAATTGCTCATAAAACAGTGGTAGTTTCATGCTTTAGAATTCATGGTAAACATATGTGAAATGTTCCAAAGCTCAAGTAAGTGTTAATGACTGCATGAGGGTGTAAAGGCTCGGGTTTGGGCACAGGCTCAAAGCAAGCAAATTTGCCCTTTTGGGTTCTAAGAGTTACATTCTTAAAACAGCCGACTTAATACAGTGAGAGAATCTCTAACATCCCACTAAGATACAAATTTCCAGACAGCTTCAGACAATGAAATTTAATCCTTGAGAGCCTTATATTTTCCCTTGGTTTTATGGTCTTCGTGACACACAAATACAATAACAGAGAACTTGAGAGAAGTACATGGACATCGGATTTTAATAAAAAAACATATGGTGAAGTGATTTCCCTCCTCTGTTAGTAAATTCTGGTGATTTTGAATAGCAGATGTCAAATTGGAAAGGCCACATGTGAGCTGATGAAATACTGATGGCCTTTTAAAAATGAAACAGAATTGTAAAATTTGCATGTAGCACCGCAGCGTCAGTAGTAACTTTCTACCTTTCATGCACAGAACCCTCACAGGAGGAAGGTCTGTTTAAAGTCGGCAGACAGTTTCATCCTGTTTGTAATTGGGTGTCAGCTGTTGCTGGAGATGCAGTAGATGCATTTTTCACTGGATTCAGCAGTGCACTCTGTGTTCAGTTAACGTGATCCAGTCCGTTCTGCAAAGTGCTCCAGTGTGAAATGTTACTGTAGCACAGAACGAGTTCATTGATTAAAAAGCAAGTTTATTTTGCATGTCTCTGAATCAAATGCCACTTGGCATCATCAGACTTAACAAGAGAATTCCGTTTTTAAGTACCTCCTTTACAAAAATCCCTAACAACTCCAGCAGCATCAAGTGGCAGATTTTAATGACCCGTGTGTTTTCTCACAATTAGTGGATTTGACAAGAAGTAAATTTTCATTTGGGGAATTTTTCCACCTGAATCTTCAAACAGACGCTAATGGGCTTGGAACTACAGAGGAAGGCATTTTTAGGTCAGTGATTTTTCAGCAGCAGTAATAGAAGCTTTACAGTCTTGATACATCAGCTCCAACAGTACAACTCTTGTATCCAAAGACAGGCCTTCAATAAAGTGCTATCACTTATTAATAAATTAGTTGGAGTGCAACCACTGATGTATGGAATTTTGAATATGCTTCACTGGATTGGAATAGTGGCCATGTCGGCATCCGTCTGATTAGTATGGACCTGTCACAGCACAGAACCCTGATGTGACAAGGCTCATTAAATGCTTTCAGTTAAAGAGGGTCCCTTTAGGAGGAGGCTTTGTCTTCAAAGTTTTTTCCAAATATCATTTTGATGCTTTGCAAATCATTTTTGCTCTCTGTATCTGATTGCTGCTTTGGGCTGGACACAGCAGATTGAGGTCTGAGACCCAGCAGATTTTCTCCTGACTTGGTTTAGCACACCTGCTTGTCGAGTTCTGTTCATGCTTATTTAAAATCATAGCTGTTTTGGTAACATCATTGTTTTGTAATTAAGTTCTGGCACGATTTCCTAGAGAGAAGGAAGTGCTGTAAGTAATAATTTCTGAACATGACTGAAAAAAGAGAAATTGATAATCTGAAGTTCCTCTGTGTTTTCTGAAAACAAGTGGTTGGGAGGTGAAAACAACCACTGATTTGTGAGAGAACCCCCAGTGTGAGCTGTGCTGGTGAACAGTGTGCAGTCTGTAGCAGAGTCAGAAGAAGGAAGGTTCCCATTCACTTTCTGAGTCATGATGTTGATAATTTCCTTACTCAAAACTTTCAGTCAGAAGTTGGTATATATTAGCTCAAGAAGTCTTGGAAAGAGAGTGTTTTATAACAATGTTTGACTTAAATAAATCTTCTTTTAATAGAACATTGTTTAAAACTTAGATCTTTCTGGGTTTAATACAAGCACACCCATTGTGTGTTATTCAGCTCTTTACTTTCAACATGAATAAACATTTGCCTTTCATAAATCACAGATGACACTGAAGAGGAATTTCTGGATCAGCTAGTTCACCCACAGTCCCAATTGCTGCGTTATTACTCCTAGTTATACTTATTGTCTTTTATTTAAAGTAGCTCTTGAGTCACTTGCCAAGGTGCTCAGTATTCTGCAGTGTCACATAACAGAAACCAGTCCTCTGCATTTCTCTGTATAGCAAGAAATTCTGCCTCATGAATCTGTAGCTTTGCCTTTTAGTCTTCTATAAAGATTTAGTCCTTTAGTGGGAATGAAAAAAATTTGTTTCATTTGTCCTGAAAATTAGTCTCTTACAACATTCTCTTTCATGTTAATGAGAGAAATGCAACTTCTTAAGTTTTTTTTCCTTTAGTCTTCTCAATTTTTTTATTCTTCTAAATGTCTATCGTTCCATATCTGTGTTTGCAACCCTTGTCATATTGAACACAAAGTTATTTTGACACATCAAGCCACGTGTAGTCCTATCATAAAATTTGATTGAAGAAGGACTTTTTCCATCTGAATGGTTAACAGCCCATGCAGTTTGCAGTGATTTCTTCCTTTATGATTCTTAGAGCGCTAGAGATTAAAAGAAACATTTTGAGTGTTTTCAGATTTCCAGCTCTTTTTCCTAGAATGTATCAGGTAACCTCTGCTTGTGAGTAAAATACCTAATGGTGCTCAGGGGAATAACAGTTCTTTCACTTCAGATGTACAGGATTTACTTTCCAGTACAAAAGAAGAGGGATTAAAGGCTTATCGTGTATGGCTGGTGGTAAACTCAAGGGGTGAAATGGAGAAAAGTGACTTATTTGGGCAGAAAGTTGAAGAAAAATTTTAAATATGTGTTAAGCGCAATGTATGTGCAGTAGTCTTTATTATCCAATTCATCTCATATTAGAAAAGGAAATAACTCTTTAAATGCCATCATCTTGGTTTTTCTTTTTTTCTTTTTTTTTTTTTTCCCCAAAATGTTCTCTTGTCTTGTAACAAGAGATAGAAAGTATACGTTTTAGAGGGTTTGGAGTGAGAACAGAATACTGTTAGAGCATTTTAAAATGGATTGCTTTGTATCACCAGCTTCACAGGAGCTAACGCTTGCACTCTAGTATACTTGGATAACAAATGTAAAGTTTGTCTCTGAGAAGTATTTATAAAGAAGTACGTAGGTGGAATGTATTGCAGGAAGAGTTACTGAAATTCCTGAGTTTTCCTTGAAATAATCCCTAAATAAGAAAAAAATGAATCTTACTTTAATCTCTTGGTTATTTCTTATGTCCGAGTTTCTTCCTTTCTGCACTGCTTAAAATAAGGTTTAATTTTGCCAATTTTTTAATTTCAGTTTCCTGCAGCCTTTGAATTCAATGAGTTATTTTTGATCACCATTCTGGATCACCTTTACAGTTGTCTCTTTGGGACTTTCTTATGCAACTGTGAAAAAGAGAGATTAAAAGAGGTAAATAATTAGTGTTATGCACATTCTTAGTTTGCTGTTTTTGTTTGAGAATGCTCAGAATACAAGAGCTAAGAACATTTGAGCTGTGGCTTTGGGATACATTTGTCACATAGCCTTAAAAGACAATGTGCACATGAAATTTTCATTATATTAGAAATATATACTGAATGCCCTGCTATTAAATGAGGTGGCACTTACATTTCTTTAGTTATTATCTGTTCAAGGGGTTGAGGGTTGTCTTGTCTAGTAAGTTGTCTTGCAGGTATTTTTAGCCAACATACACGATTTCAAATAATTATCAAATAATTATCAAATTATATTAGCATTTCTTTTACTATTTCCAAAGGTAATCTTAGGGCTGACTTTACAGGTCACTTTAGGACGGACATAGAAGTTATGGTTGAAGACTGTAGAAATTTAAATTATCTAAATGAAATGAACTTAGTGAAATACTACAGGTTTGTGGGGAAAAAATTTTAAATTTTGTTAATATTCCAAGTACACTTTTGCTTACTTCTGGCTTTGTTGTTTTAATACTTCATATTTTCTAAAGCAAGTTGCAATTCCTGTACTACATTTAGCTTTGCCGTTTTCTTTTGGTTTGTCTCTGCTGCTTCCGTAGGGGAAAAGTTGCATGCAAATTCCACAAGATGGAGCTGAATAACACATTCTCAGCAAATGCAGTGTTTCCAGACAGCTTTCTTTCATAAATGGTCAGATGTAATTCTCAATAAAGAGATGCAATTTGAGACACAGCAGTAGTAGAAACACGTGCTTTGCAATGCTGAAGGAGTGTAAAATTGCAAGATGATTCTGATGCAAGTTCAGGTTTACAATCTTTGATCTAACCATTATTATGCTGATTAAATTTAGGGTAATACAACTTTCAGAAGTGCAAATAAAGGTAAAATAGGCAATTTAAAGCGTAGTATCAATTGATAGGAGCAAGTACTATGAGTGGGAAAATTGGGTAATTATTTTTCACAGGTGCTGTTTTGGATCTTCTAAACTACATATCTCTTCACTGATTTTTCTTGTCAAACCTAATTTATTTTTTTGTTTGTTTGTTTAGTTGGTGAGTGTGTAGCCATATCTTTAAGTAGCTGTAAACATTGCTGTAAATTATGAGCAGTCCAAGTTCATAATCCACGTGATTAATTTTTTTGCCATTTTTTTCCCCATCAGGAGGTGAGCACAAAGACTGTATCACTGTGGTCCTACATAAACAGCCAGTTAGACGAGTTCACAAACCCTTTCTATGTAAACTATGAAAACCACGTCCTGTATCCTGTTGCCAGCCTGAACCATTTGGAGCTGTGGGTGAACTATTACGTCAGGTGGAACCCGAGGATGCGGCCCCAGGTATGAGCTTCCACGTGTCTTTTATGTTTTAGTGAGGATCACAGAGATAAAGAGAAATTACTGGGTTTTGTAGTGTGGAATGCAGCATTTAATTTCAAAAGGGCTCATCTGTTGCACGTATTTCAGCTGATAGGGGAAAAGGTGGTTGTGCCAAAGAAGATGTGGGATGTGTTCAAACTTGGGAAAACGATGTTTTCATTGAAGTCACCAGTAAAATAGGGAGTTACAGTATTACTGTATTGGCTTGTGAAAGGTAACAGATTAACAGTCTTTGTTGTCAGAAGGTTACTTTTCTACCACTTCTATGATACTTCGTAACCCTTTTTAATACTTTTGTTGCCCTTAACCTTCTTGTAGAGTTTTGTGTACCTTTGTTTTTAATCATGTTTTGCCCTTTACCAACGAGCATATGAAATATAGCAGCAGTTTCTGAAAGAATTGGACTGTATACCAGCTCATTTTGCAGGCTCTCCAAACTTAGCACCACATAGATGCTTGTTTTCAATTGACCTTTACGGTTTCAAGCTGGCACACTAAAGATTAAACACTCGCTGTACATGCTCCTTGATTCATCCAGTATTTGTTCTTATAAGTAACGTCTGCTATGCAGATAAATCTCTAAATCTCGTCAGAAAAATACTCCATATGCTCTCATGCTTAGAAGTCTGAAAGAAGAACATTCAGGTTGTGTCACAGCCATAAGATATCTGAGAGTGCTACACCATCTCTTTATTAAGGTAACATTCCAAGGCACCCCCCAGCATATTATGATAAATTACCTGTATTAAGTGACTGCTCGAGAGCTGCTTTCATCTTGGAGCAGTTAGAATGAGATGTGAGTTTCAGATTTATTAGACATCCCCAAGTCAGAGGCTGTTGTAAAAGATGGTGTTCCAAGGTAGATTTCAAGGACAGTACACTGGTAGAAGTCCAGGTACCTCAGTGAGAAGGCTGTAAGGTCCTGGAAAAGTCTGGAATAGTTGCCTTCTCACTGAGGTGTTTCATCTGAGCTGCTTTGTTTCTCTTAGCTTGTTAAAACTTTGAAAGATCGTGTATTTTAAGTTTTATCATTTTAAAAATAAAATTGTCAACTGCTTTTTAGCAAAATAACATCTTTTCTTTAGCCTGTTTGCTGAACACCATTTTGGGTGGTTTATGTGCATTTTAGTGTAATTGGCTGCAGTGGTGTCAGTTTATGACTTGTATTTGATTGAGATCCATAGGCCCTGAGAGCAAGCAGTCGTTGTAAACACACATGAAAGCCAGTCCTGGTCTGGAAGAGGGGAGGGTGGGGTAGAGATAACATGAGAAAATATCAGAGCTTTCATCTGCTTAGTGACAACCCTGCTCACTGCCCTGTGGGAGAGCGCTCTGCAGGCACCTTGGCACGTGGGGCCCATTGGTCTTCACTGGTCTGTGAGAGCAGGGCCCTCAGATCAGCAGCTGAAGGTAATGAAATGTGATGGTCCTGGTAACTGCTTTAGCTTCACTACCACCTGCTTTTCTTGAAGTGCTTATACAACTGTTTCAACTTTTTAGTTCTACCACATAAGCTTTGTCTTGTGGAGATACATCATCCCTTTCCTCTTGTCCCTGGCCTGAATTTATGTGATATTTATGACAAATATTTGGAAGTGTTTCCCATCTACTTGGATAAATTTGCTGTGGAAATTACAATTTTTTTGTTGCAGCATTGTGTTCACCAGTCTAATTATGAAAGCACAAGCTCATACAAGCAAGTAAATAAGCTGTCTTTGTAATCACAATATACTAAGTGTGCTTTCCTCTGTGTTTCCATTGTCTGGTGTCACACCCTGTTAACTGATTCAGTAACATTCAGACCCATTCAGTGACAGAAAAAAAGACAATGACCCTTGTGACACCCAGCAGGTCTTCACTTATCTTCAGTGAAAGAATTTCTTAATCAGTGAATTTATTAAAAGAATGGGCATCCCTGCATACTGATAAAAGGTGATTTCGTTGAATACCTTTTAATGTGTTCTCTTGGTTTTCAACTAAATATAAGAGAAAATGAAATAAATTTAATGTGAATGAAGAGCTCTCTGATGAATAGCTCAAGGCAACCTCACGTGCTGTTTCATCAGCTGCAAAAACATCTTTAGGAAACCAGGAAATGTTTATTGTTTTCTGGGAGCTCACCAAAAATGAGAAATGCCCAGTAGGTGAATTTAAAGGAAGATGAATATAATCAGAATGGATCTTTCATACCTGTTTTCGACCAGCTTTGTGTTAGGGGAGAGAAAACTCTTAAGAGCAGAGGGGCAGGTTTTAGTTTGAGGCAATATTTTAGTTTTTCTAATTTCAGCTTGATTAGTGAGCTTGAATCTTTAAATGGACTGGGAAAAGTTAATCATTGCACTTCATTGCCTTTTCTTTTGGAAATGAGCATATATGACCTTTAATTTTTTTTTTAATTTTAGAATTACTGAATGCTAACTTGATATAACCATTAATTTTTGCATTATTGTACTCTGTCTTCAAATATCTGTGTCTCATCAGACCTTTACCAGTGTGGTAAAGTCTGAGCATAGTCTTAATTGCACTAGGACATGCAGAGTTTAGGATTATTCCTATGTTCTGTAAAGAAAAGATTACTTAGAATTATATATCTTCTGATATATATGTAGTTCAGTCTGAGTTTTATGGAGCCTGAGATGGTGGTTTTGGTAGTGTTTAATTGCATCAAGAGCCCTGTTTATTTTGCACTGCAATAGAACCCGTGCACTTAGGTGACACACAGCCTCCTTCCATAGGGTTCAAAGCTCAGGAGCCTGAGAAGTGAACGCTGTGGAAAATTCTAGGTTAAATGTGGACATTTCTTGTAGACTCCCCTTTTGCTAAATTGTGCTTCAACAAGGTCATCTTAATTCTTAAGTGAAATAAAACGTTCTGTGGTCTGAGTTTGGAGGTGTTATATCATTATTGACTTCTTGTCCCGAGAAAATTAGATAGATTTAAATTCTATTTTACTTGAGTTCATTGACTGAGAAGACTTTTTTCAGATTTGTCCTTCCCTTCAGTTGGAGAAACGTGTGTTTGTTCATGACATCTGGAAGATAAGTTCTTCCATTCTCTCATACAGAGGTGTGGGCTCTCTGGGTACCTACCTGGGCTTTCAGATGACCCTGCTAGTCTGGAATACATAAGATAATATGATGCTTTTGAATTTTTTTCCATTGATATATATTTCCCTTTCCTTTTCTATGTAGTCATTCTGACCTCTTCTTGACACTGGTTTGAGGAGTTCTGGCTGCCAGATGTCATTAGGTATCTGCTTGGGCAACTCTGGAAGGTGGGGAGAGCACAGCAATGATATTTCTGAGTCTGACTTCTGAAGGGGCAGTGTTTTTGGAATAATATACCCTTATCATTCAGATATGCAGAGCAAAAAGTTCTGGTCCTTTCAATTCAAGCTGTGTCTTGCTATGTGAGAGGCAAGGAAAAGAATGTATTTTAGTCACCAAATTTTGCATAGTCCATTAGGATGTGTTTAGTTGTATTTATGCCTTCTGGGAAATGGCATTTTAACCCTTGGAGGTCAGGGCTTAGTTTTGTTTTGGTTTTATGTAGGGTTTTTTATTATTCTATGTCTGCTCATTTTTCTTCAAACTCTGTTCTGTAAATTTGGCCACAGTGTTAGTGATCATATCACAGGAATCCCTATAATTTTTTCAAATTCATTCTTTTTTTGTGTGGACTGTCATCCAGAGTAAAAGGCATCTATAACCTAGAAATTCAGTTCAGCTACTGAATCATCTACTAAAGGCACTCCTGGAGCTTCTGTGAAAATCCAGGGAAAGTCTGTTGGTAGATTAGCAGCTCACTTATAGAAATGAAAGGAAAAGGTAGGAATAAGTAAAACTGTTTGTTCAGTATATACAGAAATGACTGTGAAGCATATAAATAGCTTACAATTGCTGCTTTTATTTTATGCTATGTATAGAATTGCAGAAGGATTTGATGTGTTGAACAGTTGAGTGATCAGATGTCAGCTGAACTTCAGTGTCAATAAACATAAAATACTGTATAGTGAAAACAACAAGTAACATGCTAAGTGTCGCTGGGAAAATTGCTGAGAATAAACTGAGATGCTTTATTCTGCATATAATAGGATAACATACAACTTACTGCCTGGAACTTACTGCCTGGCACGTGGGTTGTTGATATTATTTGTCCCTGCCTTCAGTCACATTGCTTGGTGTGTTCCTCTCTGAGTATGTTGACACTGGTTGTAATATTTTTCAAAGTTCATACATTTGATTTTAACACTGTTTTGTGGCAGGACAGAGCCATTGTATGGCTCTGGAACTGCTTGGCATTGCTGGTCCCATCTTTTTGCATGAAAGAATGAGGCAGGAGGTGTCAGAAGGAGCCACCTTGTAGGTCAGATAGCTGAGTGTTCCCTGGCAAAGGAGATTTCATTCCTGCAGTTAGCCAAGAGTTTCTTGTGAGATGGGGCAAAGTTTCATACAGTGCCTGGATATGGAATAAAATAGGGACTAACTGCTTATCCTGGGTGCTGAAAGACTCTATAGTTCTTTAAGGGAAAAAAATTGGTATCCTGTAATGAGCAAAGCATCAGAACATGCACAGAATGAGAGAAACTAGTACTGTGCAAATAATTTCATTTTTCTGAGTTTCTAACATATTTTGAAGGGCAAGCACTCAAATAATTGCTCTCATCTATCAAATGTCTAAATCTAAATGGGCTGTAGGTTTTAACAAGCAATGGCATCAGCTTGTGTAGCGTGTACAGCTTCCCAAGTTTGGTTGAATCCAGCAGTTGTTTGCAAAAATCTCTGTTCCAATTCCCACCTGGTAGGATTCCTAATAATTTCTGTTTGCTACTCCTTGCTCTTCCAGAAGGCCAGGAGGTTTTGCTTGGTTTCTCAGGAGCACACACCTACAATAAGTGTGGAAGTATTGATTATTATTGAAAACCACTGGCTTCATCATTTGAGATTGCCTTTTGCTGCGAGTGTCCTGTTAACTGGGCTTCAAAAGCAAGACTGTCAGAGTTCCAGCTCTCCATGAAGATGAGCAAAAAAGCTCAAGTGAAAGATATTGTTGTCTTTCCAATGCACAGAGTAGGTTTTTGGAAAACTGACAGTCCTAAGTCAAGCAGTGAATTTAAAATAACCATTTTCCTCTGCAGCCTTTCTTCTGTGTTGCTAAAATAGATAAAGTGTGCTCGCTGAACAAGACAAAATGCATTCACTGTTGAACAATTTTCATCTGAATGACTGTCCTTGAGCTAGTACAGTAATACACACTAGATATCCATCCAATTAAGACTTGGCAGTACTATAAGTGAGTAGCTATTATAATTTCTCTTACACATATCCTTGTGTTGACAAATTTTGCTATCCAAAAGCACTTGAGGATCCTGAAGGATTCCTTGGGAATAAAAACCTGAAAATCAATACTGAAAGTGAACTGTAGTAATTCTGTGAAGAGAAAGGTTTGAATTTTTGAGGAAATGCAGCTGTCTTATGTCTAGATGGTTTTTATATGGGATGTAGCATGTACATTGTATAGCATAAGTATAGTTTCTGTGTGGAGATAACTAAAAAAAACCCAACTTTATCTTTTCTCAGCAGGCTTAATTTATTATAATTGTGAAATGATGTGTGCTGAGAGTTACACTACACCAGGTTCTGATTTTGAAGTATGTGGGTAATTCAGTTTAAAAAATAGTTTCATATCAAAGGTATTTTAATTAATAAAAAACGTTTTTTGCAGTATTCAGAAGTATTTTTCAGCTCATTACATGCAGTAGATACCTTATATTTAATAAGTGTAGGAAAAATAATCTGCTTTGGAATGAAAGAGGCAGCAAAGGTAGCTAATCAGGAAAGTAAAACCCCACCCATTTTAACTGGTTAATTTGCAGGACCTGTTCTTTCAGAGTGCAGAATGTTTTGCAGCATTTTTCTGCTTCTTGCTGGTTGGGGACATGGTTTGAAGCATTGCAAGTATCATTAGCAGTAGGAGAATGATCTCAGGTCTTACAGGGGAAAGAGACTGCACGTACCAGAGAGGAGAAACTCCCTGGGGATCCAGGGCTGCTGGCAGTACCAAGGGTCTTAGATACAAGTGCAAATTTTGTTTGGGAATTATAAGTTTCTAATCTGTTTTTGGCAAATTTTATGTGAATAAAGAAATCTGTTTCTTATAAATAGTTAGAATTTTTTGATGAGGTTAACCCACCAAAATATGTTAAAATTAACGTAGTGTGTTCACCTTTACGTTTCTACTTCAATTTTATGGGAATATTTTGTTAAATCACGGAAATGAAATTTATTGTTTTTTCAGCACATTGAGGTAATAATTTGAATAGCACAAGAAAAACACCCTCAAGAGCAATGGCCAGGCAGTTTTCCAGCCCGGGCAAACCACAGATGTGCTGCAGGGTTAGGTTTCATCTGTGCAGGCTCCTCTCGTGCAGCAGAAGCAGGTCTGTGCTTTTCCCTGGCTTATGGACAGGAGGAATGGACCTGGCTGTAGCAGCCAGGTGTTTGTTGCCTGGCAGCATCGCTGTGGGGATGCTGGTGTGACAAAGGAAGGGCTGCACACTCTGCTGAAATGCGTGGAGTGGAACAGCACAAATAACTTGAATGCGGCTGGGTGATGGGTCCAGAGTCATCTTTTGATCTTCCACTCCTAATTTGAGAGGCAGGATGAGAGAGTGGAAAACAGTACAGCTGCTGTCAGCCTCCCAACAAATTCATGTCAGGCAAATCAATTACGGGATTTCTTAACAAGACTGCAATAAAAGCTTGCCTTGGAGACACTACTTGTGCTGTGCAAGCACACACTTCTAGGGTTAAGGTGGTAACAAGATCTTTTAATAAAACGATCTTCTCCAAACTTCTTGTTCCTTACAGAATCTGTCACTCTTCCCCTTCCTTTTATTCCCAACAGTGGCGAAGTAAAGGAGAGCCTCATTCACAGCAAGCCATTACAGGTGTTATTGTGAAGGTTGTTGGACCCATTTCCTTCTGAAGAAGGCTTTGTTTGAGAGAGGAATGACGTGCTGATATAGAATGGTGTGAGGTGACAAAAATGGAGATAGTCATCTGTAAGAATTTGCATGGGGTGGTAAGAGGAGACACTGACAGCAACAGGTCTGCCTGGGAATAAGTCTTTAGGAAATGTGGAAATGAACTAAAGTTCTTTTGTTGTTACTATTTTAATGTTTTTTGTGACAAAATTCATTTGACGGTGCTTCATCCTTTTACTTTTCCTCCTCCTTCCAAGATGGAAGGAGGGTTCCAGAAAGCTTCATAATGGCAGTTCTCTTCCGTTCTCTGAATGGTTTAATTAAAAAACAAACAAACCCCCAAAACACGTAACTTGAGGTTGAGGGTTAGGGTTTTTGTTTTGGGCATTTTACCCCGTTTTCACTCTTTTCATTTTTTCCCTTTTGAATTTGTAGAGGTTTTTTTTAAACAGGGGAGAAAAGACAGCTCCTCACGCCAGGCTGATTTTCAACTCTTACTATAAGAACTTCTATAATACTTCAGCTACCTCTACCACTTTTTCCTTACCCCATGAGTATGTAATCTTAGCATGAACCTTTATCACTAAAAAAATCAGTCATTGCTGCTTGAAAATGCTCAAGACTTCTCTAGACTGAATCTGACTTCTTACTTCCCGAAATTAAAGTATGTGTTGAAAGTTCAGTGTGTGAAACCTATTTCTGGAGCTGTTGTACATCAGTGTGCACCTACATGATGCTCTGTTACTGGCAACCAGAAAGAATCTTTCCTGGGAAAGACTTGAAATAGAAAACCCCTCGTGTTTACACTTCCATATGAAATGGCATGGTGGTATTTATGTCGAACCGTCTTGCAGTGTTTACATCTAACCCGCCCTTATTAAAACATGGCCAGTATTTTAAAGGTGACCCTTTTTTTTTTTCCAATTATAAGACCCTCCTCTGCCTTGCTTACAGCTTTGCTGGGCTCTCATGATTTGTATTGAGTCACCAAGTATGTGTGTCTGACTGAATTGTTTTGTAAAACTTCGTCCAAGAAGGATCAGTTGCTTATGGGAATGTGACTAAGAAAAATGTTTTCCCATATGAAAATATGGTATTGTGAACTTCTTCTGTTGGGGAGAGGGGCTCTTTTTCTGTAAATATTCCATCTCTAGGGCAAACGTGGGATTTTAGTGAGAGGTTGTGTTTCAGAAACACGCCTGCTCATATCCTGGAAGAAATTCATCCAATTTAGAGGTCTGAGGCTGTAACAATCTCAGTGAATTCTCAAGGACTGAGAATAAATGAAAGGACTGAGAGAGAAAATCTGAGAGAGAGTTGTCACTAACTGGGAATAGGAACTAGAATTTAGTAATGCTCCAAGTGCTGGAGGTGTTTGCTTTGTGTTCAGCCCATGGAATACACTCTGGGAAAGCAGGTTGGAGGGGACATGCCTGCAGACAAAGGAAGAGTTGTCCTGTGGGAGAGGGAGATGATGCTGCTCTAGAGAAATGAAGTTTCTCCCTGCCTTTGCCACAGGATTCCTCTGTTGTAAGGGAGCTCACCTGGAGCAGAGAAGCCATTCTGTGTGTGCTCCTTATTTATTGGGTGTCCTGTTTGATACCCGTGTGGCCCAGTTGCAGAATTCCCAAGTTCTCTGTTAAACCAGTTGGAGATCCAAGGTACACAAAATTAGGGAGGTGCCAGCTTCAGATCCTTGTCTGTAAAAGTGGAGTGTTAGTATTCCCATACTTGATTAGGGTGCTGCAGAAATAAATTTGGTTTTTGACATGAGATGAAAGTACAGAAGAGGAAACTTAAACATCTTAAGTTCAGAAGAATAAATAAAAGATGGGGTCAGACACTACAAAGAAAACTAAATATTGAATAACTGCTCATTAATTAAGTAGCATCAAACTGTGCACTGAGTAAATGAGGAATACAATGGGGAAGGAAGTATTTTATTGTTTATTTAACCAATGATGTATGGTAAGGCTGAATTGAGTTTGGAAAAGTCATCTTCATTCTGACACCTCCTAATTTTTTGAGAGCATAATTTTGCAGTCTCCATGTTGAAGAGTTTTGTGTGTGACTTGACTAGACACAGACGTTTTAAATGTCATTATTGTTATTTAGCTAATTTATTTAAAGGCAGTTCTGCTCTTCAAGAGGGACCTGTGGGGACAACAGCACTTGCGTCAAAGTTGGAGCGTGCGACTGTTGAATGAGGTTCTGGGAATGCAGGAGGAGGATTGAGATGTGCAGCCACGCTTTTCCTCCTTGAAGCACTTCACAGAGCGTGCCAGATTCTGCAGCAGCTTTTGTGTGGTGTATCCTGAAAGGATTTGTAGCAGGTTCCCCGAAAGCTGGTTGTATGGGACTGCTCTCTGTGAGTGCTGGAGCCCTGTGCAGTGGAACTCAGCAGCTAATGCCCCTGTGAAAGCTGTCTGAGAGAAATTGGCCTGCTCTGCTGAGTCGTGATTAAGCTGTGCAGAAATCAGGTGTACAGATCTCCCGTGACCCAGGGCTTGTGTGACTAATGATACCAATGGTAAATCACTCTGCTAGGGGCCTCAGTGTTTCGGGGAAATGTCTTCATGAAGAATTGTGAAGTGGGAGTCTGTGAGGATGGGATCTTTTATTCAGGGAAAAATGAATACAGGGGGTGCTCATTCCAGAAAGTCTCAATCTTCACTGAAATCTGAATTTTCCATAGTGTATATTACAGGATCTTGGACAAACTTCATCACCAGACTCAATTTTGCCATGTTTCTAAATGTATACACTTTCTGTAGACCGCCTCACAGAAATGAGATTGGCTTTCTGGAGGATGTGCTTTGTGTTTGATTGGTGAAGGAGGCTCTTCTGCAGATTTGTGGCCTCGCTCGCTGAAGAGTTTGTGTGGTGGATGCAGGGTAAAATTGCAAGAGAGGGAGTTCATTGCACAGCGAAGGCAGGGCTCCAGGGTCACTGGGAACTTGGTGGTGTGCAGCGATTGTTCTGCTGAAGACTCAGAAAGTTATGCTTTTAAAATTGCTGGAGATGACATGCTGGATGAATTGATGGCTCCCAGGGTACTGGGAGCAGCACTTCTTGAATACACTGAAGTTTCTGTTCATGGGCTAAGCCACAAATAAGAAAAAAGTGTGTGGCCAAAAAATTGTTGACCTAAAAAGACTGCTGGCACTATTTTATTGTTTTAAGTTAGAGCCAGAGTTAGAAATTAAATGGTATTTTCCTGCGTCAGAAACACGAGTGTTGGGTTTTGAAAATATGAAAATCCATGGGTTTTCCTGTGCTTCCTCTAAAAAGCCAGAATTCACAAAAACGTCACTTGTGACTCAGTTGTGTGCTGATGGCAAAAAGAGAAACCCTTTCTGGTGTTTGCTACCTCCTTCTCATAGCACCATGTGAAAGTGGCACACTCAGATGTTCATCCCAGCCCTGCAATCACTTCCAAGCAGTAGGAAGCAATGGGTGAGTGCAGTTCCCTGGAGCATCCCAGAAGCCAAGGGTATAAATACAACATCCAGCAATCCATTTGTTTCCCAGTGCTGCTTTTCCCCATGATTGTTGCACCAGCCCCATTAAATTCTTTTCCCATCTTGCTCTTTCCAAAAGCTATAAACAATTAGAGTTTATACAGGACAAAATAAATTAAAAGCAATTTATTGTCGAACTTTTTTGGCCTTTCTATGGAATTTGGAAGAGGGGGGAGGTCTCTCTTTGCTTGTCTGAGATAAAAAATCCAGCTGCGAAAACCTGGTGTGGCTTGAATCTTCCTTTGGCCATGATATAGTTGAATGTTTCAGATGAATGTGAAAAATGCTGAGAACTCTGGTGCCAGTGGTGCATCTCTGGTGTCTGTTGGTTGGATACTGTCAGAAGCAGAGGCAGAAACCTGCACAACCCACTTCTGTGAAAGGTTTATTGGAGTGTGACTCTGGGAGGTCCACCACAAGCACCATTCACTTGGCTGCTGCACTTTTCTCACTGGAAGGGGTCAGGCTCTTGGAAGGATGCCTGGTTAGAAGAGTAACAAGATGCTCCATATGGAGCCAGCTTTGTGAACTCTACTGTCATTATATAATAAGTCCTGCCCCCTCAGGCAGGGCAAATAGTTCCCAGGAAAGGTATTTTAAGTTTCATCTGACAGTGGTATTGATAAAGGATACAGGTACATTTATTGAAATATGTTTGGTATCCCATCAGGACCATTTGCAAACACTCTTCTGAACAGATTTTCTGTCAGCTGTGTTGTTAGAAGGGTGTGTCAGTTTCCTGAAATGCTTCATTTCAAATGACTAAAGAAACACTTTTCCTAAAAACTGATGGTACTGAGAGATGTTGGATTCCTTGTATTGCTGAAGGCAACAGCAGCATCATTGCTGGAGAAGATAACTCACTATGAGAGTCAAAGTAAGCCTTTTCTTTCTTTACCTGGCAGGTTCCAATCCACCAAAATCTTAAAGAACTCCTGGCCATCCGGACAGAGCTTCAGAAGAAGGTTGAAGATTTGCAGCGGGAAGCTGCTACACGTTCCATTTCTTCCTCCTCTGACAGAGGTTCATCTCCCTCCCATTCTGCCACGCCAGTGCACACCTCTGTGTGATGTGGAACAAAAGCCATGTGAAAAAATCAGTGTCAGGTAATTCAGAGAGGAGGGTGAAATGCTTTTCCCATCACAAAAGGATTGTGAGTGACTTGTAATTGCTATGATCTACATGCCTTATTCTGTGTCTGATATTATCACGATGAGGCCAAAAAGAGCTTCAATAGATGTGATGTATTTTCTTGTTGGCAGTTCCCACATGTGTTTTGACATTCTAGCTAAATCACCAATTGTGAAATTAAACTTTGTTTTGAGCAACTAACAATTTAAACATCCTAAAAAGGAATCCATCTGCCAAGCAGACAGAAAAATGCCTCTCACATTGCCTAGGGTACCATGCCTGGTTGAGAGAATCAGATGAAACGCCACATGATGCTTACACAGAAGGTTTTTCTGAATGGGAGCTCCTTATTTCACTCAGTAATATATATATATTTTTTTTTGCTAGAGCGATTTATTTTTTTTAGGGTAATGCACTTGGAAATTGATTTTAAAATAAATGTTTTCCAGTGTAGTCAGTTTTACATTTCGACTAAATATGCCATTAAAAGTGGATGAAGTTAAGCTGGATTTATCGAGTACACCACACTGACTTGTATGATGTAATATATTTGGTAAAGCATGTATTTTAGGTTTTTTAATGCCTTTTGTACAAGTTGAAATAAAGTCTTTTGACTGTTTAGCTTATTGTTCAGTTTCAGCCTCCTGGGCGAGGGGTAAACTTACTCATGTCAAGGTCTTGTACAAAGTAAAAGTTTGTTTTCTAGCAAATGGTAATATTTGGGGTTGGAACCGACACCCAGCTGTGTAAATTGTATAGTCTGTATAGCTCCACATTGTTAAAAGTGTTTTGTTTCAGAGTGTACACACAAAATGCAAAGCTGTGTGCGTTTATACCCATGTGTATGTGATGTTAAACACAGACATCCTCCCGTGGGTTTAAGCTGTGTGTTCAGAAAATGGATCCTGCCTGTCCAAAATCCTTTGAGGACCTTAACTTGCAATGACTTTGTTTGACAAAGTTTTTGAGTAATATGATAATAATTGGTTTTCTTGAAATAAAGCCTCTTGGCTTTTTGGTTTTTTAAGTTCCTACTAGCATTTCTTCTGTAAATGAATAATTTGTGTTTTCATGTAAAATATACATTCCCAACTTGCTTTCATCTCCCCCCAAAAATACTCATATCAGAGAGATTTGATTACTGTAACATTCCACCTTTTAGAAGATTATTCACTGGCCTTCTTGGAAGGCCCAGAAATGGGTGCATGCTGCAGATTTTCCCTGGATTGTTTTCTTTGCCGTGTTTCATGAAAATGTGATTCTTCTCCTTAGGACACTTAAAATACTGCAGCTCT
This sequence comes from Myiozetetes cayanensis, assembly GCF_022539395.1. NCBI lineage: Eukaryota > Metazoa > Chordata > Aves > Passeriformes > Tyrannidae > Myiozetetes > Myiozetetes cayanensis. Next base: position 11,276,353 of record NW_026087159.1, on the reverse strand, counting down.
GCTTTTTGACTCGTGCTTGTATCGCTCTTGAGTTCTGCTGGTGGGAACCAAACCCCATTCTTAAGAGCCAGCTGACTCCCTGTGCTGACTGTGGGTTTAGTGACTGTGAATATTCACTTGTTGCTGCACGTTTGTTCCCGATACGCGACGGCGCTTTTCTGTCTCGTTCTCTGCAATAACTCCACACAGCACGTGGTTAATGAGCAAGGTGAGCTGCTGAGCACTTTCCTGACTTCAGCTTGGAAAGGCTGAAGTGCTGTATCCAGTCTTAAACGTTTACTGTGCAGTGCAGGGTATTTCAGCGTGTCCTTTTTACTGTAGTGAATGCTTTTTATAACAGAAATTCACCTACAAGAACGGAGTTTAAGAAGGCTTGCAATGTTGCATCTCTTGAACCTCAGGCTTTTTATAAAGACATGAAAGATGTTTTCCTGTAAAAATGGTTCTGCTGAACAGTGTGCCAGCAGTGAATTTTACATTGCCAAAATATGTTGAGATGGTATTGAATTAAACTCTTCCATACTTTGGATTTCCTTGACATTTTAACTGTATATTAAAGTAAAGCACATTATCTCTAAAATGCAGTGCTAAAGAAAATCTTTTGAAGTTTTTCTCTTTATTGGTGCTAATAATCACAACACTTTCTCTGTAATTATTGCAAAAGTGATGACTGGATTAGCTGGAGCATTCTGGGATTTTTAAAGCTTGGATTCCTAGAGCTAAACTCAGAATTTTGTTTTGCACAGAAGAACACCAGTTATTTCAGCTGACTGGCTGCGTATCCACCAGTTTCAACACAGCTCAGCTAGTCTCTGATCTGCATGAGAGCACTGGGGGAGGGTCCTGGTGTTCTGTGTCAGCACAATGGATGGGTTTGTATGTACTTAGCGTGGAAATACTCAAAGGTATTCTATAGCTCATATGTGCTAGTTAATTGAAGAGGTCACTGTCACCATACTCAGTCTGCTTCCTGATAATCAGATTTTCTTTCCTCTTCATTTAACAACTAATTCTGTCATTACTTTTTTATTGTTTAATAAGGCAGTGTGGAACTAGTTAAGGAAAGAGCAGAACCCTGTTCCCTGTCTGATGCACTTTGGACAGAACTATCAACTTCTGGTTCAAAAGCTTTGGTTTTTGGTTTTGACTCTGCTGGATATTTTAAAGGGCATGTGCAAAGACAGCAGGCAGTTGTGTTTGCATTTTCCTGTTGTCAGTGATGCCACTGACAATGTGATAGGGGGAACAACCTGAATCCAGTGTCCCAGAATGGGATGAAGCCTTGGTAACCAGCTGACACGTTTTTTGCTGGTATAGTAAGTCAAGTGAATCATCAGCATCAGACACTTTGCTATAATAGTCATTTCAGAGCTGAATTTACATTTCTTTCTCCTTTGTAGATAAAAGTAATTTTTTGTTGTTTCATTAAAATGGAAGAAGGATTTTAAAGCTGGTAAACACTCCTATCTGCCTGGTTCTGTTCCCTGCAGAGGCAGCCTTCTCAAGGAGTTAAAGCTTTAAACAAGAAGTGTTTCATTGCTTTCATTTTCCAAGAAAAGCTGTAGTAATTCATATGCTGTATTGTAGTAACACCAGGAACAGCTGGTTCTCCATAAGCTGGAAATAAGGAGACAACAACTCTCATTCATGTGCATTAAGCCCCACAGCAGAGTGAAAGGGGCAATTCAGATTATTCCCCAAGTGAAGCATTTATGGTAGAAAACAAAAAGGAATGTCCATTTGCTGAGGTCACATCTGCTGAAGTAAGTGGGTATCATGGAGAGCTTTTACCTGCCAGATCTTGTGCAACTGGGAAGAAAAAAATTTTATCTACAAGAAGCACGAGTCAGAAGTAGCTAGTTTGAAATACAAACCACCTGTTTTGACTGTGAGGACTGACCATTGCATCATTATACAAAGGTCAAAAGCTTAGCTTGCACTGCATGGGAGATTCATCTTCTGGGTGTGAAAATCCAAAAAAAAACTTTTCCTGGATTTTGCAGGAAACCTAGGGCAGCAAAGAGGACCAAAAACCAGCCAAAAAAAGACCAAAACCCAGCCATGCTGAGTGCAGCCAGGAGCACAGGGCACTGCCTCAGGCAGAGCTGCTAAGTGACCTCAAGGGGAGCGTGTGTGTGCACGTGTGCAAATACTTCATTTTTTACCATGAAAGCCTTCATAATGGTATTTGTTTTGTCACCAAGTCCAATCTGGGGTGTTTTTTTACATCTTTGGTGTAGTCACAGAAGAGGTGGTGTACTGTAAGGATATAGCCCACCACTTGCAGTTTACTTCCACCATGAAAAACAGAAAAAAATCAAGCCTAAAAGATCTTACTAGTCAACTTGGTTTATTTGGTGTTTTCCAAAGGTTTTCCCCCCATGTCCCTTACATGCACATTAACAAAAGGAATCATTTTTCTTAGAGAGTAACATTCAACCCCCATTTGGTACAGGTCACTTCTGCAGCAGCAAACAATCTGCCTTCCTTAAAGTAGGAACTTCACTCAGAAGAAAAGGATTCTCTCTAATTTCACAATCCTGTTGTTTCTGAACTTCCTTTGTTCCTGAACCTCATATGTTGCAGAAGCAATTTTTAAAGCCTCAGCCTGTCGACTCATCCTATTTTTTCAGAATCTGAAATGGTATTATGGACTAATTCCACTTTTATCACAACACATGAGTAGTTAAGGATGACAATAGAGCACTTGTAAGGGTTAGTTAGTGGAGTTGCATGAAAATGACTCCGTTTATAGTGCCAAAAATCTGAAATTCATGTCAAGTATTCTCAACTGAGGAATCTAAAACAAAGTTCTACAGTACTGCCAAAGGAAAATGCAAGTAATTGAGAGAATAAACAACAGAAAAAGAGCCAGCTGAATTCTTTCAGTTCTCCCTTTTCTCTGTCATTGACAAACCTTTTCTGAATCATTTTATTACCCTTTAAAAATAGCTTTAGTTAAGCTGAAGAGAGGTCATAAAAAAAGCACAGGTAGTACAGAAATTCTCAGGACATCTGTATGTATAGGTTTTGGACTCATGAAAAAAATCCCAGTTTTCCAGTGGTTTGTGGCCTTTTTTTATAAAGTTCATACCATATATACAGAATTTAAATGCAGGATTTTTAAAAATTCCATATCCAGATTTAAAGAGAACAATTAATAATTAAACTAGAAGTCAGTGCTGGGTCAGCTGTTCCAGAACTCAGATCACTACTAGGAAAATACAGAGGAAGCCTCTCAGTTGCTATAATGCCTAAAACATGGATGATGTATAAAATCCCTGTTTCTCAGAGACTGGTCTGGCAGTTCAGATGGAGAAGGGGACAGACAGCAATAATTTGAGCCTTTGCTGACATTTCGCACTAAGAATTTGACTTTTGTCCAGTTTTGAAGAGACCCAAGTTTAATTTCCTTGCTGCAGCATTTGCCAATATTTTCCTGTTTGAAATCCCAGAGAAAGAGATCTTCAATCCTGTTATTTTAAGTTTTGTGAGTGTTCTCCTTCACTGTGCATTTGTGGATTTCCACATACTCGCACATTACACCGAAGCCAGAGAAAAGCCTTGGGCAAAGGAGCAACTTCTGAGTCCCAAAATCTGGGTTGGGTTTTTCAGTGAAACCCCTTGCTGCCTTCTTTCTTTTTTTTTTTTTTTTTTAACTGCAGAACTGCAGTTTTTTGAGTTAGACTCGTGTTTCCTCTATGTCCTGATGTAAGAGTTTCTCAAAGGAGCAGTAGGGGCTGTGTTCTTTGAGCCACACTGCGCCCTGTTGCTCTCTCCTCTGGTCAAACAAGGGAAAACCCCTGATGTGCATCTACAGGAACGCAGACATGGGCAAAGGGAGGAATGGAACACTGGTCACTGGATCTAAGCTGGGAAAGCGGCTTCTAGTGATCATCAGTGCCCTGCTACAACACCTCATCTGCAATAACTTCCAGAAAACACATTTCATGCTACAGCTTTCAGATGTGTTTGGGTAAGAACAAGGAACAGGCACTGGTGCTTGGGACTGGAGATTTACAAATCAGCTGTGCCAGCATCCGAGCACCTGCACATGATGATCTGAATCCTGCAGACCACACTTCCTCCACAAAAACCTGGCTCTGGGAGTAAGCACAGAGTGCATCTCCCATCTCTGTTTCCTCTGCTTCCATTATCTGAGCAGCCAATAATTAAATATTTTTCTTTCCTATTCTAAACGCATCCATAAAACAAAGCAGCAGCAGTTTGGAATAGTATTGTTTTAGCCTAAGTGTTCTGAGTAGTCATGAGGCACCTTATAAACCACTGTAGCTGTTCTGCTAGAGCTAGTGTAAGGCTTTAAAAATGCAAGTGTTAAAAGGAGCATAAAGAATTGTGCAGCTATTGCAAAATACTTAAACAAGTTACTAGGCAATTTTCCTTCCAAGTGGAGCTGTTAGGCAGCGATGCTCCTGGGCTGATTCACCTCCTGGCAAGGCCTTATGGAAGTCGTGTCTACCTGAAAGCTGTGAATTTGTACATCAAACTGAAAAGCTTTTTTTTTTTTTTTTTAATACATATTCACAAAATACGGAGTTTGCAAACCAATACAAAATGCTCGCATTTCAGGTTTACATATAAATAGTGAGTACCTCTTACACCACGTAAAGTGAAATTTCCTTCACTTGAGAACATGCTTTTTAAGTAATCATTGATTTGGACAAATGTACTGGAAAGTGGCAGTATCCACATTTTAGCAACAATAAAAAGGGTTGGGAAGAAAGTAGAAATTTAAACAAATTTTTGCAAGCTAGTGAAGGTCGGGCCCGGCAGCTGTTTGGCAGCGCTGCAGAGGGCTGTGTGTGCACTCTGTCCTGGGCAGCCCAGTGTCCTGCTGAGCACAGCCCAGTGCTTCCCAGACAAGCAGGACAGTGATGGAGGACCTGTCCTCTCAGGAGATTCTGCTTTTTTTTAAAGGTTAGTCAGTGACACAAAGGGTGAAGCTTAAATCCTTTTTCTGCCTCTGGGTGCCTGGGAGCACTCTCGGTAGTTGCTGATAAAAGGAGAAGGGGGGACTGCATCTTGTTACGCCTGGCTTCTGTTCTGGTACTGAGTGTTACAGGTCTTAACAGATACCTGCTTTGCTTATTTTCTTTGGAGTTAAATCTGTCATTTGTTCTAGTGTGACTGAGATCTGAACCTGTCCTTGAAAGCATCCAAACACACACAGCTTTCATTGTGGTGGCACTGAAGGTATCTCATGTCACAAAGACAAACTGTATCGCTTCTGCTCCATTCTGATCTCTAGCACTCAAATGGCATTTGCTAAGAGTGAACACTGCACACGCTGCTTTTACCTGGATTTGTGACTTGGCGTGAAAATCAGGTCCTTTGATTTGGTTGAGAAGCCCAGCCCTGCGTGGTGGTGGTGGTGGTGAAGCTCCCTCAACTCCTGACTTCGGAGCAGGGAGTCACCTGGCTCAGCCCGAGGCCCCACATGAGGACCTACCATAGGCACTTCATTTTTAGGTGTAGCTACACTAAGGACTGCAATCCACCCTCAGGAAATGTGCAGCTTTCAACCCCGCCGGTGGAAGTGACGTGCCCAGAGCTGATGGCAGAAGTTGGCTGGAGGCGCTTTGCAGAGGGCTTTGCGTGGTTTGGCTTTGGATTGCTATTTACAGGCACTTCACTGCCCTCATACCTGTAAGCTCTTCATTGACCATGACTGAAGTACCTTCTGTGGGCTTCCACACAGCTGCACACCAATCCTACAACATTACTTCGATGTAAACATAAACCTCTTTACAAAAAATAAACACATGCTACCAGTCTAACCCTAAAGCCTAGAGCAATAAGAAGCCAGTTCAAGCCTAAGTACACATTAAATAGCTTTGGAGTCAAATGAAACAAAAAGCTAAATTACAAGCATGTTTAGATCTCCGTTGCTGCTGACTGATTATTCCCTAGCTCTGGGTCACGCTTTATATCTTCGCACTGTCTTGTTTTGGTGGTTCTGCTGACTGCGTTTCCAGGACTGAATATTTAACTAGGGAGAAAGAAAAAAAAATGCCATGAGTACAATAGCACATGATGGAACCAGGGCGCAAGCAACGGGCGCCCGGCACTTGCTGATTGTATGTGACATTGGAAAAGCCTTTGCAGCAGCCTTGATTGTCTGTCACTGAAAGGAGGATCACGCTTCTCTTGTGCAAGACACTTGATGGCTGGATACATGAAAGCTAAATATTAACTGCCACCGTTTGCAGCATGAGCTCCTTGGGCTCTTACCATGGCTCTCCTTTGTGAGCGATGAAGGGGGAAAATCGCTGTGGTGGGTGTTTCACAAAAAGCTGCAGCACCACCTAAGCGGTGCCTTCATCAAAGGGACACAGCAGCTCCGTGCAGCACCAGGGACTTTAAAGAAGTCCCTGGGTAAAGCAGCTTTTGTGGCCAGGTGCAGGCAGGGGTAAGGGGTGCAAGGCTCTCACCTTGGGGCTCCTCGCTTACAACAGCTTCCATGTTTTCTCCTTTCACGTACTCCGCGTTAAGTCCCTCTGCGAAGTACAATAAAGAGAGGGAGATGGAAGGGTACAAAGTAAAAATTATTTGCTTTGATGCCTTAAAAACTCTGGTGATGGGCCTGCATGCTGTAAAAGCCAGGATGCCTTTCTGCAACCTCCTCTGCAGCGACAGCAGCGCAGAAGCCTCAGCAACAACCCACAACCAGTGCTGAGAGACTCGCTGGGTTTCAAAGTGCCCGCAGACTCTCCTGGCAGACACAGCTCCCAGCAGTGGCTCTTTTGTCTGAGGCTCCTGCTTCATCTTTATCACGCGAGGCAGCAGAGCTAATTCCTGTGCTAAGGCGCTCAGCTCGGAGTGTGGGGAGGAGGAGGAGGAGGAGGAGAAGGAGGAGGAAGGTTTTGCGGCCGGGACTGCTGTGCAGCAGGAGCCTCAGCACAGAGATGTGGCACAGCCTCATTAAAAGCTAAGTTATGCAGAGCTTCCAGCAGCAGTTCAGAGCAGGGCTGTGGTGATGAAGCAGGATCCCAGTGGGGTGTCAAATCCCGAATAAGTCCCTTATTTAAATGCAAAGAAGTTCCCAATGTTTGCAACAAGTGGAGCCCAGGCTAAGGAGCGAGGCTGAGCTCTGCTGGGTACAGGGGTGGCTGCAGGAGGGCAGACAAGGCAAAGGGGGTGGCACTGCTCGCTGAGGTCTGGCTCGGAGCTGCAGGTGAATTAAGACAGTCTGCGGTATGCCATGGACCTGAGGCTTCCTCTGCAGCTCCCTCTGAAGGATGAGTGAGGGGAGAGGCAGATGTGGGAGTGCTGTGCTAATTGTTGCATCCATTAGGGAGAGACCAAAGATGGGGAGGGGGCAGTGCTGCTTGCTAAGGAAGCTTGAGGCAATCAGGCCATGCAGCACACACTTTTTAGGCATCTGAACTTGTTTGTGCATCTAAATGCAGCACGAGGTGTGGCAGGGACTGGCTGTGCCTCATCACCAGGCTTGGATGGGGTTCACTGGTATCTCCCAATGCAGGGGGAGGCACAGAACGGTGCCAGGGCCAGGCCAAAGCAGTGCCACAGCCCAGGGCACAGCTGGTACCCGGCAGGTGAGGTGTAAGAAAAAAAGGTGGGATGAAGAATTCTAGGGAGCACTGTAAATGTCCTTTAGAGGAATCAGCAAAAAAGCTCCTCAGAAGCGACTCAAAGCTGAGGAGCGGAGCCGCAGCCTCTGCCCTGCAGGACGGCCGGGCAGGAGAAACAGCCCAGCCCGTTCCTCCTGTGCCAAGAGAGTGGTCACTGCACACCACTGCCTCCACCCTGACATGTGTTTCGCTGGGATAACACCAAATGCAATTTATGTTTTTCAATAAAAAGCCACTTTTGCAGCGGCTGACGGCTCTTAGATTTCTGTCATGCATTGCAATGTGTCTAAGGCCTGACATTAGCCCAGCATGCCATGTCTGATGGCTTAAATTAATCCTCCTTTATAATTAACTTTAATTTCCTGCCGCCTTTCTGGGGCTTTGTGTCTCTCAGCTTCCCCCTCATCAAAGCCTTTACTCCTTTTTTTTTTTATTATTTATTCTTGCCAAAATAACATTTAAGTGGGGGGAATATATACGGGTGTTTCATTCCATCACATTCATTTGACTTTTCCTGCTGATCTAATTTACCAAAATGCTGTTTGTTTCAGGCACAACTGGGAAAATAGCACGGCTCCAGCAGAAATTTCCAACCCCAAACACCCTTTCCCTAGAGCAAAGGGGACTCACAGGAGATTTCAATTCATTAATTTAGAAGGGAGCTTTTTCCAGCTGTTTGCAACCCCTCTCCTATAAGGGGCTGCAGGAGCCCACCCTGGGCAGGTATGTACTGCAGGCTGAGGCTGTCAGGACACTCCTGCAGTGCTTGCACTGAGCAGCTTTGCAGGGCAGCTCGTGCAAAAAGTGTCTTCTGTGAATAGAAAGTTTTGCTGCTTAATTTGCACTTAACTGCAGCGATTGCCACGCACCTGCTGAGGGTGTGGTGGCTGAACTCCCTCCCGGGCTGCCACAACTGCAGACACCCCCCCTGCTTCCTCCCCTGCTGCCTGGTGAGTTTTTACTGCCTCTGAGATTTTGGTGGGTTTTTTTGGTTTATTTTGGGGTGGGGTTCTTTTTATATTTACTGTGTTTGGTGTTGATAGTTTGTTTTTGGGCTGTGACTGTCTGTTTGGGGTATGAGAGGCCATGTGCAGCCCCTAGGGTGGCAGCAGGTCCTGGGGCTGTCACTGCTGGTGGATACCTGCTTGTGCAGAGTCTGATGTGGTGGGGGCTCAATGACCTGTGCTTGGGGCTTTGTTCTGCTACGCCAGGGGCTCTGGGTGCCTGAAACCCCATCTCCAGGCTGGAAAACAGCAGTGGAGTTCAGGGGGAGAATAGGAGTGTGCTTGCTCTGTGGCCCCAGGGTGCTCGGGGAGGGACTTACGCTGGATGCTGAAGCAGAACTTCTTCTGCTGGTAGGAGATGTAGCTGGAGACAGCCCCGATGAGCGCCATGGCCAGGCCGCTGGCGATGCCCGCGATAGTCCCCGTCTCCACCGCTGCAGGGCACAGAGAGAGGGGATGCTGTGTGATGGGGGCACCCACACCACCCATCCCATCCTATTCCATCCCACTGCTGCCCCCCCATCCATGGCAGCACCTACCTCCGCTGTAGCTGTCGTCGGTGTTGTCACTGGCACCTGCAGAGACACAAGCCCGTCAGCGGCCCCTCTGCTCCCCCGGCTGCCGTGCTGGGTGAGGGCACACGGGAGAGGGGTGGCAGCACAGCCCCAGGGACACCCTTGGGCTGGGGGTGAGCAGATACCCCCGTGGGGTGCAGCATCTCTGCTGCCCCCTGGCTCCACCAGGCTGCCCAGGGCAGCTTGGTGTTGTTTCTCAAGAGGGGCCTGAAGCTGCTCCTTTCCCTCTGTGTGTGCTTGGGGGGAGCTTTGGGGGAGTCTCTGCGGGACACACCTCGGCCTGCATGACAGCTCCCCTCATCCCTGCCCTTTGCACCTCTGCTGCTCTCAGTGTGAGGACAGCACCTGAGAGGCTGTCAGAGCATTACACAGCACACTGGTGCCATCACAGGGAGGTGACTGGCTGAGCTCCATCACGTCAGGGAACCCTCACTTGGCCTGAAGTGTATTTCACCTTCCCTGGTGAAACTGGGTGGGAGGAGAAGCTGCTCCCACTGGAAGCAGCGGCTCCCTTGCCGAGTCACTTACATCCTGAATTTATGGAAGCAGGTCAGTGTTGTATTAATGCCTCTGATGCGTCTTGTCCTTGGCACAGGGCTTCATTAAGCGTTGATTGGGCTTGTGGCATTCAGCTCTTTACGCGGCTCTTTTAATATTCAGTACTGTGGATCCTCGCGAGCGCACAGGCTTATCCGACTGTTGCTGGTTTTCCCCCTTGTTCCAGGCAGTGGTGGTTGTGTGGTGGAAGGCAAATGAAGGCGTGTGCCCTCTCACAGCACTGGGGTGGGCGCCTGCCCTCGAGGTGATAGGGGAGATACAGGCCCCATCCGCCCTGGTGGCAGCTGGAGCTGCAGACCCGCCACAGGGTCAAAACCAAGCACCTCCAACCCGTAGCACCAGGTGTGACCGTGGAGGCCAAAAACTCTTCCCCTTGGCTCCATGGCTGAGACCCTTTTTGCCCCGGCCATGGAGGTGAGTGCTGCGCTGTTCAGGGGTCTTTCCAGGAGTTTGGCAGATTACTGCCAAATTATCAGTTTAGTGATTGCTGAGCCTGAGCTGCGACCGCTAAAGCAAACAACCATACGTAGGTCACCGCTTACCCTTCTTCTTGTCTGGGCTGTATCCGCCATCCACGATGCTGGCCAGGTCATCATCTGAAAACCCTATAAAAGGAACAGGAATAAATGGGGGTTGGCACCTGTGGGAGCCGTGGCTGTGCTGGAGGTTGATGTCATGGACTGCTCAGACCCCACTGAGAACCAGGACTGGTGAATAAGCAGTTCTGCTTCCCTCGCGATTACCAGACGTTAACAAAATGTTTAACCTCAGATTATTTTAAGGTCATAGAAGAGGTAATAACCGACTTGAAGTCTAGCTCAAAAGAAATACCCCTAAAACAAAGTTTAAATGCTACTGTATTATTTTTTCAATTGAAATAACTGATGTATTTTAGAGTTCATGAAACGTTTTGGTATTCAGGCTTGGCTGGCAGTGGAGGAGGCAGGAGGAAGTGGTTTGTGTGTGCAGTTGCCATGCTGCCAGGGACCAGTGTGCCCTTGCCCTGCCTCTGGTGTGACCCTGGCAGCATCAGCTGGGCCTGGGGTCCTGCAGGCAGGAGCTGACCCTTATCCTTCCTGGAGGGACAGAGCAGTCCGGGGCAGAACTGAGTAGCAGCATGTCTTGGTAGAGGTGGAAGTGGGCATGTTTAACCCACAGAGAAACACGTTCTGTGAATCTGCAGCTGAATGCGTGGTGCTGTTGAACACCTCGGCTCTGGCCCCAGAGGGAGCCCTGGTGTGCAGCAAGGCACGTGATGGCAAAGAGACCCAACGCCGAGCCGGCAGAAGGCTCCTTCTCTGATACTGAGCCTTGGGAAGGGTCTCCTTTGCCTTAACAGCCTGGAAGAGACTGCCTTATTCATCAGCTTACCACAAAAAAACAGATTTATGGGCTTAGTAATGAGTGTAAAAAGAATGAAAGCCCTGACTATGCCAGAGGCTGGAGGGGTCCCAGGCAGCCCAGGGAGCAGTGGTGCCAGGAGAAGGCGTGTGCTGATTTGCAGCCAGTGCCACGTTCCAGCGGTTCCACACCTCAACCTCTCCTGCAGGAGCCTGAAACCTCAGCAAGCCCAGAATACCAAAGTGCAGACAAGTCACCTAGTTAATACAATGTAATAAAATACCTGACTGTTAATTACGCGTGTTGAGCAGGGTATACGGCCATCCCGACATCAATAAACCAGCCGTGCAAAGTCTGTTTCCCAGCTCAAGTGCTCAGGGGAACAATCCTCATAGACAAATGATTCATTCACTGGAGTATTTCAGAGATGGAAAAAGAACCCTCCCAGCCCATAGCACATGTTATGCCGGGGCTTCAGCCTGCTCTAGATTTACACCTTGGCAATGACTGCGAGCCCCAGAAGCACATGCCCTCGGTTAAGGAGCTGTCAGGTACAGGGACAGGGGAACTCAACACAACTACTGCAATTTAATGGGTCAAAAGAGACCCTGGGAAAAAAACCTGTGGACAGAGAGGCAGCAGGTCATTAGGAAGAGTCCCTCTCTGCCAGGAACTGTTGAGGCAGGGACTCCTTCCCTCTTCAGGGCCGAGCTGCCTGTGGAAAATCCCCAGTCTGGGCAGGCAGGGCAGGGGCGATGGGTGAGGCAGGACCACAGACTAGGCAGTGCCTGTATCCCTTTATCCCATCACTTAGTGGGGGTGGTGAGTCTGGCAGTGAGGGCCTGGGGAGGATCTCCTGCAGGTTCCAGGGAATAGCAGGACTGGTGGCAAGCAGGACAGAGAAGAGAGGTCAGCATTACCTTCACCTGGCCTTACATCTGGCCTCCCAGGATCTTTCCTATCATTCTTATCATCCAAGGCATCGGCCAAGTCAAAGTCCATAGGATCCTTTTCTAGAAAACAAGACTGTGATCAGCAGTGTGACCACAGGCTGAGGAGCTCTGCAGTCAATTCAATAATCAAGGAAATGTTCAGCTTTGCCAGGGAAACACCATGTAAAGAGATCAAGTCTCTGACAAAAGCATCTCCCAGTTCCACTATGCAGCTTTATGGCAGATCTTCTAAACACATCCCGTTCTGTGCTCCTATGGTGGGAAATGTCACATCCTTCCTGCAGAAACAGCCTCGCCATGGCTGGATTGCCAGGCAGTTGGATAAATAAGCCAGTAGGAAAGGTCAGAGCCAAACAGGCACTCCAAGGCCCCAGCCAGTGGAGGGGAATGATGTGGCTGTACCACCCTGATGTGCTGGCTGGAACAGCCTGTGACTTGATTTCTTGGAGTTATTTTCTCCCACAAATGGTCCCCCGAGCAGCCCAGCTCTGAGAGAGGCTATTGCCTCTGCTAAATGGCATCAAAACCCACGTCACAGAGCCAACTGAGCTCCTCAGCCCTCCCACCAGTGCTCACCTGAGTTTGTTCTGATCCAAAACTGGGGTTTTTTTTTAAGACTGGAAGCGCCTTTTGCCAAAACTCTGCCTGAGCAGGTGGCAAAACACCCGGCTGACAGGGTGCCTGGAGCCTGTGGGGTGGGTGTGCTGGTGGAGCCCAGCCTGGGAGGACGGTGAGCTCACAGCCTTCCAACAGGCACAGGAATGAAAAATGGTCCAGGAACCACTGAGACCCCCAGGGAAGTGGTAATGCTGAACCCCCCTTCAGCAGGGTAATGCTGAGATGCCCTGTAGGCTCTGTGGTTTTTGGTATTCGTTTTTTTCTCAAGGTGTCTCATGTGAGCAAACAGACTAGAGGCTGGAACACAAGGGCAGTGCCACTGTCATGGCACATCCCAAAGCCTCTGCCTGTGCCAGCAGCAGAGCCAGGGCAAAGCTGCAGGGGCTGTGGAGCTGATGCTCACCTGGATTACGCTTAGGAGGGGCTCTCGTAGTTTTTGGCTGCTTGGTTGTGGTGGTGCGGATGACATCCCAAAAGCTGTTGTCTGAAGAGGGGGGAAAAAAAGACCAAAATTATGTTGCCTTCTAAAACACAGGTTTGGGTAAGTGCTGGGAAGGGACAGCCACTCCCTGCAGGGAGACTGGGGCTGCACTGGGCTGCTTCAGTGCTCTGCTCTCTCCACAGCTTTGGCAGCCTTGACACAGGGGGCACCCCTGCCCATGGGTGCCTTGGGGATGCTCGAGCCCACAGGGCATTACCTGGATTCCCTGGCCTGGGGTAGGGCTTTAAAGTCGGCTTGGCTGGTTTGGTGGTTGTCTCCGGAGGCGTGTCAAAGAAATCAGCCAAATCAAAGTCTGCAGGAGAGAAGGGACTGTCAAACCCCTGCAGTCTGTGGGGACAGCGTGAGGCTGTGGGCACACATCCTGCCCAGCAGCTCTGCAGGTGCTGTGCACCTGGTGCTGCACCACTGTCAGGGGCTACTGGAGCCCCTGTCAGCCTGGAGCTGGACAGGGCATCCAGCCACTCTGCTGCTTAATTGGGACCTATAGCAGAGCCTTCACACCAGCCTGGCCACCGTCTCACTCTCCCCATCCAGGCTCTGGCTGCTGCCCAGCCCCAGCAACCCCAAAATAATGTGGGGGAGTCCTGCCATTATCCTGCAGCATCTGCTGAGAGCTGGTGCAGATGAGAAGGTGCTGTGGGGCCGAGCCAGTGACTGGACATGCTCTGCTCCCAGTGCAGCCGCCCGTGAGTGACCCCGAGCTGAACAGGGCATGCATGGGAAAGGGGCCAGGGCACGGAAACCCACTGCAGGAGCCCCTCAGTGCCATCGTTCACCCAAAAAGGACCCCTGGGGAAGAAGAAACTGGCTGAGAAGAAGCCTCAGCATGTGTCCATTTCCCAGGGAGAGTTTACTGGATCGAACAACCTCTCGTTCGGGCTGCAGTCCAAACGCTGAGGCCCTGCGCGTGCTTCTGGCACTTGGCTTTTCTTTTCCCTAGCAAAGACCATGCTGTCCAAGGAGTCAGACAGCTGAATTTGCTTAGATTTGTGCCAAGATCCTCATGCAGGGATGAGCGGATTCACTTCCCCTGCTGCAGTTTATTTCAGGCTCCTCTGGCGGGGTTGAGCAACGCCAGGGCTCCTGTGACCGCGCTATATTTAAAGAGCACTCTTTGGCCAGGACTGAGCCAGAGGAGCTGCTGGCAACAAAACTCGGGTGAATTTAAGGGAGCTTCCTCAACTGTGGCACTGCTGGGAGCCGGCCAGCCAGCACATCTGATGTGCACAAACAGTCAGACAGACACTCTCCCATAGATGGGGAAGTGTCACCAGGATGGGACTTTCCATAGAGGTCAGGGATATCTTGGATTAAAAAAAAAAAAAAAAAAAAAAAGGAAAGAAAATATCCTCTGGGCTTCCTTCTGGAAGGAAAGCTAGCAGGTGCCATGCAGCCAGGAACAAAAGCCCTTGTGTAGCTGAGCAGTGATTTGTGTCTTTTCCATTAGGATACTGCAAAGTGTGCGAAATTCAGCCTTGGCTGTAAATGCTCCGCTGCCACTTTCCTTCAGCATGGACAGAAATATCAATATTGCATTTCTCTGGCCACACAGGAGCAGTGCGTGTGCCCACGCTGGGTCCAGCTTTCCCTATGGGCAAGTGAAGGGGTCCCAAAGCACCTGCTGAGAGCAACACCCAGCCACACACAGGAACCTGAGAGGGCTCACAAAGTTCAAACCCCACTGGGAAGCAAACCCCATGCCGGGCTGAGATGATGCGCATGGAAGAAGGTCTCACCTGTTCCACCTGCAGGCTTTCTGGGGCCCCTGGGAGTGGCTGTGACAAAACAGATGGGGAGGAAAAATGTTAATCATGGGCATCAGTGAAAATGTCACCTCTGGATTGAGAATAAACGGGAAAGATTTCACCACAGCTTTCCAACGTCTGCATTTGTAGACTCGGGGCCCAGAGCCACAAGCACCCCATACACAGTGCACAGCCACAGGGAGCAGGACTGCCCATGGATGAGGACGGAGCCCAGTGCTCCTCAGAGCATTGCTGTGTTGGGCTGAGCGCTGCCTCAGGCAGCCACCATCCCATCCCATCCCAGCTGGTGAAGGGGAGGGAGCTGTAACAATCTGCTCTGGGTTAAGGCTCCTGCAGACAGCAGCAAACGGGATAGACACAGTACAGAACAGCGTGGAAACCAGGAGCGAGTTGCCAGTGTTTTGTTGTCCCCTGGCAGGTCGGTCAGTTCAATGACAGATAATTTCCAGTGCTGTGTTATGTGCGGGAGGTTCCCTGTCAGCTGGAAGGATTTCGGTGACACCCTGATACCCAGATCCCAGCCCCCTGACTGCTCCTGGGCTAAAACAAGATACAGACAGCCTTTGAGGGGGAAGGGAAGGGACAATATGGAAACCACTACCTATTAATAGTGGCTGGCATTACCAAGTATATGAATAAATTATGAGCAAGAGCTGTGGCTGCTCCATTCCCATTAATTTCTGTTAGACCGGAGTGGTGCTGCTGGGTTTCATTTCCAGTGTGTCAGTATGGTTTGATGTGACCCAACTCCAGACCCTTGATTTGCTATTATTCTGGGGCTGACACAGTGACTCCAGACTGGGGAGGCTGCAGGGACGGCGCTGCCTCTTCCCTCCACTCACTGCTGGCACTCCAGCCTGGGGAATGCCACTTTCCCTCTGCATGAGGTGGCCATTAGTCATTTCTAACCAGGTCTCCTCACATGCTGTATTAAAGAGCTTGCAAAATCCTAGATGAGTTGAGTCAGCCCTGTGACCAAGTCTGAAATCCCATGGTCTATCCTGTTCCCCTCCTGCTGAACCCGGCATGCAACAGGAGAGCTGCACAGAGCGTCCTGACACTATTCCACATAATCTCCAATGCAACACAGCACAAGTGCCTGTGTGTTGTTAGACTATAGCATAAGAGGTTAAGCTATAACCCTCTTACAGCTTTCACTTAAATACGTGTGGGTGTGATCCCAGAGCCCAGCTTCACTCATGGAGCACTCCCTGCTGCCGCCCGGCCGGGCACTGGGTCTGGGGGCAGTCAACCTGAGCCACGTGGGGAGGAATGGCCAGCGAGGGGTCCTGGGTGCTGGTGTTTGCAGTTCCACCATAGAGTCTCCGTGGCTGGGCAGCAAAGTGGAGCCAGAGATGTGTCTGGGTGCAGAGTGATGCTCTTGGGCTAGCTCTTGGTGCTGGCAGGAGGTGTGTGACATATCTCAGGGAGGGAAATGAGCTTCCTCCCCTCGGGTGCTGTTAGGTTCTCTCTTTGGGGTTTAAAACACCAAATACTGAATCTCTGTGTGCCAGCAGCAAGGCACCTCTTTTGGAAGGGAGTTTCCTTTGACTGATAGGCTACAGTGGAACTTAAGTGAAGCAAAGCAGCAACCTAAATTGCCATTTGCTTTCCCAGGCACCGCATTACAATGGCAGCGGGGAAGGACCCGGTGCTGTCCCTGCCTGGGCAGGCACAGTGAGCTGCCCTCACCAGCTTGTAACTAACAGAAGCAAGGAAGCCAGAGGGATGTGTTCAGTGCCACTGCTATGTCAGAGCACAGGTGTACTGTGCCTCTGTGGCTCCTCACAGGAATCAGGAAGCGAAGGGCACCTGGTCAGCAGCCAACTTCTCCAGGACTGTCCCCCGTCTCACCACAAACCCAGACCCTGTGTCTCCCAGGCAGAGATGATGAGGTAGCTGTATCCTCCACCACCCTCCCACCTGCCTCAGATACCAAAGAACAACTTGCATCTATTAGCATCTATTTGCTTTCCCCTCTTTAAAACAATACGTAAATGTGACTTACGTCGCTTGGTGGTGAGGTCAAACAGGGCGTCTTCTAGGTTGAAGTCGTCATCGTCCCCATGACCTGGAGACAAAGAATCGGCACTGGGTGTACTCACAAAGTAAACCACCTTTAAATAAGGCATGGCTAGACTCGTTTGCTAAAATTGCTTTAGTTTTTTGCTGGTTTTTTTCCAAGCCTGACCCAACACTGGTGATGAGAAAGACATCGGCCCTCTTCGAATGCTGTGACTGTTAAATTGCAGAGCAGTCATCTCGAGATTTTCCATTTGTCTGCCCTAATGGATGCAGTATAAAGACACATGCTATGCTTAAATTTGTCAAGGAGAGCCTACCAATTCATCTCTCGAGCTGCCACTCATCTGTGGCCGTGCTCACGATTATATGTTTGCCAAACACCATGAAAACACTGGGATAGCGCAGACAAATTCAGTGAAAAACAAAAAAGCCCTTCTCAAGTGCCTTCCAACATCAAAGGCTTTGTATGAAAATGCTGCTGCTGGCTTCCAAGCACGACTTAGCATTTCAGAGGCTGCCTGCATCATTCTGCCTCAGATATGTGAACCAGGACCAAACCCCCATCCCAGGGATACACCTGACAGGCACAGGCAGATTTTTTTGGTAGAGATGCCTCACCACAACTCCAGTCCCATATCCAAGGGATAACTCGGTGCTACATCATGTTCTCCTGCAACAGGGCCAGCTAATCCTTCCTTTCTCTGTCTTTTTTTCCGTGGCATTAATTACTGTTGACTTACCCTAGTTCTGAATGTATTTGTCTTGATAAATTCATGCTTTTACATCTCAGAGCATGCTGAGTAATTAATATCCTTTGGGTTTGCTAAGTACTGCAGCACTGCAAGAGAACATTAAAATGGCTTTCCTCTTATTCCTACTGCTAAATGGATTTAGCTATTGCCACCTGAGCTCCAGCACGCTTCATGAATAAATTTAAAGCTTTACTGACAAGGACAATAACAACGGGAAGGCATCAGTCCATCAGAAAGCAGGTATCAGCATTTCGGTGAAAAACTTCTACTGAGAGTGGTCACTAAGTACTGCAACAGCTGCAGCTCTGGTTCCACTTACTCACACATCACATCTCATCTCATCTGCCGTCTGTTAACCGTGCACTCAGCAAACCGGAGGGTGATGTATGTGCAGGGTCTGCGGCTGGGAAGTCGCTACGGGATTCTCCCCCCTCTCCAAAAGGCTCGGCATGAGGCACTGCTGAGAGGGGGTGTAAGGAATGCGTGTCCCAGCCCACGCGGTGTTTCTCACCCAGCCGAGCGATGCCGACCTTTCCCTGCGCGCCCGGGGGAGCGGCCGGCAGCGGGCGATGCAGGGAAACCCGTGTGAAATCCATGGAGAGAGGCACGTGGAAGAGCCTCTTTCTCAGCGCAGCAGAGCTGTGCCTGGCACCCTCAGCCTCCCTTCTGTGCCCCACTCCTCCCTTCCCAAAGTATTTCCCTCTCGGGCCTTACTGCTGGTGAAATATTGGTACTGCGAGGCTGGCAATGCTCTCCTGCTCTGACAGGGTCAAGTCACGGGGTTAACAAGTGGTCTGTCGGTGCAAAGGAGCAAAGTAAGGAATACACAAGACCATCCACAGCACTGAAGAACGCCCGCCAAGCTCCAGCGCTTGCACAGGGGGCTGCTGAACCACCAACATCTCTGCTGAGACCCAACACAATCATCACTGCTGCGGCCAACTGTCCCAGGCTTGTCAGTCTGACAACTTCATGCAGTCTCCCTTTCCCAGCACAGCTTTTTCCCTCCAGTCTTTACTGGATTTTCAGGAACCAACAGGGCCCCATCATTCTCATCCTCCTGTTTCGAACCATGCTTAAAAATAGGTGGAAGGGGAAGCCCATGTTGTGTCTCTGGCGGGATGAGAAGCATTACAAACCCGGCTGGGGGAAATGCAGCGTCGCTGTGATAGCCGGCAGGAGGGATGTGGTGGCAGCCCCAACTCACATTGGTATGCCAAGAACCATCCCTTCCCTCTCCCTGGCTCCCCCTGCTCTCCGTGATTAAGTAAATATTAAGGCACTGACTTGCAGCGCGCCAAGCCCTGTGTTAGCGCGTCCTCCCTGAGCTTCGCCTCCCACGGAGGAGCCCGAATACAAACTGGGGGGAGTGGACAGCTGTGAGGTGTGTGCAGCTCACCCATTCTCCTGCTGAAGGGCTGTGGGGGTTGTGGGCTCTGCAGGGAATAAAAGTGTCTAAAAAAATGGCCTCCCCCCTCACCTGGCTTTGGGGGTCTCACCAGACCCACAGGCTGAGGAGCACTTACACCTCGCTGGGTTTGCTGACAGCTCCCCTTGGCATTTCTCCCTGCAGGACACAAGGAGGGTGCCACTTCCAAAAGCACTCTTTGAAGAGTCAACTGGCATATGAGAGGACCCAGGGAGGTGAAAGGTGCTCAGGGCTGATACAATGTCCTGGGCTGGAGCTGCATCCCAGGGGCTTTCCCACACTGGTGGGAGAGGTGTGAATGCCACCCAAGGGAGGGTTGGGAAAACTGCTGATGCACTGAACTGCCCAGTAAAGCTTTCCCAAGGAGCTGCAGTGCTTGGCACAGCCCGTTACCCAGGGCTTTCCCACCACTGTCCATGGCAGACTGACATCCTTTTCCAGGATTCCCATAGGCGTTGGCAAGGATTAATAATAGATTGCCAGTTAATTGAAGCTGACAACATCTCTGTTTCATGCAAAGGGTGTTATAGAGACATATTATACCTTTTATGGATCAATAACAGAGCGCTGCCGTCACAGGCACACAAACTCCCCTGCTTGCTCCGACAGATAAGACAGGAATGCTCTCCTTGTTCTTTTATTCCGTTATTAAGGAGTAACAAACACGGCACTTCACAGCCAGATGCTGAAAGCCCCACCAGCTCTTGGTACATGTTTACCTTGCACATGCAGTTCTTTGGGAGGCAGCACTGCTGCTCCCTCCACTGTCCTTTGCAAATCCTTTTGCTCCCCGAGGGCCCTGACACTGCTCCATCATCACTGGAGGAGTGGGGTTCCCAAAACCCATCCTCAGACGGGAACCCAGGCACAGCACAGAGTACCTTTACATTAAGGGTTTATACTTTCCAGGAGAAGCCAGGGCACATTCCCACACACCAGCACTGACAAGCTGCTGAGCTGCAGCAGAGTTTGTCTGTAAAGCCCACACAGCAGTCAGGGTCGTGCATGCCCTGACGTGTCACCTCCCCCACAGGACATCCCTCCGCCACCTACAACCCCTTACAGGGCCATAATACCACTGATATGCAAAACCATCCTCCGCTGCTTGCTCAGTGCTGGGGAGCAGCACGGGATCTCTACCAGGGTCAATGACTAGGCTAGTCTGGGGTTTTTTCCCTCCTTTGCAATGGGTCCTTGGAGGAACTCTGCTCTCTGGCTGCTGGGAGAAAACGCACACCCCCAAGGGTAGCTGGGGGTGACTCAAGCCCTGTGTGCCCCCAGCCAAGGGCACTGAAGCATCAGTGGGACTGCAGCTCTACACTGGGGGGAAACAGGCAAATGAGATGTTTACCATATTGTTCTTTAATCTGGCAATCCAAAGAGACCAAGCTGGGACATCTCATTGTACCTAATATGAAACCCCCAATGCCAGCGTGGGGAGCTGAGGGAACCTCAAGGCTGCAGCTGTGCCAGGCAGAAGCTGTAGAACAGGGGTGAGAGTTATGGCTGAGCCAGTGCTGCAGATTCTCCCGCCTCTTGCTGAGTCCCCTCGCCTTGCCGGGGGTATTTTTAATCAGAGCTAGCTGCTCTTTGAAGGTAGAAGGGTTTTGTGCCTTAATGTATTCTCTCCTCATTATTTTCTGTAGCAGGCAGCTCAAACGCACAATTGTGCTCGTCAGCTTTTTAGTTTTTACAATTATATATATATTCTAATTAAGCCCCACTGTTTGACAAAGCTTGAATTACAGTATCATAATTCACACCCAGTATATTGCCAGGCCGTCTGCAGCACTCGGAGCGAGGTGTATTCCATTTTTAGCGCCAGCCCACGGATCTCTTTGTGCAATATATATGTGTTTAGCTTCCCTGGGAATTGAGAGCCTGCGACGGTACGAGATTGACAGCCCGGGAGATTACGGGAGAATGCAAAGCAGGTACAAGGGCAGCAGAAAGTAATTCCAACTGCCTGACGTTCATGCATCTACCTGAGGAGCAACGTGGCAGGTGGGAGAGCAGGAGGAAAGCGGGAAAGTGCGTGCTGAGGTAGCCCAAAAGGGTCTCTCCAGTGACCAGCCTGACCTTTTTGGCTCCAAGTTGTGATGATGGCGCACGCAGGTGGTTCCCTGATGCTGGGGACACCCAGAGCTGCGCTGGGACCTCTGGGCAGGGCGCTGGGGACGGAGGGGTTTGGGTGCAGAGCTGTGTTACTGGGGCTGGACTGAGTCCTCGCAGGGGATTTTTTCCGCTGTCTCAGCAAAGCGGCGGCCCCAGAGGTCTGTGGGGAGTAAATGGCTGCTCCTCTGCGGGCACAGGTCTGCCCTGCAGCAGCTGAGCTGTCTCTGGCAGCACTGGGGGTCCCCAGGGACCTCCCCTGGTGCAGGTGATGGCAGAACACCACCGGCCAGAGCAGTGATCCTGGTCAGCAGAGAGCAGAGTTTCAGACTTGCCAATGCTCTCCACCACCACTGTCTCGGTGCCGGCCCCAGCCACTGCCAATGTGTGGGAAATTTACTTGCAAGTGCCAAGCTTCTTGCAAATCCCAAATCCTTATTGGCTGCTAAGGCCAAAGCACAGTTCCATGTGCGCAGGGAGAGCAGTGCTCCCCAGAGCTGGGGTGTCACAGGCTCTGGGAGCAGTGCTGGTGGGGCAGGTGGCTTAAGGGCAGCTTCACTGCAGCTGCACTGCTCTCTGGAGACAGGCCAGGCTGCCTCCTCAGCACAGACCTCCTCCTCAAGGTAGTTTTGCTTTGAAAAGCAGACTCTGAACTTCCTCCAGCTCCTCAGCTGCTGCCAGGGAAGACTGGCTGCCCAGGGACATGGCCTGCACAAACAAGCTGTTGGCAGCCCGCCGGGGCAAGGGGTGGCAGAGATCTGCTGGGAAGCAAAGTGGGGGAGAAACTCAGGCCCCTGCATCTGCCACAGCACTGGGACCAACATCTAATGTCAGGGGTACATCACCCCAGTCTGGGGCACGGCCAGGCAAGAGCAGGGAGACACAGCCCCCTGTCTGGGATGGCCCCTGCTACCCACAGGGGATGAGGGAATGCTGCTGTCCTTGTTCTCTATTCCCAGCGAAACATGTTGATTTCCAGAAGTACTAATCAAAAATCACTCTTGATTATGACAAAAACAACCTCTGCTGAATTTTTTTTTTTTTTAATGCAATTAACAAGGGTATATGGTAATTCCAAGCAATCTCGCTCTTGAGATTAAAGGGAAGCCTGCCAGGAAGCACATGAATAAAGCTTTAAGATGAGAATTTGCATAATGAAGACTTTCTCTTTGTGGAGGGACTGATGGTGGTTGTGTTTGAAACCTATTAACAGAAATACCTAAAAGCCTCTGCTACAGCCAGGGTGCTGCCACCCTGACCCGTGCAGGCTCCGTCGCCTACGCTGCCCTCCCTGCCCACAGATCCCCACGGGAATCTCAGCTCCACAAGAGTCCCAGTTCTGCCCTGTCCTCTGGGATGGGGCAGGGCAGGCAGTGTGGCCCCAGCGTGAGCTCTGCTGGCTGCAGCTCGGGGCAATACACCTCTCTTGGGCTCTGAGCCACAGGACAACGCTGAGGTTCTGTGCGCCGGGGCAGCCGGATGAAGAGCAGGTGTCTGTTGCAATTTGATTTCAAGGCTTACCAGGAATAATTTAAATTATTCGGTGGCAGCACACGATACGCTCTACAGCCAGCAGGAGTGATGGAGCCGGTGAGGAAAATGCAGCCAGCAAAACCAGCCTGCATCTGGTGGGCTCCAGGCTCCTTCTCAGCGGACACCAACAGCACCAGGATGTGGGGCCAGGCCAAAAGGCCTCCTCCGTGAGCAGAAGGTGAGCCCTTGCTGGGAGCTGCCCTGCCAGGCACTGGACCCTCAGGAGACGCAGTGCCCATCCACCCTGCACCTTGCTGACTGCTGCATGAAGGTCTGAGCACATTTTTTCCCCACCTGGGGTGAAAGGACAGACCTCCAGGCTGCTTCCAAAGCACCCGAAGAAGCAGCACCACCCCGCACGCCCTGCTGAGTCCCACAGCCCCGGAGAGCAGCCCATGGCTCAGCCTCTGCTGCCACCACCACACCAGGAGCTGCCAGCGGGTCTCTCTGCAGAGACCAGACAAAAAACACAGCAGGGAGGAGTTTCTCATCTGCTGCCATCTCGCACAGCCTTTCTCGCTCCTCCACAGCAAGATTTAAAGCCCCAGAGGGAAGCGCCCTCGAGTTCTCTCTCCCAACCGCTGCAGCTGGTAACCGGCTCACAGAGAGCCTGCCGTATGTACCATGCAGGCTGCAAGGAAATCTTGAAAGCTGAGGGCTAAGGACCAATGCTAGCCTCTTCTTCCTGAATACTGGCATGTGAGCAGACCCCCTGCTGCAGACCTGCCTGCAGGAGGATGTCTTTTGCCACTAGTTTGCTCATTCCCCAGCATCATCCTTCTTGGAGCAATGGCAGCTCCCACCACCAAACCCATCAGCCTCCACCAACACCCAGATGGCTCCCAAAGCACCCTCAGTCCAGAGGTGTTTCTTCATGCTGAACTCTCATCCCAACATACTCCTTTATCTCAGCGTTTCCCTTTTACTTCATTCTTCCAGTCCCACTCAGACTGGTGGCGATTACTGTATTTCCACATTTTATTGAAAAGACAGGACAAGAAAGGCTATTAGCAGAGTGGCTCAGTTGCTGCCACTCAATTTTGATTTTCCAGCCAGCGTGGGGCTGCCGGCTCAGAGCCTGCAGGAGCATGGCAAAGAGCCCTTTCTCCACATCCCAGTCTGTGACAGAGCAAACTCTGTGTCGGTGTGTCACCGAGCTAAAGCTGCGAGCACAGGGGGGCCTGCAGGCACCAGCTGGCCACGAGACACTGCGGCTCTGCTAGAGACACCCTAATCCTGGGCTGACGTACTGAGTGCCTGTGGGCAGCCACACAACATCTGTCTGGGGGGGGGGTGCCCATCCCAGGGCCTGCACCACACATCACGTCCCATCAGCCACTGCCACGCAGTGTGACAGGGATTGGTGTGACAGCAGCAGGGCCACGGAGGAGCCCCAATGCCTGGGGGACCATCCTGTCACTGCAGGCTGGCTGGGCATGGGCTGCAGCCCCGGTGTTTGTGGCGCAGTGAAGGGCTCTTGCATCACCTTTAATGTGATTCCCACCTCACTTTCTGGGGACAATCCCGAGGAGGAGTATGGATGCATCACATCAGCCCCAGCACCAAGCTCTGTGCAGGGAGCACTAAACTGATCTGCTGGATGAAGGTGTCTGATCCCTGGGAGGCTGCTGGACTGGAGCCCTCAGCTCCAAGGGAGACCAGCAAGCTCTGACCCATTTGTGCACCCCAGACTCCACAAAAACAACCAGCCAGAGGAGTACCCCCACCACCGACAGACAAACACCTCTGTGTGCTGGCAGCAGCCCTCAACAGCTCAGAGGGAAAAGCAAAGCCCCATCAAGGGCAGCACAACCACAGCCAGGAAAGGCTTCACATGAGGGTTTCCCTTGAAATGCCCTGGACCAGCAACCACTGGCCAGGTCTGCCCCATCTCTGGCTCCACAGCATCGTCCTCTCTCTAACTCCACGTGAAACAAACGTTTCACCATCTCTTCCATCCCATGGTCAGAGAGCAGGTAGCCCTGCTCTGGCAACACAAGATGCCAATCGAAACAGTTTTCCTCAGTATCAGCACTCAAAGCTTTCCAGGTTTCCAGGGCTCTCTGCCATCTCTGCACATAGATGTTTTCTAAGCAACTTTATTACGATAACTGTTCCTTGAGGTTTGTGTCACAGAGGGCTCTACCACAGCAGAGCTACCGCCAAAACCTGCTTCCAGTTAGTCCCAGATGAATTGCATCAGGAGCAAAAGGCTGAAAGGTTTAGAGCACAAGTATTTAAGGTTCCTCCCCTTCTGAGGAGTGCATGAGCCCAGCTGTACCTGTGATGAGGATGGGATGATGCCCAGCTTTCTGTGCCTGGGCTGGGTACCAAGACATTGCGGCCAAGGACTAAGGAGGGCAGGGGGAGCTTAGCCTGTGCCAGCCCTCACAGGAGCTCTGCAAACCTCTGACCCTCCCTGGGACTCTGGGAAAATGCCCCAGGTAACTCTCAATACCTCAAAGGTGCATCTGACAAGATAGGGAGTTGTTTTTCCTTTTCACTTTCTTGCTGTTTGCTTGTTTGGGTTCTTTTTTAAGAAAGAACAATTGATTTTGGAAAGGATGTGGACAGCATAATCTCTTTATTCCCAGACCCCAAGCCCTTTGCAAGTGGCAGAGGGGAAATTAGCACTGACCCCACTGCACAGCATAGGGAATGGTTAAAGGTGACTTTTTCAGTGATGGAAAAAACAACAGTGTCACCCTGGGCTCAGGCTTTCCCTGCCAGATGCAGTGTGCAGGTGTCTGCTGGATAACTGGATTACTGCTCTGGCAGCAAGGGAAGGGGAGATGTGGGGGTGCTGTGACCCTGATGCTAAGCAGGCACCAGCCTGTTTTCCCACCAGACAGGCTTGGTCCAGTCCAGTGTTCCCGAGAACCAGCCCTGCCTGGGAAGGACAGGCCAGGAGCACGAGGCAGGATCTGAGCTGACACCACTTTGGGGGCAGCCTTGGCACCCCCTGTGCCCAGGTATGCTGCCCCCAGCTTTTACCCAGCCTTACAGGTGTAAGGTGGGAAACACGGATCCCAACCCACTTGGTTTGTGATTCTTGGCGAAGGTCAAAAAACTCAGCAAGTTCCTTTTTCTCCTGTAACTGTGGGTGCAGGGCTGAAAACTGGGGGGTGTGCTGGGGCAATTTTCTTCACAGCAGCTAGTATGGGACTATGGTTTGGATTTGTTCTGAGAACACTGCTGATAACTCAGGGCTGTTTTCATTACCACTGAACACTCCCTATGCAGAGCCAAGGCTCCTCTCTCCACCCCACCAGCAAGAGGCTGGGGGTGCACAAGGAATTGGGAGGGGACACGGCTGGGAGAGCTGACCCCAACTACCCAAGGGATATCCCAGAACATATGGGTCATGCTCAGCATATAAAGCTGGGGACAAGGAAGTGGGGTACACCTGGACTGATGGTGTTTGTCTTCCCAAGTCACCATTACATGTGATGGAGCCCTGCTGTCCTGGGGGTGGCTCAACACCTGCCTGCCCTTGGGAAATGGTGAATGAATGCCTTGTTTGCTTTGCTTGTGCATGTGGCTTTTGCTTTACCTATTGAAGTGCTTTTATCTCAACCCACAAGTTTTCTCACTTTTGCCCTTCTGATTCTCTCCCCCATCCCAATATGGGGAAAGTGAACGAGCGGCTGCGTGGGGCTGAGTTGCAAGCTGGGATTAAACCACAACAGCTGCTTCCATGTTTTCCTGCCTGCTGTCCACCCAGAAAGACTACAATGTACGTTCACATTAGTCACTTGATTTCTGCTTACACATTAAATAACGTCTATGAATTTGCCTAGGGCCAAATATGCCTGTTTATCAACCAGACAAAAAATTGTCACAAAAGCATTTTCTTCATAACCCAGTGCAGAACAACTGATGACAAAAGTCTGTGATGCAGGAGCCCAAAGAAAACTGAAGCGAGAGATTAAATCCTTATCACCTGATTCCCCATGGAAAAAGATTGTTCTCATCAGATAAAGATCAAGAGAAGATGCTGTAGCTAAAAGTAGGTAAATAGGGAATTGTGTGGTAAAAATGCTGGTTCATCATTTGGGACGTGATGCTCCTGTCATACTGTGCTATTTAAAACCAGAAGCAGAGTGGTAGTGGGAATGAAGACTTGGGCAATGCTGACAGATGGGAGGGAGGCTCTGGGAGAGCATGGGGGGCTCAGCCTTCTCCTCCGGCTCAGGGCATCTGTCTGCCCTCTCACCGCAGCTGCACTGCGGGGCTCCCGCCTGGCTGCTGCTGTCCCTGCCTCCCTGCCTTCCCACAGCACCTTCCCGTGCAAGCATGGGGTGTCTGGGTCGGGTGGGAGGTGGTTGAGACTCCAGCCCCTGCTGCTCGCTGTCTGCACCCTCCTCCTCCTCCCTCACTCCCGCTCTCCCCCACTTCTGGGTGATTCAGCTCCGCTGCTCCCGGAGCATCCCAGATCCAGGCAGTGCTGCCACAGGAAGGAGCCAGCATGGAGAGAGAGCAGCACCAGCCAAACAGGAGGCAGCAGCAGAGATCTGCTGGAGGTAATTTTGAGCAGGTGGTGCAGGAACTGGTGGTGATTTTTAACCACCCAGCAGGCAGCTGTGAGACCACCCCTCTTGGCTCATCCACAGAGAGGGAAGCTGTGCCACATCCCCCAGCCTTCTGCACCGGCTCATTTTCAATAAGGTGAGTTTGGTTCCTTGCTTTCATAGAGCAGTTTGGAGAAGCCCCTGAGAGGTGGAGTTTGGGGTGTGTATCCAGCTTTTGCTACCTCCTGTGTATAGCACAGGCCGTGTCCCCATCACCAGGGGAACAGGTGCTGTATAACCAGAGCACTCTGTGGCATTGATGGGGCATGAAATAATTTAAACATAAAACTAGGAGCTCACTGAGTTGAAAGAGAAATCCACCAACAGGTCTCTTGCTCTCTCTGACTGTACCTGTGGAGGAAATAGCACCAACACTTACAAACCCAACTGTTTGTAAACTGTTACTTTAACTCAAGCGTTGTGGCTCTCAGATTTTCTCTGTGAAAGTATCTAAATAATTCACTCAGTTAAAACCATCACTACAAAAAAGAAACAAGGAATACGCTTTCTTTTCAAATATAAGTTTAACCTCAATTAAAAACACTCTAATTTCTGCATGAGGCCAAAGACACATTTGGGGAACTGTGGGTGTTTTTAAAAGTACCCCTGAGCTCAAAGCTTAGTGGTGTCCTGTGGAAATAACAAATTCCAGTTTCCTGGCAAATAATTGCACAGAAACTGCATGGCATGGGCTCAGTGTCTCTTGACAGCGCGTGAGACAGTCTGTCACCAGCAGCAGTAGCTGGTGCCCAGTGAGCGGGGCCAGGCTGAACACCCACCCCAGATGAAGCTCCTGGGGCAGAACCCAGGCTGTGGCTGGGTCACAAAGCAGGGATTTGCCTGCGGGTGAGTGGGGACTCAGGGCAGGCTTGCACCTGCTGGAAGCATCACACTGACTGGGATGCTTTGTGTCTGTGGGGAGATGCAACCTCTTATGCCCAGTGCTGCACTGGCATCAAGGTGCATGAGGATTTTAGGTTAGGCATTAGGAGGAATTACTTCACAGAAAGGGTGATTAAACATTGGCATGGGACCCTCCAGAGAGATGCTGGAGTCACAGTCCCTGGAGGTGTTTAAGAAAAGACTGGATGTGGCACTTAGTGCCATGGTCTAATTGACACGGTGGTGTTCGGTGAAAGGCTGGACTCAGGGATCTCAAGAGGTCTTTTCCAACCTAATTGATACTAAAAGAACTTCCAGGGTGGGAAAATGTGCTGGGCAAAGGGGAAGTTTCACCAATTCTGGGTCTTTCTACCTCTTCAGGCTCGGTAATGGAAATTATGCAAAGCTCCAAGAGAAAGGCTATGTGCCAGATGGCAGGATGGGAAGGTTTTTGCTCCAAATGAGGTAGAGGGACTCTACATTAGCCTGGTATTAGCTTAGATCAGATTTTATTGTCTGGAAAGATGACCCAAGTCCTGCAGTAGCAGGGACACTTGAATGGAGGTGGCTGATCACCACAGAGATTCATGCTCCACCAAGCTGCTTGCTTTCATCCCACATGGAGATCATACAGAAATCTGACACAGAGATTTTCCCCAAGCTCCTACTCCTAAAGCTTACTTTTGACAGCAGACAATGCTTCATGGTCACAGATTATTGTGCTATTCAAAATCTTATCACACAGATGACATCTCTTCTGCAGCACAAGCACCTCCTTTGCTACTCACAGCTGGGGCTGGAAACATCTTCTGGTTGTTTAGCTTTTGCCTCCTGCCCTCCCAGTGCCAGGGCTGTGGCTACCCCAAAACACCCAACCCGGAGCACATCCTTCTGAAGTGGCATTTCAGTAAGATCATTCCAACTTTGCCAAGTTCTTTCTATCCAGACTTCTTTGCACATGGGCAAATAGCACATTTCAAAGGGCAAGCAAACTGCTGAGCAGCATTCTTCTCCCAGCACTTTGTTTGCTGGAGCCAACCCTGTGCCAGCCTGCAGAGCCTTCCAACAGCAGAGCAATGCTGTTCCCAGCGTCCCTGCTCCCTGTCTGAGCCACTGCCTCCAAAATCCTGCCAATGCCTCTGGTTTTGCTTGTTTTGGCTGTTTTACATATGTGCTGTGACAGCACCGGATCCCTACAGCAACTTGGCCATCTCCCTCCCTGAAGATGATGCTCGTGGAAGAGGAGCTCGCAGTCAGCATCAGCTTTCTGCCTGTGGCCCCAGTTCTCCTTCCACAATAAGTTTCTGTGTTTCCTAGACAAGGCTGAAAAGCAATTGAAAAGGATTTTGGAGTCACTGCAAGGCAGTTTTGTAAATCTGCATTAGCATTAACTTCATCCCCATCATGCCAGCAGGCTGAGCTCTCAGATCAAACCCAAATCTGACCCTGTGCAGCTCCACTGAAATCCCTGTGAGTGTACAGGCAGCGTTCACCTCTCTCTTTGCCACAGCTGACAGGCTGGTATCGGGACTTTCTGTTTTCTCCTCAAAAGCGCTGCTCCCTTTAGAAATCACGTTCCTGTGCTCACATCCCAAATCACAGCTAGTGACTCCAGCATCTGGATCCCCAACTTTGAAGTTTCCTTTTCAAAGTCCTTTCATGTTCTGCGTTTTGATGTGCCACGTTCATCTTCTCCCATTTTCCTCTATTCAAGCTCTTCCACCGATTGTGAATTTCAATCGGATTACAAAGGAATTATTGCAAAGCTTTTCTCCTTGCCATCAATGTTATGTAGTTTATTAAACATATGTTTTGTTATTAGAGTGGCTTCAGAAGCACTGTCTAATAAAACCCTAGTTTCTCCTTTAGTTAATTGTAAAGTCAATGCCTTAAACCTCCAAGACGTATTTTTCCAAGGAGAAACAAATTTGTTTTTAAACCAAGCAGTGCTAAAAGTTTATTCCAGTCAACTCAGGAGATCAATAGACACTTCTGTTTTATGCGCTTTAAGGGCTGAAACGGTTGCAACAGATGTAAGGAAAAAAATCACGTTTTTGTAGAGGGGAAAAGAAGCCTGAGAGTTAAATGGCTGTTTCCAAGCACAGATACCAATAGGCTGATAGAAGAAAAAATTTCAAAATACAAGCAGAAGTATGAAAATTAATTATTTCCACAGCTATGTAGACAAATATCTGGGCATGGCACATTTAATTAATGCATATTTGTTCACAGATCAGAGATAATTTGTAAGAAAACCAATTTGGCTTCTCCTGCTTTGTCGTACGCGCTAAAGACACTATCAAAGTAAAAATTATACTTTAAATGTATTACTTTGACTTGTTGCTGATACCTAGTAATTATAAATTTAATAACATAATAATGTATTATAATAAAGATTTTTAGCAGCTTTACACAATGCTGCTACCTCCTTCAGTTTCAACAACAATGCCAAACCAAGCCTTCCTC
Source organism: Myiozetetes cayanensis (assembly GCF_022539395.1). Classification (NCBI taxonomy): domain Eukaryota; kingdom Metazoa; phylum Chordata; class Aves; order Passeriformes; family Tyrannidae; genus Myiozetetes; species Myiozetetes cayanensis. Next base: position 11,245,653 of record NW_026087159.1, on the reverse strand, counting down.
TTCTACTCCAAGTAATTGTTCCCTGAAACTCTCCCAGCACACCCATGGCGAGTGACCCTGGCAAGCCACGGGCGCAGAGACGGAGGCTCACTTGGCACCGGCACCCGCTTTTCTGCCAACTGCATCCATGGCTGCCCACTGCAGAGTCTGGACACCTGAGAAAACATCTGGGAAAGAGATGGCTCCTTTCTGCTTTCTCCATGCTCTCGGCAGGGCACCGTGTCACACCGAGCCGGTGCAGAGGAGGCGCCTGCAGTGACTGCAGCCATCTGCGTAGCAGTTATATATATATAGCTAATTATACTGCCTGGTATTACTTTCACATTTAAGTAATTATTGTAATTGCTGGTGGGATATTGTAGCCACACTCGAGAGGAGAGGTGATCTGTGAGATGCTGTCTGTGAAGACACGGGTGACAACACGAAGAGGGGCTCGTCACTGCTGAGACGGCAACTTTGGAGGACGCGCCCAACTGCTCTTATCGTCGGTTTGTAACGTGAAGCTTTTCTCCAGTCTCTTCTCACACAACATAAAGCATAAAATCCTGCACGAGCCCCTTCTGCCTGGCCTGCAAGAGGTAACCTTGTGCTCCCTGCAAGAACACTGACCTCAGATGTCTAATTTGTCATCTTTCCATGAAAACACATCAATGCACTCCTGTACTGGCTTATCACGAGAGGACAGGAGAGGGGAGAAAAAACAACTGTGGAAAGCTCCTTGCTTGACTGACTTACTGTTTTGCACAAGCATGTGGCTAACCTTGGGTGACTCAAACATAACTACTTTCTGGAAGAGCCAAAGATCTGTGCATTTAAAACATCATGCAACGTGCTGGCAATAGGGAATGTTTGCCTCTGGCTGCAGCAAAGAGGCTTTGCAGGGTGTTTGGTTTCCTCCACCACCTCAAAGTACTTTAATGCTTCTGCCCCGGTCACACTGTGGGAATAAGCCAGAGTTAAGTGGCACTGGGAAACGGTTTGGTGCCGTGTGAGCAATGCCTGTTTCCAGCACTGCACCTGCAGCCAGATGGGTTGTGGAACAGAGGGAGCACAGGAGCTCGAAGTGTGGACAGATCAGCATGGCTGTGTCCAATAGTCCACCCGGCACTGAAGCACACAAGTGGAGGGAAATGCAGTGCAATGTGATGAAAGAGAAACCCTTTTTTTTTTTTTTTCCAATTAAAAATTGGAGTTTGTTCCTGCCTTACTGGACAGCCACAGACAAGACACATGTCAGTGTTGCGTCAGTGGTGGATCCAGACCCCAGCTGCAGGAATCACCCGAGGCACCGATTTTGTTGTTTGTTATCCTCAGTTCTTGGTAATCTGTAAACCTTCAAGCTTGCAAGAGACTGGGCTGCCCACCACCCACTTTGGGCAGTGCTGAAGGAACTGTTTCAGAACAAGCAGCCAAAAGAAAAGCCAGGGAATGGAGGCAATGAAGAAGTGTGGTTTCTACTGATGCTGTACTGAGGAGCCGGGATAGAAAGCCCTGCCTCAGGAAACCCACTGCCTTCCCACCAGCTGGTATTTTCCCATGGGTACAGGATGATGGCAGGGAGTCTGGCCTAGCACCCGAAAGTGCTGAGGTGGGTAAGGGCTCCCAAGTCTCTGACAGGAAGCTGCAAAGCTGCTCCAACACGTTGGGGAGAGACAGAGGGAGGAGCAGACACGCGCTCACGGGTTGGGAGAGCCATTCCCGGGATGTTGACACGCCGCAGGAGGAACCAGAGGCCACGTGGAAAGGCTGAAGGCGCGCACCAGCCCCTCTGTTCCGTGTGTCCCGTGTCAGCAGGGCTCTGCACAGGAGGGGTGGCAAGCCCAGAGCCGCTTACCCTTATCCAGTGATTGCCATGGAGAGGCAATTTCAAGCAGCTCAGAGAGGAGACAAACTTAATGTTGTTCAATTACCTGTGAAGCCTCACGCTGGCAGGAATGATTTATGGACGTTTCAGTGAAATTCATTTTGATACAAACACAACCAAGGATATTTAAGAGCTGGACCCTGCAGCCCAGAGCTCCAAAATTAAACATAATGGCATTTTTGTTTGCTCACGTTGCAAACAGCACAGAATGTAAATAGCTTTAGTGTTGACTAAGCAGATTTTTTTACTACTTTAACCTAAAATCAGGAGTTTATGCACAGTCTCAGCTCAGCCTGTCAATCTGATATCCACCAATTAAAAATGCAGCTACTAACCTGGTCAGCATAAGCAACTCTGTACCACGCTGGTACCCTTCCAGGTGCACGAACAGGTTAAGTACCAAACACAAACTAATTCCAGGCTGACTCATAGAAAACCTAATCTAGTCCAACAGCAAAAGCTATTTGGGGTTCAGCTCACTATTCACTTTGATGATGATGATGTCCTCTAACCAGTCTGTATTTGCCAGGTGCCTCCTGGCTAATAGCAGAGGTGTTTTTTTTAGAAAAACTTTCTCGAAGCCTTTTACATAACTGCCTCCTATTTTCTCTGAATAACCTTTAAACGGGCTTTTTTTTTTTCTATTCACACAAACAGCTTTTTAAGAGTACCTTTTTTTTTTTTTTTAAGGAAACAAAGAGTTGTGGTGAGATTTTAATTCCTCCCTCGCCCTCCCCCCAAAAATAAAGGGTTTTTTTTTCTCTATCTTCCTAGCTGCTGTTCAGCTGGGACTGATTTCTGGGTTAGACTATTCTGATCTGCAGAAATAACAGTGGGACTGAAAAAGAGTGAGGATACAACCAGCAGCCCGACAAATTTGGGTCACGCAGAGAATCCGCTAATCCAACAGCTCAGTGAGCACACAGACAAACCCAAACTCCTTTCCCGATGACTCCATGAATCCCTCTGCTTGGGATTAGCTGAGCCCCAGGCTGCTCCAGCGCTTTATACCTGCAGCATCGCACATTCTAAGCACCGCTGTGGCACTGTCACCCGGAGGCAGACGCTCCGGAATGAGTTCGTCACCATCACTGACACCTAACGCCGGGCTGGAGCCGCCCTATCTGTGGGTACCGGTGCGGGACCGGCCCCATAGCGAGTAGGGGCGACAGACGCAGGGGCGGCGGCGGCGGGCAGAGCCCAGGGTGGGGGTCGGAAGAAGGAGAGCGGACAAGGATCGTCTGCGGCCCGGCCCCATGCACAGGCTGGCACCCCGCCATCCGCTGCGGAGTCGGGGTGCCCTGCGCAGGGCGGGCCCCGGGGGGGTGCAGACCCCCTACCCGGGACGATCCCCCGGGGGTGCCCCCTCCCAGCCGACGACCCTCCCCGGGGAGCATCTCCGCGGCCCCGCTCGACCCCCGGGGGGAGGCTGCAGGGGAAAGCATCCCCCGCGAGAAGCCCCCACGGCGGGGATGGGGGCGTGGGGCCGTGTGCGCGACCCCCGCGCCCGTTCCCGGGGTGCATCCCGCGGGGGGTACCCCGGGCGGAGGGGCGGGGGGTCCGCCGAGCCTGGGCCGGGCCCGACGCCGCGATCATGCGCAAAACACCCGCACCGCGCCCCCCCGGGGCCCCCCTTCCCCCCGGGCCGCCCCCTCCCCGCGGTGCCCGCGGCCGGGCCGGGCCCTACCTGCGCCCAGCAGCGCCGACAGGGCCAGGAGCAGCCCCAGGAGGCGGCGGCCGGCCATGGCACGGCGGGGCTGCGTCTGCCGCGGGCTCGGCTCCCGACTCCGCCGGGGCGGGACGCGCCGGGGATGGGCGGGCGCTCGGCGCATCCGCCCCCCGCTCCTCCCGCCGGCCCCGCCGCGGCGAGGGGGAGACTCCGCGGAGTCCCCGCGGCCCCCCCTCCGCTCCCCGGGGGGATCGCTGAGCCCCGGCACCCGCCCGCATCTTCCCCCCCCGCGGAGAAAACCCGCAGCCTCCCGCCGGGCGTGTGCGGGCTGCTCCGCATCTACTCGTCCGAGTGGCGAGAAGCCGCGCGGCAGATCGCGATGGGAAGAGGCGCAGGGAACCGGGGAGGGGTTGGGATTGGGACTGCTGCTGCTGCCGGGATGTGATGGGCGGCGGGGCACCGGTGGCAGCAGCCCCGGGGTTGGGGGAGCCGCGTGTTCCAGCTGGAGAGCGGCAGAGGTGCCAGGATGGAGCAATGGTGCTTGCGTGGGTGGTTTGCGCCGCTCCAGGGAAAATACGGGAAAAGGAGGTGTTGCAGTTTCACCCTTTAATGCCAAGTGTTTAACGTGGAGGTTACGTAGCCATGGAATTGTTGGCTGGAAGCGACCTCTGGAGGTCTCCAGCCCAAAGGCCCCCTCGGAGCGAGACCCACGGACACCAGGTTACGTCAGCCGAAAACATCTGGGGGTTAGCTGAAAACCTCGAGGGCTGAATGCTGCCCCACCTCCCCGGGTGACCGACGGCCGTGCTGCCCCACTGCCATGTGAAGATGATTCTCCTGGGTTCAGTCCGCCCCTCCCACTGACAATGACCCCCAGCTGTGTTGGCTCTGTCATCTTAATAACTGCCCTTGAGTAGCTGTAAACTGCTAATAGACCTGTCCGCCGCCGCTTCCTCGCCAAAGCAAACAAGCTGCCCCTTGTGCACCAAGGGCTGGACCCTCTTCTCTATAGGTCTTTTGAACGGGGGTAGGGAATTTTTTAATAGCACGGTAAATATATTCTTTGTAATATTTATAGCTTGTTTTGCTACAGAATAGGGGGTGAGGATGCAGTCTGTTTTATGGAGGAATTCCTGAAGCTTTAGTGGGGACTGAGAGCCTGAAGAATTGTCTGGGTTATCCTAGTCCCAAGGCACCTCACAGCAGCTGGGAGACAACGCTGTGCCCAGCTGCTCCAGCCGAGTGTCAGGACTGCCTTGGGTCCAGAAAGCCCTTTTTTGTCCTTGGCGGATACATCACCTGAAAAGACGGCAGGCAAACAGACCATGACCGTGGGGGAGTTACTGTCCTCCTTAGCAATGCCTGGGTCGAAGCATGCGGTGGGATAACGGGGACGGATGATTATTGCTGACTTTCCTCTATGGCCACGCAGCAAACTGCAGGCTCCCCAGTGCCTTGCCTTCCACCAACGTTCCGGGGAAAGGTCTGGGTGCGGGTTTCGGTGAGTTAGTGTAGCTGGGCACGCTCGTGTCGTGCCATCGCAGCTGCTTCTGTGCTGTGCAATTCTCTCTGCTGGTGCAGGAACTAAGGGGAGTTACAGGGGTCCCAGATACAGAGAAGGGATGCTGGAGGAGGTGCAGTTCAGCTGCTACACAAGGACATTTGTATATTCACAATATTGCCTCTCTCCCTGTTTATACAAAGAGAAACTCTGGATTTCAGTCCCGTTCAAGACAAATTAAAGGAAAGTAGCAGGACAGCATTTGTACCTTCCCAGCCTGGTTCCCCAATAACCTCTCCATGTGCTATTTGCATTTCAATGGCTTTCCAAGCCTCTGGTAATTGTTGGGGGAGGAGGCGGGTAAAAAGGCTATTATTATATTAGCGTTGGATCAGCTTTAGCAAGCCTGAAGGCATGAGAGAGCATCGTGCAGCTGATGCAACCCGTGACAGTATATTGTTTGCCGTTCTGTGTTAGCCCGGGCTGTGCACTGCTGCCTGTGAGTTGATTCATAATTACAAAGAGATGTATGAATGTAGCACTGAATGGGCAGGAAGGCAGCAGCAGTGCTGCGCTTCGAAGCTGGAGGGAAATAGGGTGGTACGAACCAGGAATTCATATTGGAATAATGCATCTGTCTATAAACTTCCTGGCATCCGAGGGTGTCATCCCTGGCTGGCCATGCCCAGCTGGAGCTGGGGCTGTGTGCAGCAGGCACAAGTTGTGTCTTTAAGGGAGGCTGAGCCCAAGGCAGCTGGAGAGTCTGGGGCCTGGCCAGCAAGTGACTCAGCATCGCCTGACCTGCGCCCAGGAGCCCAGGCTATTCTTGGTTCGGGTGGTGTTTAAGGCAGCCGAGGCTTAAATGCTTCCAGTTTCACCACAGAGGATGTGCTGGGAGGCTGGAGCCTCGAACATGTTGCCCAGGGCTGCACTGCTGCCTTCCTGTTGGATCGCTTTCCTCCAAGCTCCACGGAGCTGTGACCTTTCAGTTTTCTTCCCTTGAGCTAGATTAAAGCTGTAATCTCTAAGGAGCGGAATAAACAGCCATCGGAGAAACTTTCAGTGGGACAATATACTCCCCGTTATATTTTAACAGGTATCACGCTCAATTCTTTTTGCTGCCTTTGAACATCTGCTCCCTGGGCTTAGCGCACTTTTGTCTATCCGAGCAAAATATATGGGCAGGGGGAGCACTGATTAGGAAAGGTAATGCTGGGTCACACAAAAATGTGATTTAGAATCTTTTTCTTCCTAAATCTGTTCAAATAATTTAGCAGGCTCAGAACATGTAAACCGTTAGATCTCAGAGCCCCTCACAGGCACTAATCAATTACCCTCGGTAAGTGATGGACACATAAAAAGCATCAATTTAGCTGCTACTGAAGTGCTGCTGTTTTAAAAGCAGAACGAGCTGTCATGTAGCAATGTACAGCCTTGCCACACAGTTATCTTGAAAATAAAAATACACAATTTAAAGTGAGCAATTTCAGAGGATGAACTACGTTTCCACCTGTGACTGTCTCCTGCCTGAGGTATTGTTTCATAGCCCTGTTCCCAGATACAATTCTTTTCTAAGTAAAAAAAAAATTGCTAATTTGGGGGTCTTTTAAATTCCTTTATGAAGCTAGAAAGCATCTGGTCAAATTTTCTAGATGCCTTTTTTTCTAAAGTCTTGATTAACGTGATCCAAGTGGTTCCTTTAGGAAAAAAAAAAAAAAAAGAAAAAAAGAAAAAGGCAAGCAGCACTATGAGATGGCAGAGCTACAAGCAGCCCTCAATCTGCACCACCCTGTAGCCCACGGCTACGAGACTCGGGGATATTCCCCGGCTCTTCTGTCACAGCTGCATCACTGTGGAGAAGGCAGGAGTGTTTTCCTGGGCAATGGGCTGGCAGGTCGCCACGCGGCCGGCTCTGGTCCTGCGCCAGAGCTGAGATCCAGGAGACTTTCCTCCTTCAGTGCCAGCAGCTGAGCGGAGGGAAGCGGCTTCGGGGCTCGGTTCCCCCAGGCCCGCAGCTCTCTGTGCTGGCTGCAGTGCCTTGCCTTGTGCAAGTCACGCCTGAGTAGAGCGCCCTGTAAACAGACTTACCTGCTGCTCACCTCTGCCAAGTGCCGAGTACTACTCGCTATAACCCTCTTCCCAGAGAGCCTCTGGTCTGGTTCCTTGCAGAACCGATGCACTGGGGAATATTTGTACAAGCTTATTTTAAGTCTGTCACTTCTCAGCCAGCATTAGATGTCTAGACTCCTGCTATAATCAAAGGTGAGAGGTAGGTTCCTAATTACAGCGAATCACACCCTAAAAGATCCCTTGTCTGTATGGGGAGCACGGACACCTTACACAGGTGATTAAAATATTTCTGAATGTTCCCTGTTGTGTGCTGGGTCTGCCGCTGTGACTGCAAACAAATGCAGAACTGCCTCGCCTTGTGTAAATCAAATGCCTTAGCAGCACTCTTAAAGGAGAAATGTTAGTAGTACTCAGATGGAAATTAACTGGAGAGTGCATTTATTTTTGGCCAGTCCCCTGGGAGCACCTGCCAAGCTTTTCCTCTCATTTCAAACCTCACTGTTCCCGCTGCGAAAGTCTGATGGAGCTTCGAGTCTGGGTCAAGGTGAGTGCCTGGCTCTTCATCAGCTGTCTGTGCCATTTAGAAGGGAAAGAGGAAAGGAAGATAAGCAGCAGGCTGGGTGTGAGGGATGGTGTGCTCCTGTGAGAGCATACAGGAACAGTACTGCTTCTGTATGGTTCATGTACAGATGAAATCCACCTGCTGGTCCCCAAGCATCCACGTACAGTTTTAGAATAAAACTATTCAGTCATAAATTAAATAGAGAAAATTAATTCTGGCCTTGCTCGTTGCAGGATGACAGCCAATTGCCTGAACCAAGGCTTACGTGTGCCCGTTTGAAACTGGAGTAACTGGCACGAGCTGTAGTGCCCGTGTAAAAGGTTTCCAAGGGTCATGGATACGCTCAAGCATCAGTGATGGAGACCTCAGGATCAGGTGGGCCAGGCTCTCCCATTTTGTGGGAGCACAACTTGCACAGGGATGTGCCTTGCAGGGAGCCTGGAGGGCCCCGGTGCCGAATGGGAGCTGGCACGGCCAGGCTGCTCCTCTCCCGCTTCCCAGCAGTGTGTGGCTGGGAGCACGCTCGGAGCCAGGTGCTGCTCTGCCCTTCTGATGGCAGGACTTGCAGGCAGAGATGGTTGGGACTTTATCAGAATAACTCCAGTCTCGGATGGAAGCACACCGGGCGTTGGGATCAATCCGCATCATTTGCGAAGGCCTTAGAAACTCATATTTGTTTATTTGTTCTCTCGATTCCTGAAAAGCAGAAAAACCTGGTGGTTTGGTTTTTTACCTTTTTTTTTTTTTTTTTTTTTTTCTTTTTAATTTTCCACGAGGGACAGAAGTTGCTGGCTGAGAATCTGAGTTCTGAACCCAAAAAAAACATGTCTCAAGAAGCAGCGTAACTGCTCTGGCCAAGGTTTTTGTTTTTACTCAGCCTACTCCAGAAGTCTGCAGGATCCAAAAGGGGCTACGGAGTGTAAGGTGAGGTTCAGTGGATCAATGAACAGCTGTAAAAAAGCTTTCCTGCCTTTCCCAGCAGTTAATAACTTTGTTGCACAGAACTTAGTTTTCAGAAAGACCTCATGTGATTTTTGGCTGACTGAGGTGAGGGCTGGCGAGGAATATGCATAGTTACAAATGGGGAGGGTTTTTTTTTTTTTTAAGGGAAAAAAAACCCCAAACCCTCAGACAAACAAACTTGCTTTCACCAAAATCTTTGCTCCTGTTGCTGAGAGTGTGCAGTGTTACCTGCAGTAATAAAACAGTGCATAAAAAGCTGCCTTATTCAGACTGAGAAGCGTGGAAATTGGAGTGCAGAACAGGTAGTGTCAGGGCAATCAAGGTGTCTGCTTGGGATTTTTTCCCTCTGGCTGGGCAGGGGTGATCTATGTGGCTGGGCTGGTATAATGGCAAAGAGCAGGTATGACTCAGGGCTGATACTGCTCTGGGAGGAAAGTGTGTTTGCTGCCAAATTCTGGATGCTGGCTCTTGGAGAAGAGAGATGACTGTCTTCTTGGCTTCTAAACCTAGAGGAGACTTTTAGCGCAGCGAAATTGTACATGTCCTTTGGGAAGGCTTTTGAGGCCAAAACCACTAAAAAACCCAGACTCTTTTATCTAAATACAGTCCTAGGAAATTACCATCTCAGTCTAATGTCTCTCTTGGACAATGTTATTCCTCTTTTGTAAATAAGGGTTTGCTTGTTTACTCATCCTTCTACCTGTAATGGAAAAGTTCCATTAAGTATAACAGAAGTTATATACAGAAAAGGAAACTAATGCTTATAAAACTCAAGAAGTTTGGGATTATTCTTAAATTATTGTGTGTAGATAATTTGTTTGAGTTTTCTTTAACCACATCATAAAATTTTGTAATTTGGCAGTGATTTCATATGAAATATTATTACTGGTTCAAAACCCCATCGAAAAGTGCTCATGTGTCTGCTTTTTTCTCTGTGACTCTTCTGTAAATGGGAGAGTTAACAACCCCAAGTGCTGGAGATGGGTGAGTTCTTCTCAGACCAGTGCACAGATGTTCACTTGTTGGGACCATTCAGGCTCACCACAGCCTGGTGGTCTCTGCCATGTTAGCTGGATAGATATGAATTTGATGTTTTTAACTTAGTATTATGGGGATAATTTTCTTTTTATCAAAATCTGGGGCTGTATATGAAATGCTGCTATGTGTGACTTAAAATCAGAAAAAATGATAAAATTCAGGCCCTTTTCCCATGTTTTCTGTTGTGCTTGGGCTGGTCACCCTAAGGAGTATGTGACCTGAACCCTGCTGGTGGCCCTCACGGTGGCACAAGTGGAAGTGGTCACTCAAACTCTTTTTGAAAGAGGTTATTTGCTGACAAACCCAGTTCTTTCTACTGCTGATGCCATAGAGTGGATCTCCAGGTGTAGTAAAACCCCAGGGCTAACAAAAAGCAGAGCTGGTGGGTGTTTAACTGCTGACTTAATGAACAGAGAAAAATCTGACACTATTTTGACATACGCCTGAAGTGATGCTGTCTTACACTCGTGTAGCTTTGAATTTTGTTCCTGTCTTCATTTTAACTCTTTTCCCTCTTGCTGTTGCTGCCATCATAACACTCTCCTCCCCTATTCTTCAACATCTTCACGGGTCTGGGGGAAATTACCAGCCTCCTTCTGTCCAGTCCGGGTCTGTGGCCGGGCTCCCGCACGTGGCAATAACAACCCCGCTGAGATGCAAAGAGTCAACGCTCTCCAGCAGAGCGGGCTGACACATCGGGCAGCCCTCCAGCTGCCGGGAGGTGATTGCAAAGTATAAACCCTGCCCGTAGCGGAGAACAGAATCAACCCTTTGCTAGCACGAGCCTTGGCAGAAAGCTCGTGAGCGCGTGGATGTATTCAGGTCTAACACAATTTGACTGGAGTTTTGTCCTCTGCTTGTCAGCCCAGGTGCTCTGGGCAGGCTTAGCAAGGAACGGTGCTAAAGATCTTACAATCAAAACAGACTCTTATTGCTGGATCATAATGTAACAACCAACTCTTCATGCCCAGACAGAATTCCCACTGATGTCAAAGGTTTTATTTCCACTGAGAAACTGGTAAGCGCTGCGGATTTTGGAATATTATCAACATTAAAACAACAGTCTGGACTGTGTTTTCCCTGCTGTTGTCATGTGAAACACTTAGGGGTGACTATAAGTGTAAGTCTCTGTTACTCTTTCATTTTGTTCATTTGATGGCAGAGTTGCTGTCTGCTCAGTTAATTAATTCTCCTGCTGTGCTCGGGTCTTTCACACAACACTGGGGAAAAAAAGGGTTTTGGAGAGTGAGACAATGTAGCACAAACCCACAAAAGTTGTTAGAGGGACCCAGGGGAGCAGAGAGGTTTGGAAAGCTGGATTTATTGTTTAAAAATGGTTTTCATGTAGATCACAACTACATGTGTCACTGCGGAGTCAGCGGTCAGAGCAGCTGAATGGGTAGAAGTTTGCTTGGCCTGCTTGGAAACCCATTATGAAATTCTGTGATAATTCACTTAAAGCAGGTTCATAAGTGATGGGGAAGCTGTTTCTTCCCATTCAAAGCTGCCAGACCTTTTTACTGCTGGGATGAGATTTGTGCTGTCTCCTGCGGCTCCACACTGGGAGCTCCACTGGCTCCCTGGGCTCCGTTCATTCCTGCCGTGGTCAAGCCATGAGCTGTTCCTCACAGGTAAATAGCACTGATGATAATTAAGTTTTCATTCCCGCATCTTGAGCCAACTGCAGAAGTGTAAATATTGTTACTGCAGTTTTACAGGTGAGGGGAAGACATGTGGGGAGAAATGTAATTAGTCCAGAGAGCTCAGCGTCGTGGCCATGCTGTGAACTGAGCAGCTTGCACTGATGGGGTGACCTGTGAGAGGCTGGAGAAAGAGACCCTGTGCATTATTGCTGCTCTGGGAGAGGCTGGAGGACCCCAAAACCATAGAATAGTTTAGGTTGGAAGGGAGCTTTTAAAGGTCATGTAGTCCAAACTCCCTGCACTGAGCAGGGACACCTTCAAATAGATAATGTTTCTCAGAGTCCTATCCAACCTGACCTTGAACGTTGGGGCATCTACCACTTCTGTGGGCAACCTGTGCCAGTGTTTCAGCACCCTCATTGTGAAAAATTTTTTTCCTTATGGTTGAGGAAATCAGCTCTCTTTCAGTTAAAACCTTTACCCCTTGTCCTATCGTAACAGCCCCTGCTAAAAAGTCTGTCCCCATCTTTCTTGTAGCCCCTTTAGGCACTGAAAGGTGCTGTAAGGTCTCCCTGGATCCTTCTCTTCTCCAGGCTGAACAACCCCAACTTTCTCAGCCTGTCTTTGTAGGAGAGGTGTTCCATCTTTGTGGCCCTCCTCTGGTCCTGCTCCAGCAGGTCCTTCCTCTGCTGAGGACCCCAGAGCTGGACACAATACTTCAGGTGCCACTTACTTGGCTCTGTGCAGAACACAGATCCATGAGTCTTTAGGTTGGCTGTGGGCTGGATTGGTCTGAGGTGCACAGGCTGTGTGCATCAGAGCCCAGGCTGGTGGGGCTCTCACAGTACTGCTCCCAGCTCTTAGAGCCAACACTCACCGCAGTTCTTTCCTTCTTATCGTCTTTCCGTGGCCTGGGATGGTGCTTGGCCCCTTGCTGCTGGTTGCATGAAGACTATAAAATGGTCCTTGTCATCTGGCGTGTCTGTGTGTGTTGTGACTCCTTGGAAAAGCTCCGTGCTTTGAGCCTACTGTCTTCCAGATGCAACGTCTACCATCCCTACTCCTCCCGGCGGAGCCAGTGCTGTCCCTGGTGGGAGTGTTTGCTACATCAAAGCCCGGTTTGTGCTGCGAGTGGATGATTTCTCTGGTATATTTACACTTGTAAGGGAAGAGGTTTTTTTCCCCTTGTAAATATCACGGCACTTCTGTTGCTTCTGTGCTGGCCCATCTGTGCACCATTTTCACTTGTACTGACTCATGTTCACAGAGTAGTAAGAACTGTCTGTAAGTGTTTTAATTTCTCAGTTAGAGTGGGCCCATTTTGCTTTCCAGTTACTTCAGAGGCAGATGATTGCTGGGGTTTCTTTTTCCTAATGATATCTCTGGACTCTATTGTATTTCTAAAGATTTTAATGAAATAGTTTTCTCTTTTCTATTCATATTTTTCAGGACTTCCTGTGTTTCTGAGGTTTGTTCTCTGCAGTGAGATGTGCTTTCTGCATGTTTTCTGCATGGCCAGACATCACTGACCCCTCTGAAAGTGGGTACAACATATTTAGCCTGTCATGAGGTTTCAAGTTCAGATATTTCAGAAGAAGGAAACTTGAGGTTGTTCATATAGATTGCATTCAGACCCCTTGCACTGTGCTGTGGTCTTTTTAATGAGTGTTCACATACTCATTTTCTCCACCTCTGTCCCTTTGTAGAGTAGACCTCTGTAGAGACGCCTCTATCTGTTTTCAGAGTAGCCAGAAGCTATTTACTAAACTATTTTTGAACATTTTGACTTGTCTTTGCTGCTCCCTGTGCACCCAGGGTTGTGTTCATTGTCTGCAGGTCAGACCTTGCTCTGTAGCCAGGCTGATCACAGGCTCTTCTCAGTAGCTGCTTCTCCAGTGCTCACTGAGATGTGGCGTCTGTGTCCTGCTCAGCTTGACCTGCCTCCCAGGTCTTTTCTGGCCTGGTACCTCAGAGATCCTGCAACCAAAGGGCAACAAAAGTTTGCAGTGAAAGCCCCACCACACCCTGTAACCACAGGAGCATCCTTGGTCACTGCTGGGTGCTGAGTGTGTTGCCTTGGCAGTGTGTCTGGCACAGTGGGGAACCAAGCTCGCTCAGCACTGAGGGTAGTCAAAGTTGTATGGATATATATATGTCTGAGGCTGAAAACAGCCGAATTGTGATCCTTTTTTCACCCTGAGAATATGAAGAGACGTGTTTCACAGCAGTCAAGTCTGCCAGTATTTCAAGTTATTGCTTTTAGAAGCACGGAAATGTGAGAACATTTCAGTAAATTACAAAAAGATCCTTTTAACAGGGGGCAAAGGAGTCTTTTTCCTTAAACATATTCTTGGGAAAGACTCAAGCCATTTCAGCCAAAATGAAAGGGTTTAGCCCAAGGCCAAATCCAGCTGGAGGAATTTTCAACCAAAACAATTAATTATAGATGAAATTATGAGCAACCAAAACTGGAGTGTATTCAACAGTCACCTGTAATTACAGCAGCACTTTCAACTCTGCCTGGAACTCTGGCATCAGTGTCAGTGCAAGTTCTTGGGTGACTCTCTCAGGAAGAACTTTCTTGCAGAGCTGTGATAAATCCCAGCTTGCTGTTTTGAGGACATGAGAGCAAACGTTCCACATCAGAAATAATCTGCTTCTAAAGATGAAATAACTGGTGACTTTCAGAGCAGTGTGTTGCCTGTGTTCAGTGTTTACCCAGGGTCAGGTTTAACTGGGCTATTAGGTTCCTGTTGCACGTGGGAGGAAGGGTGCAATGAAGAGGGAGCCTCCTATGATGGGGAACAGCTCAGGCATGAGGAAGCCGGGTTGGCAGAGATTAATGGGGCTGTGTCCCGCCTGCAGTATCTCCATCTGAGCAAGGCTTTCCTGGGAAAATGGAAGGTAACCTCCAGATGATGGAGGTTGTCTGTTGTAAAAGCAGTTCCTTGCTTAGCAGGGAGAACGCATCGAGGTTGCAGGTGTGTCCTGAATGAACGGTTCCTCATGGAGATGCTCATGCCACACACACACGGTTTGGGAAGCTTGCACGTTGAGGAATATCCTTGCCTCCATCAGCTGCTAAATTGAGCTGCATGTGAATTCTCTCAGCAGTAGAGGTAGTGCTGACAAACAGTCATCTCCGGTGATGAAAGGAGTGCAGGTGAGAGGAAATTTTGTGGGAGGAGATCCTGCTCTGAATTTCTCGTGGAAACCGTAATTATGTGATTGAGCATAGAGAGGTATGAGGGTTTCCAGTGTAAGCTATGAAAAACGCTTAGGGAAGCAGCCTACGGATGAGGCTGCTCATTCAGACCTTATCTACTCATGTGGGAGCGTAGAAATCTAAGCACTCTACCTTATCTCTTCTCCCCTGGGAGATCAGTGTTGAGAGAGTCTGACCTCTCGCTTACCGTTTCAAATCAAACCTGGTGTAATAGTGGCTTTGGCCATGCAGTGCCTCAGTCACTTAATGAAATAATCTTGTTCCCTGCCCTTCTGGGTAGATATATGTCTTGCCCAAATACCACTTAAGTGATACCTGGAGGATAGTTGTAACTGAGCAGAGCTGTGCAGAAACATCCTCCCTTACTCCAGGCTTTCCCTGTGGATGCGGAGCTTAAGATGTTCGAGGCTGTGGAATTTTGTCACTCTACACTGAGGCAACTCCTATGTTGAATATGAAGAGGATCTCTGTTTTCCCTTGCTCCTGAGCTTCTGCAGTTCCCTGCAGGTTTAAATTAACTTTGAATCAATGTTGATTAAAAGCAGTCAGTGCAAGGAGATTCCCGGATTTGGAATGAATGTTCTCCAAAAACAAGGACACCTCAGTGCCAGCGCAGGGGTATCCATACAAACAACTCTCAGCCAGACCGAGCCAGAATCTGTTTTGCTTTCTCACACTTGGAGCTGGTATATTTTAAAAGATATCAAGCAGTAAATGTGGCAAAGGGGAAAAATTGTTACAGACTGTATTTGGCAGAAAACCAGCAAAGATAAAATACCATACGTTCTGTGCAATGAGCTCCTACATAAATGATTCATTCACTAGAACACAGCTGGGGTCAACATCTTCTATTTGAATAGCCCAAAGTTATGCAAATATTTTTATGTGGATTTAAAAAAAAAAAAAAAAAAAGAGAAAAAGACAATATATTCTGTTCCAATAAAAAAAGCTCTTTATCTATGTAACTTTTAAGAATCAAAATCCCACAAGAACAGTGTCACTGTGTTATACACATATATACAGCAGCAAATGACAAGATATACCCTAGAGATGCAAACTCTGAAAAGATTGCTTGTTTTCCTTTGTATTGCCAGCCAAGTCTGTGTTACAAATTGTGTGTGGTGGAGATCACACTATTTCAAAATATCAAATTGCTAATTAAAGAAACTACTCAAGGAAACTTTCCAGTAGAACAATATATGCAGTGGGATAATAGTAGTCACTATTTCTTTAATGAGTTTCTTTCCTAACCAAAATTTCTTACAATACATTCAGTGCAGCTATTCAGTTAAATTATTATGAATCACATGTGTATTATTTCTGATTCGGTATTAACATAAAAACTTCTGATGAACCATAGTATTACAAAAACAGGTCTGGTGTATAGAATGGCAATATCATTCCTGCTGATGAAAGACTGGAAATGAAGGTCCTTATACAGCAGTACAATTTAATGTGTTAGTTCCTAGACTTAATTTGCAAAGGTGCTGAGAAACTACAGGTCCAGCTGAAGCCAAGGAGGGCAAGGTGTTTCTGTGTGGTCAGATATGTTGATCCACGTCCTGAGCATTGCTCTTCAGTGCAGCATTGCATTCTGTGGGATCTGAATCAGCAAAAGGTAATGGGAGGGAGAAATCTTTCTTGGTGTGTGTTCTTGTAACATGGTTGGTTGAGTTGGTGATTTTCTTAAATAATTATATTTTTCTGTATTGCTGTAATTTAGCAATGTTCTCCAAGGGACAGTGTGTACAATACTTTGGGAAGTGATGCAGGTACACCAAGCAAAGAGTAGTTTAGTTGTGTAGCAGAGATAAGAGCAGAGAACATAGGAGATCTCCTAAATTCCTTTTTCCCTGTTCTGTGAGAGTATGGTGGTGAAAATACTCCCTTCAGGTTCTGAATAGAAGTTGACATAATGATGTGGATTTCCAAAAATATTCCAAGAAGGTAGGCAGCTTTTTCAGTGGCTTGTTAGTGGTAAATAGGTGCCTCATCTGGTATTCTTGAAAATCCTTCCTTCCTTCTAAATAGGTTCTCTAGTGTCTATTTCATTTTCTCTGGTGAACACGAATGACTTTTTGATCTTGGGTTTTGTATTCCCAAATAGCCATTCTTTGTATTCCCTTTGAATAAAGAGAGCAAACAACCATTTAAAGCAAAGAATGAAAGAGCTTCCTAAGTGCAAAGGTAAGGCTTTCCCTCCTCATATGATTGGAGTGGTTACTGGGCATTAGATAAGTAGTCCTTGATGAGTCCTTGGTTTGAATCGTAGTGCCTGACCATTCCACACAGAGACCTGTGGAATGATTGTTCCTCAGCTGCCTTAAAAATCTGTCTTGTAGCCTCTGGTGCTCTGACTGATTCAGCCTTTTCTTTATCACCAGATGCGATGATGATGGTAGTGTTGGGATAATGGCTTTGGATGGTTCTTCCACAGCTGGTCCTCACCCTGACACTGTTTACCATGACTCTTTTGCATGTCCTGGCACTGGTTGACTCCCACTCCTTTCCAAATGAGAGCTGAAACAAACCCCATGGGAATGAATCACTTGGAGGAGGAGAACAGCTGTTTTTTACTTACATCAGTGAGACAATACTGTGGTCAGGCTTCATTGGGCCATTGTTTTCTTGGCATCTAAACTTCCCTTGGATGTTTGCCATGAGAGTTAGTGACCTGGTGAGCTGTTTCAAAATATAACCTGTGGAACATGACTGGGGTCAGGGAATATGGATCAGCTTAATTCCCATGTATCCAAAGCACCCTGTCAAATGCTGGGAAAAATATTGGGCAGTCTAACAGGTCAGATTTCACTCACTGGATCCAGACTTGGCTCTTTTGTCTCTTAACATATAACAGACAAGCCAAAATCTCAGTCCAGTCACCACTGCCCTGAACACCTCCACAATATGAGTTGGATGTGGATTCCATCTACTGGGGAAATCATGAGTCAGTGTTTCAAGAAGCAAATAAATGTTGATGGCAGGACTGCATCACAGGAAAATAAATCAGGGAAGAAAGATGGAATTATCAAAGACCAGTATATTTTTCTGCTTTAACTGGAGCCATCCCTAGGTGGTTTCTCTCCTCTCAGTTCAGAAGGCATCATGTTGGATCTGAGAGCTACTGACCTGGGAAGCTGTTGGCACCTGAATGGTGGAAAGAGTAGAGAGAAGGAGAAGATGGTGAAGGGCAGCAACAGAGCACAAAGTCCGTCACCACTGACCATGGGCTCCTTTGTTTTCCTTTGTTTGGTGATGGCTATTCCTGCATCGCCTCAGATGCTCTCTCCTTTCCTGCCTCACAGAGCTTTGCTCTTTGCATCTCAGTGGATTTATTCTATTCCTTATCTAATTTTAATTAAAGCTCCTATCTCTCTCTCCAACATAATCAACTGAAGAAAAATGAGCTGGTAAGTCATTGTTTTTACCACTTTGGCAGCAAACGAATGTTATGTCTGGCACGCTCGGCACCAAGTCAGAAAATGAATCAGCAGCTGTTGTGACAGAAGCTTTTTCCTGAATGGGGAAACAGAGACAAAAAGAAAACAGGCCAAGGGGAGGTTTCTGCAGTGGGCACTGCCAGCCCCCATCACCATGAGGAAAGTCTCTGCCCTTTGCTGGGGAAGGAGCCCTGGCAGTGGGGACAGGAGGTGTCACTTTATGACCAATGTCAGCTGGGTGCTGATGCCTGTGGCTGTTCCTGGGAGGGGAGAGATGGGATGAAGGGGTTTATGGAGAGCAAGAGTGACCTCAATCCTTGCAAGCCTTCCTGAAAGCCCCATCTCAGCCAGGTGGGCAGTGGGAGTTCATGCAGGCACATTGATCAAGAAACACTTACTTGTCCTGGCATGGCACTGTGGCATGGTTTGTTTTGTGCCTGTCCATGGGAAAAGGATGAATTATTTCTTTGTGTCTGGACAGACTTAGATCATATTTAATTATTTGAAGCAGTAACCTTGCGTGTATTATACACAGCATGAGCAAGGTCTTGGAGGAAAGAGTGGTTTATGGTTCCCCCAGATCACCCTCATCCTCTTGCTTTATCTAATGGTTAACTTCTCTTAAGGACTGAATTTGCTTTGTGACCTTTGGCATCTGCTACTTCTTTTACACCAAACATTTGAGGGCACATGAGAAATGCTTTTGACTGATATTATGGCCTTGTTTTTTATTGCTAACTATTTCTACAGGAGCAGCATCAAAATTTTATCTGCTAAATAAATATTGCTGGGCTAAGCTAATACACAGAGTAGATCTGGAGGCATTACCACAACGGAGCAGACAAAAGATCCAGCTGGAAAACTGTACTCTTCAACTGGGTGATGACTGACACTGGGGCTTCAGCAGGTTAGTCTGAGGCAGGTAACCAGCCTCTCTATCTCCTTGGAAAGGGCTGCTTTTGCTGGAGTGTTTTTTGCTGGAATTAACAGACAACTGAGTCAACTGAGTTGGAGACTTGCAACCTGCATGGTCTCAGTAAAGTCCAAAGGGACAGTGTGTGGTCGCGAGTCAGTGCAGAGGTTGTCCTGGGTTCCTGCAGGCAATTGTCACAGTATTTATAGCTCCTTTCATGCCAAATGGGCAAGCTATATGTTTGTTCTTTACCCATACCTATAAATTCCCTCCTCACCTCTGAAAAACATGCCCACCCTGTCACACACCACCTGTGACGTGGCTCGGAACAGGGGTTTCTTCTGTGGCATGGTTGGAGGGACCCTCTCTCCCCCTGCTTTTCTCTTGCTTAGAAGTGTTCACAGTCCAGCCCATGGCCTCACCATGCCAGAAAGCCCTCCTGCTCTTGGTTGTGTTTGTCTGGGGTGGGATGGGCTGTTTTATGTTAGTGTGGCAGAGTGCTGTGATTACAAGAAGAGTAAAGATGTGGGTCGGGCCCTTTTGACATTTTGTGTATTGACTGACAAGGCTTTCAGTGAATTTGCACATTCCTTATTTCCCTGTCAGCTCCCTTCAGTGGCTCCCTCACTGCTGTGGAACTGTTGGGCACAAAGCACCTGCAACTTCACATGGTCATCCAGTCGGAGGAGAACATGGTACTGACAGCCTGTGCCACCACAGCCAAGGAAAGGTGTTTTGGTAGAGATTTGTTGTTCACTGACTGAGGCACAGCCTCCAACATACCACTACTCTGAGCCCTCAATTACCTGGTTTATACAGGAAAAAAAACTTGAGGAAGGTTGTTCTAATATGTGTGTGGTTACTTTAACTTTGGTTTTGTTTTATGACACGTATGCCTGCTGGATTTATAGTCCACCAAGAGGAACCCATTAGACCTCACTTTCTAGGAACACTGCTTTTTATTATCTTAATATTTCATTTATTGCAAAACTTTTACATTCAGATGCAGTGGTGCTCTTTTCGCTTGTGTGGCAGCAGCTCAAAGGACCACGGCCCTGCTGGAGCAAGGACAGGACCCAGCAACAGCCCAGTGTTGCCCCAGAGGCTTCTTTAACCCTTGAGTAACTTCATCCTGAGTTGTTGAGGGCAATGGGAGATGGACCAGTCCTTCAAAGTAACTTCTCATGAATCATTCCCGAGTGGGCTTTCAGTTAATTGATCCTGTTTGTGAATCTGAAAAGCAGGAAAAGGTGTGCTAGTGGCAAGCATGTGCTGTGCCCACTGAGGTGGTGTGGAGGGGCGTTTTCCAACCCACATGTAAAAAGTATTGTGCCTGATTCTGAAGGTCTACATGCAGCTTGCTTTACAGGATTTACTGAATTCACTCCTGATTTGCTCTGGGCTGTGATTATGTGAGAGGAAAATGAAGCTCGTGGGTTGTCTGAAGAATCCAAATCAAAGCTGAAGGCAGGAAAGGTGCAGTGAGGTTTCAGGACTGACCATTTGCCCCTGCAAGCAGGAGCTGCATCCTGACCAACAGGCAGAGTCCACCTCCTCCAAACCATGGGCTTGCCAGCGGTGCTGACAGCCCTGGGCCCTGTCACAACAGCACCCCAGGCATGGCTCAGCCATTTTAAAGGCTCTCATGATCAGGCTGGGGCTCCTGCACAGCTGCAGTGCCTTGCCCCTATTTTACATTCACTGAAAGATTTTTGAATGGACTTCAGAAGCCATTAGGAACCCAAATGTCGACTTGCACTTGCAAAATGTCTCTGGTTAATGTTTTCCTACTGACGCTCTGCTTTGCTCCCCGCCTGCCAGAGTTTCCTGTGACCTATTTGAAATATCACTCTCCTAAGTGAAAATGTGCCTCTCTTTTTCAAACTTGCAAAACTCACAAAAATAAATAGCCTAATTTGGCCAGTTAATAGCCCTCTCCTGGGGCTCCTCTCAGCAACTAAGAGGCCTTTTAAATACAACATTTGTGACTGCGTCATTAAAGCTCTGCATGATCCAAGCAGGCTAAACCAAAAAGAAAGAAATGCCTTATTTGATCTAAGTTTTCTTTTCTTTTAAATAGTGACACTAGAGACCCATTTATTTTTAATTACACAATTGCTTTATTAAAAGCCTAAATCCTGCAGTCCCTAGTCATTGCTCAGGCAAAACTGCTATCATTGAAGGAAGGACCTGTAGGAGTCAATCCTAAAAATAGGGCAGCTGACAAAGTCTGCCTTTCTAAATGGGTTTGCTTTATTTTTGAAGGATTTCCCAAGTCAAAGAGAACTTGCCTCTGCTTTGCTTTTCAGCCCTGTAACAATTTGAAAGCTGAATTTAGGAAAGCAGTCGCTCCAGAAAGTGAAACCACCCTCAGTTTTCCTTTCAGACTGGCTTTGCTGCCCTTTTTACCCTGAAACACCACCCTCTACAGAGCCATGGTAGTATTTACTGGCATGAGATATGCATGAGAGTTCATAGAATCATAGAATCTCCAGAACTGGAAGGGACCCACAAGCACAAGGATCATCATCAAAGGCCAACTCCTGGCCCTGCACAGGACAGCCCGTGGACCACACCACGTTCCTGGGAGCGTTGTCCAAATGCTTCTTGAACTCTGCCAGGTTTGATGCTGTGTCCAGTTCCCTGCTGGAGCAGCGGGAAGCCCACGTTGAGTCCTGAAGCACCTCTCTGCAGCCCTGCTTCACATGTGGGGAATAAATCCAGCTGCTGGGAGACTGACAGAGGGCAGGATTGATCCTGTGCTGCTGATCCTGTGCTGCCCAAATGCGTTTCTGTCTTTGGACTCTGAAGGTCAGATCTCCTTGCTGGGTTAAAATGATGCTGCTAGAAGTAGGAGTGGGAGCAGGGGAGCCAGCCACATATACTGGATTATATTTCTGGGCTAAACTCCAGAGCCTTCAATTTTATTATCTAATTACCCAACCAAACTCATTCATCTTTATTTTTCAGTCTTTCCCACAGATCCCAGTTTAAATGCAGCTCTGCTATCTGAAGTGCTGCCCAGGCATGCTCTGCTTGGAAAAATTCACAGTTTCTCAGCTTTATTCGCTCAAACTGTGTTTTCTTAGTGTAAAGGATGAATGGCAGGAATCCCAGCCCTGGTCAGCAGCAGAGGTCTGTGTTTGGCTGTGCTGAGGTGAAGGTCGCTGCATTATCGTGGGAAACTGTATCAGGGGAAGTGAGAGAAAGCAAATAAACCTCTAGTTAGAAGTAGGCTTCATCACCAGTGTGACACATCATTAGGTTGCACACAGGGCTCTGTGGTGTGGCTCACTGCGATGCACAGCTTCATCACCCAGTGTAAACACCAAGAGTTAGTAAATAAAAACAACAGGGGGAAAAAACTGACCTCGCCCCCCCCCGAAATTAATGAGACATCAGGAATACATCCTTGGAAGATGGAGTCTAAGGGGGGAAAGGTGATCCATCCTTTTTCCCTTCAGGTCAAAGCAGGAGCTTGGCCCTGCCCTCCTGTTGTGTGCCGGGATAGGGCGTGGCACAGAACCCCCAGCCACGCGTGCGGGAGGGGAGCAGTGTGCAGGACGTGAGCCCTCCTCCCCATATGTTGCTGTCGTGTAGATGTAATCCGTGCCCCATGCTGGGGCAGAGACTCCTGGTTAGCATAACCCTGCCCCGGGGAGGGGCTTCGCTTGCAAATACGTTGCTTTTTCTGTGCTCCTTGCCTTTATTTCCTAAGGGAATGTGGATCCTGCCAGGTTCAGTGAGCGTCCAGAGAAGGCAAATGGCTAGAAAGTAGAAAATTTCTGCCCAGATTTAACAATATTCCTGTTTGCTCTCCAGTTTGCAGGGGCTGGGCAGGGGGAGAGAGGGGAGAGGTGGCAGATGCTGCAGAGCTTGAGGCTGCTGTCTTGCCAGCTTGCCCTCGTCTGAGAGAGGAGAGATGGGAGAGAAGCCCCTGTGCAGCCTTTCTCCCTTGGAGGCCTCTTGCAGAAGGAGCCCTCCTGGCGCTGCTTCCCAGCCCCAGCTTGCAGCCCACGGGATTTGGGCTGGGGCAAAGGCACAGATGCTTTGTGCTCAGTTTGCCCTCCTGGCCATCAGCTGCCCACTGAAGGTGTGGGTCCTGGGCTGGGCCATGCCAGGAGCTGCTCAGCAGGGCAAGGAAGACCTGTTGCAGCCCAGGTAGGTTTGTGACAGGAAGGGTGCTCTGGCCAGGCCTGCACTAGTGGAGATGTTCTACAGGAGGTGCTGGACAAGCCTCAGTTCTTGCTGAAGGAAGGAGCCTCCTGGGGCAGAGCATATGGAGCAGAAGGGGAAATGGAGATGGGTCTGATCCAGAGTAGGGAATGAGCAGTGTCAGGAAGAGCTGCTACATCTGGTGATGGAGGTGCTGAACCCTTAGTGTGCCAGGTAAAAGCCCATCAGGATGCCAAGTCATGTTGTGCTCGTGGGGGCTTTACTCAGAGATGCTTTTACATGCGGCCACTTCTGTTCATTCTGCTTCTCTGGTGGCCATGGTATTTCTCCTCACCTCGTCTCTACCTGCTGTTGTCTAGGCTTTCTCCAACCAGGGACCAGCTGACTTTATCTTCCCAGATGTTTCTTGTGATCTCTCCCCTTCTAGCTTTTATCCCTGACACAAGCAGCACTTGGAACAATTAACACCTTGTGCTCCTAACATCTTATGGTTTACAAGGCAGCTGGTTACTAGGGCAACAACTGCACTTTTTTCTTTCAGTGTATTGACTGAAAATCAACATTTTATATTAAAGGAAAAGAAAAATAATATTCTCTCTAGCCACAGTGAGTTACAACACCATCTCTCCTGTAATCAAGATATTGCTGAATTATGGTGCTATAAACAAACACTTCTGATATAACCACAAACACTGTGGGACATGTAACACATTGGCAGTATATTTCAAGTGACAAACTCATTTATTGCAGGGAGTGGAGGGAGAAAAAACACCTTTCCAGAAGCCACTGCAAGGAATTACAGCAAAGAATGACCAGAGCTTAAGGATACAGGAACAAAGTAATTCTAACAACCTGGCCGGAATAATGCACTTCAAAGTACGAGCAAGATCAGAGCAGTACCAGTAGCTCAGAAGGTGAGGACACAGGACTTGGTTATTCTCTCCCTCCAAGTGGCATAAATCATGATGAATTCCACAGCACTTAATAGAATCACCATGCTCTGAGGCTGGTGTAAGGAAGTAGCTCCCAGGAGGTTGGGGAAGCAAACCCACAGCTATCCCATAAGCTTTCTAGGCTGCTGTGGAGGCTTCCCTGCTTGCAGGTGGGACTCGAATAACAATCATGAATCATTAAGGTACATAACTATCTGGGAGATCAAAGAGATCAGCAGCTTGAGAGGTGAAGTTAGCTTGTGCCAGATGCTGTGGAGGCAGAGAACAGGCTGGGAGCTGCTTGCCAAAGAGATTTCATCTCTTGCTGCTTTCCAGGTGGCTGCTGGGTCACTTTGGTCAGTGGGGTTGGAAGAGAGCCATCATCTGCCTCCTCGACGGTCTGCCAGCCCTGGTGTGTGGTGAGTTCCAGGTCATGAGACTTCCTTGCCCAAACAGGGTGGTTTTGTGGGCTGTTTTACTATGCCACGATGTGCTAGGTTGTTATGGTAGTGATCTGCTGCCCAAGCTGTTAAATACATGCGAGCTGTAAGCGGTGCCTCTCTCGTCTGGGAGCAGGACCATGGATGGAGGAGGGGAAGCAGGATGGGCTGGGCAGCTGTTTGGTGTCTCCCCAGCCACAGATGAAAGGACAGCCATGCTGTGCAGTGGAAATGGGAGAAGGAAACAGGGATATTGCCTCCCCACATCCTCTTAGTAAACCTGCCCCTAGAATAGGTAATGTATATAACCATCTAGGTGCATACATGAATTTGATCACCTGTGGTCAGGAGCTACCAGTGCTTAAAGCTCATTGCCTGTGTATTAAAACTTCTGTATTTATACCAACATGCAGAGTATTAACAGGTTATCCAAAGCTTGCATGGGGTTTGCAGGACTGATGTTGAAGTAAAAAACCTGCTAGATTCTGACGTGTAAGGTGACATAGCTGACACTATTGGTGAGGATGATCAGGATACCATTGCTTCTGGAAGGCTGGGTTTCCAAACGTGGCCTTACAACAACACTGGGGTTCTCTGCCTTTGGTTGTAAGTGAGTTTGGGAGTGAGGGGAATAAACCTTCAAGCAATCCCACTGTAGAGTTTGTAAATGAGAACAAAAATGCATTGAATGGGAGCTGTACAGCTTACAGACTTCTGATGGGTTTGACAGCTCAGCTCGAAAGTTCTGTGAATAATAGGTCTGTGATTTCTGGCAGCCTGTAAGCACTGAACTTCTTTAGATCTCAAAGCAAATAGATACATCTTAACAAAGACCACCTTGTGTCAGCTATCCTTAAAATTATAGCACATAGATTAAAGTAAAATGTGTGTACTTGTCCCTCCTGGGACACCAGGGAAGGGGAAAGCATTATCAGAATTCTTTAAACTCATCTTAACAGTATTGAACCAATTATTTTGTTAAATCTGGGTTTGTTTTCTGCCTCTCAATGAGAACATTTGAAGTCTATCATTTCCATCATTTACGAGTTACCAGTATGCAAGTGTAAAATTTCCAATTGGAACATATGGTATCAGAGGGAACAAGGGGGAAATATCTGATTGCTCACGCTCCCCAAACTCCAAATCTACTCCATTTAGTATTTTGCTCACAGTTCCTGCAGGGGGAAATAAAAGAAATCATCTCTGAGCTGAGACCAAGCACTGAACATTTCACCCTGAATAGGAATCTGTTAGAGAAATGTACAAGCAGCTGAAAAGGGAATAGAATAGAAACTACATTTCTGTTTCTTCACTGAGGTTGTGGCTATGGACAGCTAAGGGCAGAACCTACTGCTGATAAAACCCCTCTGAACCTTCTTCTCCAAGTTCTGACACTTGGTTTGGTGATGTGCCTGAAGCCCATGAAATACCAATTTTCCCTATGAAAGGAGAGACTCTCTGTGACTGCACTAACAGAGGAACAGACACTTCACCTGCCTTAACCCAGGTAGTTACCCCGTTTGTTCAGGGGCTTGCCATGGATGTGGAGCGGCCTCGGGCGCTCACGGGTGGTGAACAAAAGTGTGCCAGGAACTGATCCCCAGCTCACAGGGATGGCTGAGCTGGGGTGTCACAGGAGCCATGGCTGGTGTGATGGTGGATGGACAGTGTGGGCTTGCAGTCTTCCCTCTGCCTGGAACGTTGTTTGTACCCTGAGCTTTTACACAGAACTGGGTTCTGGGGTTTTGTCTGTCCAGGCACGAAGGCAAAGTAACGCTGCTGAGGCAGCCTGCTGCTGCACAATGGCCTTGCCTCTGGCCAGTGCATGGAGACAGAGCAAGGAAAAGGCCAGATACCAGTTGTTCTCCCTCCCCATGGCATCAGGATCATTCTTGTTACAGAGAATGATCGTGCAGAGCTTCCCTCTGTGAGGATAGCAAACGTCCCCTTCCTTTGCTTTCCTGCACACCAGAGGCTTAGCCCTAAGTAACCAGGCTCCAGAATGCAAGAAATAGGCTTCTCTCTCTTCATCCTGGCAGAATCAGGAAGGCCTGAGCCTGTAACCCTGGGAATGGATGTGACCAAATCACGGAAGAGGAGCCTTTCACTTGGCAGCACGATGGTTGTACAGTGCCACACGAACAACCAAATCTATCCTCCCTGCCATTCAGACAGAAAGCAGCTTGTTTTGGAGTAACTTCCCTGGGAGGGGGAGGAACAGATGTTTGAACCAGAAGCGTATGTGACAGTTGGGAGAGACAGCGTGGAAACGCACAGTTGAAAGGAGAAGTCTGATGGGAGTGTGATGACAGCAGCAGGACTTCAGTGACAAGGAGTGGGAAGGAGAACAAGCAGGGAGGAGTGTTACTTCAAAAGCTGAGCAAAGTGCACAAGAAGATGTGTCAGGAAAGCGTCAGAGAAAGGAAGGGAGGAAATGTGAGAGTAGAGACAGGCTTTGGGATCTGTCTGCAAGCATGTGTGACCTGTTGCCTGACAAACAGAGAAAGGAAGGCCTTTTATTCCTCTGCCTTCTTCCACTGAGTTAACTCTTCTTGTGGCCAAGCTGGCTGCCAGCTCTGCTGGAGCTCTTCGAGGTCCCAGTTATAGCTCCTGAAAGATGAAGCTTCTGAAGCTGCTCCACAGCACGGCGGTCTGGGGGTACAGTGTGGAGGGACTGTAGCAGGGATGGCCCAGCCTTTCCTCTGCCTTGGTAGGGTGGCACAGCAGCCACGTGCCTTGCAATTTCTGGGCACTGCAAGAGGAGGAGAAGGAGCAGTGACAATCTCACGACAGGCTTCGGCTCTGCAGCGGTGCCAGGATCACAAGGGCAGGATGCGGAGGAGAGCAAGAGAAGTGTGTGTGAGTGTTCCTCCTGCAGCAGGGAGGGACCTCTCCGGCAGTGCCTCAGCCTGGTGACATCAATCACAGCTCTGCAGTGTCCAGTTTTACCTTAGTTCAGCAGATGTGCAAGGCAGACTGGGAGCGTGCCGCTGGAGTGTAAAGCCTCTGAGCTGGGGGAGGGGGGTGTCTGTAACTTCTTCCGCTGAGGGATTTACAAAGGCAGTTTTGCAGACCCCTCCCTGTGCTCAGACTCACCACTGACACCCCCTGCCCCGTATGCCTTGAGAGATGCAAACTGGTCAGTTCTGCTTTGTGTCCTCTTGTAGAGAAGGGAGAATTTCTCTAAGTACGGAGTGAGCATTGAAATGTAATAATGAAGTGATTGCAAGGTAGATGCCAGCCATGACCAGCTAGGCCAGGAGCTGGGATCTGTCACTGGATGTTGCACGGCTGGTGACTCTCTCCCACGTCACAGACACACTGGCATTTGTTTCTTGGTGAGAAATCTCAGCAAATTAGGAGTCAGACAATATCTCTAATGTGGGTGTGAAAGGGGAAAGGCTGCACCAGGGTGATGGAGAGAGGCCAGGGTATGCTATGTCTGGCAGCTCTGGGGCAGAGGGGTCTCACCATGGAGCAGCAGAGACCTGTCAGTAGTATGGGCTGTGTAGGGCTGAGGCTCAGCCAGCAAAGCGTTCCTTTGTTTATTTATTTTAAGGAGGAAATGGATGGGGAGGAACGCGAGGGGAAACCACTGTCAGGACGCCACAGCAGGGCAAGGATGTTGAGTGCTGGTGGAGAAGCAGCTTGATGAAGGTGTGAAAACTTGAAGGATCTGCCCTTCCTCCCCAGGAGAAGCAACGCAGGCGCACAGTAAGGGAGGAAAGTCTAGGAAGCATAAGGGTGATGCACAGGTGATGTTGGGAGGGTAAAGGTGATGAAGGCCTTTCTGGTGCCTGCTGTACTGGCTGACTCAGGTGCAGGACCCTTCTTGGAGCCAGTCAGAGGAGAGCAGCCGTGGTCCCTTCTCACTGATCAGTACCTCCAAAGTCTCCCACATATGGAAAGAATTTGGGCCAGTATGGCTTGTACTGGTTGTTCTTCCCCCAAGGCTGTGGTGTGAGGTCAGGTGGTGAGGGGCAGAAGGGGGGACCTGCAGGCTGCCAGGGTGGTTTCAGCAGGAAGGAGCATGGAGAACAACTGGCACCTTGATATTTTCACCCAGGAGCAACGAACTTCGCAGCAGGATAGGGCTGAGCATGCCCCAGATGCTTAGCTTTGTGTAGCAGAATCACACCTTTCCTCGTGTGATCTTGCACAGGATCTTAACCTTTGACTTCACTAAGAGTCAGGGTCAGAGCCAAGGTGTATTTTCTAAAGGAACTTGTGCAGGTACTGAAATTAAAATCTCATGAGTGAAGACCTGTCTTCCCTGCAGTCTAAACTCAGAACAACAGAGCAGCCTTTAGTCTCAGGAGATGGTATAAAAACCTTCTCAATGTCTGTGCTGCTTGTAGAAAAACAAATTCAGACAGTATTTGCTCCAGCTGACAGTGGCCAGCCCTTGGTCGATACGATAAGGGCACTGTGTACCAAATTAATCACGGATTCAACTCCATGCTGCCTCATACCTGGGAAACGGTGCATCACCAAAGCCTGGAAGGATGCTGGAGTATCTCTGGAAAGCAGGCTGCAGGAGAACACGGGTGATTTCTGCCTCAGCCCTCCCAGCCCAGGCTTGCAGAGAAGGTTTCCTTAGGACCAGCAGCCTGACTTCCTCTGGCTTTTGCTGCAGCCACACTCCTCGGGGAGCAGAGCCATATATCACCCGGCATTTTATGTGTGCCTAGGAAAGGGAGCCTGAATCCCCTTCCTGCACGGAGAGCTGCCAGGCTGGGGGCCAACACACAACCCTCGGCATTTTATTTATTTACTATAAACCTCTTACATAAAGGCCAGGGGATGTTTTTCATCTGCCATGTTACTGTATGGAATCAATCACTATAAATTTAAATGGAGAGCTGGTAGGAGCACACTTACCTTTTATGTAATAATTGTGCGAGCGCCGCTGCCGAACTGCTATTTAGGATTATTCAGAGCTTCTCGGGTTTCATTGTAAAACATTAGGCTGCGAGAGGTACTGTAAGGGTGTGATTATCCAAAGAGGGTAAGTAGTAGTGAGGGTTGTTGGCCAGAATTACTACAAGAGGGGAGAAATAGTGAGTAGCTGGAAGTAGAGGAAGCTGAGGAGCAGCTTCCATTCATAAATACAGTGCTCTGTGCATGGAGAAATCCCACCTGATTTCTGTCTGGATCAACACAGGCTTGACAAGTTTGACTTAAATTGTCATCAGGCGCGATTCAAATCCTTGGCTGAGTGTAGGTGTTAGCCCTGTGCTCCTCTGTGGAAACCCTAATACAGAGTACAAGTCACGCTGACACTCAGCACGTGCTGCCAAATCCCACCGGCGTGGCCACGCTGCTTTGGGGCATCAGAAGTCGCGCTCTGCCTTCGATGGGTTTGACTGCTAAGGGCCTGTCACAGGTCCAGCTGTGAGCTGGAGGCTGGAAGGGGCTGCCAGCTTGGTGGAAGGGGTGACCTGTTCTGCTTGCTGCCCCTGCTGTGGGTGCAGTCTCCCCTCTTCTGAGCAGAGCAAAGAGCTGGTAGACAGGCACTTGGTGAGGTGGGTGATAGCTTGGCTAGAGGAGCAGGGACCCAGGGTGGGGGAACACAGGCAGGGCTGGGTGTCTGGTGCCCAGAGAGTCACTGCTCTGAACAGAGCTGAGAAGGGACACAGTGCTGGGACAGGGCTTGGCTACCCTGTGATAGGCACTGGCTATCTCACAGTGTCACCTCTGTAAGGACAAGGTGCCTGCACCTTCTTCTAGGAGGCAGGAAAAAAAGAGCAGTTCTGTGTATACACTCGTCTGCTGCCTTGATTCTTCACCTGTGATTGAGATTTTAATTTTACATCCCATATGATTTTCCTGTTGTAACACACGCCTCTGGGCTGTCACTGTAACAATGCCTTTTCTTGGCAGGGAAGGCAGATCTGAAAGGGAGCTCTTGAGCACTCTACTGTGCGAGTTCCTCAAATGATGGCTGTGTTTCTCTCTCTCGTTCCACCCGTTTTCAAATAATTTTCATGCTGGGAATAAATCTGAGTGCAAAACAATCATGTTCAGCATATGATAACCAGAGACAATTGTATGTACACAAGCAGCCACATGGAAAACAAATGAGCTGATTGAAGGACAAAAAGAGCACAAGACAACCCAGACACCACAGTTACTATGCTCACAGTAAGATCAAATAACTGCCATTTACATGTAATTACACATTTTTTTTTCCCCCAGTAAAACAGGATTCTGGAAAACATTTTTACGTCCCCAGTTTATGCAGTGGTGGGAAAAAAACATCTCCCAACAGCAAAAATGCTATGGGCCAATTACACTTAAGCAACACAAAGTTGAATTCTGTCCTGAATTTAATCTGTGAAATTCCATTGAATTCAGTGGGGTTTTGTAACCAGAGGTCAGGAATTGGACACTAGTTTATAAATCAAAGAACAGCAGGGCCTGTGCAGGGTCTACGCTATTTGGATATTTTTAAATATACACTGGGCTGCTGCTGATATCCTAAAAGTCTCTGATGATACAAGGAAGGAAGTTTGGCAGATTTTTTATTTTGCTTTAATCTTTTCAGTATGTTTGTCTTTCTTTTGTCATTGAAGCTGTTTCTCTTTGAAAGGCGTCTACTTTTAGTTGGGGAAAAGCACAAAGCTGAGACATTTGGAACAATTTTATCAACCACCTTTGTCTTGATATGAGAATTTGTAATTAATTAAAAAAGTTAATTATAGATATACAATACACACTCCAATCTCAATAGACAATGTCTTTTAAAACTGAAATGGGTTAACAAACCTAAAAGAAAATTTAAACAGTGCAATTTTTTAGGGAGAAATTCACCTTCCTTTAACTGTAAAGTGATTCTTAATGTATATGTGTTTACATATGTGTGCCTCTATAAAGAATATGTGCACGCATAAATTAAACAACTTAAAAGCCATTTTCATTGTAAATATATTTTCTATTCACTCACTGTAATGTTTCTACACTCCTATGCATAACAGGGATTAAACATATTAACAAAACAGATGTTCAGTGAATGTAAAGTAGAAAGAATTCAGGAGAACTTGGCAGAAATCTACACCCTTTACTATTAAATTCCTTTCCCAAATCACTTGTTCCTTCAACATCATCAAGGATCGATGTAAGCACTTGCTGGTAGCAACCTGAGTTGGATACCTTGTCAGAGTCTATGACTTTCCTGTGCTTTTCTGTGATGTAAAGGTGTTCATGTAAGTCCCAATTGTGCATTGCAACGTTCCCTTTCCTCTCCTTCATCGCTCCACCATCCTGTTGACCTCTTTCTCTCCCTGCTGTCCTGCTGAGAGGAACACCTGCATGGTCCAGCAGCAGGACTGAGCCTCACATGCCGTAGTTTTTCCTCAGATCCATCCTCACTGCTGGGCATCACTTGGGAGGCACCTGAACTTCTGGTCTTTCCCAAAAATGTCACCCCCAGGCTCTGGTAGCTCGGGCATTGCTGGTGGTTTGGCCCATGCCAGCACAGAGGTGTGTGTAGGGGAACTGCCTAAGGTGGACCCAGCTGCCCTTGAGGGGAGCTGTGATCCAGGTCTGTCTCCAGGAGGCAGTTACTTCAAAAGCAGCTCAGTGTGCCATGGGAGCTGCTGTCATACCTTGGTGACAATGTAGCTGTACACAAGTGCACTACTGAAAACATTCCTGCCTCTACTGATAGTTTAATCAGTGGCATTTACTTAATTGTGTATATTCTGTTTTAGTGGAAATAAACCTAGAATTACCCAACTGATGATTTTTCCAGGGAGTCGCTCAAGGCTGCTGCGGCAGGAGGGCCCACCTGAGTCAGCCAACAACTTCCAGTTGTTCGAGCTGCTGTTTGCTGTCTGTTGCTATGGTGAAGTGATGGCACAAAACTGATACCAAAAAGGAAGCGATATTTTCTGAACAGATTTATAAGAAGAAAAAAAAAAAACATATAGGGGAAAGAGAGGTCATGGGAAAGACTGGGTGAAGCTTAAGGGACTTTGAAGGCTTTCCTGAGCCAGTGTTTCTCCTTTGCTTTTTAACTGAAGATCCACCCCACCCTTTGAAGACAATCCAAGAATCATCCTGTGCAGGGTCACCCTGGTGGGTTTATTTACAACCAATTTAATATTCTCCTAAATTGTAAATACTTACAACTTCACATTTTCCCCTTGATTTTTGGGAGTTTACATGCATATGGACAATGTATTAATGTCTTAGCTTTACAGTCAGTTTTTCAGATCTCATGTCCCAGCAGTGTAGTGCAGATCACAGATCAAGAAACCTGCTTTACTCTCCACTTTGCAGGACCTTTATTTTTGACAATTAGATTTTTAACCTCTCCTAAAGCCCTGTTGTGCTGGCAGCATGTTTCCCCACCTGGCTGGAATCACCCAGTGCTTTCCTTGTTTTCTTACACCCAGACCTTCAACCTACTTAAGATGCCAGCTGGAGCAGCTGGACTGTGCAATGCAACCCTGCAGCTGATTGCCCAGCAACCTGACCAGGCAGAGAAGAGACCAAAGCACTCAGTTCACAGCTCCTGTGGAGAGAACTTGTTCCTCCTCTCCAGCCAAGGATTTTGTGTGTCACTCCCTGTCTCACAGTGACACGGGCGTCTGGAGACAGGCAGCTGGTCTTGAAAAGTTACAAACCACAGCCAGACCCAAAGCTTCATTCAGAAATGTGTTGTGAGACAGCGTAGCACCAGGATTCTGCTTCCTGCAGAACATTCTCCTCTCTCATTCATCTGCATGTGAGTGGTTGTAGTGCATCATCTCATCTGTATGCCGGGCGCTGCCATGGTCCTGTTTGGAAGGGTGCTCAGTGGCCAAAGAGGAAAGGATGCACCCTGGAGTTCAGATATTGCTGAGTGCGGGGCTTGGGTGTGGGGTGGGGGCAGGGGCAGGTATTCATGGGTTTGGAAACACTTGTTTGGTGATCTGAAAGCAGCTGTCCTTATAGCAAGATTTCAGGACTGTGAAATAAGTATCCAGTGCAGCTTTCTTGTCCCAGTGCCAGACGCTCTGATTGCTTTGGTTAGTGTCACATCAGTGGTGTCTGAACTACACTTTACCTGTATCATCACTGGCTTCTCTCTAATGTGGGGTCATGCTTCCTTTTATATCCAGCCCTTTGCTGGACTGCTCTTGGGTTGTAATTGCATTGGATTCTTAATAGAGTTTCTTGGTCTGCTGTCACAGCGTGATTGCAAGAACTTGTGTTGCATTGAATGTGGTCTTGATTACTTGCCAATTAAAGTGCAAGGGAAACACTTACAATCTTCTCCTTTAAAATTACATCTAGATTCCGTCTCCTCTGAAGGCTGTGGGAAACTTGCAGAGATTGTTTCCAGTTGTCCTGTCTTCCTACTTTTAGTCTTTGGCTTGGTAGGGTAGGTAGATAAATACACTCTTTCTTTTTTTTTTTAATTCATTAAATAGCTTTTCTTTTCTGTGTGTGTGATTTTTTTGCATTGAAAATGGAAGAAGAAAGGCTCTTCTGAAGTTGAGTGTTGCTCATTGCTCTTACACCAGGTCGTTCGGGGTTTACAAGGTTTGGGATAGTGCATCTTTAAAAAGAAGATACGTGAAAGCAGATGGTCCTGTGGTAGCTGAGCGTGGAAGGAGACGCCTGAAGAAAGTGTGTTG
This sequence comes from Myiozetetes cayanensis, assembly GCF_022539395.1. Taxonomy (NCBI): domain Eukaryota; kingdom Metazoa; phylum Chordata; class Aves; order Passeriformes; family Tyrannidae; genus Myiozetetes; species Myiozetetes cayanensis. The sequence continues at coordinate 11,211,590 of NW_026087159.1, read as the reverse complement.
TGGCAGCAAGGATGTGTTAGATGAGGGAGCAGAGACGAGCCAGGAATGTAAGGAGGCAGTATGCAGGGGGCACTCGATTTCCAGGAGCCTGGTAGCGTAGGAGGTGCTGTACTGCGGTAGCAAATCTCATGGAGCAGGTGTGCAGGGGCAAACTGCCTGCCTGCCACCCCCTGGGCAGCCTGGCAGCGTGTGCTGGGAACAAGCCAGGGCTGAGGTGTGAAGGGAAGCAAAAACAGGGAGAGGAGAAAGGCAGGAAAAAGCCAAGAGGAATGTGGACAAGATGACAAAACGCAGGGGGAGCCCACCTGTGAAGGTAACCGTGAGTTTCTGTTTATCTTGCCTGTGGTTATACTGCAAGGAGGTTTTGAACTGCTGCCTAGCATGGCTGTCAATTATTTTAACTTGTATTTCTCACCTCAGTCCCCATGAAGTGCATTTGACAATAATTAATTTTGTGTGTGCAACTGGGAGTGTATCCTACTCCTGCAGAGGTGTCAGCTTAATGGGATATGGCTACAGGGGATAACAGTCTGTGCCACCCCACTAGGGAATTTGGGGTGTCACCTGTTCATCTGGACTAATATTTTAATTGTTGGAACATTAGGTTTCTCATAGTTGAATTGGTACCAGATTAACCTCTGTCTCTCTGAACTTGCATGCTGCCAAGCTCCTTAAACAGCATTGCTAATTTTATTTTCTACTTTCAGCATGTATTTAAGATAACTCTTTTTGTTTCATAGGTTAAAGAGGAAATATTCTAACTGGCTGAGATCCCAGTGAGCAATTACAAATATTTTATTATAGTTACGGGATTTGGAATTCAGCCTCAGGCCGTGGGCATCAAAAATCCATGTGTGGAAATCCCACATGTTGTAAGACTGGGAGGGTTTTGTATGGAGGGATTCCTCCTTGTCTTGCTGAAGTCAAACTCTTCATTTAAAAATAAAAACCCCAGCTCTTGGACTTGTAAATCAGACCTCTGCAAAGAGCTTTTGACTATACCAGTTAGAGAAGGGTTAATTGAGCCTCTTCATCTCCATTGCATGTTAACACAGAAGGTCAGTGGTGGGAGAAGCTAGGTCCACACTGAAGGCTTTTGAAACAGCCCCCTAACTAACCTAATGAATATGCTGGTGAGATGAACAGGTCATTTAACACTTTTCATGTTGCTATTGTCCATCCAACCTTAAATGTCAGCTCTGTCACTCTGATAGGCTGGTTCTGCTTAAAAAGGTTTCCTGGCTTTGTGAGATTCCTAGGAGGGATTTCCCCCCTCCCTCTTTCCTAATTGCTGGCAGAACCCTACGGATGTATTTATATCAGCCTTTTCATTAGGGTCAAGTCTTCACTAGAGAATTTTGCCAGTGGGTACGGGTTGTGAAGAGATGCGATGTGGACAGAAGTGGAAGTGCCAAATGCAGTTGTAATTATCCTGCTGGAACTGCAGCTCAGCGCCCACAGTGGAATGACTGGCTTTGCTGAGGGCAGGATGGTTTGATACATCTGATGAAGTGCTGGGATTGCTGTGTCCACACCAGGACCGTTTCACAGGGCTGGTGAGCTGGAGCTCAGCTGTCCGTGAACCCCCCGAGTCCACTGTGGTGCCACCCTTGGAAAAGGGCTGGGAATGGGGCTGGTGGGGTGCACCTTCTGCTGGCACCTGCCTTGTAGCCCAACCCTCGTGACAGAGTGGGTATCCCCTTCTCTGGCGTTTCTGCCAGGTCTGTGAGCACATCTTTAGCGTGGTGACGTTGGATATTCAGGTTGCTTGAAAAAAGCATCTCCTGTGAACCAAGTTGCATACCTGGTAGAACTGAATATTTATCACAAATGTTTTCCTGAACTTCCTGACTCTGTGAACAGCAAGCATGTTTCTTCTTGGGAGACTTCTATTTTTTTCTGTGACCCATGGTGTTTGGTTGCCTAGAAGGCCTCAGAAAATTACTTATCTCAGGAGGACAGCAGGCAGATGGTCCCAGGCTTCCCTGTGAGATTTCTTGTCTCCTGTACTCCTTGACTTGAATAAGCTCTCCCCACCACACACCCCAGTGCCATGGTCAGGAGCACAACAGAGCAGGTGCTTCCGATTTAACCACACAGTCATGGGCTCAACGTATTCCAAAGGTGAGTAAAGAGCAAAGGGACTGATGCTGTGTTGGTATCCAATACCTCATTGCAGCTATCTGCCACCACAGGCTTTCTTGGCTTTCTGATACCTGCATCAGCTGACGGATATAAAGGTGGGAATTCAGGTATCAGCACTGGAAAATAAAGGCTAATTGGGTGAAATAGCACATCTCCAAGTGTGTATGCTAGAGACCAGAGGAGCTTATGTGGCTATTGCCAGTAAAGCTGCCAAATCTGAGTCCAAGAAGCTCCTCTGTAAGGAAACTGCTTTGACAATGCACTGTGTATTTGAGCTGTGCCTCCAAAATGGGAGCCAGGTAACTTTTATTCCCCCTGGAAATTATAGTGTATGTTTGGGAAGCTTTTCAGCACGATAGCTCATTTTGAGGATATCATTGCACTGAAGGCAGTCCAATTCACTGAGATGCTTTACAGTTTCAATGTGTGAATTCACACCAGCCTCCTCCTAGCTACTAGTAGGTGATGCAGCCCATGATGAAGATAGCCAACAGAACAAGCACAACATGCTCTGCCCAATATAGGACAAACCCAGTAAGAACATCACATCAATTCGAATGAACCCTTTGGCTGAAATCATCCCAGGTGCTGAGCAATTGTCCAGTGAAACCAGCAAAATCTTGAGTACAGGTTAATGTCAGGCTAACTTTCTACATTAAGACAATCTGGATTCATACTGGGAAGCTTGTGAGGGGTTTTGTGGACTAATCTTTTACACACAGTTGTTATCCTCCCTGATCCCTTCAAGGCATTCACTGTCTCACCGATGGGAAGGTGGAGGTACATTGTGACAATGAGTGGATGAGCTGTGGAGCTGATCAGTGGTGTGAAGGATGTAGTTTCCCTACTACACCCACAGAACAGTGTTCCACAAAAATCAGTTATGACTCTGGTCATTTTCAGCACTTTTGTTTCTGAACAGCTTGAGTACATGGTGGGCCTTAATTTGCTGGCCCTCTGGCACAACAGAAGCTGGATAGAGCTGTCAGAAGGCCAGCTGTAATATTAGAACAAATAAAAGCGCAAAAAACCCTGATAAAATTTGCCAAACCCACACCTGAGAGTGTGTCCCTGCTCCTGGCTCTGTCCTTCTGCACACTCCACACTCCTTTGCCTTAGCTCTTGTTACTTGTTTGAGTCCTTGATGCGCTGATTCAGGCCAGTAATCCATCAGAAAGCTAACCCAGCAGAAAAGAAGGTAGAACTTTGGGCTTTGTTTACTCTTTGTTGGGTTAGTGAGCTGCCTTGTCTCCCAGAGGAGCCAGGTGAGGACCCAGAGCTGAGCTGTGAGAGGAGGAGGGACTGCATGGCCTGGAAGATGTTGCAGCAAGGGGTTAGATTTGCTCAGCCAACTTTCTAGGCTGTTTTCTTGGTGCACGGCAGGAAAGCACCCGATGGAGGGGCCAGGTTTCAGTGCGTGGGGCAGAGGCCACTGCAGGAGAATTTCGGCAGTGGCAGTTCTGGGGGCGAGTTGAAACTTTCCCTATGGGGGTTATGTTCACCCATTTGCTACTCAGCCCTCCTCTGCTTTCAAAAGCATGCTGCGAGTGCTAGGATAAAACCTTCAACCCAGCTGTCTCTCAGCTACCAAAATATCTCCTTTGCCCCTTGACCAGCTGTCAAAACTTTCCTGGCCTTCCTAGAACTAGCGTCTTAGGGAATGTTTCCCTTGGCCAGTGAGAAATCGGAGGGATGCTCTGGAGATGCCCAGTGCCTGTCCTAAGCCAGCTCCTAAACAGCCTGTCCATCACCTTGGTAATGCTCCCTGCTTGGTGTTCTCTGTAGGATGAGATTGTGGTTCGAGGAAGAAAGTATTTCAGAACAAAAAAAAAATGTGCAACTCAGGAGCCAAGAAAAAAACCCCTTAATTATTCAACTAGTTTAGAACACTTGAAAGTATCCCTAAAAATAGGTGAGAGGGATGTTTGTCAGCTACAAAGAGATTATCCTGCAGTAGTATTGCTTGCCTTATTTTATGATGATGCTACAGAATACGGTCCCTCAGGTAGCCTCATTAATGTTTATGAATGAACCCCTTGTTTCATGTTTTTGGTTTTAGAAAGTAGAAATAGGGCAAGAGGCTAATAAGACTGGTTATACCATATATGCTTTGGAAAGCCCAAGGAAACGGGTGTAAGGTCTCCATAAGCATATGGATAAAAATTGGATTTTTGGCACTTGCTGGACCGGCTGAGATGTCCCCTAAGGGAGAAATCCAGCCAGGACTTTGGCTAAAATCCTGGGTGAAATTCTGCACACTTCCCAGTGTATCTGTCAGCAGGAGGCTGGCACTCCTCTGTGTCTCTCATCAGTCGTTTTGTTTTGATCTCTTCCGGCAAAGGCAACCTGTGACCATATGTTGTTATAGCCATGAGCACTTCCACAGGGCAGTATCTGGTAAACCCTGCTGCCTGACAGCGTCTCAGCCCAGGGTGGAGGCTTCTTTTCACTATCTGTTCCTTAAAGAGGGCAACTGTTTCTTCTGGCTATCATAATAGGGTGGCAGTTAAGCCCAGCCCATAACAGTATGGGGTGGTTTCTGAGTCTTACAGCTCCATCCTTAAAAATAACAGCTCTTTTTTCCGAGCCAACCAACAATTGTGGTCAGCCACTAATACCAGTTTAACCATTTGGCAGCTGCCCTATAGGAAATAGCTCTTTCAAGAGAGCCAAAGGAGCCTGTGGCCCCAGAACCGCGCTGGGCTGTTTTCAGTCAGCAGGGCATGTTTACAGATTTCCTTGTGTGCAACCGGTCTCTTTAATAACAACCAAATCCTGGAAAGTTAATACCAAACAAATCGTGGGAGCATGTTAGAAAGAGTAACTCAAGTTGATCCCTTCGGCGTTTCATTTGCTGAGCGAGCGGGCAAAACTCCGTTCCTCCCCACCAACACGCAGTTTCTCGCTCTGTAGTTCCTTTTCCATCCATCGCGTGTTGGGACTGTCAGCAGAGTTTATTTTGGGCTCGGTTCCCTCCCAGAGTAGTAGCCGGCTCTACAAACAGCGCGCTGCGACTGGAACCGCCCCTTACGCGGCTTTGGGGCAGAAAGCAGCAATAAGGGGTCGGTGCTACTGTCGGCTGCCCCAAATCCCTGTGGCTCCGCTGGGCTGACCGCGGGGCTGAATTTCCGGCGGGGCAGCGCCGTGGGTGAAGCCCCCCCGGGGGTCCCGCTCCCGCCCTTCGTGCCGTGGGGTACGGGGGGAAGGGGGGAGGTCCCCGCGCCGAACTTTCCGCGCCCGCCGCTCTCCCCCTTTCTTTATTTTTTATATATATTTTTTTTAATTATTTCTCCCTTTCCCCCCGGCGGGCGCTCCGTTTTGAATGAATGACCTCACCCGCGCCCGCCAACCGCCGCGCGGCCGCGCTTAATATTCATGAGGCGCCGCGCCAATGAGCGGGCGAGGAGGTTGTTTTAAACGGCGGAGCCCCGCAGCCAATCAGGCCGCTCTCGTAGGCAGCCAACGCGAGGCTGAGCCGCGCCGAGCCCCGCGTCGTGCCCTGCGCTCCGCTCCTGTCCACACTACTGCGAACAATACAGGTACGTGCAGCCCCGCCGCAACTTTTCGGGGGGCGGCTGCCCCCCTGCCCGCCCCGCCCTGCCCCCCGCGCCTTCGCCCCCTCTCGCCCTGCCTTGCCCCCCAGCCTGCCTTTTTTTTTTTTTTCCGCTTTTTCGCCCCCCCCCTTGTTTTTTTTTTTTTTTCAAATCGTGTTTTCTGTTTCTTCCGTCCTCTTGAGTTTTAGTTTGGGTTTTTTTTTTTAACTGGGGAAAAAAAAAATCGGGGAAAATCACCCAAAACTTTGTTTCCTCCTCCCCTCCCCGCCGCCTCTCTTCGCGCGGGGATCGGCGGTGCCGGGGCAGATGCTGCGCGCAGCTGGCGGGGCGGTGGGCAGCGGGCGAGGCGCAGCCTTTGCCCCCTGCCCTCCTCCCCTGCCCCGCCGGGAGCTCCCCCCGCCGCGGAGGGGCCACCTGCCCCCCGGTGCAGCCCCGTAGCTCCGCGCCGGGCTCCCGTGCCGCCGAGAGTAATATGGCTGGTGCAGCAACTACACCGGGACTAACTCCTCTTCTCCCCCGCATGGGCAGGGATTTTTCTCTGCCGCCTCCTAATGTCGCACGGCAAAACGCGCGGCGCCCTCGGCTTTTATGTGCCCTCTTCCCCGGGTGGGCTCGGTGGGGCTGGCGGCGGTGGGAAAGTTGTCGGCCGTGCGCAGTGCCGTGCCCGCTGTTTATTCTGCATTAATATGGCTGTCGCTTTAGCATCTGACAGGGATAAACCCTGCGCGCTGCGCCCGGCGGTCCCGGCCAGGCAGTTTTTTTCTCGCCACCGACGCCTCCAAACTCCCCCGATCCTTTCGCTTCTGCCTCCGCTGCTCTTCCCCCACTCGAGAAGGTGTCTTTGGTGGGGCTGCGCCCGCGGCGGGGCCCCGCATCGCCTTCTCCCCGCGCCGCGCCGCCCGTGCTGTGGGCATTAATATGGCTGGCGCTGGAGAGCCCCGGCGAAGGGAAGAAAGACGTGTGAGCGGCACGGCGATAGGGAGGGGGATCGCGGCGGGGAAAATCTCCTTCCCAGCGCCCCGCCGGGGGCTCAAACCTTTCGCTTTCGCCCCGGCTCCTCTCCCCCCACCTTCTCGTGCCCTCGGACGGGCTCCCGGGGGCCGCCCCGGGGCTCCCCGCACTCTTTTTCTGGCGGCGCGGAGGAGCGTAGCGGCGGCGGTAATGGCTGCACGGGAGCCTTTGTTAGAGAGCGCTGCGCTAGGCAGGGGCCGGGGGCTCCCGCCCGCGCCCCGGCCCCGCCGCCCCCGCCGCCCGCCGGGGCCAGCGGGGAGCCCCTTCGCGGCGGGGGCGGCGTTTTGGCGGGGTCGGCGGCCGGGGGGCGGCGGGCGCGGGGGCCGAGCGCGGCGGAGGGGAGCGCGGCTTTGTTCGGCGGCGCGGCGGCGGCGGCGCCGGGAGAAGCCATCTTAGCGAGCGGGGCCGGCCCTGGGCGCGGAGCGCGGCCGCCGCCGCCGCTCCCGCTGCCGCTCGCCCCGGCCGCCCGGGGCCGGCCGGCGCCCGCGCCCCGGCCGCCGCCCGGCCCCCGGCGCCCCCGGCCGCCGCCCCGCCGCATTTCAGGGGCACTTTCTTTCATCAGGAGGCGTTTCACAAAATGGAAGATGAATTATTGGCGTCTGGCGGAGCCGCCGCTTGCCCCCGCCGGCCCCGGCCCCGCCGCAGGTGCCCGCGCCCCGCACCGCGGAGCGCGGCCGCCGCCGTGACCTTGGCGGGGCGCGGGTGCGGGAAGGGACGCTGAGCGGGGCCGGCGGGCCGCTCGCCCCCAACTCCGCTCCCCTGCCCCGCTTGGCGTCCCGGCCCCCGGTACCGCGGGTTTTCCGCCCCCCGCGGGGGCAGCGGGGCATCCCGGCAGCGGCCGGGACGGGCAGGGTGCCTGGCAGCCGCTTGTGCTGCACCTGGGGGGGGTTAATGGGCGCAATTAAATATTAACACTGTACTAATAAAAATTAAATTTTCAAACGCCTGGGAAGCTGTAAATAGGAAATATTGTTGCGGGCTTTTTTTTTTTTTTTTAATAAAAGGGGAAAAAATTATTGCGGAAGTGGGGAAAGAAATAGAGCCCAAAAGTTAGCATCATCCTCTCGGTGACTTGCTGATCGCATCTTTGCGCTGACCACTATGCCTGGAGCATGTGTCACTTGGTGGAGCAAGAGCAAGCACTGCTCACCTCGCAGGGCTCCACGGGTCCCATTGTGGTTAAAGTCGGCTTTTATTTGTGCCCTTTTTTATATATAAAAGGTTATTGCACTTTTACGGGGCGAGTAATCTGTTCTGCCTTCCTACCTGAGCAGCAGCTGCTAACATGTGAACTCCAGCTCCTGAAGGGATAAGTCACTGCCTGGCACTGTGCATGCCACTCCAGCCCCAGTGTGGTAGCCAACTAAAACAAATATTTTATATTAGTTCATATATAATGCTTAATAGGCAGAAGTATGTATATTTAATAGGCTGTCTCCAGACTTAGGACATGATGTAAATATATATTAATGTAAAATTTAAATCCAGTGACTGGTTTCTCTTGGCTTGTCTGCAACCCTAGTGTCAAGGAAGAATAATTTAAGCCTCTGTATGGGGAATAGTAAGAGGTGTTGAGGGGGAAAAAAGGACTGTGTTACTGATGGGATATAACGTCAGGAGAAGGTGGTGTGTATATATAAATATATGCACACCATATATGTATATATACATAGGTGTATGCATTCATCCATATGTCATTCACTTGTTATTTTTCCCCCTCTTCCCTGCAGAGTCAAGATGGCTAAAGGTGATCCGAAGAAACCCAAGGGCAAGATGTCTGCCTATGCCTTCTTTGTGCAGACATGCCGTGAGGAACATAAGAAAAAGAACCCAGAGGTTCCAGTCAACTTTGCAGAGTTTTCCAAGAAGTGCTCAGAGAGGTGGAAGGTACCTTAATTTGTGGCTTCCTGAAGGGATAACTTCTTACAGTATCTGCTAGGATGGCTTGTCTGTGTCTGAACACGAAGGGAGCTGGTGCTGTTTTGGTCTTTGAGCTGTTCTTGGCAAGCTGTCCAGGCCATTGATTGCGTGTGGCTGACGCCTGTAGCACTTCTGAAGGTTTCAGCCTGGTATATCTGCTCACTTAGGTGCTTCCACTACAGTCTGGCCTTTTTTCTTCTTCCCAAGCAATGCCCTTCAGCAGTCACCACCTCCTGTGTCCCAGGCATGTGTCCCAGAGAAGACTCTGGCTGTGCTTGCCCCATTCCCTTTGCTTCCCTTTTACTGTGATATGCCAGTGGTGGTTGTGATTCCCGGTACTGGACCTTCGTCCCCAAGGTGGTCCAGTTAGAAAACAAACAGATTCCGAAAGTCCCGTATTGAGTTGGTATGTGTTGGCTTGTTTACATAAAGTTTGCCAGCTATTGAACAGTTGGGTAATCACAGGTTTTTTGGCTTGTTTTTGGGGTTTTTTTTAGACCATGTCAAGCAAGGAAAAGGCTAAATTTGATGAAATGGCAAAGGCTGATAAGGTACGATATGATAGAGAAATGAAGGACTATGGACCAGCTAAGGGTGGCAAGAAGAAGAAGGACCCCAATGCCCCAAAACGACCACCGTAAGTAACTTTGAGGCTCTAAATGTACAAGTATTTCGGTTCATTTTCACAGTCTGTATGTAACATAGGTTTCCACAAAGGAAGGAAGTAGATGGGGGGGCCATAGTAGGATTGGTAGTTCTACTGTCTTGTAAACCTTTTAGGCAGCCTGTAATCTTGAGCATGTATAGTACTAAGAGTAGTTGTCAATACTTGCTACCCCCATGCTCATAGTTATGGAAGACATGGAAGTGACTGGGTCACAATGAGCTTTGTGTATCTAAGATGAAATTAGGTGGGGGGATACATAGCACTTAATTAAAAAGAACACTGAGTGAAGGCTGCAGGTCTGGGCCTCGGTAAAATTGAAACACGTTTGGGTTTATGTTTCATTTTATAAGTGAAAATAAAGTTTCTACTCAGTGTGTGAGTGCATGTTTGAATGCTGTGGGCAAGGGATGGAGGAAGGGGATGCTCCTCGGGCATGGTGCTGCAATGCTGACCGTCCTCTGGTGTTTTTCCCCAAGGTCTGGCTTCTTCCTCTTCTGTTCAGAGTTCCGCCCCAAGATCAAGTCCACAAACCCTGGCATATCCATTGGGGATGTAGCGAAGAAACTGGGCGAAATGTGGAACAACCTCAGTGATGGTGAAAAGCAGCCTTATAACAATAAGGCAGCTAAACTGAAGGAGAAGTATGAGAAGGTAAGTGTGGTTGTCACTTGTGCCTCCTCTGTACCGGCTCTTGCACTGATGTGTTTCTGTAAGGTAGACCCAGTTCAGGTGGCCCCAGCACGGTGATCACCTCCTGCTTACAGCCCTGTTCTCATCGTGCTGTGCAGCTGAGCTTCGTGTAGGTTGGGGCAGAGCAGGATAGAGAGCCACAGGTGGATTCCAGTGAGGAGGGAGAGCTTTCCCCAGCGATGCCCAGTGTTGCTCCAGCAAAGGCTTTGCTATGCTGTTACAGGAACTTTGTCCCGTTATCAGGAAACTTTTAAGAGAGGCTGGGTTCTCATCTCCTCTTCAAAGAAATAGCCATAAAACGCAGGGTTCACGGCCTCTGTCATCCATGGGCAGTTGAGCACCCTGAGGTGTCAGCACAGTGTGTACTCCAGTGCTGGCTGTCTCCTCTCTAGGGGTGCAGCTCTGGAAGGCCAGTCTCTTTATGTAAACTCCTGCTGCTGTACAAATGCTCTGTGTGTTTGCTGCTTAGAGCAAATTAAGACATCCCCTTGACTTTGCAGGATGTTGCAGACTACAAGTCTAAAGGAAAGTTTGATGGCGCAAAGGGAGCAGCAACCAAAGCTGCTCGGAAAAAGGTAGAGGAAGAAGATGAAGAGGAGGAGGAGGATGAAGAAGAGGAGGATGAAGATGATGATGATGAATAAAACTGTACAATACTTGTCTCCATGTGAATACCATAGAGTAGGGGAAACACCATAAATGAAGCACCTCTTATTCGAGATGGTGTCTCTTGCCCGTATTAGGCTTAATTAAAAAAAAATTTGGATTCCGATCGCGTTGTAGTTTCTAAAAGTGCTCTAGAAATTGTAACTGGTTTACATGAAGTGGCCATGGGTGTAGTGAGCACCCTGAAACTGTATCAAAGTTGTACATATTTCCAAACATTTTTAAAATGAAAAGGCGCTCTAGTGTTCTCCTAACTCTGTGCACTTTGCTGTTGGTGTAACAAAGCATTTAAAAATGTTTCAAGCATTTTTTTAATTTGTAAGGTGGTGTTACTATATGGTTATTGGCTAGAAAATCCTGGGTTATAAACTGTACATATCTATAGTTTGTAAAAACTAGACAGATTCTTGTGGTACATGCTTAGAGTTATGATGCCTTAGAGGAGCAGTGATTACTTGGAAAGGCTGTACGTTCCCCGGGGTGCCATGGCCCAAAGCATGCACTGTGAGGGTAGATCTATTTACACTACAGTGGGCGTCCATTTAGCTTAAAGTTGTCTTTCTGTATATAGTGAAATAGCATTCTGCTGCCATTCTTAGTTGTGGAAGGGGGTTCAGCTGGCATGAGAAGTGTATGGATTTTTTTAGTTAAGTGCGGTAGTTTTTAAACTGAAACTGTAGACATCTCTTCATCGTCAACTAAGTGAAGAGCCAGTGCAGCAACTGAAGTTCAAAAACACTCTGTACTTAAATGAATTTGCAACGTTCTGTTTTTTTTGTATGTTTAGAATGCTGAAATGTTTTTGAAGCAAAATAAACAGTATTACATTTTTAAAACTGTTCTTGACAACATTCTAAATTTCTGGTTTAAAAAGGATCTTAACAACAGCAAGAGGTTCATTTTGAAGTCTGTGGCATCCCTCAGGGCTGGTGACTTAGGAAACATTCTGACTCAAGGATTAAAAAAAAAAAAAAAATTAAATAAAAAAATGGTGGCCAGCCAAAACTGGCTGAATTGAAAGAGATGGCTGCTCCAGCTAATATGCAATCGTAACTGTTTATGGCTGAGTGGCATAAGATGCTATGCAAGTTTGAACTTTATTACTTGAACTTGGGAGCCTAAATGAACATTCATGACGTAATTGTTTGTTTGTGTGTGTATATAGCAGCATTCAGAGATGCAGAGAAAGGTAGGTGGCTAGGAATGAGGCTGACACCATGGAATAAGTATAAAAGCATAGTTTGGATTTTTTTTTTCAGTTGTGTTGGGTAAATTTATAGCCCAAATGCATTGCTGTACATATTAAAATGTGCCTTTTTTGTCCTGTGTTAAACTGTTTCAGACTTGTGGTTTTTTCTAGCCTCTTGATTCATGGCAGGAGCCAGGCGCCTACCCTAACTCCCTGCTGAAGTAGGAGCGTGGCGCAGGTACTTAGTGTGTGTCCTTTCTCTAACAACGGGAGTTCTAGCAGGAATTGGGTGCTGTGGGGTGGGTTGGGGCAGCTGGGCATGTCTTTCCCCTTTGGTGACCAGCTGGCTGTGTTGAAGTCTTGCCTTCTTTACAAATCCGAGCTGAGGATGTTTTGCAGCCCTTGAAAGCGAAAGGTAACACGCCTGGTCTCTGAACTGGTGACTCCAATCTCATTTTTACTTAGCATGGAAATGGCACCAGCTGGGAAAACTACAGCACTCCCTCTCTACCCCTGAATTCCTTCCTTGTGCTGGCCGTAGCTAGCAGTTGGTGTTGGCTTGGCAGCGAGGAGGAGATGGGGTGTGCCAGGGTACTTGGATAAATAGCAGGTCAAAGCTGTGGGCTGCTGTGTTCAGCTGATTTAAGAGGCCAGGGTAACTCAGGGGTGTAAATGGTGGGTATGGGCTGCTGCCACTGCTGCTTTGGAGCCAAGTCGTAGATTAATGAGCGCCAGGCTTACAGGCAGTAACTACTTAGAATGTGGTTAAAACTTCTTTGTTGCCTAATTGGGTAGCACATCTGGCTTCCTCTGACTTCTCAGCAACCCTACCATAACTTCTCAACAACAACAGCTTGGCAAAAGTCTGATCTAGTGTTGAGATGAACTGAAACCTGAAAGCGAAACTTTCAGGATGGAGCAAGCTAATAAACTTTCATGAAACATAGAAACATGTAGTAACGTTTATTTTTAAGGCTAAGTTACAGCTTGATCACTTAGAAATACTTCTATAGTTGCTTAATTTTGGTAATTTTTAGTATCTAATGCACAAAAAAAAAACCCAAGTGTGAAATTTGCCCCTATTTTATGGGCAGTTGCATTTAAAAAGCCTCAATAAAGCTGCATCTGGAAAAGAAATAGGTACTTTTGTATTTGCTGCCCTTTCTGCATGTCTCCCGATGCAAGGGAGAAGGCAACTGGAGATTCCAGCACGTGGAAATTTGATGGGGAAGTGGTGGAGTCGAACAAAAAAGTGATGGCATCAGTTCAGGAGCTCTAATACTGTTTCTATTGTCTAGTTGGCAAAATCTCCCCTTAGCCACGTATGGGAATTAGTGTAGATCACTGCTGTGCAAATCGAGCTTGGCTTTGAATTAACTGCTAGTGAGCTGAGCCCCTATTGATAGTATTAGCAAATGAGGACTAGAGCTGACACCTCTTTGTCTTTGTTATATTGGAAATCTATTGAGTTGCAGAGCTTGATTAAGGTCTTGGACCTTACAGTGCGCTGCCTATTGCTGCTCTGCACACACCTAAAATAAGGAATTCCTCGGGAATGCTGGTCAATACAGCGTTCCAGCAGGACTCCAGGGACTCAAATTTGGGTATTGCAGATGTAGTGATGATGTTTCTTCCCCCGGTACTCTGCTGTTGATAAATACCACAGTGTGGATTTATATAAATAACACAATTCCACCCCCCTCCACTGTTCTCTGTTCTGAGATGTCATCTCAGCTATTGGGAACTGCTTAATTTCACCCAGCTCTGTTGTTTTTTGATAGAACACCCTCCAAATGCTCTTCCTCTGCTTTGAAATGGTTGTGGTGTTTCAGAGCAGACATGTCTGCTTTGAGCTGCTGCACAGCTCAAACTTTTAGTTTGACTTTAGTCCCAAGCCAAGCACAGTAAATATGTCTCTTATTAACTCCACAATATGTAGAGAAGGGTAACGATAAAATAGATTTGGGCAAAAGGAGGGAAGGGATGAAGAGAGACTCTTCCTTTCTTGGATTTGACAGAGCTGGCTTGAGAGTGCCTGTGTTTGCAAAATGTGATGTGTTGCATCCCCCTGTGCCTGCTCAAGTTGGGCTGAGGTGGGGACTGGGGGCTTGGTTAAGAAAAAGGGAACATGCTGGCTCTGCAGCTGCTAAAACCTCCTCCCTGCTCTGGGGTAGTAGAGTGTGGTTTGACTGGGCAGGATGGTCCCTCTGGATGCCTAAACCAGTGGCAGAGGTGTGAGAGGTTTTGCTCAAGAGAAAGTGTCTGAGGGTGTTGTGGGGCAGAGCTGGGCAGAGAGGGACAGCACTAACCCGTGTCATGCAGGTTGTTTCCCATGGTTTGGTGCTGTTTGATTTGCACTCAGGACTGGGTGTACTTTTGAGAACACCGTTGCTACCAAAATGCATCACATCCCTCTGAAACAGAACCAGCTGGGGGCCTGTGCTGTGCAGGGCAGAGCCTGCCTGTGCTGAAAATGAGCCCCAGAGTCTTAGCACTACCCAGGGAGGCAGAGGAAACTGCTCTGTACCCTGTGTATTCTGAAATTCAGTTGAGAGATGGTAAATATCTGGTATGAGCTAAATGTGAGCACTTAGACTGGGGGAAGGGAGGGGGGGGCTCTGGGGGAGAGACTGAATTGGGGGAGTTCCCCTGTGGGTCTGGGGGTCACTCTCCACAAGCAGGCACGAGGAAAACCACGTTGCAGGATGGTTTCCTACTGCTGTGTCGGTACCCTAACACATCTGTGGGGAAGCAGTGCATTAATTTTTCTATAATAAAAATTAATTAAAAATCCTACTCCAAATGCATATTGAATCAATTAGCAGCGAACGTCTGCAGCTCTAATGGAGGTCCATAGGAAGGTGAGAGTCTGCTTTGGGGATAGGGCTGGGGATACAGGCAGAGTGAAAACATCTCTCTTGTCTGCTCCCTTTGAACAGCTGATTTTTAGGCAGTTTTATTCACTCCTAATAAACCCTGCAGGAGCAGCAGCGAGGTGCAAGGGCTTCTGTTGGCTCTGGATCAGGTGGTGGCAGGTGAATGGCTTTTCACTTCCAGCCTCCAGCACAATTCTGGCAGCTGCCTCAAGTTTGTTTTCCCTCTGCTCACTCAGGCTGTTGCTTCACAGGCAGAGGAACATCTCCCAAGTAAGCCCTCTTCTGCTGCAGGTTTTGGGAAGCTTGGATGAGGAGGAGAAGCTGAGATGGGAGCAGGAAGCTGCATTTCTGGCCATTCTTTCCGATGAGCCCCACGCTCCCCTCTCTGAATATTCAGCCGAGCTGGCTTTCCTCTAAAAGATAACGGGAGGAACTGTGACAAGTGGCATATTTATTTCTTTCTGCTAGGGCTGCACCACATTTTAATGCAATAAACTGAATTGCAAATCACAGCAGCACTGCAAACAGTGTGCTGGGAGACCCTGTTAGGAAGCTGCTGCTCTTTAAATGTGTGTCAGCTTGCAGTGGGGAAGGGACCAAATAACCAGCATGCCTGAGGGAGTGGGTTTCATCCCCTATGAGGTATCTTTGTCCCTTTCTGGCAGCGTGGGCTCCAGTGGGAGTGGGGTGTGTACCTGCCCCTGCTTGGGCAGCATTTGGCAAAGCACTTTGCAAACATCTCATCCTTCTGATAGGTCTCATCTGTACAAGGTAAGGCAATATGTGGATGAGGGGGGGTGCTCCTTGGCTGTGCTAATTCTCTTGATTGGAGTTGTCTGCTGCTAAGAGCTCTTCCCTGAGTGTCCTCTTGCACCTGGATCCCTAAATTAGGCAGGAGGAAGCAGCACAGCCCTGCTGGAGCTGACAGCTATGTGAGCTCTGACAGTGGTGAGTACCTCCTCCTCTTGTTCCTGGATGTGGCGTGGACTCACAGAAACACTGTAAAGTGGCTAAACCAGGGCTAGTCTTTTATGGAGCAGGATTGGCAGGTGACCATTCCAGAAGTGGAGAGCCCGAATGTTGAATAGCAAGCTGGTGCTGTGATGGGACTAAGACCTTTGGAGGCTGGGATGGATAAAAGCAAACCTTTGTCTCGCTGAGATGAAAATGCATTAACCGTGGTAAAGGGATGTCTGTCCTGTAGCTGTGTGCCCTAACACGGTTGACTTCTTTTGTCCCTGGCTGAATCCAGCAGCCAGGAAAACCACAGCTGGGAACCAAGCCTTGCTGTGGGGCTGGGCACTCTGGTGGTGGTTGTGGTTGACTTTTGAGCCGGTGAGTGCAGGGTGCTGCTGCTCTGACCCCACACCTGCCACCTTGTCTCGCTGCTGGCTCTGTGCTCCTTGCCAAGACACCCGAGGAGCCAGAGCAGCCCCTCTGCACGGGTGTCCTGGGTCTCTGTAGCCAAGCCTGTGTAAGGAGACAGGCAGGTAGGATGCTGTGAGTGATAGAGTTGCTTTTTCTTCCCAGCCCTTCCCCTTTGTAAAGCTCCTTCAGGTATTTCAAGTGAGGAAAAATGCTCTTTTTAAAAATACTAATCAAACGTGGCCTGGCTTTGTTGTTGTAAGAGCTTACTGCTTGTAAGTGTTTTTAACTGCTGCTTTGTGAAGCTTAAAATTTGCTTTATTTAGTTTAGAAAATTAATACCCGTAGCAGGATGAAGTGGTTTGAGGGATTGCTTGAGACAAATGCCTCTTGTCTGCTGCTAATGACTGTGTGATTGCTCTTTTACTCTGTGTTACCTGGGATGTACCAGCAGTAATTCGTGGTCCTGCAAAAGAGACTTGAGAAAATTGTAAGCAGGGATAAATTGGTCTCCAGTTTTCTTAGCAAATGTGTTGGTGGAGTTTTGTTCTCTTTAGCTTTATAGCTCAGACTGGGGATCTTCCCTGGGCTTGGCTTCTGCAGTTGTTTAAGGTAGCTGCTACCTGCAGCTGCTAGCCAAGGTTCCTCCTCAGTAGCAGGGAGAGCACAAGGAAACGTGCTGGGTTTTCTGTGGCTTATTTTTGTTGCTTCATATAGTAACTTAGTTTTTGTAAACTGCTGGGAAGTTTTTCAAAGCAAGCTCAAAGATCAAGGTGCCGTTAAAAGTCTTAGAAGAGAACCCTCTCTTTGAAGAACTTGTCTGAAAGTAGAATAAAATGTGACCAAATAGAATCATTGAATGGTTTGGGTTGGAAGGGATTTTAAAGATCACCTTGTTCCAACAGGAACAACAGCAGGGATGCCTTCTGCTACACCTGGTTTCATAGATCTCCTGGCTTTTAAAGACCCTTTTCTTCACCTGTTTAATTTCATCTTCTCCTCCCATTCCCTGCCCAGCTCTCCCTCAGTGCAGCAGCCTCGGCACATCCAACCCAGCGGCTTATCTGAGGTGTTGTGATTTACACCCAAGTTTGGGGAGCAGACTGGCTGGTGCTTTCCCAGTAGTTGGATCACTTAGGGAAGATCTTCAGCTGTCGTGGGCTGTTGCTGTGTGCCAGCTCAGACACCCACTGGTGCTGTTCCCCTGAGATTTTTGTGCTCACAGCAGCACTGGGGTGAGGGTGGAGGTTGCAGGGATGCAGGAGCTGCTGCTGACTGGGAGTGTGCCGGACCAGCCGGCACGTGTGGGGCTGAACGGCTGTGATGGAGGTGGGAAATGGGAGCAGGAGGCAGCTGAGTGAGGGGTGTGGGTCTCCAGGTCTTGAGCAGACGGCATCCAGCCCACAGGGTCTCTCTCTGTGTCGGGGACCATATGGTGCTGTATTTCACAGCCGGCCCTGTGTGATAAAAGTTCGGCAGCGAGCATAGATGAAAGGGAAGGGGTGGTCTCAGAAATGTTTGCTGCTGCTTGTGCTTGGATCTCTCATGGAGATGGTGATTGCCAGTGAAATATGTTAGGTTATGCCACAGCTGGGCTGGACACACCTTCTCATGACAGGGACAGGAATGGACTGCTGTGGGATGAGATAAGGTGTTAGTTAACGTGTTGGTGGGAAGCACCTGCATATATATCCCCATCCTGCCAAACATGAGGTTCCTGCCCATCAGAGGCACTCTGGTAGGGTCTCTTCTCCATTTACCTCTTTCCAGGCTGTGCTTGGTTGGTGGGGCTGTGCCAGAGCAGGTGTCAGAGCCGTGCAGTGAGAGCCTCTCCCAGCGCAGAGCTGCAGGTCTCTGTGATCTGGAGGTGGGATTGCCTCCAGCCCCACAGCCCCAGGGGAGTGAGAGCCTCCCTCTTGCTAGGTGTGCTTGGGCAGCCCCATGAGGAGGGTCCTGACAAGAGCTCAGGGTGCCCATGGTGGGAGATGGGATCCTGCCAAGGGAGCTGCCGGTTTGCTAGAAGCCTTCTCCTAAATATGGACATGATTATTTTTATTTATTTCTTTGCTTGCTCTGGAATCTTTGCATTTTTTCCCTTAATCCTGGAGGAAAATCAGCAGTGCCCTGCATGCATGTGACATGGCTGTGCACACACTCCCTTTGTGACTTCTTTCTTTCACGGGAGAGAAACATATTCAGGAAAAGCAGGGCCCTAACAACAGGAATCAAGTGTTTCTAAATATGGACATCCCTTTTTGGCCTAAAAAGTCTTTTTTGTACCATGCATATTTCCCCTGTTAATCATTTCCTTTTGTTCCTTGCAAACTTGGGTCCTCCAATGTTATAGAAGGAATTATAGCCTCTCTGTTTGTAAACTTTCCTTTATGATCCATGAACTGCCTTGCATGTTGGACGGATTTGCTGGGTTTTCTTTTTAATGTGGTTGGAAAGGCCAGCACTCCGGTTACTCACCCTTGGCTTTCCCTTTTTTTTAAAAAACAGTCATATTTGGCCTGTGCCCGTCTCGAAATATTGGGGATTTTACAGGCCATTGAGCTTTGCCTGGTCCTATTCACTGCTTTTGTGTTGCACTAATTGGCTTGATAAAGAAGGGCCTGGGCTCTGCGGAGCGCTTCTCCTCCAAGGTGAAATGTGAGATGGAGGGGGAAATATTCAGATGTTCACTAGCAGTTATGCTCGCTGGATAATCTGAATGCATCAGAAATGAGCTAGAGCTCAGACAAAGTAGGGGATTAGGAGTCTGAGATGGGCGAGCGGGTGGACATCTGGAAGCCTGCTGTTTAGCTCGTCTGCTGGGGTGGGTTGCGTCTTCAGTATGTGGGTTATAGGCACCGAAAATGAACAGCAAGCTGGGAGCTCTGTGGATATATTCCAAAATAACGATTTCTGTTGTTATTTACGGAGGACCCCACCCTCCCCAGCAGAGCTCTGTGCGTTCAGGCTTCCCCTCTGACGCTGGAGGGACATGCTCTGATGGCACGGTTTGTATGCACCACCTCTGCCTGCTGCTCTGAGGTTTTGGGGAGAAGCCTTGCACGCCCTCGTGGTGGTGTTACAGTGGATGCTCAGGCCCTTGGTTGCACAGAGGTCCCTGTGATTTTGGACAGGTGCCCAAACAGAGTCCAACAGAAGACCAACTGCTTGGGGGAGGAGAGAAACCCAGCCTGTGGCTTCTGAGCCCTTCCCATGTGCAGAGCCCAGTTCTCCTGAAGCTGAGCTTGCTGTTAGCACGGGACTGCTTCTGCCCCCACCAGCATCTGCTGTGGAGCATTGTCTGCCTGGGGTCAGCTTCACCCACCCCATCCCTCTCTCCCTTCCAGCCCCTTGCCCTGATCCCTGCAGGCACAAGGTTGTGACTTGGTCCTCAGACTGTGGGTGGAACAGTTTTCTGCATTTGATGATGAAATAGGAGTTGAAAAATCCTTCTGCCTTTTTGAATACACAGTGTTGGAGAAGGAATTACAAATATGTTGTGAACAGAAATAGCGGACTAGTGGTTTGCTTTGTTTTGTTTTTCCTCAAAAAAGTAATTTCTTTCTCAACCTCTTGGCATGTTCTCCCTTTCTGCTCCTCCATCTCCAGCACTTTGCTCATGCTTCCATCCCCTTTCTGCACAGCCTACCTTGGCAGCTTCAGTTTTGGCCACAGCTGTAATGTCACTAAATGTGGCTGTACACAGCTGGAGCCGTGCAGTGCTCCCAGTAAATACCCAGTGCTGCTGGAATAGCATCCTGCCTGCCCACAGGTGGGAAGCAGAAGCATCACACTGAGCAAGCTGGCACTGGGAGGTTCCTTGTTCAGGGGAGCAGTGTAATTCTCACCCTACCCAGTTTCTGGCAAAGTGGCTTGAGGGGAAGGTAAAGAGGGGACCTCCAGGCATGAATGCGTCACCCTGAGGCAGATGCACGAGGTTGGTGCTGCTTTGGGTCGTGCTTGGGATGATAAAAGCAGGGGGATTTTTAATTAAGAAGAATAATCAATGCTGCAGAAGAGAGGCAAGTACCAGGGCAGCAGGGACCTGGGCAGGGTTGGTTGAAGGACACGTGTCCATTGCTGCTGGACACGATATCCCAGGGAATTAAAAGCAGGACTGAGGAGTGAGCCTGAAGCAGCCGTGCGGCAGCGTCCACTGAACGTGCTGACTCAGCCATACATGCCTGTGTTGTGTCACAGCTGTGCAAAATTTAGGGAGAGAAGGAAAGCACCGTTTCCATTTTTTTCTAGTTTGTGGGGGATAATCTTGTTTCGCCTGTCATCTGCACATCTGACCCTTGGTGCTCTGGGTGCAGCACCAATGGGTGGCAGTTCCTGCTGTGCTGCCCTCTTTTATTGCCTGTTTTTGGTAAAACTGCCTTGTTTTTATTTGGAAAGACCTTACTGGGGAGCAGAGCTGAGTCCTGGTGGGCACTGGCACCCATGAAATGTGGTTGATGTCTTATGTTTTCTCCGTGTGAGCTGAGGGAGCTGCTGCTGAGGGCGACCTGCGGGTGCTGGCTGGTGTGTGGGTGCACAGATAAACCAGCTCCTTTGCTGGGACCAGAACACTGGGGACCCTGCCTCTTGGTCTGTGCTGGCAGCATCTTTTGGCTGGAGGGATGGAGGTCTGGGGGAGTGGTACAACACTGCTGCTGTCACCTGTGGGCACCCTGAAAGCCAAACCTCTGGAAAGCTGGGTTCAAAATCCTCCTTTTAATCCCAGGATGGGAGGAGGAGTGTGTTTTGCCTGAAAAGCAGGGCCAGAAAGGTGTGTGTGTGCACTATGGGGGGACTCTTGATTTTACACAGACGAAGTACAGTTAAGCATCACAGTCCCAATTCTTCCACCAGCAGCTCAGTGCATTGGAACTGCTCCATGCCAGGGGAAGAGCCTGAGGGGCTGCCCAGAGGCTTTAGGACCCCATGGCAGGGACAGGGCACCCTGCAGCTCCCTGATACTCTTCTGGGCTGGCAAAGCCTTTGCTGTGAGGTGGAGGATCCAGGTTTGGGGGAGGCAGCCCTGAGCCCCAGGTCAGCTCCCCAGTTTGAGCAGGGGATGCTCCTGCAAACAGGAGCTGCTGGGAGTTTGCATCCTCCTCGGCCTCAGCCCTGAAGGAAGCCTAAAGCCTTGGTCAATAATAAGCTTATAAGACAGTAAATCTTGGTAATGAGAAAAACAGAAGACGGCATCTGCTCAACACAATGGTGCTGTGTATGGTCTGGTAAACAGCTATTGAAAGGAGTTGCCCGTTATCAGAGGGGTTACGGCTGAACAGCCCAATTTCCCTGCAGGATCGGGGGTTTTCACTGCCCCCAGCCCTTTAGGAGTGGCTGCTGGAATCCTGTTGGAGCTGAGCATGGGGAGAGGTGACCTGTTGCCCGCGAGGCCCAGAGTTTGCCCACAGGCCCTGCTGTGAGACCAGAGGCGAGTTGCCATCGTCCTTCGTGTGTGGAGCTGAAGGTGTGACCTTCACAGCTGTTGTCGTCTTCTCCTCCTGTGCCCATTCCAATGCCTCTTTGCAATGGCTGCGCTGGGAGGTGTACATAACTTTGGAGGGTGCTCTGCTGCAAATGATTGGGGTAAAAATGGGAAACAGTTTCTTCTCTTGTCGTGTTTTTGGAGATGCCAAAATGAGATGAGCTGATTGGCAACAGGCACCCGAGCATGAATGAGTTGTGCAGGGGGTGGCAAGAAAAGGGAGAGGCTGGATCTTCACTTGAAATCCACTGGGATGAACCTAGTGCCCATGGGGTGGGAGCTGGCAGTGGTCTTGCTCCTGCTCCAACTGTGTGAAGCCAGGTCTGCAAAATGGGGAGGAGGAGGAGGAGGGGAGAGTTAAGGGGAAGGAATCTGCATATGGTGTGTAATGCATTTATGAATTGGGTCTTTAATAATTTACATTACCAGTTTAATACTTTGAATACAAATTATCTTGCCCATATGCTGTGCTGACAAACATAAAAATGGAGTAATCAAAGCTGTAATAGCACTACAGCAAAAAGACATAAAATGCCACTAGAAGGCTTAGGATAAATTATTGCATGCACACACTAGCTCTACGGCTCCCTGGTGCCAAAGGATGCATTGCAATTTCTTCCTTAGACTTTGTATTTGGGCTTGAGGACTGGTGCAGTACCAGGAGTACTGCTCAAAATTCCACAAGATGGGCAGCGTTTAACAAAGAGAAGGAAAGAAAAAAAGTCTCAGACTAGTTTGATAAACACCGCAATTTAAATTCTTCTCTGGCATTACATGGGCTGCCAAGGAAATATAGCCCTCTTATTTGCAGGGAGCCCCCTTCTTCTTCCAGCAGGGTTATTTGCATGTATTATAAACTGCAGTGCTGGCTTGCCATCTTCAGGCAGCTGCCATGCACTGCACAGCATCCCTGTGTATCCTTGTCCATCCCTGTGCTAGTTGGAAGTGGTAGGTCCAGCCTGGGTCAACAAGGGATGCCTAAGCAAGGATGCACCAGGTGATCCAGGCAGTGGGCAGCATCAGTCCAGGCAAACCAAAAGATTCACCTCATTCCTCTTCACAACTGTACTTGCTCCCTTCTGATGCCTGAGTTCTGAGGGGCTGGAGGAGGTGGGAGAGGATGCAACAGCCCTGGGCTTTTGGTGCTGCCTCTTGGCCACTCTTGGGCTGTGGTTTGGGTACAAGGAAACAGTATGGATGGCCTTGAGAGCTCATGGATGCTGCAGGTGACTTAGTGGTTTGTTTTTAACAGTCTTTTGGTGCGTGTGTGCTGGTGTACCAGGCATCCCAAAGGGCACAGGACTCTGCAGCAAAAGGAGCAGGTTTGCAGAGCAGAGAAGCGAGTAGTGCTCACAGGGGATAGCTGCAGTTTGGAGATGTCAGTAGACCTTGTGTTGTACCTTGTGGCAGAGCTTTTAAATACCAGCCCATTCACTGGTGCCACATCTCAAATGTAGCATCCCAGCTACAGGCAATCTTTCACAGAAAGAGCCATTTAAGGCTCACATTTGCATACACTGAATTTCTCAGCTATCAGGGTTACTCCATACTGTAATCCATTCTGTGCTTCTAATACGATCAGTGAAAAATGAGGCTTCTTCCCAAATAAATCATCAGCAATAAAGGAAATGGTGGTTTTCTATAAGGCCTGAGGCTCCTGCTGTAGCAACGTCTCTTCCAAAAGTCAGAGAAATCTGGGCGGGCTCATTCTGTGCTGCCTGAGGTCACTGCCAGTCACCCAAGGACCCAAACCCTTTGTATATAAATGAGTTTTTCCTGCCTTTAACTCCCCCAGGATCTGCTGGTGTCTGTCTCCCTGGAATGTGGTGCCAGCAGCTGGGGTGCAGCACCCCCAAAGGCTCGGGTCACCCCTCTTTGGCTCATCCATTAATGCATGCATTGGTGCACACATACCTCTCTCTAATATGCTGAGGGGGCAGGAATGGATGCCAGTGTTTGGGATCCTGTGCCCTGGTGAGGTGGGCATTCAGGGCTGCAGGAAGAGAGAGCGAGCACCCTCCTCCTGCCCACCCTGCCTGTCCCTGTTCTCCACCTTGCCCAGCTTCTCATGCACCCCCAAAGCCTGGGTTTCCCTCTGAACAGGGTGTTTTGAAGGAGTCCCATTCCATCCCCTGGCTCTGGGCAGCAGTCATGTGGCACAGCAACCCTATTATTGCAGCCAAAACCCTCAGTGCAGAGGCAGCACGAGCTTGTCCTGCCAGGGGTGATGGGGGCTGCCTGGGTGGGCAAAGGTACCTGTATGAGCCAGAAGGGGGAGGGACAGGTGGGCATCCAGCCCCCACTGGAAGAACTTTTCCCATTGCCAGGTCTTCTGGAGAATAAGGCCCTCACTGATCCTTTTGCTCCACAAATAAATTGGATGGATCAAGACCACAATGAGAAATATCCCCATCCTCATCCAGAAGGGATTTTCAGCATAAAAGGCTTTATGTGACTCATAAACTCTAACATTTATTTCTGCACATGAGGTAAATATTTCCCTCTCTGAACGTCTAAGCAATGCAATTTTGTTTGAAGCCTCCATTTGTTTAAGTCTGGAGGTGACAATAATTCACCTGTTTTCCCTTCCTGTGTTCCCCCAAGCAATGTCGTAAGCCAAAATAGAGCAAACTCAGCTCTGGCTGTTTGTCACTTGTCAGCTCCCTCCTTCAAACATGTTCAGATGAGCTTTGTCCTGGAGTTTACATTTGGGCACCTTCTGATCTCTAGCTGTTGGTAAATGGCCCTGCGTTCTCCTGTTTAGAGGAAGAAATACAGCACACCTGCATGGAGCCACTGCCAGGGCAGGCAGGAAAGAGAGACATAACTTAATCTAACTCCAGATAAATCATGATTTCACAGCAATCTGCCTGCCACGGGCAGTTGAGAGCCCCATCTCCTTGGCACTGTAACAACACTTGTCACTCAATGTCCCAAAGAGACCTGCTCACGGCCAGAGATCACAGATGACTGAGAAGATGCCTGCAGTTGTAAACACCATCAATCTGGAGAAAACAAACACTGCCGGGAGCCAGTGTCAGATGAGGATGTACGAAGTCAGCGCTTGTCTCTGCAGACCATGGGATGTGCCCATGGGCCACATGGACCCCCGACCTCACACCTCCCCAGGTCTGTTGCCACCTGAAGCTCCAGCAGCTCCAGGGAGGCAAAGTGCTGCCAGTCCTCTTCCCTGGGAGGGCTTGGGTCTCCAGCTTCTGGAGGCTGTAGCCCACTATGTAGCCCCCACCTCAGGAAGGGGGACCAAAGTAGGGGTTAGCTGCTGAGGGGCAGAGGTGTTGGGGGGTGGCCTTGAGGCACTGTCTGCTTTTGCTCTTTGAGGGAGATGAGAAAAGGATGCTCCCATTTTGGTGGTAGATATGGCTTCTGCCTCCTCTACCCCTGCTCTCCTGCTCCCAGCTGGGACTCCCCTATTCCCCCTGCAGCTCCCTGGGTCCCTGCCTGTTGTCCAGGACGTGTCCATGTCCAAGCCTAAACTCAATGCTAACATGCACAGGCTGTTTCTTTATCTGTCTGCCTCTTTTTTCTCTTTCTTCCTTTTTTTTTTTTAAAGAAAACTGAATCCAAGGCTGCCATGTAGTGATGCTGATGACATTATTGTTAGTCGTTATTTCTATTTCCATAGCTCCAAGAGGCAGCAGAGAACAGAGTCCCACTGGGTTAAATGCAGCACATGCCATAACAAAAAGACAGTTTGGGTGCCAAACAACTCGCAATCTTCTTTTTAATGTAAGCAATGTAAAATTAAGATTACTATAGCAACATCTTGCCCACGTTGCACACAGATAGGATTTGTTGGTCTTTATATATATATTTGCGTGTGTGTATGTGTATATATATGTAATGTACATATACAAATCCTAAATATCTCTGGCAACTTTTCCTACAGTTGAATTTATATTTAATTTCAAGCTCTCTGTATCTCAGCTCGAATTTGCATCCAGCTTTCCCTCAGCAGCCTTCCCTTTTCCTTCAAGCTGCTTTCTGCACACTGTGTGCCAGGCTGAAGTCCCCTCTGCCTGGGGAGAGCACTTGGCCCCTGGTTGGGAGCAGGGACATGGAGAGACTTGACTGGAGAGAGGGCCATCCCATCTGCTGGGGGTTTCATTTTAAGTGGATACAACCCTTATAACTGACTTTATGTTAAAACTCTAAATTTGCTTTCTTCAGTTAGGTTTTAGGAGAGTAGGGTGAACCTCTGGCATGCAAATCCCAAATTTTTCTTCCCATCTGTCTTCTCTCAAGTTATTAGTTCAGCTTTAAATGAAATTTCCTATGAATTATGAACCGCAGCTCTCGTTTATTCTCCATGACTGAATAAAACCTGGGCCCAGAAATACCTGCAGGAAGGACAGAGCACACCCAGGAGCTGAGGGAAAAGCAGCAGGAGGAGGGATGCTCTACAGCTCAGTGTCCCTTAAATTCTTCAGGAAAGCAGCAGAAATGCAAGCACAGTTTTCACCTTGTTGCAGAGGTAAGTGGAGTTACTGATAAAGGAGAATTTTAACACCTCCAGATCTGAGGAGCTGTCTTTGCTTACGAGTCTACAATCAGGGAGGAGGGGAAAGCCAGGCACCAAACTGTGCTCAAGAGATCCGAAGGGTACTGCTTTCTGCCAAAGAAAGACACACCAGAGGGATACCCACTTCTCCTGAGGAGCAGGAGGAACTTGCAGCTCATTTGTAGCAGCTTTGAGGCTGTGGAGTCGAATGTGCACAGTTGGAGGGCTGGTGGATTTGCTGTTTTGAGACCAGACTGTAATGGAGATCTGAGAACCAAAACTGAAAACGTCTGCTGGCAGGTCTGCATGGAGGAGCTGGAAAGCAGCCTGGAGTTGCCAGCTGCAGATTTGTGGTGCCTCTGACTTAGCAGAATTAAATACAAGGAAATAAATCACAGGCAGCTCTGCCTGCGGGGTCTAGAAGGAAAGCAAAGTGTCTGGGGTGAGGCAGGTGAGCAACCCCGCTTCCCAGCGTGTCTGTGGGCACGGCAGAAGCGGCAAAGCAAAGAAGGGATCTGCACACCACACAGGGGCCAGCTTTCAAAGCCCACCCAGGCAAATGGAATGGGCTTTTCTTCAGACAGAACTGCTCTATGAGCAGGAATCAATACCCTTCTGCAGAGCCTGCAAAAATGCTGACGAGTGTAAGTGTGCAGAGCTGATGCCGAGTAGGAGGTTTCTGGATGGAGCTATTGAAGAGACGGGCAGGACAGAGCAAGCGCCAAGTGATGCTTCACACAAACACTGGGTGCTGGCGTGGATCTTACAGTGGCAGCAGAAGGTACAGGGGCAGCTGAAGATCGGATCAGGCAATGGGGAGTGGGTTGAAGACCAGTGGAAATTCATGAGCAATCATGCATTATTGTTGAGCAGTCATGTATATATTGTAAGATGGGCACTCAGCTGCAGGAAAGTTGTCCCTTTGCTGAATCAGCCCCAACCCTGGGCTGATCCATAGGTAGAAGAGACATTGCTACCTCCTTCCCCAAAGGAAGGAGTAAAGGCAGGCTCCAGGGGGCTGACATGACAGTGGGACTGGGAACCTGGCTTGGGAGGAGCCAGCAATGTCTGTAGGGCTGAAGAAACCATCTCCAAGACCGTTGGTTAAAATGCACACACACTTTCTCATCTTTTTCTCTTGAAAGGGAACCCACCGGGACAAGAGACTGTTTATGATGAAAGTTAACTCTGGGCTTCCATGGGTAAGGGCAGCTGCTGTGAGCAGTGTGAGCACCAGTGCACTGGGTAAAGGTTTGGTGTGCAACTTCAACCCAGAGACCTGGTTGTTCACCCCTTGGAAATGCTGTGGAGCTTTGCAGGTGTGCTGGAGTGTCCGGTGAAATCAGGGCTTTTGATGGGAGTATGGCAAGAGAAGGGAATCCCTTCCCTTTCCCCAGGGGGTTTCCCATCTGGGGACTGCACAGTTCTGATATGTACCAAAGTGACAGCCTGAGCAAAGGGAATCTCTTCACTGGGGAAAAAACTCTGGCTTTGGAGTCAACTGGCTGCACCCCTCTGTTAACTCTGCCACACTGACGCTGTGAGTGGCTGCACTTCCGTAGGGGCAGGTGGGTACCACACGTCCTCCTTGGCTTCACGGCACTGCTGTGCCAGCCATCATCCCCATCACCTCTCCACTTTTTATTTCTCTTGACCCCCGTGTTCCCATCAGCCATTTTTAAGCAAGCCTGCCACCAAGACCATAATCGGTTCCCATGTCCTCCTATTTATGCTCTCACCCAGCAATTTGCGCAGGGCTGTCGAGCTCTCTGCTCGTAATTGACGGGGGAAAGCAATCTGCTCCACAAGAGGAAACATCTCCACTGGCTGCTGCGTCCGAGCAGGCTATTTCCCATAATGAGGATGAAGTAAAACAGGATCTCACTAACAGCCATGGATGTAGCTGAGCCCTCATTACTGCAGGCACAGAGGTGGTGTTTGGGACATAATTAAGAGCTTGATATTTGGAGTGCAGCGTGTCGCACTGTCCTTCCCATGCTGCTGCCTCGTAGCAAGGCATTTAGAGCCAAGTGCTCCTCAAGTTTGCTCGAGTCACAGCTCCCACAGTCCAGGCTGCAGGAGGGGCTGCTTGGGAAAAAGGGAAAGCTCCTTGTCTTCTTTCCTAAGACAGTTGTTTCTCTCCTTGCAGAGGATGACCATGGCAAATTTCAGCCTTAGCACTGGAAAGCAGCTACCAATGGCAATGGCTTGAGCTGTCCCCAGCTGGAAAAGCAGCTTGGACTTGGTGTGGGCAGAATGTTTGCAGGTGGGTGTACATCTGGGTGAACTGCAGTGCAAATAGGGGATGGGGAGGGGGGAATGTGGAGGGGAGAGTCCCCAGCGCATCTCAGCAGTTTCTCACTAATACTTTCACACCATTCCTGCCCAACAAGGCCAGGTGCCTGAGCCATCCTGGATGTCTGAGGTGCTGCACAAACTTTTGGGGGTATTGGAGATAAGAGGAACCACCTCTGCTTGGACATTATCCATGGAGAGGAGAGCTTTCCCTCCAGGCTCTCAGGGAGGCAGCCAGTCTTATCTCCTAGAGGCCCTAAAAGGGCACTAACTAGCCCTTTTCCTTGGGATCTAAGCACAGATAAGCTTATGTTCCTCCTCCCTGTACAGGTGTTGGTAAGCTAGGTAATACCCTGGTGAGTCCAAAAGATTGGTTTGACCCCTCCAGCTGACCTCTTATAGGAGTGAACCCCAGGATTAGAGGAGGGGAGAGAGAGGGAAGTGAGAAAGGGGCTGCAAGAGCACTGGGAAAACTGAGAGCAATCCAGCATCCCTGCAGGTGCCAGTGTGGGAGTCTGAGAGCAGTAGGATTCCTGTGTGCACAGCATGCTGGGGCAAAAGGGATGGACTGGAAAGGGGATGGCGAAAGGAGACCTGTAAGGAGCAGGAGCGGGTTTGTTGTTGGTTTTTACTGGTAGAAAAGGTACTGGATGAGGAATCTCAATGGGAAAATATGAAGTGCTCCCTTTTATCCCCCTCTTTTTCTCCTGCTATCCCAGGAGGTCTCTGTGGAAGGGAAAAGCCTGGCCCACACTCGCCTGAGCACATGCATTGTGGGCATAGTGTGAGGAGGATGAGTGGTCCTTCTTTTACTTGAGGCAAAAGCAGATCTGAAACACAAACTGGGGGGGCAGCCCCCTTGGCAGCCTGCACAGCAACCAGACTGCCTTTGCTGGGAGCAGGCCCTCTGATTTGGGATTTTTTGGGGGGCAGGATTTAGTAAAATCGTTGAAAAACCCCACATTTCATCCTAGCACCTTGAGACCTGTAGCAAGACCAGTTCCAGCCTGGCCCAGCACGGGATGCTGCCTGATGTAGCTGGTGGTGAGAGCTACCCCAAAGTCCAGCACATGTGCCCCCAGGGATGCAGAGCTGGGTTCAAGCCCCTGATGGTGCTGCAGGGAAGAGCTGGGGTTTCTCTGCACATAGCGGAAGGGCTGGAGATATTTGCTAGCAGAGACTGTACAAACCCCATGCATAATTCAGCTCTGCCCTACAAATCATCCCACCAGTAAAAGCCTTTTCAGAAAGCACGATTTGATTGCAACAAACTTTGACCCAAATGTGCTGCAGCCGACAGCCCCGTATGACAGGTTTTAAACTTTTGCCGTCACTTCCTTCTGAGAGGCAGAGTGAATCTAGGTCGCCCTCACCAGCTTGTTCGTAATGAGGCTAATTCTGATTTCATTCATGTTGCATCCTCGAGTTTGAGATGGGTGAAAAAACGGGAGATTTGAAAAGGCAAGTCAGCCTCAAAGTCATTCTTCTTAAATCCCATCTCGGAGCAAAGGAAGTGGTTTGATGTTGCGTCCCAAGGCAACACTGACGGTGTCACTTAATATTCAGGGTACGAAAGGAATACAGAGTTTTTCCTCTTTCCCTTTTTATTTAGATTGCAGAGTTAAGCAGTTGAGCTGAATGAACGGGGCCTGTGTCCGCAGCTTTTTGAGCGATTAACAAAAAGGCCTATTCTGGGTGAGTGAGCTGTGAGCTCTGCATGAGGCTGCTGCTCCAGGGACAAAGAAGGGAAGTGGCTGAACACGAGGTTATTAGTTTGTCTGGAGTTTCCAGGCAAGCACGACAGCACAAATAGAGCCGCTTGTTTGTTGATCTGTTCTGCGAAGGCAGCTCAGGGCAAGCTGTTGTATTCATCTGTTTATTGCTGAAGCAGCCAGTGCTGTTTTTCCCAAGACTGGGATTCTCCTACGCCATGCACAGGACGGCTGTGTTGCCTCTGCAGTAAATGTTGCTGCACAGTCCAAACAGACAAGAAAAAAGTTTTGGAGAGAGGAACTACTGCTGTATGTGCTTGGCTAGAGAGCTGCAGGTGGATAATGATGATTCCTCCTCTGGTAATGGTTTGGGAACAGCTCTGCCTCCCAGACACGTGCTGGATTTAAGGGCAGAATTGAGATAAAGGGGGGAAAAAAACGGTATTTGCCCTTATGTTGATGCTAACGGCCATGATGCAGGGCTCCTTCACATCCCATCTGGGGATAAACAGCATAGAAGTAGCCCACGTGGCAAAGGATTTATCATCCACGTTTCTGCTTCTGCTTATGTGTGTCTCCCAAAGGCCATTGCTTGAGTCAAAATGCCCACTTTTTGAGAAATAACAGCTTTTATTGCCTGTTGTTCTTGCTGGAAATAAGTGCTTGCTAGGCTGCTGTGGTGAGAGGAGAGGGGTTCAGCTTCACTCAGAATCTTTGCTCTGTGTGTGTATCTGGGGAACAGAGCAGGGGCTCAGTGGGGCACTGTCAAGGGAGACCACTGAGTGTTACTGCTTGGGGACCTCTGTGTTAGGAATGACTTTAAAATTGCCTTTGCAGCTCACTGAGAGTTATTTGCCCTGGGGAAACCACTAACCTGCCCTGTGATCCTGGTGGTCCCTGTGCTTCTGGTACCTGCTTTTGCAAGGGAGGGAGTTACAGATCAAAGATGCCTTGCCTTGCACCCTGCCTGCAACTAAGACAGTCAGCCTAGAAGTTCAGGGGGAGGTTTTCTGGTGCCCTGATTTTCTATCTTTCTCCTTTCTTCTCATGTCTCTTCCTTCCTTTGAAGTGGGACACCAAGGCACCTTTGAATGAGCTCATGTTGGAATTCTGGATTTTCCATCCTGGTATTCCTTATCCAGTGCTAACCTACCTGTTCTAGGGAGTGCCCAGGGGGCCACTAATTATTTTGGTAAGCATGAGGAGTTCCCCAGGTCCAGGTAAAGGGAATGGATATGTCACTGTCCCTAAGCAGGCTCAGTCAAAACAACAAGACAAATTTGCCTTAAATATACTGAATTCAGTAGAGTAGTATTTGTGGAGAACAGCCATTATCTTTGCATATTTGACAAAAGTTAATTGTCTCTGTGACAAAATCAGTGTAGTAGTCAGCCTGTCCCTGTATAGGAGGAGAAAAAAAATCCTTCATTTATAAGCGATTCATTAAGTAGCATTAAAGCTGTCTCTGAAGACAAAATAATCTTTTTAAAGAGGACTCATGGTAGCGAGAAGGAAGATTAATGCCTCAGCTATTTTTCAATTATGTAAGCTTTCATTTATTACAGTATACCTGGATTAACTCTTACTAAGCTGTGTGCCCTGGTAGGTAGGGTTGGGAAGGGGGGGTGTTTTGTGCCCCTGGACACGAGGCAGGGGCACAGAGAGAGGGATGAATGATTCTCTGCACGTGGCTGCTGTGATGGGTGTGAGTGGCATGGCAGGGGGGTGCCAGGTGATGCCCCTCTCGGCCTCACCATTGCCAAAGCTGTGACGTTTTTGCACAAGGAGTGTGCATTTATGGTGCTTCAATGTCTTGCAGTGATTACATTCTGCTTGATCTTCCTGCTTGCACACATGTACACACCCTCCCCAGTGTAGTTTGGGTACTGAAGGGCTGTGTTTTCTGACTCTAATTCAGTTGCCTTCTCCTGTGATCATGTTCATGATCCTTGCACAAGCAAATGAGCCTAAATTCTTCTAACACACTGGGGATACTCTTATTTCAGTATGATTTATGTCAGTGGTTTCCAGTAAAGTGTAATTAAAAAGGTCTTATTGATACCTCTACCTTCATTTTTTCCCTTGCCACTGCTTCCTAGAGTCTTGCCTTAATTGAAGCAGTGAAGAGTCCATTTAGCAGGAAGGTGGGAGGAAACAGGCTGAATATCATTCATCTAAATCACTCTACCGATGAAAACAGTTGCTCACTACATCTATCAAAATTTCTTCTAAGTGTCTTACGAGAGATTAGTTTCTGCAACTGTGCAGATGCACGCACGCCTGGTAGAGCTCTGCAGACCTTCCCATCCAGGACAGCCACACCAGGCTGTGGAAGAGGACTGCTTTTTGCAGGTATAAATTACGCACCAAAATAAGTTGCCAGATGAAAAGCCATTTTTGTGTTTTTCCTGTTGCATCAGTTTCACAAAACATTACACCCCCTCTACCTCGCACTGCTGTGCAAGCAAGGCTTTTTTAAGCACAAGTGAAAGCCAAAATCTTTGTTGGGCAGCTTTGGTGCTCTTGCCAACACACTTGTATGTAAAGTTCAGGTCCTCTGAAGTCACATCCCAGTTCTCCACAGCCAAAAACAACCTGAGAGCATCTTAAAAGTGGTGCAAAAGCTGCCAGGGAAGATCAGAGTGAAGGTGGAAGGTGCTGAAAGGATCTGTCCATATGAGCTGACCCTGCTCCTGTACCACAGGTAGGTCCTGAACACAGAGCAGCTGAAAGTCTGCGAGCAAAATTTTTTGGTTTACACAAAACCTGCAAAACTATGCAGAATTCAGTGTAGAGTCAAAAGGAAGCCCAAAGAAGCTCAGCTTCAAGCCCAAATCCTCTCTTTTGCAATTTGAGAATGCAGGATATTGATCATTACCTTTAAAAACTCAATTTTTGTTTCAAAACCGAGTGCTCTCCAGTCACGGGGGAAAAGGTAAAGAGACAATCTTGTCTCAGTGAAGTTCTGAGTGCAGATGCAGGGCTGGCTCTGACCCCAGGCCAGTAGGCTGGGACAGACCCTGTTTGCTGCTGGTTTTAGCCTGTGCTGTGCTGCTGCCTGTGCTCTGCCGGCGGGGAATGAGCCATCAAAGCGTTCGCTCTCAGCTTTGTTATCGATTCACTCAACTGGGCAGTTGTAAAACCCCCATGACGGGTTGTGACACAGCCTTTGTGTTTGCTTGGGCACTTTGACCTGCACGCAGAGGGGTGGCTTTGGGCTGAAGCCAGAGGAGGTGGCGATAGGCAGTCCCAGCGCCCCTGCCCTCTGTCCTGCCCTCACCCGGGCTCCAGCACAGCGTCCTGGCTGATGCTGAGCAGCTTTGCTATGGAGACAGTCTGAGAGAGCTGGAGTTGTTCAGCCTGGAGAAGAAAAGTTTCCAGGGATACCTTACAGCACCTTTCAGTACCTAAAGGGCTACAAAAGAGCTGGAAGAGAAGCTGTAGATGCTCCATCCCTGGGAGCGTTCAAGGCCAGGGAGAGCCTGAGCAACCTGGTCTAGTGGAAGGTGTCTCTGCCCACAGCCGGGGGATTGGAACTATATGATCTTGAAGGTCTGTTCCAACCCAAACCATTCCACAGTATCCATAAAATTTATTCTCTGATTTTTTTTTTCTTTTCTAAACAAAGCTGAGAGTTCATGTAGTTGCAGTATCGTGTCCACAGTCTGACCACAGAGGCTTGGTCTCTTCTCGCTCACGCTGATATGGAATAAAACAGAGAAAGTGCCAGGAAGCCCCAGCGGCGGGTCTGGACTGCGGGAATCCCGGCTGTTCTCCTGCGGCTGAGAAGCGTGCAAGGGGGCTGGCTCGAGTGTTAAATTACTGCTGAGGCTTTCGCATCGAACATATTTCAACCGGTAAAAAGTATTACACCGAAAGCGGATGGCGTGTTATTCTGTGGCGTAAGTGGTTGAAAAAAGTTCCCATGGGGATGGGCTCGCCTCGGAGGTGGCTGGGCTGGGAGCGGAGCCGCGGGGCAGCGGGAAGCACAGGCAGAGGGGAATACAAGCAGAGGCAAACGCGGGCAGAGGGAACCCTTCAGCGGCTCGGAAAACGTTCGAGGGCGGGCGCCGGGCGAATGTCCCGGCAGCAGCCCAGGCTGGAGGCGCTCCCGGCCGGGCGGGAGGGCGAGTGGGGCGGGCGGTCAGGGGGGCGCGGGGCCGATGGCATCGAGCGGCTGTCACCGCGTGTCCCCCCACCAAGGGGTGCGGGGTCCCCCCCGCCCCGGGCCCGCCCGGCACCCCCGGATGGCCGCGCGGTGGCGCCCTCGGCCCGGGAGCGAAGCGGAGCCCCCGCGCACCGCGAGCCCCCGCCCCGGGCAGGGCGGCGGCGCCGCGGGGAGGGGGCGGCGGGAGCGCCCCGGGACGGGCCCGTGCGGGGCCTGGGGCGCGCTCCTCCCCGCGGCCCCCGGCGGGGTGCGCTGCCGTCGGGCCGGGAGGAGGAGGAGGAGGGGCCCCGGCGGCGGCGGCGGCGCGGGCAGAGGCGCGCATGGAGCGGCCGGGGAGCAACGGGAGCTGCCCGGGCTGCCGGCTGGAGGGGGGCCCGGCTGCGGGGGCCGCTACGGGTCTGGCGGCCGTGCTTATCTTCACCATCGTGGTCGACGTGCTGGGCAACGCGCTGGTCATCCTGTCCGTGCTGCGGAACAAGAAGCTCCGCAACGCCGGTGAGCGCGGGGCGGGCGCGGGGGGCGGCGGGCGGAGCGGAGCAGAGCGGCCCCGCACCGCGCCCCGGGCTCCGCTGCTCCGGCCCCGCACGGCCCCGCTGCTGGCGGGGCAGGAGCCCGCGGGGGGCGGCGGGGGCAGCACCGCAGCCCCGCAGCGGAGCGGTGAGGGAATCTCCGCTGGGCATCCCCGGCCGAGGGGTCCGAGCTGCCCCGGCCGAGGGATGCGAGCTGCCGGGGAGCCGGAGCAGCGCCCGCCCGTCTCTTCTCCCCGGTGAGCGGGCTGCCGTCGGGTTCCCGGCTCGCTCGCTCTCTGTCCGTGCCGTCCCGCTGCTGCTGTCCCTCCGACTTTTCGAAACTTCTGTCCCCCAGAGGCAGCTGCGCGTGGAGGAGCCCGAACTCAGGTAAAACCCACGGCCCTCCACCCGACCCGCGCTGGGAGGAGCGGGGCAGAGGCGCAGGTGAGAACTCCGAGTGCCGGGTTATGTGCGGAGGAAGAGCGCTCAGGTTTTTAAGACGAACCCATTACAACTCTTGCTTTTGTGTTCCAGCCTTGCATATATTTTAGTATTTTCATCGTCAAGCTGCGATGCTGAAAACAGAGTAAGATATTACATGATTTTTTTCCATGGGTAATTTAGAAGTCTGCATTGGAGCCTCATGTGTTAACTCTCTAATGAATTAATTTAGGAAAATTGTGCAGTGGATATTATTAAACATTTTTAAGAAGGCTATATTGTTTGTGTAATTTTTTTGGTTTTCCTTCAAAGTCTTGTTATTTTAACAAAGAAATAGTACAGGATATCAATTTTAGCAAAGTAATATCAGATATAAGTTGCTCTGTAAGGAGTTTCAAGTAGTCTGTTGCTTAAACTGTACCGTAGAGTATGCTTTGCTGAGGAGTACACCACTGTCTGCTTTTATAGAGAAAGACATAAAATGGCCTTCAGTTTTATAGCTTGTAAAATGGTTTTAATGAAATATCTCCAGTGTTCATGATGTGTTGTAAGCATTTTGAGATGCTGATCTCTGTCTCTCTTGGTCCTCTGTGACTATGGAGTGACTCAACAGAGGTCTGTAAAAGTACCTGATGGGTAAGGCTGCCGGGACAATTTCTCCCCAGTGCCTTTAATATTTGATCGATTCATTAATGATGGATAGTACAGAAATGGGCACTGGCTTGGGCAGGTGCTGGATGTAGGGACCTTGAACGGTGAGTTGCTCTTTAATTGGTACACAAAACACTGCCCATAGTACCCACAGTACACAGACATGCTGTACTGGGTGAGAAACTTAGTATAGTTGGGAAAGGTATTTGCTGTTCCCTTCAGCTTTGTTTTAAAATGCAGGTCCTGCGAGCTTATGATCAGTGATTCCGGGAAGGAAAAAGAGAGACATCCTTCCCCTCTCCCAAGATAACTAGTGGTTAATGGTTAATGTTATCTGGCTGGTTGGGAAACAAGCTGATTTGAGGCTATTAACTGCTTTTCTTACCTTCAAATTGTTAATCACTTGAATGGGTTTCATGTTTTACAATAGCCTCCACTGTGAGTTGAGTTAAAGTTCCTGTGGAGTGAGAAAGAACAACTTTCTCTTGAAGTGATCACAGAAATATTTTCCAAATCCTAGTCCTTGTCAGTAGCCTGTTGTCTGCTCTCCATACAAGCTATTAGGGTGTATGAGTAAAGCTAACACAAGTTGCTCACCTTCCTGATCTGAGGGAAGGGGGCTCTTGTTGCACACAAAACTTGAGTGTGACTAGTGGGGAACTCAGTGTGACAGGCTTTGAAGCAGTGGTAAGGTGTGAGGAGATCTATCCTGCTTTGTTCACCTGAGTTCACTCCTGCTCCTCGTTCAGTCACAGCCTAAACTGGGAACGCCTGTGCCAAATCACTAAGGGGTTCAGCAGCAGAAGGGTGACGTGGTCAGGCTGATGGTGATGGTCTGAAGTTCAGTAAGGTGAAATGTCTAACCAGCATCTGACTGTTGTCGTCTTGTTTTGCTGAGAAGGTCACGTGTGTTTAGGATGTTCGGACAATACTGCTTCTCTCCATGTTGGGAAGCAAGCAGTCTGTCAGCCTTCCTGGACCCAGGACAAAAAGTCAGGGATCTCAGCTCAGTTCATGCTCCTCCTGACATGTGAACTGCCACGTGAATGAGAGGGGCTCAGTTGGAGCCCAGCAGCCAGACTGAAGTCCTCTGGACAAAGAGTTTATCTGCTTATGTGCAAACATACTCTAAGCCAGTTCAGTAAATGAAAAGGGCACCTGTGATGGCTGTGTCAGCTCTTGCCAAATGCTGGAAGCGTCAAGCCCTCCATTTCTGGAGCAAGCCCACGCAAGGTCGCCCAGCTGGACCTAAAACTGTGTTAGCAGGATAAGGTGTATTCAGGCTGCGATGTGTAACTGTCACTGCTTCAGTAGCCGTGGTGGGTGATCCCTCCTGTGGGGATGGGGTTTTTGGTCCTTTCCCCTGGACTTCTCTGCAGTACTGGTCACACTTCGGCACCTCTGCTCTCCACGCAGCTACAACGGGCAGAGTACGAGTGTGTCTGTAGGGCAGGGTCTCACATCAGCAGTTGCCTGGAGCTGAATGAGGAGAAGGAGATGGGCGGTGCTTGTGGGCAGAGGAAATCGGGATTCACTGAAAGCCACAGGCTTCCTCTGTGATGGACAGTTCACGTTCTCTCAGTCTTGCTGGAGAACTGCTGGCGTTAAACTTTCCTACATTCAGCTACCCGGACACTTGTAGCTGTTTGTGTGGTCAGAGAGGTTCAAGCAAAGCTCCAGGCTTTGGTCTGTATGTTCACAGTGCAGGACGATTATGTGATTGAGGGTGAAGGGCGTGGGAAATAACTCTGCTCCTCTGACAGGAGAGATGTCTGTCTGTCTTTATGGGAGAGGTGAACTTCTATGGCAGCTGAAAACTCTGACAAACCTGACCACCCTGATATCCCTGCACTGGGGGAGTTGGGAAGCAAAAGAACTTCCCTGTAAAACTTACCAAGAGAAATCACATTACTCCACTTTCCATGTGGGAAGGTGAAATGTACGTTGATGTGCCCAGTGCTGTTATTGGAAGGTGCTCAGAGCACTAAGCACAGATTAGGACCCAAGTAGGAAATAATATGAGTGAACCATGTATTATGTGGCACATGCAGGATCAGGACCAGCCAAAGGCTGCTGGCATGGCTGAGTTTTACAGCTTTCCATTTCTGGCTCTGGCTAGCTTTACAAGTGTGAAAATCATCACTAAAACCAGCCAATGTTTTTCAGTGAGTAACCTGCTCCCTGGGCAGAGGCTCTGCAATACCCTTCCTTAGCTCTTCTGAACTCGCTGCAAACTTAGGCACACAGCCCAAACATGCATTCCCTGGAAACCCACGTCTCCCAGAAGCGCTGCCTGGAGCTTTGTGTGCAGAGAGCAATTTCTGCTGCCTCACGAGCCCATTTCCCTCTTGGGAACATCACCTCTTGGGGGATCCAAAACCTCTGTGGGGGCAGGCAGTGCAGGTATAACTCTAACGAGGTCACTAGGCTCAACTGGATTTTAATCCTCTGGATATACACCATACACTGCTGTTTGCACAGTGCGGGGGATTTTGTTCTTGGGCTGTCACACCGGCCAAAGTCAAGCGTCGCGCAGAAGTCTGCGCGTGTTATGTCAACACAGTTACCTTTGTCAGCCAAATGCAAACTCTCATAAGAAATACTAGATCCGTTTGACAAGCCCTCCAGCCAGAAAACTGTGTTGACTAACAGGAGTTGTGTTTCCACCCCTGGTCGCTGGCCGCTCCCTGCCCCGCCGGGAGCATGGGCAGGGTGACCAGCCTGCACTTCCCGGGTCAGCCGTTTGCCCTCTGGAAATCCTGGCACAGTGCTAAGTTTTTGTTTGCTTGAGCGGGGTTTTTTATTTATTATTCCAAGACCTCTGGAACTTCCTGGCTGGCCTGGGACATGTTTCTGGTGTTCTGTTTTTTGGTTTTTTTTTTTAAGTCAGTGTTGGGAATTTGGTGAGCTCCTTCGTATAAACCTCCCTCTGAGTGCAGGTTTTCTAATTACAGATGTGAAGGATGGTTAGCAGATGGTGTTGGGTATCTTCCCAACTGACTTTTCAGAGAATTTTGCTTCTATAGCTGGGATTTAAGTCATCCATATTTACAAATATAGAAAGTAATGCTTATACTTCCAACATCTTGTGTATCAGGATACTTTCACTTTTTTAGCATCACGCCCATTGTATTAATAGATTGTTTCTTTTTTTCCTGATATACCTATTGCCAGTAGTTCTTTTGATATCTTTTAGCTTTCTTTATTAAATGTGTTGATTTCTAGCTCTTAATTTTATAGTAGATTTTCAATTTGTTACATATTTTATTTAATTTTTAAATTTGGTTCTTGTCTTAAAAAATTCTTTTTTTAAACCACATAAACATGTTTTTTAATATAGTACTGCTGGTTTTGGTGCGAAGGAGGGCTCTACTAAGGCATCTTTAAACATTTCCCAATAAGGATTGTCACATTTACTTATATTTAGGTGTTTTCTCTCGGTTATTTTTGTTTGATTGTTTCTAGTTTTGGTAAACTGACCTTTCAGAGATGTTATGTTGGACCGTGTTCTGTTTCCTTACCTCAAATGCAGTTGAGAGCTCTGATTGGTTTTCTTCCAGCTACTGCAGGATTTCCTTGTCCTAGAAAGCTATCTATATGTAGGTGTGTTGAGATTTATTTATTTTTTTTTTTTAGCACCACAAACCCTCCAGCATCTGCCACAAGCCTGAAATTACATCTCTTCTTGCTGTAGATTGTGGGTAGATGCTTCAGGAGCTGCTCATCTGTTCTGCTGATTCATTTGTCTACAGAAAACTCCCACCAGTGCTGCTGATGTACCCAGCCTCAGGCCCTCTGCCCCTGTGGGTGCTGGAGTGGGGCCATTGGCTGCAGGAGGTGGGAGAAACAGGAGTGACAGTAGGATGAAACCTGCTGCAAAATCAATTTGGATCAAGGGGAAGAGTGAACTTTAAGCATAATAGCAGTGCAAAGTGGGGAACAGTCTTGATCTGTCTTTTTCTAGAAGGTGACTTGCATAGTGAGACACAGGCCTGGCATCTGCTTGGTCCATGTCAGAGCTGTCCAAGAGGTCTGTGTCCAAGCTGATGTGGAGCGGTCTCCAACAGCATCTTCACCTGTTCCCGCTTGGGTGAGGGTTCAGGTTGGGTTCCCACCCAGGGCCTGGCACATCCCTCCTTCCATCAGTGCTGCTCTGGGCTCCTCCTGGGCTGTGGGAGCAGCTTGGTGCCCGGAGTGTTGAGGAGGAGGCTCAGAG
Source organism: Myiozetetes cayanensis (assembly GCF_022539395.1). Lineage (NCBI taxonomy): Eukaryota > Metazoa > Chordata > Aves > Passeriformes > Tyrannidae > Myiozetetes > Myiozetetes cayanensis. The sequence goes on along the minus strand of NW_026087159.1, from coordinate 11,171,520 downwards.
CCGCCGTCCTGCTCAGAGTGGCATTTGTGGCCCTGTTTGCTGCTGCTCCCATGCTGTGCTCCGGGAGGTCCCTCAGGCATGAGCAGCTCCCAAGTTTCTTTGGAGTGCAGTAGCTTCAGAAGTATTTCTAAATTGGTCCTTCATGCAGCTCCATAGGGGTTCCCAAGGGCATTCCATCCCCTCAACTCTGTGAGGTCAAAGCCATCGATATTTGGGTTTGCTTTTCTTTTTCTTTTCTATTTTTGTTTCCCAGGGGAAAAAAACCCCTTCGTGTATTTGCAAGTATTTTTAGGAGTGTTGGATCTCGGGAGCCCCTTTGTGAAAGTCTGTGTAACTTCCAGAAGAAATCTCTTTCTCTCTCTTCTCCCAGGCTTTGGTTTTCAGGACAACCCCAGTTTGGAGCAGGACTTGAACACAGTGTTGTAAGTTGTGGATGTGTGGCTGGGGAATGGAGTTGAAGCACTGTTAGTCACTCAGTAAGTCAGGAGGACTCAGCATGCACTTCCGGTTGTACCAGTGGTTTAAGAGCCAGATGGTATGTGGTCAAGTGAGTGATTATATGATAAATACATGATTCGAGAGGAATGAATCATGTTTCCACTAGAAACAGTATTTCTGGCATTTCTGAACTGAGGAAGATTTGTCTTTGCAGTGTTTAACAAAAGTTCTGTTACACACGTAGGTCTCTATGCAGTTACTCACAAATTAGTTGAAACCAAAATCCTGATGATCTATGCCCAGGGCTGGTTCTTTGCACCCATCCAATCCACTTAGTCTCCTGCTTGCATCTGCTGGCCAGTTTCAATGGCAAGAGCCATCCAGATCTCATTGTCCTCCCACTTCCTTGTCCCTGAGTCCCATCTGCAGACTGCTGAAAAACCCTGTCTAGCCTTTTTAGGGATTTGCATTTGCCCTCACAGTGCATTTGTCAGCACTTGGTTTTGGGGCCAGCAGAGAGTCCCCAGCTCAGAGGAGAGCAGGGTCACAGCAGCCTTAGCAGGAGGGATCCAGGCTTGCCTCTCTGCTGGTGAGGGAAGAACGGATGAGAGCTGTGTTTTTAGGCCCACTGACAGAGGAGGGAAGGTTTGGGGATGTCAGGGGAGGCATGTGAGGTTCCTACTCGTGTCCCTGAGGGAACAGTTAGGCAGGGATGGCAGTGTGGTGGCACTTCCCTTGTGCTGCTGTTGGTTTTTCTTGGCTGGTTCCTAGGAAAATGGATTATACCACATTCAAACTATTCACTACTGGATTTAATAATATTGCAAAAATAACTTACATACAAAAATGAATTTTCTTCAGAACCTTGTGGTATTCCATGGAAATGCTTTCTGTTTATATGCCAGTGTTGCCAAGCATGTACTCCAAAGCCAGTTTCATGCAAGTCATCACTCTTTTAAACAGAATGCAAGAACAATAGCTTGTGTCACTAGCTTGGCCCCGTGCTGTCTGAGGACACAGTGTCTGTGTGTTGTATCATTCTCTACCTGCAGCTTTTCCCTGAAGTTGTCTGGGTCATATCTCTGTGTTGGCATCGCCAGAGAGGTGGGGAGCAGAACCAGGGCTGAGTGGCTGGGAAGCCTTCCTCTGCCACTACACCTTTGCCAGCTTAGTTTGTTTTTCAGCCTCTGCACCTATAGAGAATGTTCTTCTGTCTCTGCATGTCAAGGGTCTTCCTCCTCATCCTTTCTTTTGAGATGCTCTGGGACTTTCTGGACATTGCCTCAGTTGTGGAGTGGCTGGGAAGGTGGTGAAGGTCTCTCAACCCTGTCCTGATGTCTTCTCTGCAGAGCTGAGTGAGCCAGCCCAAATAAAAGCCAACCCCAGTCCCTGGGATTGATTGCCCAGCCTTACAGCACCCCCAGGACAGGCCTGTGGCTCCTCTGTGTTGTTGGGGAGGAGGAGGTCAGAGCTGAAATTCAGGAAGAGTTCAGCCAGTGGTGCCATGAGGATGTGGGCATAAAGAGCATTAACTTAACCTCAAGTGTAGTAAACACTCTTTTCAATTCCTGGTACAAAGATTAAAGGCAAGGCATGGAAACAAAACTATTCCTGGAAGAGGCTTCCAGTAGCATTCGGAAGAGTTTGGAGCTGGCAAAGTTAATATTCCTGCTTTCCTCTCAAGCTTCCCTCTCATCTCCACTCTTCTGACTCTTGGTGGAGGGCAGATCACGCTCACACTGTCAGTATCTGTTAATATCTGACTGAAATTATCTGTCTCTTTTGAGGCTTGCACTGTTAGCTTATTTGCAAATGGCCAGTGTGATCGCAGCACCTCAATAAACAGCAGGAGCAAAGATCATAGAAACCTACAGTGGTTTAGGTTGAAATGGACCTTTAAAGGTCATCTGGTCCAGCCCCCCTGCACTGAGCAGGGACATCCTCAACTAGATAAGGTTGTTCAGAGACCTGTCCAACCTGACCTTGAATGTTTCCAGGGATGGGGCATCTACCACCTCTCTGGGCAACCTCTTTTGGTATTTCACCATCCTCATTGTAAAATACTTTTTCCTAGTATTTAATCTAAATCTACCCTCTTTTAGTTTAAAACCATTAGCCCTTGTCCTGGCACAATAGCCTCTGCTAAGAAGTTTGTCCCCATCTTTCTTGTAGACCCCTTTAGGTACTGGAAGGTGCTCTGAGGTCTCCCTGGAGCCTTCCCTTCTCCAGGCAGAACAACCCCCCCTCTCTCAGCCTTTCCTCCATAGGAGAGGTGTTCCAATATGAAGATGATTTAAGGAGTTAGCTGTCCTGTCCTCTGCTTTCTGTCACTGGTTCTGCCTGTTTCCTTTCTGACCTTTCCAAATATATTGGCACCATCTCTGGGGTTTTCAATGCTCTGCTTTGCAGGGAGAAATTAGGCTTGAATGAAGTACACTGGTCCCTTTTGTGAAAAAGTAGATGTTGTCAAGGCAGAGATTATATCTCAGCTTTTTCAAGGGAAGACTATAAATGATAAAAACCTTTTCTACCATACCTAAGATGTGAGCATTAAGTCAGTGGTGAGCTCTGCCTTTATGTCTTGTGTCTTAAACAGTCTTTTTTATTAATTGAAACTGATTAGGCAAAAATTTTGGACTAAGTTGAAAGCTTGCTGACAAAACTCCTTAGAGTCAGTGTAGCTGATAGGCACTAAAATGGTCAGACATTGCAGTATGGATTGCAAGCTCTGCCTCTCTCGTGCTCGTCCCTGAGAGGTTTCTGTAGGAAAGGCAGAACTATGGGGTGAAAAACACGGGTGTGACCTGTGCACAGCACCCTGTGTTTTAAGGGTTCAACAAACCCAGCCTGTTGGAAGGTGCCCTCCTTCAGGTCACTTCTTGCCCAGGTTAGGAGTGGACTGAACCTCTAGGCATAGGTGGGGGTCTTCTGGTCCTTCAGGGATAGAGTGAGAGAATGGTTTTGTTTGGAAGGGACCTTAAAGATCATCTCATTCCATCCCCACTGGCACCAGCGTTATCCTCATAGGAAAATAGAGAATTTGTTAGGCAGTGCACTCATGTTGTTCCTGACAGGTGCTGATGACCCAGTTCTTAATGACCCAACACTTTGCTGGGGACTTGAGAGGGCCCTGCTTTCAGGAGGACAAAACATTCCCTGCCTGGTCTAGATTCCTGTGGAAAGGTGAGGTGATACTTTCTGCCACCACCTAGCTTGAAGTCCTTCCAAAAGACAAGTCAGGACAGAGGAGCTGGAAACTGATGGAAAACCTAGGTGGGAAAACCAGGGTTTCTCATGCAAGGCAGTGAGGAAGTAAAACTGACTTGCCCTGCCTAATTAGGACAATAGACTAATTAAGTAATGAGAGAAGCCTTTCTAGTGTGAATGTACCATTGCAAGCCATTAATTAAAAGTCTTCCTAAATCCCAGGCTAGGCAAAGCCTTTGATAATAGTGTGCAAGAGCAAGAAATAACCAGCGTTGTGTCCCTTAGCACACACAGAGCCTTCTCCGCCTTCTCCGCGGAGTTTTTAAAATAATAAATTTGCTTTGGAATAAATTATACAGATATGGAAACAGAGCAGAGGGGAAGCAACAAACAGGGCTTACAAGGAGCTAGACTGTTTCAGTCTTGCTGTGGCAGCATCTGTTCTTCCTTACTGGTATTTTGACTCCAGTTCTCTCATTTGTTACTTCCTTTTTGAGACAAATTTCTCCCAGGAGAGGCTGGATTTCTTCTGATTGATCATTAGCCTTACAAAACCAGTGGCTGCTGCTGAGCTGTTCCCATTGCTTTGATGGACCAGGCTTTTACAGTTTTATCTTTGAAAGTGATTCTTTTGCCCATTTGTAACAAACGTGTAAAGATGCCCCTTTTTCCTCCCATGTGGAATGAAGACAAACAATCAAACTCCGACACCTTTTCCCTGGAATGTGATCCTGGTTTGTAATCAACCCTTCTACCACAGAAGATAAAATTTGGCAGAGATGGCTGGCATGAAGGCACTCCTGGTGTTAAAGGGAAGGGGGCTGTGCTGTAAAGTTGTGTACTGTGGTCCTGTGCTTGTTGCCATGCAGCTCTAGGACTGGGGTGATACACTTGTGTTGTAAGGGTCCTTACTGCAACCCTGGGGTGCTGTTGTACCAAGCCCTTGGCCACAAGCTGTCCTTAGCTGGGGTAAAATTCTCCCCAAACTGGAATGGGAGGATACAGCATGTCAATGAAGAGAGAGGGCTGAATAGCCCTTTGCTGAGATTTAGCTTTCTGTCATGGGCATCTAATTCATTTTGAAATAGAAAGCTGACCAGTTATTCTACACCATGTCATTCAAGAAAAGCACTTCTTTATTTAAGGAAGAAGAGAAGCCAGTTCTTGCGAAGCATTAATTCTGTTTGTCCTTCCACACACCCTTGCTTCTCTAATTCTGCTGAGACTGATCTTTCACTGAGGAAATGAGGAAGGTTGGGAAAAGGTGCTGTGTTTGGGGCATCTAAAGGCGCTTGGTTGCTGACTGCAGGATGAGGATGCCAGCACAGACAGGCGCCTGGCAGAGTGTTGCACTTCTGTCTTCAGAAACCAGTGACCCTTTTTGTTCTGTTGGGTCTGTTTTAACTCTTGGACTTTCCTCAAAGCAGGGTTCTCAGTGTGTGCTTTTTAAAGTATTTGGGTTGGATTCAAATTGGCAGCCCAGTAAATACTGTCAGTAGCTGGTGGCAGAGCTGCATTTGTTGTGGCATCCTGGCTGCAGTGCCACTAGCAGAGCATAATGTGTTCCTCTTTGCATTAGAGGGGCAGATGGTTGGTGCCGTGTCATGGATGTTGGTGTTTTAATTCCAGCAGCAATGCAGGTAGAGTGGGTGCTCGTCCCAGGACACGACTGTCTCTGCTGGGTCACTTGCACTGGTTTTGCAAGAGGAGACGGTCCTGTGTGCTGCAGGAGGCTGCCTGGGAGCCTGCCGTGCCAGTGCTGTGTGTAGGCTGGCCATGCTGTGGCCCTGCTGAAGGCTGGAGTGCTGACCTAAGAGCACACAGGGCCTGCAGAGCTTGGCACGTCGCTGCTGGGAACAAAGGCAGTGGATGTGACATATGGATTGTCCACGTGTAGGGTGGTGGGTGCCTGTCCTGTTGTCCTGCTGGACTTTGCATTCCTGGGGACGGGAGAGTGGGGGAAAACAGGGTGGATTCAGTAGAGAGAATCACTCTTGCCCTCCCAGGCATCCTAGAGCTCAAAAGAGAATCACGAAATCATTAAGGTTGTAAGAGACCTCCAAGATCATTGAATCCAACTGTTAACCTAACACTGCCAGGTCTGTCACTAATCTGTTTGCCTATATGCCACATCTACATGGGTTTTTTTAACACTTCCACCAGTTTTGTTGCCTTTCTTTGGACACAAATCACTTGAACATTACTTGAACAAATACTTGAACATCTAATGGCAAGGTGGATAATGTGCAATCATGCTAAAAAGATAATGTATAAAAGTCTTCTGATTTGGGACCATTTGTCCTTCTGATTGGTGCTGACTTTAAAGGAGATGAGGTCTCTGCTGGAGTGGCCTTGAAGTAGCACAGGAATAGAACAGGGGAAGCTGTTGTGGAAGTTCCCTGCAGTGTTGGTGAAAGGACAGCCTGAAATTGAAGTGTCCTTCAGTGGCAAAAGAGATCAAGGTAGTTTTGAATACAACCCCTTTCTTACACCCCTGCCTGTGATCTCTGTGGCTGTGTACTTGTCAAAAATGGTTTTCAGTTTCCTGTTGTGGAGGGTGTGAGTGGTTAGAAAACTCTTGTGCTGGCTTTCTGGGCAGTTTTGAACAAACCTCAGTGCTGTTGATATCCCTGCCACAAAACTGGGCCTGGCAACATTTATTCTTATCCTTCACCCTTTGGAAAGTAAGGCAGAAGATGTGATTTATTCAGCATGGTGATGAGCTGTGGGACTGCTGCTGGACCAGCACACTTCAGACCCACCATGTGCTGCTTTCTCTCTCCTAGACAAAGAGATTTAGAGCTGTGGTACCTGGAAGAAGCTAAGATGTATTCGTGTCCATCTATCCTGCTTCCAGCTGGGATAGAGTTAATTTGCTTCCTAGTAGCTGGTACAGTGCTGTGTGTTTTATTTAGGACTGGGGCAATGTTGATAACGCACTGATGTTTTAGTTGTTGCTAAGCTTGATTTAGTGTTTACACTAACTCAAGGACTTTTCAGCTTCTCATGCTGCCCTGCCAGCAAGGGGACTGTGGGGCACAAGAAGCTGGAATGGGACATAGCCAGGACAGCTGACCAAAGGGATATTCCAGACTATAAATCATCAAACTCAGCATATAAATTCGGGGGAATGCTGGCCAGGGGCCGCTGCTCAGGGGCTGGCTGAGCATCAGTTGGCAGGTCCTGAGCAATTGCATTGTGTTTCACTTGTTTTGTATGTTCTGATTCTGTTATGATTGTTATTACTTCCCTTCCAATTCTGTCCTATTAAACTGTCTTTATCTCAACACACGAATTTTGCCCTTTTTTTTTTTTTTTTTCCCTTAATTTGCTCCCCCATCCCACTGGAAGGAGAGGGAAATTAGCAAATGTCTGTGTGGTGTTTAGTTATCTGCTGAGTTAAACCATGACACCACCCCGTGTTCTGGTTTACTTTACTTCTGTCAGTAGTGCCTAGTTCACGTTTTAACAGCTTCATCAGGGATAACACTTCCTCCTCTTGAACAGTGCTGGTGGCGGGATGTGAGACCTATAGATCAGCTGCCTGTGGAGCTATAGTTTCACCTTACATTGTATTAGTTTCTCTGTCTCATTCCTTCTCCCTTCGTTTAAAGTTACTTTTGCTTTTAGGTGCATTTCCAAGCTGTGGAAAGCTACTGACATTCAGAAACTCTCAACTTCCATCACCAAGAGCACAATTCTTCTGCATTCTCTATCAAAAAGTGTATTATAATTCATTATTCCACTAATACCCAAGTTTTCAAATGCTTAGGGGTTGCTTTTTAAACACATTAACTCTATTAATTCAGAAGGCACATCTGCTAATGCATCAAATCTGGTCTTCCTGCCTCTTGTATTTCTGTGTCTTCCTCACAATCATGCTGTATTAATTTCTTCAGAGACTGTCAATGTTTGCCTATAATTGTGGTGGTAGAAGTAAAAAGCCAGCTAAAATTCAGAGCAGGACAAGGCAATCTTGATATGGAATTTGAAAGTGCTGCAAAATTACACATAAAAGAGATCAAGCACCTCTGCTTCTGCCCTTTCCCTTCCCTCTGAGTAGTAAATGACTTGCATTAAAGCAGTTTAACTGAACAACAAAACACAGGTAAATGTAAGCAGCAAAAAGACAGAAATAGAGCAAGAGGAATCCAAAATGATTTTGTGAAGCAGCGTGGTGCCTTTTAACATAAGATCTGTGTTCTGAATCATTGTGCAGAAACATAACCCTTAGTCCCTGTAAATGGATTTGGATAGCGTTTAAAAGGAAAGTGTGAGATGAAGTTTGGTGTTTGGGTTTGCTTTCAGTGAGCACACTGTTTTTGGGGTCACCTCTGCTGCCATCTCCGTCCCCCCTTTCCTGTGATGCTCCCATGGAAATGGGCCAAGACAGTTTCACACTGGGAAGTGATGGAAAGGCAATGAGTGGGGTTTCAGAACATGGAAAATATTTGCTCTCTTCTGCCAGTCTTCTCCTTCCTTTTCCTTAATCTCTGAACATCTCCACGCATAATCTCATCTATAATTATAGCTGCACTGGAACCGAGAGGGTGGTACCTATTAATCACTTAATTAATATTTATTTGTTCACATAAATTTAATTCTTTTTCACCTAAGTTAAAACCCAGATTTTTATTATTATTTTAGTTGTAGTGAGGGACAAGATCCTCCCTGAGCCTCCTTTTCTCCAGGCTAAACACCCCCATCTTCCTCAGCTGCTCCTCATCAGACTTGTGCTCCAGACCCTTTGGCAGCTCCATTGCCCTTCTCTGGACACTCTCCAGCTCCTCAGTGACTTTCTTATCATGAGGAAACCAAAACTGAACACAGGATTTGAGGTGTGGCCTCACCAGTGCCAAGTACAGGGGGACAATCACTGCCTGTTTTCCTAGCTCACGGCTTCATCTAATTCTAATTTTTTCACACCATTCAGAAAACTTCCCTGAACAGGGAGCAGGAAAGACTATGGAAAGCTGAGCATGTGTTGGCTCTAGTGGTCTAGCCTTCTACAGTCTAATTCCTCATCCAATTAGCAAAGCATGATAACTAGAGGGCAGCATTTTGTGTAAACTGATCAAGACAGCCCACTGCCTTGCAGGGTTGTGCAGAGCAGGTTGTAAATCAGGCAGTGCCTCTTAAGATTCATGTGGCTTCCTCCGCTTCTCTGAGTAGATAAAAGGAGCATAAGGGAGAGCAGGTATTGCTCATGCCAACTTTACACATACTTGGCTGTGATGCTTCTTTTAGGAATGTTTCCTTCTCCAAAGAACCAAATAAGAGCTGTCATCCTGAAAATGATGACTAATTAAGAAACTGCAACATGGAAATTTTAGGAGAGGGAACAGCATGTGACCCTTATAAAAGGCTGTAGCAATTGTGGAGGACAAACAACTGGATTTAGTTCCTGGCGCTACCTTTAAACATTCAAATGTGAAGTAAGCCAAGAGGAGCTGGTTGTACAGCTGTTTGTGCATCACTGATGGTGTGCTCTGGTTTTGCTCCAACACCTTCAAGCCAAAACTTTGGAAGAGTTTCAGTAAGAAAAGTACATTGTAATTACACGGCGGTTAAGGAGATACCATTTCTTGACAGAAGTGTATTTGGCCAAATTTTAAAGACTTTTTTTCTCTTCTTCCGTGTCTACTTCTGTTTAAGACCTGCTTTGCAACACTGGCAGTAAAACCAAAGCTTTTTTACTTCAGAACGTGGAGGAAGATACTGCAGATTTAGTGTTTAGGCTGGATGTACTTTATTGGCACCACCACGGGGGAAGCCTGATTCAGATTTATTTGCAGAAATTTCACCATTTGGCAGTGCTGTCTGGCAGAGTTCCTCTTGATTTTCAAATGACTGAATATTAGGATTGGTCTGATTAGAAAGTTTTGTTTGAATGGGAACTTCAACTAAACATTACCTGTGAACTTTCTTGGGATCCTGAGGCACGCACGTGAATGTTAAGAGTTTAGAAGAAGCCAGTAGTTCCTGATCAATTTAATTCCCATATCTTTTTGAAAAGTTCGAAATAGAACTTTTCCAAAAGCTTTTGTCTAAATTTAAATGGACTGTTTATAGCAACCAGCCAATAATATACTGAGCAAAATGTGCTGAGCGTGTGAAGCAAACAGGGTTATTAAGCCATGAATAAATCATTGGTCCAAATCAACTTGCACTAACGATAGTGCCCATTTAAAGAAAATGTACCACGTAATTCAAAGTGTTTTAGAATTAATAATAATAATTACATTATTAATCACCAGGAGGCAATGTTTCTTTCCCTTGTGGCTGAGGAAACCTTAGTAATGCAGGATTTGTACTTCTCTAGATATAAGCCTCTAATTTCCCCATGGCAATCATCTTGGACACATGCCATTGTATGGGATTATTCCCCTCTGCTGAATGGGGAAAGGCAAAGAAAGATTACAAATTTGGCCCTGTATATTGTTTTAGCAAGAAAATGACTTTTTAATTTCTCTACTATGGGGAATTGCTATGTCCAGATTTGAGTTTTGGTATTTAGAATTGGAACAAAAAGACAGAATTCACTGCAGACTGGAGAAGGTTGATTCCAGCTTGTCAAAACACTTTATTACTGTTCAAAAATGTAAATATAAGCATATAAGGTAAAATTGAACTTTTCAAGGCAGCTCCTTCTGGCAGTTGGCACAGGGCACAGGACCAGATGACCCTCGGGTCTGCTTTGATGTGGCTGTTCTCATGCTGAGAGTGTTCATCAACCCTTTGGTCTCCGTGAGGTATTGAGAAAACACTACCTTAGCAGTCCTCTGTGGATTAATTCAGTGTGGTAAATATTGATGTTATTTGTCTGGCTTTCTGAAAACTTAGTGATCCTCAGAAAGTTTCAGACATTATTTATAGAGAGAGCTCAAAACACAGGGTACTAAACCAAAAGGAAAGCAATCAAAATGTGACCTTTCTGAGAGCTTGTCCAAGACACCATGTATTGCAACTCCTTGTCTTAGTGCTGTGATTTCTGGGGAAGCCTGTTATTTATTGTATTGAAAATAACTATTTGACTTCATACACTTTAGATATATACAAGTATATTCCCAATCAAGAGGGAGAATTTAAAGTTACTTTATGAGCAAGTACTTTCTGCAGTTCTTACTTTTTATGGTGCTTGATGCTCTTCATCCTCCTAAAACCTGGAAGCAGGACAGTTCATGCCATGGGATGGGATGAGATGGAGAACAGAAAAGCACCAGAAACAACTTCTTAACTTAAAATGTTGCCTACAACTCCCTGTTAAATATACCCCTCAGAAACACTGTTAAAGTGGTGGTCCTGATGTTGTTGCCACAGGAGCAGTGTGAGTGTTCCTGCTCTCTTCAGTACACCGGGATCAGCCCTGTTGGCAGTGTCCCGAGTGGCAAAGAAAAGAGGGAATTTACCCTTGAGAAGGCAAGTACCAGGTGGGTTAGATTTCCTACAATATCAGGTTTCTCACTGCAGTCCCTTTTCCTTGTCCTTTGCTGAAAAATAGAAGAAAGCACCAAGGGAGTGGGATAGAAATGAGAAAGAGAGGAATGGTAAGGACATGAAGGATTCCCTGGTCTGTGGGGTGTGGATTTATGTGCCTCATAAAAGGGCTCACGTTTGCGAATGGTTTTCTGCTTTTCCTAGTGAGAAGCAGTCATCCAGTTCTGTTCTCTTGAAGAGAAGGATAATTTATGCTCTCAGCATGAGTGCTATTCCCAATTTTCCACATCCCTTCAGTGCCTCTACCATGTCGTGTGAAGATTTCTTTTTGCCGAGAAAGGTTGGGCCGGATGATCCCTGGGGTCACCTTCCAGCCTGATATTCTGTAATTCTATGATCAAGTGTGCATGTTGGTTCTTGTTATTTTTTTTTTTTGCCTTATGTGGTTGTCTGGTGTCCTCCATTAAGGCCTCTGTGACTGTATCTCTGGGAAAGGTGGGTAGATAGGTAGTCATTCTCTTAATACTGTGTGCCAGAGTCAAAATCTGTGTAATTATCTAAATGACTGCATACCTTGTAGGCTGTAGAGTTGAAGAAATTCATGGCTTCTAAGCTGGAATTTATCTAATATCTGGTTTTGTGTTGGATATTATGTGGGTAATTCACATTGTGTCATCCAAGTTTGCAAAATACATCTCCAGAGTATTGGGTTTTGGATGGTTAGTAATGAACATTAATCATAATTAAAGGCATGTCATTTTTTGAACTTTTGAATTTGTGTCCTCTCAGTGTTTATGTGACTGTTGCACCAGCTGCAAACATTGTTGTAAACACAAGACCACATCCATGGAAAAAAATCTGTAAATGATCAGGAGACTTTGATGGATACTGAAGTAGGGCTCTCCTTTCATGGCATTTAAATAAGGTTAACAGTGCTGTTACCTTCCCAACACATTTTCCCTTTTCTTCATAATACAGAGAAGAGCCAGCTTTGCCTTCCTTTACAACAGAGCCCTGCACATGGATAACAATCCAAATTATTCCTGATACCATCTTTATATAACATTTGCACATTGCAGGAGGATGAGTAAGTGAGAGAGGGTAAATATTTAGAGAAGAAAAAGGTACTCTCATAGCCTCACTAGTGGGTGTGTGACATGGACACATCACCCCCAAATGTGTATCAGGCTGCACCGTGGTGAGGTGGGGCACAAAGCATCTTTCCCATCATGTGCCCAAAGAGGCTGGACCCTGTACTTCCAAGAATCCAGGAGGGTTGGGTTTGTTTCCAGAGGGATTGTTCCCACGCAGTCTCCAGCACGCTGCCCTGGCTCGGACTGCGTGTTGTGAGCAGAGCATTTCAATTTCCAGCTCTGCCTATAGGGAAATAAAGGAGCATGTGTTTTAGGACCTACTGCTTCTCCTTGCAGAGGTCGCACTAGTTCAGTGAGAACTGGCTCTGGCTTCCCATGACACAGCAATCTGAGGGGAAAAAATAAGTGAATCCTGGCTTAAATGGATAATGTGAAATGCAGATGTGTCACTCTGCCTTGCCCTGCTGTCTGCAGGAACAGGCTGAGCCTTGTGTTGCTGCTGACATGAGTCTTGCATTGTTCACTGAAAGTGTCAAAAGTGGAAGGCAAGCTGCACTTTTTGGGTCCCTAGAGGGAGTGTGCCATGCCCCTATCCCTGACTTCCCCAGCATCCCTCCATCCTTGTCCCCTTCCTCCCTCACAACCCGTCTCCTGGTTTCGGTCTTCCTTCAGCCAAATCCTATATGCAAACAACAGAGAGAAATGGGAGGGGGTATCATTTTCCTCCTGCTGTCACATCCATCACAGAATGAATTCAGGCGTGGCTTATGACTTTCAGGTGAACCAGCAGAAGTTCTGAGCATTGTCCTGCACATTCTGCTCTTGGTCCTGAGTGCAACCTCATGTTGAGGATTTTTTTTTTAATTGCATTGTGAGGAAGAATAAAATAGTGAGTTTGACATCTTCAGAAATTAAGGTTTTGATGCATAACTTCCTTGGGGAAAAAACCCAACACAACACTGTCAGTTTTAGAAAGAAAGTAAAAGAGCTTGAAGCCCCAGGGAAATATTCTGCTCCCATTTTGTTCATTCAGAAATTTCTTCTTGGTTGATTCACTGTAAATTACATTTTCTGAAGTAATAATGCAAAAATTGTGTTGTAGCAGGAGCCAAACACTCTTGTTCCAAACCAAAGGTTGTTTGTACAACCTGTGTATTGGTGCGTGCCAGGAAGCGAGGAAAAGAGCAGTGACACTCCAGATGCCACACTTAGCCAATCCTCCCATTTTCAGGTTTTTTAAATTACAAAGTTTATTTTATGTTTTGGATGGAATAACACAGATCCGGATCCAACAAACAGTCTGTCTTCAGTGGCCTGATAAATTGTTCTTAATTTTCTGGAATAGGTTAATTTCATTTAGGTAAGCAAAGGCAAAAAAAGCAGGCTTTTCAGGGCACTGCCAAATAGAAGATTAAGTCAGCATCAAATCCATTAGGGAATTGATTTTTCTATGTTGGCTAACACCATTTCAACCTCTTTGTCTTACTTTTTTTGTTTTCCTTGGGTTGCAATTTAAGTTACCCACCATCTCACTGCTGTATTGCAGCATTACATGGTGGCTGCTCTGCTTAAAACCAAGTTTACTGCCCTCTTAAAAAATTTTTTTAAGGAGATTTCGTTAGTTTTATTTTTTTCCTTGGCAACTTTTTCTTCTTCTGCAAATGTACCATTTCTTTGAAAACTCATTTCTGGAACTATGCAATCCTAACCATTGTTGTAGGCTACTGCAGAACATATCTGCAGCATTGAAGCTGCTTCTATAAATTGTGCATGAATATGTGTCCATTATTATTCAGTGCCAGCTTTGAGTTTCCTTTCTGGAAACCTGTTCCTGCTCTCCATGGTGCTCTTGCTTGTGGTTGTCTTGGAGGTCTTTGTTTTCCTCATTTTAGTTTTCTGTGACAGTGGTTTGGAGCCTCATGGATAGAGGTTCTGGTGTCAGTTGAAGTCTAACCACTGATGGGGACTTTTTTTACCTTTGCAATATTTCTGATGTGTCTGCCTTTTCTGGATTCTTTGCTAATTTCCTGATCTTGGATTTTTCAAGTTCTACCAAGAAATGTGTATGCTGGCAATTTCCCCTGCCTTTGCCAGTGTTGCTGAAGCAATCAGGATTTATGGGAAAAGTAATGGCTTAGAGGAGACTTCTGCTAATAACTTCTTGCCCACAATGAGATTTCATCTTTTAACCCGAGACATTGAAAATTAGTTTCACTTGAAGCAGCACCAACCTCTCCAGAGCACTGTTATTTTACCTCTGATTTTCTTGGTCTTTAGCATCATTTGTACAGAAGATTATTTAAATGTTGATCATCAAAATGAAACCAATTTTTACATAGGCTGGTTCTGCCTTTTGTTGAGTAAGACCTAGTGGGAGATGTGTAAGCAGCAGGAGCCTGAAGGGGAAACCAAGGCTGGACCTCAGTTCTTTAGTCTGTTGTCTCTGGGAACAGAGGATTAACTTTGGGCTCCAGTTACAAAGAGGGAATTGTCTGCAGGCTGTGTGTGACCACCTCTATTCCAACACAGGCATAAAGGAGACAAGGAAGACAGGACACTCCCAGTTTACCCATGAGCTGCATCACTGCTGACCTGCGGGGCCATAGGCAGCTTCTACCCTGTTCCAGGAGGACAAACGGTGTGGTTGTTCTTATGTGGTGTGATTTGGGCACTTTAGACACACAGTGGACCTTTCAAGTTATCCCCTAAAAATCAGCTGGTGAGGTTTCCCTGGAAGAGACCATCAGGCACTTTGCCCTCCAGTCATTGCACCTCTGGCAGCAAAATGTGCCTCTGGTACCATGGTGGGGGAACAACTCCATATAGCTGTGTGGGGAGAGAAGTTCAGCATTTCTCATGTAAACTCCTCCTGCTGTGGGGGGTTGAGGGGAATGCCAGGACCAGTAAATGGGGATGTGCCTCTGCCAGTTTTATGCCACTTCTTTTGGTAGTTCTTGTGTGTCACAGGCTCCTGAGCCTGCTCTGCACAGGGCTGTTCGGAATGAAGTGTTCAGGGTGGGAGAACTACCCTATCTCTCGTTTGTCCTTACATTCAGTTTTCCAATACGAGGCTAGCTCTGACTAATTGAATGCAGAATTACGCAGTGCAATCACCTCCTGTCCTCTAAAGAAACAGAGAATAAAACCTGTCAGCACTGCACCCTCCCGCTGTGGGATAATCTGGGGCTGGCTGGCTGGTTATGTACTTAATTTGTTTGGTTTGTCAGTGTTTATTTTGGGCCTGGTTGAAGCAAAATCCCCTCAGGAAATCATCATCCTTTGGCAAAATGTATAGCTTGGCTTGCAAGATGCTTTTTCAGCCCTGAGAACTCCCTGTGGTTGCTGTGGTACCTCCACAAAATCAATTCCGGGTGTGACTTGTATAAGCCTTGTGCAGTCCTGTCCCCTCCTGGCAATCCCATCAGTTTTCATGGGTGAGACCAGTGCCTGGTGGTGTACAGAAATTTTGGAAGTGCTGATTCTTGGCGAGGGGTGTGGCCTTGACCTATGTGGGAAGAAGGAAACGTGTGGTCTGGTCCAGGATGGCGTTGCTGTCACTGCTGCGGGCCCATCAGCATCCTCCATGTTGAGTACTTGCATGTTATAAAGGAATATTGGAACACCAAGTGAACAACAGTAAAATTCAGTCTGGTAAGATTTATTGGAGGATTTAAGCTGATACCAGATTAACATATTCATAGGGTTTTAGGAACTGCTTGGGTATTAAGAGTTACCTTTTCATGTGAAAACTTTGCAAGGGTCTGATGTCTGTTCTGTGCTAATGACTCAGTCTGTCTTTATAAGAGGTTGAATTTCTTTACATGGTGTTTTGAGACTGAGGGATGAAAAGAGGGAAAATGGCCCTTAATTTTTAACAAGTTCCCATTTGGTTTAACAGCTGCTGTGAGATCTGTCTTGTCTTTTCCGCTGTATTTGCCACTTTGGCAGTGTGTTTCTGGCTGTCAAGAGTCATATAGAGTTTTAATGAAGTGCAACACTTTTCTTTTTCTTTTCCCCACAGCTGTTATTTGTCATTTGATAAAACTCTGCCTTGTGAGAGTTTTATTCCTAAATAAATGATAAAAGGACAGCTCTTAGTAGAAGGCAGTGCTGGCATGAGAGTTTCTGCTTTGTTGCTAACATAGGAGAATCCATTGCTCTCCTTTTAAAGGACATGTTGTGGCTGAATTTGGGAAAGACTTTCAACTCCTGAGGGAACCAAAGTCGGCCTCTTCCCCTGTTCTGCCCTTTGGTGCTGTCCTGTCCTAGTTATGAGTTAAACTCCACGCCCTGCGCTCCCAGTGCCAAGACACTGACTTCTGGCAATCACTGTGGGTTTGTTTTCATTGTGATGCAGTAAATGCCGTTTGTTTCTCCACTGTGCTCCCAAACGAAGGCTGTGAGACTTGCTGAGTCAGCAGACGTGGACCTGTGCTCCTTGGGGTTCATCTTCTGCCCCTGGAGCTGGGAGATGAGGCAGTCAGAGCTGGGTGACATGGCAGCCTGTGCACGGCGTGTCCCTGGGGAGGCTCTTGGGTGGTTCAGACTGGAGAGTTCACTGCAAGATCTGGGCTCTGTTATTTTGTGTAAATCTCCTACTGAAGCTGCAAATCCTGGTTCCTGCTAGCTCTGACGTTACAAATAACCTCCTGATTCCTTAGAGCATATACAGATCTTGACTGAGTCATTTCAGTGTTAGACACTTCACGGGGTTGTGCAGGAGTGGTCCTGCCAGGCTGAAGGTGACTCCCATGCTCTCAGAGCTGACTAAATGAATGTACAACCAACACTGATGTGCTCCCATGCCTGACAGGGAAATACACACCATAGCACATCATGCTGCCGGCTCTGCTTGGGAAGCAGAGACTGTTTGCTGGACTCCACTCGCTAATGTGCAAAGCTCTCATCCATTGCCAGCAATGTGCCAAGGAAATTTTTTGACAGAATCTCTGCAGAGATCTTTGTAGTTCATGCTGAGCTCGCCTTGCATCTCCCTGTCCTCTCTCTGTGCTTCTGGTTACTTGCTTTTGGGGCTCCCTATGAAGGAGAAGGTGGACAACATGCTGAGAGTTTTCATTGCCTAGCTTGATACGTCTGTGTTGCACTGCTGCTGAGTGCTGAAGCTCTCATCCTTCCTAACCCTGCCAAATCAACCCCATCTCAAGAAGGTATTTTTAATGATACGTGATATTCCAACTACCCTTAAGATTTCACTGTGATTTACGACATCAGTGTTTGTGACAAGCATTTCTCACCAGAAGATTCTATATTAAGCCCATGCTTTGTTTCATCCTTAAGCCTT
This sequence comes from Myiozetetes cayanensis, assembly GCF_022539395.1. Classification (NCBI taxonomy): domain Eukaryota; kingdom Metazoa; phylum Chordata; class Aves; order Passeriformes; family Tyrannidae; genus Myiozetetes; species Myiozetetes cayanensis. The sequence continues at coordinate 11,154,042 of NW_026087159.1, read as the reverse complement.
CTTTTAATTTGGAGTTAGTTCATAAACAAAATTACTTTATTGATGACAGATAACAACATGGGATTTCAGCAATTAAATGAAAAATAGCAGGGAATCCTGCTAAGGAGAGGAAATGGAGGGTCACAAATGGCTCTGAAGAGACTTGAAGGCAAGAATTAATGTCTTATGCTTAATGAATGACAGCTCTTTAAAAATGCTGTTGTTAGATAAAGCAATATAGGAATGGAGAAGAGGGCTTTTCAGAAACTGCAGAGAGAGAGGTTTTTCTTTTAGAAATTAGGAAACTTGACCATTTCTCTTGTCTTTGGAGAGGAAGGCAAATGAAAGTGTGACCTCTAAAACTGATAAAAATTCAAACACTTCAGGAGCAAAAGGCAGTGTGAAAAGCCATAGCTCTTCCTCTGTTTTTCCCCTGGCTGGGGGGATATCTCACGCTGTCTGGAGGTGCTGTTCAGTTATTCCTTTGTTTTTGAGCTTACTCAGCCAGCATATGCCTAAACCCATTTTTTATAGCAAGCAGGGTAGAATGTAGTTTGGATTTGGATAAGGGCAATGTCTGTCTAGAAGTCATAAAGTCATAGATTTATAAAGGTCGGAAAAGACCTCTAAGAGCATCAAGTCCAACCATTAACCCAGGTCTGCCATGCTCTTGACTAAACCATGTCCACAGGTGCCACATTCACATGTTTTTTGAATGCTTCAAGGGATGGTGATTCCACCACTTCTCTAGGCAACCTGTTCCAAGTGAAGAAATGCTCCTTCTTGTCACTAATTTTTGGGAGGAGATGCTCTTACTGAGGGGGATGGTCAGCCGACCTCACAGGGTCCCTCCTATTCTGTTGTTGCTGATGGGTTTCATAGTCAAACCCTTGGCTATGCAAACACTGAAGGGAGGAGCAGAGTCTCCCTTAACAGCCACCAGCTGACTTAAAAGGCCCCTTTAGGGTTAGTATTTAAAGGGTTGCATGCAGCCCTCTCCAAACCTCCCTGGTTCCTGGTGGGAGTCACGTTACATTTTACCACTTCCAGGTATGGTGGTGTGAATGTTAAGTGGCTTCAGAGAGAAGAAATCTCTTTGATTTATTTCTTGCTGAGAAAAGTTCAGAAAGTTCATTAGAGAGAAAAAGGGAAACGGGGAGAAAAGTTTTAAGGGGACACTGAAAGCACCATCACTTGACGGTGATTATACAACTATAAAAGTAGGCCTGCTCTTATCACTGCAGATGAGAAAGTAGGACTCGGGGGTATTTCAGGATTAGGCAATTGAGCTAAGTACGTCAGAGTTTCTTTGGCTTATGTGGATGGCCTTTTTTCAGCGTCTTTTATTCTTTCTGTGCTTTTTTTTCTTTCTTTTTTTTTTTTTTCCTGAGGGCAAAACATTGTTTGTGTGAGAGCAGAATCCAGTGATGCTCTTGTATCGAAAGCTGTTGATAGCAGAAGTGTCTGATAGCCTCATCAATTATTATCCACAAGTGTGAGATCTGCCTTTGAATGTGTGTATTGCTGCCTACAAGTCTGACTACTGACTTCAAGATGTTCCTCCAGTCATTGAGGTGTCACAGTCCTATGGAATCTTGTTTACCTTCAAACCAGATGAATATTGTCCGCCACTAGACTCCCACTGAGGTCAGTGTTAGAGCACACCCCCTTGAACCATTTGTCCACACAGATTCCTGTTGGAACATATTTACTGTGGACTTTAATGCAAAAACATATTTTCTCTTTTCACAGACCCACATATTGCACCTCAAAGATGATTAAACTTAATAAGTCACTAGGAATAAAACAGAAGCAGATGCCTCCCAGCAATACATTTGGGACTCCCTAGTCCAAGTTTCTCATAGAATTGATCATTTCTTGTTGCTCTTTCTGTACCCAGCCTTGACATGAGTCCTGTAAACCCTGTGGAACATCTGGAGTGAAGCTTTTGATGATGTTCTGGGAAACACTGTTTTTTGGAGTCCTTTCTGGGAAAAAGAGGGCATGAGAGGGTTTTCCCCCTCCCCTCCCCCCCAGTATCATTATTACTCTTACTTAATCAACTGTTTGCATTGGACTTTTGCCGATGTAATTGTATCAGAGTCCATAAAGTGTTTGCAGGTGAAAGTAACTCTCTATGGGATTAGTAATCCAGTGGGATTAGTAAATAGTTATAAATTAACCAGGAGGTCTAGAACAGATTTTCTTTTACTTTCTATTCTTCTACTTACATTAACTACTTCTCTCACAGTTCACATAGTCTTGACGAAGCCATCAAACCTTGGGGCTCTTGCTTTGCTCATCTGTAATGTAAGGAATATTACTCCTCTTCCTAGCAGATTATAAAGCTCAACCTCAGGTAGCTCAACCTTTTTCCTTGCTGTAGGGCTGGATGCTGGGGACTGGCTATGGACAGGAATGTAAGTAGCTCCCTGTCATGCGTACTGCGGCTGTACCTGCCTCATTGCCAGTTCCAGCGTGAGGGCGCAGGAGAAACACACATGGGCTGTATGGAATTCTGTGATCTAAATCTACCCCATGGGGTTTTTTTTTGTATTACCTGCTTTTGTAACACTGGCCACCAGTTTGTTTGTTTTTTTTTTTTAAATATGTGAAGGCCATCAGAAGAAAAGCCGCACAATGGCAGCACAGCACTGTAAGGCATACCGGGACTGTGCTGTAGCCCGCAATGAGACCATCACCTTGGAGATAATTTGGGTCCAAATTATGTTTCTTTTTCCTAACTGTAGTTAGGAAGTTCTGCTGTGCAGAAGTAGAATAAGTATCTTACCATGATTATCACCCTGCTACTGCTCTAACACCCAAGCCTGCATTTAGGTAACCTCTAATCAGTTCAGTACTTAACTGGCAGTACTTAACAAAAATTGAGCAGAGAGGGGCTGGTTTGTTACCAAGGCCATTTATGAGAAATCTGGTATATGCTCAGCATGTCTCCATTGACACAGAGTGTGCTGGCCTCTGCCCACGAGTCTTTGCTTGGCCAGTGAATTCTTCACCCCAAGCCCAAATCAAGGAGGGACTAGCTATGATTTGGGGAGGCATCCAGCCATTGACTGATCAGATCAGCGCACACTTGGTATATGAGACAGGAAGACCCAAGTAGGTAAAGTCTGGAGAATAACCAAGGAAAGAGAGAGTAAGGATGGAGAGAAGAAGGTCTGCTTTCCTTCATTCCCTCCCAGCCATATTTTCAGCCTGTTTACTCAACACATTGTTTATAGCAAGAGGAAAAGGATGCTGTGCCATTACACTGAGGACAGATTTAAGACAAATCTAAGCTGTACAAAAAAGGACTGCTAAGGCACATGAAAGGCAGCTCTGTCAGGGCAGACTGCAGTGTTCATTTGGCTGTGAGCAAGGCAGCTTCCTGCTGTAAGTTGTGCATCCCACAGCTCTCAGTGTGATGGCTCTCTTCCTTACATCCCTGCATTCCCCTTTCTTTGACACCTGCTTTCAGGACAGCTTTTCTTCATTAATAAACCTAAGATTTGCCCTGTAATACTCTAAGAAAAGTGCAGACTGGTACAACTTCAATTTCATGCCTTTCTAGACAGCTTGCAGGGGTAGACAGATTGATAAACCCACTTGCACTGCATTTGTTTCAGACTGGCCCTACCTATGTGAGATCAGATTCTGGTTCAAAGAATGGCATTTGTTTACCCTCTTCAGAACAGATGAGAAAAGAATTTCAGCCAAATAGTCTGTATGGCATGGACTAATCTGTCTTGGCAGTGGCAAACTGACATCCGTGAAGTTCCTGAGGAGGCAAGATCAGCTGGGCAGGGAAACAGCCCCCAGACAAACCCAGAGAGGGGAACACAGATAACCTTCCTCTGGCATGTGAGCCCATCTCTGCCTCCCTGAGCTGAGGACAGTCCTCACCTCACACAGCTCCTTCAGTCCATCCTAAGGCTTAATTAACAGACTTGCCACAGGCTGCAAAGATGTTGCCTCTAACAGACTTGAACAAGATTTGGTCCAGAATGAATTAAAGGCTAAATGTCCTTCACTGATAGAAATATTTCTGTCTGGTAACTTTTTTTTTTTTGGTAGGTTCACCTCCTACTTCCACCAACTAAGCAGAAAAAGCTGGGACTAGAGAGACTGATCCCTGGGTTGGCAAGGCTGGGATGTCAAGCTGTTAATTGTGCCAGGGTAACATCTGCTCCTTTGCAGTGGATGTCCGTGGGTGTAGTGACTGGTGCTGTCACCAAGGTTTAGTCAACAAACCATGCTGGTGAGGCACAGGGAGGAGCAGGAGCAGCTCCTGGGCTCAGCTGTGGTGGTTCAGCAGGGCTCTCCAGGGCAGTCAGAGAAGATTTTTATCAATAAAATCGGCTGTGTGTTCTCATCTGACTGTATGCTCTGCCTGACAGCTGCCTGGGAATCGGTTGCTTGCACACAGTTCCTTTCCAGGCCAGGAACACACTTTGACCAGCACCAATTGCAAAAGAGCATTATTAAGTCTATTAAGCCTGAGTTCACAGATTTTTTGCTAGAATAGTAACAGATGGCAAATGGTGGCAGTACAGCTGCTGGGACCAGGAGAGGATGGATGTTGGTTTGTCATTTCAATGGATGCCGGCAGTAATAATATTTGTGTTTGTACAGGGCCTTTCCTCTTTCGGAGCAGTTTACAAACCAGGTGAGAAATAATGGGCTTGGAGTTAACCTGGGCTGGTAGAGCTTGCCTCTGGGCCCATGTGGCCAGTATGGGAGGGTAAACATAAGGGCATCAGCCTGCACTCCCTAAACAGCCCATATGTGAATTAGGCAATGCCTTAAAATCACATAGTGCCACTCAGAAGGGGTGGATGAAACTCAGAGTTCGGTGGATGAAACAGTGAAATGTCAGGAGTCTGGAGCACATAACCAGAAGAGGCACTTTTTAGCACTTTTTTGTATTTATTAAGAGCTGGACCAAGACCACCACTTATTCCTCCTCCATTACTAGCAGATTCAATGGCCATAAGTTGCATCCAGGAAAAGCATCACGCTAACAAGGGCTAAGTTTAGAAATTCAGAAGAATTGCAGCATTGTGGTTTTGCCTCATGGAAAGGGTCAGTATTTCCAGGAAAACACAGGAAGAAGTCATTAAAAGGCACTTAAATGAACAGCAAATGGTATTTTGGGAAATTTGAAAATTGTTGGAGATAGGTAAAATGTCAACTTTATATTGTTCCCCCTTTCTTTACACTGTATTCAAATCATCTTTTCAGGAAGGTTTGCCTAAGCTGAGCAGGGCATGTTAGGATTAACGGGTAATAATGGGGAAGCTTGCCAAACAGTGTTTCTCTGGGATGGTCTAAGAACTTCCTTGTGTTTATAAAATATCTGGAACTCTGAAAATGGGGAAATCACTCTGCACTGGTACAAAAGAGGGCTGACCACTTTTTTCAGGGTTCAGAAGAAGATGTAATTAAAATACTTTTTATTCGTTCAAGAGTGAATGTCCAGCTGCCATCTGCGTCACAGCAAGAGAAAAATCCTCCCCTTTACATTGTTTTCGCTGTAATGGTGATATAAGGAAAGATATGAAATCATGTGAACAGGGCTGGTCTCTAATTTCCAGCCCATTTCCTCAGGCCTCTGAGCTCAGCTGGGACTGTGAATCTCATTGGCCTTAGCCAGAGGAAAGCTATGACTCTCTGGGGTGTGAGCACTGCCAACTTGTGCCCTTCGCTGCATTCAATCAGAGCAGCTGAAGGCATGGCTCAAATATGGTTTTGGCAGCAATACAATTAAAAGGTCATGACTTAAAAGTAAGTCTAAAATCCAGTAATGCAGTCCTTCACCTGGCAGTGTAAGCAATTCTTTAGCCATCAGCCAAAAGAATATATAGTGCATAGCAAAATAAATGTAATTCAAGCACTGGGGGGCTGGTCCTTTCTTCTCTGGTAAATACTGGGAGGTTTTTCTCCTCCTCCTGGAAGCAAGTCTCTCTCACAGATCCAGAGGGAAAGGCAGCTTTCACAGCTGTAGTGATGTACTGATGAGAAGGCTCATGTAGCTGATGGTCATGGTTCCAAAACAATGTCAAAGTGCCTGATCACAGAAGGCAGAGGAGGAGGAGGAGAGTTCCTTCTGCAGACTGCCTCCTGCCCTGCCTTGGCCTTGCTCCTGCTTAGGGAGCAGCCCTAAGTACCCATAGTTTTCCCATGGGGAATGATGCCAACAAACAAGGTAATGGTAGCCCAGAGCATGCTGCTGTTCTTTGGCTTCATGGTTGTGCTGAGAGATCTCAAAGGACTATTTTCAGGAAAAAGTTGAATTATTCTGGAGTTTTACTCATTTTTTAGGACCTTCATGGTGTCCTTAAATTGGATATTTTTGTGTTCTGTAACCTTATGTCCTAAGGATACTATGGGTTGGCAATACCTCCTGTCCTTTGTATTATTACCCTCTGTATCATTTTATGCAGCACAGTCAGGATTTGAGAGCAGCTGGCAGCCCAACTGCACTGTCTGTTTAACTGCAGGAAACCACGCTTTATCCTCCTCTGAATCCTAATAGAGTAATGATAACAGATCATTAATTGAATGCCTTTTCCTTTCTTTTGTTTATTCCTCTCTTTGAACAGACTCCCTAAATACACAAATAAAATCCTCAATTAAAATTTATGGATTAATGAATTGAACAACAAATCCTTTTTTTTTTTTTTTTTTTTCCCTATTGCCTGGATCTCAGGGAGAGTTTCCCTGATTTTCACTTGTGCTCCCCTGTCAAACATTTTCAGTTGTCAAAATGAGTAAGTACACGCTGGGCTGTCATGTGGGCATGTCAGATGTATTAGTGCCTATCAGAATGGTGGAAAGAGATGGCAATTAACAGTCTGGGATTCCTCCTGTGCCATTGTGTGTGGTGTTCACAGTGCCCTGGAATCTGGGAGCTTGCATGGAGCAGTGCCATGGGTCATAGTCCCCAGCAGAAGGATGGTTCTTAATGTGCTTTGGTGGGGTAAATATTGTCTACCCTGGAAATGACCCTTCAGAGTTGGCGATGAAAGAAGTGCTTGTCAGAGCGAGGGCTGCAGGGTCAGCATCCCCCAACACCACGGCATTGTTGCCCGTTTAAATTGCAGCAGTGCCTGATCGATAGGATGGCACGTGGTCAGTGGTATCTTTATGTTATAAAAGGAAGAGAATTGATCGGAAAGTGTTTCCTATGAACTGCCACTTAGTTTGCAGAACACACTTCAGATCTATAGGCTGGAGGTTAGTGACACACAGGCAATCACACGGCAAAGTGGCAGGTAAAAACAAACAGGAAAAGGAGGCTATCAGAGGTAATAAAGTCTTGTTGCATGCTGAATAAAGCTCTGTATAACTTTTATCTTTTTGCCTGGGGCAAACAGTACATTTCGTTTCTGCTTTGCAGTCAGCATAAGCTTTGGAAGGTTAAACAGAGAGTATTAGATTATGGTAAGTGGTCATCAGAGGCTTGCTTTACAGTCATTGCCTGTTAAATTGTTTACTGAACCTCATTATATATATATATCTCTGTGAGGTTGACGTGTGTCTTACTTCAGTTTATCTGAGAGACATGCGTCTGTTGACTTTTTCATAAAACCTGAATGAACAAACATAAAGTTTAGGATTCTATTTATTATAAGCTGTGGCTTGTAATACTGTTATGATAGTAAAAAGTCACTGCAAACATACCAGTCACAACAATAAACTTTTAGCATTATGTCACTGTGTATCTTAGCACCTCTTCCTCAGTGTAGGTTTTTAGCCCCGCTTTTCTACAGCTGTCAGTTATTCTGGCAGCAGCTGGACAGATGCCAGGGTCTGATCTCACTGCCGGGAAGAGGCTGGCACAGCAAGGTGACTGGTCATGCAGTGAGCCCCATGGCACTTCATGTCCGTTGTCCTCACGGGTCAGCTTCTCACTTGCTGCCTTTGAGGCTGCTGTATGTGGTTTTGTTTGCCTCAAAATGCCGTGCTGGGCACTGTCTGTTTGGACCCAAATCCCTGCACAGTGGCTGGGAAGAAGGGGCAGCCTGGACAGCAGGCTCAGTTGGAGCTGGACTGTGCCAGGCAAGCAGAGGTTGATCCACACAACTGTATCTCTGCTTTGGTGCAAATGCTGTCGTTCAGGACAATTCAGTTTCAGCGCTGGGTTTACAAAGTAACAGTACTGACTTCAGGTTGCTTTGAGCATCTCTGTCTTGTTCACCTGAAGGAAGCAGTTCTGTAGTTGTGTAAGACTTCAGCAAGGAATGTGAATGTGAGCGAGCTTTATGTGGATAACAGAGAAACAAGAGGTTTGGGCGCTTGCTTTGGACATTTTGAGATGTAGAAAAGGAGACAATTTTCATAAAAATATTTTACCTCCTTTCCCCTCCCTCCTTGCCTTTTAACCTCTCTTATAGGTTCAGGATACCTAAACCACAGCCTGTAAAGGACAGCCCACAGCTGCTGTGTGGGAACAGCAGGGAGAGGCTGGATCTCTGTGACTGGAGTTTGAGCACCAAGGGATTTCCAACAGCCTCTTGAGGCAGGCAGGGCCAGTGACCCTGGTGTTTCTACAGCGGTGCTCAGTTAATCTCTGTGGAACAGCACCACAGAATGAAAGTCAGGTGCTGTTGGGGCAGCCTGCCAGTGAAGAGCTTTACGTACGTGGTTTATTGATTTGCAGAATTCATTGAGGTATTTCCACATTTCTTAGAACCAGGGCTTGACAATAAGTCCTCAGATAAACTGTGTCGTTGGATATTCCAGGCAAAATGAGAGGCAGGGCCAGGGAAGTGCTGGAGTACAGCAGCAGACTTGGAGTGGACAGAAATAGATTTATGGGAGGGAGAGGGGGAGCTCAAAGAGAGGAGTACTAGGGTAGAAGATGTTCTGGGATAAATTCCCATTTGTATTATTTGCACATGTCTATAATCTGCTCAGCAGCTGGGCTTCAGGTTGTTTTGGGGTGGGGTTTTTCCAAACAACTGTGGATTACACTGTAAACAGTGTATCATACCTCTATAATCTGGACTTCTGTAATATAAAAGGATTTATATTTTCTCTGAAAATGTAGCCAAGTCTGTATTACTGGTATCCATGTGTTAGACTTGCTCTTCTCCACCATTCCTGCCTCTTCATGTATTACTCCATGACTGGGGGATGGAGCACAGTGGCACACAAACCAGTTTATACTAAGTAGAAGTTAAAAAAGGAACGGAAAATGTGAAAGCTAATAAGGAAATATAGTCACATGCCAATAAAGATAAAAAGATACATCTGAAAATAGTGTCACAGAAGCAGATAAATTTAAATTGGAGATAAAGTCCTGATGGTATTATTTATGGGCAAGAATCCTTTGTTGTATCATGGAAAAATGTAAAAAAAACCCCAGTACTGAAGATCACTGGCAGGATACTGGTCTTTACCTTCCCTAAAAGACACGCATTAGATGGCTTAATATTCTGCAGTGTCCTTGGGAATGAGGGTCTGATCTCATCCTCCAGAGAGAAAGACACGAGCTGTTGGCCACAGGGCTCAGCACACAGTGGTCTGACAGCAAACCAGGGATTGCGAGGCTGAAGCAATGTTTAACCCAAGTTACTCCTATTTTAATAATTAGCCAATAGCACAGAGCACCCGAGCACAGCCTGGGAACCTGTGCACAGTGACTGGCGGGGCCACCTTGGCCTGACTGGGCTGATCCCCAAGCAGCAGAGACACCCCAGGGGTATTTGATGGGGTTGCTGTGAAGGATGCCCATGGCAACAGCTTTCCCAGGAGGCACTTCAAGCTCTTTGTTATGGGCAAAGCCAGCCCCTGGGGACATGGGGTGCAGGCCGGGTCCCATCTTTCTCCCAGTGGACCGGTCACAGATGAGTGCCATTAGAAAATTGAAGTATTTTATTAAGATTTTATTAGGAATTTAATTTTAATTATTTTTGATTATTATTATTAAAATATTTTTTAATTAAATGTTTTAAGATTAAGGGGCCTTTGTCACCCACGGGACCAGTAGGGCACATGAGGTTTATGGCGCCTGTCGGGTCAATGGTGCTGCTCATGTGCTCGCTGTGGGCCAGGAGATGGCCCTGGCTGCCCTGAAGCTGCTGCTGGTCAATGTGCAGGGAAAAGGAGAAGGAGTTGTGGGAAATGTAGGATGGAGGCAGCAGCCTTGTAGCAGTGTTGGTGAGCCCAGCCCTGTTCCTCAGCTGGAGCCTCCTCTTGCATATTCTGCTTTGATGGCATGCAGTGTGCCACCTCTTCTCAGTACTCAGTCACTGAAAATGCACTGATTTTCAGGACTGACCTTCCAGTGTCTGTTATATGGGTCTGACCATCCCATTCGTCTCACTAGAATAAAATTATGAATTTGAGCACATTGCCAAATAAAATGGAAGATGGTTTTCTTTCTATGAAGTAGTACTGAGTGAACCTTTCTCACCGTGTTTACAGGCACTTAACACCCTGCCTGTGCCATGGGTGTGCCAGCTGACAGGGGAGCTGAGACTGCAAGGTGAAAGCAAAGAGCAGAGGAAGGCAGGTTTGCTCCCCAAATGGATGAGATTATTCTTTTCTTGATAAAACCATCTATTTTCTCCCTGCTGGAGCATTACACAATGAAATCATGTCAAAATGTGCTCTTGGATTGAATCCAAACTGTGAAGACCATCCTGTGAATGTTATTTGTATAGATTTTTTTGCCTTATATTTTTTACTTCCACGCAACTATTCAAGTTAGTGAAGAAAGAGCAGTGGAGACTGCTTATTTCTCCCAGCAGCTGGCAGTGATGTGAGACTAATAATTTTCCCTATGACTTTACTAAGCTTTGGATTAAATCCACTGATGTTCTGTCTTAACAAGGAAATACTCAGGCTTTGCCTGATTCAGAACTGGGTGCTGAATGTGACTCTTTCATCCCCAGCTAAGGCAGAGACTTGTTCTCCAGCTGTGTGTGTATATAAATGTGTATCCAAGTGGAGAGTCATAGTCCCATCAGTGCAGTCTGTGTCCAAGCATCCTCTGGAAGTCTCCTAAATTGGGTTGCTGAGACCTCTCTGTTTTTCTATCTTGAAAACTGTTTTGGAAAAGCTTTCCAGAAGGAAATTCTGGTGCTGGGGACGCATTTTGTTGAAGTGCATATTTTTGATAGAATGAATAAAATCTTCGGTTCAGAAAAACGTTCCATCTCTGTGGTGCCTGCACCATCACTAAGCCTGTCGACAGGTTAGTGGTTCTGCCACTGACCAGTGGTTCTGCCCTTGACAGTGGCATAAATGGATATAATTACATGGGGACCAGGTTCAGTGACCGCATTTTAAAGAGCTCTCAGTAAGTTATTAAATCAGCAAGAAAGCAGCGCTCAGCAGCCAGGCAGGCCCAGGGGCCGCAGAAGCTGTGTGCTGTGGTGAACCTCTGCGTGTAAAATTTCTCTCTGAAAAGATTTCAGCACTTCACATGACCTCCACTAATACTTATTTTTAAGTGGCACTGTGTCAGCTGCCTCAGCTCCACAGTGCCGGGGGCTGTTCTCGAGTCTGGACTGTTTTCCGGTCGGCACGAAGTGGCCTGATATGAACTGTTGACTTGTCCTGATGGTTTTTGTTGGCACAAACATAGCTATGAGCCAACTGCAGTGGCAATGTGGCTGTGCTTTCCGACAGCCCTTGGGTGTATTTTCCAAGTGCTAAAGCCAGTGACCTGGCTGAACTGAGATTTGAGAGTCCTTTTGTGGATACTACATAAAAATACCTCTTTTTAGTGATTTTTAAAAAAATTATATGTACTCTAGTAGACAGCAGGATAGGAGGGTTGGAAGAGGAGGTACAGGTGTGAACAGTTGGCTGGGATGTTGCCTGTATCACATAAGGGCAGAGGTGTTAACACCTTAAATATGTTACACAGAGCCTTTACTGTATATATATACACTCTCTCTATATATATTTATATAGATCTACTATCTAGTAATGTTTTCCTTTATGCCACTGCAGTTAAACCTGAAAGCAGCACAGTCAGGAAAACCACTGCATGTGGTTAGGAAACATTGCAGGTTACTCTCCGTTGCTGTTACTAGTAGAGCAAAACTTTATTTTCTAGGGTTTCAAATTCCAAATGGAGACTAGAGCGAAGCCCATGAGAAGAGTTAGGCCTAAAGAGGAGTTCTGAGTTGCAAGCTGTCTATCTGGATGTACATTAACCTCTCATGGTCTCTTTTTCTTTTCTGTAGGCAACATCTTTGTCGTCAGCTTGTCCGTCGCAGACCTTGTGGTTGCAGTTTATCCGTACCCTCTGATCTTGAGTGCCATCTTCCATAATGGATGGACCATGGGAAATGTCCACTGCCAGATAAGCGGGTTCCTGATGGGCTTAAGTGTCATTGGGTCCATTTTCAACATCACGGCAATCGCAATCAACCGCTATTGCTACATCTGCCACAGCCTTCGGTACGACAAGCTCTTCAACCTGAAGAACACCTGCTGCTATCTCTGCCTGACCTGGATACTCACCGTGGTGGCCATTGTGCCAAACTTCTTTGTTGGTTCCTTGCAGTACGACCCCCGGATCTACTCCTGCACCTTTGCCCAGACGGTGAGTACGTCCTACACCATCACAGTGGTGGTGGTTCACTTCATCGTCCCACTGTCCGTCGTGACGTTTTGCTACCTACGGATCTGGATTTTAGTGATTCAGGTCAAACACCGGGTGAGACAAGACTGCAAGCAGAAGCTCAGAGCAGCTGACATCCGGAACTTCTTGACTATGTTTGTGGTTTTTGTCCTTTTTGCCGTGTGCTGGGGACCATTAAACTTTATTGGCCTTGCTGTTTCGATTAATCCTTCAAAAGTGCAGCCACACATTCCAGAATGGCTTTTTGTCCTGAGCTATTTTATGGCCTATTTTAACAGCTGCCTCAATGCTGTGATCTATGGGCTTCTTAACCAGAATTTTAGGAAGGAGTACAAAAGGATATTGCTGACACTGTGGACTCCCAGGTTGCTGTTCATCGACGTGTCCAAGGGCGGGACAGAAGGGATGAAAAGCAAGCATTCTCCAGCCATAACAACCAACAACAACCACGCTGAAATACACTTATGAGTCCGGACATACTATTTATTTTGGATTACAATTGTATATATAATATATAAGAGCCTTTCTAGCTGTGTGCAATTGCACAGCTGGTGTTGCCTGGCCCCTCATGCAAGGAAGGAGTCTGCTGCCTTTCATGCTTAGCTTGCTGCTGCGGCATCAAGGCTTCGAGTGAGGAATGTCAGAATGGAAAGGACTGATCTTTATTTTTTTTGGTGTGCCATCTTTCACTGTGTGCCTCATTAATCGGTTTGGTTGCTTTTGCCCCAGGCATGCCAATACCCCAAAAGGGAAGCGTTCAGAGTGCATGGAGAAATGCAGTTATGCTTGAAATGCAACCTTCAAGAGACAGCAAACTTGCCATTTATTACACATAAACTTTTTTCCCCAGTCTCTGAATTCTATTTTTCTAGCATTAACTTAACCCAGACTATATCAAATGAAGTTTAAACTGCATGGCTTTTTACCTTTAGTTAGGTAAAGGCTGTTATTAGCCAGCAGGAGTTCATATGGGCCTGGTGACTTCCACTGTGTGTGCGTTCATTTCCCTTTTTCTTTCTTCTTAAAGTTTAGAAGCGAGCCTGGACTTGATGTGAGGCAGGCAGAATCCAGACCAGTGAGTGTCTGATGCACTCATTTTAATTGAATATATACAGATATTAAGTACTCTTGCACTCTCCTTCCCAGGCCATGAGTAAGAATATAACATATGACATAATCTAATCGCAGGAAGATACTTGGAGCCTGATTCTAATTTAGGCAGTATCCTGTCATGGCCAGCATTCATTCCAAATGTCTTTTACAAGTCACTGCTACATGAACATCATAAAAAAAAAAAAACAAAACACATCAGAGTCCCATCTGTGTAATGCAGATGCCGGCTTTTAGGTTCCAGTACCATTTACACTTGGAGAAAAAGAGAGAAGGGGAAGGCAGCATTCCAGAAATCCCTCTTGTTGCCCACCACAGAACATGAATTTGCTGTGGGGAGAAAAAGTGGAGATTTTTTTTTTCCATTTTATTAATATATAAAATATATAAAACTGTAATTAACTCATGGAGCTGGGAGACAAAAGCTACTTAAGCGTAATTATGCATCAGTTCTGTTAAAGCCTGAACTGGGCTATCTGTATGATAGACCATGTCCTGAAGTGCTGGGGAGTCCACTACCACATTAGAAACAACCAAATGGGCAAAGATAAGGCTGTTTCTTTAACGGAGTGTGTGTGATGGCAGCTCTCTGTAAATATGATGACTTCTTTGTTTTCTTAGCCTCATCGTGAATTCATCTCTTTATGCTTTTAAATATGTGGATCTTGCTTTGAAACTGTCCCATAAAATCAACAGGTAAAACTCCCCCTGGTGCAACTCTGCCTTCAGGGTAGCACACCTGACAGTGCAGGAGCACCGAGTGGCACAGTGGGGAGAGGAGCAGGTCTGAGCCCCTGGCGAGGACAGCAGGCAGCCCTGCCCCTGGTTGAGGACAGTAGTCTTTTCTCTTTGGTTCTGGTCAAAGCAGGACTAGTTCCCAGGGCTGAACCCTGAAACACCGAGACCAGACTTTGCAGTAGCCTGTAGGCACCTGGAGCTGGAGGTAGGTAGGAATTCCCAAACTCCTGGCCGGGCTGTGTGCCTAATCCATAGTGAAGACAGCAAGCCATTTGGGCATTGCTTGCTTAAGGCAACTTGCTGCTGAATGTTTGTTCTGCTGATTTGTGGGGGGGAAGAGGAGTTGAGAGAAGTTAAGCCCCTTTCTTTAAGTGGGCCAAGAAACACTGTGTTTCTGCTGCCATGTGGGGAAAGGTCTCTGCAGTACCAAGGGGGGGTCTCTGCATTTGTAGAGCGCCCTGGCACTTTATGAAGTTTCAAACTTGAACATCTCAGCCACTTCAGATAATTGTTGTTTTAAAATGCACTGCAGCCAGCCTCCCATAATAGGAATCAAACAGAGTTCTGTTTTGGCTTCTTAATATGCCCGAGCATGGCCAAATAAAGGTATTTTGACCCTCAGAAAAAACGTGGTCTGTTCGCCTTCCAGAAAAACCACCCTGGGTGAATTCACACCATTCCATGCAAGCAAAATCATTTTGAGTTAAACTTGGATAAGAAAAGCACTGTGAGGAATCCATAACTGCAGGGAGTGTTTGTCCCGTTGTGCCAGGGAGATGTCCTGTGTTCCATGACTAGTCTTCAAAGTCATTTGCAATTAGCCACAACAGTGTTAGTTAGACTCACATTAGCTAGTAATTTGAGGCATCTAGCGCCAAGCAGAATGTACTCCTTTAAGACAATCATGAAGAGTCTTGTGCAGGTTTGCCAAATATCTCACATGCCCTGAAACTGGGGTTTCATCTTTATGAATCCTTGTCTTTTTAACTGAATGTTCAGTGAAGGCAATGTGTTGGTTTTTTTTTTTTGTTTTTTTTTCTTTATGCTTGTATTTGCACTATTTCTTATTCAGGCTCCAAAGTAACAGCCAGCAAGTATTTGAACCAAACCAAGTCCAAAGAGGTCCCGAACAGGCAAGCTGTGAGAGTCCTTGCTATACCTGGTAGGAAGGGGAGCAGCAGGAGGGTGGTAGCTCATCTCTCCAGGACTCACAGGGAGTCACTACGGAACCAAACTATGCAAAATGATAGTGGAATCTGCTCATCTTCTGCTGTCGGGTCTGAGCCCAGCTCCTGCCCAGGTCTCCACAGGGCACAGGCTCAGTCCCTGCTGCGCTGGGGCGGATCTGAGCAGCTCCCTGAATGTGCAGGCCCTGCTGCCACCGCAGGGTGGGGATGTGGGTGGGCACCGTCCACCTGGCAGCACAAAGAGCCCTGGCACGACCTGTTCAGAAGGGCTCTGGGTGGCCCAGTGAAGGTGCCCAGAGCTGGGCTGATGCAGCCGCTGTGGTTGGAGTCCTGAGCTCAGTCCTGCTGGAGCTGAGGTTTGCAATATGAACCATGAAAAGCAGGGAACGTGGCATCGAGCACTGTGCCATTTGCTAGCACTTTGATAGAGGCAGCACTTAGGATAGGATAGAGTTTTATATTGAATTATTTAAAAAGTACCCAAGCAGCTCCTTATTTTTGTGTTAAGAAATGGTTAACAGGGTACAGAGAATTTATTTTTGTTAACAGTTGTTTACAGAAAAAGGGAAGTGTGTTATAACTGGGAATCCTGGGCAGTGTCACAGTTTACCTGTGGGAATCTAGCTTTAATCCAAATCTGAGATTTCAAGGACATCCCACCACTTAAATCATGCTCTGACAATTCCACCTGTTGCATACCTGGCCTTGAGTCTCTCCGAGATCTCACATAAAGTGATTTCAAGTCACTTGCTCTGGATTTGACCTGGTGGTGTTGAATACCTATTCTAGCCCCAAACTCTAAAATTGTTGTGGTGGAAACTTGTGGACAGGTGGTATTGCTGTGAAA
The DNA here is from genome assembly GCF_022539395.1 of Myiozetetes cayanensis. Taxonomy (NCBI): domain Eukaryota; kingdom Metazoa; phylum Chordata; class Aves; order Passeriformes; family Tyrannidae; genus Myiozetetes; species Myiozetetes cayanensis. The sequence continues at coordinate 11,137,577 of NW_026087159.1, read as the reverse complement.
GAAGATAATTCTCTTGCCATGAAGAAATATTTTTGGATATTGCTAATGAATGTTGTTTAATCTATTTAAGAAGAATGTAACCAATATATTTATATATAAATGTGTATTGCATATGCTGTTTCCATTTTATTGTTTAATTAAGAATCCTTCAGTATACTTTCCTATTGCTATTTTTGTTCATAAAGGAGATTCATTCCCTTTACTTGTTAAAACTGTAATAAATCTGCCATTGGACTGCTTATTGATATTTCTTTTCCACTTGCAGTTATTTTTTAATAAATATTTGGAACAACAGCTTGGGTTTTGTTGACTCCCAGAAAGCAGATTGAATTGACAGATGGGTTCAGATATAACTCGGCTGTCCAGCTTAGACCTGGAAGTGAATGACCCAGAACATCTGAGACACATCCTTGGATTCACGTGTTTTCTTCCACCTGCTGTGAGCCAGCTGCCTGCTGCACTCTGGCCTTCCTCATCAGGGAAGAAACTTTCTCCGTGCTGCTGTTGGTCTCCTCACTGTGTGTCCCTCCAAGACCCTTTGCCTTTCTTGTGCCTGTGTCTATCCAGCGGGTGCGATGGAAGCAGTTTATCACATCCATTTCCTTGCCCTTTCCTGGGGAGCAAAGCACAGCCAAGCTGTGAACAGGAGGGTGTGGGAGCCGGGGTGGTCACAGGTTGGGGCACAGGGTGGCAGTGGGTTGTAGGGGAGGGCTGGAGACAGAGAGTCACCCTGGGCTGGAGGCACAGTGAGGGCTGACACACACTTTAGCCATCGAGGAGCTCTGTGAGCGTGAGGACTGCTGTATCCAAGATGTTCTATCTGTGTTCTTTCCCCACTTCTGTTTTTGGGCATATTTTACTGTATTCATGCAGTTGTTCAGCCAGTAGGTTCTGTCCATAGGCTGTACCAATTATATTTCCATGCTGACTTGACTGGAGCTGGGTTTTGGGGAGTCTCAGTGCTGCTTCTGAAGCAAGGGAGATGGGAGTATGGAGTCATCCAGCTGTAACTGCAACCTGAGCTCCTGTTTCCTAACCAGATGTCACATGTGACTGTGGTGTTAAGGTAGTAAAGGCTGAGATTATCCATTAAAGAGATGCCCATGGAGCAGATGTGTTGAATGAACAGGCAGTGTTCGTTCAGTGACATCCCAGAGCAGTACTGCTACTTTTTTTTGCTAATCTTTTCCAACAGACTTCACCTGCTGTTTCCACAGTAAAGCCTGCAATGCTCGGTGATGGGACACACTGAAAGCAGTGTTTATTATAGTTGCAGATGCCAAAATGTCTGTCTGAGCAGAGCTGCTGGAAAACCCTTGCACGGACTCGTACCTGCTGTTTCTACCCCGTGGAACCGAATGAATCGAACTGTCAGAAGTGTTATCCGTGTTATTTATTTACTTACTTGCCACAAAGTAATAGTAACTGGGAGATAAGATAGAGCTATAAAAGGCAAGAGGTGTGATAATTCAATACCAGGATAAAATCTCACTCATGGTGACTATTTGGAAGTCAATATTTGTCCTAATGTGTTTACTTCCAAGCTTATAATCTATAACATGAAGCCACTCAATAAAGAGCTACTGCATATGTATTTAGAATTTTATTGGAAAAATGTAAATTACTGGACCTAATGCAGTATTTCTTAGCATAAAAACCCTGTGATAAGAAATGCATAATGGGTTCTTGCTAGAACTCTGTGATGGGATATGCAAATTTTTTTTTGCTGGTGATAAGAACCATAAAATTTGTATCTCTCATGAACTACAGTTGTGAATGGAAGCTCCATAATATTGTTAACTGAATTTTCACTTTGTATTGCTTGTTTATAATATCCATTATTCATGTACTATAAGTAATGCGCTGTACAGCAGAGATAGAATTTAGAGAACATGGTCAGTTTCCAGAGCAACCAAGGTGGGTCTGAACCATTAACTGAAATATGTTTCTATGTTTTCTTCCAAGAATGGTCTTCTGATAAGGATTTTAGCTCAAATGATTGCTTCTAAGAGGTCAGGGAAACTTTAATGTCTTTTAGATTAGTTGCAATGTCTGTGCAGTCACAGCTTGCTTAGATTACCTTCTAAATAGACTTGAGTCATCAAACCTTTTTAAAAGTCTGTCCAGTTGGAGGAGCACATAATTTATTTTGTATGTAGAATATTTTATCACAGCACATTTAATAAACTGTTATGTCTTTCCTTCTGCATTATACTCCTGTGCACAGAATTTTTGAATTTCCCTGTAAATAAGATGCAGAATTTTTTCCTCAACTGTAAGCAGGTTGCTTTGCCTTGAGGTAGGTTTCCACTGGTTTTGATAACTGTGTAGGATAGAGGCACTGATGTGGCATCAAAATACAACCATCTCCTGGGTGAAAAGTGACAGCTGTTTTGCAATCAAAAAAACAAATAAAAAATAGGCATCGAAAAAAGTCCAAAATAATTTGCAGGAAGTAATTGAAAAAGATGTCTCTGGTTGAAGTAAGAGAGGAAGGAATATTTGGAGGGATTGTACATGCCCAAACTGGGACCTGGCCAGGACAATGAAGTTAACGAACCCCTTAATATAAAAAAATGGGATTTTTATGACACAGGGACACACAGCTGGCACAGAGCCTGATGTCTGGCTGCAGGATCCCCTGTGACATGAGCAGAGAAACAGGAAATACAGTAAGGAAAACTAAAGAAACCTAGAGAAACCCAGAACATACTTCTGAAAATATTAGATGTGCGCATGCACTGGTAGTTAATATACAAGTTTAGCAAGATTTTCCTTTTTGGTCTTTCTTTCTCTTTCCCTCCCCAGCTGTGATTTAGTTGTAAATAAAATGATTACTGTCAAATGCTCCCAAAGGACCATTTTGGTTTGGTTTGGTGGTGGCTTTGGAGAGCCTCAGGCTGTAGGGATGGCAGCATGGGCACAGCTGGGCCAGGCAGGCCTGGGATGGGGCTGATGGGCTGATGAGCTGCCCCTGTGCAGGGGGTGTCACACCCACCTCCATGGGCTTATTAAATCCCTCTGGGGAGAGGACGTGTTTTTTTGGTCAGTCTATGGCTGGAGAAGGATGAAGTTGCTGTGCTGTGGTTGCCAGAGGGGCTCCAGTGCCCGGTGGACCCAGGACCATGTGCGGTTGCAACGGGGACTGGTGAGACTAAACCGTGAGAGATGCTTTGCTGAGGTAGGAGAGGTCCATTCTGTCCCAGGAGTGGGGGTGCTGAGGGAGTGAGGCTTGCTTCCTTGGCACAGTGCTCTTTTTGTGGGAAAGTCAAAAGATGTTCTGGAAAGCAGAGGTCTCTTGTGTAAAAACAGAGCTGCTCTATCCTGGAAGGCTTTTTCCCTGTCCTGCTGGTGGTGGTGCAGGAATTAAGGTGACAGCAAGGGGCTTTTTTCACATGCAGCACCTGTCCCTGTTGCTGCCCCACACTGGCAGTGCTGCTGCACAGCCCACCCCTGTCCCTGCAGAGCTGCTGTGTTCATGATGGAGCTGATGGCACTGAGCCCCAGGGCACCCAGACCAGCCTGGGGGGTGTGAGAAATGATGAAAGTGTAGGCAGTGGGACAGGTTAAACCCTCTTTGGGTTAGTCATAACCAAGCTGTGCATGAAAAGTGGTGGCTAGGCCAAAAGGAGCCCTTATCTGCACACCTTGAGGGCAATTGCTTCCACATGAGACTCTCTCCTGATATGTCCTACACCAGAAATTTCCCTCCTGCTCAGGACTCACCCCGTGCCTGCAGGCAAGCATTGAAACAGAGGAATAGATAGGTGAAGGAAAAGAGCTGCACTTAGACTTGAAGCCCTTTGGTTTCTAGAGTAGATCTTTCGCTTCTTTCCTCATTGTGTAGAAATGTGTGTGTTTATATTTATGTTTACACAGCCTGGGTTTTCCTAAAGCAGTCAAGACCGGTCATATCTTACAAGGTATTGACTGCATAAAAGTTCTGGGTTTTTTCTCCTGGGTACTTCAGAGCAGATGGAAAATGCAGCAGGTGCTGCTAATGGTTTTCTACCCTTGGGAAAACTTGTCACAGTTACCTGTTTATCTTGTTTATTTTGACATTTTACTGCCTGAAACTGTTCTGTAACATAAAATCACATGCAGGGTGGTTAGAGATGAAATCTTACAGACTCACTCGAACAACTGAAAATCAATAAGCTACAAGCAACTAAGAAAAATATCTTTTTCTATGCATGTGGAGGAAGGTTAGTATTTTTATTTTTACTGAGGAAATACCATGGAATAACAGAATGATTTCGGTTGGAAGGGACCACAAATGCTTATATGGGCCCAACCTCCCTGCCACGGGCAGGACACCCTCCACTAGACCATGTTACTCAGAGCCCCATCCAACCTTGCCTTGAACACTTCCAGGGGTGGGGCATCCACAGCTTCTCTGGGAAATCTGTGCCATGGCCTCACCACCCTCCCAGGGAAGAATTTCTTCCCTATGTGTTATCTAAACCAAACCTCGATCAGTTTGAAGTCATTACTCCTAGTCCTGCCATTACATGCTCTTGTAAAAATCTCTCTCCAGCTCTTTTGTAGCCCCTTCAGGTACTGGAAGGTGCTGTAAGGTCTCCCTGGAGACCCCATATTCCCATCAGGGAATGCAGGGCTTTTCACTTTGTGTGTTAGTGACTAGAAAGTGTAAAATGAGCTTTGCTTTAACTGCCGTGCACATGCTTTTATCTTTTCCTCTTCAGTAGGTGATGGAAACCTCTTTATTTTTGCCATATTCTTAAGACTTCATGGAAGAAGAATTAGGAGACAGGTAATACAGATGCTGAAGGGTTTCTGTGCCCAACAGCTTTAAAAAGTGAAGTTTGTAGAAGATGAAAAGCGAGGCCAGTCCTGCTGGCTGGTCTGCATGAGTCCTGCTCTGCAGCAGGACTCGGCACTGCTCAGTGCCTTTGTGAGAGCTCAAAACTGGGGATGCTTCTCCCCTGCTGCTCCCATCTGAGGAGTGGAGGGATTTGGCCAGGCTTTGTTCCCAGAAGGAAATAAAGAGTTTGTTTGTCGCTGGGGGTCTTTGGGCTGACAGACTGTATTGCTTCGGATGCCAGACCTTTCCCTTGCTCTGTTCTCTGATGCTGAAATTTTGGAAAACAATGAGTAGTTTTTGCTTCTCTCACCCTAATAGGCACCATCTTGCAAGTGCTTGTAGCTGGTTGCTCGCCTTGGAGTGTGTTCGTGGGTAATTGTTGTTGAGGAATTGCTGTTACATATAAGTGACCTCTTTGCACGGGCACTGAGCTGGGCTGGAACAGCCCAGCTGGTGATAATAGCTGGGGTGGTAATTGCAGAATCTCTCCATCTTCATGCTTTGTGGAGTCTGGTAATCAGACTTTTGGGTAAGTAACAAATTGCACCTTCCAAACTGCATCATCCCCCGGGACTGCAGCGGAGAGCACTTATTACAGCCTGAGATGGGTGTGGGATGGCCACCTTGTAGCAATTTTATAGGTCTTCTCAGTTCTGAATTTGCTCGTAACTCAGAATTCTTCACTGTGCAGTCACATCTGAAATTCACCTTTGAGCCTTTAAAGTAAAATGAATCCTGGACAACTAACTGAATTCAGAGCTTTTGGATGAGAGTTATGTCTTAGTATTTAACAGAAATTAATATTAGCCATTAAACCTCTCAACTGCTAATTAAATGAACTATTTCTATGTTATGTGTAAATTCATCCATATCTTCACGTTGCAGGTGAATAGAATTTCATTAAGGCACTTCAGTAACTGTAAAGGGACAGCAGCAGCATTTTCGGTTATTCTGGTTTTAGTGAATTATGTCACTGTTTTGTACTGATTACTAAATACTTTAATGATATGTCTTGTAGAATTTATTTTTGTTTTGGCAGGGCCATTAGCATGATAAATGGCTCATCAAGGAAGGGTAAATTACAGCTGAACTCAGAGGTAGTGCTTGAATCTTTAAGTCCATAGTTGCTGTAAGTTATTACAAGGGTGTGTAAAAACAGCTAGATAACTTTGTGTACAAGTCTATTTGTCAGACTTACTGCATATCAAACACTGATTTAAGCTGCGTTCCTTTATGTGATGACTGAGAAAGGCTCTCTTTTCCCAGCCTCTATTCTCATAACTTTTTTGGGTAGCAGCTGGTATTGACTTGGTTTTCTAGGTTTTGTGTCAGCTTGAAGAGTGGGTGCTACCTAGTGGCTGAAGCAGAGGACTGAGTGGAGGTGACAAGTCAGGACTTCTTGCCTCTTTCTTTGCGACCTTGAAATGCAGTGTTTTCCCTTTGGTTCAGAGGTATGGTTAATTACGCTGCAAAGCACTGAGGACGAGACAATTAAGTTATCTAAGGGGATTGCATAATGATTAAGCCTTAATTTGCTGCGTGGTTTCTTTCTTTCTCATTAACTCTGCTGAAGCAGGACCTTTGAAATGAAAATATAAGGTGAACATCGTTTTTAGAAGTGTGGAAGGCTGAATGATTCAGCTGTGACCAGGGCTTGCATAGCTTTCTGTTTTATATTGGCCTGGGACAAAACCCACCACTTGAGTCCTGGGTAACAGGTTGTCACATTGCTGCTCTCTCCTGGTACTTAATTTTTTTTAACTGATGGGCTGGTATGAGGGGAGGGAGGAAAAAAAAAACCCCACAAACCCCAAATACCACGTGTCAGAAAAAGACTGACAACAAAGCAGCACAACCATCTGAGCTTTGATCGGGTCTTCTAGCTCATGATTCCCCCCCAGACTTGAGGAGTGAAAGGCAGGAATATGTGCACTTTGCTATTGATGCTTCTTGTGTAGGTTGGATGTGGGTTTACTTGTAAGGATAATAACTTGTCAGTGGGGGAAGTTATCTTAGCAGGACACTTGGATGTCAAACACTGTGGCCAAAAACATCCCCAAGTACCAAAATGGAGCTCTGATCTGCTCAGCCTTGAAAGGGGTGGGATCTTTTTTTCTTTTTTTTTGTGCAGCAGAGCAAATGTTGTGGGAACAGAGCAGTGGGGGAAAAAAACAGATCTGCAGGCCATGTTTGATTTGATTAAATGTGTAATTATCAGTAACACATTAGAGTCCAGTCAAGCCAATTCATCATTTCCCTCGTGATATTTATTGAGTTATTTTAATGCAGACATAGGACTGATTTTATTTTGGTTTATTTGGTGTTCATACTAATGTGTACTGTCTAATTCTACTGTATGCAGGGGTTGTGATAACTTAAATGAGCCAGTTTTTGTGATGAAAATGACTAATGACAATGAAACATCAAATTTGCTGCAATACTCTTTGGCCCTAGTGAGTAATTCTTCCTCCAGTATTGGGTCATGCATATGTACTTGTGGACTAAACTCCTCCTGTAGTGTAATAGGGAGGAAACAGTAGGACTGACCTTTTTCTTTTGTTTCCCAGGAAAATGAACAAGACTAATTTCACTGGAAGCTGTGGTTATGCTAATGTAACACTAGTGTAGGAGGAGAACTGGGCCCAATCCAGTATGGTTTGGTTTCATCAGTTAGAAATTAGGACTGTTGGAGGTTTAAGTGGCAACAAAAAAAATGAAATTGAGAAGTGATTTCATGGTATAAGTATAAATAGATTAAAAAAAATAAATCAAAGATTGCTGCAGGAGTTCACGTGCAGACAAAATTAGCAACATGTTTGTCTGTGGGGGAAAAGCTCCATGTTCAGCTGACATGGGGCTAGGGATTTAGCTGGAGCTGGTAGGTAAAAGTAGCAGCCCTTTTAAGAAGGCAGTGTGGGAATTTACTGTCTGTGTGTGAGGTTGGGGGTCAATCTGTCTGGCTATGCTGATTCCTTCTGGTATTAAAAAATCATTTCTGTACTTTACAAAGCTACATCGTGTCTGAATTGAATTTTCTTAAATCCAAAGCAAGATTGTATTTGGAGAGAGAAACTGGAGATACTGCATTAACATATATATAAGCACACACAGGTAATATTGTTACTGCTGGAGTCTCTCAAGTTGAGGAACAGTAGCCGTGGCTGTGTGAACTGGAGAGAGATACATTCATGTAGAAAATGTATATTTTAAGCTACAGTGAAGGCCTGTCAAAACTGAAGCATAATAGCTCGTGCTCTCAACAAGAATATCTTATCACTTAGATTAGAATCGTTTAGCTTGGAAAAGACCTTTAAGAACACAAAGTCCAACCAAGCACTGCCAAGTCCAGCACTAATCCATATCCCCAAGTGCCATGTCTATGTGTTTTTAAATCCCTCCTGGGATGGTGACTCCACCGCTTCCCTGGACAGCCTGTTCCAGTGCTTGACCACCCTTTCAGAGAAGAAATTTTTCCTAATATCCATTCTGAACATCCCCTGGAGCAACTTGAGGTCATTTCTCCTTGTCCTATCACTCGTTGCCTGGGAGAAGAGACTGATCCCCCACCTGGCCACGACCTCCTCTCAGGTAGTTGTAGAGGGCGATAGGGTCCCTTCTGAGCCTCCTTTCCTCCAGGATAAGCACCCCCAACCACTCATCAGACTTGTGCTCCAGACCCTTCCCCAGCTCCACTGTCCTTCCCTGGACATGCTCCTTGTCAGGAGGGTCCCAAAACTGAACACAGAATTCAAGATGTGGCTTCACCAATGCCCAGCACAGGGGGATGGTCACTGCCCTGGTCCTGCTGGCCACACTATTGCTGGTACAGGCCAGGTGCCACTCGCCTTCCTTGGCCAGCTGCTGTCAACCACCCCTCAGGTCCTTTCCCACTGAGCAGCTTTCCAGCCACTCTGCCCCCAGCCTGGAGCCCTGCAAAGCTCTTTGTTTTTTGCAAACTGACTGAGGGTGCCCTCGATCCCCTCATCTAGATAATTGATAAAGATAATAAACAGCACTGGCCCCAACAGAAATTCTCCCAATTAGCTGTAAAATTGCATCCACTGCTTCGGTTTGTCAGCTACATTGAACCCTTACTGCTACCAATTCACATGGGATGAATTTTTTTGTAGATGGGACAAGACTTGTGAGGGGTAAATGTTTTGCAGACAATTGCACAGCTGCTGTGAAATTAGATATTCAATTAAGTTATCTGCTGGGTTTCATTATTCAGAAAGATATCTAAGGCTTTTGTAACATCCTTTTCTGAATTATTTAACTGATTTTAGGACTGTTGTCAGCTGTGTGAAATTCCATCTAAATGCTTGTCCCTGGGCCAGCTTCAGGCAAGCAGCTTGTGCAGTGACATCCTGGCTCTTTACCATGTGCCTTAGATACCTGTTTCCCTCCATTTCCCTGTTACTGGGGCATTGGTGATTTCAGTGCTCAAATACAGCCCTAAAATTGTGTACTGCAATGGAGTTAGGCAGGAATCCTGAGAAACACGGACCTGAGTTAGGAGACCACCTCAGCACTGGACTAGGCTGGCCAATGGAGATCTTTGAGCACCAGTCTGGCTCCCATTGGACTGCTTTTGGCTCTAGATGAGATCATAACGTTATAGTTACTCCATTGAAGAATAATTACCATGATGGGATTTCTTTCTGTGAAGGGAAGTGCAATCACTTCTTCCTTTGACTTACTTCTAATAAGTTGATTAAATCTGCTATTAAATCAGGTGAAATGAAGGTATTCTGTTTTGGGCCTCTGCTCTGTTAACAGTGGAGGGTATGAGTAAAAAAGGAAAAGTAACACCAAGAAAGTCTGCAAAGAGTGAGATGAACAGTGATTGCTCTGAGGACTCCCTGGTCCTCAGGGAGTCCAGTCAGACTGGAGCTCTGCAGTCACTTTTGCCAATAACATCATCACCAGTGGCTTGGCCTTTGGGGTGCAGTTCTGCCAGAGTCCTTCCCAGTGCACAGGACTGCTTGGGAAAGTCTGTGGAAGGGGCTTTGGTGGCTGGCCAAGCCCTGGTCAGTCCTCATTCGATGTTTATTTTTGTGTATTTTCTTGTCAGGATAAAATATGCTTGGGAGTCTAATGATAGGAAAGGGGGACTAATGAGTCTGCAGGAAACAGTGAAACACAGCAGGATTAGTGCTCCTGTCTTTCCTTGTTCCCACTTCTGTCCCACTGGCTGTGCCTGACCAGTTCCAGCTTGAGAGGATGACTAGAGCATCAGTGACCAGGTGGCTCACTGTTGTTGTACTCCAGCAAAGCTGAGTGCAAGAAAAATTAAGAAATACCAAGCAGGTATTGGCAGTGATGAGGTGAAAAAAATGCATTTATTGATTACTTTTTAGGGTGAATCAATCTTAAAAAGAAGAGCCAAAAAGACTCTTTTTATTATAACATTATTAAGACTTAACTTGGGCAAACTGCCATTATAGCAATTACTGTACTTTGGTGTTCTTGAGGCTCCCTGTGAGACAGGGTTAAGAGGTGAAACCATTTGTTATTTCCTCTAGTATCCAAATAATATAAATTATGTGTCCTGTAACATTTGGTAAGGCTAGACTTCTCAGAGAAATCAAAAGCTCAATTATTCATGTTCTATCAATATTTCGTGCACAAGAATAGGCATTTATATGAGCCTGGTGAGATTTTTGAGACTTTTTTTTGTGTTGTATGTAGGGAAAGACTTTAACTCTGGATATGGCTCTATAAACTGATGCATGGACTTAATTAATCTGAAGTTGTCCTGCTCAGCTGGAGCTTTAAAACAGAATGATAGGACTGATAGGAATTGATCCTCATCATGGTGCAGATCCTCTCCTGAAGATGGTGTGGGACATGGAACTCTTGAGACATGATGGGAAGTCTTGCTGTTAACTTAGCAGGATGTGGAGCAAATTCCATCTGGGTGATGTGCACCTCAGTTTTGAGGACTTTGTGCACACAACTGCAAATTTTGTAGGTGTCCAGAGGGAAGCTTCACTGAAATATAGGTCACAGAGCCCACCAGTCTTTTTTGGAGGCTTTACCATGTTAATCTTTACGATATAACCTTGGAGAGTTGCGTTTTCCCATCTGACAGATGAAGTTGTTTGCTCTGCCCATGTGCAAAGATGCTTAAGTGGTTCCCATCTTGATTCTCCTGTGTTCAAACTCACAAGCCTATACTTGAATTTGAGTTAAATCAGTGACATCTAAACAAATTAGGGTAAGTGGAAAAACAATTCAAACTTGAACGTTGCTCTAGGACCGAAAATGGCCGCTATATTTTTGGGCCTCTTCCTATTACAAGAGCTGAAGGCTTCTCAAAGGGTTGAAGAAGTCCTGTGAAGAGCCTCCCAGTGAGCTTTGACTGTGACTTTTCAGTGATGCTCCTCAATGCTCTGCATCATTCACACTTCCAGCAACACTCTGCATTGTCAAAATGGCACTAAACATTAAACAGAATCACTGGAATTTGCATGAGTTTGCCCTGGCTATACACTTTACCTCTAAGTTTGGTCAAGTCAGATGCTTCAAAAAATGAAAAAAACCCCTGCTGTCAGCTTGCTTTAGAGTCAATTGAAATGCCTAATAAGTCTAATAACTTTTTTAAAAATGATGCTTATTTCTGCTGCTGTCCCTTGAGGTATATCTGTATCTAATACTGAGTACAGCAGTACACTCTGCACTTTTTTTGTCAATTTTCCATTCGTTACCTACTGCTGATGGCAACACTTTCCTTACATCTTTGAGTCACTGTGTTCTGTTATTTGAAGGAGGGATTGATGCTTGACGTGTTCTTGCAGTAATATCCAGTATCATTAGGCTTGAACTTAGCTGCGAGTCTTGGTCTGTGTTCCATTGCTAGTACTAATTGATGTCAGTTTTAATTTTGTGAATCCCTGACTATTTGGATGTGTTTGTATATATACAAGTATACAGAATGCCTGTCTAAAACATCATGTCACCAGTGTTTGTGGGAAGCGCTGGGATCGCCTGTGAAGCATCTTAATTAGTTTTTCCTTTCATGTTGGCATCCTAAATTCTAGGCTTGAGTTATGTATTAGATTTTCCCCCCCTTGTTTGTCAAAACAGAACAACTTCTTTAGAGCAGAACATAATGCAAATACTAATTAAAACTGACAAGTCCAATTGATGTCACCTATTTTTAAGCAGAAGGAAAAAAAAATGAGTAAGAAAAATCTATTCTGCCTTTGTTGAAGCTGACTGAAACGTGATTACTGAAATCTGTGAGCACAGAATGAAGCTCCCTATTCTGCCCCTGCTGTTCCTTGAGGCAGGAGTCAGCCACCCGTGACTTCAGAGGGCAGAGCTGTAGCCCATGGGGGAAGGACAGCAATCCCAACTCCCAGCTTGCTTTCAAAGCTGCTGTGCTGCAGTCACCAAGAGGTGGTTTGGTGTTAGCTGCTGGCAGATGGTCTTTGGCCAGATGTGCAAGCTGAAGAGATCAGCTGGTGGGATCATATGTGAGTGTTGAGACCAGTAATCATCAGCTCTGTCTCTTCAAGGTGCCCTAGAGACTGCCCAGAAGGAGTGCCTTGGTTTGAGTCTCGTAGTTTGTACCCTACAGGGGCATTGCCCGTGCCAGTACAGGCAGAGTGGTGAAAGCAGCCTCTTTCAGCTGCTGTTTGGCAGGGGGAAAGGCAGGTGCTGCCCACAGAGTACTGGCTGTTGTCAAAGCTGACAGGAGCGTGGGAGCCCTTATTGTGTAGCAGGGAGTTTGGATGGCTGATAATTACTTCTTTCCCTCCCTCCCTGGGAGGCAGAAGGTGTTACAGGCACCTAATTAGCATAAAAACCTAAGAAGTTCTTCAGTTTAGATCTGGTTTTCTTCCAACACAGAGCACTGCATCACTTCCAGTGCATCCTGGTGGTGCTGATGGTGTTCTGCTGATTGGCCCAATACGTAGTAAATGCCTGCACTTATTTGGTGAAGTGCATTTCCTTGATGGTGAAACATGTAGGTACTAAGAACAAAATTATTTCCTCTGTGAATAGACACCTTGTGTTCAGTGCAACCCTAGCATGCATAAACTTTTATAAATACGAAAATATAATAGATATACTCTGATCGTGTCTTAAAAGAATCATTGTGCTGTGATGATCAGTGCCTTGTATTTCCTTTCAGTCTGTTTGCCCTACTAATGATAGCTACTATTTATGTTTCTTTTTTTTCCATGTCTTGTGAAGACTCTCCCACTGCTCTCCAAAAGCCTGGTTCTTTCTCATGGCTGTTACTCTTTAAGCCACCCCTGGGATCCATCAGTGTGTCAGCCTCAGTGCCCAGAGAGTTTCTGAGTGCTGGAACAGTCCCTAAGTCAGTGAGGTTTTTTTTATTTTCTGCAAGCCCTGTTTGCCTGGGAAGCAAAGGCTACTATGAAAGAAAACCATTGCCTTTTACTTCCTCCAAATCAAACCCTGTTTTTTCATTGGCATGATGGAGTACTGCTCAGGAAAAACCCATTGCTCATGTTTGGTTTTTCTTGTTATTTAAGAAAACCCAACACCTCTTCTTTCTTTTTGAACCCTTGTAGCTTATTGCAGTGGCTGGAATGGATTGGTTTGTCAGTGGCTTGAGAATGAACTTCCAAGAAATATCTGAGTATCTCTTTAACTGGAATTCACACTTCTTGTCGAACTTTTAGACTTAAACGCTTGTAAACAAGCCTTTCAGAGCACAAAACACTTGAGAGAGGCTCCATGACGCTCCAGGGAAGCAGACTGTATAATCCATTTCCACAGATGACACTCGGAGGGCAGTACTGTGGCAATCTGCTGAAGGCAAATAATGGCTCCCATTTTTTTTTTTTTTTTTTTGATGTCTGGGCTTCTGCAGGGTGAATGGAATATCTGCGTTTTTCAAACGTGGATTGAAGGCCAGATGCAGGGCTGGGCTGGTGCCAGCTGCAGTTTTTAAAGTTTAGGTCTGGAATATGACAGGAGCTGCAGTGTGGCATGTGGAAAATCAGATGTCTCGAAAGGCAAAGTGGCAATCAGTAACCTGACTGATCATGAGAGTGATCGTGGAGAGTGAGACCATGGGACACATCAGGAACACTGTGATCTGCAGTATTCTCTCTAGGGAAGGTAACTCCCTGCTCTGGAGTTGCAGGAGAAGCTCTCTGCCTGGCACACAAGTCCTGTCTGCTTGTGCAGCAGGCACCATCACTGCCACCCAGGTCAGATCTAGCCTGTGCTGGTGGGTCACTGCTGTTCCCACCACCTGAGCTACCTGAGTGGGACACTGCCAGGGCTGTGAAAAAGCAGAAGTGAAGCATCTGAAGTCAGCCAGCACAAATCCACATCTTGCCTCTTGAGATGCAGCAGTGAAATTCAGGAAGAGGTGGATAGGTGCTTAATAACACATTCCTTAGAGCATGGCCATGATGCTGCAGCTGAGCCTCCTGGGGTAAGACAGAGTGGTAAGAGGCACCAGGGAGCAGGAGGAAGAGCAAATGGCTCTGAGCTCTGGAACACAGAGGAGCAGATCAATGGCTCTGTAAGGACCTTCCCAATGGCTTGTGTTCATACCAGGCAAACTGCTCCAGCAGGAGAGTAGAATGTTGAATACAGAGCTGAGGAGAAAAAAAACCACAAACAAACCTGCTACAAATGTGTTCTTTGTCATCCTTAGGGAGCCAATTCTTTTCTAAGTGAAGCCCCACGTGACTTGGACCCATTTCCAGGGAATCACGGTAGTACAAGTGTACCAGACTTTCTGCCACTGATCTCAACCTGTAATAATTGGTAAAGATCTGATCCTTATTTATGAGGAAACCTTTCTCTGGTGACGCTGCAGCCTTGCTGCTTTACGTTTTTGAAACAGGTGAGCACAGATCTGAGGGCGTCGTTTGGGCACTTCCCATTTTCCATCCATATGTTACCAGTTTCAGCAATGAGAAATAAAAGCTTTTCTTTGTTTGGCAGCAGTTAACAATGTGATGTGAGCTCATAATACTTTTAACAATTAATATCACATTAAAACCAACAGGCAAGAAACTTGTTTTTAAGTAAGAGTGAAATCTCAAGTGAAAGTTACTGTGACAAAAACTCCTTTCAGCACTATCTCTGTTGGAGTTAAGTAAGGGACACAGTAGGGACTGGATTCCCACACATGACACAGGGCTGGGCTCTCTCTGGCCTGAGCTGTTGGCAAGGACAGTCAGTGGGATTGATGGAGGGAGATGAGGCAGAGCAGGCTGGGCTCTGTCTGCTTTTCCCACAAGCTGTGTCCCCCTTCTTGCTACCTCCTCCCAGCATGACCTGTGGGGAGCTGAATGCTTTTGCAGCAGAAACACAGTCATGTGAAACCTGGATGTTATCACCGTGCTGGCTCGGCTGCTGCAGGTTGCTGTGAGCACACAGCTCTCCCTAGATCAGCATCGTGTTCCTGGGGAGTAACTAAAGAACACTGCTCAGCAGGGAGAGGGGAGCTTCGGAGCAAAGACAGCTCTGTGGCTGAGGGCAGCATAGGCTGCCAAGGGCCCAGGTGCCTTTATCTCCCTTAGTGCTGGGACTCATGTCTGGGCTTGGTGGAACCACTGCTTTATCCTGAGACAATTTTTTTCCAGTGTCTTATCCCACTGTGGTGGTGCAATCCAGTTGACAGGTCACACTGGGATGCAGTCTAAAGCTGCACTTGCTGACTGCTTTATTCTGAATGAGTTCTGGCAAGCAGCCCACGGGCTGTAACGTGGCCAGCTAACAGCAGGCTTAATGTGAATCTGAGCTGGATAGTTTAAGCCTCAGCAAAAGTAACTGGAAGATGCCCCTAAAACATTCATAAGGAAAACTGTCCTTTTTTTCCATGGAATTGCAAATAAGAGCACTATTCTTTGGCTCAATTTCTTAATGTATGAAATTCTGAATTATTGTCATTGCTGATTTTGAGAAAAGCCATGAATTGAGATCAGCTGAGAGGAGCTCAGCTCACCTCTTGCCAACCCTCTGTTGTTACCCAAGATCTTGGCTTGTGACTGAGTGAAGCATGGAATCCATCTACCAGATGCAGAAAAGATCTCTTCTAACATCTGTCCAGCATGATGGTCACAGAAAGCAGATGGAAATCACATAGTTTATTTAACTCTCCCTGGGTAAAATGCACTTAACTTGCCAAAATACACGACCAATTTTGCACTTCATGCGATTTTCCAAGGTTAATGTTTCTTCTGGTGTTGGATTTAATTACTAGAAGTAGTGAAGTGAGGATTGACAGATTACCAAGACCAAAAAATGTTGCAGGTTTAGATAACTTGCAAGTAATACTGGAGATATTAGACTACTGAAATGCTGCTGTTTCATAACCAGCTTTGCACATGTAACCCTGCTAATAGCCAAGATACTAAATATTTTGTATAGGGATATCTTCTTCGAGGCGGGGGTGTGTAGTTACAATGTGGGTTGGATGCTGTTATTTTCTAACTACTCTTCAATTACAAATTTTCTGATTCTCTCTTGACACTAGCTACAGCTTTTCTTCCTTTCTGGTGTTTTACCTGGCAGATACCTCAAACTTTCTTTCCTTAGCAGCTCAAATCATGTTCAAAGTAGAGTATTGTTAATAATGACACCAGGCATTTGTCTTTCTGAAGGCAGATATTGAAAATTCAAAGCTAGAAGACACAAGCAGAGACCAGAAATATTTGAACCTAAAATCTGGCATCACTTTAGATTCTGGCTTTCCTGCTGATAATCTCTCAGAAATGTCAAATGTGGAGTCCCTGAGGGTAATATTTCTTTTTCTTGAGATGAAGGAAGGAACAGAATTGTCTGGAAATGCAGAGCTCAAACCTTTAACACTGGTTTATACATCATTTTTTGAAGTGAGAGGCATTTAAGTTCTTATTTTTTTCTCATGTTTACAAGTGCTACACAAGTGAAATCCAACTTTGCTCTGTCAGAGTGAGAAAGCTTCTTTAGCAACTGGTGCTGAGGTCCTTGGTGTTGTACAGCAGAAGCTGTTGTAGTCTAAGAAACAGGACTTCTGAGCACCTGGGTGCTCCTTCCACATGGTTCTCTGGCCAGCTGAGCAGTCCTAATGGCTTGACCTCAGTATGGTTTTTAAAGACTTCTGGATCAGGATCAAGGGTGGGTGTTGTTTTGCCCTCAAAATGCCTGAATTACGTCAATGACTTGGATTTATTTGAAAACTTAGGAAGGAAACAGAGCAGTAGCAAAGGGGAAAGGCAGCTGAAAAATAAAGATATGGCTCAGGGTCAGTGATACTTAGAAATAATCAACATAATATTTTTGAGAAATGCTATTAATGCTAGAAAGCTGTGTCTAAATGAAGACTACATTGACCCATGATACTTAATCCCTGAATCACTCAGTAAATAAGGACACTTTGTGTTCCCGTGCATGGCTAGTTCATGGAAACTTAATTTAGGTTTGGGGTTTAAAGGCAGCCTCGTGCTCAAGTTGGGCTCAGCAGGTAAGGATCATGCCCTAGTGAATAAAAAATGAGGTTAACGTAAATCAACAGTGACATATTTTGTTGTTCTATTGTTTTATTTTTTTTCCTCTTGGTTCTTCTGCAAGGAATTTAAACATCAGGAAGTAGCTTGGTTTTTCTTATGGAAATTTTTAACACAGACAGACCTTTCTGTTGCAGGGAGATAACTGACATTTGAATGTCACAAATATGCAGAACTTTTCTCCATTGCCTGGAATTTGCAGGACCTCTTTCTGTGGATTACACGACTTGTACAGTAGAGAGGATGTGTATAGACTAAACAGCTCTTTTAAAAAAGAATAAGAGGAGCAGAACCTGTGAATGCCTTCTAGTATAAATCACTGCATGTTTGCATCCTGTCACTGTATGTCAGACACAGGCTTGAATTGGTTAATCTGAAGAAAGTAGAGTAAAAATTCTCTTTCCTGAGGGACCACAAAGGAGTCAGCTGAACAACCTGAATGAGGTCACCCACAAACTACTGGTGCCTCTGACCTGACCCTTACCATGGGATTGCAGATCAAGTGCCTGAGCGAACTAAGTCTAGCTCAGAAAATCTGCATGATTTTCTTCCCCCCACATAATTCTGAAGAAGATGTGGATTTCTTGCCTAGACTACTCTTGTCCCCAGGTAGTTTTTAGTGCAGTCAGGAGCAGGATTTAGTCCATGAATGAGAGAAGTCTTGTCTTTTCTCCCCTTTTGTCCATTTAGTGATAGTTATGCTTTTGATTTGCAAGGTTTAATCCTCAGGGAAGCCTCGAGGAGTCCATTCTCTGGGAGCTCTGAGGCTGGCAAACAGCTTTGCTCCCAGGTGTGGATGCAACTTTGTGGTGGTGGAGGGTGCTCTGAGGTACTGGCTGTGTACATGGAAGGATGGATAGGTATTATAATGTTTTTTACCTAAGCAACTTCTCCTTGGTGTTTGCCCTAATAGGAGCAGAAATGGAGCTCTACTGAAGCCTTTTGACTGCTCATGGTAACTAATGGCACTGGTATGGTTGTTCCTGTCAGTCAACAGCACCCACAGTCCTGGCAAATCCTGGCTAGGTCTTCGATAAAGATCCCAGTGCTGTTTATTCAAGACATGGAATCTGAACCCCCACCTTGGTCACAGGAAAACTTGACCCTGGGAAGAAAGAAAACCACATAAATTGAAGAATATAAAGGAAAACCTCTGGGCCTGACAACTGGGGAATATCTATGAGTTGCTTTCTGAAATGTACAGGATGTCTTGTTTTGAGACAGATTAAATAAGAGATCCTTGTGTTCTACTGAAATGCAGTTAAGGGTCAACTTGGAAAGAATTTCTTGAATGGGTTAATGAGGCTGAAGTCATCTCTTTTAGTCATGGTTCTAAATTTTGGGCAAACTGTCTGCAAATTAATTCTCTGCAACTTCATCACAAGGAGTTGGAAGCCCAGAGTGGCCTGGTCTCCCAGTCTGTTCCTTAACAATCACTGAAGAAATATAATCAAACCCTTGATTCAATTTCTTCTAATTTGGCTCTACTGGTTCTTTCCCTGGGCTCAACCAGAGACCAGCAGTGATGGAGATGGAGATTAGTGGTGATCAATCTAATTTAGTGGTTGGTACATCTCCAGTGAACTTAAATGGACTATAGTTAATCTAGTTTTCAAGTATGCTTGTCTTGTGAGTGCAAGTTAAAATTTGCTTTATGTGCCTCTTACCAGATGGCCTTACAGCTAAAAGTATCAGAGTGGGAGGAAGGAGATCTGGCATTAGTTTGTAGCTTTTCTACAGCTTCTTTATCTCATCCTGGCATGACTCTGTGAGGAATTCTCCCCAACACAGTGACTTAAAAACCTCCTTTCCCCACTCTCTTTTTCAGGCTGAAAAAAACTCAGGGGAGTTTGTTCTTTCACACTTGATTCTGCATCAGATAAAAGTCTTCTTGCTTTACTAGTAGGTGAACTTAATAATAATAGTAATTATTATTATTATTTCAGTTTTTAATTTTATTATCTATATACTCAGATAACTCTAGAGTCAGCATCTCTGATCAGGTTGCTACTGAGTTCTGTGTCTCACTGACTGTACAATTAACCACACAAAACAAATTAAAATGCAAATGGCAACGAAGCTTGTGCAGGTGAGAAAATGCTGATGTGTGCTGCTAGTAAAGGTGGACCTATGAAGACCTTCTTGCCTTTCTTTTCTCTCTGCTGATGTTTAATTTCTTTATTTCCAAAGGCTGACAACCAAAAACGAGGCACTGAAAGGATCTGTCACTTAAATTTTTTTCCACCCAGCCTTTCATGTGATTGTCCAGATTAAGTCTCTAAAATGTATAAACTATATTTATAAAAAATTCTTCCCTGACAAAATGAGGCTAATTCAGATTCTTAGAGTTTTAGGGCTCAGTTGAATGCAGAAGCCCAGGTGTATTCATTATTTTTTAAAATTCCCTTTTAATCTTCAGAAGGCAGTATGTTCAATAATTGTTGTTTGATGCAAAAATATTCTTGATTCTCCCTCATTAGAGCTTACCTTTACCACTTGCAAAATTCTAGGGCTCTCACTTGAATGTGTAATTTGTGGAATAAGTGGGAGGGCAGAGAGGAGAGAGGAGGATCCCAGGGCAGCTCCTTGCTTTGGTGGGGACACACAGGCATGAGGTGGAGTGTGGTGCAATGACATCCACGGTGCAGGTGGGCTTGGGGGATGGCAAAAGTGAGGAAAAGCAGCAAACCTGAAATTAGCCAAGACAGCAGGGGGTTGCCCAGGAATCTTCTGTGCATATCTGGTGGTTTGGACTGCAAGTCCCTCGCCCTTGTAGGTGCTGAGGTGCTCGGGTTGCCCAGAGGGGTGGCAGATGCCCCATCCCTGTAGGCATTCAAGGTCAGGTTGGAGGGGGCTCTGAGCAACCTGACCTAGTTGAAGATGTCCCTGCTCATGGCAGTGAGGTTGGACTAGATAACCTTTAAAGAACCCTTCCAATCCAAACCATTCTGTGACTCTGTGATGCTGTGAATCAGCTCGGTGGAGGGAAGACTAACTCCTGGATACTCCACCACGGTCAGCTCTGAAGCCCACTCTCCCTGAGGCCTTGCAGAGCTTGGTCTTTGTATCTGGCTTTCCAAAACTGACAGATGGGGATGTGAACCATCAGGGGTTCTTGGTTCCCCTTGTTTAGCAAGCCCCAGTCAAAGACTGGGATGAGTAAACCACACCCATGCATTTATAAAGGTGTTAAAATAACGTGGGGCTTGGCTCCATCTGGTTGCAGTGCCTGCCTGCACACAAGTGCTCTGGAAAGAATAATCTCCTTTTAGTGTTGAAAATGAAACTTTATTGGAAGAAAAAGTTGTCATGGAAGTTACTCTTCCTCACTGCAGCTTCGCTCGCTCCTCTGCTGCGTGACTGAAGCAGTGAGTCACTCGGCTTCCCAAGTAGCTTGAGCAGGAGAGCCTACATGATGACATCTGATTATTGGGGGGGTTCCAAATGTTTTGCTCCTGCTGATTTGCAGCAAGCAAAATGAAGGGCTTGTTTTGATGCAGGGAAGACGGAGGGGGTTGAGAGAGTGGGCTTGTTTGCCCTCTAACATTTCTCACTGTACCGCAACCTCTGTGCTTTCCTGGGAGGTGGTTCCTGCCATTCTGCTTTTTGGTTTTTTTTGTGAGAATCACTCAAGATCTGTAGAACAATTGCCTTGAGCAGTTTCTGTTTGGAAGGTAGTTCCATCAGGCAGGAGAAACATGGATTTATGAGCTTCTTTGGGGCGTGGTCATATTCAGGACCAACTGTGCGCAGTCCAGCAGCAATGCATGACTTTCTATGTTAGAGGAAATCCTTATACTGCCATACAGCAGAGCATGTCAAAAATGAGAAACAACAACAGATTTGATATTGTTTTATCTTTAACAGTTCTATGATTCTATGCCAAAGTTGAAAATTACCTCTAAGATTGCCAAGTCCGACCACTAACCCAGCACCACCATGTTCACCACTAAATCCCCAAGTGGTATTTTCCAAAATGACTGCTTGCATAAAAAAAAAACAAAACAATAAAACACTGTGACTTTTGATGCCACAGCATTGTGTAATCCCCAACTACGATTTGTATTAAGTAGTTTATTGCAATTTAAGGTAGAGCTTGTGGTAGGATCTTGGTGTAAAGCAGGCCTGGTTTGCTTTAGCTCACACAGATGAAGCTGCAGAGGCCACTTTTGAAGGCCTTCCAGCCCCGTGTTTCAGGGAAGTGTATTTCCAGCCACTGGCCAAGAGGCTGTGGAGTGGGATGTGCTCAAGGAGGAGCTGGCAGATGTCTTTGCAGAGGTGTGGGAGACCATCCTTGCAGCCTGTTGTATTTGTAGGAAAGCATCCACTTTTCCTCCAGAATCTGATGAGGTCTGGTGAAGGATGGCTGTGCTTCCAGGCACAGCTGTGGTGCTCATCCAAAAGCATCCCCTTGGGCAATCTGGATGAGTTCTTTGATACAGCCTACCTTACGTTTCTGAGGTATTCTATTATCTTTTTCGAAGTAACAGTTAAAACAGTTGGTAATGGTACTGTGTCTGCACGTGGCTTTTCCTCACGCTCCCCTAAATGACAATTTACTAAAGGGTGTTTTGTACATTTTACCTTGTTCTTAATATTCACCTTATGTAATCCATGAGTTATGAAGAACTACATAATACAGCAGTTATTCTGCTGTTTTGGGAGTTCAGAGCCAGGTAACAAAAAAGCTGAGAAACCTGCAACCATAAATTCTGTTAATCCATGCTCAGTATTATTTTAAATATTTAAAAATTAAAGTCTACCATATCATTCGTATTAACTATATGCTATATGTCATGACTTGGTGCTCTTGTGTCTTCCTTCCCAGCAGCAAGTCATTACACTTTATTGTCTATGATAGGAGGGAGTAATAAAATAAAATCTCCTTTTTCATAAATAACTGGATTGTATCATAAGACTATCAGCAGTGACTTGTTTTATGGCTAACCTTACTGAAAGTCACTGTTTCCAATGGTAGCATGAGTTACAGCAGCACAAGAGCAACGTGCCCTGAAGATGGAAAAAAAAAAAATCATGGCATGTAAAATTTCTTGGAATTAATTTATTGATGTTGTGTCATCCCTCAATGAAATAAAAATCATATATCCATATGAAAAATAATTAAGCAAGGCATACATGTGATCGTGAAATCCAGATCTTGTGTATTGATACTGATTTGTTATATGGTTGAAAGGGTTTGAAAAGTTAAAGAAAGGTAGTTTATAGTGATGAACTGTATTACAGTCACAGCATTTTCTGAAATCACTTGTGAACTGTAGCTCAATGAGAGTTTATCACCTGAAACAGATCTTCCACCTGAAAAAATCCCTTGCATGTAACGTTTGGAGAGTTTTCTATGCTGAGAAGGCTTCTTCCAGGCTTTTGTTTCTGCATGTCAACTTTTTGAACTGATAATTCCTGGAAACAGTGTCAGTAACTCCAGCGTCAACCTTCTCCCCTTCGAGTCTCGTTCAGTGCCCAACGCCCTGGGCAGGGGTTGTGTCCCTGGATGAGCTGTGTCCTTCCTGGGGCTTCTCTCAAGGTCATGGTGAAACAGGGACTTGAGGATCTGAACATGATTTCATGTGACTTCTTCCCCACAGGTTTAGTACTCCCAGACTTCAACCCGGAGGCCTGGCTGCTGTAGGGGTTTCTCCATGACACAGCACTGGCACGTGGACCAGGACAGGCACGGTCACTGCTCTCCCCAGGGAGTGTGAACCCTGCAGGTTATGGCAAAGGTTTTGTGTGAACTCAGCTGTTCTTCTGTGTGTATCTCCTCGGGTTCTGCAAATTACCTTTCTCTGATGGATTCCAACACGTCGTGCCACGTCCAGGGTGACATTTTGATTATGTATGATTCGCACTGTTGAAGAAATTAACAGTTGAAGCAGCTGAAGCTTTTCAGGATATTTTTCCCCAAATAAATTGTATTTTGAGCACCAGCCAGATTCTCCATATGGCTAAAATGTACTAGAACACAAAGACAATTAGCATGGCTTAATAAACTTCATGCATGGTTTGCTATTGCAATATCAGAAAGAAAACAAATATAGCCACTAGCTCTCCTTGGAATAACTTTGTTAAATTGCTGTCATTTGAAATGAGCTCTTTTATGGCTTATGGCTGATATAATTTGAATTGTGATAGGTAAAGCAGCATTCTGTATGTTTAATGCCTTTGGATGTGATGCAGGCCTGCTTGGGTCTTGTAGATATTTCCCCAGTGAGAGGGGAAAGGTAATAAATTGATTTTTGGTGTGGAGCAGAAAGCAATGGATTTGGGGGACACTGGGGCTCTATTCCAGACTGTACCATGCAGCACAACTTTTTTCTGGTGGCTTTTTAACCTGTTTTCAGTCTTTGCCTATTTGCTTTTCTTGGTTAAATGCTGTGTCTTGAGAGCCAGACCTTGCTGGGCACACAGACCTATTTTCCCCATGTCTTTCACCAAGTGGTGAGGTGTCCTTTGTGCTGATGCATTTGGTCTGTCAGCAGAGGATACTGCTGAGCACACTGCTAATTGCTTCTGGTTCAGCATCTGAGTTTGGTATGTGTAGCACTGGGAGTGGGGGGAAGCAATCCCAGCGTGTCTGAATTGTGACTTAAATAACATTTGCACAGATAAATCTGGCAGTCAAATGCCTACAAAAGCTTGTGTTTGGTTTTTGGGCATGAATGACTTAGAGAAGACAACTCTGTGTGTGTGTGAGATTTGCAGGGCTCAGGGTGTTATGCTGTATTGTGACCGTGAAGGTACTGTGAGAATCAGGGATAAACTGTGCTCTTGGGACACCACTAATTCCCTGGACGTGGCCTGCCCATGGTGGCAGTGTTCAGATCACCCTGTGGTAGGAAAACCTGCTCTGCCTACCACAGTTGGCTTCTTGGATGCTTTTAGGTGTGGGGTTACACAGATTGCTCCTAGTGGTGAGTCCCACCACAGAGATGCTGGTGCTCGGATCTCATGTTCCCAAACCACTGTTCAGCATTTGGCAATGAAGGAGGATGAGCCTGGGCTTGTTTCCCCTCAAGGAATGGCAGATATCTCCTTGCTACTAATGCAGTCTGTCTACCATGTTTTCATGAATGAGAGTGCCTGAGAAAAATGTTTATTTACAGGCCACTGGTTTGGAAGCACTTGATGTTTTAATTAACTTTGGGGGGTTATGGTCAGAATGGTTCACACAGCTATTCCATAGCCTGATCTGAATCTCTCTGGATTCAGAACACATCCACCCTAATGCCTTCGGAACACATGAGTGAGTTCAGGTTACTGATGTGCACAGGATGAATGTTTCTATTACCCCATCATCGTTATCATCACCATTTTACTCCTTGCTAGCAGAGTTGACAGTGAGGTTGTAATTAATATTGATTGTGCAAGATGGCAGGAGTAATGGGGAAGGTGTTACATGAGAGGGGCAGGCTGTGATTCCCTCACACTACTACTGCTGGTAGCCTGTGGGTGCAGTACTATTTAGAGAAGGGGGAAATACTGCTAGACAGTAATCTTCCCTGGGAACACCTTTTCCTAGCCCTCTGGGCTTAGGAGTTCACAGTTCAGCTCTGGCAGTATGTGAGTCTCTGGGTTGCCACCCACACCACGGGTTTAGGAGTATTTCTCTGCTGATTTCTGTTCCATAAAGAAAAATACTGCAGGTAGGAAAAAACCTTAGTAACTACCGCAAGTATGTAAGGTTTCTTACCTCACCATAGTGAATGGCTTTCCCAGACTGCTTTTCTTGGGTAGGAGATCCACACAATTTCCATGCTGTGCCTGCTCATTTCACCCTGTGAGATATCTTGTAGTTTTTCCCTGTAACGTTTGTATTCCGCTGCTTCATGATGCATTTGGTGGATTCACTCCCGCTGATTAAGAGAAGTAACAATTGCAAAATATTTTCTTTTCCCGTAGTGCACTGTAGCGAGCTGGCACGCTAGGTTTGCAGTGTCTGTGCTCAACTGCTTGCAGCTGACACCAGGCTCTTGAAAATACTGCTTTGGCACAAAAAATAGAGGTGTTTGCCACATGAAAAATCCTGTAGAGAGAGTATAGTGCTCTCAAGCTCTGTCTCTGGGGCCTCAGCCTGAGTGAGTCATTTAGGGATGTCAGGTGGGGTGTGGGGGAACCCCTCTGGTTTCATGCAAAAGCAAAGAGGAAGCGGAGCTGTGGGTAGGAGAGACCCAGCCAGCAAAGCTCATGAAGGTCCTTGTGGTAATGCTGGGGGGAAATCTGCCTTCACTGCCTTGTCATCGCTCTGCAGGAGTTGCAGCATGGAACTGGTGCTGGTACAAACTGGAGCAAAGCGTGGCCGAGTGTGTGTTGGCTGCCTCTGCGAGCCACAAACCTGCTCAGTTGAGAATAGCTGAGATGAATGGCATGTCTGAACACAGCACATAAATAATTGTATGGGAAGCTTAGTGCTCCCATGCCAGTGTGTATAAATATTCATATTATTCCATGAATCTGTCATTATGTGCAAGTGCTTCATCTTTCCAACTTTACTCCTGCCAAAAGTCCTCACTCATGGAAACGCTCTCACTGGAGGCAATCAGATGATTGATGTGAGTAAAGGGCTGGGGGAGCTCTTCTAACAGCCTGATTTACAGCAGTATTTCATTCCTAATTTCTGCACACTGGGAAACAAAACCCAAACACAAACTCAGCTGTTTTTGAGAGACTTTCTCACTGTAGGGTTCTTAGCTTCACGAGGACTGAATGAAACCACAGAGCTCTTCCCCAGCTGCTAATCGTCTGTGTCTGCTCGTTATTATCAGCAATGTTAGCGAAGTAATTTCGGGGGCTGAATCCTGTCTCCTGAGCTGCTGCTTTCCATAGTCTCAACCAGGCTTCTGGCATGGATCATAGCCCACAGGAGTGGCTCCCTTGTTATGTGTTGTTGCAGTTGTTAGAGCAGGGTGAAATAGTGGGGAAGTGATGAAAGAGCAAAGCGTGCTCCGAACTCTGATATCTCTGCAGCATATATATGTATATTCAAGGATACTAAAGCTTCTCTTACTGAGGTTTTAGTGTGGCTGTATCTCCTGTAATAAGTTCCTAATGCTCTCTGCATTAAACTGGATGATGTTATCCACCATGGTAGGTTCGGGAAGCCCTGACACTTACAGCAAGCTACCTGGGGGAAAATGAACAGCAGAAAAGGGACATCAATTCCAACAAAATTATCATTTCCATAATGTGTCTTTATATGGAAGATGGATATTACTTAATTTAATGTTGCCCTTTTGGAGTGCTGATTCCTGCTTTAATTGATCAGCCATGGAGGGTGACTAATAACATTGATTTAAGTTGTTTTTAACAAGAGGAAAAGTGTTAACCATAACAAACCCAAGTTTCCTCCAGAAATGCCACTTAAAGTCACACTGTACACAAATTGTGTATGGAATGATTCCAACTGGTAGTTTCCACAAGATTTTTCCCCTCCCCAAGACTTTTTTTTCAGCAGTTATTAGCAGTGCTGAAACAGAACAA
Source organism: Myiozetetes cayanensis (assembly GCF_022539395.1). Taxonomy (NCBI): domain Eukaryota; kingdom Metazoa; phylum Chordata; class Aves; order Passeriformes; family Tyrannidae; genus Myiozetetes; species Myiozetetes cayanensis. The sequence continues at coordinate 11,110,766 of NW_026087159.1, read as the reverse complement.
GTTGGGTCAGCCCTTGCTTGAGATGCAAGAGCTCTCAGACTCTTAGGAGGCTGTGGAAGAAAGAAACTGCTTGTGTGAAAGATGTTGGGAGGGAGATGAATTTCCTACTTGTGCTCATAGGGAAAAGCTGAGACCTTTCTTTCCAGAGCTGCAGGGGAGGAGTCCTGGGGCACTGGTCATCTGTCTCACAGGTTGTGGTGGGACTGTTTTGCACCTGCTCTGTGACAAGGTGGTTGTATTTTTGGCTTTCGAGGGTGCCTCAGCAATGTTGGTTGATTTTAGTAACCTTTTTCTGGGCATGTTCAGCTAAATCCTGCCTTGTCTTTCTGGGATGTGGAGGAGAAACTACTCAGTGCAATCAGTCTTCTGTTTTCCCTTTGTAGGGCCTGAACCCAGTCAAAGCAAGAGTTTGAGGGAGCACCTTGTGGTTGGGAATGTCAGGCCAGGCTACATGGTGACCCCTCTGGGATCCACAGGCAGTACATGACCTGGCCAGGGTACCAGGCTGGCAGCCCTTCTTGGAGAACATGTACCAGGAGTAGGAGAGGGCAGAGAAGGTGGCAAATGCAGCCTAGAGGAGGCACAACCAAGCTTACAGGGCAGGTGGGAGAAACAACTCCTGGTATTCTCTCTTTGCACCCAGTGCCTGACAAGGCAGGGAATCCAGAGGGAGAGCATGAGTGAACTTAACAAAAAAAAAAAAATCTCACATTTATATATCCAGCAAATTGTAATAGTTGTAATCCTTAAATATGCATTTAATTGAATTGCATGTAAAACTTCATCTTTATTGTTTACTGGGCAAGCAGGACACACAGTGCTTATGCTGCACCTTTGTTTCGGTGCATTTTTTTTTATTTTGGAAAACAACCAAATGTACTGGACTGTAAGATGGGCCATTTGCTTGCAAAATGTCTTTTTGCTATCAAAACTGATTCCAATCGTGAACACAGTCGCCCACTACTATTGACAAGCTTGTTTTCATTTCCATATTCTTTACATATTTTCTTTTTCAAATGAAGAACTTAGAAATAGCAGAGGTGGATGGTGCCTACAGCTTCTTCTCAGTTCAGAACTGAAGAGAAAGGCTTTGCATCTTCCAGCAAGTGGCTCTCTTGGTGTGGCTGACAGATACAGAGGCTGTGGGTGATGCTGTCCCCCAGATCCATCCATGCCTAGTGAGGGAAAAAGGACCAGACTTTTTGCTCTCTTGTCTTGTTGCCTCCTGCTGACATCAGTGCTTGAGTAGACATCTGTCTGCCATCCTGGGGATGGAATTTGGAACAGAACCTTGTCCTGCCACATTCCAAATTACAGCACTGGAGCATGAGCAGGTGTTGCTGCCCATCAGCTGAGGTGCAGCAGCTGACTGCCTGTGTGCTCCCAGTTGACTGAAAATACTCTGAGTTTGTGTAAACCTTGAGTTGCAAACAGAGACACTGCAGTAAATACAGGTTGATACTAGAGAGAGAAGGGATCAGTGCTTTCCCATATGGCTTTCATGGTCACATGTCTCATCTGTACTGATTCTACGCCTTCTCATGCTTAAATCCTGGTGTTGAGTGTAGAAGAGTGTGGATCAAAATTAACACAAATGCTGGTGCCAATTAAAACTCCCATTGGAGAAAAAGGGTATTGGCAGTTTTCCCAAAAGTATCCTTTTCTCTGTTTTCATGGTTGTGTAGGGCTGCTAATTTCCCCATGATGAGTCACTGAAAGCATTTATAGAGGTGTAAGAGGGATTTCATGCTCTAAATATAGTCTCAAGTCAGCCCACATGGAGCAACCACAGAAGCTGGCTGCTGAGCTAGTAAATACAACTCAGTGCTGGTCCCAGCTCCTCCTGACTGATGGGGTTTGCAGGGAAGGAACAGGGAGTTACAGAGCAGGAAAAGAATCAGCATATGTAGGCTGGGGCCACAAGGCCTGAGAACACAACATGGTGAGATAAATCACAAGATGCAGATGAATGTGGGTGACAATGGGAGCCCTTTTTTGATAGCCTGTTCTCAGCTCCTCTTTCAAGCAGTAGTCAGGTTCCAGCTGGCCCCATCTTTTCTGGCACTAGCTGTTACTTTCTGTAGTTTGGTTTAGAGGAAAGAATATGGTGGTTTCTCATCAGTTAACTCAGTACCTGCTTGGATCTCAGTTTTGGCAATCCAAAGCTTTTCCTAAGTGTTTTATTTGCAATGATTCCAAAGCTGGGTGGGTAAAGACCTCTTAAGTCTTTCTGTGTTGGAATAAACCTAGAGGAAAGCTTTGAAGGCTGTTGTGCACCTGGGTTTAGGTCATTTGAAGTAAAGACCATCAAATCCCAAACACAGTCCTAGACCAGTTACTATGAAGGTAATGAACTCTACCCCAGCCAAAACCAGCACAACAGGACTACAGGTGATCTGAAAATTTTTATTGCATTAGCTCTAATGGACTTTTCAAAGTTACCTTGAACATAGTGTGGGAAAAAGATTGCCTGCATGCTTTATACTATCTGAAATCTATATGATGGCTTTAACCAATTTAGAACTCGTTTAGGCAGAACTGGCTGTAAAATGAGCTAGAAATATTTCAGAGTTTAGACAGATCCTAAAAGTCAATTTATAGGAAGGCTTCTCAAAGCAGAAATTATCTACTTGGGAACAACCCCAATAAACGCACAAAACTTCTTTGCCAATACGAAAAATGAAACTGTATATTAAACCAGTACTTTATTCTTCATTAATCCTGCTGTATTTCCATCCCTTCCCCGCGACTGTTCCTCCCAGGCCAGGGCTGGGCAGAGGCAGCTCCTCTCCCTACACCTGCATAGCTGAGCTCACTTTCCCACTGGGGTGGGTGTCGCTGTGATCACGTGAAGTCTGTGAGCCAGAACAGGCAATTACAGAGCTATTTGCACACATCATCTCCCTCCACATCACTTTTGCTATGCAGACACTGGAGGAGGGTGTCTTGAACTACCTAGTGAAGTACGTGAAGTGGGGGACAAAGCTAAACAACTCCTGCTTTTTCCTGTTCTCCTGTCCCCTGGTGGCGTTAGCTGTGAGCTGTGACAGCTTTGGTGGTACTTATTTTGCTTTTCTCAATCAATTTGCTTACTTTGGGCTAATTAACCACATCCGTCTGGGTGTTCTTCCAAAGAGGTTATCTTCAGACTGCTCTTTGTTTGCTGTTACAAGGTCTCTGGGCTCCTGTGCCGTGACAAATGTGTGATGGTTGTCCTCATCCGTTGGGGGTGGGGGTGGAGGATGTGCTACCAGGGCAATTCCTTGCTGCCAAGTACATCTGCTGGCAGCAAGCCTGGAGGGTGGCTCTGCTGATAACATTGTGGTGTCCATCAAACTAGCTGTGAATTAGAAGGTTCCTTTTGTAAGATTTTATCAATGCTCTTTGGCAGAGCTGTTGGCCAAGGCTAGCACATTTGGGTTTTTTCCTGTGAGCGGTTAAGACCCCTTTGATGCTGAAAGGTCCTGAGCTGCCTGAGCTCTGGTAAGAACAACACTTGCTTGGTTTTCACTGACCCCCCACCCCTGGGATGTGGCTTGCTCCAGCCCCAAAGCCTGAGCCTGCTCCCTGACTGCAAAGCAAATGAAACGAAGGATTCATTAATGTATTTATGTTCAAATGAAGTAAAGCAACTCAAATGAGAGAGCCCAGCAAGCAGCAAATATAGGGGGCCAAGGCATGCTCCACCCCAATGGTGTATTGTGCTCAGGGAGGTTAGTGCCAGGAGGAAAAACTTGGTGTTGGACTTGTATCCTGGGAGGCTTCGCGCCTCTGGACTTGCAGCATCTCACCTGAAATAATGTGCTTGAGCTTAATGATGTGTTTTAATTACTACTTGAGTTGAGGGTAACACCTGTGTCTTGGTTGGACAAAAGGTAAAGGAGTGTAAAGCATTTTGTTCATAAGTTTATTTTTCAGGCAGTCTGATGCTGTCACAAAGACAGTGATGGAAACATGGGCTGGGATGAGGGAATAAGTCACTGGGGTATCTGTTCCAGCAGTGAGGGCAGCCAATGTCAGCTGAAACTAATGTCAAAACTCGAAGTGGGGATGCTGCAGAGTCCTTCTGCACTTCCTGAGCTGCTCATTCCTGCCCTGTAACCCTCGGTCTCCCCTGGCACTGGCAAGGGTGTTATGGGGCTATGCAGGGGGCAGGACTGGGTTAAGAATCTAATCAGCCTGCAGTAAAAAATCATTTTTGTTCTAAACCAGTCCTTCAGTGTTGCTTTTCTGAGTGCAGGAGGGAAGGACAGGAGCAGAGAGGAACCAGCTCTTTACATTAAGTGATGCTTTCTGTCAGCTTAAACCACTCATGAAATTCCAGTGCAGGCAAACACGTGTGTCCGTGTGTGGGAGCTACCCTGCCTGCTGCAGGGGACACGGAACAAGGAAATTTACAAGAAATGTCATCTTTGAGAAGATTAATGAGGCCTGTGGCAGCCTGGGTGGGTGTGCTTCTAGTGCTCCAGTGCGTGCAAGGGCAGAAAACGCAACCTTTGATCCAGCACTAATGGATTCACTTGCTGTGTGTGAAGTGTCCAAGTGCCCCACTCGCTCGTGCCGTGGGCACAGGGCAGCACGTGGCTGCTGGAGCACTCAAGGGCTGGCTCTGCCTGTAACTGCAGAGGGAGACCAGGGAGAGCTGTGGTGATGCTTGGTGTTTATGGCTGGAAACACAAAAAAAAGAAGAGGAAATGCGTCTGTTTACTGTCTACAAAAGCAAACGCGGTTTTTAATGACACACTTGCATGTTAAACTGGGTATATGTATTTCTACGGGTCGTGGTTTTATTTTAAGGATAATTTAGAGAAAGAGAAGGTTAAATCCCTTGACTTCAAGAAAACTGACAGGGAGCATGCTTTTGTTTTAGCACATCCTGACAGCTGTTTAGTTGGGTTTTCTATGTATGGTTTGGGGAGTATGATGGGAGCACAGATCACAAATGTATAGGTCACAGGGTTACCATCCATCTACAAGAGGACTCTCTTCCCACCATCGACATGCTTTGCTATGTTCCACAGATGCTGTGTTAGGCTTCAGTTTGCTCTTAGAGTGGAATAACTTGTTTCTTTCTGGGAAATCAAAGAGCTGTTCTGCTGTCACAAAAGCACACGGCCTGGCTGTGTGCACTAACAGGGGGCAGCACTCAGGAGCGTGGAAGATCCATGCGAGTCCTTCCAAATAGATTCTCCCCATTTATCATCCTGGTCTTGTGTGCTGTCAGAAGGCCCATGAAATGTCCCAGCAGCATTGCCCCAGTCCACCCATGCAGCATCACTGCATCCAGCACGGACTACAGGGCAGAAGCAGCCTCAAGCCCCACTTATTCTTTAAAACACTTCATTTTTCAATTGCCTCTTAGTTCTTATTCCTTAGACCCACACTGGCTGCAGTTTTGTCCTTGGGAGACTCAAACTGGCTGAAAATTTGTCCTTGGGTTGGAAGAGGCTTGCTGTGTGCCTGGGGCTTTCACTGTCTTCCTCCCTTCTCTCCTCCCTGAGTTCTCCTTAGCAGAGGTCTCGCTCTCCCTGTCACACCAGTACCAAGCATGAGCTCTCTGGGAAAGGGCATCCTGAGGGCTGTGCAGGCAATGAGCACAGCCTGACTTGACTGCACAGGGCTCTGCACTTTCAGCTGAAGCTCTGATTTGCCTTCTTAACTTTGCCCTTGGCAGCTCCCTCATCATCTCCTTCAACTAAGCAGGGCTGGAGGAGCTGTGATGCCACCCCCAGATGTGCTATTCCTTCCCCTGTTCTCCTGGGACAGGAGCGAAAATAGGGATGGGAATGGTTCATTTATTTTGCCCAAATGCTCAGGCATAGTTCTGCTACTGCTCCTACTTTTCATACTTCTCCTATTTTCATCTTGTACCAACCTCCTGACCTGTTTCCCTTGTATGGATCAGTGTGGATGGCTGGATGCTCTCAGAATGATGTTGTAAATCAACACAGGGCACTGCTGCAGCCCCATTAGGGTTGTGCTAACCAATCATTGTTAAAGAATTAATCAGTAAAATAATTGCAAATACTGCAAGTCAGTACTGATTTTCCCTTTAAAGTTTCCACCCAATTTTACATTCAAGTCCTGAATTAAATCTGCTTGACCAGATTGTATCCAGATAGTACTGTTATGTTGTTGTTTTCTCTTTAAATCAAATTACTTAGAAATGGTGGCCTGTTGCCTGAACACAAATATTTTGAAGTTACTTTGGAAGATTTTTTATTCACTTTTGGCAATAACTTCCCATAGATAATATTTTCTTTTCTCCCAAGTAAAGTCACTTTTATGATGCACACAGAGTAATTGTAGCAAGTCAGAAAATAAATCCTGTCTGTAGTCCAACGTATAACTAACAAAAAATAATCAAGTGATGGCTGGAATATTTTTGTGCTGATGGCTGTGATTATTTTTTTTGTATTGCTCCTGTTGTGTTCAGAAAACTGAAACAATGAGTTATCCTGGAAATATTCAAGGTCAGTTTGGACCAGGCTTTGAGCAACCTGTTCAAGTTGAAGGTGTCCTGGGTCATTGCAGGGGGGTTTGACTAGGTGACTTTTAAGGGTCCCTTCCAACCCAAACCATTCTTGTTCTGTGATCTGCACTGAGCTGGGTAAAACACAGGTGGTGCAAGCAGCAGCATCACCCCAGCCTCATGGAGGCCCCACTGACCCCACATGAGCTGATGAACACCCAGTTTAAATCACTTGATTTGCCAGCCTCCAAGCATGGAAAGATAATAAAGATGAGAGCAGCTCAGCCAGTGTATAGGAAACACAAACTGGAGAGAAGTAGGGAGGCAGCAGGGAAGTGGTGCAAAGCTCCCCAGAACCTGCATGTAGGGCGTCCCAAACCCTGGGATAAGCCTGCCTGGTGCCAGGCTTCCCTGCTGACTATTGGTGCTCTGCTCAGGAGTTGCCTTTCCCTGTGCAAGTGGAGAGTTAGTGATGAGCTCCCAAACTTTTGGCACTTGCAGGCTGGTACTTACTCATTGTTCCCACCACGTGCTGAAGTGGTTCCTAAAGGATACTAGGACTGGGAAAAATCTATTTGCATCGTAAATGGAGCCAGACTATTTTCCCAACACTGAAATTTATTTAGCAAAAGATCATTTCAATTATTTTTGCTCTCTAGTTCTTTGGTAAATATATCATTGTGTTTATTATTGGCTTCCTTTTCAGCTCTTTGGGGGAAGACAAAGTATTTAGCAGCAGATCTCAATTTTATTGTATGAGAATCAATTCATCTTAGAAGAATTCCATTATGCTAAATGAGGCTGTGATGTTTGTTATCTCCTGAGAAATTTGCTCAAGTAATTTCATTAGTAAAAGATTTCAGGGATAGCCAAGCTCAGGAAAAGAAAAAAGAAACAATGAAGATGTGCTCCTGTCTTAGTTTAGCACAGCTTGTGTGTCTATTTTTTAAGTCAAATTTTCTTATCTGAGGACAGTTTGCAAAACTGGGGATTGAGTTTCCTGGGGATGCCAAGCTAGTACATCCAGCTGCCAAAAAGTATTGGCCAAGTCTGGGACCCCAAGTTGACTTGGGTGCCATCCAGGCACCTATCTGCTTCTGAGTGTCAGAGCAATATTTCACTAAGTAGATAGCTCTTTAAATTGGGTCGGTTGAGCAGTAGGTCCGTGGTTCTTGGAAGCTTCTTAGTGAAGGAGAACAGTCCTGGCTTGGCTCTTTTTGGGGTCCCTGGCAGTAGCTGGGACCTTTTGAGTGGTGGCCCTTGTTTTTGGGTGCAGTGTGTCATAGGGCTGGGACCTGGCTCCCCTTGGTGGTACAACAGCTGTGCACAAGTGACCTGTCATCAATGGGAGCTGCATCTCTGGGGTTTGGTGGGCTGTGGGCTTGAGAGGATGGACCTCTCCCTGGGGTGAGGGACTGCAACCCACACCTGCCACCTATGGACAACAGCTTGCCTCAGCAAGGCAGGGACTGGGTAAGGAGCATGAAATATGGCTGATAAACTATCAGTTGTCATCATTCAATGCAGAGTTAATTAAAAATGTGGAGGGGCTGCTCCATCGTTTTCCCTGCCATAAGAAATGTTTCACAGTCTCTCTTTAATTCACCATATTTAGTGGTGAATTAAAAATGGAAATGGAAAGAATTTGCTGAGGCTCTCAAGAAGACAAATGATTGTGTCATGTGTTACTTCTCCTCTTTCAACCATGCTCTTCCTGTTATTGCCACTTGCTGCTCAAGTGTGGTGTGTTAGGAAATCCCATGGCTGGACAGGAGACCTCAGGTGTGGTGTCAGGGTGTGCTGACCCTGGGCAGGTGGCACAAATTTGGGCTTTCATGTGTGCAACCATGGGGTTGCTTCCTTTTCTTTTTTAATCTGAGTAGTTTTCCCAGCTCTCTGTTCTTTGTATACAAAGATATTTTTGGAATTAAGCTCATGAAATGTTTTTTTCCTTGGTGATTGATAGACAAATATCACAAGCTTCCGAGCAAATAAATTCCCCCCTCCTGCTTTCCCCGCTCAGCAGTCACCCAGAGGACTCACGCTGCTGCATTAATCTGTATGCAAGCAATCAGGTTGGTAATCTGTGCCAATAAAGGGATTTATGGTCTCACAGAGCACAGAGGCTACATTCAATCTTGCTGACAGCACTAGGGTATGCCCCATTTAGTTGTCGGAAGACAGCAGGGTGTTTTTTCCTTGCTGACTTTAAAGTGATTTCTGTGACCTGAAGGACACGAGTGTGAGGAGGACTAAGGACTTTTAAAGCCCTTCTGTGCAGAATCTAGTTTGGAGTGCAGAAGGCGTCTCTAACACCTGCATGAAACTAATAACAACAGTCTTTATGTCCACTAACCTAATCTTAAGTTATGATCTGATGCCTGCACTTGCTGTGCTCTGATGGGGGTCATAGGAATGCTGTGAGGATCTGAGCTTCCTTTAGGCTCTGCAGTGTTTGTTGCTGAGTTGGATTCTCCAAGGAGCCCAGACCCATTTACACATGATAGGTGGGTAAGAAGCTTCTCAGTGCCATGGGCAAAGATGTGGTCTCTGCTCTTTTGGCTGTCCTGGAAATATAATTTTACCTGGAGTACATGCTGGGGCAGAAACTATTCTATTTCTCCGTGCTTGCTAAGCTGGTATTCAGGCTGTTGCAATTTTGCCTATAGCTATTGCAGGTTCCTCATTAGATCTGGGGTGTGACTTCCAGCTACATTAAAGCATTGACTTCAGCATTTGTCGCTGTGATTGTTACGCCAAGGCCAAGTTAGGCTAGCTTATTACTTGGAAAAAACTGGAGAAGTCTCCTATGTCCTCTGACAAGATCCCAGTGGTAGACTGTAGGATGGACAAGATTGATGAGATGTCCCAGCTCAGTGGGGTCAGGAGGACCACCTGCCTGATGTGTGTGTCACTGGGGGCAACTTCCATCGGTAGTGGACATAGCACAGTGTGGAGCGATGTTGTGTCTTGCAAACATAAATTTAATCCAAATGACATTTAAAAGAAAAAGGTTCAGTGCTTTTAAGAGATTGAAGGTGCCAGAATGCTCTTGGAGTGACCAAACTGGCTAGAAAGGGGGAAGAGGCTGTGTCTAAGAAGAACAAGTCAAAGAAAAGACAGAAGATGTTGTTTTCAAAGTTATTTACCTGCCAGCAGATGGGAGGTGGGAGTCCAGCCTCATGGGAGATTCCTGTAGAGATCTGTTGTTCCATGTGATTTCACCTGTAACCACTTTATCCGACTCATAAGTCCTAACACCCCCTCGTACTCCATCACTGGAGTACCTGCTCCACAGATTCCTTGGTGTGACAACATGACCAAACTGAGCAACAAGAATAAAAATCTCCAGAACTTCCTTGACGTTATCCCTCCATGCTGCATCCTGTGGCTCTTGTGGGCTTTGCCACCTGCTTCAACACACAATCACTCCTTTCTCAGTTTGACCTTTTCATTAAAACTACCAGGAAGCCCCAAGGCTTTGGTTGGGATTGAGCCCTCCCGTGTCTATAAACACTTTAAGAAAAATGAAATGCAAAGGTTAGCAGGAGGCTTGCAGAGACTTTGCTAAACAGGTGGCCATGTCATGGTTTCTTATTAAATAAACAGAGCTAGTCTGGAAATCATCCAAGAGACAAAGAGGTGTTGACATTCTCATTTTCATTGATGCATTTAAAATTTTAACTGTTTCTTACCACTGTAACATATGATTGTGAGCTTTTTTGAGCGTCAGTGACAGCACAGTGTTTTTAAGCAGGCTTTCTGTTTCAGCATCTCTCACGGATGAGTGCTCCTCCAGACCTGTGCCTTCCACGTAGGAAACAACTGAGGAAAGAGGTTCCCCATGCAGTATCAATTCAAGAATAGGAATGAAAGTTCCTCAAGACATCTGGCAAAGCCAAGGGGCTCAAAGCAGTTGAGAGGTATGAAAGGGGAACTTGCTAGTACAGGCAACGTATAAACCCAGAGCAGACAGAGTACCTGGGACAATGGTTTCATCACTGAGTGGGGTGTCTACTGAAAATAAAATGCACAACTCCAGAGAAGCAGAGGCGTTGCTAATGGCCCAAAGCTAAGGCAATGATTAACACAGCATTAATTTTATTTGCATTTTACCCTATTCCTTTAAAGCCATATGGGGAAGAAAAACGTATGGGGTCAGAATGAGGCACAGTTTTCCAGTACCATACTTAGCCAAACAGATGCATAAATCCCATTAGCAGTAATGGAAATTGGCTGTCTAACCCAAGTAATTGAAGTGGTATGCTGAATTTGCTTTCTTCCACAGTAGTGGCTCTGACTCCTGCCTCTTTGGTTGCTGTTGGTAAATAAAATGGGCTTTGTTTCTGTCAGGACTATGCATAAAGAAAATGTCATCTTCCAGATTTGGATGTAGTGCAGGATCTGCAGAATCATCAGGACTTCTTGGTAAAGGCCAGTTGCCAGATGAAGGTGGGGACAGAGGGATACTGCCATAAGGGATGTGCTGGACAGATGTGTGTGGAGTATCAGTTGGTGTCCAAGAGATTGTGCTTGCATAGCTCATCTTTGTTCCCTGCTGAGGTAGGATTACATGATTCTCTGTGTTTTCTAAAAAAACTACCACTGTGCTGTCCTGCTGTGATCAAGGATGTGAGCCTCCAGGCTAGGTGTAAAATTGCTCCAGGCCAGGAATTGCTACTTTTCAAAAATTTTAACCGATTTAATACGTCACCTTCTTTTGGTTAAAGCTAGATTCTTCCTTGAGGGCTTCTTGAATTTACTCTCAGCTTCCAGTGGGATTTTAATGTGGGCAAGACAAGGAAAGGACAGCAATGAGTTATCATCAGAACCTTTACTGGCCCCAGATGTTTCCCCCTGTAAAACTGTGTGCCCTTAAAGCTTGAATGTGCTCTTGACAGGTCTGGTCTTGCAATCTGCCACAGTGCCTCCTCCTGAGGATATCAGGCAGCTCTACAGGCAGCCACTCTACCTTGTCCTGCCTGTCACATTTGGGATGTGGACACACTTGTGTGTGAGGAATAGGTCTGACCCGGGCTCTAAAGCCTCCTGGACAAATGAGCTCCCATGTTGTGTAAAGACTCCTGGTTGGTTCTGGGTGCTTCTGGATGGCTCCACACAAAGCAGCTGTGGGGAGAATCCAGCACAGCATTTAATTGAGTAGCAACTTCTTCTATATAAATCCTTAAGGTGGTGTTATTGGGGTTTTTGTTTGGTTGGTTTTGGTTTTTTGTTTGTGTTTTTGTTTTGGGGGGTTTTGTGGTTTTTTGTTTGTTTTTTTTGAAAGCTGGAAGGACAGTGTGTCATGCAGCTTTGGCAGTCAGGAGACATGTTCAGTTCTGTCCATCAGCCCTTTTGCAAATGAGAAGCAGCAGTTTTGGTTGGGATAGGATTTTTATTCCTGCTGTGTTAACACTCACATGAGTAGCAAATGCATTCATAGCGGATCAAGAAATTACTCTGAAAGCTGCAATTCAGACATTTGGGTATGGTCAGAAAATTACTTACCTTTTTTTCTAGTTTATAAACTTGGAAACGAGACTCTACAGAAGTTCCTCCATTGGCAGCACAGCTGGGAGAGACAGATGAGTATCCATTGCTCTGCAGAAGGATTGGGTCAGGTACCAGGCTATGTAGGCATGATATCTTCATTTTGGTTCTAATATGAAATTGATTCTTTGGCCTGGAGCTCACAGACCTAATGAGGCTACTGCTACCTGCCAGCTGGTGGTGTCTGTTTCTGTAATCTCCTTTTCACTGGGGAATCAAGAGTGACTTGCCTGAATTCAACTCCCAATGTGAGTGGGTTTGACTTTACAACTGCTTCTTGTGATTTATCAGTTATTGGTCTTTCAGTTAACTTTGATCTACATTGATGTATCTATACTGATCTTAAACCATAATGTCATGCAACACAAGGAGTCATAAAGTCACTCACTTTAATTGAAAAAGATGTTGAACCAACATGGTGATCTTTATTAGCCATAGCTTGATGGGACACTCATTTGTGTTATCTTTTCATTCTTTTGTGTTTGTGTAGCATATTAGCCTTTCTGTGATTTTGCTTGGGGTTCATGCAAGACTATTGGTTTCATGTCCATCTGCTTATTCTGGCCATCTATTTCTTTCCAGCCCTCTGGAACACCCATAGCATCCCAAGCTTTGTCAGAAGTCAACGCTAAAGGATGAGAGTGGGTGTCAGGGTGAGTGGAATAATAACTGTTGCCTGTAGATATCTCTCTTCAGCCAAACGATTCTGATGTCAGACCCAGTAATGATCAGGTGCAATGAAATGCACTGTTAGCAAAGTCTCATTTACAGACCCCTATGCAAGGGATATCCTCTGAGGCTCGTGGATGTCACAGCTGTCCCTTGATTTGGAGCACTAGTGATCAAAGCCAATGTCAGCTTTCTCTAGGCAGTTTTTCTAAGCTCTTATTTTTCTGGCAACTCCAGCTTATCAACTTGCTTATCAACTTTTTAAGGGTGCTTGTGTTTCAAGTTCTGCCATTTCTTTTCCATTAAAACTCCCTAAAAGTAAATGTTATTTCTTCACACCAGCCTCTAGCTGGGTTTGGGAGATTTTTAGATCATTAATTTCAGGGAACACTTTGACTCAGGTGATGGTTGAGGAGACAATTACTGCTGTTTGGTTTCCCACAAATTTACTTAGGCTAAGATATTGGTATAAATTTGGCTGTAAGAAGAGTCACCTCTGTGGCATTAAGAGTCTAGAAAGAGGCACCAGGGGCGGACTACCTCCCTTGTGTAGGCCCCTGGTAAATGGCTGCCTTGGCCATACTGGTCAAGCCCTTCAGAAACCCCAGGGTAGCCCTGTGTACACAGCTGTAAACATCACAAGGCACAATAACTGAGGGTGTCTAAGAAGCCAGTGTGTTACAGCTTGGCTCACCCCAAGCAGTCAAGACCCTTCTGTGCCCTTAGCACTTGTGTTGTTTTGATATAACTGCATTGAGGGTGGAAAAACGTGCATCAGTGGGGAATGGCTGAACCCAAAGGACTCTCTGTACCTTACTAAAAATAGTGTCATTTAAGAAAAAACAACGACAATTTTTTTGCAGTTCTGTTAGGGGAATGATAGGACAATTTGGCCAAACATATTTAAAATGTGAGCCTTGGGATGGGACTGCAGGATAAAAGAGATGATGTTTCCACTTGCAGTGGATCCAGTATCAAAATGAATGCTTGGTGTAAGTAATCACAGAATGTCATAGAATGCTTCAGGCTGGAAGGGACCTTAAAGATCATCTAGTTCTACCTCCATTGTCATGGGCAGGGACACCTTTCACCAGACCAATCCCATCCATCAAATCCATATTTCTCCAATTTAGAAACAAGTTCCTTATCCATCCCCAGGCAGAACTCCATGCACTCCAGCTGGTCACTGACACAGAGAGCAACACCCTCTCCTCCTCCTCTCTGCCTGTCCTTCCTAAAGAGCCTGTACCCCTATTCCCCATGTGTTTGTGCAAGGTGAGACACCCCTGCATCCCATGTGTGTGTTCAGCCTTCAAAGAGATTAGCACTGATAATTGGCTTTCTTATAATAGCACCACTACCAGTGCTGCAAGATGTGTGAGAAATGTGGCAGCAGTGCTGAGAAATGCACAGGACCGTGGACAAAAAGCTGCAAGACCCTAATTGGCAATATTCCCAGTGAAGGTACCTGCAGGGTGTTGGCTCCAGTCTCCCAGGTAGACCTGCAGTTATCTTCACTGGATGTTTCCAGATGAAGCACAGTGTGTCCTCCAGAAAAGCAGATGTTCTTCACAAAACCCAGTCTGATAGAACTGGAATGGTTGTAAGAAACGGAGGGCAGGGGAGCAAAAAAGACGATCCCTTTGGACAGACAGATTAGGACGGGTATTTTGTTGCAGGGAGGGAGGCCATGTGGAAACACTGATCAACTGAAATTGAAAATAAAGCCAGGAACCAGTTCTCAGCTAAATGAATGCAGAGGACAATGGCCTGTGCAATTACTTATCTTTAGGAGGGACAGAATTAGAGAATGAGTATGATTTATAAATATGGAGAGGGGGGGATTGTTTTGGTATTAAAAGTTGACAAATTGAGTATCAAAATACAGAGCTGAGATGAAATTTAATTATTCTTTTTCAGTACTTAGAACATCTTGGAGAGGCTTGTCTTCATTTCTATGTTCATTTAATAATTTGCGTAGCATAAAACAAGCTGGAGATGTTTATGGAACCCTCAGATACAGTAAATTATATGGCAGTACCAATTTATCTTGATTAAATCAGTATGAAGTCTAGGTACACAAGACAAAACTCTGCTTCTGGCACTGTTGTGTAATGTTCTAATTTGAACTGAAACATCTTAGTTGGCTGAAAAACAGCCCTGAATATTTCACAGGTCTTTAAAGAGGTGTTGTGCTCAAGTCCCATTTCCCCATGTGGCTTTCTATTCTAAACAAGGTTGAATTTTGGTACAGGGCTCTAAATACATGTAATATCTTTTCACATTCCAAGAAATTGTCTTTAGGTTTTCTTATTCATTAGAAGGAAGTTAATTGTATTGCTAGTTACTTCGTTTTGTCTTTCTTAAAGAGTAAACAGAGTGCTATTATGGTTCACAGCCCCAGAGTAAATCAGGATTTTTATGAATGTGAACAAGATGTCTTCTCAGTCACTTAAGAATGAAGGTTGGCATCTCTCAAACCCATTGAAGAGTTTGGGTGTGTTTTCAAAGCTCAAAATGCAAAAGCTACTGTTAAAATATCATCCTCTGTATCATTTTTTAATGTCATTTTTGCCCCCTTCCTCAACTCAAAAATGAGGCAGAAAATAAAACAACATGGTAATAGCTCTTTCAGAGTGAGCCTTTGTTTCCTAATGCAGGCATGATTTAATGCTTATTGTTTCTTCGCCAATTTAATTCTTCTAACTTCTGGCATGTCCACGATCTAAAGTCAGCCCAGATTTGGAATGCTTTTTCATTTCCAAAGGGGTATGTGATTTATATGTTCTGCAGTGACTAGCAGAGCTGCCCTCAGGTAGGGGGAGAGGTAAAATAAGGATACACTCTCAGCAAACAGCTGTTGCTCTAAGGTGAGGTTACTTGTCCAAGTCAGGAGTTGAGGGGACCTGAAGCTGTTTGGTGTTCTAAGCATAGGGGGAAATTTTGGTGTCTTACTGAAATGACTGTGAGAAGTATTAAGTACATGCAGGATTTCTGTTGTGTCGTCTAAGCAGTGTCCTAGGTAGCGGCACATATGAATTATTTTGACTTCACTTCTCCACAGTCCTGCCTACACACTTAATTTGGTGCATTGCAAGTAGGTGCTAATGGCACCATGTGAGAAGCCTTTGCAGGAATGGCTTCTGAACACTGCAGCTAAGCAAAATGCCCCAAATTAATATCATTATTATTTTTCTGTAGAGGAGAGTCATTGCAGCAAGCAGGTTTTTACAGACAACCTCCAGCTCCCTGCAGACACAGAGTCACTTTTGCGGGGTTTCTCATCTGAAGGTATTAAGTTCTGTTTGAGATTTGCTTTCTGCATAGATAAATCTCCCATTTTAGTCAAATGCAAGGTTTTGGGGAAAAAAATCTGAGTGTTTTTTAGTTAAGATTAAGGACAAACTTTTCAGGATTACCTAGAGAAAAATGCTGTGGATCTGATTTACAAAGATGTTTAACTGGTTAAATTATGGAGGGAGGGTTACTGGGAGTTAAGGGAATGCAAGGGTACCTCATTCTTCTTGCAGTCACACTTGCTAGGATTTTTGACTTTTCCTGCCATTCTCACTCAACACTGCTCTGAAACTTGAGGGAATTAAATACCTTTTGCATAAGCAGCCTAAAGCTACATAGGCATAGTTGCATATTTAGCCAGATAGGCGGCTTCTCCTGAGAGCAGCCTCCTACAGCTTGTCTCGGCAGTAGTATTTGCTGAGCGATGTCTCGGTGGATGAAGTTCACAGGCATAGTCCTACACTTTGTGTAGCTTGGATGTTGCTCAGACAGCTTCCTCCTGATTGTTTCCTTGGAACTGTGTTGGGTTTGTTTTTTCACTCTGTGGGCAATATTCACTGTGGGAAATATTCACTGCATAAAGACATCATCGCAAAGCCAAGTGCAATAGTCCCTATAGCTGTTTCTCATTTGAGTATTACTTTCAATGCCCTTAAAAGCATTGATGTTCCAAGCAGATGCTTGATATAGGTGTTCTGCATCATCTGGTGGGAGTTACTTTCACCCACTAGATAGTACTTCATAATTAAAAGTGTTGATCTCTAGAATGCTGCTTACTAAGCAAGGGAGCAGAAGTGGAGAGCTGCGTGAGATAGCAAGGTATATCCATGCCATCTACAGGTAGAAGAATGAAGCTGGGAATGTGCAACTTTGACATCTCCCATGCTGTCTGGGTTAGCTCTCTTGCATCCTGCTACAGGTGGCAATCAACTCTGCCACGTGCTGCAGTGACCAGCGGGAAGGGGCAAGGGCAGCACCCTGGCTATGACCCCCATTGCTCCCTCTCTGGCAGGGTTGGTGTAGGCAGCAGGGAAACAGCAATTTTGTGGTGGGTGGCTGGGACTGTGTGAGTGAGAACAGCTGTGAGGTTTGTGTTCCTCTCTCACCTTGGCAGGAGACGTGAGAGGTGCCCAGTTGTGGGTGCCATGGTGCTCCTCCATGGTACAGAAGAGCTTGAAGAAAGTCATCCAAAACCAGGCTGCTGAAACAAGGTTCTAATAAAATCCCCATGATCAAGGGCAGAAGGTGGAGGTGTTTATAGGAAGAGAAGGGGTGGAGGAAGACAGTGGAGCCCAACAGTTTGTCAGGGAAGAGAGAACTTTTTAATTGACTGTCAAACCATAACCTTGGAAACCTAAGGAGAAGAGGCATCAGCATGTCTGTCAGCACAGATAGGCATCAATCTTCCCTGGCTAGACAGCAACATGATTACTTCTGGGATAATGTCAACAACTTGGAAGCGCATTAAGCTGATCTGGTCTGTTACAAAGGAAGGGAGGAGGTGGGATGGACCTCCTCCCCACCATTTATTCAAAGCTGTTTCATTTAAATAGACTGTTTACAACTACTTTTTTAATTAGGGGAAATTAAACTCTGCATCTTTATTTTCAAACATTTACTTTCACTTTATTTTGGCCTATTCCAAAATAAGGTCGAACTGAGGACAAATATCAACTTAACAATTTTCTTTCTATATTTCCTAATGTTTTTGGGATTTCCTTCATCTTAGCCTCAGATGTCCTAGCAAAACATATGTAGTGGTTGGTAGGAAACACTACAGATATCTTTAATTTTAGCGGAAGAAAAACCCCTTAAATTATCAGGAAAATTTTACTTAAGAACATTTCCCTTTTACATAACTGGACCAAACTTTTGCTCATTGTTTTGCAGAAGTTTAGGGAAGGTAATCAACAGTACCATACCCTGTTGTACAGCACATTTCAAACAACTAATATGACATTTTCTGAATTAAAAATAACTAGTAGCATAAATGATCAAAGTGGTTTGTCAAAAAGGAAACATCTGTGCTCACTGACAAGCTTTGAAGGCACCAGCCCATTAACACCCATTAAATTGATGATATATGGGGCTGTGCTGGAGAGCAGGCTTTGTGGGCATTCTCCAAACAACCTGGGGTATGTTAATTTTATCCCTGAGGTGCTGACAATCAGTTAAAAAGCCCTTTGGTTTATCTTACCTTCTTCATCCCCACCTGTTTTGCTTTTGGAAGCACAGGACTTTGCCTGGAGGCTCCCATGTCCAAAGAGAGGGTGCAAGTGCATTAAGGGGTGTGTGAGTACCCTCTACATGGGCTGACCCTAATATTCTGTCCTATGGGGTCTAACAGGCAATTTCTGATTTTTCAAGCACATCTTCAGTTGCTGATGGAAAGAGGAGGGGAAAGGTTGGAGACAGCAACCATCAGTGCCACAAAGATTTACAAGGAGACCTTAGGCAAACCTCTGGGTCTTGGCCCTGCAGTGTTTGCTGTTCACCCACAGACCAAACATGGATTACACAGGCTGGAAAGCTTATCCCCAGCCAGTATGTGTGTAGATGGATACATGAAAGGGGGTGTATTATGTGTATAGTATGATATCACACCAGGAGAGTGATTTTGCAAATGATTCCAGGCTTGCAAAAGATTTGAGTGGCCCTTTTTTATTATGTTTGTTTTTCTATGTTTTTTTTTTCAGAGGACCCAAAATGCCACATTTGTTATACAGATCTCAGCATGGACTGTTGTAGTGCCTGGAGTTGGGAGGGCAGGAACCAACTGGGCAAGGAGGAGCAGGAGGAGAATCGATGCTGCTGCTCCTGGGCATGCAGGGCTGACTCACTGCAGCTCATGGAGAAGTGTGTTTGGAGTCTTCTACTGGCTTTGTTGCATTAGCAAGTATAGCCCAGTTTCTCTTTCCCGCTGTGGGTTTTTTTAGCACTTAATTGATTAAGCTAATTGGAAATTGTATGTCGATTTTCAAGAGATGGGGAAAAGTGACTCCTTTCACATTGCTGGGAGAAAACAACATCTTATGGATTTCCACAAAGGCTGGTGCGGAGATCCCAAATGAGGAGTACCAGTGTCTAATCTGTGAGTAGTCAAGCTGCCAAGGCTAAAATCTGATGAAGTTTGGAGAAAACTAATCTCCTGAACCTGGGTGTATATTGTCCCGTGAAAATGTTTTCCTGAGAAAATAATCTACATGTGAAATGAATACTTTTTTTATCCTTTGTTCAATACTCACAGCTGAATTTTCCCAATCTAGGAAGTGCTGACCCTTGCAACAACCTCTGGACTGGACTACAACATTTCTCTAACCTTGTTTTATTGCAGGACAAGTGGGTTGCAGGAGCCTGCAGGACTCATTTGTGAGAGCATTTAGCTACAGAGGAAAGAGGTGAGCCCTGGTTTTCCAAACCCAAGGCTAGTGTCTTAACCCCAGATCAATCTTCTTGCCTTTAAGTTGATTTATGTGTAGGATTTCACTTCTTTATCCTCGTGTATACCGTAAGTCATGCAGACACACTCTGTATTAATAGTATTAATGTGTGCAAATATAGGGGTCCTTACATTCCATGTTTAAATGCCCATTTTGACTAAAGAGAGAGGCATTGCATGGATGCAAACAATTGTTTTCATGTCATATGAGGATGTCTGTTTCAGACCTACCTCCAATTTAAAGTGTAGATCCCCTTTAGTTATTCATGCTGTAGAGACACTATATCCATCCCCTTCTTGAAAACAGGGCTTTGTAGCCTTTGGGACTAAAGATAGTTGACTAGTTAGTCAAGTTGATTAGTTTGTCAAACTGGGAAGCCTGCTGATAGATTCAGAGGAGCAAGATAGGATGTTTTGGTTTAAAGGTAAACGTTGAAGGTGCAGTCTGCTGTCAAAGCCCAGTTGTTTACTTCTGTCCACAGCAGTTAGTTATACTGGCTCAATTCCTCTTGATATAAACCTCAGGTACTCTTGATATACATCTCAGCTACTAACAGGTTCAGCCAGCAAATGTCTGATGTAGAAAGCAATAGAAAACCAGAATTTTAGCCCAGAAGCTCTAGGTATGTTGTGCCATTAAGATATTTTTATTATCTCTGCTCAGCTCCACTGCATAAAAATTCCTACCAGCCCTTTTAAATTTAAGCAAATTAAGGGCACACACTGAACTACTTGTTATTAATATCTCAGCACTATTTTCTAATTCCCAATTCATACTTGAAATGGATTAAAACTGCTAATCCTTGACAAGGCAGCAGAATTCAATGCTAATTTATTGATGTGCTCTTTTAAGAAACTTTGGGTTTCCTGTCTATAAATTAAATTTAAACAGAGCCTTCAAGGTCCTCTCCCAGTTAGAGAGCAGAGCTCTGCGTGCTCACACACCACGTGTCCTTGAGCTTGCAGTGCAGTGTGGCTGAGGAGGGCTTGCCTTTGTTCCTAAAGGGATGTTTGTGCCTTGATAGCTGTCTCTTAAGGCTGCCTGTGCCAGTGGCTTCTCCATCCCACACCATCTGAATTGTCTTGGTTCACCTTGAACAGCTCTCCAACCTCTTGTCTTCCAATAAGCTTTTGCTCCTGTGCCCAACTCAGGCACTGCTCTGTTCTGCAGGTGGTGTTCAATGAGCTGTCTCAGATGTGGGACGTCAGTGCTGAGCCTGGAAGAGGCTCTGTTGTTCTGCAGGGAATTGTTTTAGAGTCCTTGCACTTTTTTCATTACCTTGGAGCCTAATTTTGTGCTTAGTCCTGCCTGTTTATGTTAGTAACATACTCCTTTACCAGAGAAAGTTGATTGTTTTCAGAATAATGCAGTTATGTGGCAATTGTTGCTTTCCTGGGTTGTTGCTCCCTTGGCTGGGAAGGAATAAACACTGTGGAAGCTTAGAAAAAAGCCTCTAGTAGAAATCTGTGCTCTGTGCCCTGCTCAACACTGAGCAGAGCTGCCCTTTGCTGTAACGAGCCTTTTCCAACCACACGGCCACTTTTACAGCTCCAGGAAAGATGACAGGAATAGTCTGTGCATCCATGCCAGGCTCCTGAGCCGTGCTGGCTGCTGGGCTGGGCTGGGCTGTCACAGGAGGAGGCATCTCAGCTGTGCTTGGGTGGCCCAGTCATTTGAACTCTAGGAAAAGCAGGTAGCCAACATTACCTTGACTGTGGCTGATGCTCTGGTGAACCCTGTGTGGGCACTGAGACATCAGTTTAGTTTCCTTTGGGTGGTTTGATTTCTTGTCCTACTAATAATTTTGAGGGTTCTGACGTTTCTGTCTCATGTAAGGTCAAAAAAAAAAAATATAATGTTTTGTGAATTTTAAAACTGATAAATAAGTTGAAATGAAAGCTTCCATGAAGAATATTTTTAAAATGGCAATTATCACCTCGGACATTTCTGGGACATTGTCAGCAAGTTTTATCGAAATTTAAATCGCTTTGGAATTAAAAAAGGGAAACTTCTGATGAACCCAAACAAAACTTTCTGACAAACTGACAGCAGTAACAGTGTTCTTGCCAACTCTGAAAAAAAGTCCTTTTTTTAAGACAACTTGTGATTCCAGGCACTACGGTAGGAAGTAACTGTCTTGATGCAGATGTGGTTTTCAAACAAAGAGAGAAATGCAGGTGGAAAGGGACAGACACAGTGCCTCAGAAGAGGATGCAACCGGTGCCACCTCACTCCAGTCAGTGCAGGGGGGACCAAGGCTGTTTAATAGATGCCTTAATGTGGGTAGAAAATAAGGTAGCTCTCCTCGGTCTTTAAAGGTCCCATGTGCCAAGTTTTTCCTTAGGTATTTGCAGCAAGGCATTGATTTTCACAAATGCTGGGCCAGAGGAGTCAGCTGCAGCCACTGCACCTCCTTCTCCATGTCTCTTTGCCTCACAGAGCTCATCCCCAGTCCCTGTGGTGGGAACTGCTCTGGCTCTTGCTCTCCAGCACTGTTTGGCTGTGCTATCGGATGCTGCTGCTTGGACTCATCCCTGAGCTCATTGCAGCAGGTATTTCCTCTCTGTTTTTGCACAAATTGCAGTGTTTGTCCTGCTGGATCCTCTCTTAGGCATCAGGATTTATCAGCATGCTTTGGGAAAAAGTGCACTCAGGCTTCCATGTCCTTCTGCTGTCCAAATTTACCCATGGAATAAGGAGAATGTACACACGTACCCATGAGCAAACACCAGCTCGTGTTTCTGTCTCTTTATCACCCTTTCTGCAACATTGCTGTGAAGAACTTCTATGCCTGGCTGTCCTCAAAGGGTTCTCAATTAGCCCAATAAAGTTCTGGAAATTCAGGGGAGAGTGAAACTTGTAATTCCCAAACGATGAGGCTGGGTTGGTAGGGTTGGTAACTGGTGAAAGTAATGCTTACCCAGGGTCCTTTCTGTGGTGGATGGGAGTTCCTGATAGATTTTCCATCCTGAGACCAAACACATTCCCACCTGTGTGGAACACAGAGCTCAGCTGGGTTTCCTGGAATGCTTTGTCCTCTCCCCAGGCAACAGCTTCTAAGTGGAAAAAGCAAATGGTGTCTCTGAGCCTGGGTATGGCAGGCGTGGGAGTGAGTATCAGGAGCTGATTCCTAGTAGAATCCACTGTCTGCAAAGTTATATGCACACTAAATTGTCTCAATATAGTGTTTGCTTCACTGCTAATAAGGCTGCATGCCAGAAAGAGGGCAAGACTAGATCTGCCTGGCGTTTGAGGCTGGTTTTCACAGGAGGCAGGACTGGCTCCCATTTACACCACTGAAAATTCTCTGACGAAAAGCCAGTGGCTAAGACATGTAATGTTAATTACAGATAATGTCGACTGGAATACCTGGAGGAGACAGGCAATAGCTGCAGTCTGTGGAATCCAAAGGGACTTGTCTGAGTGGCATTAATTTTTAATGCTTTAATCAGGATAAAATCCCTCTGCAAAGTCTTAAGGGGAGTAGGAGTAGTCTGTTTAATTTTTTGAATATAACCTGAAGGAGAAAGCAATAATTTCAGCAATCTCTAGTGATGACAAAATCCTTAACTGGACAACAGGAAAAACAAACCCCTCAGTTTCACCCAAGACACTTAAAACTAAGCTGAAGCCAGAGAGAGGACAGCATTTCCATTACCTTTATAAGCCATTCTGTAAGATTTAAATCCCTTGCATGCTCTTTTTCTTTTTTTTTTTTTCTTTTTCTAGGTGAGATTTCATGCTGCCCTGATACACACTTCCCTGCTGAAGCTGAAAGGCTTTTTTTCTCCAGGAAAAGGCAGGTTTCTCCTCTCTCCTGCTGCTACACTTGGCTGTGGGGTGAACCACGCAGGGAGCACCTGCACGGTGTGGAAGGGGAGCAGCAACAGGGAACTCTCTGCACCCCCAGCAGCTCTTCATCCAGCTCTGATAAAACCCTTCCTGGCCAGAACACAATAGTGTGTTAATAACCTTTCACAACCCAGAGCTCCATTCTACAGGTGTGTGAGGCATATGGCTTCTCCCCTATTAGCAATGCAAATTTAATCAACTGGAATAATATTCAAAGGGTTGGCTCAGCGTGAGCCAACAGCCAACAAGCGGTTGTCACTTTTCCCTGCTTTTGACAAACATGAGAAAGATCTTTGATTAAAACTTCAATTCTCCTTAAAACCAGTGTCCCTTTGAATGAAAGGAAGCAACGTCCTCCAGAAGTTCTATTGTATTTCCACTTTGTATTGTCGCTTCCCAAGAAAACTGCTTTTTATGTCCAGATTTCAGCAACATCAGAGAGAAAAATCTGTTACTTTCCAGTTGAAAAGCAGTCCCTGTCACCAAGCATGCTGTAATTCAGCAAAGTGACAAAGTTCAGATTGATCTGCATATTTTCCCGTGTGGGACTTTTATTGCATTTCAATTTAATTTCGTATCACGATGCTGTTTGTTGTTCCCTGGCTCTTGCTAACAGCTTCAATATGCTGGATGCCTTCTCCTCTGTCTGTCAAAGAGTGTCAGGTCACTGGGTTTATAGACTTCACTGCAGAGCAGAAGTCTGGAGTGTTTCAGTGCAGCAGCACAGCCTTGATAACCATGGTGGCACTCCTGGGAGACAGCAGTGTAGTCACCTTTAATTCAGGTTGTATCGCAGGTGCCACAACTGAGCAGGAGACTCCCTTTGCTGACCCCTTTCTAGCTGAGCAGAGTCCTGTGCTGCTGGAAGGAGATGTTTTTGTTCCTCTGGGTATTTTGGGGAGCTTTGCAGTGTTTCTGGGCTAGCATGGGCCTGCCTGCCACCCAGAGGACTGGCACTGGCCACAGATTACTGATGGAGCTGATATTTTTGTTCTGGCTGACACACCAGGTTTGACCTGATGGCACTTCATTGGAGTTCACTGATGCTGGTGAAGACAAGATCTGGGCCTTGTCTCCAAAATAGCTGTACCCACATCCTGAGGTAGGTCAAACTGCCTCTCTTTTCTCTTTGCCTATACAAGGCATGTGGTGCTGCACCCCAGGGTGGCCTCCACTTGTCATCTGTGCAGTCAAAGGAAACTAACTATAGCATCATCTAATTGTGGGAGGGCCACAGTTAAAATCTCAGATAATTGTTGTCACTTTATTTTTCATTCACTTAGAAAAGGTAAAATTACCACAGCAGATGATTGTGGTAGTAGTTTCCTTGTGTTCTTGTTCATTAAATGCCGATTGACAAAGGTTTGCTAGCGACTCTCCTATTTTAAATAATGGCATCATTTACAGGACTAGAAACAACCTTTTTATTGAAAGCCCTTTTATCTAAAAGGGCCTTGCATGACACATCCATTTGATCATGAAAAATATCAAAGTCCATCTGATTATTGCAGAAACCTGAAATCTGAATTGCCTGAAGATGCAGAAGTAGACTCTGTGGTGGATGATAAAGCAGTGCTTGACTTATCCTGTAGCCTTTGTGCTACAGCAGTGAGAGGATTGTATCCATCTGCTTCTTTCCCAGGACTGTCTGGATGCAGTGGCTTGTAAGTCTGCAGCAGTGGCTTAGGTTTGTCTGAGATACAAACTTACCAGGAATGTGGAAGCACTGTGAGGAGATGGGACAAACCTGGGTGCTGTGTTTCCATGAAAAAAATAAGAATATGGCCAGTCTAAGGAAAATGCAAAGGTAAAACACAAATTCTGGACTTCAGCAACCAGAGTCCATCTCTGCCAGGAGCAGAAGGATGGCAGGCAGGTCTCTGAGATACCTCCTCCCCGTGTGCTGCTCCTGGTGCTGTGCTGTCCCTACTGCTGCTGCTGCTGGCTGCATCCCTTCTGTGCCTGGGAAATGGCACCTCACTGCCCTGAACCTTGTGGATGGGGTCCCTCACCCTGCCTGAGCCTCTGTGATTTACACAGGAGCTTGTCTGCAGGCTCCCTGCAGAATTGTCTGTTGCTGATAAGTTACTGTTGTGGCCAGCGTGTTTCTGGCCCCCAACCAGGTATGTGCAGTGCTTCCTGAGACACAGTCTAGCTCCTTGCTTGAGTGTTTGAGTGCTGCCCCTGAGCCCTGGAGTGCCATCACCCTGCCCCTTCACCTGTGTGTGGCCTCCAACCTGATGCTTGTGGTTTGTGGGAGGGCTGCTGGGAATTGTCTGAGTGCTCCATGGGGTCAGAGGCTGGAGACTTCTGTGGGCAGGGTGGCACCTGTGGCTCTGAGGGTGTGCTGTCAGCTCTGCCACCTCCCTGGCAGGGCTGTGGTGATGGTCAGGCCATGTGGGAGAAAGCAGTGACACTGGAGGGGCAGGAGCAGAACTCCACCACCATGAGGAGAGTAGGACAGAAGGGTGAGCAATGGTCAGAGCTCACAAGGGAGATGAAAGATGCATCTGGAGCAGGGGAATGGAGGCAAATATCCACCCTCACAGGAGGAAGCAAAGTCCAGGGGCTCCTGATGTATCATCACACAGGACTGTGTGGAGCAGAGATGGAGTGGTGAGCAAAGCAGTGTTCTCACTGTGCTCCACAGGGTGCAGGTCTTGCATGTGACTTTCACAGAGCTTTTATTTTTGTTTGCCTGGGGAAAAGTACACTTCAGCATCTCTTTTTATGACGTTGTTTCTTTCTCTAATAGCCAGACAGGGCAGCGTGTTTGCCTGAACGTCTGTTGTGATTCTGGGGTTGTGACTTGGTTTGGGTTTCTTGGTTTTAATAGAACTTGTTCAGCACTGACAAGCAGTGAGTGAAGACTCTTTGGGCACTTTGAATCCCTTGATTGCTGATTTTTGTTTACTTCAACCTCTTGAAAAGCAAAGCACTTCTTATCTCTGCACGGGAGATGAAACTCTCTCTTCAGCTGCAGCCTATTTAAAAAGGGTGTTTTTCTGATGCCTGTGTTTCCCCCTGAGAAAACATGAAACACAATGGAAGGAGTTTAAGCAAAGAGACAAAGTCCTTGGACTGCAAAGGCATCAAAGCTGAGCTACTTTCCTTTGAAAATAGTCTTGGGTGGGCTGTGATTATTCCTAGGTATTTATAATGCCACCCATCAGACAGGTTTTATCCTAACTAATTTTGTCTTACATTTCTTGATGCCTTTATCTATAATTTTTCACTTTTGATGTACTTAGCTAAATAAGCTCAAATATGCTCCCAGGAGAAAACCCATCTCTGGGAGGTGGTGCATCCTGGGACCAGGCTGTGCAGGCAGCCTTCCACAGGAGCCCAATCTTCCCCAGCCCAGCAGAGTGGCTTCTGCATTGGTTGTGTGTACCCAGACCTGGGTGTCCTCTCAGTGACACCACCCTGTGTGACCCTCTCTGTGCTCTAAATCTACTCCTAAACAGCTGTTGCAATAAACTTTCTTCCTGAGCTTTAATGTCTTGCAACAGAAGTGATTCTGGCTGTTCCCAACATGCTCCTGTTAGCCTCCATCGGACCAGCACAGTAAGGTAGTTCAGTATTTTGCTTATTTGCATATAGTTGCTTCATTAGACTTTTTCTTTTGTTCAGGTTGCTAGTTGTTAGTTTTGAGGTTCTTCATTTACATTCCATTTTTGATCTTGTAAATTGGCTGTTGTCAGGATAGCTGCAAGCCAAGAGAAAATAATGGGCCCCAGAATAGAAGCAATGAGATCAGAAGTGAAAAAGGTCCCAGCAAGACAAAGAGTGGCAAAAAAAAAAAAAGAAAAAAAGAAAAAAAAAAAAAACATGAGGGGAAGATTTTGCCTCTCTGGTTTGCACAAATCAAGAATTTATCCTGCAGGAAACCTTGCTGGTATCAGTGGGGTGAATATGGTGAGTGTAAGTGTAACCTGACCTACAGAAGAACTTGCTTCCAGTTTTCTTGCTTGGAGTTCCGTGACTCCCAGCAACCTTTCTGAACGATCATGGTTCCCTCTGACCATATGCTCCAGGGGTTGGAGGTCTCCAGAGCTACTCTCCACAACTGCATCTTACACTTGAGTGGGTGAGTGACATCTCTGCCCATGCTTGTTAGCTCTTTCTCATTCCTCTGTAAATGGCAGGGTGCTCTTGTGGGGGTCCACAGACCTTTGATAGCAATGAAATTTGGATTTGTCCCAAATCTCGATCATCACCTATTTTCAGAGAAAATAAACTACTGCTGGAGGTTGGGTTGGTTGCTTGGTTTTTGATCTGTGAAATTCCCAAGGACCCTAAAAGCAGTGGGATTCCAAAGCCAAGCAAAACCTACTGGGAAAGAGCAAGACTCAGCTGGCAGCAAAGGGGAAGGGCTGCACAGTGCATCAGTCTGAAACTGCACTGCCCCGTTCCTCTCTGCAGAACTACCAGGTCTAAATTAAATTAAAAGTGGTAGCCTTTAGTAAAGGGCAAGTCAAATCTACACGGGACTCCAAGATGAATGTTTATCCATGAGGAGAATGGTTTGTGTTCTGGCACCTGGAAAAGGAGATGCGGGCTCGAGGCAGCTGTTTTGAGAAGGATTCTTCCATCTGGAGTGGCTCCTTTATGCCCATGAAGCTCAGTGGAGGAGAGACATGATCCCAACAGATCCATTCAAGAAAAGTCATAGTGGGCTGTGAGGTACCTATTGCTTGGCTCAGATATTCTGTGATAAAACAAAGGAACACCACACCTCGGATAGCTGACTGTGGAGTTTGATCAAGTGAGGGCATTAGTGAACATGGGATTGGAAAAGGGAGCTTTTGGGAAAGTTTAATCTACAGATGGAGATGCAGTGGGTTTTATAGCTTCTGACACAGAGAGCTTCTGACAGCTAAAACAATGCAGGGTGCAAAAACAGTCACTGTAGGAAGTATCCATAACTTCATCAACCAGCCCTCTGTGCCAAAAAGAAGGGGAAACAGGCAAACTGAAAAGAGAAGTGTCACACTGTTACTGCTGGTGAGTGACACAGATGCTAGATTTATTTAGAGCCTGGAACTAATAGCTGCTCTGAATGATATACAGCTGATGCGGGTGATGTACGAATACAACCCGAGCTTGAAAATTTCACAAGACAGTTTTTCAAGGCAGGAATTGTTAAGAGGTGCCCTTTACACATCACCAGCTAAGTGGTGTGTGCTCGCTGTTCAGAGCTACTGTGCCAGTTGGACAGCTGCCAGGCTTGTAATGCTGCTCTAAAAGGGATCACTTGCCATGTGGAGTTTTTGCATTTTCTGTTATCCAAACAGACTCACTTGAATGTTAATTTGTTCCCGGCTGCCAAGGACCCAACTCTGCAAAAAGCTGAACCCTGTGGCTGCCAGAGGGGTTGTTCCCATCCCTACTCTGCCGGGCTGGGGCTGGAGGCACGTGCTGGGGACGCTGGCTTGCTGCAGTCAGGGATCTGCAATCTGTCATTGGGACATAAAACCTCCAGCCATAAAAGTGTTTCCTTCTTTCAAAGTGCAGTGCTGTGGCCTTGGCATAACAAAAAAAAAAAGGACAGCAGCTTTTCTCTCTCATGGGAGGTGGCAACTGGAGAAGGCACAGAGGAATATTGGGATAAGAAAAAGCTTCTTGGGTTTTGGAGCTGGGCTGCTGTGACCTACCCTGGTCCTTGGCCGGAGTCTGACAGGGGACAACAGAGTGACACTGTGAGTGTAGGTCTGTCAGGGTGGGTGATCCAGCCCTGGTGGGCTCAAAGCTAAAGCAACCAGGAGCCTTTCCTGTGCCATCAGCTCGTTGCTCCCACTGTGTCTGGGCACCCAGGTCCTTCAGGGGTAGGCTGGGGATCCGTCTGGCTTGGAGGGGCCCTCAGACCTTCTTGCCATCCTCCTTTTACCTTGTCCTTTTCAAAGTGGCAAATGGCCTTGGCCTGGGTTCCAACAGGAATGTTTGCATCTCCTTTCTGGTTCTTTTAAGTATCTGTAGTATCTTTTGATAGGAATACATAGATTTTTCCATGTTCATGTGGGTAGAAGAGAAGACAACCAGGGGATGTCCTGGACTGCCTGGGGGCTGCAGATGAGAAGGGAACGAAATATTGGTGCAGGGAGCAGGCTGTGGTAATGGTACCACACTGATGCTTGGTGTGAGGCACTGGATCCATGGGGAAGCAAGGGAAAGACCCTGACGTGTGTAAGCCATTGGAAAGTCAAAAGGCACAGGCAAATCCCATTATTGGGTGGCGTGTGTTTGATAAGGGGCTGGGATCTGCGCTGAAGCTTCACTGCTTTGACTATAAAGCACCCAAATAGGTTTCAATTTAACTGAAATCTTCCTCCTCCTGCTTAATTACTGTGTCAACATTTTTGGATGCTTAAAGAAAAATGTAATTTTTTGTTGTCTGTTTTTAGACAAGGAAAAAATGGGAGACTGTTCAAAATGTGATTAAATATTTAAAGCACAGTTTCTATTTAGAAACTGGCACTTTGTCAAGTTAAACAACCCATTAAGTTCATAATCATGCTCCATCTTTTGGGGCACAATGCCTTTTGCATCTTTTGAAATGAGTATTTGTGTCATCACTCAGCATGCTCTGAGGGGAAATTAATCTTCCATTGCATTGTTTCACTTTACTGCTGAGTGAAATAATATTTTCTATATCTTTTTCATTGTTTATTTGCCTTTTTTTTTTTTTGACAAATGACTTACAGAGGAAATTTGAAAACAAGTCGCAAAACTGAGATCCCTGATAAGCTTCTAAAATTCCTTAAATATTCAGCTTGAATATTCAGCGATTAGTGTGGTTTGAGTAATTACTTTTTTCCCACTAGCAGATGCAGTCTTTGGAACTTCGAGAATTGCTGTGACCTTGAGGCTTTTCTGGGGTTAGGTGATCAAACACTGAGAGGTGTGGCTTTTGCAAAACAGCAGTGGTCAGTTCTGGGGGATGACCTGTGAAGGCCAGAAGGAGGAATTGAATCCTAGACTTCTGTAAGGACCAGGGATGTCAGAGCACATCCCAAACACGGGTGGACAATGGGGCATCACTGGCAACCACAGTGTCTGTTGCAGTGGTGGCATCCCAGATGTGAGAAGTGAGGCTGTGTCTTCCCAATCCCAAGGACTGTCTCTGCAGAGTGGGAAGTGGGCCCTCTCCCACATTCCATGTGCCAAGCAAAGATCCTCTCTGTGCCAGCTGGGCGATCTCTGCAGCGCTCTGTTTAGTAAGTCAGGGTACGCTTTGGTTGCAAGTGCAGTTGCCATTCATCACCCTTACTGCATACAAAGTAATGGTGATTTGACCAGAATTCTCCTCCTCTCCAGTCCTACATCAAGGAAAATTTTCCTATTTTTGTTACCTCTAAAACTACCAGTGGCAGGCTGCTGTTTCTTTGAATGTTGTGTCTGCTTTATATGACAAGGCTGACTTAGAAAAATGTTTCATTCATAGACTGCTAGCTGTGACAACATTTTAAAACCTTGTATCTTTTTGCAAATGTAATATTTTCCATGGAATGACTGCAAGATGTGGGTTATTTGCATTAAGAGACTCTCAATGAATGCTTGCAGGTTAATCTTATAGCATATAACATAAAACTACTGCTGTAAAGGATAGTGACTGCAGCAGCAAAGCCATCACTTGCACTTTATGTGTTGGAAGTGATGAGGTGGCATCAGCAGAGCAAGCAACTGAGCAAAATCTATTATTGTTTCTGGACTGGAAGGCAGTTTGATGTCTAGATTTAAAAGAAATGTGACCATATCACATTCTTAGCTCTGTGCCTCATACTTGGAACCAGTGCCCAGCTTTTTCAAAGCTGTTTCCTGCCACTGTTGATGGTTCATTTACCACAATGAGTCCAAGCATCCCCTGGCATTGTAAGTTAGTTCCCACCTATGTCCCAAGAGCCTGAGTGCAGTGTTTTCTCAAATGAACTCGTCAGAACACACGCTTTCTCTGTCAAGCGTTTCCCAAGCCAGTTCTTTCCCAGGGGTTACCAAAACACAGAGTTGCATCAACTGAGACTGATGAATCTGGTCTTCTGCAGCTCTGCCCCTATCTGAAGTTCTACACTTCAACAGTGGCTTTACATGTGTCACACATTTTTGTTTTCCTCTTGGGTTTCTTGTTCTGTGGTAGTTTTGTGTGAGAAGTCTGATCAGCTTGTTGGTGTATGATAAGCAGTTACATATCAACTCCAGGGTCAAAGTCTCTGAGGATTACTGTAGCTGCTGGTATTAATTAAGTTTCTTGCTATCTACTAGTGCCAAGAAAGGGAGCTTCAAAAAGTACTCAGAGTACAGACAAAGTCTCTTATACACTGAGTTGTCTTTGTTTTTTTTCAGAGCTCCCAGTTCACTGAGTAGGAGGAATATTCACAGGCGTTGCTGCAACGTCCTGGCTCTTGGAGAACTGAAATGATGTTTCTCTCTTCAAATGTGGGGACAGCATCTATAATCTTACACTGAAATAATGCAATGCATCAGTGGGCTATTCTTTTTTTTGCAGAAATGAGTGTTGTTTATTAGATGAGATATTTCTTCATCCCAAATTTTCAGGACACATTTATTTCCTTGGTGAATATGGGTAATTTGCTCACATTCTGCTACATTTCCTGTTTGATTCTGAGGGAAATACTTGCAGCATCCAGCCTAGAGGGTTTGGTCCCCAATGGGAGGTTGACATGACTTAAAATACCAAAATATTGAGGAAAATATAAGGAAGAGGTAAATATAGCTGTTATTGTCAAAATTCGTAGACTCAATTAGATTGGAAAAGATCATTGAGTTCAACCATTAAACCAGCACTACTTAGTCCACCACTGAGCCCTGTCTCCAAGTGCCACATCTACATGTGTTTTAAACCTCTACAGTGATGGTGATTACACCACTTCCCTAAGCAGCCCGTTCCACAACCCTTTCTGTGAAGAATTTCTTCCTAATATCCAATCCAAACCTCCCATGACACAACTTGAGGCTATTTTCTCTTCTCTATTGCTTGTTACTTGAGAGAAGAGACCAACCCCCATCAGTACAACCTCCTTTTGGGCAGCTGTAAAGACTGATAAGGTCTCCCCTGAGCCTCCTTTTCTCCAGGATAAACACCCCCAGCTCCCTCACCACAGCAAATCTTCCACTGTTGTGGAACACTACTAAACACTGAAGTGACAGAGGAGAGGTGAACTGCTAGCAGCACATCTGCATAGGTGGGGAAACCACTGTTAAAGCTGAAGTAAAAGCCCCAGTGATACAGCAGGTTGTAGTAGGTTACAAATTAGGAGAAAGCTTAAATATGTATGGATATTTTATAACTCCATCATAGGATAATTTAAAGCACAGGCCAAGCAGCAGTGAGAAAAGACTTAGGGATATAATTTTTACACAGTGTTTAGTCACATATTAAATGTTTACAATATACTCCTCTTCCAGAACCCAGCCTACAGGGAAGAATATTCTGCTTCTGTGGAAAAGTGCTTGTCTAAGTGAGAAAACAGGTCAGGAGATACTTATTTACCCTCTATAAAAAGATTGTGATGCTTGCTAGGAGGGGCAGGTTGGAGGGCGCTGTCTAGAACAGTCGGATGCGACCCCAGGTAGTGACTGGAGGTCGTAAATAAATAAAAATCAATAAGTAAGTAGCACCCTGGAATTTGTTCCCAGCACTGAACATGCTGTGATTTGGGTGCTAAAGCAGGAGATGTGTGTGCCCATAAAACAAGTCCAGCTATGAAGAGAATTGTGTGCAGAAATGTGCTTCCTTCGGTGATTCAGGTGTATATGGGAGGTGGGGTAGGGTTGTGATGCCTCTCACATGCTCTTACCTCCTGTTCTCCTGCTACCTGTGGTGGTCTTCCAAGTAGACTTACTTCCTAAATAAAAAATATTGGAGAGTAAATGTAAATTGCTGTAATAATTTACTCACTCCTGCTGTGTTTACTATAAACCTTGGATAAGAATAGCTGTACGTTTAGAAGGCCTGACTGCCTCCTAAATCATGAGAACGAGGGATTCTCTTGGGTGATAAATACTGCAAATTAAAACATTAATTTCTTGTAAATGTTCAACAATTTTAGACTGGCCATGATTTTCCTTTATTTTCACAGGGACCAAAGTGGGGCACTTAGTAGAATGATAACCTTGGTGCTTGCCCAGCCAGGGTTGGAAAGCACATAGAGACTTGTCTTTCTGTTGGACTCTGTAAACCCAGATCTAGCCTGTTGTACCACAGCAGATGCAACTTGCTTTTTCTTTGTTGGAGGGACAACATAACCAGGTCTTTCTTACCCAACAGTGCAACCGAAGGACCCACCGTGCTGCACCTGGAAGTGGTGGAAGGTTCGATGGCTTCAGCAGCTCTGAACTGCACCCCAGCTGCCCAGCATGATGTCTGCTTGAAAGGGAAGCTTCCCTGCAACCAGGGAACGTACCTGATCACTTCCTAATCAGTGTTGTCCTGCATAAAGGTACACTGCTATTTTAAACCCCTGTCGCTGCAGTGGTGTGGATCTGTTGTAACCGTCTGCTCTTCTTTTCATCTGTCTGTCACCAGATGGCTGGTTTTGATGATTTATAGGATGATGTTTCAGACCTCATTAACCAACATAAGAGCATCTATGTGCTAATTTCATCCTGTCAAATATTATTTGTAATAAACATGCTGGTAGTTTCACCCAGTGGGGTTTATTGACTGAAACAGCAATGAGGCAGTGCCCACACACTGACCTGGTGGGTCTGTCATTAGTGAGCAGGCTGGTGGATGCAGCTCTGCTCAGCCATCATGTGCTCCTGAAACCAGCCCTGCTTCAGCATCTGTCAAATGAGAGAGCCCCATTCAGCAATCTCTGCTACTGTCAATGGAATGGTAACACTTAGAGCCCTCCCTTTCCCTGGTAATTTCCAGCATCTTTAAAAGCACACTCATAGCACAGCTCCATATGTGGGTATTTTCTTTTTATCTTAAAGCTCACGCCAGCATTCGTAGCTCAGGCAACAAAATGTTATTTATTTCAAGAGCTACTGAGGTACCATCTGTCAGCAAAGCAAGAAAAATAGCAGTTTCTGAGGGCACAGCTGGTCTCACAGCTTCTGGCTTTGGACCCAACTTTCCTTTCAGTGATGCTTTTGCTCCAAACTACGGAACGGTTGGGGGTGACACCCTCAACGTACCTGTTTTTCTCTGTGCTACCAGAGACTACTTTTGGTGTGTGATTTCTGGAGAAGATTCAGGAAACAAGGCAAGGTAATTAATCCCACATTCCTATTCAGGGTAATTTGCTTTTGCCAGGAAAGGTTGCATTAAAACAGCGTTTGTCTTACAGCCAACTCCTGGGAGGACAAAATCAGTGAGCAGAAACTCCAGAGAGCAGCAAGGCTACAGGACAGACCCTGCTCTGCTTCCTGGCTGGCCAGTGAGGCTGAATGCAGACAGCAATCCTGACAGCTTAGGATGGGAATTTATTTGTCTCTCCTCCAAAATAACTGCAGCCCGTATGGCATTTGCTGACACTTGTAAAACTAGAAAATAATCCAACTTCCCTGCAGTGGGAGTGCTGGGGTCAAAGAAAGACAGTAGTGCTGGGGAAGGCTGTACATGCAGGGCTGAGGAAATGTGAGATGCCTGTGAGATCCAGCCTGTAAAGCCAGAGGGGAAAGCTTCTGGAGAAGACTGTCTTCTCTCCAGGCTGCTGGTGGGCATACCTGGAACAGGAACACCTTCACTACCTCCCATACCCCCACTTGCCCTGGGCAGAGGGCAAGGAGTGGGCAGCTGATCACTAAGGGTTTGTTGCAGGACTCACTTAACATTGTTGTACAAGCTGTTGTACAGCCTGGGACGTTCATTACGAAGGCAGGCTGTTGGTGCAATATAAATAACAATAAATCCTGCTGGAATAGCTATCCTGTGGCTAGGCCCTTTCCAATATTTAGAAAAAAAGAGAGTTCTATGTATTTATTAAAGGCTACAACTGCTGTGGTGACGATTGGTACTGCTGGTGCCCATCTAGATGAACAGATGGTGCTTCTCCTGTGTTTTGTCACTGCTGTCACAGATGGGAGAGCTCTTGTCTGGGGAAAGCCCTGTTTGGCAAGTGTTACCTGCTGGGGTTTGGGATGAAGAAAGTAGCCTGGATGTCAGATCCTTGCAATCTCCATCCAAGACTCCATGACCACTGCCATGGATGGGCACTCTGCAAGCGTCACCAGCAGATAGGACAAAGCTAGGCTGAGAAAAGGTGTTATAAGCCTTCTGTGCCAGCCTTTAGCCACCTCTGATGTTTCACCACAGCCCAGGCAGATTTGCAGGGGGAGGGAGGCTTTTTAAAGTGTGGCAGCTTTTGAATTACTTCCCTGCTGTGTTGCATGCTCCATGCTGCAGGGCAGAGTGTGTGGCACCACTGCACAGACCAGTGAGACCCATTTGGCTGCTGCTCCAGCAAGAGAAGCCTTGCATTGCTCCCACTGTCCCTCAGCCTGCATCCAGCAGCGTTCAGCATCCGCCCGCAAGGCCTGGCTGCAATGCCCTGGGTTTGCCACATATTAATGCATAAGGCACATCCAATCTGAAGAAGAATCTGTGGCTGGGCCATTATCTTGCAAACCCAGGTAGCTGAACTTTTGTCCTGCAAACCCATTTGTGGCTTTTATCAGGGCAGACTTGTATTAGAGTGGCTGAAGCTGCTGTGCAGTGCACTGGGGAGGAAGATTTTTTTTGGAGTAATTTACAGGATCCTTCCCATCTTGCTCCCTGGGCCACTTTGTTTTGGCACATCATAAAAGCCATTGGATGGTTTGGCAACCAGACAAGCCCCTGGTTGTCTTGCCTCAGTAACCCTACCTGCATTACCAGCTCCCAGTTTAAGCTCCTGTGCTGCTTCAGCAGCTGCAGTCTGACTCCAACTGCTCTTAAAATCCCATTTACAGGATTTCCTCTTTGCTTTGCAGGGAGACAGTCCTAAGCAACATGTTTAACTGCTTGACAGGCTCTTCTGGCAGCTTCAGCAGTGAAATGCAGCAGAAAAAGGGGAGGATGGCCCTTGAT
Source organism: Myiozetetes cayanensis (assembly GCF_022539395.1). Classification (NCBI taxonomy): domain Eukaryota; kingdom Metazoa; phylum Chordata; class Aves; order Passeriformes; family Tyrannidae; genus Myiozetetes; species Myiozetetes cayanensis. Next base: position 11,074,453 of record NW_026087159.1, on the reverse strand, counting down.
CCTAAAATATTCTTGTTCTTCTCTGCTTATCATTGATTCTACCACTCAATTTCCCAGCAAAGAGTAAGCCTAAATAATTTAATGGTAGGGATCTTTCCTACTCTGAAAAGCTTCTTAATAGAATTGTAACTGGAAGGAACATTTTCCATTTTCTTAATCATAGGAAAAAAGTTTTGGAGATGATCACCAGTATCAGCACTTCTCTAAAAGTCACAAGCCTAGAATTGTTCAGGATTTATTTTTATTTCTATTTTTATATAATTTGAATGCACAACCAAAATAATGAGAATGAAATTTAAAAGAATTGAAGCAAATGGGCTTTGTTTCCACAGAAGTCTGTTAATGAGCAGAGTATTGATATTCACTTTAGGAATGGGCCTCGGAAAGTTCGGTAATAGGATTTCTATTTTAACTCTCCTGCCTTAAATCTTAATTTACCTCTGCAGCATCTTCAGTTTTCAGATGAACAAGCAATAAAGAGGTTGTTCTTTGTCAAGAAGTGCTTCAGGATATTTCTGCATGTTGGCAGAGGGACACAGAGCCTTCTCAAGGGATTACTTTGGGTCCCTGCACCGGCATCCAAACTTCTGAGTGCCCTGCTCTGAACTGGACATGCGGGTGCTCGAGGATGTTCAGCTGGCTCAGTTACAGCCTGACAGCTCCATACCACCTCAAACCCTTAGAAACCAGTTTTCACAGACTTTTATTTCACAGGTGGATGGAAGCATAATTTTTTTCAGGATTTTTTTTTCTTTATTTTCTGATAAATTTCACTTACTGTATTTAAGCGAAGAGCTGTCTATCCCCATATCTGACCCAGCAGTCTCTGCTCTTTGCCCTGCTCTGTGATACACTGTGGGCACTGAGCCCCAGCATGCTGGGCACAAAGCCTCTGTGATGCACCCACTCTTGCCTTCCTGTGTTTCCCAAACGTCCCCGTCACTTAACCACGCCAATTTAGAGAATAACACTCAGATGATTCTCAGTACCATCTGCCTAAACATTGCTTTTTCTAGGAAGTCAATTAAGCTATAGTGCTTCTTTGTAGAGAACGATGGCTGCACTCTGATGAGAAATGCACTTGATAATTTAATAGGCATTTTGTCTTTTTTCTAACAAGCTGTGTTGATTTCTGAGAGGTCTGCTATTCACTAAGGGAGGAAAATGTATGAACTGAAGTAAAACATAGAAGATTCATTAATGTGAAGAATGTTTAATCTCTGCAAACTAAAAATAAAGCTTGTGAGCTATTTGGATTATTGGCATTTCTGAAATTTCTTTATCATTCAAATGTTAAGACAGTGTGTGGGGAAAATGGCAGCTATTTAAATTAAAAAGAATTGTTTTGAAATAACGGGAATAATAATGTTTCTACTTTTGAAGTAAGAAAAAGAATATTTCCAAGGTCAAAATCAAAATGCTCAGTAATTTTTCAGGGCTCCAGTTTGAACAAATCAGTCCTAGGCTGCAAGAGGACTTTTTGACATGTCAGTTCACAGAAGTTCTTGACTGTGTTTGGTCCTGGAATATGGCAAATCTTCAAAGTCTCAAGTGCAATATGATGGGAAAACTCTTTCCCACTCTTGCCTGGTGCTTTAATTGACTGTCTGTGGTAGAACTGTGGAGCTCCTGCTTGTAACAGCAGGGTGGGCTTTAGCTGAGGGCAGTGACACCTCAGCCTGGCAATCAGCATAAAAATGGTTTCAGCTGAATGTTCTCTATCTTTGGCCCCTACACAGGTTGGATTTGATATTCTAAAAATGAGTTAGTTTATCAGTTAGAAAACAAATGGGATTTTATTTTTATTTACTTTAGAGCGATGTTTGCACGTCTAACTGTGCGCAGGCACAGCAATGTTTAGTTGGCAGATGGTGAATCTGAGGCTGAAAACTGCTCCTGGGAGAGCCTTTTTGGGCTGGGGGAGAGCAGCAGTGTTCTGCTGAGCTGACAGCCTTGGCCCTAACGATGTGATGAGTGAGGCTGCTTCACCCCTCCTCTCTGGGAAACACAGCAGAGGTTTTCCCTGGGAGAGAGCTGGGAAAGGCCCAATAATCCAGTTGACTGTAGCACAGTTAGTAAACAACAGAGCAAACTTCATAAAGGACACCAGGTTTTAGGATGCTTTCAGTTAACTTGAGAGCAATATAAGGTTTATGTAGCAGTTAATAACATGGTATAGGCTCCTTATGGGTTTACTGGTCTCTATATTGTGAAAATTGCAGTTCTTGCTACTGAGTTGAAAGCTCTGAATATAATGTCCTGAGACTAAACTCTGCTGCTTTTTGAAAGTGAGTGTATGTAAATGCCAGAGAGAAGAACAGAGTGTAAAACTGCTGGGATTATGCCTGAAACAAGAGCAAACAGACAGATTTCATGTTTATGACACTGAAGAAATGTGAAATGGCCATCTGCCAAAGGTTCCTGTGAGCTCTCAAATGGTACTGTGAGGTAAAACAATATTGTGATTTAACCAGAGGGTGAGTAATGCTGCTTCTGGCAGCTGCACAGAAGCTGGAAATATTTGCATAGCCTACACCTAAGGAGCTTCTCCGGATCCTGCTGGCAGTGCTCCTATGGAAATGTCAGGTCCTGGCGCCTGGGCAGGGACCCAACTGCTGGGTCCTGGGGCTTAAAGGGCCAATGTTGTTCTGGTGCTGGCAGAGATTCCTCACCTGAACAACACCCAACAGAAGCCCCTGGAACAACCTCAAATACCCTTTAATCGAAATGTATGATTTGGTTTTAAAAAAGCCAAACCACATATTAAATTACTGCAATAGTTGAGGCAAGGACTGAATGAAATGAAATGAAGCTGCTTCATTTGATTAAAAGCTGTAAATTAGTTTTGGAACAGGATTGAGTCTTGTGGCTGGATAGGACCAAACTCTAATTCCCTTTGCTGGCATGTACCTTTGGATATCACGGGACTTAGTGCTGAGCTTGCTAGCATCATATGGCTTTAATCTGCATTTTACATGGCCAACCCCCACCCTGCTCTTCCCCTTTCTATCTGGGAAATGACATCTTTAAGTTTAGGTAAAGGCTGTAATTCCCCTGTTCCCAGATGACCCTTCTGAAACGTGGACAACATTCAAACACTGCTTTTAGTCATCCCTTCCCAGGGCACAGACCCAGCTCAAGGCCAACTTGGCATGATTGTAGTTCCGAGTGATTAAAATTTAAGGTGGCTAATCTGTCAGAAAGCATATGTTAGAGCAGTGTTTGGCTGATCAAGTGCATTGTCTGATAACTGCTGGTAACTTCTGCTGTGTGATCTACAGCCTGATTCCGAGGGGAAGGTATTTAACCTGCAGCAGATTATGAGACTAGAAAGAAATCGTAAAACCCAGAGTAGACTTAAGGGAAAAAGATAAAACAGAAGTTATTGGAAAGCAGCTGGTGAAACAGTTGAGTTGTTACAGCATCAGCAGTAATCAACAGCCCTGCTGAACCGTTGGGCTGCGTGACCTTGGCTGGGAGCAGATAGGGAATGGGGAGTCTAAGTCAGGCTAGCAAAACTGCAGGCAAATGAGGAGATAAAATAGCAGCCTTTCAAAACTGATCCTGTTCAAGGGTACCAGAAAGGATTTCCAAGGCAATTTTTTTTTTTTTCAGGATTTAATTAAAGTGCTTTGAAATTTCTGGGAAGCGAAAAATTGCTTGGCAGAATTGTTGGATTTTGGCGCAGTGAAGGCTGAAGAGCGAGCCCTCGCTGGAGGCCAGGAGGTGGAAATGTGCTTGGCTGGGTCTCATTTTGGAAAGTCTCAGGATTGCCATCAGCATTGTAGGCATCCCGGGCATGGAGGGACAGTAGGAGGTAGGGATCAGCAGGCAGCCATATCAGCAGGCTTGGCTTTGGATACTGCAAATCTCCCTCTTTCCCACCCTGCTCAGAAGCCATATAAGGTTGCTTTGACTCATTTCAAAAATGTTCTGGAGATGATGTTAGTAATCCAAGCTTCTCATAGCCTGCCTGTGGAGAAGTATTAAACAGTTTATGCACTTTTCCTTCAGCCTGTCACGATGTTATTTATGTTCCCATTTGAGCTGCTGGGGCTGTAGCAGTGTGGAGGTGCTGCCTTGACCACACACAGTGAGACAGGACACAGTGGCCTTCCCATCCCTCCTGCCACCTATTTGCTGCTGTCGTGGTCCCTTGAGCAGGTGTTTTCTAGGTCAGGCTGCAATTTACTCAGAGGTTCATTCAGCTAATGGCCCATGCAGTGCCAGCCTGAGGATGAGGGACTCTTTGCCCACCTTCAGGCAATGAATCCAGCAGCCCTTTGCCATCACTGCTCCCTGCGTCCCATTGAGGAGGGCTGGGGTAGCTCTGCTTTAGAAAGGGGAAATGTGCTGATGAATTAGGAGCAGTGGCAGGCTCCCAAAAGGACTTGTCCTTTCTTTTTAATAAGGTGGTTTTCTTTGTAACCTCCCCATCATTTTTAATAAGCTCTTGTGCCGTCAAAGCCACACTTGGCTATCTTTCTCATTTTCCATCTGCTTATGAAAAGGGCTTACGGGAGATGAATGTTTAAGAGGAGATTCTGTTGAGGATGGCTGCCCTGTGCAAGCAAATCAGGGTTCCCATCTGGGTTTTTTTTGGTTGGGTTTTCCAAAATAATGTTTCTGAAATGGGGAGCACACCCTGGCACACGTGTATAGCTCAGGCTCCTTTCCAAAGGGGGTTTAAGGTAGAGGCCAAGAGGGTTCTTGTGATGAGAACTGCGATAGCAAAGAAAGGTTTATGCCATAAATTTAATTTTCTATCTCTTCTTGTGTCTCCTGGAACTGTACCTGTATTGCTAAGTGGGAATATGGTCCTGCTGCCTAGGTGTGATCACATCAGTCAATCTTTTTAGCAAGCTTTCTTCAAAACGTTTAAGTGTGATATCAAAGTGATTCATCTTCAAATTCAATCTGAATGCTTCATCATGCAGAACTGGAAACTCATGTTCAAAGCTGTCCCAAACACTCCTGTGAAAGGCAGAAATTAGCCAGCAGATCGTCCTCACCATGTCTGCCTTGGAGTGATTTGTTACAGCAAAATGAAACTGTCCAAAACTAATAAATAAAAGAAGAAATCCTCTCCATCAGTGCAAGGAGAATGTAGTCTCTATAATTTATTATGGCAGTGACAAACACATCTTTTGCATGTGACTAACTTTTGGAGCTAGTAAAGATTTCCTACAGCTCCTGTCCTCTTCCTTCTTTCAAGACATTACCCTGGTCCAGAGATATTTGCTGTGCCCTCCAGACCCACCTCCCATAGTGACCCACAGGAGCTACGTTTTTGGCTCTTTCTGCCTCAAGCAGCTTGTTAAAGCATGAGTCTCTTCCCAGATAAGTAAGAGGGACCCTTGCAGTGCATGGCAGCGGAGTTGGTATCACAGTGTGCAGTTGTGCTTTTGTTTGCCCATGGGGATGAGTGTGTTGTTGCTGAAACTCCTGCAGAGTGTTCAAAAAGGAGAGGTCTTTTGCGTTTTCATGCTTCAGTGCTCTCAGCCAGTGACCAGTCATCTGATTTAATTGAAGAGTAATTCCGCTAAACCTAAGAAGCGTATTAGTCAATGCTATTTCCTAAAGCTTTGTCTGGATAAATTCGTATATTTTTTCCATTGTAGGAATACCTCAAATGAAAAGTGGAGCTTCTTTAGCCACTCTTTTTGCTTCTAAGAGTCTGAAACATCTTTCTTTTTTTTTTTCTTTTTTTTTTTTTTTAAATATCTAAAAATAGCAATGAGATTTATGAAGGGCTGCAGTACATTCAAAACAATTCCTGGTAGCCTTTCCAATGCAATATTCCTCCTTCTTTTCATGATGTCTCAGACCCTTTGTATGCTTGCCAGGCTGCCTTTTATCTCACACTGCCTGGGAAAGCTGCTGTGTCCCGCTGAAAGGGGAAACGAGCTCTGTGCCCTAAACCTCCTTGCTCTGCTATGTCCTCACTTGGCCCTCTGTACCCAGAAACACTCAAAGACTCACCTACAGCCAGCTCAGGGCAATGGCAGGTGAGGTCATTGCTGCAGGTCCTTGGGGGAGATGCTACAGCCAGAAGAGAGATCGAGCCCTGCTCTTCCCTCTCACTTCCTACACATCACTCACAATTTTCCCAACAGCCCCTTGAAGCAGAGGGAGAAAAGCCCCCCAACCTCCAGGCTGTGACGGGGCCGTTCAGCTGCTGTGGATAACACAGACATCAAGGTAGGAATAATGCCACCTCCAACCATAAGCTGCCCTTGAAATTTTAATTGGGTTGTTACATTGAGATGAAATGTGCTTTCCACTTTTTAATGTGTTTATTAAGTTGGCATATATGATTTATTATGTCCTTAATTATTAATTTTCTTGTTCATAAGTGCCTGGATTTTTTTTGTAAATGATGAGATAGGGAAGTATGATGCTGTCACAGAGGAACCTTAAGTGAAATGGAGAGTTTGGCTTCTTAATGCAATTTATATTTATGAGAAACTAATATGAGACGATTTTATATTATCAAAGTAATATAATACAAGATGATGAAAAGAATTATGGTCAGATAGGTCCAATATGAACTGATGTGAGCAGAAACTGAACAACTGTAGGATTTAGGCCCTAATTTTGCAAAAACTCAATTTGATGGGTAGGCAGGCTGTCCTGTGCTAAGTCCCAAGTTTGAAGAAAGTTCCTGAGCATGGCTCAAGACTGCCTAATATTCTGCTTTCTGTAAATTAGGGTTTGGTCTAGGGCAAAATTGGACATAGGATATATTCAAGCACAATTTGTGCTTGGACTCATTCTCACTGAAGCTTTCCCTGCTGAGTGTTTGCAGAGGATGCGTGTCAAGAGTGTAGTGAGCAAGGCTGGATTAAACTGGTTTAATTCAAGTTTGTAGTTTCTGGTTTGTTTTTTTTTTAAGCTCAAGTAGTGGGTTTAGTTGTAACAGGCACAGACTACCTTGAATAGCAGTGGGTGTCATTCAGACAAGAAAAAGAGCCAGCATTATACCACTTCAGTAAGTTACAAGCACAGGGCACAATTGACACTTTTATTAGTGCAGGTGAGAAGTTTTCTGAGTCTGTACAGAAGTTACTCCTGTACTCTCAGTGTTCTATACTCAGTGCTGTGTCAGACTGAAGTTTCATAACAAAGTCATTCTGAATTAACTAGTCATTGCAGGTAAATAGAAGAAATCTATTTGAATCCCTTGCATTAAATGTTCCTTTAATTCACAGCAATTTCATTTTCATAGAACTGTATGTGCTGCATGAGGATAGCAATGCTTTTATTCTGTAATTCCAATTCAAAGGGGGAAAAAGCAATAGTATTTGAATCCCTATTTCAAACTACTACCTGACAAATTTTTTTTTCCTGATATAAATAAAGGAGTTGTCAGAATTCACTTTTCTCAAATGTCAAGGTCAGCTAGAGGTTTGTAAATTGGTTCATGCCAAGAGAAACTAATGAACCAGTTAAAAAACTGATACAGAGGTTTGGCTCTGTGAACATGTTGGTTAATCATCTGAGAGTCCACTAAATATGCTTTTGATTACTTTCTTGGCTTTATTTCTGTATTTAATTTGAATAAATCACAGTCACACCTCAGTTTGCTAGGAGACATCTCCACTGGGGTCTTCTTGGAACCTTTTTTGGTTTTCTATTAAATAAGTATAAAGCTCTATACCAGTATGTAGAATAACCATAGCAGTTAGTATACAGACATCTTAGATACATCAATATCAGTGTAACATAAAACAGGAATACAGGTCATAGGGCTTTTTAAAGGAATAATCTACTCAAGTGAATGGGTAGCTCTGGTGGACTTTGCAAACACTATGGGGTGATCATTTCCTGAGGACTAATACCCAAAAAATGTCATGACAATTAAAACTTCCCACTCACACTCTGGAGAAAAGAGGAAGAAGGATTCAGTTACAGGCATCCATGGAAACTTCATCATCTCAGAGCTCTGAGGATCCCAACAGACCTAACCCAGGCAAGGAGCAGGCAGCCTCCTTGCCAAGAGCAGGGGCCTGTCCAGACACTGGCAGCAGGAACATCTAAGGTCTCTCTCCTCAGTTTTCTCAGTCCTCCAGACGTTTTTAGTTCTGTGTCATCACCTTGATGTTTTTTCATGGGTTGTTTGAACTTCATTGCCTCTCGCTGGAGAGGCAACAGCAGATTTGCAGAGGCTGTACAACCTTTGCCTGAGGTTTTCCTGATGACATCTTCACGACTGGGCTGTTTCCTCTCCTGATTTATTGCAGTGCATTCCTCTCAGTTTTCATCAGCACACCGAAAAAATCACAGGCACTGGCTCATGAAAATGCAGATTTCTTTTTCCTCTTCCAATTCCAGCTTCATTCTTTCGTAAGAGGGGAACTGAAGTTTTGAGTCAATAGCTTGACTACATCTAATGTGAACTGATGGTAGATGCAAGCATCCTGATACTGCGTTTTGGCTCCTCCACTTCTATTGGAACTCAAGTATATTCTTCAAAATCAGTGTCCCCCAGGCCTGTGTTGCTCTGCTGACACCCTGACAGATGCAGCTGATCCCTTTTACTGTGAAACACAACAGTGCCAGCTCAGCCAGGAGGGGAAGGGCCCAGCTGAGGATTACAGAGGCGTGAGAATAGCAGATGGATGAGTCATGAGGACCCTCTTTCCACACCCTTGGGGAGAGGACACATCAGCACCCCAGCCGAGGGAGAGGATCCCCTGGATAGCTCTCAGGAAAGGCAGTTCAAGAATGAGAAGGCAAGAGGAAGTTTTCCCTCTCCCCAGCCCTTCCTGTGGTGCGTGGATGTGGCAGGCAGGGCTGGACCACTCACCTCACAGACCTGGCCAGGGCTTCACCCACGGAGCAGACCAAGTCCCTCCAGGGGATCCATGGCCACAGAGGGACACCTCTTCCCCCAGGGATTCCTGGCATCTGCTTGTACTTCCAGCTCTCAGTCTTTCTCAAGTCAAAATTCCCACTAACCTCAGTGGCCCAGACTGCCAGGCCATTTTAAAGCCTTTCAAAGGGAGCAATTTAAATAAACATGTGATCTGACCTCCCAGAGGAGGGTAGATAATTAAGCACTAATTTGGGCAACATTTTAAAAGCCATTATGGATTTTATTTGCAGATCAGTAACTGTTTAAATGGCTGGCTCTAGGGCAAGAGAGTGATGTTCATTCTTGCTGGATGGGGAAGGTGCTCTCTATGGGCAGGCAGCGTGTGTTTGGGCACTTTTTGGTTGTGTTTCTGAGAGCTAAAGGAGAGACTGCTTCGGTCCTAGCTTTTTTTTTGCAACAAACATGCATTTTAATTGCTGACAGAGCACTGGAACATGGCAATCTCACATTTGTTTCACTCATCACCAACACAACTGAAGAAACCAAAGCAGATAATTTGAGCTGATAATAAAACAAAAGCATTTACAGTAGGTAGTATTAGAGCAGCACGTGTAGCTGATTTCTAATCGTAGAATCATTAAGGCTGGAAAACACCTTTCAGACATCAAGTCCAACCATCAACCCAGCACCACCACCATGTTCACCATCAAATGATGTCCTCAAGTTCCATATCCTCATGTTTTTTTAACACTTGCAGGGATGGTGATATTAGGGTCTCTAGTGACACTGGGGTTATGGTCTCTCCCTCATCACTCATTAGTTAAGGACAGTGAGCAAATCCCAGAAAAAGAACCCAAAGCTGTAAAATTCATCTGATCTATCATCTCTTGGTGTTCCCCACAGGACATTTCTGCATTGCCTCACAGTTCAAAGAAAGCAGATTATCTGACAGTGAAGTAAAAACATTTCTCTGATTTAAGTAATTAAATGTTAAAGCAGAGAATTTCATTGTACAGCAACAAAAAAAAAAAAGGGTAAAGGAATGCAAAAAAAATTTAAAAAGCTGGGTGCAGTTTTATTTATCTGTCTAAGGGCAGCAGGAAAATACTGATGTCACTGATGTTCTGACTGCACAACATGATCCTGTGTGTCAAGGATCAGCGAGCTGCTGGCCATCCTGCCCCATGGCCTGTCCCTGTGTGGGCAGCTCACCACAGGAACATGCTCACCTTTTGGCCTTTTCAGCTCCAGAACTCAGAAGCCGATATTTCTTTTGGAACATGAAGCTTACAGAACTTCAAATGTTTTCAGAGCCCAAGCCGATGTTGTGCTCATTAGTCAGAGAAATATTTCTTCCTCCTCTGAAATCCTGAATCAGCTTTTGGTCTCAGATCTTATGTCAGAGATTACCACTGGAAATTGTGTTGGTTTTCAACAGCTCACCCTCTAGCTGCGTGTCCAACAGTGAATTGCCTAGCTAATCTCTGCAGTATTCCACATCCCGACCCTGTTACATTACCTTAAAACATAAAAAACCCACAGGAATGACAACAAAAACAACAAAGTGGCTACATCCCTGGGAGCCCTGAGACCTGTTCCCTGGGGTGTGATTAACCACCTGATTTGTGCAGTACTAGCAAGAGCACTGAGGGAAGAATTAGCAACCTGAGGAGAGCACAATAACACCTTAAATCTTGGCCTTGGCTAAGTGGCAGCCTACATTAATATATAATGGTATAAGCTAAATCAAGAAACATAAATAGAGAGGACTACCTTGCATTGGCTTCCATGTGGATCCAGAAGAAATGAAATAACACAGTTTCTGATTTGGAAGAAAACTGAACTGAGGTCAGTTTTTTATTCAAAGACATATCATAACTACTTATATTAATAAGTGCTGGCTGTGACCTAGAATAAAACATAGCTGGATTATTTTCTAATTGTTCTACAATTATCGTAGAAAAACAAAGGGTAATATGTATCTATATTAAATGTGTACCATTACACTGAACATCTGTAAGCTCCGAGTCAGGCAAAGTGACAGCTGGTGATAGACTGTGTTTTGAAACTAAAAGTGCAGATTTTGGTGCTGATAGTTGTTCCATGAGTAGATTATCATCTCCAACTTCAAGACTTTTGGATAGAGACCATGTCAGGCTGGGGCTCTTACAGCAGGTGAGGTGCACAGCCATGTATGGAACAGGAAGATGGGAGTCTGGGCATGGTTTTTTGCATACTGAGCTGGATCAAGGGCTTGCAGTGACCTGCACAGAGGCTCCTGGCAGCACTCTCACTGTGACAGTGTGTGCAGGTTGGGTTCCACACTTGACAAACCTGTGCAAGAGCATTTCTTGTTTTCTCACCGATAAAAGGATGACTGAATGAACAGTTCTTGGTGACAACTCATTGTGGAAACCACACTGAAGAGGGATTACTGGATAGAAAGCAACTGCAAGATCACATAAACAAGTATTGCTAGAGGCATGGTAAGAGGTGTTGTGCTGTGCTGTGCTCAGAGGAAGGGCTGGGTTTACTGCAGCCCAAATCCCTGTGGGAAAGGCAGAGAACTAGTGAGACACACAGATTTTCAAGCAAACACTCAAGTGCAGCATTGATGTTAACCCCTGTCAGGTGCCCAAATGACTCCAAGTTGCCAACCTCTTCCTCACAACCTGCTTGATTCACACCACTGCCCTAATTAGCCCAATTGGGACCCAGCCAATTCCCATATTGCTCCTTGTTAAATTAGTTTCACTTAGGTAGGGGCAGTTGGAGGCTTGTGGCTGGTGAGCCATCCAGCACCTGGTCCCAAGAGAGGAGTGAGGACAAGATTTGCTCCCCCAAGTTCAGGTAGAAGGTAAGATAATAAAAGTTCAGTGTTCTATAGTTGTGCATGGAGTGTTCAAGCCTGTGTCTTTCCAGCAGTTTTCCAGGGGAGATGCCCTCAGCAGGTGGTTGCTTTTCAACTTTGCTCTTCCTGCTCTGTTACAGGGCAGTCAGGTTGATCTTTGTGGATGAGCTGTGGCAGTGCTGTGGGAGGTTGTGTCCACTCCAAAGCCCATCCAGGCTGCGTGGGCTTTCACACCCACCCTACCTTTGAGGGTGGGGGACTACTTGTCCCTTTCTCTCTGTAGTGAGAGGTAGAGGCACAAACCCTGTGAAACCTCCCTTGTTATCTGCCTTTCTGTTTTGTGGGCGTCTGGAGCAACTTCAGCTGCAAAGAGAGAGATGGACCATGGAGATCTTGTAGTTCAATTTGAGATTGTGATTCAGAAGTAGTGGGGTAATTATCTTTCTAAATCTGTGTGTTTTGACAATGCAGAAAACAATTTAGAGGCAAACAGGGGTCATCGACTTGTTTTGTTCTTGTTCTAGAATGACAAAATGTGAATTACTACACCATCAGTGTACAAGGGTTGGTGGTAAGCACGGAAATGTGTCATGTCTCTGTCCTGCCCGGAATGAAGACTTCACCTTTGTGTGCTCTGGGTTCAGTTTGTTGAAATACAGCAGGCAGCATGAAAAGTAAATAGGAGCTCTGTGCTAGGTGTGTGCTAGCTTGCAAAGAGACACAGGTAGAAACCAAAATTCAGGTGAGGGAATCACTGAATGAGCTCAGCATGTGAAGAGGCTGGTTGCTTTGCTGAAGGATGGTAGGTGACAGAAGAGGTGAGAGAACAAGGGTGCCTGAACAGGGCCAGCAATTGATTTGGCTGTAGAAAGTGTGTTTGCAAAGGCTAATCTCTGAAAATAATTGGCATGATCAAATCCAGCTCTCAATTCATGTACAGTCAGGCTACTGCCTAGTATATCCTGCCCATCTCACTTAACATCCAAGAGCTAGCAGCAGTTTGTGCCAGGAATATGGGATGACTCATTTGAGCTGTTTTGTTTGAAGAAATCAGGTCCCTGATTGCACTGGTTATTCTAAAGCCTTTGTCTCCCTCACTGAGAAGGACAAAGTATACCCAGAAGATGTGGAAGGTTTTTTTTCAATATGCAAATAATGTCCTTCACTAAGTTTGTCTAAGTAGAGGTGAAGGGTGCCCTCCACGCTCTGACAAAAGATGGTGCAGCACATGCACATTAGCCAAGAGGTTGTTCTTAGGCTGTCTACAGCTGTCACCTAATTTAGCATCACAGGACAGTCGAGGTGAGTGGGCAGCTCTGGAGAGGGGACAGTCCAGCCCTGCTCAGAGCAGACCCAGCTAGAGCAGGCTGTGCTGTGCCATCCCCCTTTGGGTTTTGAGTATGTCCAAGATCAGAGTCCATCATTTCTCTGGGCAACCTGTTCTTGTGTTTGACTACACTCACAGTAAAAAATAAACAAACAAGTGAAAAACTTTAACTTCTAAACAAAGAGGAGTCCATGGAGCAGAGTTCTTTGCTGTCAGTCCATCAGGTGTAAGATGCCCATGGCGGCATCTCAAACCTGGATGTATTTTTATCTTTTCCTGAATATGGGATTCAGCTGCCAAACTTGTAAAAACATAGACTGTTATATCCATATTTTCCCCTTTTGTCCCCCAACACCACATTTTTATTGGTCTGTTCTTGCTAGCTGTTGCTCTATTTGTCCTCTCCTAGAGGACTGGGCGTTTTTCCTGGATGCCAGTCAGCCTCCTGTGCACTTCACATCATCCTCTTTCCTGTGGCATGTCTGCTCCTGGGCTGGAGGGTGATAGTGGTTTGGTGGTCAGCTTCAAGTTAAGTACCAAAAGCCAGCCAGATCTTGAGCCAGGAATGCAGGGTTTTTTCTGAGGAGAAAAAGAAGATAAACTTGACCTCCCCTAGCACATATGTTCAGTAAGGCAGCAGCTGTAGAGCTGCCAAGAGGAACCCAGGAGAAAAGTGAAATGTGTGGCTTTGGGTTTTTTTTCTCTATTTTCTAATAGAAGGAGGAATTCTTCATCCAGCACAGTAAACTGCTAAGCCTCTAGGTCATAAAAAAATTAAATAGTTTAAATAGTAAAACAATAATTTTAAACAAGGCACAGAGCTGGCATTGCAGCTCTGCTCCCCACAAGAGCTCTATGTGTGCCATGGAGCTGGCGCTTGCAGAACTCCATTATTCCCAACAAGTGCTCAAAGCAGGAATTGGCCCTTGAAGAGAGTCATGGAAAATAATTCCAGAACTGGCATGCTCAGCCAAACAGGATGGGCTCCTTCCAGGCTGAACCCTGAGAGTAGGTGGGGCTGGGGACCAGCTGGAGATACTGTCCAGTTTCCATAACCAAGTGTGTTCATCCATAGCTGTCAAATAAAAAGAGTACTGGTTCACAGCTCCCATGTCCTCAACAGCTACTTCTCCTGCTGGGATCAGAGGGAGAAAGTGGGCAGAGGTTCAGGGCTTCACAGTCATGTTCTTTTAGAGCTGCAGAATCTTTGTTTAGACAAGGAACTGAGAAGAACCTGAAAATAAACAGGTTTTATCCTTTTGTATCTGATTATTTATTTTTTCCCCTCACAAACAAACACTCTTTCTTACATGTAAATACCAACATTTCCTGCAAAAAACTTCCAGCAGAGGTCTGAAATAGTTGTGTCTCTCCAGAAAGTCACATTATTTGAATAATTCCTGCTTCAGACAGGCATTTAGGAAACAAAGATGTCTATGAGTAAAGCATTCCTTTTTTACAGTGAAAAGAGCAGTACTTTGAAGATTATAACTCTCAAAGAGTCATGGTTTTTACGGCTGCGTTCATTCTGCATTCATATTTCTACTGGAAATGACAATTTTGTGTCTAAGGAGTTGTCAAACTGTTTTTCTGTTGAGTGAAATGTTGCACGTTGCATAGAGCAAGTGGGAAACTCTAACCCCAGGATAGCTAGCAAAGTTTTAATATATGTTGTGGGGTGTAAAAAGTGTAAAATTTCATAACTGTTTTGTAAATCAAAATTCCTCCCCCAAAGCCCTTCCCCATTCCAGCAGCTGCTCTGAATTTCTCTGTTTTGGGAATTTTGTGACAGTTTGAAAGACTTCTCCCTGATCCTGTGTCATCAAGCATGCTGATCTGCTTTTTGGTTTATTGTCTTAAAATGCCTTGTAGGTCTGTGTCTTTATTTCCTTGCAAGTCAGGCTGGAACCTGAAGTTTCTCTTTCCGTGTTTGTGGCTGTTATAACTGAAAAGAAATAAATCTGCCCAGTCTAACAGCCATGACCTTTTCAATCTCAAGTGCTTGTACTGAATTCCATCTGAGCTGGCAATTTTTTCCTCCAGCATGCAGAAAAAACTCTTTGCCCTACAAATAACTTTAACAAATGCAAAAACTGGTCACTAATCAGAAAGAGAAATGTCTGTGTTTGGTTAAGACTTGTTAAGCTGGTGTCTCTCGATGTGTGCACTGCTGCCAAAGGGCACCTAGGAAGGAGGTGAGCTGGTATTTGCAACCAGGCTGTTCCACCACAGGAACATCTGGGACAGGGAGGTGATCTGATCAGTAGAGCTTAAGCAGCACTTAATTTGTTGCTATTGATCTTCCAGCAGAGGCACCAGACACAGTGATCAAACACCAGGCTGTTCAACCAAGATTAAAGGTGCCTACTTCTAATTTCCTTTGCTAATAACATGGCCAAGCTTGTCGTGATGGGAAAAACACTCACACACCGTGAGGGAAGAAGGACAGTGAGGTGGGCTGAGAGCTGGCAGAACGGCAGATCCCAGAGGGTCCTAATCAGTGCCACAGTATTTGTCTGGGAGCCTGTCACTAGTGGTGTCCCCCAAGGTTCAGTAATGGGCCCAGGACTGTTTAGCTTACTCATCACTGACCTGGATGAAGGGGCAGCAAGTCTGCTGATGACACAAAGCTGGGGGCAGTGGCTGATACCCCAGAGGGCTGTGCAGCCCTTCAGAAGGGCCTCGACAGGTTGGAGAGATGAGCAGAGAAAAACTGTCTGAAGTTCAACAAAGGCAAGTGTAGAATCCTGCACCCAGGGAGGAATAAGCCCTGACACCAGTACAGACCAGGGACTCACCTGCTGGAGAGCAGCTCTGAGGAGAAGGACCTGAGGGTCCTGGTGGGCAACAAGCTGTCCATGAGCCAACAGTGCCCTTATGCCAAGAAGGCCAAAGGTATCCTGTGGTGCATCAGGAAGAACATTGCCAGCAGGTTGGACAAAGTGATCCTGCCCCTCTACTCAGCCCTGGTGAGGCACATCTGGAATGCTGAGTCCAGTTCTGGGCTTCTCAGGACAAGAGAGACATGGAACTCCTGGAGCAGGTCCAGTGGAAGGTGACAAAGGTGATTAATGTGCTCTGGGATAACCCTGCTTGAGCAGGGTGGTTGGATCAGATGACACACTGCAGCCCCTTCCAACCTGACCCACTCTGTGATTCTGGGGCTGGACATGACTCAGCTTGTACCCTGTGAGGTCTGGGAGAAAGATATTTTCTACAGAGCTTGGCTTGTACCAGGATAACTGGGAAGTGGTCTGGAGAGCAAGGGGTAGCTGAACCAATGTTTGACTGATGGGCAGTTAGTCTGGCAGGGGTAGATGAAGCCAGCAGAGATACCTCTCTCTGTCCTAAGCAGGCTGAGATATTCTGTGTTTGTTTTTGTAGCCTTACATGGGAAAAAAAGACTAGTTATTGTGAGAAACGTGCCATATGTTGTTGCATATGGCGGAAACATCTGCATATGTAACCAAGGATCTGATATATGTGATGAGTTTCTGTTACAAATCTAACAGTGAAGGAATTATCTTTTGGGAATTTTTTTATTCATTTTTTTTAAACTGTCTCTAAGGCTCTTTGAGGGAAGTCAGCCTTGGCTTTACCTTCGTGGGATTTCATGAAACCTGCAGGGACCAGTACATATAGACTGTACAGATGTTTTCACAGCTTCCATCATGCTTTTTGTCCCTCAGTGCTTCCTATGACTCATGAAAGTAGTACAATATAAAGAAATCACAATGTACTGTGCATTCAGTGGTGACACTGTTAAGGTAAAGAATTTAAGAGAGTTACAAAAATAAGCTGGACAACAATAACAAAATCTGTAGTTATAGCAGTTCACATGAAATGGGATAAAGAAGACTGCTGTCATGCTTAAAGATGTCATTGGTAGCCCAGCTGACTAGTTAACCCAAGACATTCAAGACCAGTGGCCACAGGAGATCTGTTCATCGTTACAGAGATCCTTCCATTTTCCCCAAAACTACAGTGTCTTTATCAAGAAGGAGTTTATAAAACACTGCTTTTGAACTGTGTCCAGCACCCAGCACAAGAGAATCTCCCATCCTGGCAAAAGTTGTTAGACTAGAATGGTTAGTAAAAATATGATATATCAGGGAATAAAGTGATGCTTGTCTCATTCCCCACAAAGCTAGGGAGATGCCATTAGGGATCTGAGGGATAAAGTGCTTTTCCTGGCTGGAGAGATAGATGGAGCTTTCCACATGCAAGCAAGAAGTTCCAGCTCGTTCAGTTGTATTTGGAGTGCAAAATTCTCAACCACATGTAAATTCCTCTGAACTTCTAAGTCAGAAGTCATAGAGTCACAGAATTGTTTAGATTGGAAAAGAGCTCTAGGATGATGGAGTCCAATTGTTAACCCAGCACTGCCACACTCATCACTAAACCATGTCCTTAAGTGCCACGTCCACAAGTCTATGGATCTTGGTTGTTTCCACCTTTCAGGAGTGGCTTTATGGGTTTTAATCCTTTAAACCTCTGGGGTTTGCACTTGTTCCAGGGAATTACCTGCTGTGCTGTGGGCTCAGATGGGTGAAGGGGTGGCAAGGAGACTGGGGGAATTGCCAGGCACTCCTGGAGTACACCACTCATACAAGTCCCTACCCATCAAAGAGCTGCCTGCCCATCCAGGCATTGCTCACAAACATCTCCAAATAACTGCATAGTTTCAAGACAGCTGTAATTGGGTGTGATAAATGCAATCCTAATGAAATCTCTCCTCATAATGGGGATACTTGCTTCTTAATTCAGTATTAAAATGATCTATTTCAATATTGAATCAACACTTCAGAAAAAAGCTATCTGATTTGTGGATGGTCTTGGGTGAAAACCATTGAAAAATGAGAGGAAAGAGCCCAGAATGAAGCCTTGTGCTTCAAAATAACACAAAGTAAGAGATAATATATCATCAGTTTATTCAGTATTGCTTCCAACCTGCTCTTATGTGTCAGAGATATGAGAACATATGATTCCTACAGAAGGTTTCTTGGATGGCAAAAATTCCTAGATACTACTTGAATTATGTGCCAATAGCTCAGCATTTGTGGAAGGTGTCATCTAATTAAACCAGAATTTTTAAGTACCAGACAGCATGAAGACCAGTAATAAGAGAGCAAGATCCATCTGTATTACAGATGGGATGTGCAAGTCTAATAGTATGGCTTCAGGCAATGTTTAATTGAGTAGTTAAATTATCTTTTCCAGACGGGAAAATAAATTACTGCTCATCTCTCCAATTTATTTTCGCTTCTCCACATTCTGTTTCCTGCGGGAGTGGTGAGGGAGTATGGGACATCCCCAGATTTGCCTGGGATGATTTATTCTCCCCATGCACCATAATTCCCCCTTCAAGGAGGATGTCTTGCATGCATGTGTAAGTCGGTGTGCATGTAACTGACTGTATTCTCCTCTTTCCTTGCAAAGAATATCTGCTCATCAGCTGTGGTGCTAATCACAGCTATAGGTTATGTGTGTGTGTGTGTGGGTTTACACATATTCTTTTTGAAAATGCAGGAGAGAAAATTACTGGTTCAGCACCTTTCAGTCAAATCAGGAGCTCGTGTCGCATTGGAGCTGTGCAGTTTGCCCATGAAGCTTTTCCAAGCTTTGGGACAGTCTGGACATCTCCACTTTCACTCACAGCATCTTGTAGTGTGGGGTTTTTAGGGAAATGGTGTCAAATTCCAGGCTGTTATTCCTCAGTTGCCCAAACTCAGCCAAATGAGCACACAGAAATGCATGATACTCTGTGTGGTATGTGGGAGCAGAACTTAAAATGCTGGAAATTTTCAGTTAATTAAGTATTGGATCCAGAGGATTACAGAACATTGTCCATGGTCAAGTGTCTGCATACAGACGTAGCTACGTGAGTGTGTGCTAACTTCTGTTTGTGCTGGCTACAGGGACACAGCTGGTATTCAATCTGGGATGAAATCTTCTGCTCCAAAGTCACTCCTTGGGAAGTCTTGAGCAGATTTGAGTTGGCTGGTTGGGTTGGTACCTGGGCACTGGCTTGTGTTGTGTGACTGGGATGCTTTTTGATCTAGCCTGAAAACAAATTTCTCACATCTTGCAGAACCACAGCCTGAATCCCCCATGATTTCTGAATAGTTGTGAATGTAATAACAGGCCTCTGTGTGTGGCAGACAGCTAGACTCAGTCTGCCCACTTCCAAACAAAGTGAAAGCAAGTCATGACTTGCTTTCCAGTTGGCCACATCCCAGCCATGGACTGTGGTCCAGATGAGATAACCACGTTCTCCTTGTGTGGCCTGAAATTCTGCTGAAATTCTGGGGAACAGAGAGTGAAGCAGGTTTTAAAGCACCTGGGGAGGAAAGGCTCTGTAGTAGTACAGCAAGAAGGGCACAGCCCCTTGGGACAGAATGGGACCATCTGCTAAAGGGAATATCCCTCTGCAAGCAACCAGTATTTTGGGAGCTGGGAGTTACATAGCCCTTCTACCTGTGATGGAAAGGATGGGTGTTCCTACAATGGCAAATTAATTTTTAAAAGGAGGGAGCACAGATGCTTTCTAAGCTGCCTGGAACATGAATTTAGTACAGGCAGTTTCTGAAAGCCAGAACTAGCCAACTTCTTCTCTATTAGCCTGTATCTCCTAGACCAGTTTAAGTTTATGCCTTTCAAGCAGACTGCCCAGAGGCCCTGCTCTGTGTCAGGATCAGGACTTTAAGGGTGTCTGCACAGTAAGGATACAAAGGCTTGTTCTGCACACAGGACTATACATAGGAAGGACAGTATGCTTCCTCAAACTGCTTGCTGTTCTGCAGCTGTGTGTACCCTTTCAGAGGTTATTATAACCCAGAAGGAGCACTGAATTTGCACTTACACTGCTGCTGGCACCTCAGATAGTTCACTGAGAAATAGCACTCACACTCCTGCTGTGGTGTGATGACTCTTCCAGGGTCACCATGATCCCTGAGTCTCAACATCTCAAAGTATGAGAAGTATATCTGTCTTCAAGGGAAACAAGTTGCTATCTGTGATTCAGACAGGTTCAGCTCCTTGGGCTGCTCAAGGAGAAGATGAGTGAAGGTCATGGACCTTTGTGCTAGTGCTGATGGCCACCCTGGGGCTCCCTGCAGGGCGTGGCCAGGCCTCCTGGGCTGCACTGACCTCCTGTTATTCTGCAGGAGCCGTGCTTGAAAGGGATCAGAACCCTGCACACCAACCCAGACAGGCACTGGCCCAAGTATGGGGCATGTGCAGCTCTCCAAGGGGAGAATGCCAGACTGGAAACTACATGGAGCAGCTGGCTGAAGCTGCTGTGACACCACCACACAGTCAGGGTGCTTGCAGCTGCACCTTCCCCACTGATGCAGCGACTTTTTCCACATGGAACATCACTAGTTGTCTTTGAGGACATGAATCTGTCTTTTGTCAGTTGTGCCCAGTACCAAAATCAACTGTACAGGGCTGGGTGTCTGCTTTCTACCCGAGCCACCCAATCCATCCATGTCCCACTGCCTGGGGGTTTGACCCACCTCCTAATCTTGGGTGATGACCTAGAGTTTCTCAGGGTCAAAACACCACCAAGCCAGAAAAAGCAGTGTGCCTTTTTGGCAGATCCACACCCAGGGCATTGCTTCTCTGTACCTGCTCCTCACTGTCCCCAGTTTAGTTCTTGCACCCCAACTTTAGCTCTTCTTGTTGTTGTGCTGTCTCACAACCCAAGTGAGAATGAGAGTGATGCCTCAGCTCACACCCCTCGCCTTGTGAGTGACACTTCAAAGAAATCCATGTAGTGACACAAGTGATTTTTGTTGAGTTGTAGGACTGTATTTTATGTTCTGAAGGAACACTTACTTCATATAAAGGCTTTGACATTTTTATAGAAGTGGCTGTAACTGTGTTATTTCATATGAAGAAGAATTTATTAAGCCTAGATCTGGATCTCCTTTTTATGTTATGCAAATGACTAATAACAACCCTTCTTCATTACCAACTCAGTGCTCAGGCCAGGGCTATTAAATCCCCCCTTCCTTCAGTCTGCATCTATCAGGCTGCCACATTAGGCTGCAACATCATCAGAATTCATAAAACCAGACCAGACTTGTACTGGGATTCAAGGCAGCAAAATTAAAACCTGAGTTGCAGAACACAATGTTTCTTTGGCTGTTGTTGAAGTATCTGGGGGCACAGCGTGTTGAATGAGGCATGACAACACCTTCATCACTTGTGATTATAAAAAATTTCACAATCACCCTATAGCAGGGAAAAAAATAAAGCTTCATTTCTCTCACTGCTCTGCTCAGATTAAACATCCTGCTTTTTGTATTTTCAGGAGTGCTTTCCACTGTGTACCATCCGTATGTGCAATCCTCCCCTCCAACACTGCTACTCCTTTCTCTGCTCTTGTCCTGGAGGTGGCTACAGATGAGGGTATGTGACACTTGGAAGGGCTACTGGGGCGTGCCTGGGAAGACTCCATTGTATTCTTGGTGATATTTAGACCTTTCACACTTGTAAGACTAATCTCAGTTCTCTGAAAAATCTTTCAGTGGGTTGGAGATTTCCTTGGGGGTTGTGTGATACACTAGAAGTTTAAAAGCAATAACAACTTTACCTTATGTGAAGTCAACAGAACAGAGAAGTGACTGACAGAGTAGCCATCCTGGACTCATCTGTGGCTGGATATTTGGGGACAGTCCCCTGGGAGTCAGGCGTGAATTGAACTTTAAAGGTGTATCCCAAAAGAAAAGCCCATTTCTCCTCGGTCTGGGATGACCACCTGAATCTGGGTAAATGAGCTGAGGACAATAGTTGTTTCTCTGGCTTCTGCATGTTCTGAAAATACAGCTGAATTGAGTCCTGTAGGTGAGAAAAGCAGAGGAAGACCTTTTTTTGTGGATGTGGATAGGATTTTGTGTGGGCTAAACACCAACTGTTCAACATCTTTTGTGGATGGATCCAGCCCAACTGATCTGAAGTGGCATGTGCTGAGCGAAAAAATACATATCTGAGGGAGTTTCTGGCCATCATTCATGGAAGAAAGGGAGAAGAAAAAGGCATTCCTGTGAGTTTCATTTTCTTAGCAGGGGAAAGTCAGTGCTCTTGCTAGAGCAATTCCAGGAACTGTAATTATGCTTTTGTGTATCAAAGGAGAAGGGTGTTTACACCCGACCTGGTCTCTGGGTAGATGAGATGTTCTGTCTTGGGAAATTGTCACCCTCAGGCTGGCTGCTCTCACACAGCTAATGCAGAGCACAGTTTTCCCCCGCAGTGTAGTTGTAGCAACCTGCCAATGTTCAGCCAAGGCAACACCAGTTTTCCCTGCTTTCATGGCCTTTAGGTCAGACTCTGGCCTGACAAAGAGTGCTAATGCAGATTCTCCAGAGCTCAGCCTGAGACTTCTGTTATATAGCCTTAACTCCATTAAAAAAATAAATGTATTAGTATTCCAGCAAAACACAGACATAATTTAGATACAGGATAATTACCTGTACTGAAATCTGGATTGATGTGAGCATCAATCTGGTCTTTCTGAATTCATGTCCAGCTTTTCATTGGCACTCCTGGACCTGCCCCAGGTCTGCTGCAGAAATGGCTGTGCCAAACACCCACGGTCCCAGCGCAAGGACAGCCATGTGCTGGAGGCTCTGATGGCAGCTGGGTCCTCAAAGAAGCTGCTGTGCTTTGGGTAGGATACCCAAACCCTGTGTTTGGGTACCTGACAGTTCACTGATGAGCAGAGCAGGTAAGGACTACAAAGCTTCAGTCTAAAAATGAAAAATAGATGCTGGATTATAAAATATTATGCAATTAAACAAGCATATTTTTTCCCCATTTAATAGCTAGAAATAAACTTCTTTGATTAGGGCTCAGCTACCTTTCCCCCTCTACTAAAATAATTTCAGAAAAGTGCAGCCTGCTTCTAGAAACAGCTTTAAAACAGGGGGTTTAATGAAACAGAGTTAAATAAACCCCAGACCCTGCCAGACGTTCACGGCCCCCCAAGCCTGATCTGGGGGCTCAGCACAGCGATGCTGAACAGAGGACCCCGCAGCCCAGGGGTTCGCGGACACGGGTGGGTGGGTGGGATGGTGCCGGGTGGGCTCCTGGGCTGGCGGGTGCTCATTCCCTGCTGCGCAGCTCCATCTAGGGGATGCTGCCTACCCGGGAGCCGTCGGGGCCCGGCATCTCCCGGACAGGATTCCGGGAAAGGGAATGCCGTGGCTGCAGGAGCCCCAGAGTGTGCCAGCTCTGGAGCTGCCTCCAGCCCTGCTCGGGGGCACGGAGGCGAGAAGGACTTTGTTATCTAACGTACTGCAGCCCTGGCATCAGCAGGATTTGAGCCTAAAGGATTTGAAAGGAAAACAGGATGCAGTGGTTTGGGCAGGTGGAGGTGACTCTTCTTTGCGATAGCACTGGACACATTGCTCAGGCTCTTAGAAGCATCCCCTCTTTCCACCAGGTCTCATCTTGAGCCTAATCCGAGTAAATTTCTTCACTGAAAGGATGGTAGAGCATTAGAACAGGCTGCCCAGGCAAGTGGTAGGATCACCATCCCTGGAAGTGTTCATCAAAACATGTGGATGCGGTACTTGTGGACAGGGTTTAGTGGTGGACCTGCACTGTTATGTTAATGATTGGACTCGATGATCTTGGAGGGGAAGTTTCTGATATGGTTTTCTTTGTTGGACTATGTAGAAAGCACTTTACTGAGGACAAGGTCTGAGGTTCTCTGAGGAGGACCTTGTTTTTCAGCTCCTCAGGAAGCTCTGTATTGCTCATGTCCCATGAAGCTGCTCAGGGGGCAGGAACACAGATGATTATCAATGTTGGGCTTTGGGGAGGAATGGGACATTGCAGCCTTTACAGGTGGAAAGAAGGGAAAGAAAAAGCAAGCCCTGTGGCATTATGCATTTTCCTTTATGGAAGAAATAAACCCTAAAAATGTGCAGATTCGGAATGTTTAACATAGGGCAAGGGCTGGGGAAGTCCAGCTGTGAGTCAAGTCACTCTGCTTCAGGCTTCCTGGAGAGCTGGTGAATAGTAATATGACCAAGGACTAATTGCCTTCAAATAATTGGAAAACCAGCTCCAGGGCAGCTACAGCTGACAGGGAACCTGCTAGCTCTGTCTGAAGCATATTCAGGAACAGATCAGCAGCAGTGAGAGTCTGTACATAAAGTCAAGACTCATAAGTACTTGCTAGTTAATGTTGCCAGAGGAAAGATCTCAGTTATGCCACAGCAGTGAAAGGAACACCCTAATCCTTAACTGAGTTTACTGACAACTACAGTTACATCACACTTATCCAGTTTGCAATATTTCAGGTTAATTTTGAGGGGTTTCTTCTAAACTGAAGAAGAATTGGCCAGAAAAAGAGACCTTTTCTCTTCTGTGTACAACAGTCATTATGTCTTAACATAAGATTTCATTAAAGGCCAAACTCCTATTAATCTCAGCAGGAAGAGTAACAAGCAAAGAAAAGAGCAGCAAGCGAAAATACCTCATTACAAGAAAGGGGCAGGGAAACTCAATGAAATGTGACTATTTATTTAGAAAGTAATTGCTTTATCATTGGTATCGATGTCAGTGAAACAGAAACATCCATCACCAGCCTGGAGCTACCACCGAGCTAACTCTCATATTCCCATGTCCTGAACACCATGTACTGAGGTGTGGGCTGTTCACTGCAGCCAGATCAGTTTGGGTGAGGGGGAGAAGGGGTAGCAATCCTTTGGTGTGCTGGTGAAAGGCCTGGCAGAGGTGAAGAGGTGTTTTCTTGTTTTCACACGGATAGCAGGAATGTGTGCCTGTATGGGGAGGGAAGTCATGGGGCAGAGACATGAGGTAATGGAAAGTTATGACAGTGGAAAGCAAACAGAATCCTGCCCAGGTCCTCTAAGGCTCCCTGTTCTTCAGCAGCCTCTCAAAACACACAGGTCCCTACATGCAAAACAATTATAGAGGAGCACTGATGTGTTTGCCTGTGTGCTGAAAAGACTAGAGGTAATGAGAAGTCTTCACCTGAAAGGAGGGGCCATCATGTCGAAAGCAAAGGTTGAGAAATACTGGCCTCTGCAGCACACAGGGTGCTTTGCCCCCTTCATATGTCCCCATGATTGCATCTCGTCCAGCCAAGGTCTGTGGAGCACAGTCCTTCACTGCCTGCTGGAGAGCTGCTCCAAAGATCCCTATCTGTCCCTGTGTTCACCAAGGGGGTCTCCAGTGGCAGGCTTGAGTACTTTGTCTTTTCTTTGCTACTGTATGTAGAAAATCAGAAAAAGTTAAGTCTAAATCCTGACACCCTCTGAGAGCTTCAGCTGTTTCCTGACATGAGTTTTAAAGGCTGTGACTCGTGTCCCTGGTGAGGTCTCAGAGGAGCTGTGGTGGCTCCACATGCCTAGTGAGAGGATCACCAGGTCTGGTGAGCAAAAGAAGTGGTGACTTTCTCCCCTCTTTTTGATACCTCCAGATATGAAAATCTCCAAAGCTCCTGATTTTCATATCCCGTATCCCTTCTGTGGTTAAAAACCAAACAGACACACATTTGCATTTTTAAGGTGTAGAAAAGAACCATCCTCGTAAATATTTGACTACACAGTTGTGCAGTGACACATTCTGTGCTGGCCTTTTTCCTGGAGCAAAGCAAGGAATTGTGTGCTTTGGATTAGGCAGAACATTTCACTGAGACACTTCACTGAGAGCAAGGACATGCTGTTGATTCACTCTGCAGCATCTCCTGGTGACTTGCTCCTCCTTGTGCCTAACAGGAAAGCTGGGTAAAGAGAGAAGCCTGGCTTGCACCTCTCCATCCATCTTGGTGGAGAAAATATGAAGTGTGCTACTCAGTAAATTAAATACATGCATTCATGGTGCCTTTGAGAAGTGTTCATTCACCTGAAAGCTGAACTGAGGCTCTGGCTGGATTCATAAATGTCTTTTGGGTGAGTACGGGATCCAAACAAATAACTCCTGTCTCTGTAGCTGACCTTGGAGAATTTTATTAGCTAATCAAGGTGCCAAATGCAAAGGACAGAACTGAAGCCTCGGTGTCAGTTAAAATTTAGTTACTCTGTTAACTGAGTTGAGGAAATGTGGATTACATCATAAGCTGCTGGCATCCTGTATGGCTATTAGAATATTACTATTCATTTTACTGGAGAATGCAAATAGCATCACTGTCATACTGAAGGATAGCTTAGCATGTAACAGGATGGTGGAAAAGATGGTAATTTTATAAAAGTTTATAAATTTTGGTGTGTGGATGGCCCAGTGAGCTGGATCTCTGCAATGCTTTCCAGGACACAGGACAAACAGGGACTAGTTTTTGTGTCAATGCAATGAAAATAACATAGAGATTCTCCAGAGCAGGGAGAAGGGAAAGCAATTTTCATGTAGCTGATGTTGTGAAGCTTATCAGAAATTCTTCACTTTTAAGACTGTTTCAACAACGAAATGACAGGTTTTTAAATCCTCCCACACAATGCAAGTCATATAGTAGTGTCACTAATTGTTGTGTTATAGTATTATTTACTCCCAAGCACTGTCTTTTTTATCTCTGGTTTAAAGTACATGTGTCTGTATGTGTTTGTATCTATCAATCTTCTGTCTAAAACAAATCTCTCTGCTTAGCTTGAGTCCTGTGGGTTCCCTGCACTCAGCCTGTGCCAGAGTGTTGACTGGTGAGCTGAAGGTGTTCTTTCTCCTCCTTTGGGTATGGATATCTCCACCACAAAGACAAAGGTTTTAGGAAGTGAAGAGATCCAGCAGTGTCTAGGAGAATCTGAAATCTGTATTTCTGACATTTTTGGGGGGAGTGTGGAGACAATTTTAATTCTTTCTTTTCCATGGTGATGCACAGAAATAGTGTCCCCCAAAACATGCTCTTTACCTGGTCAATCAAACAGGATGATTCTTATTTTATCCTTATTCCCAGTGTGTCCATCTATGCAGTGTGGACACAGCTGGCTTGTAGATCTCACTTGGTAATACTATTTGTTTGAACTCTGGTGACTACTCAAATGCACCAAATGCTGCAAAGGCCACTTTGAATACAGCAGCTGTTCTTTCCACCTTATCTGCTATGTTTTGCACCTGCAGACAAATATACAAAGCCCCTAACTTTATCTCACATATGCAAAATTGTCTTCCAGGGCAGCAACAAAAAACAAGGGCAAACAATAATTAAATACACGCATTTATTCCCGCTGTTTTATTTTTACTTATTTATCATCAACACAACAGTTTCAAGTAAAAGGTCCTCAGAAGACTGATTCCCTTTTATTAAAGGAAAAAAAAAAATCTGTTTCATGCACATAACCATGACATGAAAAATGCAAGTTTAAGTCCCTCCTTTACCTTGATCTGGACAAGTTTCCATGACTTGGACAAGCTTTTTAGTATCAGATATGGTAACGGGGGCCCTAGAAGTATTTAGCTGAATTTTTGGGGGTTTGACTGCTCCACTAATAACTTCTTAAATGTCTATAGTCTCTGGTGCCAGCTCCTTACAGCACTTGAACAAAGAATTCCCCAATTCTGGTTATAAAAAGATAACAAGAGGTCTGCCAGGACATGATTAGAGCCAGAAACCTTTGATTTCAAAATAATTTATTAATTTTAAAGGAGTTTGGGACTTGAGAAGTAATCAAAATGAGGTCTTTGTTTCATAAATTGGGTTATTTTCAGAACATATGTATTTCAGACCAGAGAATTTGCATTTATGTCCTTGAATGGGCTAATGGAGTACTTTTACCCCCGTACTGTCCTTTCAAGGACTTAATGTTAGTGGTAGGTGAAGTAATTGCATAATTCCACATCTGCCAAGAGAAGTAATTTTTTTGCTCACCGTGTCACTTTTATAACCATCAGTTTTTTTCAGGTATCCTTTTCAAGTATTTAGCGTTTTAGGTTTTTTTGTTTTGTTTCTGACACTGTGAGATCAAGGTAAAACACTGTCCAATTCCTTCTTGAAATGATGGTATGAGATCCCGAGGGCCTGTGCTGCTTCAGCACTCACCTACAAGCAAGGGAAGGCTGCAATTCTGCTGCTGAGGGTACCTTTTGAAGGAAAAAGTCTCTCATCCCAGAGCTAGTAGGCATAAAGTATTACAGTTCCCATTGCATAAACAACAGCCTTTTTATGAGCAGACATTATTCAAGCCATAAAACCCATGCATGTTTCCGTCCTCTGTCAAATGTGCCTCTAGATCTGTCCAGGGAACAACTGCTTTTCCAGTTTATTTGTATGGGTGGAGTTGAGGAACACATTTAATGTTTGTTGTGCAATCCCCTGCTATTCAGACTTATGGATTGCTCTTTCCCTGCTTCTCCCAGTGCACTGCAGCCCTGGCCACATCCCTCCCAGCCTAGAGCTGAGTGAGCCAGCCCCAAAACATGCTCTACTGGTACAAGGTGTTGCCTGTTTGCATTTCCTCTACTCACCATCTTGCTTCCAGTGGTGCCTGTGAATTCAAGAACAGGGGCTTTCCTGTGTCACCTGCAGGGACTCGGTGCTGCCCAGCTGTCCCCACTTGGTGCCTGCAGAGCACTTGTTGCCACAGGAAAACCCACTCCTGGAGCAAGCTGGCAAAGATGTAATGGCGATGATGGCAGGTACAGTTCATGCCTATGTCTCAGCCCTAATTGTTTTTCTAGTGTAGGTGCAGATAAATTCCTTAGAGAATCAGATAAGGAAGATAAAAGCCTAACACAGAATAAACCCAGAAGACCCCACACACCCCTAAATGAATGGTTTTAGTGATTCTGTGTTGGGATACAAAAGTAGAAACGCCTCCAGTTTTCTATGGTTTTTATAGGCACTTAGAGCAGCCCAATTGTTCTGTATTTGCTGAATATTTTTTTCTTGGAAAATTTCTAGTGTTAACTGAAAAATTATCTCCTCTTCGTGACTAAACCTTTTGGCAAAGGTGGACAGTGTTTGTGGTCTGCCTTAGCTAAACAATACTGTGAAATTTTGTCTAACTGTGTCCAAAGTGTCATATTAATCAGATTTTGCACGCATGATCATGTTACAGCCAAGAAACAAATTTCCATCAAATGAACAGGTAGAACTTCTCTAAATTTAACTGTGGTTGGTATTCTACTGTTTTATTCTGATATGGTGGCAAATAAATTATGGAATTATCCACCTCAACACCCCCACATTTTCCTCCCCAGAAAAGAGAGTTACACTATTGGAAAAAGGATGTTGAGGTTTATTTGGTGCTAGAAGAGAGTAACAGAAAAACTGAATGTTATAGAACTCCAAGTTGCAGACTTCAAAGGGAACACACCTGTTTTGCTTTACTAGCTGCATCCCATGTTCTAGACAGTAAGTCTAGTCCCTGGACAAGAAATTAATTTCCTAGGAATTAATAATTCCTTATTATGATTGGTTAGCTACAAAAATCTGAAAAGTTTGACCTCTACTGTAAGTATAGGCACTGTAATGTCTCAGCAGTTGGGGGTAACAAGCTGAGCATTAATCCATCCACTGGAAGATCTTTTTTGTAGATAAGGCTTTAATCCACAACATTCTCCCTGACATAAGAAGCAGTGCCTGAGTCTCTGCACAGTCACAACCAGGTGCTGGTTTGATGTTGCCTGTGCTTGGGAGTGGAAACAACCACTCAGGTGAAGAGTGCAATGAAAACAGTCCATTAACCTTTGGAGTTACGTCATGTCTGGGGAGCTCAAAGAACAGAAACTGCAGTCATGCCAGGTGTGGAGTACACCAGGTAAAGACCCTACTGGGGCTCCTGTCATGCCTTGCCAATACTAAGATTTATTATATTTCAGGGGCTTTGTTGTGGTCTCTTTAGGTTGAGAGATTTCTTTCACGTGTCAGATGATCCTGTTAATGTCAAAGCTAATTGTCATGGCAATTTTTAAATTGTTTAATGGGCTTTTTAAGTCTTCCAGAGTTTAAATCAAACTGTACTACATTGGGTTTGCATGGCAAGGTTTTGGTGGAGAGGGCTACAGGGTGAGAAGATAACAGAAGCTTCCACTATGTCCAACAAAGCCAGTGCCAGCCAGCTCTAAGATAACCCTCTACTGGTCAAGGCTGACCCCATCAGAAACATCACCCTTATAATTCTCCATCACCACAAAAATCTTTTGTATTTTCCAAAGATAACTATGGCTCAAATGCAAGTGGGAAGGGGATATGTTTTCTGTGCTTTGTGCTAACATACACTACTGTTTTAAAAAGTACACCTCCCCCCCACCACCAGCAAAAGAATTCTACAACATCCACTCCATTGTCAGCACTGTTTGTCTGGGCAGAGGTCTAGAAAGTCTCATTCTGGTTTAATTGCATGTAACATGTAAAACTGTTTCTACATTTTTCTCTACCAAAAAAGAGGATTTCTCTTTCTTTCAGTATCTAGAGTCTCACCTGAAATTGGTAAATATTAGTTGACTTCTATCAGCTGTGGGAATGAAGCCTTTCCCACACTGTTAATGTAGGTGCCTCAGGTATTTCACAATGCCTGTAGAAGGCAACCACTTCATCAGTAGCCCAGTGTTTTCATTGCAGAATGACAGCAATAATAGCAGGAGGTGAAAATTACACTGTGAGACTTCTAAGCTCCATTAGCTAATAGGGGTGTCTAAACTCTGCTCTAGCTTATCCTGGAATGTGCAGTAACAGCGAATATAGCTCTGTAATGCCTGGATAAATGGCTTCTTTGCTAACCCAAGCATTGATGTTACTGGGGTGGTATTTCCATAGCACCTGGGTGGGCAACTATGCAGCATGCCCTATGTTTGTTGGGCTTTGAGCCTGGATGATCATGAACAGTTTTAAACAGTCAGCCAATCCGTTCATTTTACCTTTCGTTAAACTTGACTCTTCTTTTCTGGGGTGTAGAGGTTGACAGAACAGATAAATAGAGTATTTACAGTAATGCTGGAGCCAAGAACATGAAGAAACTGAAAGAGGAAGGGGTTGGTAGGAAAAGCTAACATCTTTAATTGGATCAACAGAAAAAAATACACAATGTTCTAGCACAGAAGTCCTCATTATTCAGCAAAAGAGACTTACAGTCCCTACAATTGTTCAGGCTCTATCAGATGTAATAAAAGACTTTATTGTTCCCTACAAATTCCAGGTCTCTTGTATAGGAATTGTGACTCTGCACTGCATACCCAGTCATAAACAATATATATCCTTCCCCCAATCACAGCAAACCACGACTTGAAATAAACCCCTGTCTGACAGCTTCCTGTTCTTCTACACCATCTCCTCTGGGGCTGAGCTCTAACCATGTACAAACACTTACTAATTGTAAGCAAGTGGATAACAGCTTCAAAGCTAAGGCTGCACAATACTACTTGTTTGCTGCTAGGAAATGTAATTTCAAAAGCCAGACCCCTTCTGCTAGATCAGGCCATGTAATTGAGCTTGTTATTGGTTCTAGTAACCACAGTTTGTTCCCCACTCCTGCTCCTTTTCTGGTCATCTCTTTTATTCTGGTCATCTTCCTTCCTGGTACATTACCATGGAAACAAATCTTGAAAAAAAGGAGTATTCACGAACAGGTGGTTTTGTTTTTAAATACCATCTCTTCAGTTTTCACCTTTGCAGCTCTGTTCCTGTTGGGGGGATTCTCTTTCTCCAGCTGCCACTAGATGGTATTGCTTCAGCAGGCACCTTTCCACCTGCTCTTCACCCTTGCTGAGACACAGACCCACAGAAAAGCAGGGGTTGGCTTTATTTTTTATATTCTCCAAGCATCTCCTGGCCAATGTTGTTGAGGACAATGTCTTAGAACAGCAGATATTTAGTCTCGGAATTGACAGCTTCTTGTGCTTGCAGCACAGTTTCTGCTTGAGGGCAAGTTTTATATTTGCTCTATAATCCAGAAGGTAAGATAGGTCTGTGGTCTGCCTGAAATTTCAGAATTCAGGTATAAACCCTGAAGCAAACAGACCAAACTTTGTATGCTCCTTGTCTTTTAAAAAAGTAACATGAAAATGCAAATGAAAAGCTCCTTTTTCTCTCACAGCTGCAAAATTTTTCTAATAGTTTTGTATTTCCTTTCTGTGCTCACAGAAGAAAAGCAGCTGAACATGCGGGAAGTCATTCAGCAAAATTGTTATAAGTCTAGTAGATGAAGGCATTAGTGTGATGAGATATGAAGTAATTTTACATTAAAAGTTAATGACTTGGTCTGGGGGGATTAAGGGGATTCAGTGCTTTCTAATCCTTTATGTGCATCTTTATGGTAAGTTTACATGAAACTTATTCCACTTTTATGTTTCCATGTTTTGTTATTTTCTTATTAAACTGTCTTACATAATTATTTTTGCTTCTGGAAAAACAAACAGAAAAGTCAAACTGGAAGTGGAAAGAACATCATTTAGTGATTAAATGTTCTCTGCATCCACATTCATACTTTTTTAGTCATCCAATTTATACCTTAACTATAACTTAACTTCACTGATTTTATTGATAAATTATTTCTATTCATTGAGAAATAATCTCAATTCATTGAGTAAACAAAATATTTTGAAGAACTAGTTGGAAGGTTTAAGGTAATATTGCACAGCCAACCCTCCTTGCATCCCCATCCAACTGAGTAGGGGCTACAAAAATGCCCCTTTTCCACACCAGCCCCTTCTGACCCCCTCATGCAAACTGTCTCTCTTGCTGGCTCAGCTGGTGGTGGAATCAAACATGAGGAGGACTGCTCTATTTTAAAAGAGCATAAAATCAGTTGGTTTACAGTGAAAGTGTGACCACAAGAGCCAGGCCTGACCTTGTAAACACTAAACCACCTAAGCTGTGCTGCATCTTAACAAGCAGGAAGGAGCCACCAGCTGAGCTATGTTCATTGCTGGGAAAAAAGAAATGCTTCTGACAAAATGCACCTTCTTTCTCATACATACTGGAGAAAACATAATAAAAGGCCTCACTGTTCAGAATGAGAGGGTAGAAAATCAGTGCTGCAGACAGTGTTGCTCCTTGCCTTCCACCTTTATACACTACAGCTGCCAGGGTAATTCAGTGTCCGTTGCCTCCAGCCCAGGCAGAGGAAACTCACTCATGAGTAAGGTCTGAGAGACAAGCACGCAGCAGGAACTACCAAAGTGCTTGTTTCGTGGTCTTACTGATTGCAAGGAAAACAACCCTCTTATATTTCTTCTCTTGCAGGGCAGCAGGATGTCACGCTGGCCCAGGAGGGAAGGAAGAGGCCACTGTGCCGTGCCATGTGCTGTGTGGCACCGCAGCAAGAAGCAGGGCAGAGGCAACCGTGCTGGGCTGCAGGAATGCTGGATATCTGCACACTGCAGGAAAACATGAGGAAGGAGTCATGTGTGGAGTTAGTGACTCACACAATTAAGATTTGGCATGGCTGAGTGGCAAGATAGCAACGTGGTTTTACCATAAAAGGGGCAAATATGTTATTGCCGTGGTATATGAGGTTCAGTTAAATGGCAAGGTCAATTCAACTTCTTCCAGAGCTTTTGTTTGGAAGTTTGCAGGGCTTTGTTTCCTGCTAAAGCTGTTCATTGAGTATTACCAATTAGTTCTCCTAGCTTCAGTAGAAGAAGCACAGTAGCTTCAACAGGAACATAAATGAATAGCTTGAACAGAATATCACCTTGGAAATTATTATTGCCCACCAGGCTGGAGAAGAGTGAAATCTGTCTGAGTCCTTGGTCTCTCGTTTCCAGCACCTGTTAGTTATGTTGGAAATTGTTTCTCTCAGATTTTGACCAGAAATTTGCGCAGAGAAGGAATTTCGATTCCTCCTAACAGGACAGCATAGAGACAATTTGCAGTTTCCTTTTAGTGAATGCCTTAGCCCTGTGTTATTTCATTTATAGTGTTTTGTACTGGTGAGTTCATCAAAGTGTGCCAGTTCCATGAGTTTTATCGGCTCCAAGACCACTGCCATTTGCTGGAAAGCCTTGACCTTTACCCAAGACCTTTGATGGCAATTTTGCAGTGCACAGACACTCTCCATCTCCCTCAAGGAAAGCACCCATACAGTGGCACTGATTGCGCTGCAGTGAACCTGCACAGGGTGGTTTTTCTCCGTAGAGTCAACTCTGCTCAAGCCCAGCAGATACCGCTTCCCTCCATTGCTCCATCCCCTCTTCCCTCAGTCCCTTCATCTCTCCGTCCCTCTGTCCCTGCATCCCTCCATCCTTCCGTCCTTCTGTCCCTTCGTTCGATCCCTTCATTCCTCCATCCATCCATCCCTTCGTGTCTCCGTCCCTTTGTCCCTCTTTCCCTCTGTCTCTTCATGCCTGTATCCCTGCCTTCCTTCATCCTTGAATCCACTTGTCTCTCTATCCTTGCATCCCTTCATCTTGGCATCCTCTGATCCTTTCCTCCCCGCATCCCTCCATCCCTCGGTCCCTTTAGGCTGTCATTCCTTGATCCTTTCCTCCCCGCATCCCTCCATCCCTCGGTCCCTTTAGGCTGTCATTCCTTGATCCTTTCCTCCCCGCATCCCTCCATCCCCCTGTCCCTCCCTCCGTCCCTCATCCCTCCCCTGCCCGGGGCCTGCCCTCCGCTGCAGTTCCCACCTCCCACCGCTAGGCCGCGCCGTCCCGGCGGTTGCCATGGCGACAGCGGCGCTGCCCCTCCGCGCAGGCGCGGCGGCCCCCGCGGGTGCTGAGGCGGCGGCGGGGCCGCCATGGAGCGGTTCGGGCCCGGGCCCGTGAGCGCCGTGCCCGTGGCCGAGTTCAGGCCGTGAGTGCCGGGGCGGGCACGGGGAGGGCTCGGCGGAGGGACGGTCGAGGGGGTTGGGACGCGGGGAGGGCTGCGCGCCAGGCCGCGGCGGGCGGGGAGCGCGCCCGGCACTGCCAGGAGGCCTCCCGGGGGAACCGGGGCTGGGCTGAGCTGAGCTGAGCTGAGCTGAGCTGAGCTTACCCGCGGATGTTTGTTTTTGCTGCGTAGGGAAAGCGCTGAGAGTATGTCAGTGTAAGAAAAGTATTTGTCAGCAGTGGAGGTTTTTTAACTTTGGTAGTAAGCTGGAGGTCATCTTACTCTCTTCTGTGGGTAAGTGCCGATGGAGGAGTCTCCGATTTCCTTAGGGGAGTTTTGAGTGGGGTTGTGCTCGCCACTCCCGAGACCCCGAGGCAAAGTCTAGCAAAGGAAAAGGTTCCGAATGCCTGTTCCTTTTTTGTGCTGCTCGGATGGCCGGTGCATGGCCAGCAGGAAGTGCTGTTGGCTGCAGAGGAGAAGCTGTGCGGGGCTGCACGTCACTGCCAGGGGATGAGAATTTTTTTTCCCCCACTTCCCCTTTTTTTTTTTTCCCCAAAGAAGTGTCAAGGTTAAAACGTGATTTCAAGCAATATGCTGTGGCACAAATATGTCTCGATAAAACTTTTTGAAACTACTTTTATTTTTAAAAAAAAAAAAAAATGCTTTGAAGGTGCCCGGGAGTTTTAAGAATTACGTATCCCTGACTTGAGCTGGCTTTTGTGCATATTTGTGTTTCAAAGCCCTTAAGAACACATGCCCTTGAATCAGTTAGTCTTTGAAAGTCAGAAGGATATTGCCTGGCTGACGTGTTTACTTGAGCATAAAATGATGTGGTCAGCCAGGCAGAGTGAGTGAGAACTGGATGAAGCACACACAGAACAAGCTCTATGTGGTGTTCTGTAAACACAATACCTGTTCTAGCAGATCAAGTTCAGGGAGACCTTACCAAGAACATAATCCTTCACAGTGATTCTCTGGGTTTAGGTCTGTGAAGGCAAAAGAAGTTTCTGTGTGTTGGCTCCATGTTCTGAGTGTTGTTACAGTTATTCCGGCTTTCTTAATGGAAGCTGAGAAATTATTTTTAAGTAGAGGAACAACACGTTAAAAAAATGAACTTTCAGTAGTAAGATGTTCAAGTCATTCTGTGTACTTTCTTCTAAATCCCACCCAGCCTGTAGGATATGTCATTTTCCTGGACTTGTAGTTACTTAAAAAATAATAAAATAAAGGAACTTGGCAAGTTTTAATACAGAAAACTGTCATGTGACAAGTGCATGTGTCTGATATTTAATAATTATTTGTATATTATAGTATACTGATAAACATATTAACATAATACCCCTAAGTTGTTAATGCTTGCAAGGCAGTAACAGGGAAAAAAACCTAAATATTGTTTTTAATCTTGTTTTTGAGCTCTGACTGGCAGAATTATGACATCATTTTGAATACTCTCATTTTTTATTGCAGCAAACAAATGCATATTCCAGGTCTTTTGCTTTCAAATAATACATTTACTCAACTCTTGAAAAGTAATTTGCTTCGGTTTGGGACAAGTTCTTGTCCTGTTTCAGGCGTGTATATTGTGACTTTCTTCTGTGTGTAACTTCTCTTATTTATTTCAGAAATGAGGGTTCATTAACATCAACTTTAAGAACGCTTCTGTTCTTCACAGCTCTAATGATTACATTACCTGTTGGGCTATATTTTTCATCAAAGGCTTATGTATTTGAAGGTAATTCTGCTTCTGCCAATTAGCATTATTATTACCAAAAAAAAAAAAAAAAGAGGAAAAGCACAATCCTGTAATAGCGTCTTTGTTCTTCCTGTTTTGTTTCCTTATGAAGACAAAAAGTTCTCTAATGTCTGTATTAGCACAGAAAATTCTGTAAATGCTCAGTGCATCCTTCCCTGCACTTTGGTCTGCAGTCCAATATTTACTGTTTATTATACAGTGGCTTATATAGGATATAGTGTATTGTTCCCCTTATCTAAAGGGTATCTAACACCAACCTACAGCAGACTTCTTGTCAGAATCATCAAGGATATGTTTCCTGCAGGTATTGCAAACTAATCATGTGTTCAGGGCAGAATAATTTTGTTTGTGGGGTTTATTTTTTGCTTTTTAGAACATCTGTGTTTGTAAGTGTAAAGAAGTTAATTCATATACGCAGTTTCAGATATTGAATGTGGTTGCTTGTAGAACTTTCTTTTAATTTAAAAAAAGAAGGAAGGAAAAAGAAGGAAGAGAGATTTTTAACTGTTTGTTTGAACAGCTAGCCATGCTGTAGTCTCAATTCTGCAAGGCTTTAATTCTTTCCTCCTGCAGTACTAGGGAGTTATCTCCTTCAGAAGTGGGGAGGAGGGAGGGAGAAAGCAGCTGCTTTTAAGAGCAGTTTGTGAGTATGAAACTGAGTTGTTTCAAGACTTCTCTTTGGTGTGTACTGCTGTATGCAGTACATAGAAGGCTCAAAGCTTGTTAAGTAACTTTCAAGATCCCTTTCAGCTTTTTTTTTTATCTGAAATGTAACAAACTGAGCCTTAACTTCACTGTTAATGACAAGATCTGTCAGCACTGAAAGGATTGAGCTTGTCTTTGAAGGGTGGTATTTTTGGAGTGGTGTAATGTGTGGTTTTTGGTTTGCTCTTTGGGGGATTTTGTTGGGTTTTTCTTGAATTAATTAAGGGAAACAGTATTTCGATGCTTGCTCTTCCGATATTTGAAGGCTTATTTCATATGCGATGTGTTCATGTAATTTAACTGGTGGGGAGTTACTGTTTTACGGTCTAAATATAGAAAGCAACAGTCCTCTAAATGTAATTGTTCTACTGTTTTCTCCTGTTACATTGGCAAATAAATTACAGAATTTTCCCCCTTCCTCCTTCCCCCTGCTCCTTCATTTTCCTGCCCCCCAAAGAGAGTTAGGAAAAAAGGATGTTGCGGTTTTTTGGTGCTGGAAGATAATAACAGAAATCGTTGTAGATAAGCTGTTGACATCAAATCCAGGGTATTTTATCTTAAATATTGAATACTGCAGTGTTGCTTTGTTCCAGAAGTAGTTTCAGGGCCTTTGACTATCACGGTGAATTCTTTCCTACGAATCGTGTTGAGCTCAGTCTTTTGATACACGAGCACTTTTAACTTTGGTCTTTAGGAAGAATTGTGAGTTGCCATGTCAAAGTTCCTAATAACTGATATTCTTCACTCTCTTTGTTTTCCCAGGTTCCTTAGGGATGTCCGACAGAGACAGCTATTTCTATGCTGCCATAGTGGCTGTGGTTACTGTCCACGTGGTACTTGCTCTCTTTGTTTATGTAGCCTGGAACGAGGGCTCGCGGCAGTGGCGGGAAGGCAAACAGGACTAGAACGAAGATCATGTCACCTGGTGTCTACAGACTGTAAATCAAGGGGTTTTTTTGTGAGCTGAAGGAAAAGAATTCTTCAAAATGTATAATACACGTGTACGAAAAGGAGGCTGGTGCCTCAGCTGTGGTTGAAATAAGACTTGTGCTCATCCTGACTGTGTACCTGTGTTTTCTGTGATGTCAATGGAAGTTGTTCTTTAGCCAGCCTCTGTTACGTCAGGCTGAGGAGGTCTTCACCTGCAATTAGGATGGAATAAGTATATATTTTTGAAAACTCCTGTAGCTATTTTTGCCTCTGGCTCACTCCGAAAATAATATTGGCATGAAGCAAGCATTACATTTTCAAGGAATTAAATTGCTAGTTAAAAAAGCTGCACTACTTACTGTCCAACTATAGTGGAAAAGATGGAATTTCACTTTGCTGTGGATAGTTTCCTGATTTGTGGGGGTTGTTGTTTAAGCCCAGCCAGCAACTGAGCACCATGCAGCTGCTCACTCACTCTGCCCACCCCGTGGGATGAGTGGAGCAATCAGGAAAGCAAAGTGAGAAAACTCATGGGTTGAGATAAAGACAGTTTAACAGGTAAAGCAAAAGCTGCACACTCAAGTGTGTTTGCTTTCAGCGCAAATCCAGACCATAGCCCCGTGATAGCTATTATGAAGAAAATTACCTCCCTCCCAGCCAGGTGTAATTAGTACATTTCTGAGTTAGTTTAGAAGTAATTTCAAAAAACAGAATTATTTAGGAACTCAGGTGATGTCTTTCTAATGTGAAATAAAATTTTTTTGTTTGTTTTCAAATATATTTTTTATTGCAGTGTAAAATTTAATCTTCAATTTCCTTTATCTTGATGATGCAAAGGAAAGGGCATAGCATATTTTTTGTATGTCTTTACACAGGTATGTATCTCCTTGATATTTGCTGAAGGATGCAGCTGGGTTTCCTGTGGTAAAGCAGTGTCAGTAATAGCTTTAAGCTGCTGGAATGGATGGCAGGGGAAGGAGCAAAAGAAACAATCTGTAGCCATCTGTAAATGGTGTCCTTTATGAAGCAGAGAACACAGGAGTGACCACACAGAAAATTGCCTTCTCTTCATGAATACTTACTTGTACACTGTGAAATGATACAATATGTTGATTGTTTTCTTTCTTCCTTGGTTGTGTGTAGAACTTTCTCTAGTCAAACCATAGTGAGATTTTTGTGTTGTAGGATAACCCGAATTTCATTCCACTTCTGTGCTGTTAGCAAGCTTTTCAGTCTCTGGATAAAACATTCTCCTAACATTCCAGCAAGGCATAAAACTCTCCTAAGACTGATAACGGCTGTTAAGCTGTTGTGCTTGAGGTTGTTCTGTTAATTTGAGTTTTCTGGATTGTTGTATTAGTTTAACCTTTTTTTGGAAGTGTTTTGCTTAACATGGGGCTTGGCATGGTTTTGGTGCTGCATGTGTCCATGGTGAAACCTAGGCATAAATCAGACAACAATTGGTTATCTCCAGTGGCTTGAGGAATGTGTTCCCACGTCTCAATCCTCTCTTATCCACCCCAGTGCCAGGTGTGCACAGGCACAGACACCAAGGCACAATAATGCAAATCAATTTTTACACTTTGCTTCTGACATGTTAACTTTCCTCACCCAGACCCCTGCTGTCAAGTTGCTGCCAGCAAACTGAAGAATCATCTGAGTACTTGAAACACAAAGTATGTGGGCATACTGGCTTCCCATTCTCCAGTGTATGAACTGTGCATTGTAGAGCAAATACTTCCTTTCAATAAAGAACTACCCTGCAATACAAGGTCCAGTAAACAAGCACGTGTGCTGAACAGTTATTGTATAGTGTGTTTAATACTGCTCATATATAGCACAGGGTGACAGAAATATGTAGCACTGCTCACAGTGGAGAATAAATGGAAAGTTAAACCTGTGGTAAAAGGAGATTGAGGTTTTACTTGGTGTTGGAAGACAGTAACAGAAAAACTGAATGTTACAGAACTCTGAGCTGTTGATTTCAATGGGAGCACATCTGTTGTTCTTCACTAGCTGGGTTCTGAGCTCTATATCTATTTTATGCTTTCACAGCCTGTGAAAGTGAGCAGCTTTGGCCTGAGCTTAGGGATGCCTGACTTAAATCACTATTACCTGCCAGCACTGAGTAGGAAATCTCTAGAATGAATGGTGATGTTGATGATGATGCTGTTAACAGGAATTGTTTGTCATACCCTGGCATTGATTAAGGTACGTGAATTTGAAGCAGTCTTGGTAATACATTTGAAACGTTGTCAGAGAGGGATGAGTAGTAAGTCTCACTTAACATTAAAAATAACCAAACACAAAACGCCAAGAAAACAGCCTAATACAAAAACAACAAACTGACCCTCCCAGAAGGTGTTGTTTTCTCTCTCAAGCTGATGGCAGGTTAAGGCTGTGATTTTGCAGCAGGACAAGCTAGAGGGCAGGCTTGGCTACCTGATCACTGTGATGGGCAAGGGAAGGTGTGGTGCTGGAGGAAAAATTATGTTCTCAGTGCTTTGGTGAACAGTAAGATGTTTGATGTCATTGCAATTTTGATGGCTTTTAGACTGCTGTATTATGGTATTCAATTGTTACTGTAGTTAAAGAAACTGTGCTTAGGCTCCTGACAGCCCACGCAGCAGGACAGGGAGTGCTGAGAGCCTCAGGCAGGGGATGAGTAAGAGATGGGAAAGCAAAAACCCCTTAAATAGCAAACTGAGCCAGACATGTATTACCACAAAATAGCCTAATACGGGGATGAATGAAATTTAGGTGAACTGCAGCCCATGGGGCAAGAGGAGGAAGGGGTCCTTTGAAACAATTTGGGGAGATGGGATGAGGGCTGGAATGTGCTAGCATGGCTTGAGACGTGGCGACTGAGGCACCATATGTTTTGTTTGGAAGTGTTTATTCCACTGCTTTCCAGGGTATTATGCAAAACCATTCATTTGAAATATTAAATGTAAGTCATACAAACTAGTGAGCTAATTCTATTTTTAACTTGCAGCTAAAGTTATTTGTATGTTGACAGCTTTGCTGTGTGAGATCTGGGACACACTTACTCACTTTGTCTTGTACAAACCAGGATTGTTACTGGTTCTGAGTCATCTTTCAGGGCAGAGTCCAGCTCTTGGAGTATAAATTTTTCTTAAAAATAAGAAAGAGCAACTGCCACTTTAATGTTTCATTAACTCCAATCAATTGTCAGTTTAACAGAAACACAGAAGCTGCTTGTTCAAGTTGACAGAAAGGAGTGCCTGCTGTGTCACTGCAAGAGGAGGCCCTCAGGTGCTTGAATGGGGCTTGCAAGAAGAAACTGCTGTGTGGTTCATGGCCCCCAGTGTCATTCTCTTCTCTAAAGACGTGCCAGTGTCTGGATTTCTCAAATGAGGACAAAGAGCTTGAGTTTCTTTGTTAGGAGAAACAAATCACAGTGTTGTGTAACAATGCTGAGGTATAGTAAGATGAGATGGAGGTAAACTTTTGGGAATTGAGTTCTGTTTGAACCTGAAGCACTAAGAAAAAGGATTGAGGAAATGCATGTGGATTTCTGTAGAAAGCAGCTTTTTTAGGTGCTGTTCTCCCAGTTCTGAAACCAAGAGACAGACAGAGCCAAGGAATGTCCTGTTTCAAAAGGCAGGGATACTGACTGAGAAGCTTTGTGGGGAGGGATGCCCAGGGTGAAGAGCTGGGAAAGCTGAGTAGTTAATTTGGTGAGTGGCTGGCTGAATGCCTGGGTCTGAGTTTTCTTGGTGCTGGTTTGCTGTCACGCTTCACAACCCTCTTTGTCCTACTGGCTTTGGATGGCATGTTCTTGCTAAGATGACTCCCCTGTGTGCCCAGTGTTTTGAGGGGTGATCAGGTGCTTACCTGCAACTGTGCTCTTACAACAGTACCAACTACTCACAGGCCTGAAAAAAAAGCTGTTGATGCTTATAGTTGGCGTATGACACAGCATGGTTTAATAGTTTTAGTGGAAATGGCCCAGGGCATAGACACAGGGGGTATGCTATTAATTAAAACTGTTTTTAATTGAAGGATGATTTATGAGTGAGAGTAACAGCAGTCACAGTTTAAGAACAAACACTGCTGTGGGTGTGAGCCCCTGCTGCAGGCACCACTGGGAGCCATTTAATACCTTTGCAGTTTTTCATCCTCGAGATGCAGTTTCTCTTAGCATGCTTGAGTCATTAACATGGTTCTGCTGATGTTGGAGATCAACTGGAAGTTTAGCTTCACAGCTGGAATGCTTCATACTGCTCATTTCAAGGAAATGAGTCTTTGACTGTAGGTGGGTTTATGTCTGAAAGAGAAGACAGAAGAACCCACTTTGCTCTCAAACCATGTCACACTTTGAGCCTTTTCCTAGAATAATTCCTACAGAATTAGCAAGCATTGGATAATTCTTAATGTGAAGCCCTGTGATAGAGCACTTTCCTTTACAAGGTGGTGTTACATCTGCAATACAGTGTGTTTTTTCTTCAGTGTAAAGTGTGCCCTCCCCAGAAAATCCAAACCAAAGGTGATTCTGATGATCTGAGTGTTGAAACTGTTTTGATTGCTGTTTCCAAACATCCCTGAGACTTGCTGGGTAGACACTGAATTCTGTGTGCCCTGTGTTTAGTAGAGGAGTCCTGTCTTAATGCTAAATGGCTTTAACATAGCTCCCAGTTTTACTAAGTGAAAACTGGACCTTGGTTTTTATATTTGAATTATAATGGCATCTCTCTACATGATAATGACTCATACGTTACGTTAAACCAGTTCCTTTCTTCCTATCTAGCATTTATTTCTAAACTGCTACAGTTCTGGAAGCAAATATTTTCTATAGTGTGACATCTCTTGTGATCCCTAGTTAAGATTACATTGAGCTTTGTAGGGAGAGATAAGGGTTTTATACCACTTGGTAGGGATTTTGCTTTCCTGCCCATATATTTGCAGAATTGTTTGTGCTATCAGCTCTGATACCCAAGACGTGACATCAGTAATGTCAGAGGAAAAAAATTCCAATTTTATAGGCAATTCC
The DNA here is from genome assembly GCF_022539395.1 of Myiozetetes cayanensis. NCBI lineage: Eukaryota > Metazoa > Chordata > Aves > Passeriformes > Tyrannidae > Myiozetetes > Myiozetetes cayanensis. The sequence goes on along the minus strand of NW_026087159.1, from coordinate 11,031,343 downwards.
TGTATCAGGTATCTGTCATGGGCCTTGGGCACAGTAATTAACAACACCAGAATAGCAGCATGTTTCTGTGTTGTCATCGCTTATTAGATTCAGAATAGTCCAACTCTGTAGTCAAATGCAGTTTTATTTTAGCACATTACAAGTCTTAAGAACGTGTAAGTGCACTGGGTAGCATTGGCATTGGGATCCAGGCTGCCTTCACTTCTGCAGCTCTGAAAGAAAACTACACTGAGCCTTTTGGTAAGGAAATACTAGAGAGTCCCTCGGGAATGCATGATGGATGCAGCTCATCAAGAAGCTTGTCCATGCCAAAATGCTGTGTTTGCTTTATATCAAGCTTATGCAAGGGATTAATTTGGAAGCAGAGCTGAGTGGCTTGTGAACTTTCTACCTCGGGTCAGCTGTGCTCTAGCTGCATGGTCCAAATTGCAATTTGATGGGATAAATGACTTTTGTGTGCTTTTTATGGACTTTGTTCAAAGAGTGAACAGGTAATTCATCACAGCAGGTAATTCTGCACAGCACCAGAACTAATTTGCTGCAGTTTTACTCAGTTAAAGATGAAGCAATGAAATAACGTGTCTGGTTACATAAGCACAAGTTAAGTTGATCACATCTGTATGTGGATATAATATGGGAACTGATTGACCAGTAAAGCAGACAGAGTAATTTATTTTGTCTTGTCTCCTTGAATTCTGCCAAGACAATTTTCTTTCAGTTCAAACTCAGCACTTTGTTCATACTCAGATGCCTGTGCGGACTGATTGACCGGTAAGAGGAACTGCTGTGTTTGTAGAAGCCACTGTGCTCTGTGTTCCTGTGAAGAACAGATGAGGCTTCACATCATAAGGAAGTCCCTTTGCCCGTGATAGTGGCTTTTGGAGAATAAACACAGACTGGTCCCAAATCAGATGACAATTAAAGTGCAGAAAATGAAGTATTGGAGATAACTGTGCCAGGACTACAGTGGTTTGGGTGGATAAGAAGAGTTATTCAACAGCAACGGGATGTCATCTGACTCTTCATTTTCTCATTTGCATTCCTAGCACGGGGAAATCAGTATAAAGCCATCATTTACTCTTAAGTCTTTGAAAAACACAATCTGTTTGTAATACTTCCCCAGGAAAAAAAATTCTGCTTAAACTATGCCTTTGAGACTTGGTACAAATTTAAGCTGCTTTAGCCAAAAAAAGAGCTTTTGGATAAAACTCTGGTGGTGTTTTTGATGGATTTTCCTCCTCAGAATACCCTGTGTATTCCCTTTGTGCAAAAAAAAAGGTGAATATCACAGCGTGTGGCAGCATCCTCAGGTTCGTTGTGTTGCACATGGGTGTTTTATCTTCCTAGAGATTGTACCACTAAGTATCCAGATACCACCCTCTAGTGCTTTCCTTGGCATGCACTGCCTGCTCTTTTTGCATCTATTCCCAAAGAATAAGGTAGGATCCAGTGATCCTCAATCTTTATGAGTGCACAGGGAGAGTTGATCACTCTCTTGAAGAAGTGACTGTATAATAAGATCTGTCAGGCATCAAACACAGCAAACATGCCAAAGTGGAAGTAGAGAGGAGTTTAGTGCAGCTGGTACATGATAAGCCCTGGGGTAGTTGGGCCTGGCCTTGGGGCAATAGCACATCTGCCCTCTCAGGAGTGAAGGGATTTGCTTTGCTGTGGCAGATCCCAGGTTCAGAAAGGAAGGGCAGGTGGGGAAGGGACTGCAACTTGAATGTTTTGATCCACTGCTCTGCCAAAAATATCTGCCATTCACCTCCATCCATCCACAGGGATTTTCTAGGGATTGTTTCTGGTGAGATCTTGAATCAGTGGCTACTTGGACTGTTACCTAATTTTTCGTAGCTTGATATTCTCTTCAAAGCCTGTGCAGCTCACATTGTAGCCCATGCTTTTCTTCTTTTTCAGTTCTGAGTATTCCATTAAACTCCTGTTTCAGCACTTTCTTTGACATTGTTCAGCTGGCTTTAGACTTTCCTGGGTTTCTTTCGGGTACACCTTTTCTCTGCCTCATCATTTCCTTCTAAAATCTTAAAGTAGTAAAAAAGGCTTATTGAAATTTGCACACCACTGGAGGCTGGGGCTGCACTTGAACTGTGCGATTCCATTATCCTTTCAGTGGTGTTAGTGCTGTGCTCTCGTCCTACTTCACACTTCAAGAGCACATCCCTTCATTTGCCCAAAAGGTTGAGCTGGGAATGAGTTCAGTGGTCAGGGTGCGGAATATCTGGGGGAAGGGTTGGCATGAGACTGGGAGAATACGTCAGTGAGCAAATGGTAAAGGAATTAAACCAGCATACAGACCCTAATTCTTCATGTGTGCCTTGGTGTATGTACATGTCTTAGTCTTAGCTCTAAGCAGTGCATTGTTTGGGAAAGTACATTCAAGCATGACTAATCTGCATTTGTCTCCCTCTCCCAAAACATTGTTTCATTTGAAATGTTTTATTTTTCTGTTTTTAAAGAATATTCTTTTATAATCCAAAAGCTATTTTTCATTTTTTCTAGAACAATTGGTTGGAGTGTTTCTATTAATCTTTCTATTATTTAAGCACTTCTATCTGCAATACACAATAGAAACAAGTGAATTGATTTTTTTGAGACAAGCTTGCTTTTTATCCTACAGAAACGATGACTCATGAGATTCATCCAGCCCTCATCTATATTCCTCCCCCAGCTAATAAGTTAAATTTGAGTTTTGTGTTTGTATTGAAAGACAGCCTGTGCTTACCTCACCAGGAAGCTTGTTTGAACATGGAGTTCACAAGAGGAAAATTCCTTGCCACAGTAAAACTGTTCTTTGGGCAGTAAGGAGCTTTGCAAAGTTTGCTCCCTAAGTGAAGCAAACAGCATTGGATTTAATTAATTGCCCACATTTAGAGTGATCCTAGACTGGTGTGCTTGTAAGTCTTCGTGGTGATGCCAGAAGATTTGTGGCTCTGATACATGAAGAAGCAGCAGAAGGCAGAGACCTGTAATGCTTTGTCTTTGGGCCTGTTAATTCTGCACATGGAGACTGCCAGGATGTACAAGATGTTGCACTGATCTAGGATAAAAACACCCTCTATTTTCATTCTGACTGAAACAATCCTGCAGAGGATGGTGCTGGTGTAACTGAGAAGGAAGTGTAGAGCATGGGGATGGGTGCAGGTACTTCAAGTCAGCGTTGCTGCTCTCACCAGTGTGGTGAGAAGGCTTAGCTGGAAGCTGAACCTTAGCTGGAGCTGGTTCCATGTCAATGCAGCAAAGCCTGTTTAAAGCTAAAATGAGGTATGGCCTTGCAGCTCCATGGTGTGGATGGACAGTGGGGTATAGCTGAGAGGAGAGAGCCTTATCAGTACAACTCATTGCATAAAAATAGACAATTTCTCTGCAAAGCTTTGGTTTTGTGTTGTGTTTTTCTGAGCATCCAAGTACTCCTTTTTAGTGAAGTCTGAAGAGTTACAGCAAAAGAAGAAGCTGCCCAGAAAGAATTTCACACGCTCTGCATCAACTTGTTCCTGTTTGGACACTACACATGAAATACTGCCCTGCAGATGTTGAGATAACTGGTACTTAACTAAGAAAAGATTGATGAGATTGATTTTCCAGAAACAATACAAACTTAACACACATCCCTTGCCTTCACCTTTCCCTAGGGTGGGAGGGACAGGCTGTAGTTACAGAGGCTGCACAATAGACATGTCCAGCCAGAACTATAAGCCCCTTGTATAACTGACTAAGGCCACACTATGGATTCCTGTTAAAAGGGTTTTGGAGATTTTGTGGCACTTCTGCTTTCCTGGAACTCTCCACAGCAATTATGCTGCTGTGAATGAAGTTCTTGATAGATGAACCTGCAGGAGTGCAGGTGACTGATCTGTGATCTGTACAGCAAAGGGTTAACAGAACGTGCAGCTGCAAGAATGAAGGATGAAAGCAACCTACACCATGAACTTGACATTTTCTAATGGAGAAAGTCACTTTGAGCAGACACAGCATAGGGGAAGAAGAGGAAACTCCACCATGGCAGAAAGGGGGAGTTGAACTCAAAGACTGAATGCTCCAGAAGGCATTCACACTCCTGCCTTACAACTCGGGATTATGGTTGCAAGTGCAGCAAGCACCAGAAGTTTAGGTGAGACAATTCTGCCAAAAAGTATTAGACAGCTGTATGAATAATCAAGGAATGTCTTTATAGTTTGACAGGTAATATTTAGTTTCTCCCACCCCATCTCCAGACAGCAGGAAGAGAAAGATACTGTGATTGACTGTAGGCCAGTAGGCCAAGAGAGATTTTTACATTTCTCTAACAGAGTGGATTTCATTTCATGGACACTTTAACACTAGGACTGACCTAAGTGCAAGTCAGGGGAGTTTTGTTTTGGGTGGATTTCCCTTAGGTGCTATCAACAGCTTTTTTTAATTTGATTTTCATAAGTAATGTATTGGTTGTGCATAATCCTGTGCATGGGCTGAATGTAATATTCCAAACTTAGAAGAACAAGGTAAACAAATTCCCAAAGCAAAAGGCAATCTTGGAAACTTCCAAAGCCTCACTTATGATAAAAGTAATTTCAAAGCAAATATCTGTGTGCTGAAAAACATTCAATTTCAGAGAAAAGTAATTTAAGCAGCATGTATTTTTCAGTTTGATGGTGTTCCATATAACACGGTATTAGTTTCCTCGTTCATTTGTAAGTGTCTACTCATTAAGCAAGATCTTCTTTACAAAGTGTAGGGGCTGTTTAAATGCTTTAGGGGATGAGCATATTTATTATGAGCTGATAATCCTTGTAACTTGTTACATTAAAATATAAATGGATTATAGTCTGATGAGAAGCATGAAAGTGATTACTAAACTGTGGAAATAAATGTGCTAGAACCCTAAATAGTGTAATAATCCTCTAAGGGGAAATTGCACCTCATTCATTTATAATGGTATTGTGATTGGCTTTGTTTTAGTCCAACTTTGAGTCAATGCCTCTGTGAAAATCCCATGACTTGCCTTCCAAAATGACATCAAAGATGAAAGGAGAAAAACAGTCTTGACAAAACCAGGTCACTACATCAGCAAGAGCAGAGTGGGCTGAGCAGCTCTGCTTCCTAAATCAAAGCCTTGCTGCAGGAGCAGCGCCACGCTCCTGATGTGTGTCACAAGTGCCATTCCCAGCAGCAAGGGACCAAAAAGTGTCACAACAGCAGAAAAAGGACCAAAGGCCTTGGCCAGAGCCTGGGACCTCTCCTCCCAGAGCACTGCTGGTGCTGAGGTGAGAATGTGGAGGTCCTCAAGGCATCCCTTCTGGGGGATGACCTAGTCCCAGCTATGATGGAGTACACAAGGAATGAGGTGGAATAGTGAATCTTTTGTGCCTAAATCAAGCAAAAAGCCCAGCAAAGGATCTGAGGTGTTCTGCTAGCCTTGTGCTTCCAGAAAAAGCAAAGGTCCTTTCCCAGTCTTGGCTAGGAACTCCCAGCACTAGGAGAGACTAAGGGTCTCCTAAAGCATCCACATCTGAACCGTGAGGGAAACGTATGAGCCTGGAGCCCACCTCGGTCTGCCTACAGAGCAAGGAGCTGTCAGGAAACCATCATATCCCTCTCCTGCCACAGTTCCTGTGCATCCCCAAAAGAGCTTGTTTCTTTGACTATGGATACAAGGCCAGAGTTTCGGTATTTCCACGTGAGTAGCAGTAACAGGACATGATCTCTGGCAGGTTTCACTAAAGCCATCCAGCAGCCTGTGTAGCAGATGCTAATGCAAGCCACATGTCACAGGCTTTGTTCTTTCTGTGGGTTTCCTCAGGCAAGGTGTACCAAAAGCAAAGACCACTTTGGGCTTGGAATGACACACTGCACAATGTCTCCTAATGCAGCCACTACTGTGTGCTGAATGCTGGAGTCTGCTCCTCCCCTCGAGATCCAGCATTTCCCCAGCTGCACCTTGTTGGCAGAGATATCCCAGCTGGAAGCTGAAGTAGCTCATCAGGGGATTCAGATCAGCTGCCTCTCCCCTCAGTGTTCTCCTCATGCACCACAAGAGCTGCAGGAGCACAGAGAGGAGGAGGCACTGGTAGGTCCATGTCCCAGGGGAGGTGGTGATGGTTAGAAGCAAATGAAGAACAAGAACTGGCATCTGCCCTGACACAACAGGTCATCCAGAGAAGGAAACTAGGGGAGGAAAACAGAAACTTTAGTGATATTATGAAGACTTGCCTTGGTTTCAAGTGAGTTAATATCTCAGTGCAAATTAGTTGACTTCTATCACCTGGGACTTCTTTGTGTAGGAATTTGAGCAGAGCAAGCTAATAATGACTCGGGCTCATTGGGATTTAAAATGGAATTCCTGCTTCTTGGTGTAAATGGAAAGTGATAGTGTAGCATGTGGGAGGTCTTTAAGCTTCTGGATTTATTACATTTTGTAGGATTATAATAGGTTTTTTGAAGCTTTTTGTTTCATCTTGAGCACTGGCAGAGGCAAGAAGGTAACTAAAGGTACACACAGAGCATTTTAATGGGGCTTTTTCCTGAAATCATCTGAGTGGCCAAGCCCCCTCTGACCATAGCCCCGCCCTCCCATCTGCATTTCATAAGGGTATTACAGCTGTAATTAATAGGAGTTGTATAACAGTACCTAATTAAACTCTGATCATATAGTGTAAATTTAACTTGATTATCGTTAGCCTCAGTGAACTCTGCAGGAGATTAATCCTGGTGATTCACTCAGCACAGAAGCAACAGCAGCAGCTCTGTGGAGGACCAAAACATTAGTGAACAGCGATGCTCTGCACCCCAAAACCCTGCAAGGTAAGTCCCAGTACTGATGGTAGCACTGGTGTTGGGGAGGGGACTGTGCTAGGACTGGAGTCTCCCTGTTTTCAAATTGGTTAAAAGCCACTGGGACGCCAGCAGGCTGCTATGGCGCGGTTCTTAAAATCACTGAATAAGGAGTCTGTGAGAGGATTATGGCTTACATAAGAGTTTTATGTCTGTCCTAAAGCTACAGCCCCTATGCATTTGTGCACTGTGTACTGTGTCTGCCAGTGATTGATTCATGGACACCAGAATATCCTGAATGACTACAAGCCACATTTTGTTTAAGATTGTTTCAGGGCCTGGTCCCAGTCTTCTGAAAGCTGGTGAGGTTTTGTCTGTGGGAACAGAGAAAAGGCAGTAATTTATTTATTTATATTAATTACTGCATATTAAAATGCTGTGTGCTTTGCTTCTGCACACTGTGCTAGAAAGTTCTATGCCAAAAAAACAAACAAGCCTTTTGTAAAATATTGGGGTTTTCTGTATCTAGTCCGGATGTACAGGGCATGGGGTTTGTCCTGTCTTTGGCTGAGCACATCTGTTTGTTTGTTGCTATTAATAGTTTAATCAATGGGGCTGATTCCTGCATATTCTCCATCTGACAGTAGCCCAGAAGACCCAGATGGCAGAAAAAAAAGGTTTTTTGTATGTGTCACTTTTTTCTTTCTTTTTTTTTTTCTTTTCTTTTTTTTTTCTTATTGCTTAATTAAAAGCAAAGGGAAAGTTTTACTCTTGTTTGCATGAATGGTCACATCAAACAGTACAGGAAAATCTAGGCCAAGCTGCATTCAGCAGTCTAAGGAACATTATACCAATGCACCGCTTCCTTTCACAGTAGCAATGCCTCTTAATAAACGCCAGGCACCTTTTGAACTCTCTTTGATACCGTTAGCTTTGCTTTTCATAAGTACCCAAAGCCCACCTTGCCCCCCCCGAGCTCGCCGTGGTTGTTAGGAGATGTATCCGTGTGGGATGGGAAGGAGAGGGATGCGCGGGGTGCATCCTCGCTGCCTGCAGAAACGGTGCCGGTTATATAACGCCCTCGCTGGGTAACGAGGTGAAACTCTGTCAACTCTTCTGCAGGAGCTTTCAGAGGGTTTGGGGCTGCTGGCTGGCTGTGGGGTAAGTCAGGGACGTGTTGCTCGGGGTGGGGTGTGTGGCAGGGTGCATACACAGGTGTGAGGGTGTGCAGGGCTGAAAAGGTGCTCCGGAATCACAGGCTGAGATGTGGGTGCAGGCGACGGTACCTCAAGCAAACACGGCCTCTCTGCCTAGTTAGTACCTTGCCTGAAACAGATCGTTTTAGGTTGTTGCCGCTTTGTGAAACAGCTCTGTAACTTATTTGTGCTGTCTGTCTGTTTTCCTCTAACGTGTCTGAAACACAATTAAGAATAAGCTGTGCTTAAGTCACAATGGCTTTCCCTTAATATTGGTAATAACACTTCGTGAGAGAAGGCTGTGCTCAGGCAGTGAAACAGTCCAAGATGCTGGCACTATTCAGAATGTAACTTGTTGGGGCTTTGCTGTTGTTTTTTGCACTTACTGTTGTTCCGTGCACTTGCAGAGCTGTGCCTGTTTGCAGCTCAGCTGCTACATTTGTTTGTTTGTGTTGACTTCTGAGTGCATGCTGGATGACTGTGTCCATGGGTGCTGGATATCCATGTCTGTTGTGATTTAAGACTGAACTGTAGATCTGGATGTGCTTGCCACTGCCATGGAAGAGCTACTCGTGTGCGTAGCACTCTCAAGGAGCTGCTGTCAAACGTGCGTCTCAGAGCAGAAAGCAATCTTTGCAGCAAGATGAACAAAGAGAATGCCTGAGCTTTCGGGGTTATGTTTGCACTGTAAGTGTAGTATGTGCTTGAAGTATGGAGGAGTTACTGGGGAAACTGGTGGCTCCCTTATGGACACAAAAGGACTGGGGAGTGGGGCTGTGAATCCACAGCCCAGTTAGCTGTAAGCTCAAAAGATTCAAACAGCGAGAAACAGAGACTAAATGGACCTAAATAAGTGAGGGATCTGAATTATTCATAAACAGAAATGTTTGTTCCTTAACAGTCAGGTGCCTGAATCCAGAGCAGCCTCAGGCCATGGGACTGGCATTGTGAGGGTGAGCGTTGTCCTAAAATGAACTGTGCAACAGAAAAATCGCTTAGTATGAGATACAGGCTCGTATTCCCCTGGGACTGAGAATCTCTTGTACTCAATTTTTAGACTTTTTTTGTTACAGTCTAAAAGGTACTTACTTGATGCCACAATTCCTGTCACTTTGGCTTTTGCATTTGTTCCTTGCAACATTCAGCTGGAGTAGCAGCTTGCCAGGGCCCACATCCTATTTCATCTTTGTTCTCCTTCTCTTGCTATGCTTGGGGTTGGTGGGCCCATAGATCTGACTGGTCCTTTGCTGATTTTGTGGCCTTTGTGTGAGGAGATGGGTGTAAGAAGAGGTGGAGTTTTTTTGGCTTGGTTTAATTTTTTTAAAAATTTTTAATACAAAACAGGGTTTGTTTTTGATCTGGGATAGCAGTGCAGCTGAAAACTGGTGTCTGATAGTCCTGTTGAGGAACAGGTCTCTCAGGACCCAAAGCGTGGTGTTATACTGCACTCTCCTGACCGTCCTGTCCCTCCCTCACCTGTGCTACATCACCCATCATTCATGCCAGAGGTAGAAACCAGAAGCAGTGGACTATATTGAGATTCCAAGTGGTGCTATGCTTTGGCAAGAGGGAAGGAGATACTTGGGGATGTGCTGCCTCTGCTTCATCCACTTCAGTTGTCTCCCTTTGAGCTGGCTTCAGGTGGTTGGAAGCTGATCAGCCAGTTCGGCCCTTGGCTTAAAAGGGAACCACAACAGCTTCAGTCACAGCAGGGCTGGAAAGCTCAGCTTCAGTCTGCCAGGGTCCCTATTTCTGGGATAGGGTGTAGTGGAATAGAAGCAGCAGAGGACTGACCAGGAGACAAAGACTGCTAAATGCACATAGTCATAAAAATCATTCTAATAATTGGAAGTGTTGGGCAGCCTTGCTGGGAACTTAAACATAGAAGCCAAGAGTCAATCACACCTCAAAAACTGTGTTCCACTGTGTCCTTGAGCTAATTTCTGTCTTGCTGGGCAGGAGGACGGGCAGAAACCTCTGCTTTTCCTTTCCAGGAGGGAGAGAGTTAGTCTTGTGTGCATCAGCAATGCAGTGGTACCCCCAGAATGGCAAAGGCAGCAATGGAGTTTGGCCATCCAATACTGCAAGCTCCCTAGCACTGGGTACATCATTTAGGCTATGTAGAATGCCCTAAGTGACAATAGGTAGAGAAATATCACACAGCTGCCTAGTTTTTCATACATGATCACTGGGGTGCTGGTGGCTTTGTAAGTTTTGAAGCCCCATAGCTGAGCCCACAGGGTCCCTGTTGCCATTTGGAGATGGTGAGCCTTGCCCTATATGTCAAGCAGACTTCTCTGTCTGCTTGCCTGTGTTTAATTACCATTATGAAACGGTAATAAAAAATTAAAAATGTCATTACAGTGTGGTGCAGAGATGGGATTTGCAGTCCAACTGCAAGTCTCCTGTTGGAGAAGCTGCTCCAAGTTTATCTGAACTCTGACACTGGGCAGTTGTGCTGCCAGGCAATGGTGCTGCCCCCTGAGAGAGCACTGTGTTACAGCACAGGGCTGATGCACAGCATCTCTGCATCTGTTAGTTGACAGCCATCCTATCAAAGGTAGTTTCCTTTGCTTCCTCTACAACATCAGGCAGAGAGAAGCTCAATTAAGAAACTTTGGAATTTGAGAACTGTAAATGTGTTCATGTCGCTATCTGTCTGCCCTGGCATGATTTTGGCCTTTAAATGGTACACATAGTTTACCTTTTTTTCATGTTTTGTTAACACTTTTAGAGCAGGGCTCTGTGGTGTGGTCCAGGGCAGCTACTGGGGACAGCAAGAGCTGATGAGAGGCAGCCAGGTGGCAGGACTGGGCTGGGCAGGAGCCTTTCTTGGGGCAGGGGCCATGAGATCTCCACAGAGCTGTTCCATGGCTAAATGGTCCAGGAACAGGAGCAGCACTGGTGCTCTCCTGCTCCTCCCCACACTCCTCATTTTGCTTTTTGGATGGTGCCTGGCACATCAAACCCCCTCACCTACAGGCCAGGAGGAGGCTGTTTTCCACAGGCTGCTGTGTATGTGCCTGGGGTACAGCCACAGGACTAGTTGGAGCAGAGAGCCTGAACAGCACTAGAAGCATCCTAAAGGGTCCCCCTACAACCTGGGGGGTTCTGTTCTTTAACTTGAACTTTTTAGAATAAAAGGTAGACTTTACTAAGAGTGGTATTGTTTGCCAGAATCTGATTGACTCAGACAATTTTCTTCCTACTATATTTTGTTTGCAGGAATTAGCAGATACTTTGTTAAACACCAAACTTGTTTTTAACGTTATGATATTGTAACACACATAGGAAGCAGAGGTCTTCCTCTGCATGCATCCTTTTCTGTCTACCTGAAAGAATAGTCCAGCTCTTAACTGCTACCCTGGGGAAGGTGCTGAGCCCTGTCAGCTGGGAAAAGGAGTGCTGATGTTGTCTGATACCTTGGGCAGCTAAGCCTAAGACAGACCAGTAAACTGCATTGTTTTCATTGACTCTGGTAGGCTTTTTATTAGATTGCCATTCCCTTCACAGACTCGAGGACCATACTAATAAAGGTAACAAGTGATGAGTAACAAAGGTGAGCAGAGATGCTTACCTATCCCAGTCCCTCGAACCTATTTTCTGTTCTGACCTCATCTTGGCTAGAATTTGATTTTGAGTCTTTGGGTGGATTGGGCAGCCCCCTGCTCAAAGCACTGCTTCAGAAAATACTGTGCCAGGCTGTATGTTTATTAATAAGCTGATTTTGTAAGGAGATGGAGCACCATGTCTGAGCTCTCGTGGCAGGGCTAGCTAATGATATTGGACAGCGAGCAACTGTCACTTTTGCTAAATCTGTCATATTGCAAGTAAGCTGCTTACAGCATGCAGTGGAGGTGGGCAGAATGACAGTCTAATCCACCTTAGGGCTCTACCCAAAGTGAAATGTGGAGTCTGCTTTTCTCAAGAACACACTTGTCCCTTGGACACTGTTGTCTCAGAGGCACAAAGAAAGCTAAGGAGCAGAACAGGCATCAGCTTTGCTGAATAAAGTCCATCTGTGTGTCTGCTAAAGGCCTTCTAGACACTCATCCCTGAGCAATGATAAAATAGGACTTCTGAGGAACAGAAGTGACATGGAATTTGTCAGAAAGCATATCTTTGTACATTTCCTAGCAATGCAGCACAGATTTGCAAGCCAATCTGAGGATTTCTTTATATAGAAAAGGGGAACACTGTGAGACCCGGTCAGCAGAACTGGACTCTCAGCAAAGCTTTCATGGGTGGGAGCTGGGGAAGTAGCACACAAAGAGGCTCTTGGTGATCTCTTTCTGTTTCCAGTGCAGCAATATGCCATTTCCTAACCTAGAGACCCCAGTGTGACCTCACCTGCACCAGTTCAAGTGCAGCCTGTGGGCTCTGCGATGGCTGTGTGGTGGGTTTGGGGAGGGAGGAAGAAAGGTGTGGGCACCACCTTCTGCTGACACCTTCCTGTGCCACCTCCCGCTGACGTTCAGCCCTAGGCCATTCTTCCTTGTTGCTGTGTTAGGTGTGACTGTCCCGTCATGCTTCTGTGGTAGGAAAATAGCGTATTTTCCCAGGTTTCTCCCTCTCTTTTTACACCCGTGCATCACGAGACACAACATGTTTTTCAGAAGTGATCCCCCATTTTGGCCTCATTTGGCCAAAGTGCGTAGCACTTCCTTGAATTTGAGTAGATAAATAATCATGTTGATGGAAGTGCTGCTTAATATTAAACTAAGTCTGTTGCTGAATCAGCTCCTTGATCTTTGGCAACCTTTGTGCTACAGAAGTATTTATGCATGTAAACATTAGATTGTAGATGGAGTTTCTTCAGATAATGCTGCAGCATATGGGGCACAGGGCTGAACTTTATGGGGCAATAAAACTCAGCACTGAATGCTGTGAACAGTTTCCTCTTCACAGGTCTTTATATCTGCTTTTGACAACTAATCTTCAGTGGCATTTAGTAGTGTTTAAGAACATCTTCATTACTCTCAAATTGTCCTGTCACCTGTGCAGTGCTCCACATGTAGAGGGTGTTTGATGGTACTGTGGTCTTTCCTGGGGTTGCATGAGAAGCTCCACGGGAGGTTGGTATGCTGAATTAAGCTGGGACTGTAGACTGTGCATAAAGTTTGAGGGCTGTCCATTACAGTATGCATTTTGAAGTGATGGGGCTGTACAAAATATACTTGGAATGGGCTTCAGGAGGCCTGTTGTGGTTCCCCACAAGGAGATCCCCAACAGTCAAAGGTAGAGATGTGCCTACACGACTTCAAGAATTAAAGCCAAGAAAAAAAGAAAGGAAAGTGGTTTTAAACACTATCAGAAAACTGACGATGGGAGATAAATTAAATGCCTTACTAAAATCACTTAGTGGCAGGGCTGTAGGTTCAGTGTGGAATCCCTGGCAGTCAGCCCACCAATGCCAACAACAATCACGTGCCTCCAAGATACAGAGCTGAGGTCCCCCCATCTCCTAGAGATACCAGGAGCACATGAGGCTCATGGATGGCCATCACAGACAACAGGTTGTGCTGTCAAGAGTAACAAGTCGTGAGGAAATGGTTTAAGACCAAAGAAGGGAGTTCTGTCTTCTGCTCCTTTCAATCTCTGCTGCATTGGCACAGTCATGGTGAAGTAGTTGAAAGCTGATCTTTAAAAATCGTCTCTCCAAGCATTAGCTCTCAACCATACAAGCATGATTTTTCACACAAGGGAGATTGGGAGTGGCAGAAGTACCTTTTCAAGGGCAGGATTTGCTTGAGCTGGTCATGGAAGTGCACCCTGAGGGCTGCTGAATCAGGTTGCTCGTAAAAGTCAAGAGCATTTTAATGTAGAAGTTGTTTATGTTCTTTCTTGAAGTGTTATAATGAGGATACAGCGATAGCATCAGGGAAACAGGGTCACAGAGCGGAGCCCTGGGAAAGCACATGCCCAGCTCCTCGGGTGCTTACCTTGGGATATGTTTTGGTTGCTGACTGCTAAACACAGCAAAGCTGGACCTGCATTATCACCCTACTGAATTTCAAAAAGTTTGTTGTGTCTTACTGGAAATCAAGCTTCATCATTGAGAGCCTTAACCAGATGTAATTTAGAGGCTGTTGAAAACCACTCTGTCGCCATCACAACACTCCTATTTTTACCTTCAGGAGGAAGAATATGTTGAAATGACCTTTCGGTTTCCCAAAGATAAAGATGTTTCTAATTGGAATGGTACCTATGAATACATGTAACTTTTTTTAAAGGTAGGAAAATGTTTTCTGGTAGAGTTATACATTTGATTTGGGTTTTCTCTGCAGTCTTCACCTCCACAGAACTGAGTGGTGATTTTCGGATGGCTTTAACAATTACTTAGGAGATGATGAACAGTCTAAGGTTTTCAATACTCTTTAGATGGCTCTTTAGGATGAGGCCTATGATGCTGAGTATGTTGCATTGCCACTGGAGAGATCTAATGAGGCATTTATGTCTAAAAAAATCTCCTCAAATTAGCCCACCTACCAGACAGGACATCCACCTTGAAGGCCTTTCTGGGAACCATGAACAGTGCTGGCGAGCACCCCAAAAGGAGATTTCTTGGAAACTGGGCCCTTTTCAGGCGTTTCAGTTTAGATGTCCTGAGCCACTTTTCAGAAGTTTAATGCTATTTATCTCAAGTGGCCGTGGGTGTAGGTTTTTTTGGAGGAATTTAGTTTTAAATAACATTTCCCCTGCCTAGATCTTTATCATCATTAGAAGGGAACTTACTCTGGTTGCATGTGAGCTACTGCTGGCTCTCACAAGCACGGTGTTTACACAAGCCAGGATTTGTTCCTGGAAAGTGGGAAGGTAGGCACTGCTCCCACCAGTGTGTTGTGGGGGAGAGTTCTGCAGCTTGGCTTTGTCTTGATCACTTAACTGTAAGTTCTCTTTGGGCTCCACAAGAGGATATTCTGCAACAGTTCTCACAGTCTGACATCCCCCAGCTACCCATAAATGCATGCTAAAGCTGGTAATTTTATTTTGGGTGCTTTCATTTGGTTGTTTTGTGGGAGGAGAGCTGGAGTGGGTTTGATCCTTTTGAGCTGGTGCTGTGCTTAAGCTCCTTCCTGAATGTGCTAACCAAGGAAACTGAGCCATATTAGAAATAATATGGGTATCATTTACAGCCTTGTCTCTGCTGAAGGAAAACACTGAAACACAAAAGCTGTGAAAAGCTGTGACTGAATTCTAACTTGGGCAGCAGCACTTTTTTGAACAGTGATGAATCTCAGCATGAGCTCAAGTTTCACTACGGCACTTGCTGAATAAGTTAATAATTATATAATCATGTAATAGTTGGTGCAAGAACTGCCTTCTGCTGTGTAGGAAATGCAGAACGGTATTTCCTTTTTTTTATCGCAGCACCAAAATGAAGAATTCACGTTGCATTCACCAGTGCTGAAATTTGGTGGGTTGCAATGGGTTTGCTTTGATAAAGGGCTCAGTAACAATGCTGACAGTGACAGTGCTGTTGGAACAGAAGCTACCATTGGTGTTTGGAAACAGTTCTTGTATGGGAGAAAAAAAGGCCGTTAAGAGATTCTTCTGTGAAATAGTTCCAGACAAAGCACTGAGCTCACGGTGGAGTGTAGGAGAAGAAAAACGTGCATTAAGGCTTCTCTGTTACATGAGTCATCAAAACTTATGTAAATATGCCTTGTTATAAGCTGTATTTATCTTATTCCTGTAGAGAAAGCAGTAGTAATGCCTCTGTCTTTCAGATGTAGGTATCGAGGGCAGTGTTTTGATAAGCAGCATTACGTGCGTCCATTTTCCTGCATTTTCCCTGTGGATCACAGAAGACAAGAAACCAACTAAAAGCAATTTCCCCTGACCATTATTTGGAAACTTTAACAAAGTCACAGACCCTCTAGTCCAGGATGGCAGTGCTATCTAATCTGTATTTGAAAGACAGGTATGAGAGTCTGAATAACATGTCAGTTTAAAGTAATTATCCTTTTCTTTTTTTCTCTTTTTTGCTGGTATGTATCTGTGCATGTGCTTCAGCAGGGAGTCTGTGTGAAGGTTAAGAGGCTTTGTTAGTATAGTTGCAGTTTTCTTGAAATGTATCTGAACTGAGTTGTAGCTGGCCAGTGAGAACTGGAAAGAAATAAAACATGGTTTGACATGAAGAAAAAGGATCTCAAATTGTGTTGGTTCAAAAGTCAGAAAAGGGCTGTGATAGCCTGCCAGAATGAGTCATGTATTTTGGGACTGTTTGTGCCTCATACTCTGTTCCCCAGTAGAAGACACTTCTCTCTTGGACAGCTTTCAGCCTCATGCAATCAGTCCATCTAATTTAAAGACAAATATATGTATATTAATAATGAGAAGAATTGACTAACAGATTGACATTTCATGGGATTTTAGGGATGAACCTCTCTCTGCTGAAGTCAGAGGCAGCTTTGCCATTAAAAAGGGTATTTAGTCACTGCATAGTCTAACAGTGCAATTGCCTTAATAGACTAGAGTTATCTGAAGGGCATCCTGTAAATGTCAAACAAGGTTTGACTGGGGTTTCTTGTGCGTTATTTTGTGACTAACTAGGGTTTGCAAACTAGATTTTAGAAATCTATCCATATTTGGAATACTTTAGAAATTCATCTAAAGGTAAATGAGTAACAGACCAACATTCCTAGGTTTCTAGTGCTTGTATTTTGAGAGCTACAGAGTATTTTAAAGGGCTGGCATCTCTGAAGAAAATGAGAAATTTTGCTGTGATTTACATTGAGCTTTGGAGATGGTTTTGTATTTGGACCACCCTTTCAACCACAGACATACCCCTATGCTACAACCTATAAACAACCCAGGCAAAACCCTGAGGTCTTTGATGTTCTGCCAAAGTTCTCTGGTGCCACAGAGCTACCAGTGGCCACTGTAAAGGTGAGCCTGGCATCAGGCTTTTGGGGTTTATCCTGGCTGTCTCCCTCCTGATGTGTTTGCCTGATGTTTGAACTCTGTGTAAGTTGACCCAGGGCATCCTAGAGTTTCAGCTCTGGAGCCCAGGAGAACAGAAAGGATACTCTTGGCTCCAGCACCCTAACTGGCTTGTCCTTTGTCTAGGACAGCGCAAGTTATTCTTTCCAAGCAAATATTTACTAAGTAAATAGCAGGGGAGAGTTCGTATACAATTTGTTGGTGTTACGTCAATGAAGATTCATTCTGCTGTGTGTTTTAGAAGTTTAATTAACGTGGGCTTTGCAATATGTGTTGGAAAGTAAATAACAGGCACATCTTTATTTACCTGGCAGAAGAGTAATGCTTCTTTGGAAGGAGATGTGAAAGCTTTTCCTAGCACATGCGACTCTGTTCACTGGTATCATGCAGGCCGTTCTGCAGCACACATGCTTCTTAAATCCCCTGTAAGCCCAAATATCAGGCTTAGGGGAGAATTAAGTGCTGTACAGATTCATGGTGAGCCTTTGCACAGGGAGTGAGTTTCATCCTACCGTCTGAACACTGTGCAAACAAGCAGTCAGACCTGAGACTGAAGGAGATGATCAACTCCAGTTGGCTGTTGTGCAGAGCTGTTTATGGAAAACATATCAGATGCACAGGCTGACGCTGCTTTGTGGATTTTATCACGTTAGTGATCAAAAATATCCAACATGAGCGGAATACCCACAACTGAGCTGTTTTCATTTGGAAGGACTTCTTGGCTGACAACTTGGCTGTCCACTGAATTATAAATCTCAGCCAGCAGCATTTTACAATAGAGTCCTGATATAACCTTTAGCAGTGAACCACAGATGGCAACCATGTGAGAAGGCTACTGTGCTTTTGATGCCGTCTGCGCTGTAATCACTCCCATAACCAATGTGTCGTGTCCTGTAAGTGATGCATCATCCTCTGATGCCTCATCCACAGTCTCTGCTTCTGGGGCCTTGCAGATTATTGACACATGAGGTTTCCATTGGGGATTCCAAGGTACAGGCTGGTCAGTGGTGGAAAGTCACTGCCAGCAATGGGAGCTCTGGTTAGAGATAAGAAATCACACCTTATCAGAGCTGTCAGCCCTGTGAATGCTGCCCTGTGAAGTTTTAACTATCTGAACAAGGAGTCCTCATTAGCTTCCCTGGAATCACCTGCATGCTCAGTGTCAGGGATAAGTGTACACATCTTCAGGGCTTGGGATCAGCTGGGAAGGAAAAAAGCCCTGCTTTGAGAGAAGTTCCTCCAACATGATCATATCCTGGCTCACTGGCAAGGTCTGTCCTCCCTAGACTGCATCCCCCAGTCCACTGGAGATGTTCTCATGCTTTCTCTGGTCCCTTTGGTGTAGCATCTCACACCTGAGATAACAATGTGTTTGTAATTCCCTTTTTTCTGAGAACAGCTTTCATCATTTCATAAGCGGCTAAAATTTGCATAGCCACTAACTTCTCTATTAACGTATTTACAACAGGCTTAACAGCAAGGAACAGATTTCTTGTTCAAGATCAGCCATTTGAACAGTCAAACTTCTCTTACCTTTCTCAATAGTTTTGTTTGCATGTAACTGACCTTTCCTCCTCCTTCATTCCTATTCTGGTTTTGTTCATCAAGTATAATTTAAATGATGTTTGGTGTGAATTAAATGCTAAAAAAATGCTATTGATTGCTGTTATGCTTGTAGTGTCAACTCTGTTATTCTAAGGCATCAGATTGATAAATTATTTTCCAACACCCTGATACAATGAATATTTTTCCAGGTTGTCACAGAGGAGTAGAGCAGAGTAGATATGTATTTTTTTCCAAGGTTGTGCAAGAATAGGCACAGTGTTTGCTAATTGTCCCACATTTCCCCATACACATTTGCTGTTCTGCCACTGTGAGTAGGTTGTTACTGGTTGGTTTGTTTGTAGCCATCCCCTGTGCTTGGACAGAGAAATTGCAGTGGGTAACGGTTTTTCTCTGGACCTCTTTAAAACTCCTCTTTCATCTGCCTCCTGATTTTGCTCTGCCTCTTGAAATTTCATGCATTCTGGGGGGCTGGTAGCCCAGATGTTTTCATGACAATGGTGTCTTTATCATCAGGATTTCATAATTAGGCAATTTTTTTTTTACAATACAGTCATTTTGAGATTTTTGTGTAATAAGCAGTTAGATATTATAATTTGCTGGAGATGCATTTTTTTTCAAGTATAGATTAGAATAGATTTTAATTTTACAATTTCAGAGATCTAAATTAGACATTGTAGTAAAGAAAAACTACTTCTTATGTCTATTAGAACATTTATTTTTGTGTTGTCCTTATGCCAGTAAGAGTGAAATACTTCCATATGTTTTTAATCTTAGGTTAAGTTAAAACTGCTGGTAAAAAAGATGGTGGGAAAATTGTTTGCAGTGATGCAAGAAAATGTAGCTAGAATTTTTAAGATACTGCAGTGCTCTGTCCCCTCCTGCTCTGCAATGGGCAAGTCCAAGTGTCAGAAGAAATAAAATCTTAGTCAGTTTGAGCCAGCTGGAAGGTGGAATAACTTCAAGACATTTTGTTCTGATTATTCAACCACTTCTTTTTGGATGTAGCTGGAATGTTCAACCAAAAGTAATTTCATTTCCACCTCTTCCTATTTTGTGTGTGTGTGTGTTTCAGCTGAGAGATGCAGTGGAAGTAATTGCCTGCAAAAATGGGCATATTCCGGTACAGAGTCATTTCCAATCATTTCTCTTAGAAGCTCATTTTCTAATGTTGCTTACTCTGTCTTACTATTCTTATTTCTTTTCCCTCATGTTCAGTAAAATATTAATCCTTTCAAAAGTTAAGCCCGAGTTTGGTCTTTTTTTTTTATCTTTTGCTTCTTAATGGTGAGTGTTAAACACTGATTTCTGAGGATGTTCACAGCAGCAGATGTAGTTGCAAAGAGCAGTGGATAAATATAATTTCTCTTTCTGTGCCTCTTTTATTTCTAGTAGAAAACTGCCTGAAAACTTTACCCTAGTCCATCTCCATTTGTGTTTTGATGGGAAAACTCCTGATGGCTTTAGGCAAACAAAATGCTTTGAAGATGTAGACGTTTTTCTGAACTGGGGCTCCATTAAACTCTGAAATGTCAGGGTTGTGCTGAGATAACCCAGGCACTCACAGAAGCCTTCTTTGGTCTTACCAGGCTTTTAGGTGTTGATGGCTGTTGCTGTTGCCCTGTTGAAGGGAGAACAGGCATGGAGAGCAGCTTTTGCTGGTCACAGATGTCTTTAGGTCTTCCCCGTCTTTAAAGGGTGTTCTCTGAACACATCAGGGCAGGCTGAGGGAGCTGGATTGAAAACAGCTAAAGTAGCACTGCAGAGGTAAAACATGTCCCTCATGAAGTGTTCCCTTGGACAGTTTCTTTGCCTGTGGCTGTGATGCTGATGGTGGCAGTGGTGCTGTGGACAAAATTCAAGGTTGCTCCATGTGTCAGCACGATGGACTCCCAGGTCCAAACTCTGCTGCGTGGCACACGCGGGTTCAGATGGTGGCTGTCAAGGACTTGATGTTAGAAATCCGTCTCTGTAGTTCTGTCTAACCTAAAGCAGATTTTGTGGTCAGCATGAAGTAAGTGACGACCACATCTCGTCTAACTCTTCCTAACTGGACCCACTGTTTCCCTCTAAAAAGTTAAGTAAGAGGTGACGTCGCAGTCTGAGCTAGGGGTGGCTTTCATGTTACGTGGTGCTCAAAAAGTAGGTTACTGGGTCAGGAACAGCAAGTTCTGACTGTTTGCCAGCTCGGCCTTTTTTTTTCCCCGTGATGTTTATACTGCTGTGACCTGCCACGCTGAAATGAGTCTAAAATGAACACGAGCAGTGCTTCAAAACAGCAAGATGGGTTTGATTGAACTTGTCCTTCTGTACTTGCATCACATTATCAGTTCACAGGGTGGTTGCTGTATGGTGGCTTCCTTTTTTTGAAATGAAAAGTAAAGCTAATTGGAATCCAGTGGCTGCCAAAAAAAAAAAAAAAAAAGACCATCCTTTTAAAATTATTAGCTTGAAGCCAAAAAACTTTCTAAACTCACTGGAAAGTGAAGAGATGAAGAATTCAGTACTAGGAGAATTTATTCCCAGATCCAGGGTTGTGTTGGAGACCATACTTTTCAGATGTCTGCAGAATTTGAATCTAGCTCAGCATAGTGAATTTTGGAGCAACAGGGTTTTGATTCTGGCTACCATCGGCTTGAAATGCCCCCCAGCTACTTGCACTGTTTTATCCAAAACTAGTTCCTCCCCCTGCGGGTGTTCTGTCCTTTTAAGCCTCCCCAAAGCCAGAGCTCAAGACTGTGCTGCAGGGCACGAGGACAGAGGGCAGCTGCTGACAGCGTTGAATCCCTGAAAGGGAGTAAAGTGCCAGCCTGAGGGTGGGAACCCTGACAAGGAATTGCAGCTTCCTTCCCAGCGGGACCACAGGGGCCAGGAGCATGATGGTTAGAGTCAATGATCTTAAAGATCTAAAGCTGACTCAGACTGCACATGGGTTTGTACCTGCCCCAAATATCAGACCCCACAGTCTCTGTGTGCTGGGTGATGGCAGCCTGGGAGAAGACTGCTTGTCCCATTGCTGCCGTGGGCTCCTTCACCCCATGACTGGAGTGTGAAGACATGAGCAGTGGCTGCTTTACCCACAGGGCTGGCACAAGCCCTTTCTGGCTGCCATTAACACCAGTGACACACAGCTGAACTGGAATATCCGAGGTGAAATTCCTTCGAGTTGGAGGCAAGTTTTCCTCTTGCTCGGTGCCTTCATGCCCATATTTCTAGATCCTGATACTGCAGCTCTCCTCCCTCTGCTGAAGTGCAAAGAGTGGGATGGGTGGCCTGGCTTCAAATATTTGAATAATCTCAGCAACAAAAATATTATTCAAAGCAAAGCCTCAAAATACGTTCAGTGGCTCACTGCCAAAGCTGACTTAAGAGGAAACTATGTGGGCCATTCAGTCAAGTGATTCATCGAGCTTTCAGTGCTTCCGAAAACTCATCTAAAAGAAATTAAAGAGAAAAAAAAAAAAAAGGCAGGATTCAAAGAGATTGCACCTCACAAAATCTCTGTCTTCAATCAGAGAGAGCTTTCTGCTGCCAGACCAGATGCAGCAGGACAGAGAAAGAACAGCATCACTTAATGCTCATTGCGGAGCTAAAATGGCATCTCATCCCAGCGCATCAACAGCGCTCCCAGAAAATGGCCCGTGCAGCCTGCAAAGGCCACCCTCAGCACTGAGGTTTGCACAGGCCTCTTCATGTTTCTTCTCCACAACTTGAGAATATCTGACTTTCTGCAACTGGAGGAAAACTGTGTTGCTCAAAGAAGGGCGAGGTGAGTAATGCAGCTAATAAATCCACAAATGTCCCTATTTCAAAGCAGGGATCAGCTCATTTTCTCACCGTTTAATGAAATGCAGTCAAACTGCAGCACCTCTTAGACAACCTGTTATTTATGAGACTATCAACCTCTCAGAGCCACACAGGTTCCCCACTGGCAACAGCTCAGCAGGGCCCTGGTTATCACAGCTGACTTACAGTTCCCTCTCTGCTGGCAGTCATTTCAGCCACTACCAGAGAATATATGTTAGGCCTCACCCCAAAGACCCCAGTCCTCCGAGGTGCCGAGTGTTTGGTGTGGGAAGCAGTGTTACAAGAGGCAGCAAGGAGGTGAACAGCTCACCCCCTGCGTGCCCCCTCTTTCTTAGAAAGATGGATCAGATTCTTAGCTGATAAAAGTAGACATGGCTCCATTGCCTTCAGCAGGGCTGTGCTGATGTATGCTGGTGCAGAATCTGGTGTCTATTTAGAAGCAGAAGCTCTAAAGCTTTAAGGAGAGGCATGGCTTTAAAATGCAAAATAACCAGCATTAGTCCTTGCTGGCCTCATTTCCGAGGGGATCGTGTTGGGGTGAACTTGTCCTGGCAGTTGACCCATATGAAAATCTGCAGCTTTCTCTTGTGCTCCAAGTCCCTGGTGAGTTTGCAGGCACTGTGAAGCTTGATCCTGCCTTCCCCCATCCGATTGCAGGGTTAGTGAAGGAAGTCATGGTCTACTGGTTAGAGAGCACTGGCACAGCACACATTGTCACTTCTGCCCTTGCACTGCTTTGGGATGTGATCTTATGCAAAGCCCGTAGCTGTGCCTGGCCTTGATTTCTCTCGCTGAGAAACAATGACGACAGCACTACGTGAGTTCTTTCACCTATTCTTTTTTTTGGGGTGGAAATTGACATAAAAGAGCAGAAATCTGTGTCTGCTCTTCATCCCTGCTGCACAAATAGCTTTCCAGCCCACTTCAACAGCTGCAACATGAAAGTAAAAATATCAAAGCTTGATATATAAGTGAACTGCTTTGGAACTTGCAAACCATTATTACGGCAAAGGAATGCCCTAATAATACTCTGCTTCCAGTCAAAGAAGATACATGCTTTCTAAATTGGAGAGACATGGACTTAATGGTTGGACCCATGGTAAGGAATTGGCTGGATGATCACACTCAGAGTTGTGGTCGATGACTCAGTTGTAGTCAATGTCTCCATGTCCAAGTGGAGACCAGTGGCCTGTGGCATTTCTCAAGGCTCAGATGATCTTTAAGGTCCCTTCCAACCCAAACCAGATTCTGTGGTTTCATGATGCCCTCCATGTACAGGATTCTGATCTATGAATCTATAGTTACACTTAGTAAGATGCAACAGTCACTCAGGGGACTGATAATAGGATATAGAGTCCTTTATCTCTGTGTCATGTGTTGAAATCCAGACCAGGCCATTAGCAATTAAAAGGTCTTACCACATGATGTCTGTCCAGTGACCTGTGCAAAAGGAGCCTCAGCTCAGCAACCAGTGCGTAAACATTCAGGTTTTAGGTTGCTGATTTTCTCTCTTTTCCTTTTTTCTTTTGAAGGGAGGAAACTGTCTTTTGCAATCCCTTCCCTGCTGTCTTTAGCACCATGGCCAGCTGTCTCTAGACAGGCAAGCAGCCAGGCAGACATGGGGTTGTGGTGTTTTCCTTCCCTAAAGATGGTTTTTCCAAAGCAAAGTGAAGTATGTTAGAGCAAGGCCCTTGGGAGAGCAGCCAGCACTGGCTCTACTCACACAGAGTTTGTTTGGGGACTAAATACACAGTTGTTTTCTCTTGGCTTCTTAATACAGCAGCTATTTAGGCATATAAAAATAATAGTTCATAAAGTATGATGCATGGGTTTCCTCTCTTTCTGTTTCTCACATGAAAAAATACCCCAAATATTTATTTTCAAGAATTATTTGAAAAATGGGAGAGAATGAAGAAAACCTTTACTTATTGCTGCATTTTCGTTCAGACACGCACATATTTGTGTTCTATTAATTTATGGTGAGCCTTTATATTATATATATCTTTCCCATTTATTTATACCTGCCACGGTTTTGGGTTTTTTTCCATCTGAAAACAGCCGGTGAGTGTGAAAGGCTCCATAGTTACCGTTCGCTGTGACAAGTGCTGTGGGGAATGAGGTATTTTCTTTTTCTGTCCTCAAAACAAGGCCATGCTAATGTTCACACACAGATGTTTGCATTTGAGAGAGTTTTATAGCAGCAAAGAGCATTGTTATCAGTGGCTGGTCAAGCACAGAATTCAAATTCTCTGCGAGCTGAACCCAGGTCTGTGACTTGCAGCTGTGCTTTGAACAGTCGCCTCTGAGTGATGGGAACTGGGGCTTCTCAGGGGCTGGGCAGCCCCATCTTGGTAGTCATGTGTGACTCTGTGAAAATGGCTGGTTCCTCTGCCACCACCTCCACCCCGCTGGGAACACCAAGGAGGATTCACGGCTGTCCTTCCCTGTAGGATGGTGAGCCTGGCACTGACCTCCCCAGACCACAGCCACCCAGGAGCCAGCCTGCTGCCACAGTCCCCACCCAGCTCCAGAGGAAGGTTCCACCTCCCACACCTTCAGGCCCTTGTGAAACATCACCAGTTTTGGAGGAAAATGGAAAGCAGGGAAGGGGAGGACACAACTGAGCCCCAATTGCTTGGAATGTTTTAGCCAGCACTGCCACTTCCAAGCAGCTCTTCTTCCACGGTGGAGATCTCAGTTCTGGGAGATTCCCTCCCACTGGAAATATTGTAGTGTGGCAAGACATTGCTCCTTTTTCCTCTGTTTTGGAAGGTGCACCTACTCCCAAATATAAGTGCTAAGGAACATTTGCCCAGTGGCATGCCAGAACAGCAGGACAGGAATCTCCCACTTCCCTTTTCCCAGTATCTCTGAGAGCTTTGAATTCTTTCATCAGAGTTTACATCTTCTCTCAGACAACCACCAGCCTTTATCTAGGGGGAAGGAAATGCAAACAGAACCTGTGAGCCAGGTCACTGACCGATGGGTATCACTGTTGGTCTGCTCGTGGTGGTTCAATGCTGATTAAAATCATGGCACAGCAATCCCTGTGCTCCAGTAAGCTCCACAGTTATTGAGATGTTACCTCTCAGGGTCTAAAATTTTGGCCAAGAACCTTTAGCTTCGTGAGGACCAGGCATGAGAGCTGGGGATTTCTCCCTTTCATAGGAATTTATAACACATTGTGATATTCTAAAAATTGGCAAGTGTTGGTGTACCTGCCTGAGCTCCCAGATTCAGGGAGAAAGATCAGCTTATGTGCAGAGAATGGTGGCTGCTGGAGCTATGTGAGCTGTTCTCACGTGAAGAAACCCTGCCCTACCTTAGACTCCCAGGAGGAATCATGGACTCATATGGGAACTTCTGCAGAAATCAAGCTTGGATCCAGCCTTGCTTACTGTGGTGGCCACACCAAATCTGTACTACTTCTATGCTCAGCATCTCAATTATTTTTGTGCTGCACCCACTCACTGGTCCTGTTCCACCTCTCCAACTACTCCCCAGGACTCTGCACTTGGAGTAGTAAAACTCTTTAAAGAAACTGAGTTGAGCCTGATCCAAATATCCCAGGCAGACATGAGCCCTGTTGCCTCCATCACCACAGCATGGCTAATCCCAAACCCAGGTTGACTGCCTGCAGGCACCTGAGGTGATGCTGAGCAATGCTCCTGGAGACAGGAATGGTGCTGTCAGACCTCACTGCTCAGAGCCCAGCAGTGTCAGTAGTCCCACTATGTCCATTTCCTCTCTGGTGTTTGACATGCAGGTCAGCTAATGCCTGGAATATCTGCCTGTGGCATGGGAGGTGATTTGCAGAATTTACATCAGACTATAATGAATATATCTACAGGGAGAATTCCTCACTGAATATTTGTGTTTCAGGTTTTGGGAGGTGCCAAAGGAGAGGAGATTGAGAATCTCTACTTTGAATGAACTAGAGATTTGAATTTTCTACCTTTCTGGGTTTGCTATCCCCCCATCCATACAGACACTTCTCAGGCTGCTCTTGTGTTTTTCCCTTTCTGTGTTTAACAGTCTGAGCTGATGATGGATAGAGGTGCCATTAAGATAAGCATTTGTACTGTACACAGAAGGATCACAAGCATCCTCTTGGATGCCCTTAATAAAATGTTCAGCTCTTTTTGAAAGACTGAAGAGAGCTGTGACACAGATCAAATCCTCAGATTCTTGTCAGCTTAATGGTACTACTCCAGGTGAATTAAGTGGATAAAGCCAAGCTTGAGCATAAGCTACATTTTCTTAATTGCAGCAAAATAAGTTTGTTTTTGTTTTGTTGTTGTTGTTGTTCTTATGAATAGGAAGTGATCAAGGCAAATGAATTCTAGAGTAGGCTCTTTTGGTAGGTTTTGGTCACCACAGGGAGTGATTGTGTTTTAAATACTAGAAAAGTCTTGAAAGCCCACAGCATGCTATCTTTCTGCCTGTTACTTATGGCTATTTAATTGCTCCTTATGAAGCACCAAGTTAGAAAGGTTAGCTGGAAACTGGGCAAATTAGCCATTTTCGGGAGGGTTTGAAAATGTTTGGAGAATGTAGTCACCTTGACCCCAGATTTGCCAAAGCCCACAGTGAAGGAGCAGTGAACCCTGTGGTCTTTGCAGCTGAGTGAGCACAGTGAGCCCTGAACAGCCTCTTCCCTGGGCTGTGAGGCAACAAAAACCAGCTTTATCTATATTTCAGCTGAAATCACAGAAATCATTGCCTTTTCTGCTCCTACTTCTCACCCCTTTCAATTTTGTGTTGCTTGCTAACGAGGTTTGAAATGGGTCTGGCATTGCAGGGGGGATGTGCAGGGGGGATGTGCAGGTCAGGGTGGTGTTGGCCGAGCAGACGTGCAGCAGCTCAGGGCTGCTGGAGCCCTTCTCTTCCTGCATGGAAGGGCTCTGACTGGTTGTGGGATTTGCTGGCTGAGGAAGGGCCATTAATTCCAGCTCCATGTCTGAATCTCAATAGGAATAATTGCACAGTGCCTACCAGAAAATCCCCCTGTGATTTCGATGGGAAAGTGGCTCCCCCACACCTCCTGTCCCATGTCAGTGTGTCCTGCACTTCTGCTGCTTCACTGCTGCCTTTTACCACAGACTTGGATGGACTTCCCATAACGATGTGTGCCTGTCCTTCTGCCTGGATTTTTCATTGGGCTCTGGGTCTCCTTCAGCTTAAAGACTCTGTTTCAGTCTTGCAGGACATTATTTCATTCCTCTGTGGCTTGGGGTTTTCTGTAGGCAGGGCATTTGCCACTGTTGCTCTGACAGAAGCAAGCAGGGGTTACTTAACTACCCACATCCTCTAAAAATAGAAATTTACAGCCCCGAAGTACTTAGACACATTTTCATTAGTGTATACAGTGAGCTTTCTCCCAGCTATCCCAGTCTATTAATAACAGCTCCAAAACCTTTGGTTTGCCCAAGCGTTTAGGAAAATTCACTTTTTCCAGACAGTGGCTGTTGGTATTTCTGTACTCTGAGATCAGAGCTACCATCCTGTTCAAATGCTTGCTGATGGAAAGGGGGTGCATGGCTCACTCACCCAGTTCTTTCTTTCCTGTGGTCTGCTCTTCCCCAAGGAGCACAGAAAAACATGTCTTTTACCTACCCTTTTATTAAGAACTGACCACAGAGAAAGGGACAGACAGGAATCAGAAAATTTGGATATACATTATAGTGTAGGAAATAGCAGGGAGAGAGAAAAATAGCAGAGAGAAGAAAGCATGGAAATAAGGTGCCTTTTTGTTGTGAAAGGATTAGCTGAGAGTCAGCTTCCAGATGCTTTTTAAATAAGGTATTCTCCTGGAAAACACAGATCCTGATCAATTCCAAAACCCTCGGGGGTTTTTGAGGTCAGAGCTTCCCTGGGAAAGGGGACAAACTAAGCATCAGTGTAGTTTGCAAATAGGGTTGTTACTTTTCAGTGACAAATGCAACCAAAGATTTCATGAAGTTTTGGTGGGTCATTTCCCCCTTTTGCCTTTCCATGAGGCTCAGGCCCAGAGCAGGGAAAGTTTTCCTGCTCACTGTTGTTTTCCTGAACCCTTTCAGACAATCATAGAATGGCTTGGCTTAGAAGGGAACCTTAAAGATCATCCAGTTCCAATCCCCTGCCATGGGCAGGGACACCTTCTACTAGACCAGTTGCTCACGGCTCCATCCAACCTGGCCTTGAACACTTCCAGGGATGGGGCAGCCACAGCTTCTCTGGGCAACCTGTGCCAGGGGCTCATCACCCTCACAAGGAAGAATTTCTTCCTAATATCTAATCTAACCCTATCTAATCCAATCTGTCAGTTTAAAGCCATTCCACCTCGTCCTGTCACTCCATGCCCTTGCCAAAAGTCCCTCTCCAGCTCTGTGGTGTCCTCATTTAGGTACTGTAAGATGCTGTAGGGAAGCCTTTCTTATCCATATATTCCTTATATATATTTCCTCTGCGTCCTTCCTAGTGTTTGCCATAATCCAGCCCTGAGATGTTTGCAGCCCATGAGGTGCAATTCTTCTGTGCAGAACAACATTCCCTCCTCCCTCTTCTGGCCTTCCTTAATTCTCTACTCGCAACTGGAAAGGCTTAGTTGACACACAGGTTGATTCCTGACGATCCAGGAAAAAGCTGCCCTATCCATTTGCCTTGAGGTTACAGTTCAGCCCCTGCTCTGGCTCTGCAGTCCTGTCACTTATTTGCATTTTTCTGTACATGGTTCTTTCCATTCCACACATTAATCTTTCTTTAAGACTCTACCCCGTGCTGAACAGACAGGAGGCACAGATGGCTTGATGCAGGTTTGTTTGTTTGTTTGGTTTTTTACCTCTTTAATTTCTGAAGTCCGTTGAACAGCAGCAAAGTTTAAGTTGCATAAATATTAAATATATTATTTTCAATGGAAATTGCACCTGCTTGTCTAACCCTCCACTATTGCCTAATGCTCAGGAACATTTCAGCTTTATTTTCTGGTGTAGCATTTGGTTATGCTGGGGAAGGGATGGCACTCCTTCTGTGCTATGGAAATCATCTCAGGCTGGTTGGTTCATCTCAGCTGGTTCCCCTGGGGATAATTTTGGGACATCCTTTGGAAGTTCTTTCTCCTTGACACTTATTTAAACAGCCTTCATGCTACCAGAGATTAACTCCAGCACCTACTACAGACTCTGTTTCAGAGTTTTAAGGTCTGGTCAGTGGAGATAGTTTGGGTGCCCATGAACTGTAGGTGAACACCTAAATTAGCATATGGAGTATGTGCTTTGAGTGTCTCCTGTCTTGTTAGTGCTGAGCAGGGAAGTAAGAGCACCCAGCCCCAGGCTGGTGATCCTCTCTGGCTTGGCACAGCAGGTGCCCAGGCCTGCACTCTGGATCTGGGCCAGTGCCCTGGGGAGGATCCCTTTGCTTTCATGGGCCATCCTGCCTGGTGACCACAGACAAAAGGGGAAACAACTTGGCCACTTGTCCCTTCCCACTGAGGGATGAATTGTCTCCTCTGTTTCAAACCCAAGCCTCAGCTCAACCTCACAGCAGGGCAGCGTGTTTCAGAGATGGACCTGATTTTTGGAATGCTGATAGAACTCCATGTGAGAAATTGCAGAATAGATTAAAAATTTCCTTGGGCACTTTATCACTTCCCCAGTTGCAGGGGGTGACACCCTGTGGTGGGTGACACAGGCTCAGAGGTAGTGAGGTTGTTCTTGCATGGGACAGCTGCTTGGGGCTGCTCTTGGCAGTGCTCTTGTATGGTACCCCCAATAGCCCCCACTCCCTGCTCACTGAGCTGCCACTAGTAATTGGGACTGCTCCATTATATTTTTAAAAAGCTGGTTAGAGGCTGATTTAAAAAATACAAATCTGTCACACTGACAATGTAGATTTTTTAATGCGCTCAAGCTTTAAAATCGTCTGTTTTGACTTTTTCCAAAGTTTCCTTTTTGGCAGCTCAATTGCAGTGCTCCCTACTGGGACTGATTTAAGGGGAAGAAGGGACATA
This sequence comes from Myiozetetes cayanensis, assembly GCF_022539395.1. Classification (NCBI taxonomy): domain Eukaryota; kingdom Metazoa; phylum Chordata; class Aves; order Passeriformes; family Tyrannidae; genus Myiozetetes; species Myiozetetes cayanensis. The sequence continues at coordinate 11,001,076 of NW_026087159.1, read as the reverse complement.
ATGTACTTCAAAGTGTAAAGGGTGTATGTTTGTTCTCCTGAACCGAGTAAGTGGCAAACTCAGAGGGTGAATAAGATAAGTTCATCAACTATGTACTTTTAACTTTCTTTCCACCAATTATGATGAAGTTTTGTACCTCCCTGTCAGGTCTGCCATATAATAATACTGGATAGTCATGTGGCTTTTATACTAACAGTAGAGAGTGAAGGCACTTATCCCAGCTCTGAAATACAGAACTCATTAAAATGGGATTGAAGGTATTTAATATCAATTGTTATATTTTCTATTTGTATTCAAAAATGACCAGCTTCACTATATGGGGCAAATTCAGAATAGATCTGCTGAAGTCACAAAGCCCAAACTTACACCCTCAGAAACATGAAATTAATCTCTCTCCAAAGAGTTCTCGGAAAACTTGAGTTTCATGTTTCTAGATGAGTTCACTTACATGATTTCAGAAGAAAATTTTTGCAAATACAGAGAAATAGAGAGGGGGAAGGAGAGTTCCTCTTTCCTACCCCACAGCCCCAAGATCTGGGCAGGTAGGGGCCCAGAGTCGGATACAGCCCACAGTACACTGAAAGGATGAAGAGAGATGTAGGGACTAGACACTGGCATGGTCCAAGATCACAATGCAAGTCCCAGTGTGGGTTGATCAGCCCCTTTATGCTGCTCTTCCATTCATCTAAGCCAGCACAGTGTGCTGCCCACTGCTGCCATCTCCAGCTCTGCAAAGAGTTTTCATGAGGAACAGGCTGTGTTTTAGCCACTGCCTGGCCCTCTGGTCACTGCAGGGCTGCCCTCCCTCCATCCCAAATCCTCCATTTGTCCTGGTGCTCATCTCGGCTCTTGTGGCGTAGTCTCTCTATCAGCTTGAACTCTGCTTGTACATTTTTCCTTCTGAGCTTAGAGATCCATGTTTTGGCACATCCTCTTGAACAGCTTCAACCAAGCGTGAAGGGAGGCATGGTGCTGATCTGCAGTGCTGCAGTGCCAAGGGATTCCTGGCAGCAGACGTGACCCTGCAGTTTCCCATACAGTTGGGTTTGCATCAGGGTTCAACTCACCCTTTTGCTAAGCATCAGAGTCCATCTGCTGCTTTGGGATGCTGACTGCATGTAGTCTAGTCTTACCTTGGATATGATGAACTTCTGTCCTTCTCAACTGGTTTCTAATGAGTGTCTGAGGTCTACACTCCTTTCTGGCCAGTTTTAAGGAGATTGTTTTTCCACATAGAGCCCAGCTTATGGACCTTCTTCTTTGGGTTTGTTTTCAGTGCTGAAGGTTGCCCATCAGTCTCTGGTTGTAAGAATTACAGTCATCATGCTCAGGACTGTGTTTTCCCTTCTGTCCTGCCACAAGTACAGGAAATCCAGCACCAGGGCTTGAAGAAGGGGTGACAGTGATTCCACAAAGTGACTCCCCTGTGCAAGAGCAGGACAGGGGTTACTAGGTGGAGGGGGCTGGCAGAAGGGACTGAGACCATCAGGCAGAGACAGAGAGACCTTCCTCTGAACCCCTCGGTGTGACATTTAACCCTAAGCCCAGCAGCAATGACTCCAGTCCTTACAGCTCTCCCGTTGCTGGAAGAAGTCGGGGTCATGGTTATAACTAAAAGATTCCTGAGCTGAGAGTCAATGCTGGCAGAGTTTTCTCCTATACCTCCAAAGGCTACTCTTGGGCCTGGCTGCCTGCCATTAGCACGATGCCACTCATCCAACCCTCAGACAGATTAACCATCAAAAATAATAATAGAAAAGACTACTACAGCCTTCATAGGTTCAGTCCCAAGGGTGCTGGAGGTGGCTCAGGAATGGCTTCATCTCCCATTTACGTCTCTGAGAAAGAGCTGCTGCATCTCACTTTGCACTTCTTCCATCTTCATGGTTGCAGCTAACAGCCACTTTTGTGCCTGTTAACAGATTAACAGATGACATACTTTGCTGCCAGATCATCAGAGGGAAAGGAATATTAAGATGTTACCAGTGTACTCATTCGTTGCCTCTATGGCAGTGAAGAGAATACCTGGGCCGTGCTAAAGCCCACACACTGCTTAATCCTTGCACTTTCCTGCTCTGAGACCCATCTCTGCTCAGGAAAGACAGCCCAGAGGAGGGAGAGACAACACAAATTGTCCTGCTTGCTCAAGCCCAACAAGAGGCTTGTCCTCTAGTGAGGGATACTCGAATGGCAAAGAGGTCTGCATGCAAACTCTTTTGAAAGATACTGGGCTTAAAAGTCCATGAACAAAAATTCAGTTCTCCTCTCACTTTTTTATGTATCTTCATCATTAATGTTAGGTGAGCATAGAGAATCGTGGTTAAAAACACACCTTAAACACCACAAATCAAAAGAAATAAATGTAACCCAAGAAGGAAAGATCCCAGCACACTGGAGGATGGATCATGCCTTTTTTTCCCAGTTGAATTTCTAAGTCCCCAACAAAATACTGGCCTATGCATTAGTCAGATAGTTTCTCTTTTTCTAGGAAGGTGATGCAGGAAAATAAGATGTTTCTTCCTTTTCCAAATTACAGAAGCAAAAAATGCCGTCTGTTATGCAAACTGACTAGTATAAAGTTTTACAAGGCTGCTACTACAAATACTGCTTGAAAAGAGACTCCAAGCCTTGGCCCTATATATATATATAATGTTCTTTACTTTGAATACACAAGGATTTCAAAATAAATTGCAGCATCAAAGAACACTCTTCTGCCCATCGTAGAGAGTATGTGAAGATAATGAAGTAACCCACTCAGAATTGTTCTTTTGCAGCAAGTGCTGGTACATTTTTAAGCTACTGACAAGCCTGTTAAATAACTGGCCATCTTTTAAGCTCAGGCACCCTGGAGTGTAGGAGGCAAATAATTCTCAGGGGGGATTTAACACAGTTATGTAAAATAATCTGAAGCTATCCTGGTTGCTCCAGGAAGATTATAATTAAGAGCAGGGTTGGCTTTTTTAATGTCTGCTATCATCAGTTGATTCTTCTTCGTAACAAAGCAAAACAAAAGTCTTGCTCTTATTTGTCTGAGCAGCAGTTTCTGTTCCTCTCGTGAAGAGGAAGGGGATTCGGACATGCTGCTGAATGCTCTGCTGTGAGTCTGGGTATTTATGTCACAAAATATCTTTTGAATAGTAATTTTTAACATCTGATTGATCTTCCATTCTGTTTGAGCAGAGGAGCGCTATCATGCTGGGCTAGGTGCAGAAGGCACTCAGCACTCCCCTAACCAGCGTCACCCTCTGTAAAGGCTTGCAAGCAAAATCCCTGGTGTTGGTGTTCAGCTTTGACAGTCGGGAGGTTGGCAGATGCATAGCCTAAAGTTGGGGGAACAGATTTTTTTTCCATAAGAGCCTGTGACAACAAGATTTTAAAGCAGTCCTCTGGCATCCTAACACGTCCCTAGCATGCACACAGAGCACAACACACATACTCTGTATGCACTGTCTCTGTGCTGCTGCCTGATGGGTAGTGGGGTGAGGAGGGGACCTCTGGACTGAGCTGTGCCTTCTGTACTTTGATACCTTCTTGTTTAATCCATTTCTCTCCTGTCTCCCCTTACCACATGTCTTCTGCTCCCTTGTTCACCCCTGCCCTCCACATGACAAGTTTTCTTAGATCCTTGATAAAATAGTTTTTGAATTACCCTGGCTCTGTCACGGATTAGAGAGAAAATCCATCGCCATGCTGGCTGTCTGGGGTGGGAGTCTGGCTATCTGTACCATTGCATTAGTTGCTGCTTGTGCCCCATGTGTGAGGAGACCTGAGAGGGAAACCCTCAGCTCATGTTTGGTAAGCTCCTACAGCCATGGCAGATCAGCCACCGTGCTGCTGACACTCTCCCACAGCCCCAGGGTTAAACCACAGTGGCCAGAGCAGAGGGAGCATTGTGGAATTTATTAACTGGTATCCATGCAGTGTTTTTTTAGTGGGGCTGCCATTTTTTTATTGCACTATAACTAAAGCAGAACTTCTCACAGATGACTGCGTTTAGGGTCGTTTGGATGCCCTGCAATATGTTCACATATTTTCCACTGCTGAATGAAAAGGAGAAAAAGAGTGTGATACTTGTTGTAGGTCTCTGCCTTGCTTGTGGATGGTCTAGATTTCTGCATAGCTGCTTCTCTGTTACATGGGGCTTTCAGATTTCACTATTGATTAGAGTGGTTGTTTTTCTAATTAAAAGAATTCCCAAGTCTAGCTATTGACTTGGGCAGTAAATGTGCCGGGTTATTAAAGATAAGAGGCTTTAGTCAGAAAATATGGTACCCTCTCTCACAAAAGAGGTCAGTGTAACTCGAGCAAAAGAGTGTCCTAAAAATCAGAAAACAAGTGGAGGAAACGGGAAAGTAGGAACGAGGCAAATGCTGCTTATGTAATCACGGCAAAGCAAGTAGGACAGAGCAGGGAGCGGGGCAGTCGTGCTCGGCGTCCGCCTGCCCGCTCCTCACAGCAAAGCACAACTGCACGTGTGGTTCGTGTCCCTCCGTATGTGGGGCTGATCTCACCCAGCAGAGCCTGTAAGATGGAACAGAGTGCAGATGTAATCTGCACATCGCGAAATGACAGCGGTGGGAAAGCATCTCCTGTAGGGCTCAACTCTCGCAGGGCTTCAGCGTGCAGCTGCTTGTGGCAGGTCAGAGGGGGGTTTGGAGGTGTCCTTCAACCCCTTCTGTAAAAGTACTCCTTTTCAGCTCTTGACACACAGCCCCAAAATATTACAACAGCACAACCATTTCTGGAAAACAGAATTTTCTGCACTGAGGTTGAAGTCACTGGGCAGCCTCCCATGCCTTGCCCAACAAACTGCTTGTCCACGGCATAAGATGTGCCCTTCCAGGCAGTCTTCATCATCATCTTGGAGCCAGAGTCTCTGAAGGAGCCCCTCACCCTCCACTGTTTCTAGAAACAAGCCAGCACAATTAGCTGGGAGTCAGCACTGAGCTCTTAAATAACTGAACTTGGTTGAGATGAATCCTGCCCTGGGGAACCTGAGTTACTTGAGGTAATGCATAATTACCCTTGCTGGAAGTTATTCACACCTCTGGGCATAGGTCTTGTACGTGGTTCTCCGTGTGTAGTGGTAGTTACAGGATTTGCAACATTTTATTTGTATACTCACATCCACCACCTGAGGACATGAAATTCCTGCTTATAAGTGTCAATAGACAAGTATGCTGCTGGACAAACAGAAATGAGTGTACGTCAGGGATGGAGGTACTAAGAGCCAGCCTTGGCACCGAGGGTGTGATTTGTAGCTCTGCTTGCTCTCAGGCACATGGAGGCGCTTGGGCCCCTTTGCTGCTGAACAAACACAGAGGAGAGCAGCAGTCAGGGCTCACAGGGGTGTAAGATGGTGCTGGTGATGAACCCAGTGAGCAGTGGGAGAAAGGCAGGATGACCAGGAGGTTTGGCCAGGGTGGCTCTGAAGGGCCATGCTAAGCCTTTGTGATAAGCTCCTTCCGAAATAGGCTCCTGCACAGTGATGCAACGACACAGGGTGGCAAACAGTTGGATTTTAATAAACACACACCCATAGGTGGAAAAACCAAACATGTCTTTGGTCCTGCTCTCTTCCCATCAATAACAGGTCTTCTTTTTTCCATTCTCCACCTCAATTTTGTCAATTTTCCTTTGCTTTTAGAGAGCCTCTCCTTGCATCAGATGACTTTTTCCACTTCCTTGTATAAATTTTACCCTTGTCTCCAGTCCTGAAGTATTTATAGCTCAATGGCACACATAACCATTGGGCATACAGTAATTTCTCTTTGAATACTTTCCATATCTCTCCTGTGTGCTTTTCCACCCACACATGTTCCATTGCCTTATCCCGAAGGATGTCTTTATTCCTCCTTTATGCTTTTGGTGTCTCTATTGTTTTTTTCATGTCTTTCTTCTTGATGGGTTGGGTGTTTTTGCACATCACACAGCTTGAAAAAATTTCCCTTCAGACTCTTTCATTGAATCAAATCTTATTCATCTGATATGCACACAGACTAAAATTCCATCCTGAGTAAAAGAGTGACCTACCTGCTGCGGGGAACCTATTTTTGAAGAATTTTGGGGACAAAGGCCTCAAATTGGCCTCTGCAGAGGGAGTAACTTCACCCACAAAGGAGTCCCACTGTCCACAGCACAGCTGTGATTCTGAAAATTGTAATTGTATTTAGATAGTTCTGTTGTTGTTGTTCTCTTTCCCATGGTATTTTTGCACCAAAGCAGAAAACTAAAAAAAAAATTTTTTTTTTTTTTAAGATATTGACACAGTTTTTCTGATGGAAAAAGTAAGAATAATGGTTATTCAAATTGTGAAGTTACTTTCTTCTTGCTTTTATTCAGCCCTGTAGGGAAATACACAGGGAATAACTACCTATGGCAAACACATTGCTTTTGCTTTGGTGTGGACTGGTGGCGAGTCATGCATCAGAGCACACAGATGGGAAGGCAGGCTCACAGGATTGAAAGTAATGACTCTGAACGAGACTTTGAGTCACAGTTAAATAGTCACAGTGCATTAGTTAGAAGGACCACAGCCAGGGATATTAAGTTACATTACTGCTGGTGGTGCAAGCCTTCCTTTAAGTCAAGAAGGATGATGAAAAACTGAAGAGGAACCAGAGTGACAGAGGGACTGGAAAATGCATATTTTGGTGAAGGTGTCCACAACTTCCATCAGCTTGGCTTACCAAAGAAAAGGTTTAGGGCTGACTTGACTGCAGTCTAGAAAGAGCTGATATTCCCAAGGAGAAACACTTAAGAGCAGGAAGCCCTCCAGTTTAGCACATAAAGACATAATGAGAGTCAGTGGCTGGAAGTTGAAGTTAGAATTCCTAAGCCAGCTCAATTTGCACAGGTCGTTATGGCTCATCAGAGATGAGAATAGATCCTCCTGTGCAGGGCAGTTTCAAGGCAGACAGACTTTCTAACATGCCAGTGGTTGGCTTGAAGGTGCTGCCAGCCATGGACACTGACAGCACCACCTCATGTACCTGCACATAAGGAACAGAGAGTGGCTGGTGGTCACGGGCCACACAGGTTGGTGGATATCTGACACTCTTTGTGTGCTTGAGCACTAGTTTAGGCAGCAGTTAATGCAGACATCACATGTGCTGCATCAATGCCTAGAGCACTGATGAGATGGCCAAGATAGATTTATGTTATAGGAGCAATATTAGCCTTTATAAAGAAATGCTGCAAGAAATATAGCACTGTTTGGCCTGATTTTCAAAGACAAAGAGCACCAAGAATGAGTTGAAGTTTCCTTAGCATTTCTGAAAATCAAGCCATAACTAATTAACCCCTGCATGCCTGTGTGCTTAATTTTTTTTTTGCACTTGATTTAAAAGAGGAAAAGAGAAACTTCAGGCTTCTCAAAACTTTGCATCAAGTTTGTGGCATAGTCAGAACTCAGCAGATCCTGAATAATCTCCCCATCACTACTTCTTCCTCCTTTGCAATTAACTGAGCTTTTACCATCATCAATGCAACCTATTATATAGCATAGACCGTGTAAGCTGCAGAACAAACCTCGAGAATACACCTGACTGCATTCCCCTTCAGAGCTGCGATACGCCAGCCAGGAGCACATCCTGCCTTTAATTATACTGGAGAGGTCTTGGTGATTTGGTGTCCTACATCAGTATTAGGAAGCTTGGGCATTGAATTGCTATAAATCAGGAGCTTTGCTGCTCTCACAACAAGCCCAGTGGGAGCCTGACTTTCTCAAAGAGCTTAATTAAAGAGTGCTTATTGTCAGCTCACCCCTGTAGCCCATTAGAGCTCCGCAGAGATTTCTGTTCTCCAACATCATTGTGAAAAGTGGGACAGCTCTTGCTTCTTAGGAAGCTCTGTGTTCGTAATCACTTCCTCACATGTCAATACGGTCCTGGTGATCTTATAGTCATGTTGCAATTAGCTGGTGATAAGTGTGAACAGGGCATATCTGAATAACTGTTTATGGAGATCCTATTGGCTAGACAGTTACTCAACATAGTCATAATTTGCCTCCTAGACAGTGCTTTCTCTGGCTGTATCTTTGTGTGCTTGAAAAAGCAAAAGTAATGTGTGACATTTCCAAAAAGCAATGATTTTCTCTCCTTGGAAGAGCGTACATCCCTGCCCTCTGAGGGCTGCAGCCCCTTGTGATTTACAGAGAAACCCAAGTTCCCCTGCAGTGGAGGCCCTTCAAAATGTTACTCACTGTTGTCTTGAAATCCATGTCACAGTAGAGTTGTGCTGTGGTTAAATGAATTATTCAGACCATCACCTCTGCTGGTTGGTGGAATCAGATTTTTTTTTTTTTTCTGTGCATAAGGCTGGTGTGCTTGGGCCCCAATCAGTCTCATCCATCTTCAACAGGGTATTTGCATGTGCTTTAATACTGAAAAAACAGACATGGGGGTGCACAGTCAGGGGAATGGGTAGGAAGAGAGTGGTTGTCTTTTAGGCCTGTACCTGTGCTGTCCATTGGTGGTATTATCACTCACAGATGTGGAACACAGAGGATGGTGCTGTCACCGGGGTTTCACTTGCACTGCTCATGGTGCAAGGCCACTTGTGGGTCAGTTCCTTCCCAGGCTTGTCCCACCCACTCCCCAAGCTGTGCAGAAGCCATCAGGCACAGTCATCACAGAGCGTGCCCTGGGAGTGCTGAGGGGAGTTTTTTCATTTGATTCAGAATGGACACTTCTCCCCATTGCACAGGCATAAATGGCCACCTTCCTGCATGCTGGGCTTGGGCAGTGTTGCAGCCAGGCAAACCAGGGCATTGCACAACTTCTGGCTCTGCTGGCTAACCCACATCCCTAAGGAGCTGAGAGGACAGACTGATTCAGGTTTGTCCATTCCTAAGTACTATTTCCCAATACATTTATGGAGTCATCCTGCCTCCAAATTTCAGCCCGGAGAGGTCAGGGATGTTTGAAGGCTTAGAAAGAAACTTTGGACAGGAAAAAATGAGAAGAAATCTCAGGGGTCTAGGCTATGCAAGTCCTTCGTAGAACTTTCTTATCCTTCATGATTGCAGTCATGAATCAGTCTAATATTAATTAAACTCTGGCCAACTATATGTGCCAATAAGATTAAGGAGCAAAGGGTAGGCTGTCATCCTGCCAGTGGCCATTCCTAGTGCAAAAAAAAGTGACTTCAACAAAGCCATATGATAGACAGGAAGCTCTTTGCATTGATACCACAAGGAAAAGAGTGTTCTGAATGTATGTTGTGCTGGCCAGAGAGGTGGTGGAGTCTCCTTCTGCAGGGATACTCAAAACCCTCCTGTGTGTGATCCTGTGCAATCTACTCTGGGTGAACCTGGAAGTTCCTTTTTGAGAACAAAACTCCATTTGGTGTGGCGGTAAGAGCAGGTCAAAACAGTGTGTTACATGGGAAGTGATGTAAGGTATTGATGGACACGCACCAACATCCTGGCAGCATTGAGGGCAACACTCTGCACCCTGTGTATCTGCTGGCATGAGACTCAGGGGTCTCTCCCTCACTTAGGATGGGATCTTATAAAATCTCCAGAGCTCTCTCTCTTGCATGCAATGTTTCACACACTCACCTAGTTCCTTCAAACAGAACAGTCAGCCCTCTGAAGTTGTACGTATCATGTTTCACTGAAAATTGGCACCTGATAATTTTAATTGAAAATTCTACCTGATAAACTAACTGAGGAAGTTTCAAACTCCTGGGCTTTACCTGTTCCTTTTCCCTAAAATGTCTTAAAACTGAAAGCTCTGCTCCATTTATTAACAATCAAATCAGAAATTAAGACTTAAGAGCTTGAGTATACTGAATGTCACAGTACTTCTTATTAATGCACACCCAAAGCTACTCCTTCATCTGCACTTTAACCAGATTATCTCTGATAGTAAGTAGGATAAAATTTTCCTTCTTATTTACTAAAATTATACTGGCAAGGAAAATGTATTTTGCACGATCACTTCTCAGCCTGAAACACTTCTAGGCTAAATATATTCTTCCAAGATATATGCTTTGGGCATCTGTTTTCAAGCTGCATTCTTCCTGCAAGCAGCACAGAAGATGCTGTTCTTTGCCATCACTATTTACAGCGTAGGTAGATCTAAAAAGAGAATTCTGCCTGAAGATTTCTGTTTTCTCTTTGTTCGGTCGAAGGATATAACATTAATTTCTCCCATTTTGAATTGCACACAAAATGCAGTCATACGCCTGGCTGGAAATCTTGGTCTTACCTTCCAAGCTAATCTAAAAATACAACTCAGGCCCTACAGTCCCAAAAAATTAAATCCAGTGCTCCAACATGCAGTGGAGCCTAAGAGAGTGAACTTCTTCACAGCACAGTTCTCTCCCCTCATTACAAAGAGAATTGATATTCACAAAGGCTTCATTCCCTTTAAAATTTTACCCATTATATGTTTTATGAGGACATAGAAGCAAAGGTCCCTTCTGTTACCCTTCTGAGAGGATTTTAAGAAAATGCAAGTAAGTTCTCTCCCCACCAGACTTCATGAAGGAAGGGATACCTCTTCTCTTCATCTGGGAAGTGTAAGCAATACTAGTTTGGTAATAAAAAAACATTGCCTGATTGTGAAGCCTTATTTTCACAAGTGTCAGACTTATGCAAAGTTCAGTGTCTCACCTTGACTGATCATTAGTGTATATTTTTCCAAAACACTCTCCAAGGCAACTCTTTTCAGCCTTAGAGGTCATGCTTAAATAGGCCACCATGAGGAGGCCACAAGTCCCACCCAGGCAGTTTTGCTCTGTGAAAAAATTCAGTATTTGTTTCTAGCATTTGCATCTGGGCTCTTGTTTGTTAGATCAAGCAAAATGTTCATTTGCTTACACTCGTCTGAATGAGGAAAGGTCACGATACAGAGACATTAAGTCATAGGATCCTTGAATCATAGAATAGTTTGGGTTGGAAAGAACCTTTAAAGGTCATTTTGTCCAACCCCCCTGCACTGAGTAGGGACATCTTCAAGTAGATCAGGTTTCTCAGAGCCCCATCCAACCTAACCTTGAATGTTTCTGGGGAAGGGGCACCTACAGCCTTTCTGGGCAATCTGTGCCACTGTTTCACCATCCTTGTTGTAAAAACCTTGTAGTCTAAATAGATGCTTTTTTTAGTTTAAAGCCCTTACCCTTTGGTCCCTCACAACAGGCCCATCTAAAAGGAATGTCCCTTTGTAGCTGTGAGCAGCAGAAAAGCTACGTAAAGGAGGGAATTATTCTTCCAAGGATAACAAATAATTACTGTCTGGGATGCCTCAGCTCTGCCAGTCAAACTCAGGATGAAGAGTCTGCCCTGTGGATAACCAGATTTCCAGCACCCACTGCACAGGATTCAAATGCTTTTGCATCTTATTTCCATTTACTGTGCAGTGTGTTAGTGCTGCAGCTGTTGTGAGCAGGGGAAGCTGCACATTCAAACCTCTGCTTTGGCCTGGGCAGACCAAAGCTCACACTGCTCCTGGTCAGGCACAGTGATGAGAGTGGCCTGGATTTTTGAAATCCACTTTCTAGGTGGCTTGGAAAGATGAATTGAAAGACCCACATTCAGAAGAGTGGGTTCTCTTCTGATGCAGAAAAGCAGCCCAAAAAAAGCAAACAGACCATCATTCCTTCTGTTTATAATTAGTTGATGGGCAGAAGCCAGTATCACTGAGAACTCTGGTTCTGAAAATCTGAACAATAAAAAGCAAGCTATTGTCACAGAGAGCAGAAGTTCTTCCAGCTCCCTCTCTTCCCCAGCCTGTCAGCACACCCTGAGACTTATCTGGGTTGGGTCACAGCCAGCTTGCCCTCATTCAGGCCCTGATCCTGGCAGGACAGTAGGTAAGCCGATCAACTGCTCCAGCCAGCCCCAGCAGCCAAGACCTGAAATAGAAACGCGCAGCTGAATGTTGGCCGTGCCCAGGGAGATCTCCGTGTCCTCACGGAGGGAGGAGGAGGACACCTTCCTCAGAGATCATTTCATTGTTCCCTGGCCCCAGAGTGTTTTGGTCAGTGATAGCAAAAGCACCTGATGTTCGTGTGGACAGTGGGTTTTGCCTGTGGCAAGTAGGAAATAGCAGAGTCAATCAGTCCAGCACCTCACACTGTAAGTCCTTCTTTTAGAGGAAACCTGTCTTGCCCATCCTCACCACTGGCTGTGGCTGAAACCTTCTGTACTGAAGTGTGAAGGTTCAAAAAAACCCGAAGCTGTAGTCTCATGGTCACTAATCTGTGACGAAAGCTGCTTTTCAAAGAAGAGGACTGATCTGACTTCTGTGAAATTAAGAGGTGTTCTCCAAGCTCACAGTGGCTGTGATGAAACACTGAGACATGTGATGAGGAATGCAGGAGCTGCATGAGACCGTGTGCTGTGTCTTCCACCAGGAGGGCAGGAGCTGCAGGGCTGGTTGAATCAGGAGGGCTGCTGCTCCAGCGCAGGCAGCAGAGGTGGGTCCTGGGCATACACAGGCAGGCAGTGAAAAATTTGGGCTTAATCGTGGCTGGGAAAAACTCTATCCTTTCTTCTAACATAATGGTCATGTTTTTAACCTCTGTTCTCCCTCTCCACCACTTTCCCTGGAGGCACTGGGTTCTCAGCACTGTCACCTGTTGTGTTGAGGGGAGACTGCAGTGCCCATGCCACCCAGAAATAGTGGAGTGCTGAGACACAGAGGGCTGTGCTTGCTGAGGATTTATGAAAGCACCTGCAACAGGAACAGCCTGTTCCTTTCTCATCCTTATAGATGAAAGGTTAACGTGGCCCCTAGAAAGAAACACTGACTTTCAGTGAAAAAATTAATTGAGGCTTCTTATCACTTTCAGTATTTTGACCTGTCTGCAGTTTTTTGTACTGGTTCTCATATTTCAACCATTCTTAAGAGGTTTTTTCGATCTGATAAGGTCTTTATTCACAAGAAGCTACATATTTATTTACTGAAGGGAAGACAGCCAGAAGGGTTTCTAAGCAGATACAAATGTGTGAACAGTTAAGCAGAGACTATTAGACCAGCTTGTGTTAACAGCATGATTGACGGGCAGGTAACATTTAGTCAGCCACCTGCTTGGGGAGTTGGGATGGAGAGCGCATCACCCCAGCACTTTCTGAGGCACAGAAATCACACAGGCTGCTCCTGCCAGGGCTTATGAGTGCCCAAAAGTACTTGTTTCATCTTTCCTCTTTAGAGCCAAACTGGTCTGTCCAGGGAATACAAGTCAAAGCAAACACGGCGAGCTGGTGGGCAGTCACTACATAAAAGTGCTCAGTGTGGAGATGGAAAAACCCCAACCTTCAATCTGAAAGAAGACCTGTAGTCACTGTTAATTCTTTGCAAAATTTAGCACCCACAGAAGCAGGAAGGGTTAAAGGCACAGTTCAGGCAAAACTCTTTCTTGGGTATCAAAGCCACTATATTCAACTGAAGTATCTAAGTGATTTATGTGGTTCTGTTACTTACTTGGGGCTGCACATGAGCAGCATTTCCTAAGATGCTGTTAAAGGATATGTTGGCTCCTTGCAGTACATATTGGATTCCAGGTCTTAGGAAACACTTTAAAATTAAAAAAAAAAAAATAATTGTAAAGTAAGCTATTGCTTCCGTATGTGAGTGGAAACTAATTTAATTATGAAATGAAACTTCTATACAGCACTGCCAAAAGGGCAAACAACTGAGAACTTCACCAAAAGGAGAAAATTGTCTGTCTTTCAGCACATAACCATTTTGTTCTGAAAGGCAGCAATTATGGAAATGGGCAGAAGACTGTTTCACTGATGATAAATCTACAATATGTCAAGCAATATTTGAAGATTCATATTTAATTACTGTGACTACACGAATTAAACAGTGGAAAAAAGTTGTCAATGCTGTTTTTTAAAGTAGGGAAATAGATCCAAAGCCAAAAGCAACATCATTAACGTCGGTAACTAAAAGGAAGAGAATTTCCCTCTGGGCTAAACCTTGTGATAAAGGAGAGATGTCAGTTGTTATGCACTTTTGAACATGTCTGGCAAGGTTAAGAGGTAAATAGCCAGAATAATTATCGTCTGAGTTGGTAATGGTTTTCTCAGCCGCATATTTACTCTGAGCACATTCTTGGTGTTTCAGGTTACTCCTAACTCTTGATCACAATTCATTGGGCTTTTTTTTCCCCTCCAGAAATTATTTTAAGGCAAAGAACTTCAGAAAACTCCATGTTCCACTAGTTGTCCTAGTCAGGGTAGAGCTTCAATGAGTTCTTATGATAAAGTAAATGCAACTCTTCATCCAACTTGGTGGCATTTGCTCACCCTGTGTCACAGGCTCTGCCTGTTGGGGAGCTACACAAGGTTTGGCATGAGGAAGCACATCTGCCAAAGGGAAGTGTGGGCTTACAGGCTGTTTAGAGCTGTTTAGAGTTGACCAGGATGAACACAGCAAGGACTCTGTGTGCTTTGTTTTAGTGTGCACAGCTCTGATCAGTGGCAGCATGCATGAGACCCCTCCATGTGAATGGGGAAAGACGTTTTCAGAAGCATCTTCTGGAACAAAGTGTTACAGGGCATGTAATCCTTTCTCTGCAGTGGGCTGGCTGGCACAGGGAGTGCCCTCCATCCCCAAACTGCCTATGGTGTCCAGCAGTCATGCAGCCACCCAGGTCATATTAGACACCAGGAAATATCCCACCATAAAATGCAGAAGAATTAATCACTGTGCCTGAATACTGAATCGCTCTCAAGGACACAGAATTTTGTAGGATATATGAATGGGAGTGGGTCCTTAGGAGGATGCTCTGTGTGAAGTGGAATGTGTGCCACACTGCTTCAGTTGTCATGGCAAGTATTCATATTTCCCATGGCAACAGAACCAGTAAATAACTGTATAAAAAGCTACATTTAGTGACCAGGGCATGAGTTATTTCTCTCATCAGCATCCTTAACTTCAGCACTCTGCTGGAGATGAAACACTCCACTGAAAGGTAAGTGTTTCCTTTGGCTTGTGACATGTTTCCTCTTCATAGTTGCATTATGATTCACCCACCAGTTGATGTGCTAGTGACACTATCTGTGCCACGTACCTGGTACTGCGTGGTGTCTGAATTAACTGAAGGAGATGATGACAGGGCAGCAAACCCACAGTAAGTGCTGCTTTTGTAGAGCTTTGTGCGAGTGCTGCCTAATGCAGGTCACTTGCATTGTGCAAGTGAAAGGACTGAAGCTCTACAAGAAACAATGCACGTTTTAAAATTTATTTTCAAAGTCTCTTGCTCTTGTTTTTCCTTGGTTGAATTGATTTATTCTGTAAACTAGCACCGCCACCAGTGTTAAGGGCAGGCAGATGTATTAAGGGGACAAGAGAAGGATGAAAACTGAGGGAAACTAGATGTCACTACAACAGCAATGATGCTCCAAACAAGAACAGTTTTTTGCTTTAATGAAAAGTTATTTGTTGTTAGCTAGCATTTTCCTAAACAGTGGTTTTCAGTGCTCTGAGAACCCCTGGGCTCTGCTCTGCAGAACCATATTGTTCGTATGCTCTGCTGAATGCAAAACCCCACAAACAAACAAACAAACAAACAAAAAGCACCAACAAAAAGCACACAAAATAAAACAAAACTCACCTCCTCAGGCTCATCTGGCTGCCTGCAAATGTGCCAGGAAGGTGCTACTTGGCTCACCAGAGAAAATGGGTGCTCCCCTTGGAGTAAGAAGGCAGAGGGGATTTCTTGATGAGGAGAGGACAGAAGAATTTGATCCTAGGACATTCAGGGGTGCAATGAAAGGCTTTGGGGTCAGGAGGAGAAGTGTGGCAGTACATAACTGCCCACATGGTCACCACCATGTCTGGGCCAAGTAAAGAGACAAGCTGTCCAAAGGAAAAAACCACAATCCATTTCCCATGTCTTACTTCTGCAAAACATTTCCTGAGTTTCATGGCAAGCATGGTCATTAGGCAGCTCCTCTCTCCAATCCCGGCCCTTCATTCACAAGCCCTGATGAAAAATGATCTTGATATTCCTGTTTAGATAAGGAAACTGCAACTCTCTTGGATATTCATTTTCTGTAGACACACAGAAATGCATTTAGAACTGCATAATAGAATCTGATTTCAGCAGGTTAGTCAGAGGTTCATTTTCACTTATTAAGGCTGACTTTTTGCAACACTGCTTGTAGACAAAGTCTGTCAAATAATACTAGTTTCCAGAATCATATTCAATTCATTGATAGTGTTCAGCACCTCCTCTGTGCCCAGAAAAAACATGTGCTTTTCTGTGAGTAGATAGTGCAATAACATCCCACGCAGTTCTGAATATTTTTTGACACATTTCAGTATCATTTTGTGGTAAAACTCAGCGATAAAGTATCACAGACTTGCGATTTAACTTGCTTTTGTTTAGGTATGAGCAGAGTGGCACAGCCTCAGCAACATGTGATGCTTTCAATCCGTCCTGCTCCCTGGGTAAAATCTCTACTGAATATCGGGTCACTTGTTTTATGCATTCACGAACTTACTGAGGTTTCTATGTTTTCAAAAAAAAGGCAGAAAAAAGCCAGTGGAAAACAGTGGAAGTTACCAAAGAACCCTGTTGACTTTGGTGCACTTGGGATAAAGGAGACACATTTTCTTTCCTGTTTATCCTAAAAGACCATTAAGAGAGGTGTTTGGAGAGCTCTGCCCTGGGGCTTGTGCTCCAGGCTTCTGTCCTTTTCAGTGTCTGGCTTGTGTTGTCAGTGGTCCCTCAAGACAATCAGGCTGTTTAGTTCTTCTAAAGAACCACCTGCACAGCCTGTGCTTGAAAAGCCACTGCTTGACATTTATAATCCAACTGTCAAACTGTACCTGATCTTTCCACAGTGGTTAAATGCATGCAGCTATTTGAGGTGAGTGAGTCTGCATGGTATCGGGTACATTTATATATATATGTATTGTTTATTCAGTCTTTGCCAATCAGGGTGTGGTAGAAGAACTGTCAACCCCAGTGTCTTCTCAACACAAATGCCCTGTCTGCTTTCTGCTGTGTCCTTATGCCACCTTTAGGAGTCTTGGTTTTAATGTCTTCTTGTAGAGAGCTGAGAAAGGGCCACACTGTCACTTTGTCTTGGAAAGGAAGATGTTACTTTCCTTACAAAGTGAAATCAGGCAGTAGCTTCTCTCAGCCCCTCGTTGCAGGTCGTTCTGCTGAGGGAGGTCTCCCCACCAGCAAGGCTGTGCAGGGGGTGAGCGGGGCCACTGGGACTGCCCTACTTCGTGCCTGCAAGTCATAGCCATCCTCCAACCCTGTAACCCAATTTTGGAAGGAGATTAGGATGTAGTTGGGAGCCCTCTGGCTGCAGCCCAGTCCAGGCAGAACAGAGGAGGTGAGTGGCAATAGTTGGGAGTAGGTGGGAAAGTGTGGATGGAGGCAGCTCCTGTCCTAGCACAGCCTTCCCAACATATGTGTCCTTTGTCACCTACATGTCCAACCTGGGGGTCTGGTCAGACCCTGGCTTCCAGTAGGAAGCTCAGGTGACAAGGACAGCTTTTCCTCTACCATGTTTGGTCAGGAGCCCACTGGGTCTTGTTTAGGAGTCAGTCATTGCTGCTCTAACTCAGGATGTTGAAAACTCCATGAGATGATGATGTTACCATTGCATCTGCTCTGGGTAAAGACCCAAGAGGAGAAGTGGAAACTATCAGTGCAAGGAACAGTTGACCTGCACAATTCACCATTGCTATGTGTGGGACCAAATAACTGAGAATGGAGATGTACTAGAGGGAAGCTTTGAAGCATTACCACCTTGTATGAATAAAGCTTAGTATCAGCATAAGTATTATTAGGAAATATCCATGTTTATCAATGTGGATTTAGTGTAATGAGTGGTAACCACTGTGATTTATTAGGAAGGATGCACCTGCAGATGAGGGACAGGAATTCTGTACTGACTTGTCTGTTGTTCCTCTGTCTCATCCATGGGAGATACTACAGCTGTTGCTGTTGCCTGATGCTCCCTCTGCCATTTGTCCTCTGCCTGCTGAATTCAGGGGGATTTGGGCCTTTAATGTAATTATTATTAAATTTCCATTTTATGTCCCCGTTCAAGAGGCCCCTCAGTAGCTGATTATACTAATCAGAGGTGACTTAACCCATATTTAAATGCAGCAGCCTGAATTTGTCTTCAGCACAGTCTCCAGAAGATATGAACCCATCATCAAAGAAAATTAATTCTTAGGTACATTATCCTAGGGGATCAAGCTAAAATGTGGTCAAAGAGCTTTAGCCCTAGCTTGTATGCCCTCATGAAAGGATGTGGGCAGAAGAAGGCAGACATGCTCTTGTTTGTGCAAGTTTTCCCCCCTCCCTTGTTTGAGTTAGGTAGAGTAACAGATCACAAGCATACTTATCAGAAAATATTGTACTGCAGTTAAGAGAGAACACTTTTTCTGTTACAAAAATAATAATTATTGTTGGAAGTATGATCAGCCACATTAAAAGTATTCTTTGTTCCTTTTCCAGGCCAAAAATCTGACTTGGGTACCTCTCAGGTTTTCAAATAAATACATTCATTTATCTGGCCATGGTATTGCTCCCACACAAGAAAATACAGGGCCTTAAACACACACAAAGTTTGGATACCACTCTTGCTTCTCTAAGAACTATTTAAACCGTTTATTTTCTACAAAATAAGGTGCTGGGAGATGGAAATGCAAATATTCTAGTTGGTTCTCAAAGGCTTAGGTGGAATTTTGTCCTAAATGGTGATTAACTCATATATATTCCTAATCCTTTAAAGCAGTTGCATAAAGATTCCAAGTGGCCCTCAAAGATGCTGGGTAGGAGAGCAAGTAGTTCCTTCCAGCCCACAGGGATGCAAGATTTTGTGCTAAGGGGGAAATCCTGTTCACAGTGGAGTAAATGTGGTTTTTGCTCTGCTTTTAATGGAGTTTCCGTTCCTTTTTCTGAACTTAAATGAGAATGGGATTTTACCCATCTCCTCACATGACTGTGGCGCGAACCTGAATTCTATTTTTGAATCTTTTTAAATGGGGAAAATTAAGGTGAAACTAAATAAGCCCAGATACCTCTCCAGATGGAGGAGGACTCCTAATTGTTGGGTGTTGCCTGAAGCAGAGAGCTCTGAGCAAACAGTCCCCGCAGCACAGTAGCAGTGCCAGCAGCGCTCCCGGTGCTGGGGAAACTGCTGTGTCACCTGGCTGTGCTCTGCTTACAGGTGGCAGCGTTGTGCCTGGCCCAAGTGCCCTTCCTTCTCCCCACCACAAGTGCAATTGATGCTCGGGATGAGGAAAAGGTCACCCATACCATGGAAAGGAAAATGCACTGCTATTTCCAGGAGTTTTAAGTGAAAGTTCAGACTTCACAAAGATAAGGCTAGATAAGGAATTGCAGGGACAGAGTTCACACGGGCAAACTCTTGGGCAGGATACTTTTTTGTTGTAATAAGTAAATGAGACTAAAATATTTCACAGACTTTCACTATATTCTTTACATTAAATCCAACAATTAGTTATTCATGTCCCAGCTTTGATTTTTTTAAATAACCATTATCATAATTCAGAGGCAGGAATTTAATCCACAGAAAATTCTGTCCTTGGAGAAGATCAAAGTGAGTCCTGTGGTGTTAAGCACACACCTACAGTACTTGATCCTGAAAAAAATTAAATGCATGTTTCAATCAACCTATCCCTTCTTACTGGTTCCCGTGCATTAATCTAAGCCTTTGCCTGAACATTTTCAGTACCAGGAGCAAGGACCTGTGGAGATGTCCACAGTGGGAGAGCAGGGGTCTGAAAAAGCAGCAAGCAAACAGTTGAGAACCCCAGCAGGCTTTGATGGCAATGGCTCTTCATTCCTCTGCATCTACCAGCGCTACAGGAAGAGATTGAAAGTCTCTTGGGTGACACAAATACGCACGATAAGTGCGTAAAGAGAACACAAAGGTGAAATGGCCCTGCTTATCAGGCACAATTAAAATGAATAGAGGATGACTAATAAAGAGGCAGTTTAAAATCTTTACATGACACAGTGTCAAGGCAACAGTGTTGTGCAATAGCACTGACACAATTAACGCTGTGTCCCTGCCTTGGGTAGAGCTGGGTTCCCTCTGGCCTCGCCCGCACGCTCCCATGGCGAGCGCTGGGTGGGCTCCACCGCTCCAGCTCTCCGCTCACCGCCGCATCCCGGAGCCACAGCGAGGCCCGCGCACAGCCAGCCACTTCGGAGCAAGGCAAGGGTGCTTTTTCCACTTTGTCATCTCTGTTATTCTCTTTCCTTTCAGTTTGTATCATCTCAGCCTCACTACTATGTGAAAAGGGGGAAACATCATGTTGAATTTCTGGGGTACGCTTTGGAGTGAGATGAGGCTGAGGTGCCTGATCCTGAATCGTAGATGGTTCTCGACTTAGCACTGGGCAATGCAAGCATTTCTTGGGTAGGAATTTTTGCAGTGTGTAATTCAAAAGCTCCAGGTGAGATTGTAAGTGGGAGTGTGATCTTTCAAAATACAGCCAAAGTTATCCCTCTAGTTCATCATTTAATTGTGTTAGGGGCTTAATGGTGTCTGCCAGGCTGCAGGATTTGCCTATGCAGCACAGGCTGGGTTTTATATATATATATGTATATATATATGCACATAAGAACATATATAACAACATATGTAAGAATATATGTAAGCACAGCAAAGAATATACATAGAGAGATAATATATATATAAATAAATATATATAATATATATAAATATATATACTCTTTGTTGTGCTTATGTTGTGCGTATGTTGTTATATATGTTCTTATGTGCACATATATATATGTGTATATTCTTTGTTGTTCTAATTTTCTAGCCAAAACCAGCTCTCCCTTGGTTTTATTGCTGCTGGCATGCCTTTGCAATGCAGCATTGTTAAAAACTAACAATATAAACAAATTTGAGGCTATGCCAACAATCGCTGAGCAGAGCCAAAGCTGCCCAGTGCTGCAACTTGCTGAGCAGTGTGTGAATTCTGCTGTGGCAGAAATGTCTGTTTCCCCGTTCTGGTTTAGCTTTTGGAAAGATCTTGGCGGAAAGGGTGTTATTCTAAATGAGATACATAAAGTAATTGACATGAAAACTCCCACACCATTGCTGCAGGAGGAGGGGCCCCTATGTTTGCCCAGCCTGCTGGCTCTAGGTGCCAGGGGCTGCAGGGGAGTTCATTGAAACACTTCCAATAAAATGTGTGATTTCTGGACAGAAATTTTTGCAATTATCAGGTAAAGTGGTATTTCCCGGTGATTTGCTTTATTAGAAGAGAGCATAGATGCTGTTTTCTGTGCCTGCCAGGCTTGAGCGATGGGGGATGGCCATGGAAGTGTTCCAGCAGTGTGAGCACACCTGGCCAGCTGCCAGCACAACTCAGGGCAATGGCTATGGCAGTTGTACCTTGAGGGGAAACCTGGTGCAGCCCCTTTGGGGCCATATCCTGCCTTCCTGCACTGCCCACAGCATCCGTCTGTGGGTGCTTAGGTCGTAAGTGCCTCAGTTGCAGAGTGCAGTGTTTTCATTTTTCCAAATCTACTGCCCCAAATTTGTATCTCCATGCCCATGTAGGGGGACAATGGCATCCCCTCAGAGATTGTCACTGGAGTAACAGGACTGCACTGCAGGCTGCAGAGACACAGCTTATGTCAAGTAAAAGTGGAGAGAAACTGCATTTGATACCTTTTTATATCTTGCCTGAAAGGGAGCAAGAAGGATTTTTCCCCACATGAACGAGGAAAGGGTTGTTGTATTTTGTGTGACAAGGCTGCACGACTCAAAAAAGCACTCTAAGTGGGAAAAAGAGATTGGCCACTTGTGGCAGGCAGCACAGCCAAGCTATTTGCTTTGCCTCCAGTAAGAACGTAAGTAGGAAATATTAACTGCATGTAAAAGTGCCCTTTCTCTTGTCCTCATCAATAGCAGCTGATACTCCTCAGGGTTATTACTGTAACAACGTCACTTCCCTTTCCTCACTGGCATCAGGCTTACATTAAAAAACTCTCAGCAAAGTCTTTTGTGCACTGTCCCTTTTTTGGTTCTGCTGTTGTCTCCTGTGCTGTGCTTTAAGGCCCTAGCACGTGTGGGGAAGGGGACATGCAGGCTCCCTGCCTATCTGCCTGCCTGCTCCCTTCTTCCAGCAGAACTGAGGGCTGGGAGAGGAACAGGAAATTTGGCTGAGCAAAGAAAGCCAGGGGAGAGGATGCCAGCTGTGGGAAAGGGCTACTAGGCAATAACGTGCTCCCAGAGGGAGCGGATCTCCCAGCATTGCATAGGTTGAGGAGCAGCTTTCCAAAATGAGCTGAAGGGAGGGGGGAAAAAAGACAAACCCCCCACACAAAAAAATCTAACTTGTTGGTAAGAGAGTGTACGCAGTTTTGGAAGGAGATCACATGATGTAGCTGCTTGCAGCAGCCCGGGGCCGGGGTCAGAGACCCAGCGATGTTCGCCCAGGTCGCCCTGTGGCATCACTCAGGCTCTTCCCACAGCAGCGCCGGTCCCCTCCCGGCAGTGCCTTGAGAAGAGAGGAGGGGGCTGCAGACCAGGCTTGATGTCTTTGGTGCCTACTGCTTCCAGATACAAAAAGGAGCATAAATCAAATCCGGGAGATAGGCAGGAGCCCATGGCACGAGTGAGAAGCGGTCCCAGCCCCAGTCGCCGGCGGGACCCGCTGCTCCAGCCGCCGGCTGCGGCTCCGCGCCCGCAGCTGGGCACGGCTGTAGTCGCAGAAAGGGAGAAGGAGAAGCTCGACGTCCTTGGAGAGGAGGGAAAATAGTTACAATGGAGAAAGGGAATTAAAAAAAAAAATCTATGAGGAAGGAAGCAGCAAATGTTAAATGGGTGAGTCACGGTAAGGGATGACTAATCCCGTCAGGGCACAGCTCGTGCCGCGCAGGGAATCGGTGCGGCGCGGGGAGCGCAGAACGGCTGCGGGACCCGGCGGGGCAGCGGGGGCCGGGCCTCGCCCCGCTCCGCTCCGCGCAGAAAGAGCCGGGCAAGGAGCGAGGAAGGGTCGGTCCCGGCCGGGCTCCGCGGCCGAGGCCATCCCGCGGCCGGTGCCCGCGGACCGGCGGCGGTGACCTACTTTCTGCCGGCTCCTCCCGGCGCACGGCACCGCCGCTCCCCGCGCCACCTGCCCGGCCCTGCCCGCGCCCCGCGCCCAGGGAGGTGCGCGCTGCTCCCGGGCGCTTCCCCCGCCGCGGCTGCCGGTGCGGCGGCTGCCGGTGCCGGTGGCGGTGCCGGGGCGTGCCGGTGGGGCGGGGGAGCAGCGCGCCTGTGCAGTGCCGGGGGGGCCGGGCCCAGCCCTCCGCGTTACACAACCGGCCGCCGCCACAGGCGAGTTTCACAAGTCCCGCCGCGTTCGCCCCGCAGCCCGCGCCCACCCTGCGCACACCCCCGCGCCGCGCCGCGCACCGCCCGCACCGCCCCCGCCCATGCCATGTCACCGCCGGGCTGCGGGACCCCGCGGCCAGCGGTAACCCCTGTCGCCGAGGGGGCACCGGGCCGGGGCTGGGCATGGCTCTGAGAGCGGCTCCGGGACGCGCATCCTCCTAGACGGTACGTACGGACCCTGCCGGGGTGAGGAGTGCGGGGGGGAGTTGGGTGTTCCCGCACTTGCAGCCCGCGGGGAGCGGGGGGAGCCCGGGAAGAGCTGCGGGGCCGGTGCGCGGCACCCGCCGCTCCTCCCTGCCCTCGTCCGACGCTACCCGGACCGTCCCAGGTAAGTTCTGTAGAGGAAAATTGGCAGCCACAACTTAAGTCCTTTGATTTCCCTCTAAAATAAACGTGCCGGCAGGACGGGCATGGGACGCAGGGCAGGTTGCCCGGAGGGCTCTGGCTGTAGAGGGCAGGTGGGAAGTGGGCTCCGGGACGGGGATGCCGGAGCGCGGCTCATCTCGAGGCCGGGCACCGACATCCCCGTCCCGCAGAGCCCGGGAACCCCTGGGCATGGAGAGCCTCGGGAATAGCCACGGGCTGAGCGCAGCTGAGAGCTGCGGGGATTTGGGGTTGGAGGAAACCGATTTTCGGGAGTGTGAAATGGATCTGGTCGCATTCTTCTCGTTCTGTCTGCAAGTTCCGTCGTTGGGAGAACGAATGTGTTTTGCTGAAAACACTGTGGGGAAAAACCTCTAAAATGAGTCTTGCGCCTAAAGATAGCATTTGAAATCCATGTTGAAAAGTTACTCCTCCTGCCAGGGTTATTGTGTCGTTTGATGTTACAGAATGGTTACATTATAAACGGGGAAATATGAAGGTTTTGAAAGTCCCTCATAGGTTTCAGCTGTGGATTTGTGAATGATAACTCCAAGCCTTGATCCTTAGTGGCAGAAATTGTGAACTGATTGCTCTGGGTAGCTCACACTGGAAGCACAGGTCGGAGCTGAGCCCTGTGTGATTCATCAGTGAGGTGTCACACGCGCTTTGGAGAGCTGTTGTCCTTTGTAAAGTGCCACAATCCCCGAAGGCAGGAGGCTCCTGAGCCATCGCAGAACAGGTCTCTCCTCGGTGGATTTTGGAGAAGTCCAGCACATCAGTCCCTTTTGGGACACCGAAGTGCCAGCTACCCCTGATCCCTGAGTGAAGTTATATTCTTCAGCTGTGAAGTGACCCCAGAGATAATGTCCCTGAAATCAAAGGCTGTTAAAATGCCCCATGCCGTACCCACCTGGGAGGGTGAAGGATCACCTGGGAGGGCAGGATTATTTATCGGCTGAAGTTTATTTTGTTGTGTGCTGTGAAAGCAGTGGTGCTGGTTTCACTAATGGGATGAGATGTTGTGGTGTAGACATGAGAAAATGTTAGGAGTCGCTTCATTTTTGAGCAGAATATTGGTTCTCCCCTGTCCTTATTTTGCTGGATCACTGCTGGCTAATCCCTAGCTCTAGAAATGGGAATTTGCCTTAAAGAGACAGCTTCATGGGTTTGATATGTAGGCTTTACAGTCACCACAGGTCCTACGCATGTTGTTTGAAGCAGCAGATAATTTCAGGAGTACACAGTGTGAAGCTCTGGTCCTGAGCATCTGACAACATGTGCTGTTTCGGCTGGGAATTTGTGTAATTTTTATGAACTTCCTGTGTGGCAGTGCCTCACCACAGTTATCCAGTCAGAAGGAATACATTTGGATTTTTAAAAAAAGTAATGGTTTCCCTGTAACGTGCTAATCAGAGTAAGCCAGTGTGTCAGTGCTGCACTGGGGAGGCACAGAGCCCTGTGCAGTGATGCACCGTAACAACAGCACGCGGGGCTCTGTGGCTGACGGAGCCCTGACAAATGCAGCGACCACTAATGAGGAGAGGAGGCTCCAGAGTAAGCCAAAAGTGGAAGTTTCTGTGCAAGGGAGGCATTTGTGTCTCTTGGGCTAAACATGTTTACTACTGAATCTTTAGAATCCTTCTGGAAGATGTAATGGGAAAAATGCAAATGGCTTTAGGAGTGGTTGCTTGCTGATCATGTATCCTGTTCATTCCAAGCTGTGGATTACAGTTACTTGATTTAGAGGGAAAAGTAGAGTTGGTTTGACTTCTTTTTTTTTTTTTATAAACTGCAAACTTCAGTAAGATATATGATATATGTTCCTGGGTTTTAACCACTAAGACTATGTCTGTACTAAATTATTTTTTTGGTTAATGACACACATCAAGTACACAAAAATAGCTCAGGGTTAAAGATTAAAATTAGCAAATGAGTAGTTCATAATTAAAGTCTCATGATGGAGGAAGGAGCACTACAGTGCAGAGATACTGCTGTTGAATCCAATTTCTGCTCATTAGTAATATCAAAAAATTGGTAGGATGTCTTTACAGTTTGGAGCCAGGGCTTGTCTGTGCACAGAAGTTGCATTGTTTTACCCTAAATTACGCAACCTCCCAAGATTCACATGTAATGGTACAAAGGTTTTAATGCCAGCATAGCTCATTCCTTCAAGACTGGAGGAATAAGGTATGTTCCTATACCAGAACAACTGAATTCAGGCTTGTACTGGGACAGTTATGTATCCTAGTGGAATAACATGGCTTTAACCAAAACAGGAAAACCTATAAAACTCAAAATAGTATGAACCAGTCTTTTTCTGGTACTATTGAAATTATAGAGCTCTCTAATCACTTCAGTTCCAAATCTCTATTAGGGAAGTCAGGCAGGTAAAGCAACTGCATTCATTTTTTAGGACCTGGGTGATGGTGACCCCCTCATCTCCCATGAATCCTGTCTCGCTCGGGGCCGTGCCCTGCTCGATGTGCCACATGTTGTTCCACTGCAACAGCAACTCTGTGCCCACTGGCGCAGCCGCGGTGGCACAGCTCGCCTGGCTGCAGCTCTGCTGGGTCTGCCCTATTCTGCTACCCAGGCTGAGGCCATTTCTCTTTTTTCCTGGTTTCTCTACTACTTTTGGTGCCCACAGGACTATATAGCACAGCACTACTTGCCCTGTGGCCTGTATGCTGAAGGAGCAATGCCCCCGTGCAGAAGTCCTGCAAGACCCTATTTATTGTTACTCCAGTCTCACTTAAGCCCAGGTTTAAGTGAGGTTGATGTGGTGGCAGGCTCTGACAAGCACACTGGCCTTGCTGGCTGCACATCTGCCCAGCTTCAGAACCACCAGATTCAGTCAAACTGCAGATGTGTGTGCAATTAATGAAAGTCTTTTACCTACTTCATATTCCTTTATTGGCTTTGGCCTTGTCTACATGGGGAGATTGCATGAATTTAGTTTAAGTCTGTTTTTAAAGTGATTTGATTAACCTGATGTGACCTCACATAAGGACATTCTTAATTTGGTTCGAATGAGCTTATTTGGGTTCAACCAAAACCTGCACTTAGTCAATTTGCACAGAACTGAAATTAGATGTGTCTAAACTGAAAGGAGAACTGATGTCTCTAAATAATGACACAACTTTCTCATGAAAGCAGAACCTTCTGTAGAATCTGGAACAGAGTGTAATTACTAACAAATCTGCAGGCAACTGAAAACTATTCATAGCAAAGTTTTAAAAAAAAAAAAAAAAGAAAACAGGCAAAACTTAAATATCTTAGTGAGACAAATGAAGAAGTACCAATAATCTCAGTCCTGGAATACTGAAAGCAGTGACACAAGGCTTGCATGGCTTGCAACAAGACTGCTCTTCAGATGCAAAAGAGGGCAAGCATTTGTGTTCTATACCTGGAGTCCCTATACAGTCAAAAGGTAAAAAAGCAGTGCAGGAAACTATAGACTGACAGGTTTGAGTGCAATAGTACCCAGCATCTCATGACGTATTTTGTAGGAAAGAATAATTAGACATGGAAATAATGAGGAAGCAGGCTGAATTGCAACAAGATTTTATCAAAGATGGATTGTCTAAACTAACCTAACATCTTTTTTGTATAGCAGTTTATTTAGGTGGGGTAAGGCAGGAATGTAATTTATCTAAAGACAAACATTTGATACCGTGCCCCACACGACATTATTGCTTAAAATGAAGATGGTTGTTCAAGACAAGAATTGAAAAGTGGAACAGGAGCTGGCCAAGGAAAAGACACAACTGTTGCACGAGAATAAAGTTGTCTGGATGGAGAGAGGTATTCAGAGAAAGTCATCAGTGTGGAGGGAGATTAGTGGTGTTCCTCCCATGGGACAAGGCTTGGGCCTGTTGAAAGGATCCACTCTGACCTGTGTGCAGGGTCTGGGTGTGTGCCCAGGAGCTGTGTGGAATGACAAAAACTTGGGAGGTATTGTTAATACGGAGGAGGATCAGGTTATCATGTGAAAGGAATGTAGATGACTTTGTTGATCAGAGTGATAGACATAAAATGACATTTAATAGTGCTGAGTGCGAAAGTTTAAGCATGAAGACCAGTAACAAGAATTTCCAGTATGAAACAGGAGCTCATCAGCTCCTGTCCACGACAGAAGGGAGAGAGATGGATGCACTGGCTGCTCAGGAGATACCTGGGAGCAAGCAGTGGCATGAAGCTGTGAAGGAGACCACTGACATCCTTGGATACCAAAAGAAAAATTGTATGAGACATTTAGGGAAATGTGATACAATCATTGTGCAAATCATCATGCAGAGCATCAGTGGGAGAGTTTTCCATTGTTGACTGAGTAGGTCCTTGGGATTTTGCATAGTCAAGAAAATGTTAAATTACTAGGAGGGCTAAAGATGTGGTTACACAAACAAACTATCTGCTATATGAAGTGAGGTTAAACACCATCATTTGTTTAGCTCTGTCCAGTTCAACAAATGAAGAGACAGGTTCCAGTATTTTTTTTACACACAATTGGCACTAAATAGCAAGAAGACAGAAAAAAAATAAGGTAAAATATAGCATCTGCACAAGATCAAATTGTGTAAGTTGGTCATGAATATATTTGGATGCCAAATTAGAAGAAAGCTTCTAGCTACCTAAGGATTGAAGTTGTGTAAGAGTCTTTCAATTAGGGTAGTTTTGAGATAGATCTTGATAATCTTTTGAAAGAGATTATACAATTAAATCAGAGAGTTCCTGGAGATAGGAAATTACGTTTGCAGAGTTCTTTGATCTGCAGTATAGTCATATTTTTAATGTGTGGTTGAAAGGAGAAGGGACCTGATTTGTTTACACTTTTAACCCCATGCATCAAGGCTTCTGCCATTTTCCTGGGAGCTGAGAAAAGAATTCATTTCCCCTGTTGCTGCAGATTTGAATCTTTTTTTCTCCCGTATCTGCCTTCCTCTCAAGCACTAGGCATTGAAAATGTGCAGTGCAGAGAGTCCTTGTAACATTAGACAGGCACAATTGCCTGCAGATTTTTCTGGCATGCTCCCTGGTTTAACCTGCTCATCAGATTTTGGGCCAAAGAGGTGTTTTTCCATCAGACTGTGTTCCAAATAACCATATTGTACTTCGTGGTGTATTTTCTGTGATCTGTTGCTGGTGTTAATGAACTTGGTGTGGCTACAAGGACAGGCAGTGCTGGCAGTGATCTTCACCTGCCCTTTGCTGTGTCGCAGCACAGTTTAAATCTTGCATGCCTCTGATGTGTATCATACGGTTTGTTGTATGATGAGGATGCGTTCTGGGCCGTCTGATGCTTCTCAGCAGGTTGAAGAGATGTTATTAAGTAGCCATTAACAGAGTTGTTTTCCAAGACTGGAGTGCTGGGGTTGGTGCTCCCTTTTGACCTGATATTCCTAAAACCAGTTGGAAACCCAGGCTTAATATCAGCTCTGGTGCTGATCAGAGCAAAATTCAGTAAGTCATGCAGGATAGCCTCTGGAAGGAAGAAGTGATTTCTGATAGATTAGTAATTTTAAAAATGCAGTTTAGTTGGTGGAAAGTTGAATGTATAATAACCATCTTATTACAAGAGAGAAGGAAAGAAATAAAACAAGACAGAAAGGAAGCAGGCAAGGAAAGGAAGAAAATAGCACAACTTAGCCTGCAGCAGAGATCACCTGCTAAGCTGGCTGTATAGGGAAATTGAAATATGGAAAAAAGGCAGCTCAGAGGGGGATAACACTGAGATGGTAGAAGAGGAAGTGCATTAACCAAACTCCACAGAGCTGTTGAAATGCATTGAATCATCTGACTGTGACTTGTATTCTTGGGCAAACACAATTGTATAATTGATTAATTTGTCGACATTCCTTTAGTGCACAACGCTATGGTAACCAAGAGGCTCACTAAACATTGCCGCGGAGAGCGCTGCAAAATCCATCCTTCTTCGGGAGGGAGGCAGAGACCTTGGAGCTCTGGCTTTGCAGGACTGATGCACACACACAAACACACACAAGTGCACACCTGAGTGGCTGGAATTGGCCTCCTGTTAATGGTGGTGCAAGGTGAGCATTAGGGCAGTTTGCTGGGGATGTACGTGTTGTGGGTGTGACTGAGGAGGTGACACTGCCTTGAATGCTGGTGCCACCTGATCTTGGCAGAGCAGATGGACTGGGGACAACTATACCACCCTCCTGCTGGGTCCCTGACACCTGGGGGTCCTGAGCAGGCAGGGAGACCAAAGGGCTTGGTCTTCCCTGCGCCACTGCTCCCATGGCATGGAGGGCTATGCCACCCTGCACGTCACCCTCCATCAGCCTCCAGGACCTCAGTCCTCCAGGGCTGCTCTGCAGGGGCCTGTGGTGCGAAACAGAAATCCATTTTCAGAGTTTAACACCGAGTTCCCAGGGCTTGGCTGGCTGCTGTGTGGTACCTGCAGTTGTACCTGCCCTGCTCCCTGTGCCCCCTGGGCAGGGGTTTCAGCCCCTCTGTACCTGATGGCAGCGACACAGCTCAGCAGACACTGCACTGGACCTCTGTCTCCCCTCAATTAGTGTTCCCCCTCACCTGTAAGTAAGTGTGAGTTGAGTGTCAGCTATAGGCAGATTGATTAATTGATTGACTAATAGATAAATGCAGAGATACTTGTAGGTGTGTTTATTCTTGTTTACAGACTGGCCAAGCTTAGGCAAGATTTCTCGAGTATGTAGCAATGGCAGGAATCATATCCATAAAAATGCTAATCTCCTCTCTTGCTTCATCTGTTCAGCCCACAAACACATACACATACACACATTCTTAAAAGAAATTAATAAGGTTTGTTGCTTCTTTTCTGGACTCAGCCTACTTTAATCTTGGTTTAACTCACAGTGCAGCACATTGCTTCAGGACAATAAAGTTTTGACCATAAGGAACATACCAAGTAAACCATTTTTTTTGAGTAATTAATGAACAATAGATGAGCTGATAAGAGGTCCTATTGCCAATAATTATTTTGCATAGTCGTGGCAGCATTATAGGAAGATATTCAAGCCAATGTAGAGGCTTTATCTGAAGGGGATGAGATGAACCCCTGGCCCTGATGAAGGCAAAGGCTGAACTTCCATCAGCTTCTATGCAGTGAGGACCTCTCCCAGAGTATCAGCTGAAGAGAAAAATAAACATCCCTAGGAGTCGGTCCTTGGGCTTAGGCTGTTTGAAGCTCTTCTGCACGAACTGCAAATATGTGTTTATGTATAGAGGAGGATGCTGTGTGTTTGGTCCACTGTTGGCTTGTCCCAGCAAAGGCAGCAATTAGAGAGGCTGTAATAGCTGGGCAGGGTTACACCCCTTGCTGAGGAAGTTTGACCATAAACCTGTTAGTCCTGTCTCTGAGTGCAATGTACACTGGTTTGATTTACATTGACTTAAAAATATTCACACCGATCAAACTGTTTCCAATTAAATTTTATTAAGTGATGTATTAAGCGTGTGTGTTAAGTGAGTCACATGAGGAAAAAAGGTGGGACTTTGGTTGACTCCGCTACTGATGTATATATTAAAGATGAGTATTAACAGTTTGACTTTCCTCTCAAATAGAATAATCATAATGGCTTCCTTTTGGGGCAGGCTTTTAATGGAAAGGGCACAGCAGGAAGTATTAATAAAACAAACTCTTTGTGCTAATCTTAACACCTACATTTTCTATTTAATTTTGCTTATGCAGAGGGCTGAGCCTTGTCATTAGTGGAGACAATGTGTCAACATAAGAAAAGTGAGTTACTGTATTTTCTCTCTGTTGTAAGTTCTGGGGTTAACCTCCCACATGGCAGGGGTGATGTGGAGCTGTGTAATGGCAGAGAGGAGCATACAGTGGCCCCTGGGTGCCAGTCTTTGGACAGACAATTCTCATTGCTCATTCTGCTGGAGCAAAGACTTCTGTGAAGCCAAATCACTTTCTTATTTGGCGCATCTTGACATCTCTTGGAACTTGGCTTTTCAACTGCAAGACCTCCTGGTACCTATGTGTCACTGGGGCTGGAGCCAAAATCCATTCTTTGGGAAGTTTAACACAACTCAGAAAGCCTTGCTGAAAATTATGTTACATGGGAAAATTGTCTATAACCCTATTTTTCAACTTTCTGGAAATAATTCAAAGTACAGAAGGAGACAGTCCCAGAAGAGGGTTGTTAGAATAGGCAACCAGTAGAGCCATCAAGATCTGGAGTGTTAGAATGATTAGTTTGCTGGTAGTAGCCCGTTGTGACTAGAGCAGAATCTCTGTTATCACTTGAGAGATGATGAAAAGACTAACACCAGGAAGAACAACTTCTGTGTTTTGATTTTTTTTTGGAAGGAAAGCATATGAATATTAATAAATGATCCAGCTGGGATAGCATCTTTCTTAAAAATTGTCCTTAGAGATAGTGTATTACATTAACAAACATGAATTTGGTTGTACAGTAAGTAAAATTTTATAAATATAAATCATCAACTTATTTCAAAAAGTTACAGTGCCAATGAAACTATTCTGGGATTTTCTAGTATAGTCTGGTTTGAATTGTTTGAATAAGAAGATATACTGGTGAATAAATCAGATAATGAGCTGCTTTACATAGAAGGCATAATGCCTATTTATGATGTATAGAAGTCCTAAGAGAGATGAATTGCCAGTTTAATCTTCTTTGGAATGTGTTTGAAATCTACTTTTATGTGGCATTTCTGACTGTACCAGAGATTACTGTTCAGACACTTATACAGACTTCATTTCTATTTGAATTACTGCTCTACAAGGTCCATTGCAGGCAAATGTTCATTTACTTCAGTTGGTTTTATTTAGTTCCTTGACCTTGAGGTAAAATTTTTAGTGATTACAGGTGTTGCCAAAAGTTTTCTTCTGACCTAGTTGCTCAGAACTTAGGAAGCCCGGTCTTCCCCCTGGATGCACCTTACCAGAAGGGGCAGTAATACAGATCAGCTCTTTTGTCATTTGCATCTCTGGCAGGATGTGGCAGAGCTGTCCAGTTGACCTGAGAGGGACTAAGATTTCTCTCTTGCTCTGTGCAGAAATGAAGAGTATATCGAGATAAATATTTTTTTCTGTTGTGTTTTTTGTTGTTGTTGTTTTGGTTTTTGTTTGTTTGTTTTTGTTTTCTAAGTCCTTGTGGTACGTTTCCTATGGAAAAGAGGATTGCTGGATGAATTAAATCAGTTTAACTAAACAATAGATTTCTCTCTCTAATAGTGCATTGGCATTGATCGTTTACCCATGAAACAGCTTTTATTTGAGGAAAAAACATGGAATTTATTTTTGTGTCTTTCCTGACGTGAACGTCCTGCTTTATGAGGGAATCGCAATCAGCTTTACTAGCAGCTGATTTTTCTCCCAGCCTTGCAACACTTGCAGCAGCTTCTATCGAAGGGCTCTGATGGGGAAACATTGCTGGAAGGTTGGCATGTAATGCCGGAGCCTGGCAGAGCAGGATTGCTGCTCTGCGTAGTAGGAGCATCTGGGAGATACTAAAAACTTTTGACAGGGGTAGTGAGATAATTCTCAAGATAATTCTGTGTCAAGCTCTGCTCTGACTTCTATCTCCTGCCAGGCTTCCCAAGCCCTGGGTCAAAAGGTTAGAGAAAATGATGGGCTGATTGTGTCATCCTTCACCTGTGGCTGCAGAGCCTCCCCGTTGCAGTCAGTCACCACCAGACCCGGAGAGTCTGTCGTCACCCTCCTATTAACGATGACTGTTTCTAAAACATTAACATTCATGTCAGGTCTAGATAGGGATCAGCAGAGGCTTAAATCATTGTCAGGAACAGATGTGAGATACCTAATCAGTTATTTCCTAAGGAAAATGAGTTTGATTGCATGAATAGTTGTAAATATTTCATTCAGCAATTCAGCTACTACAGCAATGGTAAACAAGCTTCTGAGGCTGAAGAGAAGCATTTTGTGGTACTGTACTTGATTTCTTATTCATTTCAACTTTAATGTAGAGGAAAGCTTAGGTACTTTGGATTACATTTTGTGACTGCACTGCTCATAACCAGGGTCTCACTTTGAAGACAGCCAAACACAGAAACATTGAAAGATTTCAATTGGAGGGAACCTTAAAAATCACCCAGTTCCAACCCTTCCCATAGGCAGGGACACCTTCCACTAAAGGAAACCCCTTCCAACCCCTTCCACTCAGGGTCCCATAGAGTTTGGCCTTGAACACTTCCAGGAATGGGGCATCCACAGCTTCTCTGGTCAACTTGAGGCAGTGCCTTGCCAACCTCACAGTGAAGAATTGTCTCCTAGCATCTAATCTAAATCTCTTCTCTTTTGGTTTAAAAACATTCCCCCTTGTCCTATAACTGTCTGTGAAAGTCACTCTTCTTTTTTATAAGATCTCTTTAGTCCTTGAATGCTGCTACGAGGTCTCCTCAGAGCCTTCTCTTCTCCAGGCTGAACAACCTCATCTCCACAGGATGGGCACAAAGCTGGAGGTTCTGCCCCTGGGAGGTGCTCATGGCACAGGAACAAATTTTGGCTTTGATAGGAAGATGACAGCCTGAGCACCAAAGTGCTCCAGTTTTGCACTGCCCGGCTGGTGCCAGGCTCTGGTGGTGAGCACAGTCCTTGGGTGGAAGGTGAGCCAGGATTAGGTGCTCTCTGCCCCTTCGGGCAGCCACTGCTTGGTATCTCATCTGGCTCTTTGAAGCATTTGCTCTACACAAGCAAAAATTACATGCACAGCTTTAATTTTTTGTTTGTTTTGCCCTCCTCACTTGTTAAAAACAAAACTGAATTAAATTGGAAGAAACTTTGGCATTAGACTGGGGTGGGTGTAATACCAATTTCAGTGAAGTAGGTGAGAGTTTCACAATTGATCTTTTGAAAAAGGACTAATGAGAGGACGCAAAGGAAGGAGGAAGTTAGCTTTTCTCTCTGCCTAATTGAATGTTTTCCCTGTTTGAGTTTCAGTTAAACTACTGTGCAGTTTGCTTGTGATTTTTAGCAGATGTGCACAAAAGCAGTGCATGGAGGGAGGAGGCTGGGAGTGCAGATGATGTTTGCTTCTTAAACACGATGTGGAATTCTGAGGAAACTGGGGCTGCCAGCTAAAGGTCATGGGCATTTTTAATTTCTGCTGCTGGCTTCATACTACTGTGTAGATATTTGACAGGGATCTTGCTGGCCTTGGTGGTATTGTGTAGTCAGATTATCACTGAAACAAGTTCTGTGTGGTTTTTTTTTGCATGTACGTTACAGTGTGATTGTTTTCATCAACTGGTCCTAATGTGTATTTTCTCAACCAGCCTGATTTTGTTCTGTCAAATATAGTAATGGATGTTTTTAGTATATGGATATACAATTGAAGGTGCTTTGGTCAGGAAAGCCCTAGGTACTAAATTCATATTTGCTGTAATTTGGAAATTGCTGTTTTCACCCAAGAATTACACAGATGGTTAAAAATAGAGGCATGTGCCAATGGATCTGGCTAAATGAAGAGCAAGCTCTTCAATGCCCTTTTCACTCTGTCCCAGGTGAAATATGTTTTCACACTGCAGCCTTTCTCACACTTCTGGCCTGGTCTCTTACTTGAAAACCAGGGACTGTCACCCTTGTCAGTCACCTCCACACAGCCAGGATTGCTCAGCAGGATGGCAGTGTCCACTGCTACTGACATTAACTTACTTAGTAGAGGGTTATCCTTTGGGAGAGATGGACCCACGTGTTTCATTTTGTGATCGTACTGGAGTCTTGATTTTTACTGATACTAGGAGGATTCTTAGTCCTGGGCTATTGCAGGTGTGAAATAAAGCATATTTTAAAATGTTCTGCATGCTTGCACAATTGTGGTAACCCATAGACAGCATTTAGATGTCCAGAAAAACATGTATGTCCTTTATTGCAGGGATGCCCATTCTTGTGGAACAGGACCAGTTCTCTGTCCTGCATCCTCCCTCAGCCATTGGTGAGAAATCCCCCCGTCTGTGGCAGAATCTGACAGGGGACCCTGCACTCTGCAGCACTGTCAGAGCAGCTAAAGAGACCAGAGCCCCTTTGAGGGCGTGACAGCAGAAATGTTGCTGTTTGATCCATTCCCTTTGCCCCGACCTCTGTGTTTACTCAAATCTTTTTCACATTGGCATTATCTGGGAGGGACACATCTTTTCCGGTCTTCAGTAGTTAAAAAAAAGACAACCAAAACCAACCTTCAGGAGAATCCCCAAAGCGAATTGGACATTCAGGCATGCTGAGTCATATTTTGTTATTATGGCTGATTATCCAGCCAACCATGCAAATAAACTGCAGGGGGAAAAAGAGAATGTGTGTGAATAGCTTATCTACGACAGAATGAGGCCTTGGGTCTTTGTGCATAGTATGTGTAACAATAATGACCTAGTAGAAAAGTGTTCCAGTGACTGACATATTTGCAGGCTGAAAAAGATAATAAAGTAATGAGAGAGAGATCTGTGGATGTTTATCTTCTCTTTTCTTTTTTCTGAAGGGAAGTTTTACTTTCTCATTATGTTTGTAGTACATATTAATGGTACCATACAGAATGATGAATATGATTGCAGTTAATTGTTTAAATATTCCTTTTTTATTCCTGAAGCTTTCAAAACAAATAACTGTCTTGTGAGGAGTTAGTTGAGAAGTGATGTGTGCAAGATAGTGCAAAAGAGAATATTGGATGTAAAGTTAAAAGTGCCTCAGAGAAGAGAAGGAAAAGTGTGTGTGGGTGGGTGTTTTAAAAAAGGACAAAACCCAGTTATATTATTAACAATACCGGTTATATTATTAGCAATATACCAGTTATATTATTAGCAATACCAGCATAAGTGGCAGCAATTCTTCTGGAAAAAAAAACTTGTAAATTTCAATAGTTCAAATCCATCCTTGGTGTACCAGTGGTGGAATTATAGTTGGATCAACATCTTCTCTGTTGCTTAAGTCTTCTAGTGTTACTTAATGCAAATACTACAAATGAGTATGACTTTGTCCAAAATGCATTTGCTGACCTATATTTATCATCTGTCTTCTTCACAGCAAACAAGAGGAGACATCTGTGGAGAAGGTCTGGTAGCCACAGAAAATATTTTGCATGGTGGTGTCTAAGTGGTACCATTATGAGCTATTCTCAGCTCAAAGAGCACTTCTTTAGGGCAGCTGAAACACAAACGTATATTTGGTGTTCGGGCCCCTTTGCGACCGTGTTATATATTTGTAATGCGGGAAGTAAAACACTGGATGGAAAAGTGCCACTTCAAGACACCTGAGAGTGATTTTGGAAATTGCGAGTGATGAGGGGAGTTTTCTCACAACAATGCTCAAGTCTAGCCCTTAATCATACACTTGAAACAAGTGGGCTTAGACCTTACGAAAGGTGTTTACTTATTCAGCTTTAAGGCACAGGCCTTGATCGGATTAGCAGGGTTTGAATAGGAACAGCAGCAAATAGAATCAAATGAGTGTGAATGATGCTGCTGTGCTCTCTATTAGAAAAATATCTGCCAGCTGCCATTGCAGGGTATAATCCTGCAAGGTGCTGACGCCTCCAGTTCCCATTGCCCGAGGGAGCTGAACCAGGGCACTTCAGGCGTGCAGCTCCCATTACTCACCTTGGCTGAACAATGTTTTTTCTCTGAAATCCTTCTTTTCCCTGTTATATAAAGGCTGGTTCTTTTCTGCCTCCTCCTTCTTGAAAGGCTCTTGATGCTTACAGGGACTGAGTGCATTGCTGGTTATTCTCAGCTGCAAGATTACAGAGGATGGCAGCGGTAAGGTCAGTGGGGCATGAACATGGCTCAGCTGGAGAGCAGATGTGAGCAGATCTTTTAAGGAGAGCAGCTGAAATTCTGGGAGCCAAATGAGGATAAGACAAATTGTGAAACCTAAGGCTTTATTTGAATTCCTTTTGATTTAGGTGCACATTATACCTGGAATGCTCCAGAATTAAATACACCAGGAGTATAAAGAAGTTCCTCATGCTTGAACTTGAACGCAGGAGGCCAAAGATGTAAAATGAGGTCAGTTAGCTCAGCTGCAGTGAATCCTTTGATATTCATTTAATGGATAAGTAGATAAAACTCTAAGTAAGCTTGCATGGGAGAATTTGAATTTTAACTACTAAAGCTCTTTATAATTTTCTCACAGGTCTTTTACACAGACTGGACATTAGGACGTTTTTCTTTATGGAGAGGGTGGTCAAACACTGGAAGAGGCTTCCTAGAGAGACCACCCGGAGAGGTGGTCAATTCCCCAAACTTGTCAACATTTAGGAGGCATTTGGACAGTGCTTGTAATACTATATTTTGGTCAGCCCTGAAGTGGTCAGGCACATGGACTAGATGATCATTCTAAGTCTCTTTTCACTGAAATATTCTGATCTATTCTATTCTATTCTACTGAGCAGTTAAACAGTACAGACAGCTAGTGCTCTTCCTCTCCTGCTGCAATACAGCTGCAGGTCTCCTCAACCTGTTTTCTCATCTCTTCTGCCTCCGAACCAGAGGTGAGAGGTGACTCTGGCAGATCCATTTTGTCAGTCTTTGGATTTGAGATTTTTGTCTGAAATCAAAAAGTTGAAATCTTGATCAGGAGCTGGATTCTTCTCTGTCATAGAGAGACTTTCAGTCTGATTCAGACCTATCTGTAATCCTTTTGCCATAGTATTTCCCTTTATTGAATAACTTCCTTATGTATTAAGTTCCAGAAATTCCAGGCCGGTGATATACATGGGAAACAGATTGCAACAGAGAGCAGATTTAATTACTCAGGTCTAGGATTACTGAAGCAGAACATTTTTTTCTTCATGTTGTTTGAACAGGGAGAAGAATCTTCACTTTTTTTTTATTTATAGGAAGAAGTTTGAGATCAAATGACTATGAGCTGCCTTTTCATTGGTCAGTCAGTGATCACTTGAGGGAAAAATAATGAACTGGGGTTTTTTTCCCCCTCCTTCATTTGAAAATCAGGTCTTACCAGTGCTGCTTATTTAACAGAGTTCTAAGACTATAGTCTTAGATGCTTCAGGAAGCTTATTTTAGGAGGGAAGACTTGACTCAATGCCAATAGACAGAGCTAATCATCAGGACATCTGGATTCACTTCTTAACTCTGCTGCGTGACCTTAGGTCAATGATTTAGGTCAAGCTTTTCCAAAATGTTTAGTATTTGTAGGTGCTTAGGCTGGGTTTCAGTATTACTGAAAATTAGGCTGTAACTGCATTTACTGTTTCAAATTCAGCTTCCCAAAACTGGGACACTCGTAAAAAAGAGACAGAAGTAAAATGTGTGGCCCTGTTTCCTCACTTGTACAAGCAAGGATGGATAACTGTGTTTGTAGAGTGTGCCGAGACTTCCTGATGTAAAAGCATTAGAGAGGAGAAAGGATGGCAGCAAGCTGCTTGCAAAGCATCAGAAAAGTAGACCTTGTTCAGTAGAAATCAAAGGATGCTGAACAAGGACCAGACTTCCAAGACCTCCCACGTCACCGGCTGAAGGACTCCCCAGACTGTGTGGAGGACCAAGCAGATCTAAGGAAGTGCAGAAATGACAGAGCGAAGGTTGCCTGCTGTCTACAGACTGTCTGTGCAGCTTCCAGCCCTTCCAGCTGCCTTCCCACCTGCTGCCCAATGGCAGCAGAGGAGCAGCTGAATTGCCCTTTCTTGAAATAGAGATCCAGACACGTAGCACTGATCATGGTCAGGGCAGCACGGGTGTAGCAAGCTGTGTGCTTCCAGCAGGCTCCGATTTGTGTCACATACAGTCTGTGTGTGCTGGACAGGGGCAGACCTGCTGTGCAGGTGTGGAGTAGCTATGCTAAATACCTGGTCAGGTAGCAGAAGAGTCCTGAAAGTATCAGACTCCTTTCATGAAATGGGCTATGGAGCTGCTACACTCTTCTTGCTTTCATGGGTGATAGGTACGTCACTTCCACACGTGCATCCTGACTCCGAGATCGACTGTGGTTGCTACTGGGCTTTGGAGTGAGCCACAGCATGTTATAGGGTGATAGCCGGGGAGTAATGATTGTAGACAGAAGATGTTCAAGTTTGAAAGAAAATCCTCCAGTCCATAAATAGCTCCCACCATCTGCTGGTCCTGCAACCCAGGAGAAGGTGGAATGTGAAGCCAAGTCAAACACAGTCTTTTTCCCCTCCTGGAGCAGAGCACTTTGGAAGTGTGGTCCTGGAACCACCTGGGACCCCCTCCTGACCCCTGTTTTACTGTGCAAGGCAAGCAGCCTTCAGGCCTTAATATTTGTTTTTGCAGTATGAGTTCAACCTCCAGCACAAACAAACTAAAGCAGAAGTGCTCGTTTCCTCATCTGTGCCATCCTCGAGCATCTGAAATGCATTTTATATACAAAACAGAGAAAAGCAAAGAAACAAAGCAAAAATGTATTGTTTTAGGAGAAAAAGGGAACAGCTAAAGACATGAATGCTACTATTTCCTCTTTCAGTGAACTGGTAGTTGCTGGGGGTGTTCTCTTACTGAGAAAAGTAGACGAGAAGGTATTTAGTTTAATTAGATAGCTGGTTTTCTTTGCTATCTAATGATTACATTTATTCTGTGCACAGAGAGAACATAAGGCACAAAAGCAGGCAGTTTAATGACACACAGACTTTCTGTGGCTCTCTGCTTAGGCTGAGTTTCACCCATAGTAAACAGAAGAGAAGAGAAATTACAAGAGGGATTTCAGGGTAACACATCCAAAAAGGCAGCTTTGACGTGTTTGTCCTAGTATCTACATAGTTGCCAAAACAAAATCCAAACCCGAAAAAGGACGGGATAACCTCACTTAATGCCATCAATGCAGTTGATGCAAACTGTGTCCTCTTGGTGGGAGTAACACACAGCACCTCCCAGGGAGACGCTCCAGCTGGTGATCCCTGAAAACAGAG
This sequence comes from Myiozetetes cayanensis, assembly GCF_022539395.1. NCBI lineage: Eukaryota > Metazoa > Chordata > Aves > Passeriformes > Tyrannidae > Myiozetetes > Myiozetetes cayanensis. The sequence continues at coordinate 10,960,492 of NW_026087159.1, read as the reverse complement.
CAGGAGGTGTCAGGGTGCCCAGCACCCTCTTTGCAGGCAGGAGATAACTCTGCTGACATAGCAGAGTGTTGGCTTCTTTTAAAAATGCTCCTAGCTTGTTTGCTCTGGTAGTGTTAAAACTATTCCAAATGAAACCTTGAAATGAGCTGGAATTTCGATGCCAGGTTTGTGATCAGATGCTGTTCAAATTGCTTAAGCTGCAGAACCAATGGCTTTGGGAGGGATTTTCTTAGCTTGTTAAGCCACTATTTTCATTGCTGAAATTTATTGGGTTAACCTTCCCACACCCCCTGCTCCTTTGTGATTTGCCAGAGGAGTGAACATGATAGGAAGTGGCCTGAGGCAGGAGCGAGGGAGCCCTGCTCACCTCCCTTCCCATGCACCCAGCAGGAATGGTTACTTAACTCTCAGCATCAGGAGGTGAGCACTGCAGGAGTCATCCTGAATGTCACCACTGCTTTCCTGGGCAGAAATTGCTCTCAGTATTTTTTTTTTTTTTTTTTTTTTGCAAATTGCTCTGAAGTAAAATGTGTTTATATATATGTGTGTCTATGCACTCACCCACACACGCATGCATTTGCACACAGAAGCAGAGCTTTGAGAGCTGGAAATTTTGGAGAACGTTCTGTTCAAAAGACTTTTGACCATTTGCTTTCAATATTCCTGCCTTCTCTTTATCTCTGTGTACCTTTCCTGGAAGTAGTTCCATGAAAACACACATCTCAACTGCTGATGAAGGATTAACTGTGGACAACTGTCTTTGCTCCCATCCTACACGACGAGGAAAGCTGTGTTATTATTTGAGGATTATTTGGCTCTGTGTCTGAGTCAGGTGTGTTAACAGAATTGTTTATTGGTTGGATATCATCGTTTCATACTACAACACGCATTTACCTTTCCTGTAGTAACTGAATGGCCAGAAATGAATGCAGGTATTCATCCAAGACTGCAGGGGAAGTATTATGTGCATATGTGTTTTGATCCTTCCCTCCTTGTGCCAGGAGAAGTATAGTTTTCTACTGCTTGGGGTGGTGAATCAGCAGTTCTGCATTTTGCCGTGCTGTGAGAATTTTAAGGGGCTATTAGACAAATTGGTAGAATTAATTAGATGCATGCTCTTCTTGTTACAGAAACCCCAGAGACATTATGAATAATATTCTACAATGTTGTCTCTTTACTCTGCAAGGTTCAGTAATTTGCTAGAACAGAACAAACTTGGCCAGCTATTTTCACCAGGATCTGACAAAAATCCTAGAGAACAAAGCGTTACACTCGTCTTTTGTTTTCAAGTATCTGTTAGTTCTTAATGTTTTTCTGCCTTTCTTTTGTCAGAAACACCATATGCTGGTAAAAAAACCAAACAAACGCCGAAACCAACAAAAACCCAACACATCACTATTGTTCCTCCCTGTATCTTTTATTTCACTTCTGTGCTGAATCACAGTGTTCTGATACAGTCGTTTTTTATGGCGTAATTGTTTTGTATAATCCATTTTCTTTGGGCACCTCTTAGCTTCTGTCTGAAGCTGATACTGTTAAAATGAATGTAGTTATAAATCTGTCACAGGTAACAAGCTAAATTTAGAGCTCAATAAACCAGGAGAGAGTAGGCTGTAGATAAGTGAGTGTGTTGAGATGCAGTAGTTACAATAGTGGCACGAAAAGTCCACTTCTGACAAGTTAACAAAGGGGGAACACAGAACATTTGGTTCCTTCACTGACTGACCACCACCACCCATGTTCCAGTAAACAGAGAGGTTGTGTGAAAATATAAGTACAGTCATGGCATGTCTGTGTGTGCTGTGACACCCCAAAAGACTGACAGGATGTGTTAGCTGCCATGGATGGGTGTGCTGTGCTGGACCACTTCCCTCAGCCATCCCGTGGTGTGGATGTAGGGTGGTGTTTCTGTAAAGTTTGGAGCTGCACAGCACTACCACTGAACTGAGGGAGATCCCAGTTCCTCAGAAGAGGGTCTGAAACTGGGATTGGGAGCTATCAGGCAGGACAGGACCCAGTGCTCCTGAAGCCAGTGTGGTGTGGGAGCCAACACCCCTCAGATCCCCATTAGCATGATCCCTAAGGCAGTGTGTCCCTAAACAGAGCTTGATAGCTGTGTGTGCCTCAGACCTGGGCAAGCCAAGTTCCCACAGTGAAAGGGCTGAGTGATTGTCAAAACTGAGATCACTGTAAGATTTTTTTTTTTCTCTTTTGAGAAAGGGAAAGGGAAGAACACAGAGAAGCAGCAGCAGTGGAAAGATGAAGGGAGGTGATATAAGAAACAACAAGACCTAGAGAAAGTACATTCAAGAAAGATCTGATTCTCTGAGTTGCAGTCCAATAGATGTTAACTAAGGGGGATAAGTGGAAGAAGGGCAGGAAAGAGTGAAGAACAACAGAAGGCAAGGCATGGCAAGGAAAATAGAGGGTGAAATGCAAGCAGAAAAAATTAAGCAAGCAGATCAAATAACGCAGATATGCAGCTGCCACACCTGCTTTAGCCTTTACATGTCTGTGTGGTGCTTTCACACTAAGCTGTGACAGAGCTGTGGTGAGGCTGTGCCCTGTGGGATTCTCAGGTGGAGGGGAATGCCACAGCTGTGCTGAACAGCTACTGCTGCTACTGCCCACTCCAAACATTTGTCCCAAACATGGGCAAGTTTGTTGTTGAGACTACTCAGAATAAGAGAAAGGCCTTTGCAGAGGAGGGCTGTGAGAGCCGCTGCCATGGCTTTCCTCCATGCTCTGTGTGACAGGAGAATGCCCAGAGGCAGGTGGCACAGGACCAGGGTCAGGGCTCTGGTGCTCCTGGGCATCAGCAGAGGTGCTGATCCTTTCTGTGCTAAACAACCATAAAGATTCAGCCGCACTGTTTGGTTTTTCAGATGCCATTTGCATAAGCATCTTGTTGTTGAATCAGTAGCACTTTACTGAGGAGGATAAATTCTGTCTTTTAACAATGAAATCGGCTGTTTAGCTGCCAACCACAGTCATGCCCTCCTGTTGCCTCAAGAAGAATGAAACACTGGCATACTGACATATAAATCGTATTGCTGGAGAATGCATTAACTCCCTTATTTATGGCTGCATTGTGCCACACAGTGCTGCATGTTGTAATTGAGGGCTCTCTGATTAATTCATTGCATGTAAAATCTGTGGAAATTATTATCACAGCACATTTCCATGATTAAAATATTTCCTACATTGCAGATTTGAAGAGTCCCTAACTGCCGCGTGTTACTGAAATGAAAAATTCCATGAAAATTTTAATACAAGCAAAACAAAGTTTTTATGCATAGTGAATGTTTTTCATTAGACCAGCTGTTATGGTTGGGAAAAGCAATCCAATCATTTGGTTTTAGGGACCCTTTTTAGGTGACCAGTGAAAGCTTCATTCATTGCTGATCATGAGGCGATGGGCAGCATCACACATAGAATGATCTTTGCCTTGCCATTAGTGACAAAGCCAAATAATTTAAACTAAATCTATAATGAAGCATTCATAGGAACTGTTGGTTTCAGGGCATAATTCTTACTAATGTGATGTTCCATTAAGAGTTATCCTAAGGTAATGTTAATATTTTGATGATTTGCAGCAAGTCAATAAATGAACATTTTCTTTAGTCAAAAGTCTGCAGTTTTAGATAGCTCCTGAAGTCAGACAGTTCTGCAAAACAAAGAATTTTTAAAAAATTCCCCCTTCCATTTTCTCTTCAGTTAAAAATGGGCCAGAATATTGCAGATAACATGGAGTAATGCTTTAACTATTAGCTGTGTGTTTGTGAAGTCCATTTGTCTTGTTAAGGCTGTCATTTGGCTGCATTACCCTTTCTGTAACCCTGGAAACAACTTCAAATACTGTGGTATTTGAAAAGTCTAAACCATAACATGCCCTTACAATGCTATGAATGTTTTTTGAGACTCCCTGTACAAAGAAAGAAAACAATTCTTTTCCTTTTACAGAGGGCATTAAGCGTGATGGATGTGCACTGCTTTGTGAGAAAGCTGATCCTCACCTGTTGTAAGTGGGGTGAGAAATGATGCCAGCAACATGGACTAGTTTCCTCTTTACCTGCCCACAGAGTTCAGGAATCCCTCTGTCTAAGGGAGGGAGAGGATTTTCAGTAGGCAATAAATAAATTTTGATCCCTCTGGTTAATACAGTTAAGGTCAAAGAGATTCTATCTGGAGCTATTTAAAATAGTCTTAACCTGCAGACATACTGCTGTCAGTAGTGCTAAGTGCCTTATCTGGCTGAGGAGTGTGTACAACCCTTATGAAACTATTCTTAAGTATTCTGGTTACTATATTTAGCTCTGTCTCATAACAAGACAAAAAGCACTTAGCTAAATGTAGTCCTGAAGTGCTTAATCCGATTAAGAATATTCTGTCCTTAGGTGTCTTCTACTAAGACTTTTTCTAGCTCACCATCCTGCTGCATCATGCAAAAAGCTTCTCTTTGTGTTGGGGCCTGTGAATTCTTTTATGGCCATGTGTTCTGTTAGCACCTCGAAGTCTGGTGTTGCCTGAGGGCATCGCTCACATCCATTAGGAAGCCTCATCTTCCCCTCTGCCCCTGGCACCTCACACCAGCCCTGCTGCGGCAGGGTGTGATAACTGCTGCTGGAGACGGGAGAATCCGCTCTGCATTCCCCAGTTTAGACTCAGTGAGCAATGACTGGAGTGTTGACTCTCTTGGTGACCAAACAACTTCCCTCAGCTTGCTGCTGTTCAAGTTGGCTGGCAGGCCAACCATGTGAACGAGGCAGAAAACCCGCCAGGCTTCCCGGGAGTTTTCAGTTGTTGGGCAGCATACGGGCAAAGTTTCTACATAAGGCTTTGCACTCCAAGCTCGGGAAGAATCCTTTTCTTTGGCTGAATTTTTGCTTGCTTAAGTCTGGATACAAAGAACGTTCCCTGAAAAATTGTGGTAGATCTGTTTGTGTATCCACAAGCATTTTTTTTTTTCATAATTTAACCCATTGCTTTAAATGAGTTTCCTTTATATCTACGTATGTCTGAATTTATCACAGGTCGCCAGAACTTCTGTAGGGATTGTTCTTCTAGAAGAGAAACAGCTGTAGGGTTGTGGTAGAACGGAACTGATGGATGAGCAGCAGTGACTGTGATAAGCACCTTGGCTCTGCAGTAGCTCAGTAGGGTAACAAATAAGATCACACACTCCTTTTGAACTGGAATAAAAGCATGTAACTTGACCAGCGTACAACTGCTGAGAAAGAACAGAAGCAGAGCAGATCCTCTAAGTTTAAACTTGCTACTCAGGTGTTGTTTTCAGTTGCAACTTCACTGAGGGTGCCAGGAGTTGTGTGATAATTTCTCTGGAAATTCATGTTCCAAACTGAAAATAATCCTTTCATCCCAACTCCATTTTTTACCGGTTCACTTACCACTGAAATACATCAGATATTTTATATTTTACCCTTGTACTTCTGCTGTGTCAGAAGATGCAGTCCTCTTGCAGTAACTTCCATATTACTGTTTACAGTGACTGTATCACTTTATCTGAGGCAATTTTTTTTTTTTTGAGCACACGGACTGACATAATTGCATTTATTGTCAGTGAACAGGAATTTGGACTGTTTTCTTGAGTTACTCACCTAAACTTCCTCTGCAAGTCCTGTCACTGTATCACTCTCCAGGATCTGTGTTGCTCATGGTGTTAAGCTTCAGCCTCACAATGTCCCCACCCTGTCCTGGCTGCCCTCTCCAATGCACTCGCCTGACATGTGTCCCTTGTAGCAGTTTTCCAGCCAGCTTCTTGTGTGTCCTTCCCTGCTGGGCCACATGGCTTTTTGCACATGAGAGGTCACATTGGCTTTCCCAGGCTGCTTCTGTGGTGGCTGTAGTGCCCACAGATATAGTTCTCGGCCAGGAGCCCAAGAACTTGGTCCAGCTCCCACTGCTGGAGGCTTTGCTGAGCTTCCATCAGTCATACTTGAGCATGTTTCTAATTTGTGGTGGTAGACTTTTCTCAGATTGAAGTGATTGCTGCTCTCTAGGATGTCTTGCCTGCAACTGTGTTTTAACTGGACTTGCTTTTCATTCCAGGATTAATTTTTCTCCGTCTCTATTTACATGGTGATAAGAAGTGCTAAGCCCACTCTGTCAGTCTGGACTGATGAATCTGAGGAGTAGAACAGGTAATTTCTAATTTGGCTTGTAGCTTTTGGTGACTCAAGCAGTAAGAACCACTCCCTCCCCATGGAGTGCATTCATATTTTGGAACAAAAGAATCCATACAGTTTCTTCTGCCCAGGTCGTCTGCAGGGAGGGAGATCCTTGCCCTGGAGCAGGGAAGGAAGGATAAAATTTTGTAGCTTTTACTGTGAGCAGCATCTTTGGTGTCCTGTCAGTTGTGGGTGGTTTTATTTTGTGCTCCTTGTATAGCCGCCAAGTTGTTTGAGCTTGGAGTAGTCTCAAAACAGAAAAAATCTTTTGGATGTACCTATTGAAAAATGCTCCTTGGGTGCTGGGCAACGTGGGAGGGGTTTGCAGGGAAAGTGCTCGCTAGAGGTGGAGGCAGATTGGTGCTGATGCTGGTTAGGGTGTGGTTTCCTTTTTGGAGGTCTCTGAGGGAGGTAAAACCCAGCAGAGCTGACCCAGGCGACGCAGCATGGAGTGACGGCAGCTGTCTCACCTGCACCCGCCTGGCTTCCCGCCCCTCGGACTTAGCTCATCTGAGTCACAGAAAGCAAAGCACCAGTGAAGAAGTTACACTTGTGTTGATTTTTCCATCATTTAATGGGGCTCGAGAGCACTGTGTCCTTACAGGAAGTTGTTGCCAACTGTTCTCCTTACCTGTGCTGCAAGAACAGGTAAGGCGAAGGCAGCAGCTCAAAATGGCTGTTCTGATGTAGGAACATATAGAATCCGGGGAACCCAGGTCACATTCCCTTCTTTTCCTTGCTTAGTGCCAGGTGAGGAAATTTTAATTTGAAGTCTTGGGTGTGAACCCCAATGCTAGGACGCAGCTCAGATGATGGGGGGGGAAGTCCACAGGCTCAAGCAGCAGTCATTGGCTGCAGGATGCTTTGGATGAACCTGTCTACCATATCATCTCTTAGATATCCTGACAGTACCCTGCTTGGCCTAATACTAATCCTTTAGGGGATTAGCACAGTTTCTTTCTTTCTCCTATGTCCTTCCACTGGGAAAGAAGTCTCAGATGTATTTCAAGCAGTGCAGTGCTTGAAATCAACTGGCAGCCTGTGATTTCCCAAAACAGGGCCAGGCGAGGTGCTGCCTGGTACAGACATCAGTGTCAAATCGGCTCTCACATTTGCAGGGAAGATGCTGACTCCTGTGCAGAGTGAAGTGCTTCAGCAGGATTCCCTATCCTGGTGCAGAGGGGAGTACAAAGGCAGGTTGAAGGGCTGCTGGCTTGCAGCTCTTTCCCTCCAGGGTCGTGGTTATTGTAGTTGTATGGGAGTGTAGCTAAACGGCTTCACTCCTCAAGCCTCAGTAGCTGACCGAGCAAGCAAGGAAGTACATAACAAGAGTGAAGTTTGGGAAAGGGAAGATTGAAACATCCTGGAGGCTTTAAAGTACAAACCAGTAAGCTCCATATTTTGATATTCTTAGCAAGATCAGGAAATATATTTCGGTAAGTATTTCTGTCTTTTCCTTCCAGAGCCCTGTGTTGTGTAAACGAACTGATGGATGAAGATGAGAAGGACAGGGCAAAGAGGTATGTCAGGATTCATGCCTGGAGGAGAACTGTAAATGCTGTGTTGTCCAGTGCTTGACAAAGGACTTGACAGTACTGATGTCAAAGCCCCCTGCAGTTTACACCACATAATTAAGTCACCATTCTCAGACTTCTCATAGTGTTTGCCCACTCCTACCATGGGTTAATCAACTGAGTGGTCCTTAAATTACATTGTTGTGCCCTTAGGATCTCACGTTATCCCATGATAAATATTTATTATCTTGATGCAGGACTTCTGACCTGAGATTTTATTGGCATCAAGCAGTACTACCCACCTGGGATATAAACTTAGGGAGTAGTCCTGCTTTAGCACGGGTATGAGTTAGTCTCCCATCAGAGAAGCATTTGGCTCAGTTCTAATTAGTCATCATACACAAGTGCCAAAACAGAGATGGCTGTGAACGTAAATGCTGGATCTGAGAACCTCCAAATGCCAACTAGAATATGAATGGAAATGCTTTCTGCATACCAAACTCAACCTAGATCACAGGAAGCATGTATCATCATTAATACACTTGTAAAGCAAATTAATTACTCCTGCAAGATGTTGTATGAAAATAGGGTTCTCTCAGATACGAGCATTGGAAAGAACACTGAATGGATTTGCTTCCTCCTTTATCATTTTTAATGGAAGGGAAAGCCCTAATGAAACATTCTTAAATTGTATTAATGTGAGCTGGAAACTAGTGTTTCTGGCTGGAATCTGTGTTTCTGCAGCTAGACTCGACACAGTGTTTTGCAGGGACAGGGCAGTTTGCCTCACCCTGGTTCGAGCTGCAGCTCTTTCATTCTGCTTAGTGGCATTTATGTTCCTGTCGCTCAGGGCATCACGCAACAAATCTGAAAAGAAGAGGAGGGACCAGTTCAATGTCCTCATTAAAGAGCTTTGCACGATGCTGCAGGGCCATGGCCACCCTCTCAAGATGGACAAGTCCACAATACTGCAGAGGACCATCGACTTCCTACAGAAACAGAAAGGTACTGGAGGCTGCTGGCTCTGCATTTGCCCAGCAGACACTGAGTTTCCACTCAGAAAAGGAAAACTCTTTTTCTCAAGCATCTCAGACCTCCAGAGAGAGGCATGAGCCTAAGTGAGGGGCAGAATAAGGCACAGGAGTTGGCCTCAGGAAATGGGCTAAATTGCTGACCAGTTAAATGCAGATAGATTTGAAAAGATTCTCTTTAATGCAGAGACATCTTTTCCATCAATGGTCTCCACATCCCCTGGCCTGCTTTGCACACTCAAACAGAGCATAGGGAAGGAAAAACTGAGGAACAGCACCCACTACAAAAGCGAGGGGAAAGAGGATTCTATGCCATGCTCCCAGGTCTCCTGGATTAGGAGATGACTGGGTGCAGCCTTTCCTGCTGCCTGGGCACTCCTGAGAGCCTTACTGAAACAGCTCCAGAGTCACAGACACCCCTTGCTCACAGGAATGCTCTACTGCTCTGAAATTAGTCCACTGACCATAATTTTTGAAGGATATATTCAGACTACCCGAAATGTCTTCATTTCCCTTTCTTGATTTCTAATGTATTTGTATTGTGATGGCATAGAAAACGACTGTTGCATGCAAGAAGGGTTTGTGTGAAGATCTGTGGATGATTCCTCTGAAAGCCCTCTTTAAAGAAATCTAGTGTTACTTGAAAAGGAAAAAAAAATCTAAGTAGCATGAGTCATGTTGCTTTTTTGATGTTTTCTCTTTAAGAAATCACAGCACAGACAGAAGCCTGTGAGATTAGACAAGACTGGAAGCCTTCATTTCTTAGCAACGAGGAGTTCACCCAGTTGATGTTAGAGGTAAGAAGAAATTAAAGCTGCACAGATTAGTGAGAAGCAATCAGTTCAGTGGAGTAGTTCAGAGATGCACAGTTCCTTTTCACCTGTAGGTCCCAATGCTAATGATTTCTACTCTGCTGGCACATACAATACAAATCTGACAGAGACCAGTGTGCTAAATGTGCTTTGCAGACACAGAATTAAAAATATGATTGCTTCCCCTGAAAGATAAACGGCTTTTCATTTAGGAATGGAGTCTGATTTGGCCCAGTTTTGGCCTGGTGAGAGAGGAAAAAGAGAATTTCCCATCTCAGAAGAGCTGCTAGAGCTAGCAGTTTTAGGGAAAACTTGAAAGGACCTGAAAAAAGCAGAGCAGCTCTCTTCCTCCCACATCCCATTAGCCAGGCAGCTTCAGCTCTGCTGCCTCTGCAGCTGCTTGCTGTGAGCTGCTGTACTTGTGATGCGAGTGCTGTCTCTTGTGCTTGGATTGCTTGGATTGCCTTTAAGTGCATTCAGGAGAACAGCTCCGATACTCCCACCTCTAAAATGCTTCACTGGTCTAGAAACACCCCCCAAGCCTGCATTTCTCCTTTCTTAAGGCTGTGGCTCTGGGTCTGTGCTCGTGCTCCTCTGGCAAGGACATCTCCTACCCTGTGTGGGCAGCTGCTGCTCTTTGCCCCACCAAAATAAGGGTGTATGCTGGGCTGAACTGGGAGGTGCTGCAGTGTCTTAGTTACTCCTTTTCATCAGGATGTCATGACTCACCTCCCTGGAAAAGTCTGTTCATTCTTTCTGGGAATCTCTCTCACCAAACAAGCTGCTTGTTCCAGCTGAATCAAAACAAATTCCCCCCTTAGATTGCAAAGTGGCGGGGAGAGCGAGCCCTTTAATAATTGCTGGCTTGCTGGACTTTGTTAGACTTACCCAGTTAAGCAGTTTGCTTGAAGTCACTGTTTTTTCTCCCAGAGAGGACTTATTTTGAGCAAAGGCAGTGAGGTGGGGGCAGATGGTGAGTGCTGTATCTTTGGCTCCCTGTATCCAAGGTGCAGAGCAACCTAACAGTGTCTTTAGAAGAGCTGGCTTTGTGCACGGTGCTGGCCAGCTATTAAACCTCCCAGATCTTGATGTTAAAGAAGAATAGGGACAGACACTGAGTAAATGGTACAAGGAGATGTTGTGAAGAACAGGGAGAACACTCAAGGAGGAAAGCACAGGCAGTGACTTAAAAGGGACAGAGAGCTTTGACTCTGGGACAGAAATCATTGCGAACATGAAAGGGGAACAAAACAAGCCTTAAAATTGTTTTGTCACTAGCCTTACAAACCAGTACTTTAATCAAAATAAATAAGGCTTTAAATCTTCTCTATGTTGTCCATAAATTGCTAAAAATAAATCATTGTATCAATTTACTATCTCTCCTCATCCATCCATCCATCCATCCATCCACCCATCCATCCACAGTGCTGGGTTTGCTGTGATGATATCTACCATCTCCTTACGCACTGAGTTTGTTAACTCAGTTGTGTAACTCAGAACACATAATGAAGCGACTGAAGTCACTGGGATTGTGTGGGTGTCGAAATTCTAAGCATCCCTGTTTTGCTTCATGTTAAATAATTGCTCACTGGGTGAAAAATACAAGTCAATTTAACAATAATGAGCAAATAAGAATATAAGAAGAATGTTGAATTAGACGGCATGTATAATTTTTGGTTTCCCACATTGAACTATCATTTCCATGATTAGCTTCTGCTAAATTTAGGCTGTTAGAAGCATCACTAAAGAATCAATTAGTCTATTATATTCTAAGTTGTTACCTTGCATAATTATTTTTTTTCTTCTTTTTTGTCTGTCTATTATCATTAGGCACTGGATGGCTTTCTCATTGCTCTTACCACTGATGGGATTATTATTTATGTATCTGATAGTGTTTCATCTCTGCTCGGACACTTACCGGTAAGTTCTGACCACTCAACATGAAGCTCATTCCCCTCCTTGGTGCAACCTGTCATTGCAGGCCTGGGGATTGATTTTGTCCCACCAAAGAGGCAACTGACTGGTGTGGGGGTTAACCAACAAACTGTTAGGTAGTTTCTCAAGCTTCCTGTGAATAATAGATTCTCTCTCAGGGTCTGTGAGTTATCTAAAAAAAAATCAGCTGTGCAAAATCACTGTACCCGTAGCTCATCACTTGGCTGCACATCTAAAAGATGGTCTGGGAGGTGTCCAGCCAGGTACATTGAAAATGTTATGTTTGTGAAATCGGTGCTGAAGGTCTTTTTAGATAATGTAAATATTATTTCAGGACTAAATCTATGCTCTTCTGATGACATTGGGTTTTCCTACTTCTATCCCGTAGTCTTGAGTAACAAATGTGTGGCCTCAGAGTTTTCTGGGAGAATTTCTAGAAACCAGTTAGCTGTCAGGTGCATAAATTTCAGCTTGGCCCCTCAAAAACATTTTTCTCTTTATCTGGTGCCAAGCATGAGGCACCAACAATTTGAGCACATGGTTAGCTGAATGTCCTGGTCTGCAAAGAACAAATCCACGCTGACATTTTGGTAGAACCCCTTTAGTCAGGATGTGTGGGTTGATCAGCACTGAATCACTTGCAGGTTAAGCTGATTTTGCCAGATGTTCAGCCTAGAAGACAAATAGAGGATGTGAGGAGGAGCTCTCTCACTTCTGTCATGCTTCCAAATGAAAATGCTTCAAATTTTCATTTTGAAATGATACTTATCATCATGTTACATTCCTGTGGTACCAGGGTTTCTTCTCCTACTTGCATCTCCCTGAACTGAGGGGGCAAACTCTGGGACTTGTTCAACATTTTAGAAATAGATATTAACCCTGGGGTAAAATAACCTAAGGGCTGTGTTCTGCCCTAGATCCATCTGCAGATTGACTGGGCTTCCTTGTCTTAGGCATCAGCTAGACCAGGAGTGTCTGTGCTCTGCTGTGGGATGAAAAGGTGTGTGGTTGTGTCAGGCTGTACTGCTGAACATGACAAAGCATTCTTTTGTATCAGTCAGATTTGGTGGACCAAAATATATTAAACTTTCTGCCTGAGCGGGAACAGAGCGAAGTGTACAAGCTCCTTTCTCCACATGTGCTCATGACAGATCCTGTTGCAGCTGATTTTCTAAATGGTAAGCTCTGCTCTTGTCTGTCGGTCAGGGAAGTTTGCCAAAGATGAACAGCTCCCAGGGGAGCCTGCACAGGGTTCTCCAGCTATTTAATTCTTCTGCCTGCCACTGCTGTTTTGCTGCATTTGTGGGTTTTAGTGCACCACATCATCTAATGTTCCTATGTGTTCCCAGTACTTGCTCTTTGATTTGGACAGTCTTTGTTTTGCTGTCTGCTTTGTCCCATGGGACAGTGAAGTTGCCCTCACTAGATGTTTTTCCTCAGGTGGGACTGAACCTGAGGAAGGAGTGAGGGCTTAGGGAAAGGAAAATGGTTGGAGAAATCTCACAGGGTTTTGGCAGAGCCTGTGTTCCTTAGGAAGCTTGCATGTCTCAGGGCACAAGAGAAACTCTAATGTAACTTAAGCATCAGCCTTCCTATCTGAACAGTCCATCCAGATCTGTATTGCTGGCTGCTGTCCCACGCTCCAGAATGTCTGTTTCTCCTAGAAAACATCCCCAGCACCAGAGCAGGCAGCAGCATCTTCCTGTCATCCACATTTTACCAAGCCTGTGTTGGCATCCCCCTTTCCCAGTGGGTTCACCATGGCTGAGCAGGACTGGTGCCCCGTGAGCATCAGTGGGAAGTTGTGCTGCTGATGCTCTGCCCTGAGGGTGGTTTCCCCCTGGCTGAAGGCCGTGTGGTCTAATCCATAGAGTTCAGACTTGGGGCAGAAAACTGGATGAGAGCTTGGCACGGTGCCCTCCACTCTTAATGGAGAGGCTGAGGGTGAGTTCAGTGCCCTTTGGATCTGGGTCCTATTGAGCAGAGCCAGAGCACAGTGCTGCAATGGCATGTAACTGCTTTGCATGAAATTCTGCAAGCTATGAAGTCAGGGGAAAATCCCCCTGACTGGTGTAGCCAGGGCTTCACACCCAGAGTACTGGAGTGACTACAAAGCCACGGGAGAAAGGGTGAGAATACATTTCCTTAAGCAGAACCAGCTGATAATTGCTCCTAGTATTTATATATTTACTTTGGGGTTTCAAGAGCATCCCAGCAGGGTTGGTGTAAGCACCTAGATAAATTCAGTATGTGAGTGTGCTAAAGTGCAGACTTCTAATAACATTGCCTGTGTCTCTCTCTCTTTCTCTCATTTCAGCAGAAAAACAAATAGAGTTTTGCTGCCATTTAGCAAGAGGCAGTTTAGATCCAAATGAACCCCTGATGTATGAATATGTGAAATTTGTAGTGGATTTTAAATATTTTACTCATGGTAAGTTACTGCTCCAGCCTACCTTCTTCACCTCTTTCCTTTAAATTGTGTCCTGATCTGTAGCATCCTAAAGACCTTGTTTCAGCTGAAAATGCCCTGTAATTGTCAGGGATGAAATGAGCTGTGGATATATTGAATATGTTTTTGATACAAAAGTGGTGATGAGGCTGTAGATCAGAGGAGTGCACTCTCCTGCATGCTGTGCCTAAAGCTGATACCAGACTGATAACGCCTCCAGTTGACCCACTGCCAATTGCAAAGCAGCCTACTCATTCAAATAACCAGTAAAACATACTGTTCTGTTTCACTCGTGGCACTGAAATGACACTTTACAAAGATTAAATAGTTTGATATACCTGTAAAATCCTGAATCTTGCAAATGGTGACCTGGAGAAAGGCTGACAGGTAGACTGCAGCTGCACACTCTGAGCTGCTCAGAGCTGGGTTACAAAGCTCCCCTGCAAGCCAGGGATAGGTGGTTATACAGCCCTGTAACTTGGAGCCTAAAGGGTCATGCTTTACATAACGTCAGCGTGTATCAGTGTGGCATCACTTTGTGGGTAGGAGGAGTTGGTTGCTGGGGTGTCATCAGTCACTGTACCTGTCTTGACATGAAAAGAAAGCTCTCCTTCCTCTTCTTCTTAAATAAATTGTCTGGTTGTGTCTAGTGCCTACACCCTCCTGTAATGGCTTTGAGTCAGCTATTGCACGAGCTTTCAGGTCAGCCACGGAGGAGCAGATTTGCCTCGTCGCGACTGTTCGTCTCGTCACGCCGCAGTTCTTAAAGGTGAGAGCCCTGTGCCCGCCTCTGCCCTCTGTGTGGGGCTCAGCTGGTGCCCGCCAGTGGAGCTGCCGTGGGCACTCCATGGGTGTGTGGGAGCCGGGCTGCAGCAGCCCCTCGGGGAGCAGCACGGGGTGTCTGTGCAGGGATTCAGTAAAGAGAGGACACCGCTGTGCTTGGGAGTGTATTTTGGAAAGGTGAGGAATGAAGCGGGAGCTGCTTTTGAGAAGAGCTGGTTGTGCGATGGGATGTCCCAACGCAAGCACCAAGATGAGGTGAGCTTGGGAATTTGCAACCTTCAAAGGCGTGCATCCCGCCACCCTTGGTGTAAGGAAGCCACCTGCACCTTGAAACAGTGTGTCATGGTTGAAACCACGTTTCCTGGGCTCTTTCTGCTAATCTGTAAGTGTCCCGTGGTGCAATGCAGTTACGACAGGGATAACGACCGTAGGTGCTGCTTGCTCAGGAGGGCATCAGCCAGCTCCGTTATCCATATTCACATGCCAATATTTGCAAAAAACTGGGGAATTTTGCCTACAGAGTGCTAGATGAGACCCTTGGACTATATATCCTAGCTCTGAAATTCAGCTCAGGGTAAATTATTCAGCCACTTTTCATCAGTTCGTGCATCCATAAAACAAGGCTTATGTATTCCTTAGAGGAAAATAAGTCAAGGACTTTATGAGCACTGCATTTTGCTATGGTTTATTATATCAACAGGATGCATCCTTGGTCTTGATAGCAGGCTCCTTTTGTCACTTCACAGAATTAAATGTCTCAATGTGCCAACTGTTTTGCAGGAGCTCTGCAACGTTGAAGAGCCATGTGAAGAATTTACATCGAGGCATAGTTTAGAATGGAAGTTTTTATTCTTGGACCACAGGTAAGAGATTTGGGTTTAATCACAGAAGAATAAATAAACTGTAGTTTAAAAATAGGAAACTTTTTGTGTAGCTTTTGCCAGAGATCCCAAGAGGAATAGCTCTAACTAAGTGCGACTGAGTAAGTAACACTATTGTGAACTTACTAGGCATCCTTAAGTGCTTCACTCTTTTCCATATTTTAGGCAGGTAAGAAACTGTATAAAATGATGGAAAACATCTAGAAAAATGTCTAACTTCACCAGGATAATAAGTCATTGAAACTGAGCAATGTCAGTCCTGTTCCCTGTATGGGTTTAGTTCTTTTGTTCTACCACTACATCTTCCAGGCATCCTTCTAAGTCTTTTGTGGTGTCAATAAATTTTTGATTTTTCGCCTTGAGAAATGATGGCATTTATGAAAATAAAAGAAAAAACAGCAGATTCTAAGATTTAATTTATATTAGTTTTTGACAATGCCATATGGTGGGCTAGGATTCAGCTTGGTGAATGAAACAGACTGGAACTGCTTTATTAAGCTGATTAATATAGGATTCATTTTCTTCAAAAGAAGCTAGAGGGTTTTATTCACTCTTTTACTTCTCTTTATTTGACATGTATGCATAAGCACGTTGCAAAATCCTACCCTTTCCACTATCCCTCGCCTCATGAGCTGTGCAAAGATAGTAATTACTAGAAATAGAAGACTAGTAAATAAGGCTGTAAGGAAAAAATATCTATGAGGAAAAAACCTAAATATCATCTGCACATTTAGAGCAAGAAAGAGAGAGAGCAAATATAAATTATTATTAATTTATAACTTATTAATTTATTAATTTTATAACTTTCATTTGTGTAATACACAAGATGTGTCCCTCACACATCATATTTTAAAGCATGGAGGAACTGGCCCTGTGACAGCCCTACAGTTGATGCTGTGTGGTTTGAGACAGTCAGATCATTACTGGTGTATGGAAATCTCACTGGAGTGGCTTTGTTGGACTTTAATTGGCCTGTCCAATAATGCATGTTTTCAGAATCAGCTGAATTAATGTTAAAGATGGTAAAAGAGCCCTAAGCCCCTTACCTCACTGGTGGAGTGAGCTGCTGTGTCCCAGCAGCTCCTGTGAATAAGGTGAGCAGGAACTACTTTGAAACCTGACAAAGAGTCTTCTGATGAACCTGGGTTATGACTCAGAGAGGAATCTCCGTGCTGGGTGCTTGCAGCCACTCCAGTCCCACTGATATCCCTGGCGAGGAAACCATTGTCACTGAGAGGAAATTAAGCTGATGCAGATGCTGAGGCAGAGCTTGTGACAGCCCCAGATGTAAGCAGTGAGCCCAAACCCAAGAATGAGCATGAGATCGTGGGGGTTGTCTCATTTAATCATTGATTCAAACTGCTCTCCAGTACAGTCTGCAGGGTGCTGTGAAATGTTGCTCTTTCTTGCTTATTTGCATCAACACAGGCTGCCTGATGCTGAGATATGCCATCAGCAGGGGCAGAGGGTTCCCAGCAGGAGCAGGAACCGGGACCTTTCCTATCATGATCACAACTTAAAACAGAGTAAAGATAGATAGTGCAAAAAGGATTCCATAGATCTGGATAAACATGAGAGAAACAGGAAAAATCTGTATTCTGGGTCTATCTGTAAATATGTGTAGAGGAAGAAAGCCTGTCAGCTTTGATAATGATCTATTCCTCTTCTGCACTGTGGTACTGTTTCTATTTTCCCTTCATTTATTAGAAGAGTGCATCTGAAAGGCTCTCTGAAGACTGTGCATTCCCATTTGCACAGCGAGTTGCAGGTCTCAAGGCTGGAACTTAAGCTAACAAAACACTTTTAAATTGCTCCACAGGCAAGGCAGCTCATTGTCAATGAGAGATGACAGATGAGGAACATTTTGTGGTTGCTTTCTCATACAAAGAGCCCTGGCAATATTCAGGAAAGCATAATACTTTCCTGATCAGCTTAAGTGTTTATCTGATGTGCATCTCAAAGACATTATAGTCTTGAATAGAAGTATGTCATTAAAAATAGGAGAGACAGTGATGCATTCTGCCAAAGTGACAGCAAGGAAGGACACTTTCATAAATACTCATATTATCATCGTTAACAGAAATCTGGGTCACGTGAGGGAAAGGAACACAGTGCTCTATGAAAAGTTACTTGAATAAATAAAGCTGCATTGTGGCAGAGACCACTGTGTACTCAGCACACTCTGTTTCAAGAGGTTTGCTGTTGAGAGGAGAACCGGCTTTCCCAGCTAACCCCTTGTGCTGGGACTCAGGAGCTCCTGCTCACACCCTGATCCTCCAGGGACTGCTGTTGAGCAGACCCCTAGCTGTCCTCTTTTTCCTCCCATTTCCCATCTGGTGCCAGCCTGCCTGCAACTGTGGGGAAGAGGGAGGTTATAGACCTGCCTGGGCTCTCTTTAGTTGACTAATCTGCATGCACTGTGTCTCTCAAGAGTGCAAATGAGAGCTGAGTGCCTTAGCCAAGAGAGAACTTCCCATGTTAATAACCAAGGAACTCAGGACTGATCCATCCAAATCCAAATGTACTACATTTAAATCACTTTTTGCTTCTATTCTTAGCCACTTTCTGACACTCACCTTCCTTAAGAGCACTCAGTATACCAAGAGAAAGGCAGCGGGGGAGGCAGGTTTGATAAGGTACCATCCCCTTCAGCCTGCCCTATTTTGGGTCGTTAACCATTTCACCAACACACCACCACCTTATTGCTACGAAAAACGCTGATATTGGCAGGTGAGCCCCACACTATCAGCACATCCTGCAGCCAGAACAAACAGGTGGAGCCACGTTAGCACAGGTCCTGCCTCACTGAGGGAGTGTGGAGCTTGAGCTGGTGCGAGCAGGAGTGTACCTGAGTGCTGGAGGAGGGAGGGTGGCATGCTGACATGGGGAGGAGAGACAGAAACAGTGGTTTTCTCCTCACATTTCAGTGTTGTTTCATAGTCATAAACTATCAGGCTCCAGTGAAGGCTGTGCACATGCTCTGTGTTGTTAGGACACTTCTTTGAAAAAACCAAAACTCATATTTTGCCTAGAAAATGGAAAATCTAGAAATGACAGCACAGTAATGAAGTAAGTCACTGCAATGTGCCTACCCAAATACTTCATTGATTCCTTATCTACCTGCCAAAGCAAAAGCAGTCCTAAATCTGCCCCATACCTATTGCTATCAATACTACCAGTATAGGAAGTTTTGCTGGCTATAATTTCCTACATTTTTCCGTGAGAGCCATTGCTTTTTCTTTTCCCCAAACTGGTCCTGACACACGCTGCAGCTTCCCACTTGCTCTTTCTTCTCCAGTTCCTACCAGAGATGACATTTACATCCAACCTACTGGATAATTTTACTCCAGCTCCAAGTTGTTGTGCACAGGAGCAGCCGTAGCGTTTCTCAAGCTGCGTGTCTCACAAGCATCCTTAATGAATTGAGTCACTCACATACGTACATGCCTTTCTCTACACCCACGTAATGAATAGGCTGTGAAACAGTAAACACACACCTTTTCATTTTCTCAATTTTTACCTCTCCCTCGCTGTGGTTTTTTTTTTGTTTGTTTTGTTAGTATATGAAGATACCTTTTTGCGTATGTGAAAAACCATTCCTGATTTCCCTGCCGACTGAACGAATGAGGTTTTTGTTGCTGGTGTCACAGCCTATCTGCCAGATGTCAAACTATCAGGTTTTGTGCTCATTCCCTGCCCTTTGCTTCCTTTCTAGGGCTCCACCTATTATAGGATATTTACCCTTTGAGGTTCTGGGAACGTCAGGGTATGATTACTACCACGCAGATGACCTGGAGCTTCTTGCAAGGTGCCATGAACACTGTAAGTTCCCCTCCCTCTGCAGCCTGCCTGCCTTTGATCTCATTTGTCACTTGTGCAAAACCCTTTACTGTCATCACAAAAGTCATCTGCTTTGGGGGCAAGAGGGAATTCTCTCTTCCCTTGACAGACTGTCACAGCTGGCGCTTACCTGAGAGGTTGAAATCTGCAGAATTCACTCAGATCAGGAACTGTTTGTGCAGGTTTCCTAAATTGGCAGATATCTTGTCTGAGCACACGTTGTCTGAGATTAATAGATTGGAAGTCACAACTTTCCCCCTTCTGCCCCCAGTTTGTGAGGGCAGCCCCAAATTCTGTGGGTTTTGTTGATTGTCACAGTTCTTGCTGTTCACCCTGGGCTCCAGAACCAGCCATGGGGCTCAGCTCACCAAAATGCCTTCTGAGAGCAACATTTGGTTCACTTACCTGTGCAATTAGATGTTGTGAACCTCACTTACTCATCAGTAAAATGCTTCTGGAGACTCAGAATTTTTTTAAAATCCAGAAGTACCGAATACAGTTTCCCTGTGGGTAAAGATGCCTCATGTTTGGTCGGCCTGAAAGTAAAGCAGCAAAACAGAAGAGTCCAGTTCAGGCTGATGAATGAACACCAAAGAGGTGTTGAGTTCACCTTTGTGCAAAGAGAAATAGTGTGACCCCTGGGAGCCAGGGCACAGGGAGAACTTCGCTTGAGTACTGCAACAGTGCAGCCTGCTGAAGGCTGGAGCTGATGTGAGGGAGGGCAAAAGGTGTCTGCACATATGGTCTACTCTTAATCAGTGTGCTGTTCCTACCAGATGTGAGATGCCTTACTCCTGAGTTCATGATTTTCCCATTTTATTAGGTGCATTTCAGACTACTGAGCCAGAATTATGTCTGTCCTCCGGTGGCTTTGCATTGCCAGGCACTGCAATAAAAAATTACTATATACTTTGTATAATGCATCTGGGTAATCAGATATTTTGCTGAGAAATATTACTTACAGGTTTCCTGTGGGAAAAATGTCTGTTGGTCTCTCTGTTATCTCTGCTTGAAAGGAGAGTGTTTTGTCAAAAAGGAAAGAAGGACACCCCAGAGAGTGGAGCAAGTGGGATGCTGTAATTACTCTGAGATGCAGAGCAGTGCAAAGCAGGGACCAAGAAACTCCACAGCCCCCCAGCCCACTGGAGTGAGACAAGCTGCTTCCTCTCTGAGTTGCAAATCACCCCCAATCTCTGCCACTCTCAGTTAAACTGTTAAAACTCCACTATCTTATCGTTTATTGGGATTTTGACTTCTTCAGTGTCTGAAATGCGTTCTCATGTACATGTGGAAGGCAAATACTTTAATTAGTGTTATTTATGCTTATTTCAGGGGAGCCCATGGATAAGTTATAAGTATGTAGTTAGTGATACAGTTATACCAGTTGTGAGAGCAATGACAAAATACCAAAGGGCACTCCTGAAAGTCAGCAGAAAAGGACCCAAACAAAAGCTGAGTACGTGGTTGCGTATCATCTGTCATGTTTATAAAGCTCAAGAGTTATTTTGGCACTGACACAGTCTGTGGGAAGTGTGTGGGACCCGATGGTTTTTCTAATCACCTTTGCACCAGGAAATCCCTGTTTGCTACAAATTGCTTTCTTTTTTTGTTAAACAGTGATGCAGTTTGGAAAAGGAAAGTCCTGTTACTATCGGTTCCTGACCAAAGGCCAGCAGTGGATATGGCTGCAGACACACTACTACATCACCTACCACCAGTGGAATTCCAAGCCCGAGTTCATCGTTTGCACTCACCTGGTAGTTAGGTAGGAGCAAGCCCCAAACCCTTCCCAGATTATGTCTCGGTGTTCGGCCATTACTTTTTCTAGTTCTGTTTTATGTTAACCAAATATTTGCTGTGCCTACTGACACGCTAAGATGGTATGTAATTCCGTAAAACTCTAATGACAGGGAACATGTTTTTTAATTACTCTTTTTCCTTTTTCACCAACCGGGCCAAAAACCTGGAAGCCATTGTTGGCCAAGTCTACGACCTGTAACATTCCCCTTTTATCTCTAGTGATGACATGGCCATTGAAAGAATGTTAAGAATGAGGTGGCTTTATGGCCATGAATGGGATCATATATCTCCCACAAAACGTTTTGATCAGACTTTTAAATATTTATGACTTGAAGTTAGCTGCTGGCTTGCAAGCCTTATTCCTCACCCCAAATCCAGCACAAGATCCTCCCCTAGTGGAAAGCTGCTTACACTGACTTCCAGTGCCGTGCTGGAAGGCAGTGCATGTGTGGAATGTTCTGTGATATGCACATTCTGGAGAGGTATCTGCTTTATTACCACTGCCATCTCAAAAAAGACTGTGTTCAGAGTGAGAATATATTCACTGAAGGGCTTGAAAAAATAGTGACACACTGGTTTGCCCTATTAACTTGAGCAGATTTATTGCTCCCCATGTATTTCTTTATTGTCAAGAATTAATTTGTGATATTTTTATGGTCCCCCTCTTTTTCCTGTCAAACATCTGGAAAAGCAAACATTAGTAAACTGGAAATACATGGAACTGTTGGAGTGAGTCAGAGAAGGGCCATGAAGATGGTCAGAGGGCTGGAGCATGTCTCCTGTGAAGACAGGCTGAGAGAGTTGTGGCTGTTCAACCTGGAGAAGGGAAGGTTCTAGAGAGACCTTTGAGCCCCTTCCAGTATCTAATAAGCACTCAGAGTCTTTAAAACATCCTCTCTGTTTTATTCCAGTGGTGAATCGTGGCATTGTTTAGTGTACATACTTTATTTTTTAAGAGGGAAAAAAGTAAGGAAAGCAAATATGCACTTTTCCAGGCACATTCCTGGGAATTCCTGCACTTTGCATTGCACCTGGGCAGCTGCTGGTTTGTATTTGGAGCTTCCAGTGGAGTGCAGAGTGTTCACTCTGATGCAGCACATTGTGTGCACCCTCAGAAAGAGGGAGCTGAGTTCCTCCTTCCCAAGGCCCTGGCATAGGGATCACTGAGCTACTGTATCACATGGAAAAAAATTGATTCTTGGTCATCATGAGGTTGGACAATGAATGTACTCTTGTTATGGGAGTTTACCTGCACAGAAGCTGTGAGATCATTTTTCTGCCTGATTATGGAAAATGGGAAACTCCTTTATTAGGAAAATTGTACTGAGGACAAAGACACCCATTTTGTCTTCAACAGCCAAGTGCACTTTTCTTTTAGATTAGTTTCACTTGAAGGTATCCAGGGCCAAAATTTGCAAAGGAACATCTGCTTTTGTGCTTGGAATGATTAGTGCAATTAATCCTACAGGCTGTACAGTCCTGGGTGCAGTGGGATGGGACACTGCCCTATTTTTTCTGATTTGTGGAATTTCTATATGATGATGTTCCTCTAAGTACATTGTACATTGAGAGAAAGAGTGTATGTGTTGTGCAAAGCTTGGGACTCAGCGTGAAAACTTCACAGCGGCCTGTGTAGTAGGGTACTTACCACAGAGTAAACAATATCTAGATTGAAAAACTGGACTTGAAATGGGGTTTGGGGTTTTTTTGTTTTTTAGTTATGCAGAAGTTCGGGCTGAGAGAAGGCGAGATCTTGGCCTTGAAGAGTCATCAATTGAACTGGCATCCTCTTCTCTAAAGGTACCGTGTCCCTTCACAACTGAGTTTGGTGCTGCACACCCAGCCGGTTGTTTTTCTCTGCAAACAAGGGGTCAGGGAGGTGGAGGACCCCTCCAGTGCTGTCTCTTCCCTGCTGACCATCTCACCACTTGTGCTTTGCTCCCCGCAGAGCCACAGCAGCTACCTGGACGTGGGGCAGTGCGGCAGCAGCCAGGATGCCAGCCGGGAGGGAGTGTCGCTGTCATCCCACAGCTCCCGGCGCTCCTCGCACACCGCCCTCTCCGACTCCACCTGTAGGTGCCAGGGACATCCCAGCATGGGGGCAAGGAGTGGGCTGGAGGACAGAGCAGCCTCCAAAATAGTGGGGCTTGGCTGGAAGTGACCAGGGCGGGGTGGGAGGGAAATGCTCAGCACTGAGACTGGCATACCGTGTCATAGAAATTTATGGTGCAGCAACAGAGCCACGGTGCTGTGCTACTTCTTCCTGCTTAGCCCACTGCCAGTGTGAGAGCAGCTTTCCCTCGGTGTGTCACCAGCTGAGGGTCATGGCTGTTTGCTGTGGCTCAGAGGACAGGAGGTGGCTCTAACTAGCTTGACTGATCCCCCAGCCTCACTGACAAGTTTTCTTTTGGGATAATATAATTTTATTATGGGGTCTCCAGTGCTAAATCCCTGCAGAAGGAGCACAGAAGGATGCCTGCCTTGCTGGCAGCTTCACCCCAGCTCCTGTGAGTGCCACCCCTTCCCTGGGACTGGCAGTGAGGTGATCACAGTGCCCGTGCAGGGCCGTGTGTAGGAAATGACTCGAGGGATTCTTCTTGAAATACTTGCCATGGGGAGAGTGGGAATCTCATCTGGATTCACCCGTGGAGGGCAGACTGAAACGTGGGGGTGGCATCAGAAGGGACCCCAATGAGTCGGGCAGGAAGCCAGAGGGACCTCAAAGGGGCACTTTGGGGACCCGCTTTGGCAGTGCTTGGGTCACTGTTCATCTGCATCTGCAGAGTTCAGGCTCAGCCAGGGTACCCAGGCGCGGGGCTGCTGTGTCATGAACTGTCTCTTTTCCAGCCACGTCATCCATGCGGCGCACGGACACCAGCACTCCCACGCGGCCGTCAGTGCCGGGGGGGCAGGCAGAGAAGGCAGCCCTGCGGCTGGCACCAGTCGGAAGCACTCAGGTCAGTTGGCCTCACAAGCAAAAAGCCTTTCTGAGGCTGTTAAAGAAACCTTGGTCTCTCCCTCAGAGGTGCTGGATCCCCCGCTCTGAGTGTGCTGGGATTTCTCGGGGCTGTGGGGAGCAGCACTGGCTGGCAGAGCCAGTGGAGAGAGGACAGAGGCTCTTCTGCTGCCTCCTTTCAGGATTCATTTTGCTCCTCCAGGCTAAATGGCTTCTTATGCCACCAGCCTGTTTCTCTTGGGGTTTGTACATATGAAATGTCCTTTATCCAAAATGGATGATGACACCAAGGACTTGCAATTAGCAGGGTCATGCAGGAGTTGTCTAATTCCCTGCACTTGTTCATCCCTGGTATGAGCGGGTACAGCACCAGCTTTGAGCTAGAGGTGCTATGGACCTACAGTAAGGCAAAATTTTCATTTCTAGGCCATAGCCACTCCTCAAGCCCCTGGTGAACACCTCCCTCAGCACCCTGTGGCTCAGCTGGCAGTCCCCTCCCAGCACCCTGTGATGGTACGTGGTTTATCTTTGTTAAGTACGCTGGTGTGACCAGTCAGTGGGGCAGCCTTGGTGGCTCTGATTCATTGCCCTCACCTCCTTTGCTGGCTCATCTCAGAGTGAGGGCAAGGATTTTCTGCCCTTTCTGTTGCAGCGTAACTTGGGCCTGACATTTGACAAATACCATTAGCAGCACAACTGAAAGCCCAGCCAGGAGGTGGGGCAAGGGTTTTGGATAACACCCAAAACCAAGAGTGTTATCTGTGTATAGACACTGCAGAAATTTAACAGACCAACAGCTGGAGTGAGGCACTGAGTGTGAGCCAGATGTGCTCCTGCTCTGGAACTACAGTGGTACTTTGGTTAAACATGCAATTGCCATTTTTTTGTCAGCACTGTCTTTTCTATGGCAAAAGCTGAAAAGCAGTTGTTTTTCTGAAGCCAGCATCACTATGAGTGTGAGTAGGTAGGACTGGTCCTACCCTGTGATCCTTTTTCTCTTTTATCTGCAGCCAGTGTACCATTTCGCGACCCAGCTGGGGATGATGCATCAGCTGAAAGAGCAGCTGGAGGAGAGGACTCGCATACTCCAAGCTGACATCAAGACTCAGCAAGAAGAACTCCACGTCATCAAGGAGCAGCTCCAGCTAGTGCAGGACTCCAACCTGCAGGTATTTGCTGTCCTAGGGACTCCCAAACTCACCAACCATTTGCTTTTCCTTTGAGCACAGAGATCAGTAACAAAATTGTGGCAAAAGCATTCGGAAACAAACTTTGGACAAACTGGTAATTTGGTCTCAGGTGTGGGAGTGGTGTCTCCCAAGAGCTGAGTGACATCAATACGTGGCTAAGTATTGAATCAGTAATATTCAGGATTTACAAAAAAACCAATCCCAAACTAATCCAAAGTCCTCTCTGCACAAAAAGCTTGGTGGTTCAGCATCTGATCAGCGCTGCTGGATCCCTTGTGCTGCTCCTGAAAAACACAGCAGGCACAATGGATCTGGAACGGTCATGGCTCTGAATAAATATTTGGCCCAAGCTAACATTTGATTTTCCTTTACTCGTGGTTCACTCTGCCCCTGGATTTAGAGATGCTGCTGCTGCAGTGTTATTTCTTCCAGGCAGTACCAACAACAACTCGTGTGTCTCTTTCACTTAAAGATGCTGATGCAGCAGCCGATCCCCGTCGTCTTTAACAACGTGCAGCACCCGAGTCCCCGGAGGCCACTGCCCCAGGGGACACCCAGGCAGAGCACAGCCAAGAAGTCACAACAGTCAGGTCTTGTGGGGACAAAGCACTACTGCAGCACCCACCTGCCGTCACCGCGCCAGTTCCTCAGGGACCCCCACGGCACGGCCGCCCAGGTCACTGCCCGCTTCCTTGTCTTCATCATTCCCATTCCTGGCTTTTAAATACTTGCCTGCCATGTCCCTCCTCCCCCACCATGGTCTCGTGCATCCCCTCTGTGTTGGTTTTTCTGCACTGCTGGCATTACAGAATTGGTGTTGGGAGTGAGTTGTGAATGATGTCATTCAACTTCAACGGCAAAAATGAAAGCAAGGTAGCTGAAAAGCACTTGAACCTGGGGACTGCTGGAGCCCCCCTGGCGACCCTAGGGAGGAACTGAGTGGGAAGTCTGGGCTCTCAGTCACTTGTGTTTGTGATTGCAGCACAGTGTTTGTTTGTAGCCACTGTTTGTTTGTGGCTTCATAACACAGGAGCGTAGGCATCCTTTTGAAAGATTAATTTTCCTCTGCTCGAAGAGTCTTGGAGGGCAGCTTTGAAAAACGGTTTTGTCATCACTAGACCTAAATCCACTATTAAGATGGTCACTTCTTGGCAAAGACTTGAGTTCTCCAAAAGCAAAACAAGCCAAAACTTCTGCTCTAAAGGACAAAGAGATGCTTTCCTTGGGGACTTTGGATTTACACTTCCCTCTTAAGCTGTTCTCCTCCCCTTCAATCCTTCTGTGCCCTTACCCTTGCACTCTGATTTCTCAAGGGACTGTCTGTCTCTGCTGCTGGCAATGCCAGCACCTGCCCTGCAGGGACAATAAATGCCAATGGGTTGGTTGTCCTGAAAAAATACTGCTGTTCCTACTGCTGTGTTCGGGAACAATGTCTTGCTGTTCCTTCCCCTTTTCCCATCTGCACGTTTTAAGCACTTATTTTAACGTTCTGTTAGGGAGTTTTAAAACTTACATGGGTATCTCTGTTTCAGGTACAGCAGCAGCAGCAGCACCTACTGAGAGGAAGCCAAGGCCAGCAAACGTGTCTGCCAGGGCAGGCAAGCATTTCAGTGCCCCTCTACAACAACCCCATGGTGTTCTCACAAACACACCCCATTGCAGTGGCTGCTCAGATGCCGCCTGACAGCAGCGAGAGGCAACCCCAGTCTGACTACAGCCAGGACAGGAGCCTCAGGTACCCACAGCCCTACCTTCCAAGTAGCTCAGTAACCTCTGGACATCTGCTGCTGTTAGAGAGGGTAAACAGGAAAAACTAGTCTTTCCCAAAACAGTTCTGAAGCTCCAGAGTGTCTTTTCTCCAGCCAGGACAAGTGCCATGGCAAAGCCTTTTTTTTTAATACTGCTGGTAACATCCTATAAAACATGTACAACTGTCCCAAACTATTCAACCACCTTTCAGAGATACAGTGCCTACAGGATCCAGCTGTTCCAAAATATTGTTTAAGGAAACAGGATAAACCATGGAGGCTTCATCATCTATTAAATGTATTTCTTATGTGAAATAATGTAGCAAATTTCAGCTCACCTCTGCAAGTCCGTTAGAATCATAGAATCATGGACAGGTTTGGGTTGGGAGGGACCTTAAAGAGCATGTAGTTCCACTCCTATGCCATGGGCAGGGACACCTTCCACTAGACCAGGTGACTCAGAGCCCTGTCCAGTCTGGCCTCGAACACTTCCAGGAGTAGGGCAGCCACAACTTTCCAGGACCTCACCACTCTTACAGGGAAGAATTTCTTCCTAAGATCTAATCTAACCCTGTCCTCTGTCAATTTAAAGCCATTCTCCCCTTGTCCTGTCACTACATGCCTTTGTAGAAAGCTCCTTTAGGCACTGGAAGGGGCTTGAAGGTCTCCCTGCAACCTTCTCTTCTTGAGGCTGAACAACCCCAACTTCCTCAGCCTGTCTCCATAGGAGAGATGTGATGTGCTAAGAAGCATCCTGTTCCATTAGCTAGTTTTCAAGGTGGTGGTTTGCCTGCTTTCATGGAGAATTTTCAGGGATTTGTTTCTAGAAACTGACAGGAGCTTGAACCTCTCCCTTCCCTGACCATCCTCTGTTTTGTTCCACTGCAGGATGCTGTTGGATCAGTCCATCCAAGCCATGATGCCTGCAGCCAACAGCAGTGGCCAGAGCAGTGCCAGCAGGCAGCAAGGAAAGTGAGTCTTTGCTGGCTCTTTTTTTCCTACAGTGTTTTACCAGGGGCACTTTATGACACTGAAAATAACTTGGAAAAACTTGCACCTGGTCATGCAATCACAAACTGTATCAGTCTGAAATGAAGGAAAAGTTCAGCTGGTTAGGGGAAAAAGTAATGAAAATAATTTTTTAACTACAAAGAACTTTATGATAAATAAAGTGCTTTGGGAAAAAAAAAATCAACTGTTCTCTGGCTTCTGCAAATCATAAAAATGCCTTACCAAGACATGGAGATGTACAGCCTTAAAAACCTTAATTTTCTGCATTTCCAGTCTGTGTTTGGTGGCAGGGGGAAATCTGGGGCCTGTTGTTACCAGGGTCTGTGTGGTTTGACAATCCCTGCTCCAGTCTGGTTCCTGCACCACCTGGGCTCCTCAGTGCCTTGTTCTGGTGGTGGGTCTGGGTTTGGGTTCTTACGCCTGATTTTCCTCCTCGTGGCAGATTCGTTGCGGAGCAGCAGACCCTGCCTCCCCCAGCACAGGTACAGCCAGCTACCTGTAGCACCGTCCGACCTCCAGCCCCACCGCCCATTTTCTCCCCATCTCTGATGATCCCACACACCAGCTTCACATCCCACCAGGCCAGCACACCGGTTCATCTCCACCAGTGGCCACAGCAACAGGTTCAGCAGCACCGTCTCTACCTTCAGGTATTGGAGCACAGGTTTCTGAGGAGGCACAGGGATGGCTTTGGGGTTGGTTGGGGTTTTTGAAGGATGATCAAACTTGGTCAGTGCACTTGCACATCCTCCATTCCCGTTGTGTCTGCACGAAGCCACATGCTCAACCTTTCTAGGCTGACTGCACCTGCTCAAGGCCGTTATTTTGCCACAAACTCAGTTATCACCTAGTGTCCAGGAGAAATATCCAGTTTTTAAAACACAGCTCTGGTGGGAAGCTTGCTGTAAACATGAAACATGATAAGAGAGAAGCTCTTTTCAAAACATGCCTCCTGCTGTTATGTCTCAGCAGAGCAAGGTCTTTATCAGCTGCCATCATGGCTTTCTTTTAATAAATGGGTATTTCACAACACAGATCTCTGGAGAAGGTGATTTTGGTTTTTCAACACTGTTTTCATCAGTGTATGCTGAACCAGTGATGCTGCCAAGGAGAGGGGTTGTTGAAACTAGTCATTAATTATTAACACACTCTCCCAGCCTTGCCTGGTTGTTACAAGTGGCAAGTTACAGTCCTCCAGGCAAAGATGGTAGAACAAAAAGCAGCAGGAGCTGAAAGCAGCCACACAGCAGGACTGGATTTAGAGTGGGAAATGAATTGTTCTTGTCAGCAAATGTGGGCATGAGCCATGCCCACTTTGGGTACGTGTCCTCATAGGCTGCACTGAGGTCCAGAGGACCAGCAAAAGGGATGGCAGAATGATGCTGGGACAGATAAATAGCTCCAGGGCAACAGAAAACCAGGCTTTGGTGTCGCAGTGCCTTTCACAGGGGGTTGACCAGCAAGTCCCAGTATTTGGGATACCGGCCACAGAGTGGCACATGGCCAAGGTCACCCTGCAACCTCTTCATTGGTTGCCTGAAAGTCCTTCCCATGGAAGATGAAAGTTGCACATCCTGCAGATTTTACCATGCATCTAAGTAGCTTTTGAAGGTCTCCATTCCTGCTGGGCCCTCCGTGGGGCTCGTAGGACAGATGGGTTCTGCTTCCTCTCTGTTGTACTGACAGCAGCAGCATCCCAAGGGATACACCTCGTACCCTCAGTGGGTAGAGGTTACCTTTAGGACTTGGTACACACACTCCTGGGTACAACTCTCAGCATTGGCCCTGCAGCAAGAGAGGGAGTGGCTGGATGATGGGGCAGGTCTGATCTCTCAGATTTGTGTCTCCCAACAGATGCAAGGTCCCGAGCTGGTGCCTGGGGGTCCAACGCAGCGCATCTTCCAGCCACCCCACGCTCCACAGCAGAACCCCCTGAGCTACTTCCTCCACCCACAGCAGCAGAGCCACCACACGCAGGGCCAGCCCTGCAACCCGCCTGACCTGCCCGAGATGCAGCTGCCCTGAACGTTGGCTCTGGGAGGCAGGGACCACGTGGCCGCAGCCGCTCAGCACCCCGGGCGCACGCAGAGGAGAGCGCGGTGCCGTCAGAGCACGGGACGGGTGAGGTCGGGCTCCGTGGGAAGGTGGTGGCAGGAGGAACAGTCCCTGATGGGGATGGATGGCTGCAGGAGCACCCCCTCCGTTGGGATTTCCACGCAGCCAGTCCGTGATGCTGCTCCGGCAGCAGTTTGTGCCCTGGCCCAGCACCGCGGTGCAGATGGAGGCAGCGGCTTTCTGGCTGCAGGGAGGTCAGTTATCAGGTCGCCACAAAACTTGGTTTGCAATGGAGAAAACCCTTTTCCATTCAGGACTTCAGTGCTGAAAGTCACTGTGAATTTAAGCCCAGCATTTGAAGCACATAGACAGACTGTACCGGTCCGCAGGATGCCGTTGGATTACCGTGTACATAACTCGTTTTGATGTAGTAAGTCCATTGTGGATTTTTTCCCCCTTTTTTCTATACCTCAGTCCCACAGTTTTTTGTTTTCCAGGAGATTGGATAATGCTGCTAATTTACATAACACCACTTTTGCCTGAATTTCTTACTGTTGTTATACCAGCTCACATCGCAGCTAGTACAATATTTGTCATGTTTTATTTTTGGTTAACAAGTGCAGAGAAATTTGTAGGGTTTTTACTCCCTGTAGCCAAGTATTTTTCAGGTTACAGACAA
Organism: Myiozetetes cayanensis; assembly: GCF_022539395.1. NCBI lineage: Eukaryota > Metazoa > Chordata > Aves > Passeriformes > Tyrannidae > Myiozetetes > Myiozetetes cayanensis. Next base: position 10,929,620 of record NW_026087159.1, on the reverse strand, counting down.
AGAATCCTTACTCCTTCTTTTTCTGTCTGTTTGTTTCATTTCGAGTGCTGTAGTTGTGTATGTTTCTATACATAAAAACAAACAAACATGCATAGACTGGCATATGACAGCAAACTTTCTGGTTTTGCTAGGTCATGTTTCAATTTGGCACACCCAAAATGTACGATCACTACACAAGCGATGTTACAAGCCCGTAGGGTCAGCAATAAATTGTATTTTTGTAAAAATTGTCACTTTTTAACTATAAGTTTATATTTATGAATTGAAAAAGAAGTTTATTCCTCAGTGGGTGTATAGTTAAGTGTCCCTACTGTTTGTGTCTTTCCAAAGGAAAAATGAAAATGTACATTTTCGAGGCGTTAGTAGCTGAGTACTTACTACCTTTGGGCACTGTTAGAGGCCAAATGCAGGAGGTGGGTTTGGCCATTACTTTGCAAAATAGTGGTTATTTAGGACCAGGTCCATCTAGCAGTGAAGCTCCACCTGACAATCAGAGCAAGGTTTAGGGAGGGGTTAATTCCTAAAGTCAGAACCAAGCAAACCTGCTTTTTCTTTTTTTTTCTTTTTTTTTTTTTTTTTTTTTTTGGCATTTGTTTCCTTTTTTATCTTGTGCAAGCTGCTTGCTTGGCTCTTTGCAACATTGCGGCAGGTGGACGCTGGTGTTACTGGTGTTACTGATGGAGGAGCCTTTGGCACTGTGTTTCAAGAAAAAGGGGAAAGTGGGAATGTGTCAAAGCAATAGCTACAGCTAATGGTACCTTGAGCTACCCAATGCCATAAGCACAGATCTGTCTGCAGCTCTATCTGTATATCTGTAGCTGTATCTGTAGCTGTATCTATATATCTGTAGCTGGCTCACTTGCCCCCAGCAGCCACACAATTTCTGTGCTGCAGCACGGTGAGGATTTCTTTAACTTTGGGCCCAGGCTGAGCTTGGGGGGCAGAAGAACACGACTGTTTCAGCCTGGGTGAACAAGGCTATGGCAGCCAGAGACTCCTGGAGAGCTCAGGAGTGAAACAGAAGTGTGACAGCTCTGCCTGGGACAGGATTTTGTCTGCAGCCCCCCTGCTGCTCTCAGACACAGCCTGGACCAGCCCCCTCATTTCAAACCACAACAAGAAATTCTGGCTACAGCAGAGCCACGGGCCAGCCATGGCACTGCTGGTAGTGGGATGTGGAGCACCTGCCTTTCCAGAGCAACCTGGAGCTGAAACAGTAACACCTCATCCCTTGGCTCTTGGAGACCAAGCCCTGGAGAGAGGGTGGGGGCTTTCCTGCCCTGGCATTTGTGATGCAGCAAGGGCCAGCACAGAGCCTTTGGGGTAGGTAACTTTTTCTTTTTTTTTTTTTTTTTTTTTTTGTCTTTTCTTTTTTTAAAGCACTATGATTTTTAGTCTCCCTCTCCCCATTCCAAGACAGCGGGATTGCTCATGAGGCTGGGGCAGGAGAGAGTTGTATTTTTGGGAGTTGTTTGTGGTTTTTTCCACCATAGCCTTGGAACATGTCAGAGGGGAGGCAAACACATACATTTCTGTTGGGGGTCCACCACTGCACAGTTTGTGGCTCGGGGTGGCTGGCAGGAGGGAAAGGTCGAGCATCTTCCTGCTTGCCCATTAAACCTGCATCATCCCAGTCCACCACCACGGCTGGTGAGAGGTGTCCCATCACCACACGTGAGCCCACCTATGGCAGGTGCCAATCAAGTGTATCTCAGAGGTGGTGGTGGTTGGGGTCAGGGGCTTGGGGGGGGTTGTATTTTTTTAACAGTGCTTGGTAGGGAGGCAGCTGAGGCAGAGTGGTTTCCCAGCACTGCTGTGGCTTTGACAGCAGTGAAAGAAGAGGGTTGGGAAGGGGTTTGGGGGAGGTGGGGGGTTGTGGGTGTGCCGGATGGGGCCATGCCATGGGCACAGCCCTTCTGATGGCAGGGAGAGCTGGGGGAGGCACTGCCCCCCTGCTTGCAGCCTCTCAGCGAGGAGCACAGGAGCTTTGTGAGGATGTTTACATGTTAGATCAGCCTTGCTGAAACAAAGAGACCTAAAAACGCACTTTATCATGTGCCCCCCCTCGTTCCCAGTGCCCACCCCAGCCACTGGCCTCGCTGCTGGTGGGCAGGGGGGCTGCACAGTCCCAGGCACTGCCTCATGGGTAGAGCCTTGTTTTCCAGACATGCTCCAAAGGACAAAATCCCACCATCCCTTTCTGGGGCTTGCTCGGTCCCTGCTCAGTCTGCCTCCAGCTGAGGGAGGGAAGGCTGAGTCAGGGCCATGGGGTTTTTGCCTTATATTGTCACTCACTCTCAAAAAATATACAGATAAATAACTTTATTCAGGTTGATTTGTATTTGTTTACCTCGGTATTAGCTATGACCTGTGTTTTTAGGACTCATTTGGAATTGAGGGTTGCTGGTGGGTTTGGTTCACACTCCCCCAGCTGCAACAAGAAAGCACAAGTGTGACTTGTTGGTCACAAGCAGAGGGAGGAAAGTGACCAATGGCACCTGCGGCGGGGTGGGGCTCCAGTGTTGGTGTTGGCCTATCAGTCATTAATGTTCTGAGGTTTTCTAGTACACAAGTACCTATATATTATATCTCTCTATATATAGATATATGTATTTTCAATATGCATATATGTGTATGCACATGTATATCTATATATAAATATATATAGGCCACACAATTCCAGACCTCTGAAAACACAGGCAGCTTTAATTAATAAAGTCTTGCACTTTTAGCGTATTTGTACATATAAGCTAAAGCCTGGTGGGTATAATCAGGCTGGTTTGACAAACACAATGAAAAGTTACTGTATATATTGTAAATATTCCATGAAAAAAAAAAAAAAAGAAAAAAGAAAATAAGAAAAAGTCTAGAATTGAGTATAAATCTTGGTTTATTTTATATGATGTTGAATATAAATAAATTTATAAATGTTACTATTCTTAAAAGTATTTTGTAATGGGAAAAAGAAAGTGTCTTATGAAGATGAACAGTAAAGATTTTATTCTTGTTTTGAATCTATGTCCCTGCACAGCTCCATTGAATGGGAGCCTGTGCATTTTGACAAGCTTTAAAGAGATTGTACATAGTATTTAAAAAAAAAAAAAAAAAAAAGATAAGAAGAAATAAAATAATACTTGTAAGGCCTCTTCCACACTATGTGTTGTTGTTATTCCCGGGGTGGTGTGGGTCCATTGTGGATCAGAACCTGATCCCTGCTGTCCAAGAGGCACAAGAGCAGCAGCATCACAGATTCGTTTGCATGAACTGCTGAAGGGATGGGCCTCAAGAGGGAGATGGGGATTTCCATGACCAGTGCCAGAAACAATGGGGGGAATGCATCAGAAAGAACAAGGCATCAAGGTCAGTGTAGACACATCTGCACACTGTAAATGTTTAATTTGGATGCAAAAAGCGAGTGACAGTTCTGGGCTCACTCACTCACCATCTCAGCACTGAACTCAGGCTGTAACAAAGCCAAACTAGTCCCAGACTTCAAAATCTGGCATCCCACCTTGGCTTTTGGTTTGGTCCTTCTTTTGGAAAGCACTGACTAAATGTGGCTTTAACGTGGTCAACGCTCTTGAAGGAACTTCTGCTATGCACTGTCATGAGAAATAATAGTGCCTCAAACACAGGGTTTTTTTAAGTGAAACAATACTTTATTTAACACCTCATTTGTCTTACAGTACTTCTTCATACAATACACTGTATAAAAGCCAATCTGTCAACACAAACGTGTTGCCTTCTTGGTAAAGTGACAAAGCTAGAGCAAAAAAAGACGAAATAGCCTATTTTTCTGGAAACAAATTGGATTATTTCCTTCTGTTTTAGTCCAGATAACAACTGAAATCTCAATCAAGAAACTTGTATGGTACAACTGGATGAGAAACTTCTGGTAAAATCAACACACAGCTATTTCTTAGTCACTATGGTAGTAAACTCTTCTAAAATTACATTATTATCCAGCCATTAGAGCGATGAACAAGTGGCTTCGTTTAAGGAATGGATGGAAACTGAGAGTGGTTTTTTTGTATTACACGGCAGTGGCCATTTCCATGTCCTGCAAAATGCTACCAGTTGAATTACCATCAGTTGTCCCCCAAGGTGGAAAGAGCTGGTGTTTTTATTATTTGAACTGTTCCCTCCCCTCGTGTGGTTGGCGTGACCCCAAGCCCCGGGGTCAGCAGCTCAGGGGTCAGGGCTGCCACTGCTCACCCGGAGCACAGGGAACAGCACCAGGCTCCGGAGCGGCACATTCCGTATTGCAAGACCGAGGGATCATCACAGCCTGCTGGCCATCCCCCTGGGCTGACAACTTCATCTGACAGAAGGCATTTTATGTGCACAGCAGCAACAGTAACAGCTCAGCAGCCAGAAAGCCACTGCCAGTGTTTTGGGGTAACCATGACACAGCTGCCAAATCACCCACCTGTGATGCTGCAGCAGGTAGTGCAATTCTCAAACTGTACAAACAAACAGCACCACTAATTTTAGCAATCTATACCCTACCTACAACTGTCTATTTTGTACTGAATGACGCACCTTCATTTATTTCCTATGACTGAACCAGAAAAATAAAACTTCACAGAAACTTACAGGAAAAAAAGGAACAGAGATGAGTGAAGTGACACATCAGAACTCACTTAACCACGCTGCTGTTCAAAGTTCAAACACACTTATAAAAATTTCCAAGTTACAATTTGAATGGAAAGTCCCCCCTCAGGAATTAGCTCAGTAATCCTGTCAGATGATCTGCAACCACCAGACTCCTTCTGCCTAATTCCCAACTACCCGTGCCAGCTGCCCCCCTGCAACACCAGTGTGACACCCCAGCGTCCTCATGAGATGGAATGTGAGTCTGGGTTCATCTTTGCATCACCAGCTTCATCTGACCAAAAAGCTGTATGGCACAGTGCTCTGAAGTCAAGGCATCACCTTTTGGGAGTGGAGAGGGAAAGAGTTGCTATTGCTCTAGCTCCACTAAACCCAACTAAACCTGCATTTATTTGTTAGCCATCCCATCTGGAATAGGGATGGAAGGAGCTAGAATAAGAAAGGGAAGGAAATAAGCTAGACACTAACTCCAGAATTAATGTCACAAGCAGAGCTTCTCACCTTAAATCTATGTGTGTATATATATATATATATATATATGCTGGTAATAATCTCTCTTTATATGTAGATATGATAGCTGACGAGCTACTGCCTAACTGGCAATGGCTCCACAGTCTCTTGGATTGGCACTAATAGAAAAGGGAATTGTAAAAAAGGTGCTCAGTTTGCATAAACAGGTACTGTACTTTGCAAGTTCCTTCACCACATTCTTCTGTACTTGGAAGTATCTTGGTTCTCAAACAAAAAAATGTCCTTGAGTTTTAAGACTTCCATATCTCTGTTACTTTGTTTAGCAAATAGTTCACAGCTTTGACTACTTCTTGGCATAAACAATATCCGTCATAAACCTACAAAAGCTTCTGGGATGGGCAGCTGCATCTGTTTTCATGGGGATCCATTAATTTCGTCACAGCTATTTTCAGAAGAATTACTCACTGATCAATCCTTATCTGAGTACATCCTGGCCCAGAACTACAAAATCATCTGCTTTGCATTTCTAAACAACTTTGGGAAAACAGTGAGTAAATACATTTTAAAGTTAGTAACACAGTGTGGCCCTACTAATCCATATCCACATAAATGGATAAATTAATTCTTACATTTTATGCATAAAAATACAAATCAGCACTATATTGTATCAAGTGTAATTACTTTGTAAAGGCTTTTGAAAAATGCTTCCTCATTCCTCACATATATAACTTTTGAACTGACTGTTCATTCAATAAAACTTTATTTTACATTAATACCTGAGAGCATGGGGGAGAGTATAAGACAATTCATAAATTTATTTGTCCTGCTGAAAACTGTATTTAACATCAATTGTAATGATGGCATTTCACAAAGTGCCTGTAATACAAGCCAGAATTTCATTTTATTCTTCATTCATATTAGTATTGCAAGAAAAGCCTCAGTGAATCATACCATCCCTGTTCTGCTTCTTTACAAAAAAACATGCACAGTATAAAAATAATGCTGCTCTGCAGAGAAAGATTGTCATACAGGCTTTAGAAACAGACATTTTAAACTAGTTTAGCACAGAGTCCCAGTTTACTTTTCTGTTGTTTTTAAAAGACAAGCTCTTTCCCTCTTTCTCTAAACCCCTTCTAGCACCAGCTACCAAAGACTCAAGGTCAACATTTCTCAGCATTAACGCTGGCAGAATTTGCCTCCACAGGATCTCTGCTATATCATTTTTTATGTGTTAAAATTTCAAGTCAGATTCAAGGGGATTTTCTTGCTGCCTTGAATCCTGGCTGATGGAAAATATTACAGCAGCAATAATCCAGAGGGCTATAGAAAAGAAGTAGCAATTACTAGGTTGAGGTACGGATTCAGGGTAGGCAAAGGAGCAACTGCAATCTGTCCCTTCAGCATTCAGATAAAGATGGTCTGGGCTTGGTCTTTGCAGACACCAGCAAAACTCTGTATTTCATCAATATGCTCCTAAGAAGCTCCTCTTGCCAGACAAAGGACAACCACCATGTGGCCAGACAGATTTAGCCACTGCTTTCCTTTGATTTCAACAACCAGTATTAGCTTTTAAATCCATGTGCAGCCTGGATGACCAAACAAGCTTCCATCCTTTTTACCTGCATTGTAAGAGGATTGGCATGAAAACGGGAAAGAGAACTCGAGGCTGAGCTAGAAAGGCAGGAAACCAGCTGTTTGTTGCAAAAACAGATGTGGGCTGGGAGGATGCAGTCTGAAAACTGCTGACAAGAGGCTGGAATCTGCAAGAGTCCAGGCCCATTGGGAACATCAAAGCAGAGGAATTGAGAGCAGGGCACTTCCTTCTCTAATCTTAGGCTTTTGTGCCTACCACACCCTCTACCTTTAGCCTTCACGCTGCTTTGACCTCAGTCCACATGCAAGTTTGGAAATAACTAATTAAACCAATGTGGATGACCACCTCTAAGCTGTTGATACTCCCTTTAAGTGAAAATGGCAGGAAGTCATTCCCCTTATCACAGTAATAGAAATGAACCTGGAGAGACACACTGTAACAACAGCCATTCAGATGGGTTTGCAACAGGTCACACCCAGTACTTCCAAGCAACATTGCATATTTTACTAACATGGTAAAGACAGTTTATTATTCAGTCCTGTTTTTTTTTTTTGGAGTGAAACTTATGAACAATGCAAGAAAGTGATTGTGCTTCAAACTATTTGTATTTACATTACATACCAGTAATCTGATATTTAAAGCTACCTCTGCAAACTTCTTTCTCTATGTAAACACCAGACTTGGTTTCCTTAGTTGCAACCTTCATTTTTAAGCGCTTTGTGGTTAATTCAGAGTCAAAGGTAAAGAAAATTACACTCTGGTTCTTGCTTTAAGTTGTAAATTTTTAGCACTCTCTATTTTAACTTTTATGTCATGAGGTTTTTCAAAAAATCTCACAAAGGCCGGCTCATTTAATAAGGACGCCAGAACCTGTTCAAAGGCAAAAGACCACTCATGGTTCCCTCTCAAACTCTGTGCTCTACTGCCTTCAGTCTGCTCAGAGCTGCTTTCCTCCTGCCCTTCCCTGGGGATTTCAGCAGGCACCTCGGTAATGGGAACTGGACTTTGGACTGGTGATGTGGGACTCTGCAGCCTTCTCCCAACTTCTTCCATTTTCAGCAGGAGGCTGGTAACCACGGCGATAGCCCGATACAACAGCTCCTCCTCAGGATCCCCGTGGAACAGATTGTACAGAGTTTTTGAGAACTGGATGAACTGGGACTACAGAGAGATATAGAGGAGACTATTCAGAGAACAGCAACACAATCCTGTTTGACTACAGGCTGTGCTCTCAGCTCAGTGCCTGCTGCTGCCAGGCACCTGGTGCAGCTGCTCTAGTGACAGTACGGCCATGGACCAGCCCCGATAAACCTACCTGGGTCTCAAAGTCCCTCTCTTCATAAGTTACAGCAGTTTTACAAACACACAGTCTAATGATTAATGTGAAAGTCTGAAATTCAAGGGATCCTACAAATCCTTCAGAAATATTGTAACAGGACTTGACTTAAAAGATGAACTTCCAAGTCAAAACCAGGCTTACATAAGACTCAGATAGTTTACCTGATTCATTCTTGGCAAATCCTTAATGTTTTCTTCTTTTTTAAGAAGTTCATCTTGCCATTGCTTCAGATATGCCTGAATATCAACCTTCCCTTTTCCTAATTGACAAAAAAAAAAAAACACAAACAAACAGAAATAAACAGAAAATAACTAAGAGCTTCCCATGGGGGACAATGAGCAAAAGGAACTGGTATCCTCAATGTCATTCCTTCTCAACAGAGTGGTAAGGCCAAGGACTAAACAGGATCAGAGTTTCCACTACACTCTCACCCGTAGGATGTAAAAGTGGATAGAATGTTAACAATACTCTAAGGACGATGTTACTTAATATATTTTCTCACCACACAGTTTCCCAGCTCTACTCCCCCAAAAGACACAGCTACCAAATGTGTCACCAGGATTTTTTACCTTTTTCTGGGCTGCCCTTCGAAGAATCACTTCCAAGACTATCCCCAACAGATGAAACTACAGTTTAGGAGAAGAAAATGAAGAAAGAGTTATTTATTTGAGAAAAGAGGACCAGTGGTTCATTTCCTTTATCAAAAATTCCTTCCTTAAGGAGCAAGAGCCTCAACAGCCCTGTGTTCTCAGCACAGATTAGGTCAAGAAACTATATGATAAGATTTGTATGCTTTCTATAAAAATAGAAGCCACTGTGAGCTAAGAGGTCACAAAAAAACCTGCCATCAGTTATACTAAACAAATAATCTTCATAATGTTCACTGTGCCCAACCTGAACAGTGATGAGAACAGTAACTGTATATTACAGATAAGGTACTGGGGGTAGATTTCAAAAACCAAAAAACATCTGTCTTCCAAAGAAGTAAAACCACAGAGCTTTCCAAACAGAGTATTTGAAACAGTATTTTATCCATTCCACAAACTTAGTCCCCACAAAGCTTTTTTCAGCTCACTTGCTTTAAAATGAAAGCAAAGGAATTTGAAACACTTGCTTATGTGTCTCAAAATAATTATGGATTTAGGTATTTTATTTCTTGAGGAGGAAAAATATCATTCCTTTGTGCCTGGGATGCAAAAGTGAAGGCTGCTTACTGTGCTGAAAAATGCTGACCAAATACACTTCTCTATTTCCATGTAAACACCCACAGCCTTGAAATTCAACCATCAGAACAAGCTATCCACAAATTCTTTATTAAACTGTAACTACTAAAGAAGATCTTTGCAGAGGATTCTGTTAACAGTGATATGATTTACTGGATTTACTAGTTTTCAGAAGAGAACTCCCCATTTTTCATGAGATAATTAATAGATTCCTTCTAATACCCTGCAGGCAAAGCCTCACACCCTGGAGCTTACCATTGAGTTGGCTGAAGTGGATCAGTTCTTCTTTTGAAAGATCATCCCCTTTGGAAGGGCTTAGAGATGCTACTTCAGTAAAAGCTGCAATAAACAATTGAATAAAGTAGGTTTGGGGACTCCCAAGCATCACAAAAGCAGTGATAAAGACAACAAAGGCCAGAAACATCTCTCCCCAAATGCCTCCCACTTACCTGGAGGGATGTGCAACTTAAAAAGAAGCTTGAGTTTGTCAGTGAAGCTTCCATTATACATGGTGTCTGTTAGAGGAAAGAGGACAGTGTTCAACTGGACCAAACTTTAAAACACCCTCTTAACCTAAACAAATGCACCCCAGGGAGGTTGGAACTGGACACGTGCCCTACCTTACAGGGAGTATAGCTAGGGATGAAACTTAAGGAAAGCAGTACCACCTGTGCTGAGCCTACACCGAGGAAAGAACACTAACAATGTCTATGACTTACTAAAATAAAACCAGAGCACCAAAGAAACATAGCACTAATGTCTTCTCAACCCTTTCCCTTATATTTTTGTTTCCTGAACAATACCACTTTGAACAGGATGAACGGAACAGAGCAATGAGTCAAGAAAACTTTCAGTTCCCCAGAGATATGAGGCACTGGTCATCCTGCATGATCTGTGTACGAGATGGCTCAGTATGAGGAAACATTTATCATCAAGCAAACAAGCTGAGTGACGAGATCACGCCATTTCCTAATTTTCAGATTTTTGATGGCTAAGCCATGTCTAAATTTAATCTCAAATGGGATTATTCTGTCACATGATAAAAGCAGTGGGTGGAAGATGACACAGCCCAGGAGTGTTCCCAAGACAGACTCCCCTGTGAATATGCCAGTACAAGTGTTGTTCCCGTACCAAGGACACAGGCAAACTGCTTGAAGTTTATAAGGCAATCGGAACTCTCATCCATCAGTCTGAATGTCCACAGAGCAAGTGAGTCTCTGTTTGCACAGTGTGACCAGGGGCTCAGGAGATGGAAGAGAACCCTGAACTGCTGGCAATCGATCCGATACTGCTCCAGATACGGCAGACTGGCATCGTGATGTTGCAAGACAGGACTGTTTACGCTCCAGTAACAGGAAAGAAAGTGCTCCTTCTGCAAAGGAAAGAGAAAATATTAGTTCTCTGAAACAACAAGTCTCTCTGGGTGAAAGATGTGAGAAGTTAACTATGTAGTTAGATTTAAAGCTGGCATGTAAAACATATGTTGAATCTTTTACCTCAATTTATTAAAGCCATTTCACAGTCTACCCTTTAAGATGGCTATTTGGTAAGTGAGGAAAATGGTACATTACCTTGAATAATTCATAAAGCTCTTCAAGATCACTAGGACTGAATCTTACTTCTTGAGACACAACGCGTAGCTGAAACAAAATTAAAAAAAAAATAAAGAGTCTTCCCTCTTTGGAATAAGCCCATGGAATAAAATTATGGGAGACTTAACATTACACTAAAAGACATTTTCCACATTCCAGGTTTGGGCATGTTACAATTAGAATAGCACTTCTTTTTAAAAGCAATCAGAAGATTATAGACCAAAAGGAATAATTTCTTAAAAAAAGAAAAAAATATATAATATAAAGTTTCCTTTAAAGGGGCAAATGCATGCTCAGCTCTCAACAGTGACGCTGGATCCTCCTTTTAATAAATAAATAAATAAATAAATAAATAAATAAATAAATAAATAAATAAAAATTTTTCACCGTCTTTTTAAACAAGGCTGCTACAAGAGCAGCTTCCATCTGCACAATATGTATGTTTTGTAAAATGAAATGCAACAGTTACCATCTTATTGTAAACCAGCAGCATTTGGGATCAGTTTTCTACAAGCCACATTTACTACAGAAAGAAGCACTGATGGTTGAACAGACTATTATTATCATCAGTTATTGGAAATAAGTCACTGTTTGAAGAGAACAGGCAAGCAAAAGAAGCACCTCACAACCTCCACCTTCATTCAGCAGTCTGGACTAAAAAGATGATAAAGGCAGGTGAAAAGCTGCCACATTACCAGACACCCACACACATCACAGACAAAAAGTTGAATATAGTATAGTAATCTCTTCAGTGCTGCTTCCCAGAGTGCAAATGCAGGTGATTAATTGTTTTACTGTAGAGTGCTCTATGCCTCTAAGAGAAATGCATTTACAGTTTAACAACAGCAGATAGAAATATAGGTCAGCCTGTTCCAACCCACGCGAAGTGGGAGAGATACTCCAGCCTTTAGAAGTGGTCAGGGATGGTGTCACTTGCAATGAGACCAGAAGGTCATGCTGTGGTTTCAGAGACTGAAAACATCACAGGCCATACCTCAGTTAACAACTGACACTCAGCAGACAGGAGCGGCTTTAGCGTATAAAATTATATATTTGGCCCTGGAAAATGTAGCTCTTTTCAGAACTTTCCAAAAGGGTTATCAGAGGGAAGGGTTAAGCTCTTGCAAGTCACTCACCACATTCTGCTTGGTTGTAGCTTCCAAGGTCTGGATCACATAAAGCCTGTTCCTGCAGCGCATGCTCTCAACATCCTCGTAGCGAATATCACCGTACCTCTAAGGAGAAAAGCCCCATTCCATGCAGTCAGCTGTTGCTAGACACATCTAAGCAGATGAGTTTGCCTTTCTTGCAGCTAAGTGTAATACAGGTAGGGACACAAGGGAAGATCCCAGAGACCCCGAGAAACAAATAATTTATTGGAGCATTAAGCTTCTCCCTAACCCGTGTAACTTTTAAAAGAGTGTTTAAAAGGTGTTTCAAACAGTGATGGAGAAAAAAGAAACTGGAGTAGTTCAGTGTGTGAGAAGACAAAGGAAGGGATTTTACTGTGTGTTGGCTCTATACCCAACTCTGCTATCACATGGTGACTACTACTGCAGGGCAGCAAAGTGAAAGATGTGCATGTTGTCAGGGTTTGAAGTTCACTCTAGTGAAATTTAGAAATAAGCTAAGTAATTTATGAACTGTTCCTAGCTGCCTCTGGAATTTCTGAAGGACAGGGTAGGTGTCTGAGCACTGGAGCAGAATAAATACATTTGCCTTTAAGGAAAAGTGGGATAGCAGGCAAAAAACTAAAAAAAAAAAATTCTCAAAGAAATCATGCAACAAATTATTAAACAATTAAAATCTAAACAGAAACTGATAAATCAAACCAGGCCAACATTCTTTCTCAAGACTTTCACATAATCTCATTTATCTTGTGAGCACCCATACAAAGCAACAGTATCACAAAGAATAACTGTTCAATTCTTCATAACCTATAACCAGACCTATCTGCAGAGTGGCAACTCTCCATTGCAGCAATCTTCCCATTTTGAAATTTATTTTATTTCCATAGTGATATGAAAATAACACCCTTCACCAGACCAGAACTGTGTTGAAATTAACTGTCTGGTCAAAATGGGAAGAAGGAAATTGTCTCTCACTTTGTACCAGCAGTTCTCAAGCCTGGGGCTGTGGCACTTACCAGCACTGAAGAAACTCAGTTTCAACTGAAGATAAAAATTTGCAACTGAAAAAGGGGTTATGAGAGAGAAATGGGGATATGGGCCTAAGAACAGGGCTGACAACTTGGAACTGGGAGATTCAGGTTCAAAGTTCTGCCCAAAACTGTTCAAAAGCCAAACCAAATCAGAGACTACTGCTTTGGTGCAGTTCCCTGCCTGCAAAGGGAAGGGAAGTAGAAAAGTATTTTCTTTTGCTTTGTCCTTCAGTCCTGATTCCACCTCTGTGAAAGCCTCAGCTTCCACTTCTGAATGCAATATACAGCACTTCATTATTTACCACCTCTGGTCTCCAATCTGCAAGTATTCAGCCTCACTTTGAGAACTCACCATGAAAAGAAAGACCTAGAATAGTTTTCAACTTTTCTTTCAAGAATCTTACAGCATTTCCCAAACATGATTTTTCAGTATAACATTCTTGTAAAACAATACTGATAGAACAGACTTTTATATGATTAGCCTAATGCTAAAAAGACTGTTCATGGGAAATTGAATTTCTGATTCTTGTCATTGTTCACCCCATTAAAAGCAATGCCTTCTTCTCAGTAAAAAATAAAAAAAGACAATTTCTAAATTATACAAATTACAGTTAGTTCATCTTTTCTGAGTCAAGGTCAGGACATTTTTTCCAAAAAAGATTAACGGATCTTTCACTAGAAACATATGAATGAGAATCAGAAAAGAAAAATAATTATACAGATAAAAGAAAATAGTTAATACAAAAAAAAAAGTGATCAAATCTTTTATCTCAGCTTCCTTTCACTTCTGAGCAGAAGCTCTGGGCTGAGCAGAAACCTATCTACAAATACATTAATACTCTGACAGAAATCATGCCAAGGAAAAAAATGCCTCATGAAAATCTGGGGAAAAATAGGAGAAGCTACATATATTTCCTCCCCAGTGAAAAGCTCCAAAGCTTAACTTTGCAGAAACCAAACCTGTAAAGGTTTTCAGTGAGGTTGAACAAAATAGAGCCCCATTTTTACCAATCTAGGCAGATTTTCTACCCTAGTTTGTACAATGCAGTTGCAGTATTTTTAAAGTAGCCCAGGAAACAAACACTGCATGGGATGCAAGAACATACCCCCAAGAACACATACTTCATTTGACTCTCGGATCAAATCTGTGATGTCCACTTTTGGGTGGTCACTCTTTGTGTCACTGAGGTTGGAGCCTTGCTGCACAGCTGGAGGCAAAGGACTGTCTTTGTTAGTGACACTGTCAAAAAATCTGCACAAAGCAAACACACGAGAAATCAGCAGGAACCAGTTCATCACCAGAAAACAACAGCATTGGCATCTACTAAAGAAAAAGTGCACAGAGAAGGGGAAATAGCAAAGAATATGAGAATCAGTGGCAAAAATGTGCTACAATAGTAACAAAAACACACAAACGTGGGAACTGCCCACCCAGAGAAGGTTCCAGCCCTGGGAGGTTTTAGTCAATACATTAGTGATGTATTGGTTGATGTGATCTAGTGTGAGCAGCAATCCTCTTTGGAGTGGGAAGTTAAACTAGACTCTTGCCAAAGCGCCTTCCACTTGGCATTTCCCTGGTTCTCTAATCCATCTAGCAGGGTTGTACTTCCTAACTGGGAGAGACAAAAAAGCTTGTCCTGAACTGTGAACGAGGCAATCTTAATTCCCCCAGATGCATAAGCCAAAGACAGGCCTGATTTGCACCTGCTCAGCAGACCTGCATCACCAGCCTAAACAGATCCATTGGGGAAGCAAGATTTTACAATAAACACCAGGCTGCATGGTCTGTTATAACAAAAATTACATCTTTCTCAATAATTCTGTAGCTCCTACCCCATTCAAACATGTAACATTTAAAACCCTGGCAGTTATAGCAGCTGCTACCAGACCAAAAGAATAACAGTTACACTGATACCTGTTGAGAACAGTGACTGCTTCTGCATCATCCTTACAAGTGAGCAACTTCTCCATGTTGTATTCCAGCACAGCAAGGCCCAGCTGCAAGATTGCCTTTATTCCATCATAGAAGAAACAGTCCACCACATTGACTGCACTTTCAATAGGCAGCACACTGATAAAAAGGGTAAGGAACCAGGAGAGAGAGACCGAGGAGAAAAAAGTCATGTCCGTCATGTGGTCTGTCAACTGAGGCAGGTGAACCCTGATGAGCTCCTCAAACACTGCCTGATCTACCAAGGCACCTGCAGGGAAAGGATAACAAAACCACCACCCAAATCTTAATACAGAGAAGCACACTTTTCTCAGAGCACCAGCCAGAAATAAAGGCCCTGTCCTAACGCAGCTCTGTTTTAAAGCACACACAGGCCCAGTATGGAACCACTGGCTCCCTTCCCTAAGCTGGAAGCTGTGCACTCCATGCATGGTCCAGAGCCTTGCTGCATGCTTAAAGGGTGTCAGCACTTTGGTGAGTGCATGGCTGCTTCCAGTGACTCCCCTGACAGCCAATACACCCTCTCTGCAATGAGAGAGAAACTTCACATCCAACTTGCTTCCAGCATATACACCTCTAAGAACTGCATAGGAGATCAAAGGCTAAGTCTGGACCTGGAGTAACCCTTTTTCCTTTATTTAACCTGGCTGAGTTTCAAATAAATTAGTATGAATTGCAGTTATAATTTCAAAAGAATAGTGTAATAGTCTAATTGAATAATTCCTGAGTAGTTATACCTGGAGTAATGACAGTATCTGAAAATCACATCCATTCCTATATAAGAAGGAGCCGTGGGATGTTCTCTGTAACCTCCACTTTCTACTCCATAATACTGAACCAAATGCAACAGTTTCTCTACACTGGTCAGTCTTTAGCTCACTCCTTTCATTAGTTCTTAATGAATGACCATTTACATTCAATTCTAGACAGACAAAAAGAGAGATGGATGTTACCAATGATTCGACGATTGAAGTAATCGGGGAGCATCCTTTCACACACAGCAACCAAAAGCCAGAAGGCTTCCTCCTCTTTAGCATACAGCAGAAGCACTGATGTCAGAATATTCATTGCCTGTGACATTTAAACAGGAAAGGAAACACTTACAAGGAAAGATGGTAAAAACACAACTGTTACCATTAGTCAGAATTTATATTTCTGAAAGCACTTTACAGCACGTTTTTAGAGTGCTGGGATAACCTACAGTCATATCCAGTATAAGACTTTTGCTTTTATGTTATTAAATACAGAACATAGTATTTGAACTATATACAAATATTTTTAAATGCTAAATGGTTAGTTAGAATGCAAACACATTTATGAAGTGGACATGACAGCATTTATCAACAAATTCAAGTAAAAACTCGTTACACAGGAGGATGAAATAAGTGAAGTAAGTGAACCATCGAGCACGAAACCATTACACATTTCTCTGACTGATTTCATGCAGTGCTCCTACACTACCATCATGAGCTAATAGACAACCAACACCGTGACTCTCAAAGCTGCTGTACCTGACAATATCCAATTTGAGGATTCCTGTATGCATAAGCTGTGAGAACTCTCCTGAGTGCAGAAATTCCTGTGTCACTTTGAAAAGCAGGATGCTCGGGTAAGGAGCGACGCAAATCCCGTTCAATTTCATCAGTAGCCAAGGTGCACGTTCCTAAGGACTTTTCCACCAGCTCAGTGTAATAACCAGGGTTGGATGCCATATCATTTACAGCACCTGCCAACACACAGTATTGCATGGTAGTAGAGGACAATGGTAAAGTAACTATGTGATTGTCTGCAATTTATATAAAGGTTTCTGGTGACATTCAGGTACCTCATGAATCTCCAGATATTACTGTAGTAATGTACTAGAGTAATTCTACTGAAATTAATGGAATTACTCTGAAATGAAAACAGAAAAGCAAAACAAAATAAGGCTTGGAGGAAATTTAAGTCATTCCATTATAAACTTGATTTTGACTAACTTTTTTGTTTGTTTGGGGAAAGGGGGCTTGCTTTCACCTACAATTTTGCCTAGCTTTTCTGACGAACACAATATCTTCCCATTTGTAGAGCTGACAACATATAGGGAAAACTAGGCAAAAGACTAATATTTATCTAATGAATTCTGTATCTGTTATGTCATCACCTAATAAGACAGAGATATTGGGCTGGTAACAGGAGCATAAATGTCCTTGTAACTCTCAAAGAACACTGGTAAAGATCCATGTTCACACATCCTCAAAAGGAACAACCATACAGTAGGCTGAATGAGGAGGATAAAGTGCATTTGTTACAATAAACAGATCCTCTGGAAGAGGAGGAAGCTCTGCCCAGGAACACGCAGTGAGCACAGCTAGCAGATAAGGTCCTGGGTGGCTCCTCCAAATCTGCAGCTTGTTTTCTGAATATGACACAGCCTTCCTGGGTGACCCTGATCAAGCCAGCGGCTGCTGCTTTTTTCTAAGTGTTTCAGTGAACAGGAACAGAACTGCTGCAGAGTAGCAGGGTCTTAATTCCCTGGGCCTCTATTTCCTCAAGTTATGTGCTCTGACACAGGTGTGTTCTACAGAAGTAGGCCACAAAAGCACACTCAGAGCTTGGACAAGAGATCTCATATGTGTAAGACAGTCCACAATTCCTGTACAGTCTCACTCTTTAAACCAAGCAAAAGCATGTAGCAAATAACTGCTTGTAACTGGGGCCAAATTCTCTGCCAGGAAAACATTTTCTGTGCGTCTGGTAACACTATCATCTCTGAAAGCTTAAACCAAAACAACACAATCCCACAAACATGCTTTTCTTTTTAGCAGGTAAAGAGGCTTTGCTGAAACTGACTGTCCCCTGGAACAGCATGTATTACTATTACTCTGTTTCAATGGAGTTTGTTGTAAAATAAGCAAATTCTTGTTCGTGATTTTGAAGTGTCTTTCTTCAGAAAGATTTGGACAAAATGCCAGAGGTAAGAGAACTTTTTGTTAAACTAGAAGTCAATAACTAGACTACTGTCAGTAACTAGAACATCCATACAGTAGAGTTCCCAAAAGAACCAGTTAGACTTATTATGCAATACCTGAGAAGAGCAGCCAGAGCTCTCCTCTTAAGGCCTCTGGGATCCCTCGTACAACCAGATCTCGAGTCTTCTTTGTTCGAAACATACTGACACCATGTCCCCGCTCGGCAAAGAGGATGTTCCATGACTGTTCCTTCATTTTTTCTTTCAACTGTGAAAAGCACAAGACAACAAGTATTAAGTACATTGGTAGATTCTCCTCAGGTTTCAGAGAAAAAAAGTAAATTTTGCTCAAAGTTATATTCATGTAAACTGGAAATTACAGCGTTGGCATCTGTACTGACGTGTGAAATAAATGCTGAAGCAAATCAGAACAAAATCCAGCACAGGTTTGGCATAAAATGCCATCTCCTACATGGCCTGCTATTCTCTAAAGTATATTATTACAAGAAAGTCTACATCAGCTTGGACAAAAGGTAAATCTAACCCAGTATCCCATCTGACACAAACCAACAAGTGCCACAACACAGTAAGGTCAAACAAACATTTCTCTGAAGCAAAGTAACTGTTGATAAGGTGCTCCAGCTCATGTGAGGCTCCAGGGCTGAGAATTTCTGTGCATGTAGCACTAAGATTTAACATTGTTAAAACAATTAAAGGTGCCAAAAGGAAAAGTAGATTTTGTCCACTTTTGCTCAAAATACTACAAAACCCAGAATTTTAAAATCTAGGTTCCCTTTTGCCCTGCCCAAAGGACAGGACATTTATGTTCTGATATTTCTAAAACAAACAAACAAAAAAAATTCATATCTTAGTTTACCCAGTTCTGCTGAAAGACTTATTTTCAAATAAAATCTGTCTTCTTGCACACACTATAGAGAAGCAAAAATTGGATGTCATACAGCAAAAACAATTAAATAAACATTCTCCAGAGCATAACTTTGTTGGGCAGCAGTGCAAAAGAATGAAGGAAAGAAGAAATTAAGTCAATTTCTCACAACATTCTCCTTGCTCCCAAAGAATTTGTAGTGACTTTGTATCCTGACAATTCAGATAGAAATGAAACACGCTCACTATCATAAAACAAACAGCCAACTCTTCCCTGAGGGGTGGAAGAGCAGGAGAAATTAGCTCCATGAAGATAAGGCATATCATTATTAAACAAGATGAGCAGCAAATTGAATGGAGCCACAAAGAAGCACCCTGTGGACTCCAAATACAGAAAATGCAGATGAAGGAAGACTGGCAAAGCCCCAGAGGAAATCGGCAGCCTTGCTGGAATACATTTTGATATACTTCAGTCCTTTGCAATTAGATTCCCCAAACTGTTGGCCATTTTATCCCTTACCATTTTAGAGTCAAGATTCTCAGAATCCTGAGGGTGGTAGACAGTCATTAGGGCTTCTGTACCCACAGTTTTGCTGTTATCTCTCTGACCCATCTTTGACGGTCCCACCTCAGAATCCTTTGGATGATCAGAGGCAGAACCAGCTGCAACCTTGAAAAAAATTTAACAGTGGGTGGTTATAAATGACAAACAATCCTCCAAGAAGCAGCACTGATACCAGACCATCATTGTTTATTATATTAAATTACAGGTACCAGATACAGACTTCCAAAATAAATAAAAAACAGCAGTCACTGCTCCACATAGGTGGGTTTTCAGGAGTCAGTACTTGAAAAAAAACAAAGTGCATCTCTACAGCCAAAAACTGAATTATGAAAGGACAAATATTGACAGTGACAACTGAGAAAATTAGAAGAGACAGGGAAGTCTGACCATTCATCACCACCAAAATAAAAACATTCATACAGTGAACTATACAGAAAAGCTGAGAACACTTAAAAACCGCTTTAGAACTGGGATTGTTTTTCAAAACACAATGAATAACAAGGGAAAAGAACCCAAAACAGAATGCATCCATAGTAGCACCATTGTTTAACCCATTCTCTTTCATACAGGCAGTTCTTTATTTTTCCAAATTTTAAAACCAGAGGTACATGACTTATGTCAAAATAATGCAGATATAACTCAAAATAAGGTAATCTAAAAGGGAATGACCCTGAGCAGCAAACCTCACCACCCGGGTGCCCCAGGGCTCTGCTGCACCCTCATCAGTTGAGCATTTCTGCCAATATCAAATTATCTTGCTTTTATTGCTCATTTTTGTCTTTTAAGAATCAAAATCTGGAGGTATAGATTTTGCTGACTCATTGATTACTTTCTACCAAAAGATATTTATTTGTACACTTCTCCACTCTTACAAATGCCACTTTAAGGGCTACTCCAGCTGATTCTACTTAATTTTTTTCAGGGTAAATTATTCATGGAAGAGATACTGCAAATATAATAAATAATGCTTCTTAGGGATGTTTTGTCATTGGTTTCTTATTTTTCATGCCTGAAACCACACATACGGACTTCTTCATATCTGGAAACAACCTTACAATCATTCTATCAACTTCCTGAGTCAAACAATAGGCTGACAAAAATGGACACAGATCCATGCAATTTTACATCACACCAGTGGAATTTTGTTTTAATGTAAATGGTCTGAAGATAAGAGATGGGAACATGTTTTTTCAAAAGAGAAAATTAAAAAAATTTAGACAACTCGAAATCTAGCGGTACAGTGGACACTGTACTACCTTGTGTCTAGAGTCAGTTTTAACTATGAGTCCTGCATTACACAGCAAAACATTGACAATGATACATAAACTCTTAGTAAGACCACACAACCTGATTCCTAGAAACAGGTTCTAAGAAATTAGAGTTAGCAGAGCAGCTACCTCTGTAGTTATGGCGTGTTGCGGACTCGAAGTTGCATTGCATTTCATTCTGAGCTTTGCCACCAGCTGTTCGAAATCTCTGACCTCCGTGAAACGAAAAGCTGTTTTTCCTTTGGTGCTGATGCTGACTCCTCTGTTGGCTGGATCTGCCCTGTCCACCCCTGTGACCTGCGGAACCAAGGATGCATAAATCAGGCAAGATATTTCACCAGCTTACTTCTAAAAGAGCAAGCTTGTTAAAAACACACGTGTAAATGAAAACAGTGGGTATGAAGCACCACACAAACAGATTAGCACACAAGTTACAAGTTGAAAGTTTAGTGGCCTGGAGCTATTTTAGCACAGGGTAATAAGAATTATGCAACAGATTTTTGACTGAGAATCAGAAATCTTCAAAAAGGTTTTCCCAGCTGTGAGTTCTCAGGTTGAATATCTTGTCTCCTTACACCTGCTGAAGCTGTTGCTTTTTTTTTTTCCATCCAAAAGCAGACAAAACATGACTTTTGCAAGTAATCAAATGAAACAAGTTTTACAAGACTGAATTTCCACTGGGAATACCCTGTCAAAGACAGCTGTCATAACACATGACAACAGGAGCTGACTTTAATTGCCATGATGGAACAGTCACAGATTAGAGCAGTTAATACACTTTAATTATCCAAGTACAAGTGTGACAATCGTGAAGATCTAGGTTGACTGGCATCACTGATGCATTCACATTGTCAAAGGTAAAGAATGGTAAACCACTGAAATGAGGTAACTCTGCAGTACTGTAGAACAAACAGCGAGGGACTGGCAATCCACAAGAATAAATTTAGAGTCAAGTTCCTTTAAAGCAGCCTCTTCTTGTTTTTCACAGCTTATGAAAGTCTTCATTGTTTGCAGGACTATTTATAGATAATCAAATACATTGCTTTATGTAGGTGGGAAACACGAAGTGTTGTTGAAATTAGTACAGCTCACTCCCTATGTCAGGTGTCTTATGTCAGGCAGTGTGCACACAGAGCACGTAAAGCAATTACAGAGCAATTACAGAACCTGATTAATTTGTAGGCTACTGTAATCTGGATGTTGATGAAAAGCTTTTAACATTGGAAGACTGATGTCCCAGATCACAAGAAGTCAAGACAGGGATGCAGAGTTGTTTGGTTTTTTTTTTTTCCTCTACATTTCTTTGCTTTTTGTCTCAAGAATTAATTTATCTCTCATTAACTCAGCTTCAAGAACTAAGTACATTTTTTCTTTTTAAAGTTTTAAAAAATTTGGATTCTGTACCCAGCTACAGAAATAGGAGTAAATAGAACAGGGAAAGAGGATATAGAACCAAATCTGAAACATGAAAGCAGTTTTACAAAACTACAAACAGAATTCCTACATGCAGTATCCAGGAGAGGGGGAAACACATGACATCAGATAAAGTAAGAAGATTCTAATGAAAATCTGCTAAACTGGCATTAAACTACACAAGGTTCACATTACCTCTCTTAGTGGAATGATTACACTGCACATGCTGCCATCCTGGCTAGCAAAGCAGATGTAGTTTTCTGAAATGCACATTTTTCCATGGGTGTTGTAATGAATGAAAGGAACCCATAAGAAGCACTCATGAACTTCCTTCAAGGTCTCTTCTTTAGGTAGCCTGAAGAATGCACTAAACTGCTCACTGTGGGCACGGCTCTCTAGGCCTCTGGATTAAAACAAAACAAAACAAAACAAAAAGACAGGAAAGAGGAAAGAAAAATTAAATGAGTTTTAAATGTCTTTACAAATACAAAAGTCAAAAATATCTTGGGAAAAGACAGTAAAACATCATGCTTTCCCATAATCCATGGGGTCAGTCTAGAGGGTTCAATGTTTTGCTTGAAGAGGCAACAAAGGGTCAGACCACACCTACCTGTACAGCCACTTAACAAAATACTTAAATACGTCACTGAACAGGAATAAATTCAATCATGTCCTTACACAGTAAAGCACTGTGCTGAATCAGGGCCTATAGGGAGTGCAGAAAAAGATACTAACAACCTGATCTGCTCTGTTTCCCCACACATCAGAGTAATCCCTTTAAAACTAAAACCAGTTTTGGCCTGACAGAGGGTTAATTAGGTAGAAATGCAGCACATGTTGTAAACATCTGCCATACCCTAATTTTCCACAGATAACTGCAGCCGGAAACAATGTTTTGGTTGTAGAGCAACACCCCTCTCCAGCACTGCTACCAAACTTAGGGATCAGTGTGGTCCAACATTTTAATGAGACACTTGGTTAAGAGAACAGCACCTTTGCTGGCATTTACAGATCTCCTGGAGACAAGGATTCTCTTCCCCTTTGCCTAAACAAGTACTGGGCCCTCATAGACAAACTCTAAGCAATACATCACCTCTTGGTGATTTGCAGAGGGTCATGAAGGACAGGATCATTCTCAAATGTTTCCTTGTCAAAAAGTCTCCTAACAGCGTAGTTTGCCAGCTGTTCCATGAGAAGGAATGTTTCACTAATGTGCAAAAACATGGAAAAATAATGATCTTCCCCACGGGAGCATACATGAATGCTCTCTGTCAGAATCACATTGGAAGTCTTCTCAAGTCTTGATATCTCATCCCAGGAGATAATAAGTTTTACTGAAAATACAAAGATAAGGAGATGTGAGTCACTTCTCAGTAGCTACTACTCTTGTATGAAAAAAAAGCAAAGCAGTAGTCAGCAGCACTAATAAAATATAATAAAGCAACATAGTTAAATGGTAGCACATTTGGAAAGGGCTACAGACTAACAAGCCCAAAACCCATTCTCCTCACATTTCCTAAAAAATAATTCCATTAGAATGAACTTTATAGAAAGAAAAACATTAAAAGCCACACCATGTATGACAATACAAGCTTACACCATGTTTTCTTTGCTCTTATGTGGAACTGCAAATGGCAAACACACACCATCATATGAGCCAACCCCTTTCAACAGCTCACCAACAGGGCTGCTAAATTAAATCAACCACGTTTGGCATGCAGAGGAACTGTGACCATTAGCTATGGCCTCTCCCAGTACAGACAAAAATTAGCTTTGAAAGCATCCTATTTTCTTTATGCTTTTCATTTTTCACATAAATACAGTTACAGTTCACACTATTTGAGGCATTTGTTTGGGCATTTCAAGCTAATGTTTGAAACCAGGGGAAAAAAAAGGTATGTGCAATTATCACCAGTGTGTAGTGCACCTGTCTGTGAAGACATAACTGTAATCTTAATAATGCAGCATGATCTAAAGATGATGGACAGCTTTTAGCTACAGTCAACTGCAACTGTCTGTCTTCTTTCTGAAGCTTGTATGGAGGAAGCAAACTAATGGATATTGTGTAGTAAGTTACACAAATGTATTCATTTCCATAAATTATGTTGGCAGTTTTTTCTCTCCTGTGTTGACATCTGCTCACATGCAAAATAGCTCCCTCGGGAAAAATTCTCCCTAATCTAAAAGACAGCAGCATAGTATGAAGGGACTAGGCTTAGCATCCAGGCTTACTTACCTTCTGCTCCAAGCAAAAATGAGTAAAAGCTAAGGAAGTTGGTACTGAGATAAAGCCATCCTTGACAGGGCACTCTGCCCTTCCAGTAACTGCATGAGTAATAGGTAATCAACTTCTCCTGCTCTGGTAATCCAAAACACTTCTCAAACTTCATGAGACCTTCACGAAACTTCTCAGGATCATCTTCTTTTACAAAAGAACTTTTTCCCTCTTCAGCAATCAAACCCTAAAACAAAAAATCCTGTTATTTTATATATGCATCCATGTCATATACGCACCTGCCTACACACAGCACATGTCAAACAACCTTACTTGGCTGTAGGGCAGAGAAACATGAACACTGGAGTGTGTTAAAGTTAACAGTAACATACTATTCAACCAGAATTAAGCAGCTGTACAATGCTGTACTTGGATATTCTACAGGGAACATATTATGCACGTATGGTTAGAGAAAAAAAATAGTTAGCTTTCCCAATTATGTCACGTGCCTATTACTTACTCTTATCTTTCCCTGGACAAAGCTCGTAATATCTTCATTTGAATCAAATACAGATAAAGTCTTCATAACATTGTGTTCTAACCACTCCCAGTGTTCTGTTATTTCTTCTCTGCTGGATCCTGATTAAAAGAGAAAGTTAGTATTGCTTAAAATCAGAAGAGACTTTCACTAAAAGTATTAATCAAGAGAATACTTAGCAAATTCCTGATCTGCAGAGTAATTTAGCTACACAAGCCCAAATCACAAGTCTCAAATTTCTTGTTATCTCTTGTGTACACTGCAAAGGTACTTGGTGCACATTAAACATGTGCAATGCTGTGGTTTTATCTTTCAAGCCCTTTATGCAGCTCTATTTCTGGCCTTTAGATCCAGAAGCATCACAGCTTTGTCAGCACTGTGTGGGCTCGGTGCTAAAGCCTGACTTGGACTGACAGTCCCTTCCTCTCTGCAGCACCTCCCCAGCACAGACTCAGCATCCCTACAACACTGCCAGTCTAATAGCCTAGAATGTGGGAAATGTGAGACCAAACACATGAGGCTCAGAAGAAAATGAAATCTAGGCCTTTGATATCCTCAGCTCTTTGATCACTGGCCCATAACAGTTTCCAGATCAGAACTTCAAGACTGGGACCTGCTGTGCAAAATCCCCTCTAACACGTGAGGATGTAAAGCAAACATCACCAGGAGGCAGCAAAGATTGAGATGACATGAATGTAACAGTAGAGTTCCAGCAAATTCACTGCCGAGTCAGTGCTTTAAAGACAGGTGACTCCCCAACACATGCTGGGGGACAGGGAGAGGGAAAGAGAGGGAAAGAATTCATATAGATTTGAATAAAGGTATTCTAGAATATAAATTAATTGGTAGCTTCATCCTCCACAAGAATGCTCACAAATCAAATCAGTCAGTGTAATTACATGCTACCAATACCCCCAAGCAAGAACACACCTTTAACAATTGCTTTTTTCTCAGCTTACTTTTTAAAGGCTAATTAAACAACTTTCAACAGACTCCACAGAATTAATTAAAGTGGCCTTGGGAATGAATAGAAATTGCTCTAAATACAGTTAAATAGTCAGACTGTATTACACCAGGTAGATTTGCAACAGCACTTAAAAATTATATGAAGAGTAATTAACACAGCAATTAAAGAGCAAAAGTAATTCTTTTTCTCAGACTACCCATGTAGACCAATTATTTGAGTCACAGCGTGAATCAGATGCACATAGGGGACATAAGAAAGATGAAACTATTTAATAATTGTTTAAATGGCTTAGGAGCACTGTTTCAGATCCTTAATATATAGAGCAGGAACAAAGTGTCATCCCATCAATTTCTTCCTGGAACAAACAATCTGTTTTCTAACAAAAAGTACAATTACATTATGTAACCTTTTGGTGTAAAGTATATTTGTGTGGCACAGAATTTACATAAATTCAGTCCTAAGATGAAGACTACCCTTTGTATTTTCCCAAGGGCTGACCTGATGGCAGTAGAATTCCCCAGAGTATACTTCCAATAGATGTACCCAAAGTACCTTTTTGATAGCCTGTCACCACCAGTTCTGATGACTTCAGAAGTGGTCCTGAAATGTATTTACTGCCAATTCACAAACTGTTCAAATTCCATCCGCTTAATAAGGCTGCCCTTTTCAAATGACATGCAATGAATTACATTAAATTAAAGCTACAAGAACAAATCTGTATTTTGCAGACAGCTAACTGCATAGAAAAGACAGCAAGAGGCACAAGTTTTCATTTAAGGTGATGCACTGAAGATTCCTAATAAAGAGATAACAACAAAATCCAATGTAACAACAGCCTAACTGTTCCTAGGGCAATTAATCATGCACATATGTGTTTGCAAAATGGCAGGATTTCCTGAAAAGCTCATCTTTTGCCACAGGCAACTAAAAGGAAGGCTGAGAGCCCAGAGAAGTCTAGATGGAGTCTTGTTTCCTTAAAGAACACTACTAATTAAAATACATCAAAGTGAGGAAAATTAACTAAAATACACGGTTCTCTTTCCCTGTAATATAGATGCATTCGGAGCTTTTAAAAAACTTAAGAAATAGATTAATTCCACAGCAATGACTCTTCAGCATTAGACCACATGACAATATTAATTGATTTCAATATGAACACAAGACCATGCCTCAGAAGAAAAAACAACGATGCATGCAAAGAATAAAAGGCTCCTCTCAACTTTGGGAATGGAGGTCTCTTTGGACAGCCATTAATTAAGCAGCCTGTAGAAAGCAATTAAGACTTCATTTTCAGGAGAAGCTGCAAAACTTAAAGTGAAAATAAAAACTTAAAAAAAAAAAAAAAAAAGAAACCAAACCAACCAACCCCCCAAAAAAACCTCACAACAAAATAAACCCTGTCTGCCACACTATCAAAAAACATGACCTAGGAAAAAATCACATCCTCTACCCTTAAGGTTAATTTACTTTTCCATTCCTACTGATTAATAATGCAACATGAGAAAGAGAAAGAACGTTTATACTACAAGAGCAACTGATATGAGGAATAATTCAGCTCTGATCATGACTGGGAACCTGGTTTGTTTTAACATGCAAAGACAAACCAGACAGAAGTATTAGGATAAGCAGTTACTGTTATTCCTACCTACAGCACACTTTGGGATAAGCTGTCCCTTAGGAGTCCACCCTGAACTGTGTTAAGTTACACTTGCAGCTTACAGGAGAAAAGATTGTGCCTCTGTCACTCTGTGAGCACCCAAAGGCCGTGGTACCTGATGGACTCCTGCGAAGGCAGGAGATCAGACGGTGTAAGAGGAAGAGCCCATAGGTTTATTCCGAACAACTGGAACCACACACTGCTGCCAATCTCAGGTTCACAAATGATTTTAAACCAAGGAGAGGTGATGAGAACGAATAATGATACGAGAGGACTGACCCAAAAACTGACCCCATTCTTTGCACCCTCCTCTTTCCCTGCACGAGCCCAGGACGTACCGCACGCGATGGACCAGTAGACCTGAGAGTCTGGAGTCTGGTGCAGGATGCGAAACGGGGCGACTTTCGACGTAGAGTCCAACACTGCATCTAATGTTCCCACCAGGAGACCTGTTGGGTTTAAGAAGATGTACACAGCACAGTCAAAGTGAAGTCTGGAAACATACACTCCCCTCTTCTCTCGTTTCTTAAGGAACAGGAATGCTGCCCAAGTGAGGACTAATGAACTCTGAGAAAATACAAAGCACAATTGAGCACAAAGTACTCCCAGAGGAACTTCTTTGAGAGGTGATGATGCTTAGATCCAGTAAAAGCCATTACAGACACACAACGAGGATGAAAAAGTTTTTGGATATGACCCCCATGGAAGAGACAGCCCATGCAGTGTGGGAAACCAGGGGACAACTAGAAACATAACAGGGCTGCTCCCAGCATTCAGTGAGCACAGGCAGTAATTGAACTACCTCTTAATTAGTCATTGACTGTTGTTCTGTTTTCCAGTCACAGGAAAGAGCCGTTGGAAGACCATAATTGGCTATGTCACCTCCCTGCTGGAAAGTGTTAAATTAGCTTCCATTTAACAGGATACAGAACAAAATATACTAATTTCATTAAGGAGACAGACTTCATCTCTCCAGAACTGCAAAACGTTTCCTGGGAAAATGAATGTGCATTTTATACTGGCCAGCAAAGTCATTCTCTCTCGCTGCATAGTAATAAAAATATTAACCCAGATATCTTAACAGTTCCTTTCAAATCTAAGAACCAGGGAATTCTAAAAGAAAAATCCATACTGAAGAAAAAACATAAGCTTTTGCTTCCTGATGCTAAATAAAACATTTTCTTGTTACAACAGAAACAAAAATACAAGCAAAAGTATCTTATGCTTCTTTCCTGTATTTCCTATGTTTGCACCATTCTAGCATGGCCACAGAATCAGAAAGTCCAACTGAAGCAAAGCTATTGAAGCAAGCACACAAGGCTCTTATTCTCCTACCAAAGAATAGCAAAATAAGAGATGAGATTCCCAAAAAGCATAACACAATTACCCAGAGATGCTGTAAAGTTTGTTCTACAAACCTGCTGAGATCATGGATGCACGGTATTCCCAAAAATGCTATTAGGGTAGAGAGCTGGCATGCAAAGCTAATATATCACTTACAACACCTTTAAATCTTTAAATACCCTTCCCTGTTTAATGGAAAATGATCTTTTGATTCTGGCTTTTAATATACTATAGCAGCACTAGATTTAGACAATTTCAAATGCATCCCTGAAAAGTTATTTCAGAAATTTTGGGTTGGCTTCTTGTACTTTGTGGCCCACTTTCTTTCCATTAACCCCCTCTCAAATTCTGAAAAACAGCAATGGTAAAAGAATACAAGAAAGCAAAATATGGCAAAATTGAAATGTCTACACACACAGCCTCAGAGCATGCATTTCCTAAGGACACACCTTCAGCACAGAGCATGTGGGACTATCTTACTGTGACTATTCAAGTTCCAAAATGCTTTTGCTTCTCTTCAAAAACACAGAAGTAAATAATTATAAAAAAACCACAAACACAAACAAAGAAACAAAACCAACAAAAAACCAAAATAGACCAGTACATTACATCAAACAAAAACACTCTCTGGTCTTTCTGCAATTCATAGATTGAAAGTTGCTGCAGGAAAGTAAAATTATTCTGTAGTTCCTGACTGAAGAAAGACACTGAATAAGTAACAACATTTATGTCTGTTTAAAGAGCTTTGGCTTACTGAATGAGTCATTACACTGAGCTGATCTCAAAGTTGGCTTTGCTTCAGCATTATTTCATTCACAATTCTCCTAATAATATTTTCTGTTATAATATACAGTACAAGGACATTTTTGAGCATTCATAAGGCTAATGCACCTCAGTTTGAGCCAAGGGTTACAGCAGCACACTAGAAAGCAGCACTCCTTAAAATGCCGTCACAGCTTCTGTCTGCTTGGAAGGACACTGGATTTTAGACACACTAAACTGTACCAGGTCACTGCAGCGGTGCCACCAGTCAGTGCTGCTGTGTCCAGGAATGGGATCTTGGACTATCAACACTCCCTCAGTACAGTACAAACTAATTCCATGGCTATGGCTGCTGGCACAACTGTGAGGAATAAGGAGAGGATCACTCACCTTCTTACCCTTCTCCTGAAAGTGCTCCATGACTGCCAGTGTTTGGAGTACTTTATTATCAGTCAGGGTTTCTGTACTCTCAAGTTCTTGGGTGATTCTCAGGAAGCACTCTGATGGATTGCTATTTTCCAAAGGGAAACAATTTTAGGGATAACCTACAGAGGGTCACCTACTTTCATCTCTGCTCAAAGTGAGACCCCACAGTCTCTCCTGGGGATTCCACCTAAATCATCCTTCTGTCTCGCTCAGGGAACAACTTCAGCTGTACCTACAGAAGGTGACATGTATTTATGGGGAAATGCTTTTAGAAAACATCTTCAGTTTCCTAGCTGCCTGAGTAAAACTACTGGGAAATACCTTAGATACTTCAGTAAATAGGGTAAAATACCCTAGGAAAAAAAAAAATAGAGGGAATTAAGAATAGGTTTGAAACACGGATATGTTCTTCACAGGAGTCTATAAAAGACTTGGTTAGCAAAAAACCAACATTAGCTCAGAGACATGCCCCAAAAACATATCAGCAATGAATTTTGCTCTCAGTGGTACCGAGTTAGGGCAATAAAGTCAATATATTACATGTCAATAACTGCTCAGCATTTTGCCATTTGGAAGCAACATCACTTTGTTCTTCAATATTTATTTCACCAAGCACATCAAGAGAGTACTAATATTGGCAGAGTTTTGGGTCCATTTCAACCCACAGTCTCAAAGATTTTTTTCCCCTAGAATAGTATCAGTTACAGCTTTTTTTTTGCTAAGGTTCTGCTTTATTTACAGTAATCTGACTCCTTCCTATCCTTTGTGGGAATAGTGTAATGCAAACACTGATATCAGTTTCCTTTTACTGATGAAGAATCAGAAGCAAACATGCTTTCTGTCTTGTTTTTAACAGAGCACTACTCTTCTGCAGCAAAGTTAGCACAGGCCTGGTCTCTCCTCTAATGTGTATCAGTGCCTTTGAGGTCAGTAATTAATTACAGTAAAACGCAAGGGTTCTCCCTACCTTTCTAAGCACACCAATATAACAAGCAGGGAAGACTAGTTCCAACCAGATATTTCACTTTTAAGTTTTTCTACTCTCACAGTTGCATTTCACTCATCTTTGTCAAGCAGAAAGAGAAAAATGGAAACTGTGGAAGCAGAAAACAAACAGAAAACAATTTGTTTGCTCACAAAAGCAAGGCTGCAATTTTATGACACCAAATGCTCATTCGCATCACTACTCCTGAAATCCCCATCTCCTAATCAAGGTCCTGCCTGCACTAGAACCAAAGCTAGAGTTTTGTGACCAGCATGCTCAATTCCATTAGACTTTGGTTACAGCACATGCATTCACGACTGTATTCTTATCCATACACTCTGAAAAACCTGAGCACCTCTCCCAGAGCGGCTCTGCAGAAGACAGAACAAACAGAGGACACAGTCACACCTTGGGACAGTCTGTCATATGACAACTATCCAGTGGAGAACCAGTCAGACAGGTTACAGCACCTGTATCCTTAGGGGAGGTCTAAAATGGAAAGAGAATGAAATGTAAAGTTAAGCAGGTGCACATCTGCAGGAAGAGAGCCGAGGCTGAGCACAACCAGCCCAACATGTTTCAGTGTCACCCACCCGAGCCAACTCAGAGCTGTGCTGGGTGTGCACACAGGCCACAACAGCTCCCTGTATCACCCACAGATTACAAACTGGTCCTGCTGTAACTACCAGTCCAAAGGGATCAACCAAACAAATCCAACTGCAGCCTTCATTCTGCATCTAGGACTGCACCAGAATTCTCTGCCTTCCTTCAGGTAAGTGTCTCTGCTGTCATTTATCTTTTGCTCCTTAGTATGTACTTTTCTCCAGATACTGGCTGCTTCCTCAAAACTCACATCTCCCCTCCTTAAAGCCTGTCTAACCAAGTGTATCCCTGCATTTTGGGGAATCCTTTGCTGCTGTCTCCTCAGTGCTATCAGTCCCTCAGTGCTGCCAGTCACCTCCAGCCTTGTCTCACCAGCTGCAAAATGCTCTTCAGGAGCGCATGATTTTACTGGTACATTTGTGATGATTTCCTAAGACAACAGCTGTGCTTTTCTTTCTCCTAAAGGAAGCTCTAATTTTCTCGAGTGACACACAGCAATATCAAATTAAACTTAGGCATAGCAAATCATGCTGGCTTATATCTAGCAGGTTTGAATATTTCAAAACCTGCAAACACAAATGTAACTGCATTTTTATCCAACTGTCTTGTTAATCTTAAGGACATCTCACTCTTTTTGCTTCTGTCCAGTGAAAAACTTAACTTGCTCAGATGAAATCTGTTAAGGGTCTAGAAGAAAAGCTAGAGAAATAAAACATGCAACGCCAACATAAAAAAAAAAAGCATAGTACAACAGCTATGCATCCAGTTCTTTTCCCACATTGTCAAAAGCCATCAAGGATAGGAGAGCAGTGATAGAAGCCTCACCTTCACCAAAACCCAAAGGGCACCAGGAAGGCCCAGCTGTGAGCCTATGAAGAGGTTTTCAGATGAACAACTAATTCCAGTTCTCATTGTTCCATTTTAATCACAGTCCTTAAGTGAATTTTATCACACAAAAAGACAACCTTCATACCAAATCAATTTCCTTGGCTTCCAAATATATCAAGGCAGAGAACAGACCATCAAGCCTGATCCTCACAAGACTTCCAAGCCTGCAATATATCATCCTTGGTTCTAAGCCAAAGCCTTACGTTAGCCATCTATCTATAATACTATTATATGCCTAGAAGACAACCTGAGGTTTTGTGATGCTTTCTTTTCACACTTTCCATTCGCCCTGCCAGTGGTTCAGATGCCAATGAAGAATGCCCCACCTCCAGCTGTGAGGGCCATTTCTACATCAGAAATTCACCAGCCAGAAGTTTGGACTTTGTGGTTTCATCCAGCAGAATTAATAAACGTTTCCACAGGACAATCTGGCCCATGTTTAACATAGCTTGCTTTAGGATAGCACAATTAGAGAGAGCCCGGAGAGATGCAAAACACTCGAGAACCACATCCCACCGCGGAAGAACTTTGGGCTGATTCCCTGTAGCTCTTTTCTCCTTGACAGGGTCAGTGACAGACACCAGCAGACTATGAAAGAGTCGGTTCTACTCAGAATAGCCACCACCACCACAGAGGTCTCAGAGGTAGCTGGGGCCCCTGCAGTGCCGAATGATACAAACAGACAAGAATTAAAAACAGACATTCGGGTCCATGCCTTGAAGTTCTCATGAAATAAAGTTTATTATGCAGTGATCAATGCCCTGTCACTTTCCGGACCCGCCCCTCCCGACAAGCTCCATCAAACCACATACTCGCTTTTAAAATAAGCGACCAGAAATGCCTGAGCAGGAGCTCATCTCAAACAGCCCCAGATACACACAGGAAAAGGGATCTGGAAACGAGCATTTTGCCAAAGCCAGCCCGATCCGTCCTTGTCCAGCCGCGTCCCCTTCCACCGGGCTGCCCATGGAGCGGTGCGGGCTGCTCCGAGCCCCAGCCCTGCCCGGTGCCCCCGCCGGGCTCTGCTGCACCTGGGGCCGAAAGGAGGGACAGAAGAGCCCCAGGAGAAATCCACCAAGCTCCAGGGCTGCCGTTCGCGGCCGAGCGCTCTCCCTGCCCCGCTGGGCGGGGGTCCCAGGGCCGGCAGACCGCCCTCCTCCCGCGCCAGCCCTGCCCCTGCCCCTGCCCCTGGCAGTACCTGCCAGCCCGCCTCCGCCCTCCTCGCCGTAGCCCCGCCGCCTCTGCAGCACGAAGTACTGGTTGGAGCGCTCCTGCACCCACAGCTTGAGGGCATTTTTCAGCAGCACCTCCTCGGGCTTCAGCCACATCGCGCGGCCCCTCACGGCGCTTCGCCCCGGCCCCGGCCCCGCTCCGCGATCGCAGCTGCGGTGCCAGGCAGGGGAGAGCGGGGAGGGGGAATGTGGGGGGAGCCCCGAGGCACGATGGGAGTTGTAGTCCTCTCTGCCGAACGGGCTTCGCGGCGCTGCTGCCTCAGGACTACAGCTCCCGTCGGGCCCTGCGCGGCCGGGGCCGCGTGGCGGCGCTGCCGGAGCGGGGGGGGCCGGGCGATGGAGGGCTCCGCTCGCAGCTCCCGCTGCCCGCTGTGGATCGGGGGGTCCCGGCACTGCCGAACCCCCTGAGCGGGGATCGGGAGGCAAATCCCGGCACTGCTGTGTCCCCGGAGCGGGGATCGGGTGGTCCCGGCCCTGCTGTGCCCCGCGTGCAGGGAGAATAAACTCTTGTGCCGCTCCCCCACACGGCCCCTGCCCCGGGCGGGGCGGAGGTTGCTGTGGGCGCTCTTCCCGTGGCACAAGCCCCGTGTTCAGTTCTGGCCCAGCCCGCAGGACAGGCAGACAGACAGACAGACAGACGTCACCGCGGACGGTGTTTGGCTCCCAGGTGCGTGTTCCTGGCTCGGCGCTGCCGCGGAGTCTGGGGCAAGGAGGGAAACGGGGATAACCCCCCGTCCGGCAGGGATCCGTGAGCGGCGCCCAGCACGGCCCCCCAGAGCCCCCAGCTCCGGGAGCAGACAGAGGGTCAGCGTTTCCTGTTTACCTTTCACGTTACATAACGGCAATCTGCCTCACCGCCTCCATCACTCAGCACAGTTCAGTGCTAATTTGCCTTAACAGCAGCTTGACTCGTGGTCTCGGTGTTCTCATGATTTGCCTGCAAGACCTTCAGCATTTGTCCCTCAACGACTGGCTCTTCAGATTATCTGCAGACTGACTCTTAGCAGTTGTTCTGCGCTAGAATAAATCAATTTATCACGTTAAGGAACAAGGCAGTGGCTTTTATACTCGTCAGGACTGCATTTGCATATCAGTTCTTACTACAGTCCTCTGTTGATGTCTTCTCCTGATTTCACTGAATCATCATAAAATGGTTTAGGGTAGAAGGGACCTTAAAGTTCATCCAGTTACAATCCCCCAGCCATGGGCTGGGGACACCTCACACTAGACCAAGTTGCTCAAAGCCCCATCCAGCCTGGCCCTGAACGCTTCCAGGGATGGGGCAGCCACAGCTCCTCTGGGCAACCTGTGCCAGGGCCTCACCACCCTCACAGGGAAGAGTTTCTTCCTAATATCTATTGTATATCTGCTCTCTGTCAGTTTAAAGCCATTCCCCCTTGTCCTGTTAAAAGTCTCTCTTCACCTTTCTTGTAGGCTCCCTTCAAGCACGGGAAGGCCTCTGTTGTGTCACCCTGAAGCCAGGCTGAACAATATCAGTTCTCTCAGCCCTTCCTTCCAGGAGAGGTGCTCCGTCCCTCTAATCATCTTGCTGGCCTCCTCCTCCAGCAGGTCAGTGTCCTTCCTGTGCTGGAGACCCCAGGGCTGGATGCAGCACTCCAGGTGGGGTCTCACCAGAGCAGAGTAGAGGAGCAGAACCCTCGCCTTGACCTGCTGCCCACACTGCTTTGGATGCAGCCCAGGACAAATTTGGCTTTCTGGGCTCCAAGTGCACATTGCTGGATCATGTCCAGCCACTCCTCCACCAGCAAAAAGAACAAATTTAGAGAGTAGTTCCCTCACATCCTGCTTTCAAAAAATCAGGTGCTAGGACTATTCTGCCATAGATACCTGGCAGCCAAGAACTTCCCAAGGCTGTGAGATGACCTCAGGACTTGCTTTGTATGGACACTGGTCAGCACAGCATAACCCCAAGCTTCCAATAAAGTCAGGATCACAGCCACCCAGCTGCTCCATCTGCCTGTTACTGAGCCCCTGCTCTTGCTGGTTCTTCTCCAATCTCTTCACTATGTCCCAAGGAGCTCCAAATGTCTCCCTGAAGCCTTACACTTGAAAACACTGTGCTTCCTACATGGTATCTTTTGGTACTGACAAAAAGCACAAACAAAAGCTTTGCAGGGGTGGAAGCCCCACTGACTCCTCTAATCCAGGTTGCTGATGCTGGGAGCTTCCCAGAGTTACCATCTTTTCCTACCTCCATGCAAGATTCACTCCTAGTCCTGACAGAACCTGTCATTTGCTACATCTGGTTTGAATAAATCCTCCTGTTTCTCAGGAACTTCCCTGCAGTTTCCTTCCCTTAGCACTCTCTTTCCAGCATAACTGACCTTCCTGAGATTTCAAGGATAATGCTTTATTGATTGTGTATCATACAAAAAAATCCAGCACACAATTGTTTAAACTCAGCCTCTCATTTAAACTCTTTCTAAAAAAAAATTGCGCACATCATGCACTAACTACAGGTTGCAATCTTGGCACTTTCTCTTTATCCTGCCTTCCTTCATGCCTTTCAATAGTACTTCACTACCAAAAATGCTGCTGCCAGCACCAGTCTATTTGTGAGCACAGGCACAGCGAGGTTTTGCCAAGCGCTCACAGAAATTGTTTGCCAATACCTGTCCAGTTCCAGCTGTGTAATAACCACCTACTCAAAGGCACCAGTGTGAAAGCAGACCTGAGTGTGCAGCCACATTTAACTCATGGGGAGGCTTCAAAACTGGGTGAATTGAGCTGGCATAAAACTTTTTTTTTCTTTTCTTTCAATCACTCATTGCACCACAGCAAGAGAAGCTGTAGGATTAAAGAGTTTTGCCTTTGGCACTGACTATAGGTTTAGCTAATACTATTCTCTTATCTGTTTTTGTAACAGAATAGGAAGCAACAAATTTCTGGTGCTCTACCTTTACTAGAAAGGAAAAATTAAATAGAAGTCGTTAGCCAGCATGTGGTAACTAACACAGATCAAACATTAGTGAGACAAGGCAAACAACTCCCACACACACTGGCACACAGCTCTTCGTGGGGCAGTTTCTTCCATCCCCCTACCTGAGTAACAGACATTGCTGCAGATTCACCAGCTGAACCAACAGAACAGTTCCTGCCTGGATCCTGCTCTTCTAAGAGCATTCCCAGAGAGAGTGTTTACCATTTGATTGTCCACAATTAGACAAGCCCTCGGATATAAGAAATTAAGGACTTAATACAGATTTTCTGAGATGCCCTTGGCATTTCCTACTCTTTTAGCTTGGCTTTTGGTGACTCACACGTGCTGGACACGTTAGGACATACATTGCTTGCATATGTAAGACTCAAACTTTGTTAGTTGGATAAATATTTAACAGAAAAATGCTACTGCTTGGAAAATGTCTGTTTTGTTTTCCTCTCCTTGTTTCAAGGTCTTGGACGCCTTCCTTTTTTCCAGTTCCCTCCGCCATTTGATTCTTCATCAAATACTGTTAAGATGCAAAGAGTGCCCCTCTATCAGCTTGGAGGAATTTATTTATAGCCACTTGAAAACTTTCTTAATCAGTGCATAATCATGCTACAGTCTAATCAATGCATTCTACAGCAACAAAGATCCATTTAGTGCTGCAGAATTTTTCTTTCCCTTATTAAAGACCTCCTAGAAATTGTAAATTACTTCCCTCAAATAACCATAGTCAAGATCATATAAATAAATAGCTATATAAATAAGTGTTGGCTGCACTCTGCATATTTAACAACTGAAAAACCAGTGCATGAATGCTGTAATTTAGTTTCAAGTTTCTCTTGAAACCAAAATTAAATTGCCAAAGCCAGTAGATTTTCTTTGGTTTCTCTTCCTACCTGCCAGCCATTACACCACTGCAGGAGTGCAGCCCCATTCAAATCTGCACAGGAAAAACATCATTTTAAACCTGGGTGAAAAGACAGGGCTACCTTCTGTGCTGGTGTGTGTTAAACATGCAAGGAAATCATGTTAAATCACACAGACAAGGTATCCTGTCCAACTGTTATTAGGTCACTTGAGAAGTGCAGATCTTTCCATCTAAAGACTGAGATAGTCTTAAGTCTCTCCATTTTATGGGAAGAGTCCAGCTGCCCTTGTGACTCAAACTGCTTTTATTGTTTGCAGCCCCATCATAAGTCCTGCTTTTTCCTTTAAGCAAAACTGTATTTCTATAGGAACTGTATTTCTATAGGAACAGCTGAAAATTTCCCTCAATATTAGAAAGTGGTGTTATTTTGCTTTGGGGTTTAAAGTGAAGTCCTGCTGTTGTAAAGCTTGGTTTACAAGACAGCACAGTAATCCAACACCAGGTGACGAGGCTTTCACTCCTGCAGGGATTAAAAAAAAAAAAAAAAATTAATTCCCAGTCCCCTTTGAAAGCACACAAATGTTCAAGTGGAGTGTCTAGATCAGAGCTTTCCTGGGGGAGGGAGGCGACAGCAGTGAGTAAACACTTCCAGATGATGCTGGAGTCTGTTCAGTTTGCTCTTTGGGGGCAGAAGAATTGACGTGTCTGTGTGACTCAACGGGAATATTAACCGAGTCAACAGGCGGACATTTTAGCAACTGTTAAAACTCATGGGCACATAATTTCCATTATCTTACACACGAAGTTAATGTATCTGTAGCAAACCCCCAAACTGCTGCACAATAACAACAGGTTTGTACTGCATTTCGGGAATCCTCAGGCACATTCCTCTTGGCCTCTTGCTTAGAGGAAAGAGTCTGTCGTGCCCCAGTGCTCAGATATATTCATACATGACCCAGAGCCATTCCAACCTCGTAGCTTCACCAAAAACAAATGGAAAACCTGCTGCACAGTCCCCTAAGAGGGGTCAGAACGACAGCTGCTATCCGTGGAAACTTGGAAGTACAGAGTGAGAGCGGAGCTTTGAAATTTCTTTAAAGCAGTCTGACAGCAACAGACCCAAGGTCAGTATCACAGATGGTGTTCATGAAAGTAACACTTTCATTTTTAAACAAAGCCCCTTGCATAGCTCCTGGTTACAAAGAAATCTGCACAGACAAGAACATGGCAGACTCACAAGTTGAGCTGCAAAACTAGAGAACCATTAAGTTCTACCTAGCTCAAATACAGATACAAATGCTGCATTTGTTCCTTTAGCAGTAGGTCACATTGATATAAGAGTCTTAAATATCTCTCTGAAAATCAGCATAAGTGCCCTGAGTTCCAAGCAAGCCCATGTCTTGACAGAACACTTACACATCACCTGATCCTACAGCAGTACAGGTTCATCAGTGTGAGATGCTGAACTCCCTAGCACTCCACTAGTGCACTCCTTGTGCATCCACATTACCCTTAGAAATATGAGTACTGGGGAAAAGGTAAGTTTGTTGCTCTTAAAAGAGTAAATATAAAGCAAACTCAGCATATGCTTCCATATGAGAGCTGGTAATATTTCACGTCAGTCAGGATCATCAAAAATAGAGTTTTATTTACATTTTCATATTCAAATTCAATACAAATTACGAAATATTTACAACCATTTAATTTGTACTACAACTAATAAAATGCATTGCTTTTCCCCTCCAGATTCTGAAGTTCTTTATTGCAGGTTTTAAGACAAAGTCCTGCTAATATTAGAAACTAGTCAGAGAGACAGAGGTAAAAAAATAAAGTGCATTTGTAAGACGTCCTTAGTTACCTTTGCTGGGCAAGGCCAAGTCACTTACTATTGAGGCACCCAGTGCTCCTCCTTGACCCCATCCCAACTCCACGCAGGTGGCAGACAGCTTCTCCAACCCTCTGTCACACTCACAGGACGTCAGCTCTCCCTGCAGCTTGTGCACTTGAGCAAGACAACGCACGGCAACAGTGCAGCATTTTTCAGAGGCTGGATCGTTTTCTGGACAAAACACAGCAGATCCTTTGGGAAGAATCTATCTTTTCATCTTCAATTTACTCTTTCTGAAGTCATCCCAGACTCCCACAAAGCCAGGATTCTGGCATGTTGCTGGTGCTAGAGATGGTTATAAGTCCCCAAATCACTTGAGGATCTTTCAGACTGTTTAACATTAACAAGGCTTGAAAAGTTCCCGGAGTTGTTCCCTTTACAGTACTGTGCAAGTCAGATTTGGCCTGTCAGCTTGCAGCTTTCTTTTCTTCCCCTTTAGGAATGTGTGGTTGGCAGGTTGGAGTTGAGAGGTAGAGAATCAGTTGGTTTACTAGAGAACCAAAGACACTGTGGACGAAATCCAGTTTTACAAGCATTAGTTCGCACTTTCTCCTATCAAATTAGTGCACTGAAACGTTAAATACAGTGCTGTTTTTAAAAAAACTGTGTGTAGTAAATAAGCATTAGACCAAATCAAAATCAATTTGTTTACAATGAAAATCCACTTGAATTAAAACAATAAACAACGAAAAAACCCAACTCAAAACGATTCCCAGTAGAGACAGCTACAACAATAAAGAATCTTCTCATTTAAACAGCTCAAACACTGAAGAGAAGCTTTGTTGAAGATGGAACTTTTTTTTTAGCGTTAGAATCTGCTGGTTTTCTTTATATTTAAGACACCTTTATCTGAAGAGTGCTAAAACTCACATGGGAAATGCAGTTTTAAGAAAGGCAAACCATACAATTATGATTTGAACAAGTCTATTTATCTAAACATTGCCAACGCAGTATTTTCTGCAACAGTCTTGCAATTTTTGGTATAATATGGAATGGCAGTAGGCAGCTCCTTGCAGAAGGCTTGCACCGTGTTGCTGGGCACGTCCTTAGAGCGTGACTTCACAAACGATCCTGCCCTCAGAAACTGGCGTTTCATCTCCCTCAAAACCTGGGTTGTCACCTTGTGAAAGGGCAGTCACAGTGGAGGGCTGGGACTCTTCATTTACAGGAGGTGCGTTGTCACCTGTCCAGAACAAAACCAAGTCACGACAAGTTAAGGAGTGTCACAAGCCAGCTTTACTACCTTAAAGTGAACCACGCTCACTTGGTTTCCAGAAGCCCACTGCAGTGGTCCTTTCCCAACAACTTTGCAAAACTGTAACCTGGTGCAAAGGGAACTCCAGTTCAGGTTTGACAGTGTTTGACAGAGAGTTGTTGGGAAAGGACTTTTCCTACAGAGCTGGAAATCCAAGGCCACGCTCCAAATACCACTCTCCTTCTGCCCCTAATTAGTTTGTGAGCCCATTCTTGGCACTACCTGTCATTTCTAGAGGTACCTGCTCAGGTCAGCAGAGGTTGTGTGCTCAAGCCACAGGAGGCCCTGAGAGGCTACAAAATCCAACTAGGGGACTGTCAGTTCTTGTATCTTTAGGGCTGCTGGAGGCAGGCATCAGGAACAATTCCTAGAGACCAGGTTCAGGACAAACTGTGGGGGCCAGACTGGTTCACAGAGGAAGGTCTTGTCCCTACAGATTGACCTTCTTCAGATGACGTTCCTGTGTGTCCTTTCCACTCCCAGTGAGAATACACAAGAACCTGAGCCATGTAACCAATCCAACATCACTCTAGTTGCCTACAGGGATGCAATTTCAGCTTCTGGTGCTTAGCTCATAGCAAGTGTCCTCTGCTCTACTGGGGTGCTGGAACAGGGCACTCCCATACACAGATCACCTGCTGTGTAACAACACATCAACACAGGAGGCAGGCAGCAAATCCCACAATTTCCTATCAAGTAGGCTTCCCACAGGAAAGAGAGCATCCCTTTCACCTCCAAAAGCTTTCCCCTTACTCCTCTTCCCAAGGCCATGCCACAATCCAGGGGATAGCTACTTTTGTTTGTTTACCTGGAACCTTTCCATTTTTAACACCAACAGCAACACTGAGCTTGTGTTTGCAAAGCTAAGTACAAAAAAAGACATTTTCAATTAGCTTGCTATTGTTCAGAAAGGTTAAGTATTTGGAGAGGCTGACAGTCTTTTCAAATTAACTGAATTTCAAATTCCCTGCAAGCGTTCAAGGATGACTCAGCCTTGGTAGAATCTGAAATTCAGTTGAAGTACCTGTCATCCCTCTCCTGCACCATCTAAACTAGAGCAGGACTGACTCCCCATAAGTTTTCTGTAAATAAGTAACTACAGACCTGGTGGTAAAGCAACACTCACTCATCCAAATGAAATCTCCACAAAGAGATGAGGGACATCTTTGGAAAAAATCTCTTTGCCCTGGAAGTAGTAAGCCTCTGATTTTTTTAACTACTCTTCTCACAGGCTTCATCTTTTGATTCACACTAAGTTTGTGTTTTATTTGAAAACAAAGATCAAGTGTCAGATCAAAAAGAAGATCAAGATGTTATTGAGGCAAACTCCTCCTAATTCACAGCCTAAGCAACTAAGTGCAAGGCAACCTAGCAAGACAGAAGAAAAAGTAGACATACTTTCTGATGGTGCATGTGCTTCCTGAGCAGATTCATCCGGGCCCTGTACAGAATCATATCCAGATGACGCTGTCTCACTGAGATTATCGTCCTCATTAACCGTGGTGACAGTGGATACAGGTCTCTGCCCACTGGATCCTGAGGCTTGCACAGACTCAGACCGTCTTTCTACATCCATCTTTGTAGAAAAAAAAAAAAAAAAAAGAGAAAATGGTTAAGTTACAAGTTGATAGGAGGCTGCATCTTTCCAGGAGACCAATGCTTGCAAGGACTGAGTCCAGGGCACTTTTACCTAGAGATAAAAAAATTAAAATGGAATAAAATTTCCACTGTTAACCTCCAACATCATAGGGGAAAACCAGTTATGGTCTAATTGAGTAGGAAGTTCAGACACAGCTTCTGCATTCTTCACTCATTTACTGCCCAGTACCACAAAAAGAGTCTTCCTTCCACTCAATGCAGACATGACTCCCCCAGGCAAATTCTGGCATACATTTTAGCTGGTTCAGGCAGTGTCAGGCATTGGCAAAAGCAGTTTCCCCTGGCACTTGCAGCAATGAGCAATTACAGGACACATCAGAGGTTCCTGATGTATCCTAG
Source organism: Myiozetetes cayanensis (assembly GCF_022539395.1). Lineage (NCBI taxonomy): Eukaryota > Metazoa > Chordata > Aves > Passeriformes > Tyrannidae > Myiozetetes > Myiozetetes cayanensis. The sequence goes on along the minus strand of NW_026087159.1, from coordinate 10,887,024 downwards.
GAAATCGTGTGGCTCCAGGAATGATGTACATGCTAACAGATTCACTTTTCAAGGACTCTGGGTACTGAGGAAGTGAACAAAGTCTGCCTAAAGCTTTGATAAACACCCTTAGCTGCAAGCACAAGAGTTAAGAGTGATTATTCCATGCATGATTGTCAGCTTTGGCTGATGGTCTGCCCAAGGCTTTAGGGGATACCAACTCAGACCAGATCACCTGCAGCTTTCCCTAAAAGGGACACAGCAGTCCTGTAGCATCTGGCCACTGACACGGCATCACCAGTGCTCTAGAGGTAGCAAGAAACAGCTCAAGATGTGGTTACTACCCTAGTGTAATGCTGATAATGGCAGCTGCCACTGTGACAGACTGCTGGCTTACCTCAACACCCAAAACCTTGAGGATGTCACATTTGCACAGTGGACACGTCCCATGTTCCAGAAGCCAGGGGTCAATACAGGTCTTGTGGAAGACATGGCTGGTGGAAGAAGGTAGCCAACAGGTTAGGTTTCATACCAGGAAGACAGCTTATATGCCACCTGTGAAGAACCCTTTGGTAACAGTGAGAATTTATTCCTTCTAGAGTGGACAACCTTATTTTGCCTCAAGTTTCAGTTGAAAGTTATGGATAGTTGATCTCTCAGCCTGTAGCTGGTTTGTGCTTATTAGTATCTCAATACAACTTGCTAGAATTCAGCATTATGATTTTTGCTACACCAATCCAAAGCTTTTTTTTTTTTTCCCAAATCCATTTTCAAACACATTCCCAGCTGATAATTTAACTAAATATGATTACTGATGTCTCAGCCTCAGCTTTAAGGTTAACTTCTGTCACGCAGATGCAGATGACTAAATAGCACTTGTTTCTGTTAGAACTACATAGACAAATCATCTCACAGAGTAATGTCCTCATGCTCCCACCCATTTGCTTTGTCTGTGCAATCACTGTGTATTCCAAGTGGATATTTGGCAGGCTGTACACTCAAGAAAGTAAATATAGTTCAGCCATCACAGATGCAAATGTGTGCTTCTATTGAGACATTCACTTCCACAATGGGTCTAAATTAGGCCACAGATTTAGAAGGATGACTTGAAATCCTGTAATCTGCCTGTTCCCTCAGCCTGAATAGAAACAGCAAGGCAGACAGGCACTGCTCAATATTAATCAGCTCTATTATGAGACAAGTGCAGAGATCACCACATCCAGGGCTCAGTAGCTTATGGCCCAGTAGGATCCAAGGATTCTCCAGTTCAGCCCACATAACCAGCACTTCCTTCCAGCTGCACCAGCTCAATGTTTACAGTACAACCTGAAACTTCCTGGATGCCTATTTCCTTGGATTTAACACTGGACTTGTGTATCTGCAACTATAAATGCCTTCAGTTTGACTCTCTGGACAAGAATGCCCTTGGCAAATACCCACACCCCAGGGACTCAGATACCACCAGAATGACTCACAGGAGCATTTGATTGCTTGCTTCCTTCATAGATACAAATAAAGTCTCAGTGTTGAGGTTAACCATCAAAATCAAGTGTGTTCTTGCAGTAAATATCAGTTTATAAGTCATGTGAGAGAGAATTTAAAATGGTTGATACTGGCAGAGATCACCACCGGTGAAGATTATCAAGCCCATCCAGTCATCTCAAGCATGTGCCTCTTAGAGCTGCATTTGGGTCCGGGAGGAATGAAACATCACAAGTGTATGGAAAAGCAGTCTTAGAGCAAAGCATAATGCAGCAAAGCTCAGAAGAAGTTACTCCACTCTTACCCCCAAAAGTGATGCTTTGTTTGCAAGTTCATACCAAGATTAGCAGAGTTCATAGGGAAATAATGAGAAGTCAGGTCTCCTATCAGCCAGAAGTATCTGGAGCTTGTTCAAAAGTTTCTGTACTTGTGGCACTTAGTCCATTACTAAGCAAGACTACCCACGAGCATAAACATGACAAGACAACAGATTAATCATTCACACATGCCTGAAAGCTTATTCAGTTTTGTTTTTTCTAAAGTATTAGGCATTAGATCAAGGAAGTTAGTTGATAACACCTTAGGAAATCAACTTTGTGTTATCAAAAGAGCTTAAGAGGTCCTACTGCTTGGAAGCAGAGAAAGCCTTTGCAAAACTGTAACCTGGTGCAAAGGGAACTCCAGTTCAGGTTTGACAGTGTTTGACAGAGAGTTGTGTCACCACACAACATCAGCTACGGATTTTGCTGTTCTACAGAACTTTTCATACATCAAAATTTTTCCAAGTGTTTTTTGTAACCCTTGCTGTGCAACAACTTGATCAGCTTTGCTACACAGCAGAAGGAACAACAAGTAACAGCCATGCTTATGGATTTGGGGGAAAGGGGCAGTTTGGAAGATCAACTTACTTGCAAGTCAGAACACGCATTACATCGTTTGGCTTGTACTGTTCAAAGCACACAACACAGGAATCCCCATCTGGACCAATTTCCTAAAACAGTGAAGTGAATTTCCAGCATTAACAGACTTTGAAAGCTTCCTCTGAACTCCAGTCAGATTTACTGCAGACAAAAGGGTCTAGCTAAAGTCATCCAAGATGCTTCCACATATAATCTTACATAAACACACTGTGTGGATTACTCACAATCAAGCTGACACTTCAACAGAAGCATTTAAAGTTTAAACCCATGGTTTAGAATTTCAGCTTGGATTACTGGAGGCAGTACTGTAGAGGTTTAGAAACTGCTAGCTCCACTTTTAGTTACAAAAAGAAAAGCCAGGGAAGCTGATTAGATATGCTAGTTTACCTTTAAGCATCCGTGCCAGCAAAATTAGGACCTCTCACCTCAGCAAGACTACAAGCAAGCAGCTAACAGAATAATCTGATTTATAAGAATATAAGGAAGTCTTGCACCCTGGAAAAGGACCTGGTCTGAAAGAGGAACTGTCTCTGCCACCAACAGTTACAGGCTCAGAGAGACTTCTTCATCCTGCTCCAGTACTGTGGACCGCTCTCCAGGCTCTGTGCAAAGGCTGTGCCACACCATACATGAGATCATAGGATCAGTCCTACCTTGTCCCCTTCCTTCAGGGTGCGCAGCTGCATCTCCTCAATGGCCTTCTTAGCCCTGGCCCGTAGTCGTCGCTGTGACAGAAAGCAGTCCTGGTTAATTAAACACGGTCATTTTTCTGTTGAGTTACTCATACTTACCCAGGTGCCTACTAGCAAGCAGGCAACAGCTTTAGAACCCAGATGTTATCACAACAAGCCAAGTAAGCATGACCTTGCTGTTTCAAGGCAACAACTGATGTGGTTACTGAGTAGAGGACGCACCAACAAGGCACTAGCATCTGCTTTGCTTTTACCTAACCTTCTCACAAGCACAGGAATTACAAGGGTTTCTTCTTGATCAGATTAGACCCAGCCAAAACAAACAGAAGCCTTAAAACTGACTTGGTACAGAAGACCGAACACTGAGTCCGACAATCAATAGTTTTACTCACTTTATGGTACCTTCCTGCCACACAGTCACACCCTGATGAAAGGTGAGAGATTCTGTACCGATCAGCCCACTTACCACCAACACACCCTCAGCACTCCTCTGTCTCCACTGATTTACGGCTTGCCCAGCAACTGTTGGTGTCCAGCTGTCAACGCAGCCCTGGAATTAGCCCAGGAGCCAGCCTCTGTGTTTAAAGGTCACAGGCTGGGGCTGTTCCACCAACACAAAGAATAGGACTGTCCTCTCCCTCCCTGGTGCATTTAGTGCCTCAGGACATGGAGGCGTATCAGGCAGCTCTGGAAGTGCTGTCCCAGCACAACACTTACCTCAGGGACAGACCAGTCTTCTGTTTCGCACCTAACCAAAAAACCTCTTTCCAATTCAGCTGCTCTGTGCAGGAACCCCACACTGTCAGCTTTCCAGCATTCCACCTCCTTAGGCGTTTTAGCCCAGTCACGTGAATCTTTTCCAAGTGCAGTGCTGGTGGCACAAGTACAAAAGGACGAGTGGGTGGAAGGCTGCTGCTGACACAAACTCACATGGACTGGTCATTCAAGTCTGCACAAGATTCCCTGTGCTGAAGCAGTTAATGGCAAACAGCTTGATTTACATCGTCCCCTGGGACACTGTCAAAGAGTCCTGGTGCAAAATGAGCTATTTGTGTATCAATATTGGTTTTGTGACTTAAAATAGAGCATCCATGTGCAGGCTTTGGAGAGTTTAATAGCTGATAATTATTGTCAACTATCAAGGAAGAGACAGGTAGAATCCAAAGGTAAAGGATGCAAACACATTTTCAGTCATATTTTTGTACGAACAAGAATTACATGAGTTTTCCTGGAAGCTTTTGCTGAAGACATGAATATATGTTATGATTAACTCTGGACTGATGTTCTCCCTGTCAGTGTTTGAGAGAGAAGCTCTTTACTGAGGCCCCTAGAAGTCTGAGCAGCAAATGTGGTAAAAATCAACATGTGGTAACATCAACAGAGGAAGAATGCAGCAATATTACTACTTCTCATACACAGCCAGAACTGTCACCACTACTTGTTATTAAATGAAAACTAAACTTTCTAGGAATGTACTCCCTCATTTGGTATCTCATCTACACATCTCATGTCAGGCCAAGCATATTAGACAGGACCCAAGTGGTTGCATTGTTAATAATTTACCGAAACAATAATTTAAGTTTTGCATAGGCACCAGTTTAATTGCTCTTCATTAAATGCACCAGTGGCAAAGTCACCTTTAACATTGATTTTGGCAAGTACAGCAGAACACCCTCCAGGGGATGGAGAAAGGAAGCAAGAGGAAGAATGTTATTGAATAGTCTACCAGGATACTTGAGCTTGGAACGTCAAAGCATTTTGCAAAGCCAAGTTTTTCAAGAAAACGTTAAATGTTAATTATGTTAGAATTCTAAAAGTCACAACCCAGAAACTTTAGGAAAAAATAGCTAAGTTTAGGAAAAAGAATCAAGATATTTCAAAACAGGTCAGGTCCCAGCTCCTATCCAGGCTCTGGCATGTTGAAGTAGTGAGGTACCTAATTGGGAAGATTAGGTTTGGAGTCACTTAGTCCTCAGCCTCCCCCAGTCCAACGCTGCTAATTTTACCTTCAGCCCTTTCTGCATAAGGGGGCAGAGTGCCTTCCTGGCACCCTGGGAACATGGTCATGGCAACACAGGCAAGAAAGTTCTAAGGAGGTCAGGAACTCCTGCTTTTCTCCTGGAAGCTAAGGAAGTCCTTCCCCACAGGTAGCTACTGCCATGAACACAGTTCTAAATTGTAGAAAGTTGAGCAACCCACCTCCTCCAAAGCCATTAGTTAGGTAATTTCTCAGCTGCAACATCTAATCTTTATGAAATCAATGGAAGCAAAGATTTGAGCTGAAATTAGAAACCAGGTCACTGATAATATCATGGGCCATTCTGCATTATTAAGAAAGGTTGCTATATTAGGGAACTGAATTTGTCAGTGCTCCGCTGACTAAAAAGTTAGCAAGCCATCCTACCACACTTGTCTTTGCTCACTAACCACATGATGCAGTAAGAGACTGCAGAGGTGGGGACTTAAATTTCAAGCCCAGAAGAAAAGATGCATTCAAGATGCAGGTTGCAAACAGTTTAGCTAGATAGCTCATGAGGAAAGAGCCACTCTGTTTTAACTAACTGTGGCAGAGACATACATGATACTAAACTTCTCTTTTCACTTGGAGCAGAAGACAACAGTGACTGGCTCTTCTCAACAGTCACTCAACTTTCTAAAGAAACCACATTAGTGACTTCCATGCAATTGCTGCTCAAGCAGAGTGAGAGACAGCTGCTGCCTTCAAAAGTCTACAACAGAGAGCACGTTTAAAGCCTGGGTTATATGTGATCAAACCACCCCAATGGCGAAATTTGAAGGTTCTGAACAGCCTGACTGGCTATAAGACGAGAGATTGCTTCAGAGAACACTGAAGTCTCCTTTCTCTCAAGCCAAAATAAAAGGAAAAACATATTCCCAATATGGTAACACCCAGAAGTGATCCAATGCAAGCAGAGGTTACAACAGTCCCATGTGGGAAGGGTGAGGGTCAGCTAAGAGCAGTTTAGCTCTCACAGCCTCCAATACATCAGCATTACGGCTGCACTGCAGTTCAGGGCCTAAAATTTGTAGGAGACACAGTCAGCTAAACACAGTCAACTGTTTTCTCCAGACAGTTTACTTTTTGCTATTCTTTAGGAAGGTTTTAAGCTGTTGAAAGGTGTATATCTTAGTACTTTAAAGATCACATTTCTTCCTGTGGAACAAACAAATTCAGTCATTTTGGAGTTTAACCAGTATTTTGCCCTCAAGATCCACCTGAGGATATCAAAAAAAAAAAAGCAATGGCACAGACTCACCTGCTCCCTGGACTGGGCCCTTGCAACAATGAGTCTCCGAGCAGAGTAAGAGACGTAGCAGCCCAAGGTTGCTGCTGCAACAACGAAAAACGACACCGAGATGAAGAGGATGGTGAAGATATTCATGGAGAGGCTGCGCTTTTTCCCCACCTCGATGAGCATTGTCACTTTCATGCCGCTCTGAATCCGCCGTAGGATCTCCATGCCTTTCAGGTTGCCGATCATAATTGCAACAATCTTTTCAGCACCTGCAAAGGAGAAGGGGAATCCATGTAACAGTTACCAGGTGTAGTGTCAGTGTCTTAGGTGTTGCAGTTTAAGTGCTACAGTAAAGACTGTGGGGAGTTTCTAACTGGTATTTGCAGATTCAGCCTGAGCTGATGGAGTAAGTGACATCACATAAGCTTGTCCAGCTGAAAGGTACGTCCAATTACCTGTGAGCTGCATATTTAGAGCATGTTTAGAATTCACTCATCCTCACAGCACTCCTCACTCCTATATAGGACACTCATTGTCCTATTTAGACACACTTTGGTGATTTACATTTTAACATGCCTTTGAACTACATGAAGTTAAAAATAAATCCTCTACAGAGTGAGGTCACTGAGGATTGCAGTATCTGTGTGGGGATTGCTTCCTGTAATGGATCCGACTCCCTTCCTGCTCAGCTGCCACTTCTTAACACCTCTTTTCTAAATCTGACAGTACTGTTGAGTACTTCCCCAGACACTGAGCAGTCAAAGCCATAGATTAGCCTTTGCTTCTGTATTCTCAGCAGCAACTGAGAAATGATTTGAGTGAAATTTGGTTGTGAACTATAAATGTTTTTGTGATTTTTCTAATGCAAATTCAGAGGGAAGCAAATATGGAGAGAGGTATGCTCAGCTTTTAATCATTGATGGCAAGATGGCAAACACCATCCTGATTTTAACAACAGGTTTTAATCACTCAGTTGAACACCATGACAAGTCAAAAGAACCAAGGATTTTATGGTAGGAAGAAATTTCAACCAACTCCAGTCCCCAAGCACAGACCAAAAAAAAACTGCTTTCCTTTCAGTGACATACAAGGGTTTGAGGACACTTAATACCATTTGCAGGAACTTCAGACAGTCCCAGTGTAACAGAGAGGCTCCTAAGAGGTAAAGATAAAAAATCAAAACAAACAAAAAACAAACAAGCAAACAAACAAAAATGGAGAAAAAGGGAGATGAGTAAATTATCACTGGTATCTCTCTAAATTAAATACGAGAAAAAATAGATTTGAAGATGAGCCAGTCAGGAGTCCCACTGCATTAAACCATCACCTGCACAAGACTGATAATATACATTGCATGGTGGAGGAAGGAAGACTGTTATGGAAGTGCTATTTTTAGCTAAACCAAACCCAGCCAGACACTTTTATGGGGAGACTAATCGTTTGTCCCTCTGCTAAGAGAAACCATATCCAACTTTCAGCTACCAAAAAACGAGAAATGGTGCTAAATCACAAAGGCTGTCATTGGAGAAAGTGCTCATTAGTTTTCCAGCCTGTTCACATAAAGTCTGTGATGCAGCATGGCAAGCAACTCTCCTTAGTGCAACTAAAGTTTAATGAGAAGGACATCACACAGAAGAGAGGAAAAAATAATTAAAAAAATAAAAATCACTCAAGCTGCAACTACTGTCCTTTAAGATGAACTAGGGCTTATACATGAGTGAGAAAATGAGCCGGAGTCAGGTGTTAGGAGCAAGCAAAGAATTAAGCATGGGTCAAGTCAGCAGCTGAGACACGCTTTCATAAGCATGGAAGAAAGTGTGAAAGATCAGGCTAAAACAATGAGAAAATAAAAAGCCTGCCAAAAAAAAAGGCTTGGTCTGCCCTATTTCCCTTCGTTTCTGCATGTCTCACAGTAAATATAGTTTGTGGTTACACGCAACACAAGACACAGCACAGGGATTCCTGTTAATGAAACATCACCATCAGCCTGCAAAACCACCCCAGCTACTAAGCCATCTGCTGTGGATGAGTTTTACCCTTAAAGAAAAAACCATCTCCCATTTAAGTCTCAGGCTGATCAGTTCACAAAGATGACTTTAGATGGCAGCTTTAATTCCTCCTGACTCTTTTCAACCCCTGAGATTTCTCTCGCAGTTTCAGCTCTGCTTTAGATAAGCACATGCAAGCAGCCAGCTGGTGGCTTTGACACTAGCACAATGAAGGCAGAAGAGTGGCCATTTCCATCACCACCACGTTTAGGACACTGCTGTGCTTCTAGAATAAAAGCATGAGGATCATCCCTGCCCAACACTCCCTGAGCTGCTGGATGGGTCCCATCATGACAGGAACTGAAACATGTAACGGTGGCCTTGAGACAAGACCTGGACAGAGACTTCAGCATCATACTGGAAACAAGGTATTTGAGGGGACATCTGCAGAGGTGTCTCAAGCCCAGCAGCTGCCCTCAGCTGTCAGCTTTCCCTCCACCCCAGACTCCACCAAAGCAAAAGGAAAGTCAGTTAGTTGTGCATGGCAGAAACCTCACAGAAACCCAAGCTCCTTGCCCAGGTGTTGACAGCTTTTGTGGTTCAGGTAAAGCTTCTCTAACAGTTTTTAAGGGACACTAGAAGGTGAAATTAAGCTGCTGCCTGTCTAGCTAATAATGGGCTCACTGCTAAACAACAGCAAGACCTGTTTACTTAAACATTCCCCAGCCTCTTTCCTTTCCCATTCCCTGCAAAACTGGAGAAGGAAAGTTATTGAAGTCTTGACAAACACAACCTGCCTCTGTAGATTTGGAGTTTTGCAGGAGGTACCTGCTGGTCAAAATCTGAAGGAAATGGGTTGGCACAGATGAAGCACAAGAACCTCAGCGTGTGTTGTGTTGGGGAAGAGCTGGGGCACAAGCAGATTGGGCACACAAGGACAGTGCATGACTGGGATCAATGTTTTACCTTCCTGTGTCAGGTTGACTTAAATGCAGAGAGGAGTTTGCATCTATTTATACCAGTATCAATACCTGTATTAAACACTGCCCTGCAAAGACTTCACTTGTTCTGCCATTACACTTCTGCTCCCTGTAAACACCAAGTTGGAGGTTTGGCAGTTCAGGGGAGAAAAGCAATGTGTAAGGGCAGCATAGAACTGGGAGCGTTAACTTTTGCATAGTAAACACCTGTCTTTTCATATTCATTTAAGGGGATTATTATAATCCAGTACTAATCTTGTGTGTGCTACAGATAAATCTATCGTGAACCAAGAAAATTGTAGGTTCTGGAGAACACTCACCCCACAATATTTAGCAGACTGCAATGGAACCTAATCAATGCTTATCAGCAGTCACTTCTAGCAATAAAATCACAATCTCTTCATATATTAAAGCACATCAAGGCAAGGTTCAGATCTCAGGGCCAAACGAATCCCCCGACCAAAGACAACTCAAGAACTCCAGCTCCAAGTCAGCTCCTCTACCCCCACTCAAAAGTAGTTTCTCAGCTTCTTCAGGCATTGGAACCATTTTGCATTGTTTAAACCAAGCAAATTCCACTTCAGTGAGCAAAAAACAGACTTTGGAGTTTGAATTCTCAAAGAAAGGTCAGGCTCTCCTTACCCAGAACAGAATCAATATCTGAAGGCTCTTTCAGGAGATGAAATACAAACTCTCAACTTGATGGCTGTATCTTTGCTTTTATCTACATGATATGGTACTTCCAGCACAAGAGATCAGCACTAGCTGTGTCTTCAGCCTTAGTAGAAGTACTCCCCTGGTACCCCTCCAACCCCAGCATCAGCAGAAAGACATTAGGAGATCAAGCCATCTCCTGTACTTTAACATGAAAGACACTGTCAGTTGACACTCCAACCATTTCCTACCAGATTAGCACACCTGACTCCTCGGGCATGTAAGAGGAGTATCTGATATACTGGCTTCAGGTTGAAAAAAAAAAAGAAAAAAAAAAAGAAAAAAAGAAAAAGACATCTTAAATATTGCTTATCTCACTGTACTGGGATTTCTGGTGGTTATCAAACAGGTTGGTACAAGCTTAATGTTATCTGTTACAGTAGGAAGGAAAATAAACTATCATTGTACACAGACTGATCTGGTATTACTGACATGACGTAATTCACCTCGGGTGACAGGCGAGCACTGCACACAGAAGCCATCCTGTCTCAGCACTATAACCACTCTAGGGACACCAGGGCTCTCCCTGGCCTCAGACCCCGTGAAACCAGAGCCTGCAGGCCAGCTCTGCTCTCACCCATGGTACAGTGTGGACAAAAAAGGGTGCTGATTGCTCTCATCCAGACGCACACGGCAAAATCTCATCAGGAATGTGCCCATCCCCACAATCATCCTCCATCGCAGACACTGTCAGAGGAAACGCCTTTATTGCCCTGCAATAAGCTCTCCCCTTTGCAAGAGGGGAGGCTGACTGAACTCATAGTTCAGGAACAATTTAAGCCTGGATAAGCTGACATGTTTGTAGGCTTGTCTCTTCTCCTTCCCTGCTCTGCCTGTTCTCCACTCCAAACATTACCTGGCACCAAGATAAAAGAATTGCTCACTTCCAGGCTGTTTTGCAGTTATTTAAAGTAACAGCCCCTTGTGACCTCAGCTTTTTGATTGAACTGTCTTCTTCCTCACACTATCTCCTAGGCTTAATTAAATCTACTTTCAGCTTGCTTTACTTGACAGATGGCACTATGCCTGATCTCTTCCTCCTCCACACACAACCCTTTCAGCACACAGAGGTAAACATTCACACAAAATCATGGAATGGCTGGGGTAGGAAACGACCTCTGGAAATTATCTAGTCCAACCCCCCTGCTAAAGCAGGTTCACCCAGAACAGATTGCACAGGATCACATCCAGACAGCTTTTGAATATCTCCAGTGAGAGAGACTCCACAAACCCTCTGGGCAGCCTGTTCCAGTGCTGTCACCCTCACTATAAAGTTTCTTCTCCTATTCAGATGGAACTTTCTGTGTTTCAAGTTTGTGCCTGTTACCCCTTGTTCTGTCACTGGGCACCACTGAACAGAGTCTGGTCTCATCCTCTTGACACCCAGCCTTAACATATCTTTTGTTGAAAATAAAACGTGTTTCTCCAGGCTGAACATGCCCAGCTCCCTCAGCTTTCCTCATATGAGAAATGCTCCAGTCCCTCATCATCTTCATAGCCCTTCACTGGGTTCAATCCAGGCTCTCCACGCCTGCCCTGAACTGAGGAGCCCAGAACTGGACTCAGCAGTCCAGATGAGACCTCACCAGGGCTGAGTAGAGGGGTAGGATCACCTCCCTTGACCTGCTGGCAATGCTTTTGCTAATGCACCCCGGGATACCTTTAGCCTTCTTGGCACAAGTGGCTCATAGAGAGCTTGTTGTCCACCAGGACCCCCAGGTCCTTCTCCATGGAGCTGCTGTCCAGCAGCTCAGCTCCCAGACTGTACTGGTGCCTGGGGTTATTTCTCCCTAGGTGCAGGACCCTTGTTGAACCTTTTCCACCCAGCTCTCCAGGCCTCACTGAATAGCAGCACAGACTTCTGGTGTACCAGCCACTCATCTCACTTCTGTATCATCAGCAAAATTGCTCAGGGTGTGTGCTGTCCCTTCATGTCACAGATAAATATAGTGAACAAGACAGCAAGACACATGAAAAAGTGTTAAAAGTTGGCAGGAATACTCAGGAATGGAAGGCAAGAAACTCTATTTTTAAAAAGGGGGAGAGAAGCATTAGAGAAATTTAAATATGAGGCAGAGCCTTAGAAGAGTAAGGACAGCACAGTGAGATCAGAAGAAAAGGAAGAAGAGAAATCCCCTGCTAACTGGTGTTTGTGTTGCACAAAAGGAACTCCTGTTCATGCCCACAGTAGCCTTTGCCTGGAGGAACATGGCACCACACGCTCCTAACCAACACAGCATTTATTAACGGGACTAACAGGTCAGCCTAAGGAGCCTCCTCGGTGAGGCCTCCAGATGGGCCACCCAACATTACTGTGGAGAAAAAAGATTTCCACACTGGGAAGTGCCAGGAAACTTTTACCAAACAGGCTGAGTGTCTGAAGGAGCACATCAAGACCAAAGGTGGTTTTACATGATGTGAGTTTCCATTGGTCCACAGGGGAGATGGAGGTGGAAACAAACCTGCACTCTGTTTAGTTTAGGTAGTGTTATTATTTGTCGAGTGAATCCAGCAATTACCAGCCTTTTTCTTCTCCCCCTCCCCTTTCTGAGCTTTTAAGACTTATGTAAATGCTCCCAGGCCCTAAATCTTAGAACATTTATAACATGAAATCATCCTTTAAAACAGCATCCAAGACAGTAACACTTATTAAGGGCACAGAGATTAACGAGATCTGTAGGTCAGCGCTCTTCATGTGCTCTTTGGTCAGTGGCACTTGCAAGAGTAAAGTATCACCTTTCAGTCTACCAAACAGCATCTAATACCCCCTGGAGAAACAGTGAGCAACATTCCCTAATGAAAATTCTTTAGTGAATTTACTCAACAGCTTTCAGCTGTTTTGATTTAGTAAATACATTGCTCACCCTCCTTGAATGAGATTGAGCTCACTGCTAAGTATCCCTTGCTCTCCACATGCTGGTGGCAGCTAAGTGCTCACTGGGAGCAAGTGAGTTTGAGAAAGCTAGTGGCAAGATGATGTAAGTCAGCACAGTGTGAGCCAGAAGGCATCTGTCTGTGGAAAGATGACAGCTCACAGTGGATGCAGTGGGGAACCATGCTGAGCTGAGCACTGTGTGCTCACCAGCACATTCAGGACTGGAGGCAAACAAGCACTGTCATTGTTTTAGGGACATGATGTCCCACACAATGAAGCCTCTGCTACCACAGCTGTCACTTAGGATTTTAATTCATCCTTTCACATCTCAACAGCCCACTAAACCCAAAGAGCAAGGGTACTTCACAGACCTATTTCAGGTTACCTAAAGGGTGATGCCTACCCTGTGGTTTTCCATGGCACAGAGGTACCTAAATTATATCACCAAGAGCAACAACAGGGGTAAGAAGTTGTCAATAGCACTAGTTAGTCTATCCAGCTTCTCAGTGCCTCTCCTGCTTGCTCACAGACCTTGGTACTGTGGGTAGCCCCAACTCACTGTCACACCCCACCTTACCCTGCATGTGGGGAGATCAGGGTCACCAGCCAGACCCACACACCATGGCTGGCTGTATGAATGCCACTATAGCTGTGACATTAATTTACTCCAAACCAGGCAGCCAGGAGAACCAAACTGAGCACATAAAGACAAATTTGCAGCACATACAGATGGAAAAGTTGTTCTCAGATGCAAAGAGCTACAAACTCCAGACACTACAGACAGCAAATACCATCGAGGCACAGCAGACGCATGCAAGGCCCTTCTCAAAAAGGAGTGCTGGTAGGAAGGGCTAAATAATCTGCAGAGTCTCACCTGGCCATGGAACATGAGAGAGCAAGTGTCATCAGTTGGACCTCTCATCCTCATTCCTCACCTCAGATGTCCTCAGCACAAGTCTTCACTCACTGCAAAGGTGAGGTGCACTAGTTGTTTACAGAATGCTTACAAAGCCTCAGCACAGCCTGCCTTGGGATTACAATTCTGTCTCAATCTTTAACAGTTTTACAGCTCACATCAGCCTTTTAATACCATGGGAAAGTTTTAGCTTGTTTCTGAAGATCCCACCCCATACAAGGTTGGAGCAGAGCATAATTAGACACTTTTGCCATACACTGTTTTCTCTAAGCATATGGAGATAAGCCTTTACCTCAGTGAAATTCCTGCAGAACAAGTCAAGTGGCTGTGCTACATATTTAACCTTTCCTTCCCCTTTCACCCACTGATGCAAGTTTACACTTGAACCAGATCTTGTTAGCCTGAGACACGCTGTTACTGCTTTAGCCAGAATTGTTTAGCTGTGTTCCCCTAGAATAAGCCCTCTTCAGATCAGGCAATGCGCTTCTCAAGCGTACAGTTATACCACAAGAAAGGAACCCAAGAAAATTTTCACAGTTCCCTTCTGACCTGCAAAGAATCCTTCTCCACCAGCTGCAGGGACATACTGAACACCAAAGAATGCTTTCCACGGGTACCACCATAGCCCCAAGCCACCTAACAGCCTGGTTCTACCTTAAGGCAAGGTCCACCTTTAAAACAAACCAACTCTTGCCCTGAGCTTTTCCCCCACATGCTGCTGGTTTTCTCCAATCAAATGTCTTTTACAGAAGGTCAATAGAGATTACAGAGAGGTGCAGTTATGAGCACACAGAACTGTACTTTGAAACCTTGCTCAGCCTGCCACAGAGCGGTACCATCTTCTTAAACTGCGCGCAATTAAAACTCAAGTTTGCTAATTGATACGGGTTTGTGCTTATAAAAGCACAAAGTAAACGTTACTTTGGACTCCATTAAATTCTTGGCATTCTACATGTTAAAGATGATTAGGCAGGACTTGATCATATCTGATTTGGTTCTTTATTGTGTTCTGTTGTTTTTATTGTCAGGGTGGTTTGTTTTGTTGGGTTGTTTTTGTTGTTTTGTTGGGAGTTTTTTAGGGGGGTGGGGTTTTGTTTTTTGGGGGTTTTTTTGGTGGTTTTTTTTTTTTTTTTAAGTTGGCACTCCAAAAGGTTATATCAGAGCACTAATATGAGCAATAAAGAATTCATCAGACTAAACATGATAAGAAAAAAGTCTCTGGAAGCAGGATGAGTAGGACAAACACTGCTTCAAATACCGGCCCATTTAAGTCTCTAAATGATAAAGTTGCTTCAAAAGCCAAGTTTGACAGCTCCAGAAAAAGGCACACAGCACTTTCAGATAAGGTTCTGTTACTAACTTGGTGTTTTGTTGCTACCAAAGTATGCATGTTGCATGTATGCATGTTGCAAATGTATGGCATGTTGTGCCATACCTTTTATCAAAGCCCACCCATAGAGATCTTCCTTCCCTGGCAGGGCAGATGACAGCTACTGCCCTCAGCACTGCTGGCAGGAGGAGATGCTACCCCAGGCACATCAAAGCTCTGAGGCTTTTGCCCCAGCAAAGACATCTCCCCACCACTTCCCATTGCCTCAGCTTGGAGGAAGTGCTTGGCCTTGTCTGGTTTCACTTGATGGCATATGATAGCCCCAGTTAGAGCAGAAATGAAGCCAATGAGGAAACCCAGGTTGTGAAGTCACCGTTAGCACAGCTACAGCCGTTACAGCCACAGCGGGAGCTGCACCTGCACAGAAACAGCTCTTTATGAGCAGGACCACCTTCACCACTGCCTCCAGAAGAGCTGGGGCACCCAGTGCCACCAGCAGAGGCCAGGAGACCCATCCCAAGCACAGTTCAGCAAAGGGCAGCATGACCAGCTCTGACCTCCTAGGTGTGAGGTGCAGTGCTGTAGGCTGAGCTCATCAGCATTACACAAGCAGAATCCTGCACTTGGCAAAGCACGTCAGGCTGGTGACTTGTAGCTCGCTTCACCTTGGCCGGGCTGTGTTCAAGGCCTGCAATGTTTGTCAGGTTTGACTGGAGAGCACTGGCTCCCAGCAGGAGCAGAAGGCAGGGCTGGCCCAAGCACAGCATGTCACCAAAGCCCCGTAAGCAGAAGGAAGAGCATCGCTGTGGGAAGAGGCAAGAACACGGATTTACAGACTAACGTGATGATGGAGGAAGAACTCAAGTCTAGAGAAAAGGGAGGCTGGAACAGGAAAGAAAGTGAGGGACTAAAACAAGGACGAGCAACAGCAGCAACAAGCTTAGCCCAGTAATTGTGCTAGGACATGGCAAGGAGGAGTCACACAGATTAAATATGTGGTTTGACAGAAGCTGTCTTCTCCAAGCAGTCCCTGTCCTATTTGTCTGCAGTTCAGCTGGGAAGTTTCAACATGCCCTCGAGCCAGTAACCCATCACACAGGATAATCAGGACAGCTAGAGCCACTCTGACATAAGTGCCTCAGCAGAAAGCTTAAGGACAGCACAGGAAAAGGAGGGAGCTCTTCTTGGAGCAGACCCTGCAGAGAGCACATGGCTTATTTCAAGAGGCAGCTCCCGGCAAGCTTAAGATGCTTTAAGTCTTCCAGTGGCCAGGATGGAGAAGAGGGCAGCAGCACATAGCCCTTCCCCTCAAGAACAGGTTCAGCAGTGCCCTACCCAGGCCAGCAGTGCCCTACCCAGGCCAGCAGTGCCAAGGGAGCTCCTCCAAGAGCTGCAGGATTAGGCAGGCACACAGTGAACAGGGCTCAAGGCAGGGATGCTCCTGTCAGTTCAGCAGGAGGAACTCGCCCAGCAATAGCCAGATCTCAATAGCATTTGTCAGCTGATAACTTGATTACATAAGAAAGCTCTGCCTCAGAAAGGCCTGTCCAAACTGTATGTTTTGAATTCTTAAAGCAGAGTACCAACAGTCCCTACAGCTCATTAAGATTGCACACAACAAAAATCCAGAGGCAGCTACTGTTTCCTTGTCTCACCAGAACACTTGCCATCATAGCTAAAGACAGAAATCCTCCCCACCCCTTCTAAGAGTGGTACCGCAGGGATATCATTATTTTTTTAACCACGCAAAGCTTGAAGACGTACTGTTCATTTTCACTGTTTTATTTCACTCCAGAAGATGTGGCTTCCCAAAGCAGTGCCACTTCACAGAATTCCAACATGCCCAGGAGGTGTGTGCGTATCTGTCCAACAGCTGGGCAGAGCCACCAAAGCCACTCACCCTGCTCAGGTTGTCACCAGAAGGCATTCACACAGCCTTCAGCCTAGGGCTGTTTCTCAGGTAACATTAGCCTAAACACAGTCAAATCTCATTCTTCATTTGAAAGATGGGCAGGTCAGAGGAAAAAAACAAAACACTTCTGGCAAGTAGGAGACTTGCTACAGCAAGAGAAGTGGGGCTCTGTCATCAGCCTCTCCATACTGGAAAATAACCTTTAAAGGGATTCAGCTTCTTCCACTGGAGAAGTGGCACTTTTTACTGCTGAAAAGTTGCCTATGGAAGAGTCTCGTACTCCGTCTATTTCTGAGCTGGTTAGTGCAAGCATAGGGAGAAAGGATGTCTGAGCGTGGAAACGCTGCCTATTTCACTGCCCAAATCAACTCCACAGACTTAACAGGCTTTAAAAACCTCAGCATGCATCCTCGCTGGTGGATACAACTGAGGCCAGAAACCCAAACCAAGTGGAGACATCGCCAGCCCCGCACACCTACAGCCCGGGCCCGGCCCGGCCACAGAGCTCGGGAAGCGCTCGCTCGCCCTCAGCCCCAGCCCCAGCTTTCGGGAATGATTACTTATTAATCAGAGGAAAACCAACAGCAGCCACATCGCCCGGAACAGCACCGGCCAGAAGCTCCCCTGGTGCGGGAGAGGCTGGGACATTCCCGGCTGTTACCGAGGAGCCCGCCGGGGGCTGAGCCCGGGCAGTGCCCTCTTCCCGCAGCCGCTCCCAGCGCAGGGACCCCTCTTTTCCCAATTCCCCCCCGGCCCCCGGCGCTCACCGTGGTGGGACATGGGCAGCACCTCGTTGCCGGTGCCGCGGTAGTTGTAGATGACGGCGGCGGCGG
The DNA here is from genome assembly GCF_022539395.1 of Myiozetetes cayanensis. Lineage (NCBI taxonomy): Eukaryota > Metazoa > Chordata > Aves > Passeriformes > Tyrannidae > Myiozetetes > Myiozetetes cayanensis. The sequence goes on along the minus strand of NW_026087159.1, from coordinate 10,869,146 downwards.
CTCCGCGCTCCGCGGCCAGGCGGATCTTGTCGGCGAAGGAGCAGCCGCCGCCGCGCTGGATGAGGGCGAGCCAGCCCGGGGACCCGCCGGGCGGGGGGGCCCCGCTGAAGTTGGTGAGCGCGTTGCAGGCATTGAAGGCGTCGGGGCTGTCGGGCAGCACCAGCAGCCCCTCGGCCGACTGCAGCGGCGAGTCCAGCCCGTACAGGCCGCTCTCGCCCGCCTCCCACCCGCTCCGGTTGCGGTCCGCGCCGCTCTCCCACGACACGTTCAGCCAGGCGGTCCACGCCGCGGCCGCTGCCGCCCCGCGGGGACCGGGCTGCGGGGCGGCACAAAGCAGCGCGGCCAGTGCCAGCAGCGCGGCCCCCGACGGCATCCCCGCACGGCCCGGCCCGGCCGCGCCGCCGCCTAAAGCCGCCGCCTCGGCTGCCGGGGGAGGAGCGGGGCCGCCCCCGCCGCGGCCCGCCCCCCGCACCGCACCGCACCGCACCGCACCGCACCGCACCGCACCGCACCGCACCGCACCGCACCGCACCGCACCGCACCGCACCGCACCGCACCGCACCGCACCGGAGAGGAGACCCCCGAGCGCTGCGGCCCCGACGGTGGGGAGGGGGGGCTGCGAGTCCAGTCCCCTCGCCCGATCCCCTCTCGGGGCAGTGCGTCACCAGTGTTTCCCGGGGGGACGCGGAGGGTCACCCAGCCCGGGTCACCTCTGAGAAGTGGGGGTTTGCTGAACATTCCACAGCGAGCCATGTCAGTCCTGCCTGGAGTTTTTGGCTTGTGGAGTACTGGGTTAGCACTGGTCACTCACCGGCCATTGGTGCCCCTGTCATTCAACAGATGCCATAAACCTGCCACTTCAGCCAACAATCCCTTTTCCTATTTATGTACTGGTTGTGTTTGCATGGTTAATTATTATTTGATCTATGGAGCTCACAGCTAGCAGTCCTGTTTCTCCAGGGCCTTGCAGTTATTTCTAGGGCAGCCAGTGTGCAGGCACCAGTCCCTTGCTCTGGCACACACGCATTTTTGCCAGGTTGTCCCACATCAGGCAGTGAGGTCAGAGTGCTGGCAGTCACTGCAACCATGAGCGTGACATGCAGTAGAGCCCTGCCAGGGAATTTGAGGCAACAAAGGAAAATAACAGGAGAAAGAACAACATTTTGAGCTCCTCTTCTACACAGAGCCACTCTTCTGTCTGAGAGGCCCTGTTCCCATCAGCTACTCTGCAGGAATTGCCCCTAGCCCCAGGAGCTGCTCAAACACATCCCCATGCAGCCACATGTCACTACCTGCAGGCTGGGACTCTGGGTGGGAGCCCATTATTGAGAAAGGAATATTCCTGGGCAGTGATTGCATGGCACAAGATCAGCTGCTGCCTGTGCAATTGCCAACTTAATTAGTGTAAACACAGAGTTCAACCCTTAGTTGAACTGCTTAGTTTTACACCAGGCTTTGGGCTGAGTCTGAATCCATGTGGTTGATAACCATAACTTGCTGTCCACCTGCACTGCCCATTTCCCATCCCTTGCCCTGTGCTAAGAGCATCACACTGAGCGTTACACAGACAAACCCAGCTCAGGTTTGAAGGCCTCCCTGGGGGTGGGGCTTTGGAACCAGCCCACTCCACTTCAAAACCAACCCTGTCCACCAGCGTCCACCCCTGCCAGCACAGCAGCTACAGGTTTTGGCAGCTCAGTAGCACAGAGAGACTGGCTTGGTTTTGCTACTGCAATAGCAGCATGCAGAGCAGGTAATGAAGAGCAGATGAAGCAATTTGCTCAAGATCAATATTGCTAAATACACAAAGCTTACTAAGTGAACCCTTTGGTCCAAACCTAAACAAACCTCTCATTTTCTCATTCCACATCTAAGTAGAAAACTTATTTCAAAACTAACAGCTCTAGCTATAATCAGAAGTAAATCTGTAAGCAATCAGTGGTTTTGTTTTGAAACCTGTTCCACGTAGGGGCAGGGAACAACTTAACACCCCTCTGAAAATATAACCAAGCTTTATGCAATCAACAGTAGCCAATCTGCTCAGCCTCAAATGCCTCCAAAGCTTTAGGGATGTTTAGCTGCGGTGTTTTCATGGAAGGCCTTGGTCAGATGACTTGCTCCAGAGTAGGGAAACTAGGTGTACTAAAGTATCCCAAGTTTTTAAGCCATCTGAAAACAAAATTAAGATAGGAAAATGGAGCTTGTCCCTGAGCTCAGGCACTATTCAGAATTAGAACAATTTAGTGAAAAAAAAAAAGGCAAGATCTAGCTTGCAAAGCACATACCTATGCTGCAGACACTTGTAGGTTCATTTGTGTCCACTAACCTCCTAAAATAAACTGGTGCCTTGAAAGCAGACACCAAGGCTTTCTCTACATCACTCTCTAAAATAATTTGCAAGCTGTACAAGTGAAAAGCAGTACTAACTCCAGAGACTCAACCCTTTGCCTACACCGCACCAAGCTCAGAATTTAACAGCAGGGTCTTTCTTACTAAGCACCAAAGTCAAGGCTCAAAAAGCATAAAACATTGTTTTCCCCATCGAATTTCTGGATGAGAGCAACCATCACCCACAAACACCCCTGCCTCCTCAGAGCCCAGCTGGGCTGTCCTGAACCGAACTGCAGAGAAAGAAAGGCTTGGGTTTCACCACTTCACCCTCTTTTACTCACCAGGATGCAACATCGTGAGAGGGTGGTTGCCTTGGTCTTGTGAATTGTAGATCACGGCTGCTGTTGCACCCCTTCTGGTTGCCACCCGAATTTTTTCAGTAAAACTGCAATTGCCTCTTTCGATCAGTGCTATCCACGGCTCGCTGGTGACGCTGAACTGAGTATTTTTGTCGCAGGCTTGATAATTATCAGATGTCGGAATGCCCACCAGCCCCTGGGCACTGAGTAGAGGAGAATGAAAGCCATACAGGCCACATTCACAGCGCTCAACCGTCATGTTGCTGGTGCTGTTGAAATAGAACAAACTTACAGAGGCCGTCACAGACATTGCCTCTGTAGGGTCAAAGGAAACTAAAAAATCCACCAGGAGACAGAAAAACCACAACTGCTCCACTTGCTTCATTGCTCCTTCCTAGCAGCAGAAAATGGGGATGTCCAGAGGTCTTTTCAGCTGCTGCTGATCCCTCTTGGAGCACAGCCTGCTGCAGAGTTCCAGCGGGAACCTGACACCACCCAGGTGAGCTCTCCAAGTGTCAGGGAGCTCAGCGGACGCGTTGCCAGGTCCGGAACCCTGTGGACACGCCCAACCATTGCGGGGCAGCGGCGCAGGCGGAATGTCCTGTGGCCCAAACTTCCTGCTCCTTCTGCACCACACACATCACTCTCCCCCTCCTTCTCCCCCACCACTCCACAAACTCTGCCTTCCACGGTGCTTCCCAAGAGAGTGCTCAGGTGCCCCGCTCCTGTTTCAGCCCGAGTGTCACTGCGGAGGAACAGGTCACCTTTCATGCAGTTACATTAGCTCAGGGTTCTCACTTCAGGATCAATCTGCGATGCAAATGGCCTTGTGACAAAGGTCACAAGTGGGGGGGGATGTATTAGAAATTATTAGAACATTTACCCTTCTTACAGACAAAGATAACTCAGTCATTCCCTGCATTTCTCCTTTTGCATTCTTTCAGCCATCTACTCTGTTGGGTCCAGCTGGTTCTGGTGTCTGTAATTAAATGATTGTGCTATTCATTTATACCAGCGCAAAAGATGTAGAATCATCTGAACTGAACACAGAAGCAAACTACCTTTGTCAGCCCATTTTCACATTCTAGTTTACTTTCAAGGTGCACATTGAGGTGTTCGAATGATTATCACACAATTCTCCATTTTTGCCTGCAGGCTCTAGAGACTCTTTTTCTGAATTCAGCCAGGATCATATTCCCAACAATTACTGATATCACCTCTTGTTTTCTTAGATTAGAACAGAAAAAAATGAAAACCTTATCAATGTGGACTCTACAGTTCACAATGAAAATAAAGAACAAGCTGTAAAATTATCAAGTCCTTTTTCATGGTTTTCTGCAAAAGTTGTGCCACAAACCCAGTGGTGAAAGCCAAGAAAAGCTGCAGTTGATGGCACATATTGTGACAGAAGCTCGACCCAGTTCTCCAGGACAGGTCCTTGAGAAGAGCAAACATGACTGTGGATTCTTTGAAAACTGAAAACTGAAACAGCTTTCAAGAAGTGAAACAAAACATGCAAAGAAACAGTCCAAGGTGTTTACATATATTAATTCATTTATTGATAGTCTTCACTTTTCCATGTTGCACTAGCTCTACAGCACATTAATTCCAAATTGATCTTACCTCTAAGACCTATGACTTAGCAAGTTTTGTACACTCAAAAGTACCATTAGCTACATACAGTTTGCCTTCCCCTGTTTTATTTTGAAATTAATTCTGGAAACATAAGAACCATCCTCAAGAATAGAAACATAATGCAAACATAAGATTTTAAAGTACAGTGCTTTGGCTGGATACGAATTCTACAGGTAGGGAATGTGCTCCAATAGCACTTTACCCTCAGCTGTGGCAATACACAGCAGCAAGAAAGGTGATTCCTGTGACACTGTGCAGGACTCAAGACTCAGTATCTTGGCTTAGTGTGGCAAAATTGACACGCTTTGACAGACTCAGATCAAAAATATTTTGGTTTTCTATCTGTGTCAATAAACACCAGGTGAAATAAACCTTCCAGCAGGTTTCTTTGCAGAGAGGACCTTTGCTCCAGTGTGACAATGCTGGTTTGGGAGGGAGGAGGGAGACAGGCAGAGTGGTGGAACCACATACTAACACTGCAGCACTCCAGCAGCTGAAGTCACCGTATTAAGTCCAGTTTAACTTAGGGGGGTGGTGCCCCTATGGATTGATCCAGAGTAATAAAATTCCAAGTCTACTACAAGCATTGAATATTCTCCAGCTACACACTGCAAGAGTAAATATCTCTCATTCCCAGCTTTTGCCACGAAAAATTTCAAACAATGCTTGTGTAAAATAAAATTATATCCTTTAATGCCTTAAGCCGATGATCTTTATTCCACACCCTTCTGATATTTCTTTCAGAGTTAGGAAGTCCTAACATGCAGGATGAAATGACTAATGCTGTACGTTTAAAATATTTAAAACTAAGCAGTGCAATGCAGCAACAGCCTTTGCTGCATTTTTATGGCATTTACCCAGGGAGAGGCCCACTCACAAAACCACTTCTTTTCTTCTGCTGTGCACCAGTCTGGGAAGGGCCAGCAACCAGCTCTACTCTCCTGCCATGCCACGAGCACAAAAGGAGTGTTTCACACCAGCACAGCCTGAAACTCAGGCAATCCTCAAAGAAGTGAAAAAAAGTTCTTTCTTACGTAATTTCTTGCTTGTGCCCTCTGTTGCTTTGACTGGGCACCACTGAGAGGAGCCTGGCTCCATCATATTTACTCTCCCTGGTCTCATCAGGAATTTGTACACGTGGATGAGAATCCCTCAAGCCCTCTCCAGATGGTCCCACCCCAGCTCTTGCAGCCTCTCCTCGCAGTGGCAGCTCCTGCCAGTGAAGGGCTCTGTGCCCTCTGAGTCTGCACCTCCCGCTGCATCAGAGACACAAAGCAAGGAGATGATTTTCTTGGACAACAAGCAGAAGAATTTAGTTTACACTAAATTCTAAATTCTTTACACTAAATTTAGTTTACAGTAAATTCTTCTGAGATAAAAATTAGGCTTGGAAGCTACAGAATGTCCTGGGAACAAGTTGGAAGGAAATGCAGATCCACAGCCATTTCTTTCAGTTACTGTCAAGTTTGCTAATAATGTCTATATTACAGCCGAGCTGAGGTGACAGTTTGTCCCTGCTGTACAGGAGTTCTGCCTGGAGCCCCTGGTGGTCCAGTGGTAAAGGCGCCGCGCTATCACCGCGGAGACCCGGGTTCGATTCCCGGTCAGGGCCACTCCCGGGCAGGTGGGGCTCGTTAGCCCTTAAAGGCAACCCACCTACGTCCTAAGGACCTCGCTGCCACCGTCCAAGCTCGCTTGGCCCCGGCAGATGAACCTTAGGATTAAAGGGTGGGCTCAGTTCCGCGCACACTGTGTCTCACCTAAAAAAATCCAATGCGCAGGCTGGAAGGTGGAAAGACCTTCCCCGGATCTTCACTCGTGAAGACTGGCCATTATTATTACAGGAGTTCTGCCACGGTCCTGCTTTTCCCGAGTCACGGCGGCTTTAACCAGGCGAAAGTTGGTTTTCACTGCCTCTGAGTAAACGCCTCGGAGAAAGCCCCTCAGAAAACACCTGCAAATTTAGCTGAGCTGCTCAGTTGGACCGGCGGCCAAAGGGCAGCAGGAGCAGCGTTTTGACTCCATCGTTTCGGTCTCTCCCGGTTTCCCGAGGCCGGGTAGGGAAAACGGGACCGGCGCCGGGGGCACAGCGCCCCCTGCCGGCCGCGCACAGAGCGGAGCCCAAAAACCCGCGGAGCCCAAAAACCCCGCGGAGCCCAAAAAACCCGCGGAGCCCAAAACCGCATCGCTCCCGGAGCTCCCGCGGACGTCTCGCGGAGCGGCGCTGGAAAGCTGTTAGTATAGACGCATATTCCATTTCCTTCCCGGAGAAAATCCAGTGCTGGAGCTACTCTAAAGAGGCGCGCTCCTCCCGGCACGAGCGGAGTCTCTGCACCGTGAGATCAGCCCAATCTCACGCAAAGACACAAACACCTGTAGAGAATCTTCCCGATTAGAGCAGCGTTAGGACAAGGGGGAATGGCTTCACACCGACAGAGGGTAGGGTTGGATTGGATATTGGGGAAAGATTCTTTCCTGGGATGGTGCTGAGGCCGTGGCACAGGTTGCCCAGAGAAGCTGTGGCTGCCCCATTCCTGGTATTGCTCAAGGAGAGGTTAGACGGGATTTGAGGAACTTGGCCTAGTGGAAGGTGTCCCTGACCATGGCAGGGGGGTTGGAAATAGATAATCTTTAAGATGCCCTCCAATTGAAACCATTCTATGATAATTCGATGACGCTGATGATGATTTCCCCACCAGTGATTTGTGTAATCAGACAGGAATGGGAAAGTAGTTACTCATATTTTGACCTCTAAAACTTCCCGCAGTAAAAGCTCCTAATAAATCAGTTTTATCTCAGGGGTGTGTGTGTGTAACAACAAACCAATACCCAGTATCAGGAAAAACTGATTACCAGGTAAAAGGACTTGCAGTGGAGGATGAGGAAGGAGTCATCATGATGGGAATTTTTTCTCCTTGTTCCTACTCTGCAACTTTAAATTATCTTGTTTCCTGCACAGCTGGACTTTGCCCAGAACAAACTATTTCATTCTGGTAGGACTAAGTGGGTGTGTTATAATGTGAAACACACAGGTAATATTGTACTGTTGTAACAGAAAATAAGGTTGGCTGGAAAGCTCTGTTGATTTTATGGTAAAATTAGCAGGAAGGGATAAGGATGGTGGGAAATTTCCCACCAAGGCCTAACACACAGTCAGGATGCTGGGATCCCTATAGCCTGCACAGTAGCAGAGAACACAGATGATGGCTGAAGACATCAGGGCTGGCCCCAACCAAGAACCATCTTTTAACTCCAGAGGCTGCTGCTCCTGCTTTCTTCAGGAGCCCTCAGATCGCTGTCCAGCAGCAGGGCAGATTTTTCTTTCACTGCTCTGCATCTCATAGGGCATCTCATCTGCAAAGGTCCCCTACCCAAACGACAGAGAGGATTAACTACAAAGTCTCCTCAGACCTCTCTGGGAGATGCCACCATAGCAGATTCCAGACAAATGGGAGATTTCTTCCCCCACCCCTCTGTACAACTCTGCTGGGGAAAACAAACAAACAAACAAACAACTTCTCCAAGCATTCTTGGAGAATTAAGCACCATTTGCAAGCGCTGACTCTGTCATGGCATCAGGAGAGTCAGAGCTGAGGCAGTAAAACAAGCCATTGCACTCTGAGTGCCATAAAGCTCATTTTTTATTGTGTTGTGCAGTTCCTATCAGGCAAACAAGCCTCAAATCAAAGCATTCCTGGAGCAGCTCCACCAAAGTATAGTTCAAGGAATTGGATACATATATGTGTACTTTGTACTAAAATGCTTAATAGACAGATTGACCTGGAGGTACACACAGAAATAAAAGCCAAGCATATCACAGTGACGTTCTCAGATCCCTCCTCGTGACAGAACCAGAGCTATTAGGGCCGGAATAGGGGATAATAATAATTTTGTCTAAACTTTCATAAGGGAATTGGGGAATCATAGGAGAGGCTGAGCTTGGGCACTGTTCAGAAAGAATTAGAACAATTTAGTAAAGAAAAAAGAAAAGCAATAGCTAGCTTGCAAACTGCAAAGCACATACCTATGCTGCAGACACTTGTAGGTTCATTTGTGTCCACTAACCTCCTAAAATAAACTGGTGCCTCCAAAGCACACACTAAGGCTTTCTCTACATCACTCTCTAAAATAATTTGCAAGCTGTACAAGTGAAAAGCAGTACTAACTCCAGAGACTCAACCCTTTGCCTACACCGCACCAAGCTCAGAACATAACAGCAGGGTCTTTCTTAATAAGCACCAAAGTCAAGGCTCAAGTTGCATAAAACATTGTTTTCCCCATCGAATTTCTGGATGAGAGCAACCATCACCCACAAACACCCCTGCCTCCTCAGAGCCCAGCTGGGCTGTCCTGAACCGAACTGCAGAGAAAGAAAGGCTTGGGTTTCACCACTTCACCCTCTTTTACTCACCAGGATGCAACATCGTGAGAGGGCGGTTGCCTTGGTCTTGTGAATTGTAGATCACGGCTGCTGTTGCACCCCTTCTGGTTGCCACCCGAATTTTTTCAGTAAAACTGCAATTGCCTCTTTCGATCAGTGCTATCCACGGCTCGCTGGTGACGGTGAACTGAGTATTTTTGTCGCAGGCTTGATAATTATCAGATGTCGGAATGCTCACGAGCCCCTGGGCACTCAGTAGAGGAGAATGAAAGCCATAGAGGCCACATTCACAGCGCTCAACCGTCATGTTGCTGGTGCTGTTGAAATAGAACAAACTTACAGAGGCCGTCACAGACATTGCCTCTGTAGGGTCAAAGGAAACTAAAAAATCCACCAGGAGACAGAAAAACCACAACTGCTCCACTTGCTTCATTGCTCCTTCCTAGCAGCAGAAAATGGGGATGTCCAGAGGTCTTTTCAGCTGCTGCTGATCCCTCTTGGAGCACAGCCTGCTGCAGAGTTCCAGCGGGAACCTGACACCACCCAGGTGAGCTCTCCAAGTGTCAGGGAGCTCAGCGGACGCGTTGCCAGGTCCGGAACCCTGTGGACACGCCCAACCATTGCGGGGCAGCGGCGCAGGCGGAATGTCCTGCGGCCCAAACTTCCTGCTCCTTCTGCACCACACACATCACTCTCCCCCTCCTTCTCCCCCACCACTCCACAAACTCTGCCTTCCACGGTGCTTCCCAAGAGAGTGCTCAGGTGCCCCGCTCCTGTTTCAGCCCGAGTGTCACTGCGGAGGAACAGGTCACCTTTCATGCAGTTACATTAGCTCAGGGTTCTCACTTCAGGATCAATCTGCGATGCAAATGGCCTTGTGACAAAAGTCGCAAGTGGGGGGGATGTATTAGAAATTATTAGAACATTTACCCTTCTTACAGACAAAGATAACCAAGTCGTTCTGAGCTGCAACTGATGGTACATACCGGGACAGAAGCTCGACCCAGTTCTCCAGGACAGGTCCTTGAGAAGAGCAAACATGATTTGGCAGAAGATTCCTGGAAAATTGAAACAGCTTTCAAGAAGTGAAACACAACATACAAAGAAACAGTCCAAAGTGTTTACATATATTAATTCATTTCTTTATATGCTCTAGTTTTCTGTGTTGCACTAGCTCTACAGCACATTAATTCCAAATTGATCTTACCTCTTAGACCTATGACTTAGCAAGTTTTGTACACTCAAAAGTACCATTAGTTACATAGAGTTTGCCTTCCCCTGTTTCATTTTGAAATTAATGCTGGAAACATAAGAACCATCCTCAAGAATAGAAACATAATGCAAACATAAGATTTTAAAGTACAGTGCTTTGGCTGGATACGAATTCTACAGGTAGGGAATGTGTTCCAATAGCACTTTACCCTCAGCTGTGGCAATACACAGCAGCAAGAAAGGTGATTCCTGTGACACTGTGCAGGAGTCAAGACTCAGTATCTTGGCTTAGTATGGTAAAGTTGACATGCTTTGGCAGACTCGGGATCAAAAATATTTTGGCTCCTGCACTGATGGGAAGCTGCAAGATTTCCAGAAAAGAAGTTAAATAATAAAACGAAGAAGAAGCTATAAGGGACCGTGGCCTTGGCGCGGGTGCGGGAGGAAGAGGAGCTCCGTGACACCGCCTGGGGCACCCGTCTGTCCGAACGGACAGACGGACAAACAGCCCCGGCGCTTCGGCGACGGCAGCAGCGACAGCAGAGACTCTCCTGACCTGCCCTTGCTCCTCCTCCTCTCCCTCTCCCGGTGTCCCGCACCCTCTCCCTGTTTCCCTCTCCCGTTCCTGGTCTCTCTCTCCACCTGCCGGCCCGGCCGTGCCCCCGGCCAGCCCCGTCCCCGCCCTGGGCGTCCCGTGTGGGCTGTGGCGCTGCTGGGCGGGCCGCTCCGGCCGGGCTGGGACAGCCTCCCTCGGCTCCGCCTGCCCCGGCCCCAACCCCTGCCCCTTCTCCGCCCCGGTCCCACTCCCGGCTCCACCCCCGGCGCCTCCGGGGTCCGGGGGGATCACCCTCCCTGTTCCCGCATCCTCTGCGGGTTCCCCGGCCCGAGCCGCCGGTGCCCGCTCCGGGGAGGAAGCCCGGCCCGGGGGGCTGTGGGGCCGTGGGGGCCGTGCCGGGTCCCCGGGGGGCTGTGGGGCCGTGGGGGCCGTGCCGGGTCCCGGGGGGCTGTGGGGCCGTGCCGGGTCCCGGTCCGAAGGCTGCCGGCCGCGTGTGGCCCGCAGGGAGGGCGAAGGAGCCCCTGCAGGAGCGGTACCGGGCGGGTTCGCCGCCGGGCAGCGGCTGTGGCAGCGTCTCCGCGGGGACCCGCCCCACGGATGGAGCCCCGGTGAGTGGTGGGGCTGGCGGAGGAGGAGGAGGAAGAGGAGGAGGAGGAAGAGGAAGAGGCTGTGCGGGGTGGGCGGCGAGCTCAGCCCGCTGCTCCCCTTGGCTCGCAGGGGGCCATCAAATGCCTTTCCCCCATCGCACCTGGCAGTGGGGCGAGCTCGTCTGTGACGGGGGCCAGCGAGAGAAACCGGGGCGTGGCGGGCGGGGATGAGCCGAGGCTCATCCCTGAGGGAGGGTGGAAGCCGCCAGGACACCTCATTGGGGGTCATTGGGGGCGCGGGGCATCCCGAGCTGGGTGAGGCGTACCAGACAGACCCCTGGCACGGCATGAGCCCCACTGACGACATCGTGGCCCCCTCGCAGCCCGACGGCACCCTGGCACCCCTGGAGATCGTGCTTACAACATGTCCAGTGGGTTTCATGGCGTCATCCAACTCCTGGAGTGGTCCAAGCTCCCCAGCAGTCTCTTGGTGATGGAGCATGTGAGGTAAATACCCATCTTCCTTATCTTCTCGGCACGAGTGGGATAACAGGTTTTGGGAGATGGCAGTGGGCACATGAACATCCCGCTCTTGCAGCTACTGAGGAGATTGATGTTGTCCTCCCATGGCTTGCTGGAGGAGGCGGCATGTGTTCAGTCATTTCTGAAATCAAATCCATCTGGGATGACCCCAAACGAGAGTTTTCAGCTCGGTCACGCTGTGTCTCACCTGTTCTCTGGACAGTTCTCTCCCCTTCCTATCACTTCACAACTGCTCCCTCTTTCCCCCCAATGAGTTCCCAGCTCATCATGGTCTCCACACCACAGCCTTCCCTGCTGCCCCTCGCACCAAAGAAGACAAAGCCCGGGGTCTGGAGGCTCGTCCTGTCCCTGCCTGCACAACAGCTGTGTCTCAGGGGTCCCATGAGATTTTACGGTGCAATTCAGGCCCTCTCTCCGTCCCTCAGCTGTCGTCACTGCGGTATTCCCATTCCCTTTGCCTCCTCCCTCCACCATGATGAGCTCTGTGAATCCCCTCAATCTTCCCCACCCCACGCTCCACTGGGCAGTTATATCAGGGTCTGTCTACAGAAGGGTCTTTATATACACGTGCATGTAACAAACATGGACAGGGAAAGCGTTCCCCAAGTTGCTTCCACACTCCTTCCTTTATATGTAAAAAACACATACGAACACACCCATATACAGATATACTAAAAACATACGGATGGAGATTGCCCACACACCTCTAACTCCAACATCACTTACCTTTTGAGCTGGTGGCCAGCTGACTTTTTCCCCAGCTCTGTGTGAGTAGCTGTACAAGAGCTGAACTGAGCAGAATTTAGAAGCAGTTTAAAGATTTCTAGGCAGGAACTGTAGCTGATGACCATCTGTGTAACTCGCCACATTCATCAGGAGGGGGTGCTGGTTCTTTATGAATACAGAACAATGGAGACACAAGACTGGAAAAATCACAGCTCTCTGGATTTGTGCAACCTGGGGAGCAAAAGAAATGCCATCTGTCTGCTTTTGTGGACACAAGGTACAAGGAGCTCCAGTGGCAGAGGGCAAAAAGGGCTGGTGGCAGGTTAAGTCCTCTTTCAGGACATCATACAGTGGCACAGGACAAAGCTACAAGCACCCACAGGCACACTGAAGAAGACTGATGCTGCAAATCGTATAGGAAAAGCTGCTGTCACACAATCCATTGGTATTTATAACTTTTATTTGCAATACTTTAGGTCCAAGTTTCAAACTGCAATATTTTTACACTCAAGACACAGTCATGCACAATCCATATTTCAATTTCCTATTGCTTCAACCACAATTTAAAATAACTTAATATTGGAAACAAAACCCAAAATCTTTAAAAAAAGGATGCTGAGGTCAGTAAGATGGATCCATGCCATCAGCACATTTACAAAGTAAATAACTTAGTTCTCTTTTTAAAAAGATCAGTTACCTCTTAATCCAAAGTTACAGAAGATTTTTCACTACACATGATTTTTGTTTTTATCTTTCATCTTTTTCTTTTTTCTGTTTTTTCTTTTCTTTTTTCTTTTTCTTTTTTTTTTTTTTAAACAGATAACACGTCCTAAAAAAGGAATGTACAGCAAAATGAGATACATTTCTGATAGACAATGAAAATTAGGCTCCTCCTCTGTTTACTTTTGTCTGGATACCCTGAAGAAAAAATATCTAGCAGACACCAGCGTTGGTGTAACCTGGTTGCTTTGGACTAAACTGGAGTTTAGCACTGGTGACATCCTGATCCAGTCAAGAGTTGCAGAATTCTTGCAGATCTGCTCAAACCATCTGTCTGCAGGCGCAGCACCTGCAGTGCCGACACACCAGTGCACCAGAATCACTCTGTTATTCCCCCCTGAATTTGGGCTCTGCCCAAGGAGGGGGTGCTATGGTCTGTGCAGTCCTTTGCTATGAGTTCCCATCTGGAGAAGCTCCCCTTCTGCTGGTGTCCCTGCTAAGGCAGATACCAGCAGCTCCTCACACCTGAGGCTTTTCCCCTGTTGCTGTGCTACAGACTGATTTAGCAGCATTGCTGAACGTGGAGATACACACAGTGACCAAGAGCAGTTGCTTTTGTACACCTTAAGCCCAAAGGTCAAAAATCTCAGCACACATGGATAGAAGACACTTGCAGGCTCCCTGTTTGCTGTGCTGATCCACATCTGACCGGCACCTGACCAGTTTTGCATGGTGAAGAATAAGAACAAGGGGCAGCTCCCTTCCACCCATGCAGCCAAGGGAACCCCTCTGGCCCTGGAACTCAGCGCCTGCTTCTTCAGTGACCAGTTCTGCTGTCGCTGAAACCAACAAACAAATTCTCGCTGACTCCAGAGGGAGCAGCAGCAGAGCCTGGATCGGATCGCCAAGTCTAGGGCAGGGCTGGACAAACAACACACATAGCACGCAGCAGCAGACTGACCTGACTTTCAAAACTATCACTTGCCACTATTTCTTCACATTTACAATAGCATCACACCAGCCTAAGCCACCTGGCAGCCCTCAATGCCAGCATGGACTTCAGATGGCAGGCCCTGGGCTCCTGGAGTGTACACCAGAGGGGATGACTCCCTCTCCAGACCGAGCTTACAGATGAAAAGGCTGCTGTGAGAAATGAGGGCTCGTCTTTATCTGTGCCAGTTACGCAGTCTTGGGCAGCAGCCCCTGAGCACAGGGGGAACAGAGGGCACAGAAACAGGGACAAAACCAGTCAAGCACAGGGACTGGAAAAACCTGGGACAAGTAACACACTGCTTCAATTCTCTCTTTAGGAAAGCTCTTTCCTGTTTCAAACCCCTGAAAGGCATAGAGGGCAGGGGCTGACACGCAAACAGTACTCATGTTTTACTTCACACACTCACCTTCACAGTGTTCTAGAAGAAACTGGATTAACTGTATTCTTCTCCCAGAGTTTATCTAGTTTAGCATTAGCAGCTCAGGAGCTAAAGGAGCTGAAACCTCGGGCCACAAGAGCTGACCAAGAGAGAACTTTTTGATCAAACTAATGCTGCTAACATTAGTTAGAATGTTAGAATCACGGAATTGTAGAATCCTTTAGGTTGGAAAAGACCTCTGAGCTCACTGAGTCCAACTGTTAACCCAGCACTGCCGATCCTCCACTAAACCGTGTCCCCAAGTGCCACATCTACGTGTCTTTTAAATACCGCCAGGGATGGTGACTCAACCACTGCCCTGGGTAGCCTGTCCAATGCTTGACACTCTTTTGGTAAAGGAATTTTTCTTAATAGCCAGTCTAAACCTCCCCTGGCACAACTTGAGGCCATGTCCTCTGTAATCAGGAGAAGAGGTCAACTCTCACCTTGCTACAACCTCCTTTCATGTAGTTGTAGAAAACAATGAGCCTCATTTTCTCCAAGCTAAACATCCCCAGCTCCCTCAGTTGCTCCTCATCAGACTTGTGCTCCAGACCCTTCCCCAGCTCCGCTGTCCTCTGGACAGGCTCAAGCACCTCAGTGACCTTCTTCTAGTGAGGGGCCCAAAACTGAACACAGGGTCCAGAACTGAACACAGGATTTGAGGTGTGGGCTCACCAGTGCCCGGCACAGGGGATGGTCACTGCCCTGGTCCTGCTGGCCCCACTACTGCTGGTACAGGCCAGGATGTCACTGGCCTTCCTGGCCACACACACTGGCTCATGTTCAGCCTGTCAACCAGCACCCCCAGCTCCTTTTCCTCCAGGTATGAATGGAATGAAGAAGATAAGGACCAAGGCGACAATTCCAAGACAATGAAGTAATGTCTGAAGGCGGCCAGCCCAGTGACAGTGGAAACCTGTAAGAAATCAAGTGACCACCAACCAGAATTAAGGGACTGAACTTTGGGATCAGGTGGTATGGGTATAATTGAGAGGGATGAATTGGGCTACGGGTCCCTCTCTGGAGGTACCAGCTCGAGCTCTCACCTGAGAACTAATAACAGAGGAATTGGAGGCCTTCACTCAAACCTTGCATTCATCAGCAGGATACCAGGGTCAGAGCCTGTTACAGTGACTGGCATAAACCTGTAACATCAGAGAGTTGTGATTCAAAGGTGTGTACAGATGTGCCTGACAGCTCTTCTGATCTGCACTCGCAGCTGCCAACTCAGGCCACTGTGCCCAACCACGGCCCTTCTGGCTTTGTACATAAGCTGGCCAAGGCAGATGTTGTGAGCAAACCTCACAGAAACCCTGTGTGATCTGCAGGCAGCTGTGAATGCGGTGCCACCAAACACAGCAGAAGGCACCTGACACAGAGGTGCTGAAGCTGATGCATGGTCTGCTAGGAAACTGTGCAGGGCAAAGCCACTGTGCTCACAGGCTATTAAATCAATCAGCAGTTTTCAGTATTTCCAACTTTAACTAATGGTATTGCCCCCTGTTTCCTCAGTCAGGGTCACATTCTAGTAGAACCCCCAAGTGCTTGCCTGGGGGAATTGCTGAGCAGCAAGAACAAAGTTTGCAGGCTTGTACATGGGGCAGTCCAAAGGGCACCCAAGAAAAGCAAGTGGGCATCCCTCCCTTCTTCTCTTTCCTGTGAGACCTCTTCTCTTTTGAGATGGCTCTTGTCACCAAAGGTACATGCAACCATTGGTAGGCTCAGGCCAGTGATGGTTTGTAGGCACGATGCACACCTAGGATTATGGCAATTGGCTTTAAACTGCACCCAAAGAGAGATGTATAAGCAACATTCTGCAAGCTTCAGCCAGAAAAATAAAATTTACCCTGTAGGCTCAAGGACAGACACAAGCAAAGAGAAGTTTTAAAGATCCCTGAATTGTAAATCACACTTCAAGAAATGGTTTCTGCTGAAAGACAAGGGATATCCTTTGCCTGCTTCCTGAAAACTGGTGATAAAATTAAAGACATTTACCTGGTCAGGGAAGAGGAGAGGGAAAGAAAAAAAAAAAAAGATGAACACTTATATTTATAGGTCTTCATCAGCTTGCCCCACCACCCATCATTAAAGTTGCTGCATACCTGGGCATGAATGAACAGTCCACCAGGAAGGTGTGTACACCACTGCCTTGGTAATGCACAGCAAGGCAAAGGTGGCACTACTGTGCATGCCCTGCATGTCAAGCAAAAAACACTGGCTCCTGCCTTTAATGGTAGATGTTACAGGGCTCTCTCTGGCCCTTTGCTCACTGGATTTGCTCAGGACTGGACTAACGACTACTAAGTATTTACATGCTCAGTGTGAGGAATATTCAGTAGCCACACCAAGGACTATATATTGGAAATAACCACCATAGGGACAGTAAAGTACGGTGACATTTCCTACAACTAGAGGACAGGAGACAGGTACTTACTCCCTTCTCGTAGTGACTGGAATGTGCTTCATTTTTGGTGGCAGGACATGGGGAAACACTGACCAAAAGACCTGCCAAAGTGCAGCCACTGGCCTCAAAGAAACTCAGCACAAACCCTTGAGTTCATTTGTGTGTAGTGGAATGGCCAACCAGTAGCCAAAGATGAAGAACAAACACACACATATTTACAAAAGCGCTGGACACAGAAGTGAGAATGCAACCCCAGCCCAAGTTTGGGATCCACCCCTGAGAGCACTGTAAGATCCACCCCCGTGCAGGTTCCCAGGAGTGCATGCAGGAGCTGTACGGAATTTTACATAGGTATGGTTATCTTTTTTTTTTCTTTTTTCTTAAATAAATAAACTTTTCTGTGCTTCTCAAACTTCCCTGACTTTACTGCTATCATGCTTCTGTCCCAAAACACAATAAAACCACAGTGCACTATTGGCTCATTTTCACACATCTTCACTGCAGGGATGGGAACCATGATCAAGCTCTTGGATGGGGTATTTTACTGTTAAATTTAAAAATGAAGACAGTTAACCAATCCTTTAAAACCTTGGAATGGAAGTGTCTGAAACTTTTTTAATTTTTATATTGCAACAGAAACAGCCTATTTCTAATACTTCAGAAAAATATATCTAATAATGCTTAATCTGAGGATAGCAGTCAGAAAGCCCAAGATGGTTCCAGAGATATAAGATATTTGTCTCTTTCCTTTCTGCAAGGCCATACTATTGCCAATCCTAATACACTCTGTGAGCCTGTATATCATGTACAAGACGTGACCACTTCAGGACTGGATTTTTATGGTTTGGTGTCGTTGGGTTTTTTTAATATATCTACGTCTCTTCTACATCTCCTATCCAAGTTGGGAGGATATAAACACAGCTGCAATCTTTCAGTACCTAGTGAGTGAAAATTTAATGCCAAGACTGTCTCAAGCATGGAGCCACATGGACACTGGAGGTTCATTTCCCTGCATGTCCCAAAACCCCAGCTGGGCAAGTACAGTCCATGCTGAAAAAAGCCACTGGCAGAGATTATTTCTGCTGAATATTGTCTGCCTCCCCAGAACTGATTTCAGAAGAAAAATCCCTAGCTTTGCTGATGCAAAGAAAAATAAATATAGTATTTAATAAAATAAAAAGTTAAGGCCTCCTAAGACAGCGGTTGTCTTTAAAAAGTCAGTGCCAACAATATTCTGTATGCTGGGGCATACACTGATTAATTAAAAAAAACACCTACCATTTGATTTTCCTGTTTTTAAAATCTGTTATCTTCTGGGAAGTTATGGTGGTGGGGTTTTTTTGAAGTAGAGATGCTGAAATACTTACAGGTAAAGAAAATAAATAGGAATTCCCCTTCCAATCAAATAGTGTCGTTTGTCAACAGAAGTATTTAGACTGTATGTCCAGCAAACATGTGCCATTACAAAGTGCTTTCCTTTTAAAGGACGGCTGTCTGTTCCTTTGTGGGTAGGAAAAAATAAAAGCAATACTGGAAACAGAAACAGTCACTCATTTCTTCACTTCTTACAGGAATACACACGTTTCATTCTGATGAACGCTTTACACGTGGAGGGCAGCCCATCTCCAGCCAGAATTACTCTTTCACAAGGAAGTCTCTCCCACAGACACAGAACTTGAGCTGACAGAGAAAATGGGACCTCACAAGAAGGAAACAAAGTCTTTTGAATAGAACAGAATTGTTCAGGTTGGAAAAGACCACTGAGCTCATCGAGTCCAACTGTTAACCCAGCACTGCCAAGCCCCCACTAAACCACATTCCCAAGTGCCACATCTACACGTCTTTTAAATACCTATAGGGATGGTGACTCAACTACTGCCCTGCACAGCCTGTTCCTAGGCTTGACCACCCTTTCAGTGAAGCATTTTTCCCTATATCCAATCTAAACCTCCCTGGTGCAACTTGTGGCCATTTCCTCTCGTCCCATCACTTGTTATTTGGGAGAAATCAATTCCCCCAGGGCTCCAATCTCCTTTCAGGTAGTTGTACGTTGCTGGCTCACGTTCAGCCACTATTGACCAGCACCCAGGTGCTTTTCTGCTGGGCAGCTTTCCAGCCACTCTGCCCCAGCCTGGAGCTGCAGGGGGTTGTTGTGACCCAAAGGCAGGACCTGGCACTTGGCCTTGTTGCACCTTGTCCAGTTGGCCTCAGCCCATCGATCCAGCCTGTCCAGATCCCTCTGCAGAGCCCTCCTACCCTCCAGCAGATCAACACTCCCACACACCATGGTGTCATCTGCAAACTGACTGAGGGTGCCCTTGATCCCTCGATCCCCTTGTCCAGATGATCAATAAAGATATTAAACAGGACTGGCCCCAGTACTGAGCTCTGGGGAACAGCACTGGTAACCAGCCCCAGCTGGATAAAACTCCATTCCCCACCACTCTCTGGGCCCAGCCATCCAGTCAGTATTTTACCCAGGTAACAGCACACCCATCCAAGCCATGAGCAGCCAGTTTCTCCAGGAGAATGCTGTGGGAAATGGTGTCAGAGGCTTTAATAAGGTCCAGGTAGACACATCCACAGCCTTTCCCCCATCCACTAGGTGGGTCATGCTGTCGTAAGAGGAGATCAGGCTGGTCAGGCAGGACCCACCTTTCACAAACCCATGCTGGCTGGGCCTGATCCCCTGGCTGTCCTGTACGTGCTGTGTGATGATTGCTCCATGATCTTCCCTGGCACCAAGGTCAGGCTGACACACCTGTAGTTCCCTGGATCCTCCTTCTGGCCTTTCTTGTAGGTCGGTGTCACATTTGCTGACTTCCAGTCACTTGGGACCTTCCACTTAGCCAGGACTGCTGGTGAGTGATGGAAAATGGCTCGGTGAGCTCTTCCACCAGGTCCTTGGTACACCTGGGTGGATCCCATCCAGCCCCAGAGCCTTGTGAGCATCAAAGTGGTGTAGCAGGTAGCTGGCCATTTCCCTTTGGATTATGGGGGCTGCATTCTGCTCCCCACTTCTGTCTTCCAGCTCAGAGGGCTGGGCTCCTGGAGAGCAACTGGTCCTACAGTTAAAGACTGAAGCAAAGAAGGCTGACAGACACTCCTCCCCCTGTTCACCCCCTCTGCCAGCTCTGGCCCGAAGAGGAGGGGTTCCTCTCCCACAGCTGTGCTCACCATCTGCTGTGCCTGCTCCTGCAGGGGTTCCTTTATGGGGGCAAAGCTTGGTTGCTTTTGGCCTGCCCGGGTCTCATCAGCCACTGTTGCACCAGCTGTGGGCTCCTGGAGGCTCCCTTGGCTTCCCCTGAAGTTCCCCTGGCTCAGGAAACCGGAGCTGCTCACCCTGGCATGTTATCAGGCCATCTGAAAAACTGTACCTGTTGTGCTCCCCAGGAAATCAGGAAAAGTTAATCCTACTTAGCAGTGGTAGCTCAGGGAGCGTTGTCTCCATCTGCTGCCTCAGCCAAAGACACTGGGACGGACAGTGTGAGCGAGGGTGGGTCAGTCTGCAGCAGTAAGGACACTTGCCACACAAAGGCTGCAACTAAACAGGAAGCCAAAGTCAAACAAGCTCATGGCCTGATTCAAGACCAGCCCAAGCACCCTTTGTTCCTGCTGGCAAGACATGAAGGCAGTGAGTACCTTAAAGGCTACTGAGCCCTTTGCAGGACCAGGCTGAAACATGAAGATCTATATCAGAAAGCTGTGTTACTGTGGGGTTTTTTTGCTCACTGGGTGTGTTGTTGCTTCAGTTGCTGTTTTAAAGGTCTTGCATGAGCTGTACTCCTAAAATACAGCAACAAATACGCCGTGCAAATGCTTTTGCTGAGTGAAGCCGTGTTGCGTCTTCCTTTCAGAAATTAATAAATAAAACACAAATTGCATACTGAAACTATTCTGCTCCCTTCCAAATCCGCTGACTAGTCAAGCACAATCCTCAGGCACGTCCCCGTCTCCCTCCTCCCGGCAACCCAGAGCTGCATTGCGCAGTGCCTGCTGCACGCCGGACAGCAGAGAGCGGGCTGGCCTGGTGCTGGCTTGGTGCCTCGGGATATTTCTGCAATCCACTCTGCACTTCACACGTTTGCTCTGGCTCGGTGCACAACTCCAGGTTCCACGGCGCTCTCTTCCGGAGCTGGCGGCTGCGCCGGCTCCTGCAGAGCTGAACTGCGCAGGATGCTCCTCAGGGCAGTCTTGGTTCCCACAGCAGAATTCCTGTGCCTAAAGGATGCTCACCTGTGTGGGAGCCTGCGGAGCAGCCCGGCTCCTTCCCCCTCTGCTGAGAGTGCTGCAGACGCTCCCAACCTTTCCCAGGAGCTACAAGACAACCAGGAGAAGAGCAGGCAATCCTCAGAAGAGACCACCCTGCTCTGTTTTGCCCTTCTCTACTCCTGCAGAGACTCAAGATGGCAAATCCCACCAGGCTGCACATTTCTCAGCATGGCCACGATTCACCTCGGGAGCAGCCCACACCCAGTTTGGCTCTGAGACGGGGTGATCAGTCCAGTCCCAGGAAGAGGCAAGCACCCAGGGCTGGGCTGCTGCCCCTTGCCACTACAATGCCTTCTTCCAGCCTGGCTCTGTGGATGCTGAGGCTGCCCTGTGTGCTCTGCCAGGGCTCTGCTGGAGCTCAGCACTGGGCAAGGCTGGGCCTGCTCTCACCTCACACTGCTGTGGCAGCTTTGCATCAGATGAGCCCTTTCCGAGCAACCAACTGATCTTTCCACTTTTTCAGTTGAGTAAGACTCTCATCCAGGCAAAGAGATTGCAGTTAGTGATACAGATCCAACTGGCAAGAACCAAAACACTACACAGTCCCAGCTGAACACTGTATCTCCACAGGATGTTTTGTCTGCCCCACTCTTCGTTCCTTTTTGGTTGGAAATGCAATTGCACTTTCTTCCTCATCTAGAAGTACCATGACTGGGCAAAAACTGGTGAGTGGGCTCTATTCAAAAGGCAGTGCAGTCTGGAGTTGATGAATGAAGAATTGCCCTTCTCAATTCCAAACCATACCAAAAACCCCATAAACAGGACTTTACATCGTTAAGAAAGAACTGACAATTTAAAAGTGAATGTACAGCTTATTCACAGGGTGAGAAGGAAGGGAATCTTCCAACTGAATTTGCTTTACCTTGGAAATGATTGAGGCAGCAAAGCATTTTCTGTCATTACCTCTCTGTCCTTAGCCCCATTTCATCTTAAAAATAAATTAAGGAGCCAGAAAGCAGGAAGAAGACAAATGATAATTTTTTTTTTTACTCCTTGAGGAACTGGGGTGGTCCTACCACCATGACTGTGACCGTTGGTTTGTTCATCCATCCATCTGTCCCGCAGCACGAGAGTTGAGGTTTTACAGAGTTTGTGTTCTCAGTCCTGCTCCGAGCTGGCAGGGCAGAAAGCCGACCTGAAGTGCTAGCGGCTGCTGTTCTTAATCGCTTCCTTCGCTGCAATGATCAGAGGGGTGAGGCTGGAGAGGGGCTTGGCTAATTTTAAAAATGGATGCTGCCCAAAGGAATTAAAAAAAAAAAAGAAAAGAAAAGAATCATTAATTTCCAAACTCAGTTCCTCACAGGCTCAAGAAGGATTCCTCTGGTTACCAGAAATACACAGAAATAGGATTGAGAGGAGTCAGACTAGATGACCTTTAAAGGTCCCTTCCAACCCACACTTTTCTAGGGTTCTACTTAGTAGTTTGAAAAGCACCAAAACTGGAGGTTAATATGGGGCAGCGGGGAGGGCACCTGATGCCTCTGAGTTTATCTGATGAGAAAACCGATACCTGGGGCAGCTGTTTCCCCTGCAGCCACTTCCCTCACCTGCAGAAGCTCCTTGGCAGACCCTCGCCTGTCCACGTCCATCTCCAGGCAGCAGTTGAGGAAGTCTCGAAACACAGCCGACAGTCGCTCAGGGTTCTGCAGCTCTGGGGTCCCGTTTGTGGCTATCAGATACAGCGCCTGGAGAAAAAACAGGACACTGTTTCATTCATACCCAGAACTACTCACAGAGACACGAATTTTTAAGCTCCGGTCTCCAGTGGCAGTTTCTTCCCTGGCAGAGGGCTGGAGATGATTTTTCTATACCAACAAAAAGAAAAATCCTGATGCAGTCACAGCTATTCCAACATCAAAATGATCTTGCCTTGACAGCTGATTTCATTGGCTGACCTAGTTAGTAGGAACTACATTGGCAAACACACATTTTGCTTCTCCAAGTACTGACACCAGCTTTACAGACCACTTTTAAAGAATCAGTGTGGTCTAAATATATTATTTCAAAAGATTATTACATAAAATGCATCTCTGCAGTGTTCACTGGTCCCTAACATACAGCTTCCACAAAACAGAAGTCATCAAGTTTTTTGCTCTATTCTTGATAAAAAATGGTTACTGGATGAAAAAAAAGAAATCTACCATCTTATTGTTGGATAAAGAAACAGAAACATTTGGAGCCTCATGTTCAACACAGAAACATTAAGTTGCATGCACAAAATACTATGATGAAAAGGCATAATTGGGTAGACAGAAGCCACCTGCAACTATGTCTTTCAGCAGTCTTTACATTCCAGATCAGCTCCACTTATGTGGTAGAAGGAAAACTTTTAATGGTCTCATCAGAAAAAGGATTAATTCCATCCCCATGGTAACCCTCTGCTAACTTTGATACTCAAGTAAATGCATTAATGATGACCCCATCCCAGAAACTGCCAGGCAAGAAACAGGAGGTTTGGGTAGTTGGATTATTGAAAGCTTAGGCTTGATGACATGGAGAAAGTGGCTGGGATATAAAAGAAATATGTTCATTACATTTTTCAAGAAAACTACTGTGTGCCATCAGCTAAAAATCTTTTCTGCAAAAACCAGTCTTGCTTACAAGCTCTCCTGTTTGGAGGCAGCTGAGACTGCCTCCAGAGAGTTCCATGCCTGCAGGTACAGCTGCAATGCTTTTCGTAACAGTTCTTCAACTGGAGAAACTTGCCACTGAAAAATTCTTGTCATTCAGAGATAGAGCTCAAAGAAAGCTCAAAAAGTGCATGACAAATTTCAAGCACCGCTGAAGGCCAAAATGGCAAGTCTCTGCACTGGCACATGTCACTTCTCTTCTAAGGTTCTCCCAGTGATGCAATCAAAGCTACAGCAGGTGCTGATGTGCTCCAGGAGCATTTCTAGAAGTGGGCCTTCACAGAACTAGTTCAAGCTGATGTGAATGGGATTGTACCTCATGTAAGACAAAATATGGCACAGATTAGAAAGACAGTGCTATCTGACGGTATTTCACCTTACCCTGAGAGGATTTTCATTAAGGTAGGGAGGTTCTCCTTCCACCATTTCTATTGCCATGATCCCAAGTGACCAGATGTCCACCTTGGGGCCGTATGCTTTTCTTGTTACAACTTCTGGTGCCATCCAGTAAGGAGTCCCCACCATTGTGCTCCGTTTACTCTGCTCTGGAGTGATCTGAGCACAGAAGCCAAAATCAGCTGAGGAGAAAAACAAATACTGTTGAAGCCAGTTTGAATTATGAAAGCAAGCAAAAGAATTCCCCACTCTTAAGTCTGAGAATGCAGTGCTGAATCAAACTGGAAAAGCGGCCGTGCTCTGTTTCCTCAAGGCTGTAGCCAGGGAAATACAGAACTGGCCACTTAAAGAAACCCTCAAGTTTCACACAGTGGCTTTTATTCATTCACTTGAAGCTTTAGATTGTAACTCCCTCCCCTCTGGAAGGGACACACACAAACCAAAGCCACACCTGACACCTAGACCTCTCTGCACATTGCAGGTGTGCCCTTAGCTCACAGCACGCCCACAAACACCACTTTTGGGGAACTGGCAGTCACTCCAGAGCAGCCCCACACCACATGCCAGGAACACTGCACTTGACCAAGAACACCTACTCAATTTGACAGATCCGTCCATCCCAAGAAGAATATTGTCACTTTTGATGTCTCTGTGAATCACTTGGTTGGAATGAAGGAAATCCAGGGCTTGCAGGCACTGATGGAGAAATGAGAAACGTGAGGGCAAAAATTCGTAATGTGATTTCATCACACAAAAAAGGAAATGGCTCTATGAGATTCCTGCTTCAACACTCTTACAGTCCCATCTTTCTCAGTGAAGGCATCAGCTTTAAAAAAGACACGTCAGTTGTTGCTACACACAAACACAGACAGAATGACACTGCTGCAGTGGACGTGCCCTTTCTTCTCTGCATAGTAACAGCAACACAGAAACAGAAGCAGCACCCTGTCCATGCAAACCAAAGCACAAGGGGGGCCCTCACCTCCCGACAGACAGCAGCTATCTGTCCTTCATCCATACACGTCTCGGTGACAACGTCGGTCAAAGAGCCTCCAGCCAAGTACTCCATCACCACCCACAGCTCGTCACCCACAAGGTAGCTGGAAGGAGAAAACAGCGGTGTGGAGATGAATGTGGACAGCTAAATTATCTAATAGTCACAGCTCTACAGCTGATTCTTGTTTCCAGCTCACTTTTAAGTGAAGACAGAATAAAAGGAATAAAGGACACTCCTTCTAGGTTCTACAGTACTTGGAATCTGTGCAGTCTAAATGGGAGAGGCACAACCAGGAAAAAGAAGATGTCTTAGGTGACAAGCAAGTGAAAAATGCAGTTTAGTAACGGCGAAGATAAATCGTGAATCAGCACATGCCACCAGCCAGTTCACCATCTTAACTCATAAATTCCACCATTAACTCTGGGAACAAGGCAACACAACTTTCAGTCATCCATGACAGGAGGGTGGGCACCACTGAGGACAGGAGTTGGTCAAGTGTTTGGAAACTTGCAAAAAAAACCATCCAGAAACAGGAAAGAAAATTTAAAACTTGGCAAATTAGGTGTTTCTGGAAACAAGAATCTAGTCTTCCTGGTGCCCACAGCAAGGGAAAATTATTGGGAAAAGCCCAAGGGAAATAATTTCTACCTAAGACACAGAAAAAAACAAACCCCAGAACAACATGGAGGTAGTGAACTGGCATTCAATTTAGTAAGATATGTCTGATTCAGGTTTTTGAAAACAAGGCTTCAAACCACATATGCCAGAAAAGATTAATGCAGAGCCAATGCAAATTCCTCCCATCCACTGGAGATGTGCAGAGAAATAATAAAGAGCTTCATGTTCTGCCAGTGGTCACAGGAGTTTTTTGATCTTTGGCTTGCAGTATGTAAACAAACACTCACCTGATAATACCAGAACTACTTACCTGTCTAAGTAGTTAACAATATTGGGATTCTTATTTTCCCTCATGACCAGGATTTCATTGATAATTAGTTCCTTTTTGGGCTGCTGTTGGAGATTCATTTGCTTTATGGCCACCTAAAATTACATTGAAAACCATTAACCTGAGTAGTCAGTTGCACAAGATCAGGATGAACATGGAGTGCATAATTCTATGATTTTTGATTGTAGCAGCAACTGCTGCTATTCTTGGTTGTACAACAAAGCAAACACAGACATACATTATGCCATCCTAAAAAGATCATTAAGGTTCCACAGCAAAAATACATTCCTAGCACTTCCCAGCTTCTTGTTTTTGCTCTTGTAAAGAACATTTATTAACACACTTTACACTTGCAGTTACTGTCACAGTTTAAAAAGAAATAATCCATGCTTTGGTATTTTTAGGGATATGCCCAGGGTTATAGGGAGAGCTTAGGGATTTAGACCCCTTGGAAACCTTAATGTAAGCACAGTTAGCAAGTGTAGCACTGCAGGTGGATAAGAAACTACCAGTAAGATTCAGATCTGAGACTCTGCTGACAGCCAGAAAGGAGAACTCAGGAATCTGAAGCTGGAGCCCCAAAGAGCAGTGGGATCCTCCAAGACACTACCTTGGCTCTTCATTACTAACAGGATGACTGTGAGGAGCTATCATTGACACCAGAGCAACACACCACTCTATTCTTACCAGCTGCAGTATGACTGAAACACAAAATTGTGCCTCAAACATGACTTCTCCTTAATTGTACTTTGAAGATCAAACACATAATGGAAAAAATGGTAAACACAATTACTGTCCAAACCTGGAATTTAGATAAATTGGGCCTGAATGATGGCAGTCACCATCAGCTTGTTGATGAAATAGATTTAGTAATTAAGACTAAGCCAGAGTGTCCTTCTCTGGAAGACACCACTGCCCTCCTCCTTTCTGGTAGTTCATATGGACAAACTCTTTCTGAAATTAAGTGACGTAAGGAAGCTTCTTATTCCTCACAGCAAGAGGTGAATCTGTGACCACCTTCATGTGACCTGTCTCACTGTGACAGATCTTTCAATATTACAAGTTGTATCACTAACCCATCTGTGGCCACACGCACAGGCAGATTTTATGCTGCAGACACAGAGCTAAACTGTACATCTGAACCAGCATTCTCTGTAAAAGCACAACTTCAAGCACACCGGGGAACAGAGAGGCAGCAATTTCTAAACCAATACATTTACACTGGCAATCAAACTTATCTACTTTTTATCAGCACAAAAGCTTGCTGGGATTTCTCAACAGATCTCTCTCCATTAAAAAAAAAACCATTCAGGGATTATGTAACACGGTACCAGGGTGGGACCAACAATAGTGTAGAGAGCACCTGTTCTGAAGACAGAGTAAGTAAAAAATAAATCTCTTACAACTGGCCTTAAAAACTGTGGGTGAAGCATCCAGCCAAGCACGGAGACACCAAGGTTCTTACTGATCCTAGACATCCACAGGCACCTTTTCAGGCATTTATCAACACCTCAATTCCAGCGCTGCTGGAAAGCACAGCCATGGCAAGTGTTCAGTTACTGAGGCACAGAACCACACTGCCCTTAAAGAGCTTTCACTGAAAAGCTGAAGACAGCAGATGATGGATTTTGCCAGCTGACACCAGTACAGGCTTCAGAGGAACAGCTTTTGCAGGAAAGACCTACTGGCCACCCAAAGCTCCACCCACAGCTCAGAGCAGAGGGGAAAGCACTCAACAACTGCAAAATCTGCAGGGATTTCTGACACTTACCTCTTGTCCTGTGGCAATGTCAATGGCCGTATAAACAGTTCCTGAAGCCCTAGAAACAAAACAGCAGCAAAGAACTGAGAAAAGGTTTAGTCCCTGGGAGTGAAAGCTAGCCTAGAGAGGAGATCTCTGCTGTCTGGAGTGTTTAGAAAATACCTGGGTTTACTGACTCTTCAGTCAACAGCACAGCAGCCCACCAGCCCTCAGCCATGCAGGGTGTCCAAGAGAAAACTGAGGTCCAACATGAAGGAAAAGGGCTGGTGCAAATCTCCAATGGACACACCAAACCATTTTAGTTCAAAACCTAAGGGGGAGGGGGCGTGTCTACAAAAACTGGAATGTAATAGATTTAAATATTTTTCATTTTGCCTTGCTGTATTTAGGTGGGGTTTTTTTCTTTTTTTCCTTTATGTCTGTGTGTGTGTGTGTGTTTTTCCATGAAATGTAACATACAGTCCAGTTGGGCCTTCTCACACCTCTTACTTGAAGCCATCTGGCAAACTTGGGTAACAGCACACTCTCATTCTGAGAACCCTGAACACGTGGCAGCCATTTGAGGAAAGCATCTAATCCCAGCTTTCTCCAGCACTGCAAGGAAACAGCTCTCCAGCCATCCTGAGAGGTCACAGCTAGAGCAGGTCAAGGCATCTGTTGTTTCACACACAAATGGAGAGGGACTCAGAACAGAGGATCCTTAGACAGCTTCTTTGTGTGTGAAGAACCGTCAGCAGCTGCTTCTGTTTGGTGCACCAGGCACACCAAGGACTCTTCATAGTGCTCATGTTTTGCTTCTGTGGCACACACAGGTGTTGTATTGCCACCAGAAATAAATGGCATGCTCACCTGCAGCCTAGACAGTGTGGTTTGCCATCTGCCCCTCATTCAAAGATGTTCTTCTCCTGTAAGGACTGGAAAAGCCCCAGTCAGAAGAAACCCTTTTGGGTTTCAAAGCAACTGGGGGCTTGTAAACCCTTTCTTCTAAATGGCCTCCTTCTAAGCTAAACCACAGCTTTCCTTCCATCATTGAAGAAGCCCATGTCTGCAGAGGCAGTGAGGCAAAGGAGAGCCAGGGTGATGAATGCACAACCAGCAAGTGTCCCACTGACTGAAAGTGCCAAAATCAGTTTGCTCCTTTCCTCGTGATCCCTTGCCTTGTTTGTTTACCTGCAGGCTGAAATATTTCTGAAGCAGTTTAATTCATCAGAGACCTTATGTCTGCATTGAGAACAATTCTCTAATTGGGCACACTATGTATTCTTTCAATATAAAGGCAAATGCATTCTCCTATGGCTAACTGACAAGATTAATCCAATTTGTTTTCATAAAAAGTCAACAACATTTATTCAGAATCGCTAAAATCCTCCTGAGCAAAGTCCTATTAGGCTTTATTTCAAAACAGCTCCTGAAATTAGGATGTTTTTGGGATGCTCCAGGCCACCTGTGAGGAGTTTAAATAAAGGTAATTTAAGCAAAGCTGTGAATTAATTGCAAGGGCTCTGCAATTCTGCATTATGAACTTTTACTTCTAAGTAACTCATTTCTGATCTGTAACTTTTAATTGCTTCTGCATTACCTTGGGTTTACTGCAGTGAGGGAAGTGCAGGGCTCACCATCAGATCTTGTCACTGTGATGCAGTGCAGGACAAAACCAGGCTGCTCATGGCTCCACACTAATTTGTCTTGCTAGCAAGAGCTACCACTGCTTGAGCAAACACAACCTCTTTATCAAGTGCTAGTTAACTAAGTTTCTTCCAGTGTCAGCAACATTTTCAGTCCTCAGCTGGAGACACATGACAAAACAGGGACTCAGCACTGACCTGTTATGCAGCACAGGCCTGTGAAGCATCACTAACTCTTCACTGCAAAGTGGCTGTTTCTTAACCTACCAGCTGCACGAGGCCATGAAGTGCTTCGTGCCAGTCAAGCTGCTTTTCCTTAGGTAAGCAGTCGCTCCCTACCTGCAGTTCTCCGAGCAGCCACAGCTCTGCCTGCCTTGCAGAGCTCTCATCAGCAGTGACCAAAAACCTGCTCACTTCCACCACCACCGCCTGCTTTCAGCATAACTCACGGCAGAGGTGGGCAGCTCTGGAACTGGCACCTGCATTAACTGTGCACATCAGCACCTTCCCAGGCAGTGCCTCACAGCCCAACTGGGCTGCAGACACAAAAACTTCAGCTGTGCAGCACTTGGGGTGCTCCTGAGCATCCTGTCTGATTACTTTCCTGATGATTTTTTGCTTCAGGATCTTTCCCTATCACTGTAAATTGACCTGTGGTATTACAGGCATGAGTTGGTAATGACAGCACACTCACTCCTCTCTAAGGAGGGCATGCAGTCTTCAGGCTGTACTAAAAGCTGGAGGAAACCAATTTAGATACCCTTTTAGGCCAGGTATTGGCCACTTGTCTTTCCACCAGCTGTCAAGGTACTCCAAGGCTCACTCCTAGGACTATCAAAATAAAAGACTGTGAGGGTGACGCTCACGTTCTCACGGTGACAGCAGTCATCTGCTTCACATGCATGTTTATTCTGCTCTCACTTC
This sequence comes from Myiozetetes cayanensis, assembly GCF_022539395.1. Classification (NCBI taxonomy): domain Eukaryota; kingdom Metazoa; phylum Chordata; class Aves; order Passeriformes; family Tyrannidae; genus Myiozetetes; species Myiozetetes cayanensis. Next base: position 10,838,725 of record NW_026087159.1, on the reverse strand, counting down.
TTCAGCTGACACTTCTCTTCTGAGAGATGGGAACAGCCCTAAGTGTCCACTGACATTTTACAAATGACAGTAGGAACCAAAGCTTCAAGCAAAAAGCAAGCTGGAATTTGAGAAGGGGTTTTTATACAGTGAATGGAGCAGAAACACCTTCCCATAAGGGCCTTACCAAACCACAGAGATCCAAGATAAAACTTGCCAGAGAAGGAGCATGAGCGTGTGTCTGCCCTTCTGCAGCGTGGATCCATTCTAGGTCAGCAACAGGCTACCCTGAGCTCAAACCTCACAGATAGTTAAGGCAGAAAAATGTCTCCTGATGCCAGCACACAGCTTCTGTCCCACACTGACAGCGGCGCGATCCTGGTGTGACACAGATGGTGCCAGCCCTCCTGAAACTACAGCACTGCCAAGGAAACTCTGACGGTGCAGTCAGTCCATATTTGAAATGCAAGTCAGATACCTAATTTTGAGGCAAGCTCTTTTGTTCTTGCCTCCATACACAGGAAGTATTTCAAATCAATTTGGTTTACAGTAAGCAGATCTGAGTTTCAAAAGGGAATACCTTGGGTGATTACTTTCAGTACAGGCCTAAAACCTGCAGGATCCATAAAGGACCTGCCATCACACAGATGATGCATTTTCCTCTCAAGTGCATCGACACTCTATTACTGAATTTTTGCTTTTTACTACCTCTGCTAGAAAATAGAGCTTTTTATTTAATCTCCTGTTTCAGTTCCTTAACTATGTGGTTATAAGCCTGACCACTGAATATTGTTTTAAGCAAAGTGTCTGAAAGAAATGTTATTGAGAACTGTTATCTGAGTTGCTCTTTTAGGTAATGAAGTTTTTTCTCCTTTATTGAGTGCGGTCATATTATTTTGAGACACACCACAATTATTTCTCCTAAGAAAATAAGCAAACAAGTGCCACACACTTGAGGGACAGGAGATTTTCCAGGTCCTGCTCCTTGCCACAGACAAGATACTGCCAGCATGAAGTTGACTTTGATGATGCCTTCTGACCACAGTTGCAAGTTCTGATCAGTACTGAGAGACAGAAGGATCTAAACATGTCTGAACATGCTTGGAGCTTGCCTGACTTCACACCTCATATTACACCATCAAAACACGTGGCCTGTGGCTCTGCATAAGTAACTGGGATTGGACTTACCCTTGGCCAATTTTTTCAAATCGAGTGTATTTCTTCTTAGGATCTCCCACGCTCACAATGCTCCCTGAAAGAAACAAAATGCAAGATGTTGACTTCAAAACGGAGATCCCGCCTTGCAGCAGATCCAAAATGCAACCCCAGTGCTGAGCCCCTTGTAGTCAGCTGGGAAACAACAACAACAGCAACACCAGAGGCAGCTCCACAGCACAGATGGCCTCTGCAAAGACTGATTTCCTACAGTCCTTGACAGGCAACTAAGCATGGAGAAACATTCAGAGCAGACAGAGATCAGAAAGGAACAGGTACCAATGCAAGAGTTTGTCCTCTACAAACATTAAGGAGAGCTGGAACAACAGTGCCTTTATTTTCTTGGGAATTGTCGCAGTTAACCAGGTTCTGAAAGCGCTACACCATCAGCTTGGGTTCCAGACAACCTGGTTCCTCTGACCCTTGCAGGCTGGCAGGGTCAGGACAGGTCCAGCAGGGCAGGACCACTTCAGGATACTTGAGACTGTGTTGGAATCCCGGGCAGGCTCACACTGCCATCCACAGCGGGCACTGCCTGGCGTTCCTGGAGCGCTGGGAGAGGGGAGCGAGTGCTGTGGGGCAAAGAAACCTCCTCTCCTGCAGCTCCCATTGGCACTCTTGCCAAGGGCTGCAAAGTTATTTTAGCAGGGAGTGCACCAGATGGTGTTGATGCCCTGTCTTCTTGCCGTGCTGGCAGGCAGGATTCCTGGCTGGGCATCCGGTCAGATGCCTGTTTGGATGCTAAAACCCTCTGTTCCACAAAAATGGTATTGACAGGGGGAAGAGGTGTTTGTTACTACTTACAGTGAATGGTGCATCACCTGGTTTTGTTTTGGAAGCACAGGTAAACAAATAAGTGTATGTTTGTATTTGTCATACAGGGATACTGCCAGATCAGTGAAAAAAAACTACGCTGTGGATCAGTGGAAGTCTTTCCTTTTGAACTCATCTTCTTAAACTATTTCCATGATGTAAATTCCAAGGTAAATCTTTAGAAGTCATCTGCATTGAGCCATCACCTTAGGCTTCATTGTTTGCATTTTTGCTAGGAAATTACTGGACCAGAGTAAACGGTATTGTTTCTTTAATTAAGCCTTCAGATTTGTTTGAGTCTATCAGATTTTGGCTCTTTCATGAGACATAAACACAAAATCCTAATTACTGCTTTCTTCCCTTCCCGTTCAGACTCCCCACAGCTCTGAGTGGGCAAGAAGGCATCAAAGAGAGCAAGATTTAATTTTAGCTTTCAGTGGCACGAGTTCCACGATGGGTGATGGAGCCAGACTGTCTCCCACCCTGTGGCTCCCAACCCCACGAGGCTGTGCAGCAGCAAAGCAAACACTGCTGGAATGCTCTGCTCAACCTGGGCTGGACAACAGCAACAACACTGTGCTGTCTGTATGGCCAGGTGCTGTTTTCAGCAAGTTAATGGGGCTGTGTACCTATTAGAACAGACACCAGAAGTTCATGGAAGTTCATTAACATGAGAAAAGAATAAAGAAGACTGAAGAAGAATGATTTTGAAAAATCATTTTTCCAAATTCGCCACTGATTTTGCAGTTCAGATTTTCAGAGTTTTTCCTCAAGACTTGAGTAGCTCCTTTCCCAAGTCAGTTGTTTGTGGCTGGTTCCCTGTGCTTAGGCCAATGCACACCAAATACTGCAGCATTAAAATCAACAAAGTGACAGGTATGCAGCTCCAGCTCAGACCAGCACTCACTACTTTGGATAAAAGATAAACATATCAGCTATTTTGATGTCTTTAAGCACTTTCCTTTATCAAGTCCTAAATTAAGTGGATAAGAAAGCAGAATTGGGCCAGTTCTGTTTTAGAGTTATCAGTAGAACATGGTCATGATTTCATTACAGACAGAATTTTGTTTGATCTTATCTCAATACTACAGGCTTGACTCACTAATAAACTCTAAAAGCTCTAAAAGAACCCAAGGTATTTCAAGAAGAAAAGAATTATGAAAGCAATTTCAGATAAAAGAGGGCATGAGACATCTTCCTAAAAGTAGCATAAAAACAGTTGTGGGGGAAGTAGGCAAGGTGGAGCGGTCATACCAGATAAAACAAAACAGAACAAGCACCACACTGCTTAAATATAATTAGTTCAGGACTCCAACAAAAAAGCATCACCCCCATTTTCAGATAGCTTCATGAAAGCACAAAAAGATTTTCATTGTCCACATCACAATTTGCCCAAGGCAGACCTTCAGACCTTGCTCACTTGGTACCAAATTGTTAAGTAAGAAAAAGCATGAAAGCATGTAACACTTCAAAGATATAACCCCCAACAACTCCAGGGCTCAGTCCTAACCCAGCCTATACAGAAGCTTGAATAAATGATACACACACTTATGTTCATAATGCAGGGTGCCTGCAGATCTCAGCCTGCCTCAAGCATTTAGCATCAGTTGAAAAAGCATAATTCCTCTCTCTGTAAGCTGACACACCTGCAGGTAACTATCTGCTCTGGAATTTATTTCACTGTGCCCTCAGCTAAAGCTATCGAACTGATCCCTTGGATACTCCCTAATGGCACTGAGATTCATGGCAACCTGCTAAGGGTGCAGAACACTACGCAAGCAGCTGAAATCTCACAGCTAAGGAAGGTCTCAGCCCCTGCAGTCACAGCAGCCATCAGTGGCAAGGCAGGTATGACAAAAAGGTGGAGCCCTGACAACCACTCTGAAGAACCACAGCCAGAATGCATCCTGTTATGAGCAGTTGCCCCCTCTGAAGACCCAACATTATTGGCTTTGAGATCAGACACAAGGAGGTGCAGATCAATCTGCTTTTTGTACTAACAATTAATGGTAAACACAGAGTAAACCAGGATCTGTTCTGAACCCAATGTTAACCGTTATCGAGAGCACAGCACTGGCACCTATTAATAAAAATATTATAAAGCTATTATAAAAATAGGGTTTTTTTAATTCCAGGGCACACTGAAGGACCTTTTTCCTCTCTATCCATGGTGTCAACTGATTTTCTGACAAAAATCAGGAGATCTCGCTGACAAAATTGCAGAATTCTTATGAAAACAAACTATAGAAGTAGGAACAGTAATAACAGTCATAAGAAGGACAGCAAGAGAATAGCTGGGGCAGAAGAGTTATTTGAGGTTGAAGGAATCAGCTTAATGCTGCAGTTGTCTACTATTAAAAAAAAAACCACACCCAAAAACCCTATAAACAAAAACCAAACCCAAAACCCAACAGATTTCTGCAAAGTATTTTGGCTCTGATGACCTGTGAGAAGTCAGGAGTCTAAAGAGAATTCAGGAACCCAAATATTCTGTTCAATTTGGCCACTAACTCACAGGAGTTCACTAGGTCATTCACTAGGTCACAGCCTTCTGCTTTTGAAACAACCTCTGCTTTTGCCTTTAGAGCAGGAAGAAGCTCAGCCAAACCCAATCCAGCCTGAGCTGCCCTCAGAAGCAGCAGGAACACCCTTCCTCAAAGCTCAACAAGTTTCTGTAGGGAGCTGTAAATGGCTCTGTGACACTGAACTGAGGAGGAACATTTGGTACAGCTAATGCTGAGATAGGCACACAATACACTGCTCTAGAAGACATAAAATACACAATACATACTCAGTTTCTCTAGGATCTCCTCATCTGTCATCTTGGATTTTTTTCGCTGCCGGTCTGTGTTTCTGTACAGAGTGTTTGTGTTTGAGTTTTCAGGTTGGGGAGTGGTGGCTTCTTTAGCTGGTGCTGGTGCAGCGGCAGGTTCAATTACAGAGCGTGTGTAGATCTGGGAGAAGAAATTATCTCGTGTCAGAAAGATGGCAGAGATGTCATTTTTCTCATATTTCTCATCTCTCTCATATTTCAAATGTAAACCCTTAGGAGGATGGTGTCAGCTCTAAAACTGTTTGGTTTTGCTGTCCACTTCTCATACTGCATGGGCAAAAAATGAAAGGTTACAAGTTCATGGCCAGTTTCACATTCAATTTTCATGATTTTTTGAAAAAGTCCGTGGAGAGGGGCAGGTACATCCAAGGACAGTGTGTCCTATGTATCCTGCCAGGGTGTATGAACTGTGTCTTTGAACCGCTCTCTGCTCACAGGGAGCCTGCACAGGTACTGTGGATGAAGTGGCTCACTTTTACACCCACAGCATTAAAGGACATGATGCTACCTTTTATCTGATATGAAGAGAAAGTCACAGCCCCTGTCAGAATCCCAGGAAACCGACACCTAAACACGAAAGTCGGAAAACGATTTTCCAGGTGTCAGTGGCTGGGGTGAAGCACTGTGTCACGGCAGGACCTCTGCCCTCAGAGTCCTCAGCCATGAACAACAAGTGCTGTCTGATCAGAAACTTGCAGCTCTGCACTGCACCAAACACCGAGCTAACCAAAGCTGGCACTTACTGATTTTGTATGTTCAGGCCGTGGTGCGATGACAGGTGGAGGTTCGTTGTCATCTTCTTCCTCTTCTTCATCTTCATCCTCTTCTTCAGACACAGAGGGAGCCAGAGGAGGTTCTGATGCTGTTTTTGTGCTCTGTGGACAGACAGTGGTGTGAGTGGCAGTCACCATCCTGCCACTTTGGAGTTTTGATAGTTACACAAAACCTCAGTCTTCCAGGGATCAGAATCCAACCTAGACATGCATGTCCTCCTATGGGCCCCAGTTCTAACTTACAGCACAACACAATTTAAAGGTATTTGAAGTCAGGTGAGTTGAACTCCACCAGTCCCATTTGCTGCTCAGAGGCAGAGAGTTATACCACGTCATCCCAAATTTTGCTGGTAAAACAAAAAAAAAATGAAAATGTGCCTTGTGAAGTGTTTACCAACTGCCTTCTAGCTGGCTCAAGAGGCCACTTAGGAGAACTGAAGCAAATTGAAGGCACCATTCTACATATTCACATCTCACTGGCACTCTCTTTAAAATGTCATCCCTTTGGTCCAGCAGAAATACCAGGAAGGGAAGCCCACAGCAAACAGGGAGACCTGAGCTGCTAACTTTGGAAAGCTGTCGTGCTGACTGTCTCGCTGCTGCCTCTGCCTGCTAGAAGAAAATACCACAGCATCTGCCAAGGTGTCCCTGCAAGGCTTACTGTGCTCTGGTGAACACCACACTTCCTCTGAAAAGTGGGTCTTATAAGATAAGGGAAGTGCCATCGACTGAAAATCTGAAGCGTGAATATTCAAAGATAATTTTCATTTCATTATGCACAGTCTGCTGTGTAATCACAAACCTCACACGAAGTTGCTTAACACTTAAAAATAAAAGCCAAATCCCCATTCAGTCACTTGCTATTTAATGCACTAACAATAACCCTAATAAATTTGGTCACTATTAATGTGGATGTCATTTCTACATCTCTGGGAATGCTCCTGCAATTCAGCATTAATTAGAGTGGATGGTTATTTAAAACTTTCTTTCAATGGTTCCAGTGAGTTACATATCAATTATAATCTGATTTATATTCAGCTATATATCCAGCTGTACTAAGGAGAAATCATGAAATTTGATAGAAATGGGATTCTAAGTTGTTAAAACTAAATTAAAATGTGCTCATTAGACAGCACTGCATACTGTTGTGAATTATATATTCCATCACGGCTAAAACCAGCAATCAATCTTCTGTCTGCAAAATAAGACTTTCACTTGTTTCAAAGCTCTTAAACAGAATGAAAAAACAGCCAAGGAAAGCCCATGGCTTTCTCCATAATCCTTAAACACCAGGGGCATCAAAGGTTACTTTCCCACTCACCGAAGGATGGGCTTCTATGTATCCATGGGCGCTTTTATCTGCAATGAGCAAGGGAAAATGAACCAGATGCTGTTAGGAAAAAAACCTGCCTGTTGTGGGGAATCCCACAGAACAAGTCAAAGTCAACACCACCCCTCCAGGAGCCACAGTTCTTTTACACAGCAAGGAAGAGAACAGGACAAAATTCCAGATTGTGTCTAATTTTGCCCTGTTTGCCAGTAAACAAACTAAATAGAAATTTGGGCAAAAAAATGAAAATTGTTCTTTAACAATCAATGCTTCTGTTCCACCTGAGAGCTAAAGCAGCTTTTTCTCCCCTCTTTCCTGTGTTTTATTTTTTTAAATAAATTGCATGCATTCATTCTAATTAGCATGTGACAATGTTTCCCCCAAAAGGCTTCCCCAAAATCCCCCTTAACCATGGCAGTTCTATTCTGACAACACAGGAACAGCTCCTGTGCTCAGGAACACAAACTGTTTTGAAGTGTGCATTTCATCATAAAGGGAATCACTATTTTAGTGCACAGTAAGTGCAAAGGTAGTCAAATCCTTTAATCAGGGAATTTGCAAAAATTCTGGAGATAAGTGCAGTTTTCAAAAGGACTTCTGAGAAGCTTTCCTAGTCTGCATTTTGGAAGTTGTCTTGGTTGAACCATCAAACTAAGGAATGACAGCTCCAGTGCCACAGACGATCCCGTGGAGGGAATGGAACCCCTGCAGGTCACATTCCAAAAGCTGCCCAGACCCCACTGGCTACAGACACCTCCTTTTGAGCTGAAGTTGTTGACAGGAGCTCTATCAAACTAATGGTATCTTAATGGCATTTTTGTTTCAAAATCTTGGTTAGTTCTAAAAAACAGCTACAAAAAAAAAGTCACCGTTTCAACGTTTCAATGACATTCTGAGGAGATAAGGAATTCATTTTAGGAGAATTCCCCAACATGGAGTTGGTTCAGGTTCCTTCTTGACAACTTGAATGTTGAATTTTGCTCTGACTCATTTTGAAGCCTGATCTTCCTTTTTCATAGGGAGATGTCAACTTACCTCCTGACGTAAAGCTCATGTATTTCTGGTTGTTAACTGTTTCTTTGGAATCATAAAATTTGAGAACATCTAGAACAGCCTGTGGGTTCTTCTTCTGCTCCAGTTTTGTTATGTTGGAGGTCTGTAGTAGCCTGGCCCACTGCTCTGGAATGCCCTGTAGTTGTCAAGTGGAAAGAAAGTGGGTTTAGAGTATTTAAAATCCGCAGCCTCGCAGATCTTTACCAAGATCCCATGCTCCCTGCAGCACAAATTTACTTGCAGGAATTTTGACTGACACCTCACAATTAAAATTAGATGCAATCATTCTCTTCTCTATCAACATCTAGCTAAAACCAGGACCCGACTTTGAAAAAGAAAAGAAAGTAATGACTGTGAGAGGAAAAAAAGTGCATGAAACTCCTCTGGAAATCAACTCTGCTCTTCCATGGAATAATGATTTAAGGCTTAGCTTGTTTGCCTGGTGATTCAGTGCAGACATAACAAGACAATTATTCTCTACTGGTGGACAACACAGTGTCTTTTAGGAGCTTTACACTGGACTTTTCATGCTTAGGAATGCAAACACATTTTGCTGAAATGATCACTGCTGTCTGATTAGAAGGTGAACCCCACCCTGATACAGTTAATTTCCAGCATACCAGGGAACACTGCGGGGTAAGGAATCTGTCTTTCAGCTCTCAAAAGCATGACACTGAGGTGTCCCACTGCTGCAAAGGATGCCTCTAAGTTCTCTACTGCAAACATACAGAAACCAGGGACTCAGAAAACAGGCTGAGAGTGCCAAAGCCTTGGATGAATTCTTGGACATCTTATGGGTGAGGGTGGCATTTGAAAATTGATCCAATCACTGAAAGCCGCAGCTCTACACTGAAATTCTATTTATGAAAGCTTGCTTTAGTTATCCAGGATAATTCCCTAAATTTGACAGCCTGTCATTTCCCCCCTGTACTGCACAGCTGACAGCAACCAGTGAATTGTAGGGCTCACTGAAGAAAAACGACACCTTAGCCTCAGTGCCACCCCGATCTGCTTTCATACAGCTTCTTCCTCAGAAGTTCTCCACAAAACAATGTGTGACATGGGCCTCCAAAGTTTAGGATTGATGAGAAAAAGAGTGGGAAAAGCCAAGCAACAAATCTACTGCACACACATCAACCTGCTGCTGCAGTGCTATGACATCTCAAAGAAGCATTTGGGGCCTGTGACGCACCTCTGGGAGCTTCCCTGGGCACATCTGTGAGCCATAGAGATCTGGCTGCAATGGACGTAAATAAAGAAAGAAAAGAAAGTTAAAACAGAATGTGGGACAACTCAGAAGGTGGTAGGAGGAGGAAACCAATGGGCCAAAGTGGGCAAACTCCCATCTAAAATGGGAGTTACGAGGCGGACACCAAATAGTTCTGGTGGTGGACAGGCTACAGGAAGGCAGGCTTAGGAAAACAGAAAAACCACAACCATTCCAAAGTTTGGAAGCATCATTCCCCCTCCTCTTGCTTTTAAACCAGTTTTTCTCTTCCTCATAAAAATACATTCCTGAGAATTAATGGCAAGTGACTGGAAAAATTACTTGAAAAATTACTTGTGATTTCCTGTCCTAATTAAAAAAAACAAACCAAAACTATCTGGCCTTTTGCTGTTTGCCTGGTTTTGAAGCCAGGTTAACACTTCTGAATGGCTCTATACAAGTTTTTTCCAAGCTTGGGGGTTCTGCAGCCCTGAGATCACCATTGGCCAGTGCATGAGTCCCCAAAGTGATGTGGAGAGAGCAGCCAGTCAGATTGTGAAATCTGGGAGGTTGTGTATGGCCACAACTCAAATAATCTTTATGTATCAGACTGAAAATCTTGTGAAGAAATGCTTGGTTAGATTAGGAATGTGCAATTTCTTTGGATCTACAGCCATAACTTTTCCCACTTACTAATGTCATAATCCTGAAGCTTTAAAAGTTTGGTGGGTGACCACTTTTTCTTCTGGATTGGGGATGAGGAAACAGCTTCAAACGTGCATGCCTTACAAAGAACACTCCCCAAAGCCCTGCTAACCACACTCTGTCCTCCATTCAGAAAATGCAACTGTTTCTTCAAATAAAGGAACATAAAGCTCTAGCAGCATGCTCCCCACCCAACAGTTTCCAACCAATTTTGTTCTCTGCTTCAATAGCCCTACTTCTTAGCAAATGTGGTTGCTCCAAGCACAGACAGTGAAATGGAGACATAACATCTGTTCATGATGGAGGGCACAGCTTGGTGCTCAAGCCTGAAAGCCAGAACTCAGGAGCCCATGCAACTGTGCACTGGGATGCAACTACCAACAGTCAGGGGATGCAGCTGGGGGTGATGGTTCGGTGTCAGAGAATGGCCCAATGGGTCGCACATAACCAGGAGAGCAGGCACGACTGGCATGACAGCTGCAGTAATCAGAAACAAACAAAAAACCCCACCCCGTGTATTTGCACATCTATCAAACGCTTCCATGGCACTTCCAAACTTTTGAAAGAGACAGACAGAGTGACCACTAGACAGTGGGAATATTTGCACATGACATGGCTAGTGAAGTCCCTTCAGCAGGACCTACTTACCACATGACTACCCAGCTGATACACAGGTTCTATCCAGGTTGGGACAAATCAAACAAGCCTAATGTGATGTGGAACATAATGCCAGCATCTGGGATTAGCTGGGACTGACAGCTAGTTCTTAATAATGCAAAAACTCCCTTGCTTTCACTGATATTTGACTGCACTAAGGACTGCAGCATAAGCCCTGTGCTGGCAAGCTGCACAGGGGAAGTCACCAGTCCCTTTGGTTAGTTTTGAATTGGTTAGAACCCTCCCAGACTGCAGCACTTGCACTTCCACACTTCAGGAACAAGTGCTACTGCAGAAATATTGTGCAGTTGCAAAATAGCAGCCATCTGATTCTCCACTGTTTGGAAAGGGGAAAAGGTATTAGAAAGGAACCGTGCTACAGCAACAAAGCTGGGTATATTTAGCCATGAAGAACTGCTGTGCTCTATAAAAGGCCAGGGCCTGTGTTGGTGGCATCTGACACAAATTAAAAAAATAAAGAAGCAAAAAGCTCTGATGCTATCATCGTGTTTTGACACACGGGATGATAACAACAACAACATTCAAAATGATCCAAACCCTGAAATACTGATAGAGAGTGTTTGTGCTTAGAACCTAAGCGTGTTAAGCTTGACATCCCTCCTTTTTGTTCCAGCTGGCAGCGACATGAACCAACTGGGACCCTCACCACGAGTCAGATTATGGGAAACACAACTGTGACCCGTCGTGTTTGCACAGAGCCAGAAGGAAAAGGCCTGAAGCACAGGGTAGAAATAAAGTGAGAAGGTTGGAAGGAAGAACAGATATAGAGTAGGAACAGCTGAACATTTAGTGGGGAGAGAAGGGAAGGTGGAAAGGCAAAGATGGACAGGCAGAAGTGATGCAAACACAAAAGGGAGAAAATAAAAGCAGAAAATAACATAACATATGATACAAATGCAAGGAGAATGGCACAGGAGATTAACCTGAACAATAAAGTGGCTACAGGGAGAGAAAGAGAGGAAAAAAAGGAAAAGCCAGGATAGACAGCATGGAAAACAGAGTTTTAAAAGCTTTATGCTAAGTTTCTGATCAAAAATGGCCACATCTGGGCTTTTTAAATGAGCATTTAGTCAAGCCCTAGGGTTTGGCACAGAATAAATTTTGAAGTAAGATTTTATATATGACATCTATTTTAAAAAGGCTAATTAACTAGTTCACTTATTTTAAACGTAGCTGTATTTCCTAATTACTAAGGATAATTCAATTTCACTACTCCTTTGAAGACATGCTGTCATTAAATGCCTTTTTCTCTTCTACTGTTATTATTACTGCTGCTGCTCCTACCAAAGGACACAGAAAGTTTCCAGCTTTCTGAAATGTCTTTGTGAAAAAAAAAAAAAAAGCGGCAATCAAAGGAAAAAAATCATTGAAAAAATCACGTTTAGGGTTCAAATTCTGAAAATTGGCCATCCTTTTTCCAGGTAAATGATTTGTCCCATCCTGTTTGGTGTATGCAGCCAGTCAGCACTACCTCACTTCATTCACAGTTTGACATAGGGTGATTGCACAGTCTGACCACTCAGCTCACAGGGCACTACAGGTGGCACAGAGAGTTGCTGATGCTCCCTCTGACCTCCACAGCTCAACCAAATGTCAGCTCACTGCCATCTCAGCTTTAAGGATTAATGAGTTCTGCACCTAACTAGTAGATAAGCCCCCTGCACACTTCAGGGAGCTTCTGTCAGGCTCATTCTTCCCAACACTTCATGCACTTTGTCGAGATACAAGCAGCAAAAGCTGACAGCTATTTCATTAAATACACAAAGCCTACAAACGTGTCTGATCATCTCACGTGTCAACATATTTTGAAGAAATTAAATTCCAGTGAACGGACTTCCACAACGCTGCTGCTTTCTGGGTATCTCCAAGGGCTGCCTGCAGAGCACGTGGACTTTGCACTTTGAGGCTGGTTGTCTACCATGCACGTGTGTGGGGGCTTTTTATGCTTTTCCAAAGACACTGAAAAACCAACCCTTGTAGCAGCTTGGGGGACTGATAAAAGCATACACCTACGTCCTTCCTAGTTTTCATTTTCCACAGACACTCTGCTGACAATCCTTGGAGGGAAAAAAAAAAAAGCAGCCTGAATCACAAGTTAAACACTCCAAATCCTAAGCCCAACAAAGAAAAGTCTCCTTCTTCACAGCCTGGGTGCTGTCATCTGATGTTTCTGGCAATAGGAGGTTATTTTACCAGCAAGAAACCAGAAGCTCTGGTAAGTACGAAATACAGCAGTTACTTACTGTGAATTCTCCAGTGACGGCATCAAATCCCACATGAATGGTATGTTCAAAGTCTGAAGGAAGAGAGATCTCAGGACGTTCTTTCTCTTTCTTCTTGTTGGCTAGAGGCAAAACGTTAACAAGCACTTATTTTCTGTACAGCTTTTCATTTAAAACTTCTCACAATCAGCGTGCCCAAAACAGTATTTTAAAAGTGGAAAACAAATCAATTAACATCCATCTGACTTGACAAACAGATCCAAGCTAATACAACACCGTCCCGTCAACTCCTGTTGGGGAAGGTCTAGAAGGTGTTATTTCATTTTGGTTTTCTTTCAGCCAGTGTAACTGCTGCCAAAGCAAGCTGCTCATGAAGCAGCCTTCTTAGGCTATCACTAACCAGTAGGATTTGTATTATCAGTTCTTCTTTTCGCTGAGTTTTCCTATCTAGCAACTAACTCCTGTTTGTTAACTTCAGTCTGTGGGTTTCTGTGGAAGTAAATCACACAGCAATCACGTGTGTGTGGATCTTTTTTTCTCCGACGTGGCTTGAACACGTTTCAAAACCAGCCAAATTAGAGAGGAGAGGTTTTTAAGACAACCGGGTTCCTAGAGGTTCTGTGAAAACTGGCAGCTCAGGAGGTGACTCCTCTGCCAAGTAAAAGGCTGAAGCAGCAGCTCTTCATTAGAAAACACAGAATCTGCACAGCAACACGATCCCACAAATGCTGCTGGAAAAGCTTCATTTGAGCTCTCAATTAACTAAGACATATAATCATGAAATGAAGGCTTTATGAGTCTCCAGAAATTCGTTGCTTTCATATCATTCCACCAGTACTCCCAGAGTGTGGAGTGTCTTACTGAAGCAGACAGGCCTGGAAGTCAAGTCAGCCTGCATATGCTTCTCATCTCTCTCGCCCTCTACCACCTCTTGAAAGTAACGTGGTCATCCATCTCCTGCGCTTCTGACAGCTGACAAGTGTCACTTCAGCCCAGTTTTACTGACCCTGATAAAGAATGAGTGGAATAAAGGCTGAGAGAAGCTGCCTTTACTTTCCTTCAGTGTTTCAGTATTATATCTGCCAGCTCTGTAAGTTCACCCAGGGGTCTCATCCAAAGGCTGAACTCACTGTGTATCAGCACCCTCCCAGCCTGGGTCTGTCCTTGCTCACAGGCAGTACCCCCACAAGGCCTGTCTTTGCACATCTTTCTTATTCTGCCTTACAGCCTCCTTTAGGTGGAAGATGCTCTGCTCTTCATCCAGAGTACTTGGAATGTTTCTAGTACTTTCTCTGTATTGCTGCATTTATCCTCCTTAAATAATTGTCACCTTTCTCTGTGCTGCACACCCCCACCCAATGCTCATTGATGAAATATTTTCATTTATCATTCAGTAGAGATGGCAGCAATATCTCAAACACAAATGCAAAGGCCTTTCCCCTTCTTTTATTGCTAAGATGATGTTTAATTTTCAGGGCAGATGTTGCCAGTTAGATGTCATCTCTATGCAGATAGCAAAACCGACTTCTACTACCTCATCATTTGCAAGCAAATGCAGTGAAAATTAGATTTAAAGACTTATCAACTTCAGTTCACAGCAACAGTCAAATCTAGAAGCGAAATAAGGGATTACAGAAAACATTCCATCTGAAGCAGCACTTGTCCATTCCAGGACTCTCCTGCTGGAGGACAAGTGTTCATTCCCCAAGATATGGCTCATCTACTTCGTGGACCTCTGCCTACCAGACTGTGATACAACACCTATGCTCCAAATGCTGATAAACTATAAATGAAATGCAGAATTAAGCATCTCTTTACAACACCCTCACCTCTGCCCAGTCTAAAAACTCTGACACTTCTGTCTGGGCCCTGCAAATCAAATCACTTTTATTTCATACACACTGGCAAAATGATACAAAAAGGCATGACTTCTTGGAAGCATTGACTGAGTGGATTCAAGGGGTTTGTACTGGACATGCTATTTGATTTCCTTGCAAATGCCTCTCACAATACCCTCCTGCTGCACAGTACTTAGCCAGGAAGGCCTCCACACCACCTCAGCACCTATTACAGATGAAAATAGAACAAGGAAAGACTGTTCTGTCTCCCACGGTCTGCATCACCATCATCATCCCCATTATGTTAAAAGAGCGGTTGTTTGGGAGAAAAATGTGACTCAGCTAAGTGGCAGCTTTTCTCCAGAGACAGAGGAAGGGTTTGATGCTTACGCTCTCCTGTTCACTCACCTCCTCTTCAGCTCATTCTCTTCTTTCCTCCACCCCTCATCCTTCCATTCTCACTCCTGCCATCCTCTCATTCTCCTCCCTGCTCTGCTCCTCCTGTCCCACCCCAGCAGCCTTGTCATTTTCTTTCTCTTCCATTAATCTTTACCCTGCTGGGTATTCCTCCTTCTCTCTTTTCCTGTTTTTCTGTACAGGGGGCAACCAGATGCCTCAAGGCCACACTCTGCACCCACCTGCAACGAAGCCTAAAGCAGCTTCAATTGCATTGATACCATTCACCCAGTAACACAGATGGACCTCTGCAGATGAAAGAGGCACCTGAGCTGTGTGGGCCAGCTTCCCTCTGATTTTTTTAAGTCTTCATGGAGCCACCAGTGCACACAGAGTATTCATTTATTTCAGCTGTAGATGCACAGAAGGGCCCCACAGAGCCACCAGTGGCTTGCCAAAATAGGTGTTCAAACACAAACTGAAAATGCTGCAGTCCAGCAGGGGAGTGACTGCAAAGATTCCTGTTGTCCAGGCACAGCAGTCCTGGCACACAACCACCTTGGAGGGAACACACCGTACCACATCCATCCTCACATCCCTCCTGGCTGGTGAGCAAAGCAAAGACAACAAAGTCCCTGCAGGTTCAGGCAGAAACACCCTGCCACGGTGTTTCCTTTCTTCATGTTCTGTTTACTTCTACCGGTGGTGAACTATTAATACAACGCTGTGATGCTGCAAAGCACTGCCCTAGATGAGAGCAGCCGTATCAGTGACCTTCTGTTTTATAAGCAGGGCTCTCAAAAACGTGTCACAGAGTCTGTGAAGCACGCACAGACCAGCTGATACTGTGACCCACAAACCAACCCTGCAATGAAACCACCTCAAGGGGCTTGGCCAGTCAAGCTAAACTTCCTCCATTTATTATTTCACCCAACAAAATTAAGCTATAAATCTTACCTTACTTTTCCTCACAGTCACATTTAAAATCACGACACTTGTGTGTTTCCTAAGACTGCTCTGACTGGTAGTTAATTACATTTTTAATGCCAGTGATCATTTCCAGGAGGGATTTTTTCTGGATCTCCCCTTCTCTGCATGCATTTCACACAGTACCTCCTATTTAAGAAATGCTCCCTCAGAGAAGGATAATACCATTCTGCTAGCACTCAGGGGAAGAAGTGACCCAAGTCTTTCCAGGTATTAAAAAAGCCGGGAGAGATTTTCATTTTGACCTTTAAAAAGAATCAATGGAAAATTAATTTTGTTCTCAGAAGGGGACATTTGGGGGAGCACATTGCAGAGTGAACCGCCCAGGTCTGCCTGAGGCTGAGGGCAGGAATGGGGCTGACACTGTGCCTTCTGCTGCCTGTGAGGAGTTCTGAATGCCAGGCTGCTCCAGCTGCTCCACAACAACCTGTGGGAAAGGCTCACAAACACAGCAACCAAGCAGCACACGTGAGCTGGAGTTCCATGGGAATGACCACAGCTCCACAGTTCTGAGCTCTCCTTGAAGGGACAGAGATGCACACTGAAGGCAGCAATTCCTTTTGAAATCCATCTGGATTTCATGCTGCTGACCACAACCTCTGAGCTCAGCATTTCAGGCAGTTTTCAGTCCACCTCACTGTACACTTATCTAGACATTTTGTCTGTGAGGGTGCTGTGGGAGGCTCTGCTGAACACCTTACTAAAGCAGAAGTAACAACCACTGCTCTGCCTTCACCACCAAGCCTGTCATCTCAAGGTAAAAGGCTGTCAGTATAGCTCAACATGAATTCTTCTCTGTAAATCTGTGCTGACTATTCCTGATTGCATTCTTATCCTTCATTTGTGTGGAAATGGTTTCCAGGAGAATTTGCTCTACTACTTTCCCAAGGACCGAGGTGAGGCTGACTGGTCTGCAGATCGACAGATCCTCCTTCTTAAAGGCAGATGTGATATTTGCCTTGTTTCTGCCATCAAGAACATCCCCCGTCACCCCAACCTTTCAAAGATAGTAAGAGTGGCCTTGCAGCGACATCAGGCAGCTCCTTCAGCATTTGTGGGTGCAGCCCATCAGTTCCCATTGGACTGGAAAAAAGAATATCCCTTCTCTTAATTCTGTCAATACACTACCTCAAAGAAAGCACCTCCTTTCTGCCAATGCATTTCAAAGAATGCAACTGAAATGCTGTTTGCTGTATGCTTAAAAGACTCCCTTGCTGTAATCACACCTAGCACATTTTAAACCAAGCTGTTCTGTGTCCACTCTGACTCTAAAAGCAACAAGAAAAAAGAGCCTTGCTCCTCTTCCTGGAATGTAAGTCCTCTAAAAAAACCCCTCAAAGTGTCAGGCACACTGCCCTCTCACTTCTGCGAATGTATTTCCAAAAGTACACAAACCTCATCTGTTTTTACTGCTAATGCAAAGCCAAATTCAAAGGAAAGGATTCCCCAGCTTAACTATAAAGCTATTTTTAAAAGGCAAGTTGCACAATGTGGGCACATTTCAGTGGCTTTTCGGAGACAAGAACGTAACTGACTGAACACCTCCTCCTCTCTTGAAACGTGTTCCTAGAGTAATTGGAACAGAAGGCTTTGGTACCAGGGTCTGCAACTGAAACAGAAAAACAGCGGCAGAAAGTAAACACGGCAACCAACAACCACCAGTAAGCACAGCCATGGAGCCACCCATCTGCACTGCTGATACTTTACTTTTATCCCCTCCTCCTGGGAAGATGGAGCGCAGCCTGGCTTTCTTGTTCTTCTCCTCAGGGGCCATGGGAAGCGGTTTGGAGCTGTGGTTCAGTGCTGAAGAGTCGCGGTTGTTGCTGTTCATTCTCAACGGTGGGGCTGGAGGTTTCTCTTCAATATCCAGACTATCGGACATCTTCAGCAGCCCTCACAGCCTCCTGCAAAGCACAACACACAACATGCTTGTGAAGGGAGGACGCCAAGGCCGGTAGTCTGGGGAGGAGAGAGGGTGAGAAAAGCCTTCTGGTGGAATAAGAAAACCTCTCTGTTAGAGGTTTGGTCTGAATAAAATTACTGCTGGTAACTGTAAATAAATTCAGTGGTCAATTCCTAAAAAACACTGTATTATCCCTGTCACAGGCTTTTTAAGTATTTGCTTATAACTTTTCCCCTGTAGTTGTTAACAATCCAAATTGTCTTCTAAAACGGACTTCCAAAGTAAAATTTAAATGATTTACTGAAACTACCTGGCATTGTAGTCAATCATTTTTATGAGGCAAGAAACAAGCTGCATATTGAAGGGATATGGGTAACAAGCACTAAGAATTCTGTTCCCTCCCTGCTATGTTTGGAGAGCTTAGGGCTTCAAAAGGAATGGTCTTCTCCAAGGAAACTCATCCAGAAGTACAAATTAAAAAAACTTTCTTGCACATAAAAGTGAGTATGTGCTTACCTTAAAATCAATCAAAACTTAAGCTGGAAAATGTTCATATCCTGAAAACAACCCAAGCCTCATTCTGTCCTGCTACCACACGGCTCTGTTCCCACGGGAGGTGCTCACCTCCACCCGCACACTGAACCACAGGCAAGCCACCCACCAGGCATTGCTCCCTGGAGCTTTGCCTTCAGGCACAGGAGAGTGGAAAAGATTACACACTCCCAACTAATGGAGTCATGAACTGGAGGCAGATGTCAGAGAGGACCACACCAACTGGGAAAGCACAAGAGATCCTTCACAGAGAACCATAGTCCTCAGCATGTACCTGGTCCCCACGACAGGGCTCTACCCACACAGCCCAAGTGTCCAGGTAAAGAGCTGCTCTGGCAATGGAGGGACACAGCCCATCCTCCTATGGAAGCACAGATGGAGGCAGTAATGTGCTTTATATCACCCAGGACAGCTATACCCGTGCCCAGGCTAGGGCTTGTGCCAATCTAGTTTTCATGTACAGACTAGCCTATTTACCTAGAGAACTAAGTGCTTTTGTAGATTTAGGTCAAACAGTTAATATTACTAATCTTTGTGATTTCCATCCTGAAATGCAGAAGGTTTTCTAGTAAGGAAGGAGGGGGGGTAACAGCCAGTGATGAAAACCACTGTAAGGTAACAGGGGGAACCACTGGTGCTGTGTGTGTTATCCTGGGGAAGGGACAGCCCATGATGTCCAGGTACTTCTGCACAGAGATGGGTGATGGAATTCTCAGCCTCTGAAGCCCAGCAGAGACACCTGGACACGTCTGCAGCAATTCTCACAGACCAGGAGCTCATGCAAGAGAGGCTTTTATTTGCTCTTTAACCCACCTACAAACAGTTTTCCAGTGCCAAAATCAGGCTCCACTCCCAAGACCGCCGGCGTGAGGCCGACCACAGAAGCACCAAGGCACGTTTTCGGCCCGTTATCAAAAGCAAGACGGTTCCTCTGTGAAGTCCATTATGGGGCACAGTCTCAGCTGTCCCTCAGAATGGGACAACTGTATCTGCCACTGCATCTATTTGTAAACAATGCCAGTTTGCTGAAATAGGTCCTCCCATGGGATTTCATTCCACAAAGAATACTATTAACGGTTTCTGGCCCAATTTGCCTATGATGTAATTATTTCCAAGATTTTGAAAGGAACACTATATTTTGTTCAGAGCTGTTTCAGGCTCAGTTTCAAGAACTGTACAAAGCTCTTTTATTCATTTCTAAAACAGAAAAAAAAAAGAGGGGGGGAGATAGCTTAAAAGGTTTAACGGTTGATATTAACTTTCTAAAGCTGGTCTAAATGAAGACTAAAGCAAACCACAAGATAATACACACCAAGAGAATTACAATTTATGGTTTTCCTGATCAGAGCCCATCTGCTCTTCCATTCATTCTAATTTTGAGAATTTCCATGTACCACTGTGTCATGACAAAACAACATTCACTATCACATAAGATTTCAGATTTTAAATATTTTGTACTAATTCACTCCAACCCCAATTTAGAGAAAATCTGTAAAGAATGGAGGGCAAACAAGACATATCCAGCTGAGAAAACTCTCAAGTTTACATTGCAGAGAAACGTCAACACCAGACAGCCCAAGCCAGACTCTATCCTTGGGCCAGGTTTTCCCATCTTAATAACAAGTCCCTGCTAGTCTAATTTTGCATAGGGCAACTCCATCAAAAACCACCTTCTGTCTATTGGAAATTATTACAGCAGATCCATACATTCAGCAAGATAAATTCTGGTGTTCTTTCTCATTTTTCTTTAGCCTTTTGTTGTTGTTGTTTTGGTTTGGGTTTTTTTTTTTGAGGGGGGAGGTTGTTGAATTGTTTTCTCTTTAATAATCAATTTAATAATTTAATACCAATTCCTGCCTCCCAGAAATAATCTCTGCTACCTCATCCTTTCATACCTCACCTCCTGTTCATAGAGACACAAGTCTCTCCCCTCAAAACACACCTTGGTTCCATGAGTTTTTCCTTCACCTCCTGGCAGGTTCCCAGGCAGCCCTGCTCTCTGTAACACCAGCTCAGCTCAACGTGCAAGGTTTGCATTCTGCTGGAGAGATATGGTCACAAAACTTCCATTTCTTAGGTGCAAGATGAAAAATTCCCAAGTCTCTGAATCTTTGTTGATCCAAGTTTTCTAGGCAGTACTTCAAGAAGCACATAATCCTCCCAAGACCTTCTCCCAAGAAGCTACTGAAAGCAAACCCCTCAACAAGACAAAAACAGCTTCCCCTTCCCTCCTGTGTCAGAACCACAAATTCTAGAACAATGCTGAAGTGACACAGCCCATGCCCCAAACCCACAGGACTTTGATTGAAGGGTATGAAGCAGTTCCAAGGACTCTGAGCAAATGTTCCCCAGCCCTTGTAAGCTCGGGGAGCCAGCACGGCATTGGTTTACACTCCGGTCACAGTTTGCAGACTTCTCCTGCAGCCCTGAGTGCTAGAAAGTAAATTTTTAAAAGCAGAAGTGAGATTGCAGAATAATTCTGCAGCGGAGATGAGATCCTGGCAAATCCTGCACACAGAGCTGTGGAATACTGTGCCTGGGTTCTGAGCACTGCAACAACAGAGCTGCCAGAGAGAGCACCCACCAGGGCGGTGAGGGCCACCCAGGCTGCCAACAGGGACAGCTTTTGGAAGAGGCCAGCCTGTGCTCACCAAGAGTATGGAGTACACAGTTAACAGGATTTTCCTCATCTCAATCCTCAAGGACCCCGTGACTGCAGCCAAAGCAGTGCTGGTAACCCTTTTAAAAGGAATTTGAGAGACAATCACATTTGTGCAACGAAGAGGACAGGTGACCAACAACTACCCACCTACTTCCAGAGAAAACTCTTTTCAATGCCAATTGGCTTTAAGGAAGCTTTTAAAGAGACAGACTGCACCAAAATACAAGAGTGTATTTGAGTGTATTAGCTAGAGCTTCCAGCCAAGTGGCAAAAGCTAAAATTAAATTCTCAGCCAGGTCAGTTGCTTCTGCAAAACTATCACAGGGTTATAGAAGATGATCCAACATCCCTCCCGTTCCCCCATACCTCTTCCAATCACCAGTTTTGTTAAGTGTGAAGACAAACACTGACTTCAAATATATAGCATTCAGCTTCTCTGTGACTCAATTCCCCCTTTGCAAAAACCTGCCTTACAATATTTTTGCATCTAATTCCTGCCAAGCTAGGGAGGAGAGGAAGGAGGATATTTGAAGCACCCAAATGTCTTCAAAACAACACACACACACAAAATTTGTTCAATTCAGTTCAAGTTCAGAGCAGAACCTCACGCTGGGCCTTGATCTCAGTAAGCTCTTCACCCCTGTGTATCTGGGAAACACTGTGGATAGACCTTGAATAGCTTTCTTAAGTTAGCCCCCTTATTTCAAAGTCTGCAGCATTCAGACATGACTGGTTCCAATTAGAACTCACAAATAGTATCCTGTTTGCAGAGACACTGGTGCTCATTTTCAAAGCCTCAGAGATACTACTGCAGCTTGTGATGCAGCAAAACTGTCTCCAAGATCCCTTGACTGGAAGGAACCATGCCAATTTTCAGGCAGTAGCTTTGCAAATGTAACTTGAAGATACAAGACTCACTCTTTGTTTATAAATATACTTCCTGAAAAAAGATATTTATTACTTAGTTGTATGGGCCAAATTTTGCTCCCAGTGACACTCATCCATTTCCAAAAATCAATGGTGATGTAACTGAGAAGGATTCTCTCTACATATTGAGTAATGAGACACTCTGTTTGTTTAAGGTATTTATAGAGTACTTTCCTGCCCAGTTCAGACCTGTATGTGCTTTTCCACATCTGCACATTTACTTGCAGTTTTCTTACAGTTCCTCCCCAGAGCAGCCAGTGAGTTGCACAGAACAGATGCAATCACAGCTTCGCTGCTTTCATGCAAGATGCTTTACTCTGCAAAACTTGGTTAAGTTAAAATATAATACTGAGGCCTTTTTGATTAAAAGGACATATCCAGCATCAGCTGAAGCAGAGACAACTCTGCCTGGGTATACTCAGGGTCCGTAACACCCCAGGGCAGTCTGTGCCCAGTTCCTTCCACCCTCTGGGTGCCTGCAGACCAGGGGTGGGTGTGAGGGGCTGGCTCTGCAGGCAGGGCAGACCCACCCAGGGTGCCCTGGGGAGTAAAGACATCTTCTTCTGGGACCTCCCCCACATGCCCGTGTTGCAAGCAACTACTGCACCCCTTCTTTATACAATCCTGAAAAAAGGGGGCATTCACACAAACTACAGGAGGAATTATAACCCCAGAAACAACAAGAACACTTCCCTTTCATACAACTGTCTCAAAGCACAATACAAACATTTGCCAATGAAACTTCTCCATTCCCCTCACAGGCAGGTAAACATGCTCTGAGCTGAACAAATTATTCAAACTGAGTAATTTCTCTGATGAATGTACTCTCTGTTCCTGTTTGCAAACACCCTGTAAGCAGCTTATGATTTCCACCAATATATTCATTTATTCAGAAGTTATCCTCTGTACTTGCTACAAGTGACTTTTGGCCTCTAAACTAGCTGTTCATAAGAAGCTCTCTGTGTGGAGGGGATATTTTGAATTCATGTTAGATCCAAGTAAAACTACCTGGGTCACAAGTACTTGGAATGAAACATCCATTTTGAGATGGGATAAACAAGCTCCTGTTAGGAATTGTGGCATTAAGAGTTTTACATAGTGACTTACTAATACTGGTTCAAAATTCCCTCTCGACAGTGCACTTGCAGTGACAGTGCCAAAAAACAAATACAGAAGGGATATTTGCACAGGAGCTGTGAATTTAATGGTTTTGACTAAATATTTGTTTAAATTTAAATTAGTATGTCCTTTGTCCGGACCTCAAGTCACCCAGTTAAATTGCTAAGAGCTGGGAACGGACCAAAACAGTGGAGTTTGTCACCACAAAGAAAGAACCTGCAAACATATTTTTGTCCCCCCTGCTTAATTTCCATCTGACAGCATTTCTCAGCTCACGGCCTTTGAGGATCCATCTCCCCTCTTCACAAGCGTAGCCTACCTATTTAACTGCACTTCTTTCCACAACTCTTCAACTCCTTCTCTGCAAACTGCCAGTGCAACCACAGGCAACACACTTCACAAAACGCATCTGACTTTCATCTCCCAACACCCTCCAGCCCACCCGCTTTGCACGTCTCTTCCCACGCGGTCGAAGCTGCTGCTGCTCTGCAGGCTCCCAGTGCCCTGTGCCTGCTCCCACTACAAAAGTTTCACAGCTCCTCACACAGGCTCACTTTTCCAAGTGCAACAAGTATTGGGACTTGCCCAGCTTTTAACAGAGCACCTCTCCCTTTCCCCCTCCATACAAAGCCGTGGTTCAGGTTGTGGTCCCAAAAAGTAAAACATGGAATTATTTTTACATAGTAAAGCCAGTGGTGCTTGAAGTTTCATGTATATTTAAGGGTTGTGCTTAAGCAGTGCTTTATGTACCGGATAACGTGAACAAGGATGCCGGGGCTTCAGCTGTGGGACACTGTGAAAGAAAAACTGGAGAATCCTTCTCCACCCTGCTGGGATGGGGCTGAGCTCTCGAGAACACCCTGAGCCCAACATATTTTCCTTGTGGGTGTTTTTCGATCACATCAAAACAAACACAATTCATTCAAACTGTGCTCATGCTGGAGTCCTGGCCACTTAATAAACCACTTGAGCTGTGGGATGGTTACATGACCTGGGAGGGGAAGAAGTGTGTGTACAGAGGGTGTGGGACAGTGAAACAGCTTTCTCTGTAAAACCTCATCCAGGCATTCATTAATACACCCCATCACAGACCAGCAAGGAAAGGAAGTTTATTAAGTGAGCAGTTCACAGCATCACAGCATCAGTAGATGGTCTGCAAACTGGTAACTATTTTGATAGGAAAACTGACTTAACTTCATAGGACAACAAAGGTTTGGACACAGCACACCCTGATGATGCAGGAAAACCAGCTGGATCACAAGGACACTTCCACCTTTCTGGCTGCCTTGGGAAGAGCCACCAGCACCTCCACCCACTCAGAGCCAGTCCCAGACAGCTACATGGGTATTTCTGTCA
Organism: Myiozetetes cayanensis; assembly: GCF_022539395.1. Lineage (NCBI taxonomy): Eukaryota > Metazoa > Chordata > Aves > Passeriformes > Tyrannidae > Myiozetetes > Myiozetetes cayanensis. The sequence goes on along the minus strand of NW_026087159.1, from coordinate 10,814,177 downwards.
TGTGTTTTTGAATCATGGTTTGAAACAAAAAGGTGGTGCTCTAAGCTACTGAATCTGGAGACATGCTGAGATTACAGAGCAATGGACACTCCAGGAAGAGCTAAAGGAGGAAAAAGTAAAGGACACCACAGCCCTTTTTTTCCCTTTTAATGTAATGGGAAACACTTCACTGGGATAGATAAGAAACAAGAAAAAAGTATCTAGAAAAGGCATTTATATGCAAGAGGAAAACAAAAAAATCCTTACTCACTCCCTGTTTGCTTTTTATTTATACAGCTGAAGGACTCCACAAAGCTGAAAAGGATGTCTCAAAATCAACTGTGCCTCTCAAATATCCCTAATTACACAGGACTGTATTCCTTGCCCTTGTCTACACATGAAAGAGCCTGTGTGAAATGAAATGTGGATTTAAACCATTGCAGATAGAATGAACTAATTCTCCATATGGACTTTATTATCCCTAGTTGAGAGCTTAAGCCCCAGGTTCACTTTTGTTCCCTAGGACTTCTCAAATGTAAACAAAGAAAAGTTCTCATTGGAGACACCAACATCATGACTGCTGCACTAAAAATTTCAAGACCTTAATTCAGATTAAAACCAGCCACAACAAATGGTTTGAGTTCTAATTTGAGTTAGCAACTGGAAGTCAACCCTGAAGCACTGTCCAAGATGGGGTATGAGAAGGCAGACCCGACTGCAAGCTACTCACCATTAAAATGGACCAGTCTGACCCCAACTGGCTGGACAGGATCACAGGAAGGTTCTGCAGCCCATGCTGGACCTTTTCCAGGTTCAAGTTGAACACCTGTGGCTCGCTTAGTTGACCAGTCAACCCATGTACAGAGTCAAAGGGTCTGTGCTCTTCAGATATTGCCTTTTTCAGGTACAAGAGAGAATCACAGAAGTGTCTCAGCAATGTCTTAACCCACTGATTGTATCAGTTCAGCTGGAGAACAGCAAAGCCCCAAAGAGGTCCAGAAAACCCAAACCCTGGCCTGCTCCTTACAGGAACACTTAAGAGTGCAACAGATCTAAGCTTGCTCCCATCACTATTCAGTATCAAAGGAAGCCTCTTCTTGCTTGGACTTCCATAATGAAACATATATATAAAAAAATCCTTGAATTCATATTTTCTGAGCACCCTAAACTTTTACTGAACTCCAGCTGGTGCACTAGGGCTGCTTTTAATAAACCACTTGGCACCTTGCCTATTATGTTTTTCATTTTGTTTACATTAGAAAGAATCAAACAAAGTTTGGAAGAAGAAAGAGGAGGAAAAAAGAATAAAGGACTGGTTTCCCTGTTCCTATTCTCTGCAGGTGTCAGTGCTTTCTCTGCTCTTGCACAGTTTATTCTCTGCTTGACAAACTCACAGAAGATGTGCCATGATAAACACGACCAGGTGAAGCCCCAGCCCAGCACCACTGCAAAGCTCACCAAAGAAATGTCCACGGCCCTTTTCCCAGCAATGGTCCCCACGGGCAGACCAAGAGCTGGTTTGGCCTCCATTCACACGTGTGCAGCTCTCCAGGAAGGCAACAAGAGGGAGGGCACCCTGTGCTGACCACGACTACACATGCTGAAGCGCTAAACACAAGCAGCCCCAGCCAGCAATCACCACAGAACTTTGCAAGAGACAAGGAAGCAGCAATATAATGCAGCAGTTGAAAGTTATAGACAGCTGTAATTTTCCAGCACCTTCCAGTCACCTTTTAGCTCATTTTGCCTTTGCAGTCCTTAGCTGAGAAACCTGCTGTAGTAAATAACACTAAACCTCTGTGTCAGAGGAGAAGGATGTATCTGACATTCAAGGGACTCGACTCAACGCCACCCCAGGATTGCCAGGCAGAGCTGGGAGACAAACCACGCTCCAAGAAGGAGAAATAAACAACAGGGAGTATGCTGTGTGTCCCCAGCTCTGCTACTGGGGGGCTGCATAAAGACTTCCAAATGCCACAAGCAGAGACAGAGACCAACACCACATGAGAAGATTTGCTGTGCCCACCTTCCCAAGGCATGCCTGGAAGGATGCAGGTCCTGCCTCCCAGTAAGGGAAGGACGAAGCCCAGGTTGCCCCGTGCCTTTTACCTGGGAGGTGGATACAGTCCAGATTCTGCATCAACTCTTTAGGGCACTAGGGCAGGAAGGCATTCATATCCCCATTCGCTTCCTCGGGGACAACGTTTTGTCTTTTATTCTTTGCCAGGCCTTTTATTTACAGCCGACTGACTTCATATATCTAATATTCACCTGCTACGTTAGTGATCTTATCGTGCGTAATGGCCCATCTACCTTGGGGGAATTATGGATCTGGAGCAGTCACAGGGGGAAATGGAGCAGTCGCTGCGTGCACTTATTTATTTCCAGTTGCCAGCTAGACCTTGGCTTCAGAGCAGCAGGATGGGAAGACTCGGAGAACAAATGTACAAATGCCATTCTTAAATAGGTCAGGGGAGAAATGACACCTATGTGCACAAAGCAAAACAAGATACACACACAGGATCTGTTGTTTTCTCAGCTACCACAATGGCCTGATATTTTTAAACTGCTTAAACAGGGATTCAGCATTTAACGCTTCGGCGCTCAAAAAATAATCTTCTGCTCCAGAGTGGTGGAGCACTGGAGATTCCTTCTTGCCTGACTTCACATTACAACAGAGGAAACAGTTCACCATCCTCTTAAGACCTAAATGAAAAAAATAAAGGTGTTTGGGGAACTATCCACAACTCCTCTGCACTTGTCCACAGCCTCCTGCAGAGTCTGCAACTATCAACTAAAGACAGTGGGCTCTGCAGGGAACTAAAACACCCAAAGGTGGTGGCATCCAGGTCACTCCATCCTCAGTCACTGTACAGGAGAATGCTTGAGCCAGCAGGGGCTGTCCTAGTTTTGGAAATCACACTGTACCCATGCAACAAATCCTAGTTGGAGCAACTGGTAGTAGTCACACGTCCGGGCTTCATTCCTGCTTCCTGCAAATTTTCATTGGGACAAAGCACTGAGCTTCTCCCACAACCACAGGTTGTCTGAAGAACATGGGAGCATGTTCACAAGTCAAGGATGCAAAAGAACTCCATTTTTTTGATATAAGCAGGTAAGAGCCAAGCCCCTTCCATTCCCAACACATCAGGGTGCCCCATCTCAAGGTCTCTGTACAGAACACGCAGAGTCACCAGCACAGCTCCTGTGGAAGGGAAGCTCCTCCACTGCTCAGTGGGTGTTTCTAAAGCAGCCTGAGGTCCTGATGCAAATCCCTACAAAAGTCCCAACTCCCAGAGCAGCAGTTGACATTAATGCAATCTTGTATCAGGTCAGAGAAGGTACCGAAAATAAGAAACCATCAAAAGGCACAGAAACAAGTAAACAAACAAAAAAAGCAAGGGAAAACAAAAGAGGACAACAACAGGACCCAAAATAGATTCCTTGTGCCACACATACATCAGATGTATGCCATAAAAGCTTTGCAAAAACACTTGTTCTTAAAACAGCCCATCAACGTTTACTCTGCTGCTGGAGGAAGCCTACTACTGTCTGACACCCCTACTTTCTATTTACAACAACTTCAGCCTTTAAGAAAAAACTAAGTACATTAATTGAGGATTTTTATGAGGCACAAAATGACCTGCATTGTTACACGTTCTATAAGCAGCAAAGCAGGTTGAGAAATGGGGAGGACATCAGAGAAGCAGTATCCAAGGAGAGAAGATGCCCAAGAAAACCTTAACAGCTCCTCCACCTGTCTTTATTCCCAGTCATTACAAACAGAGGCCAGGTGGGCACTAGGACATACAGCCTGGTGAGCCTGTGAGAGGGCACTGAGACAGCCAGTGAGGAGGCAAATCCAGCTGCACTGACACAGCACCATGCCTGAGCTGTGTCTGATCCACAGACACAGCACCAACCAGAGACAGCTCGAGACCCTCCAGCCTGGAGAGCAGACAGAGGATGGGAAGTCTCCATGCTTGCCACAGACCCTTGCAATTACATGCTGGAACCCTCAATGGGCCTGTGAAACAACTTGCCCCACTCACAGTACTGACAAACTCCAGCTGATTTTGGAACTGTAAAGAGCATTTCCACGTGTGCATAGACAGCAGCAAACTGCTGCTCCTCAACAGCAGCTGCCACCTCAGACGGGTACCTGGCTACAAGATGCCCACATCCACAACATGAACATATTCCTTTCCAGGCCCCATGCCAGGAGGAACAGTAGAAGCAATAGGAAGATGGGTGGGATACACTGCCAGCCTCCAGACTCACAGCACCCTCAGCTCTGCCTCGGTACAGACCAGTGCCTGGAGCTGGTCCTCACCAGGGGAGAGGAGCAGGGCTCTGCCTCTTGCTTTGTTTCCTTGCAGGACACATTGGGAGACAGAGCCACATGCTGAGGGTACCAGCACGGGACACTGCCACAGAACTCACAAATAACCTCAGACAAGTTCTTGTTCTTCTCTCCCTTGCTTCTTAATGTAGATAAGAGGTTGCTTCTATTTTGTCACATCTATGAGACTTTAAAGAACCTAATAAAGAGCCAATTTACTTTCAGAAATCTGACAGCAATCATGTTGCCAGCACACAGTACATGCACTACAGTGTCAACAACCTGGAGAGCAAAGGAAGACGAGAAAAAGGACAACAAAATACCGCCTATGAGCTGAGAAAACAGGAAGCACTGGAGGGGAGATCAACCTCTGGAAATGCTGGATTGTTAGGACAAAAAAGGGTCAACAGAAGTGAGAACAGAGCCTGTACACTGATCTGTCCTTGAGGAGGAAAAGACAAGAAAACTGCAGGTAAAATAATTTTACTGAGTGGCAGAAAATCATGAGAAATGAGCACGACACTGTTGCCAGGATCAGTGCCTAAAAAAAAACCCAACACAGAACAGCTGATATATTGTCTTGTCTCAGACAAAATGAACCTGTCTAAAGGCACTATTGTTTAGGCAAAATCGTGAAGCAAAGGCTAAATGCTCTGGTTACAGAGCCGTGCGTCACTGTGGCTGTGAGTAACCGAGGAGATACTACAGGTGTCCCAGGAGCTGGGGAACAGCCCCAGACATGCACCATCCTGGATTACAGGGAGCCTGATCTCGCTCTAGGGAAATGCCCCCAACAGCTTGGCCCCCTGGACTGTCCAGTGAGCGTGGGAGAGTGACAGGCCCAGAGAGCGAGAGCATCTGCACCGAGTAAGAACATGGTTACAGGAACCCAGGACACACAGAGACACAGACTGCCTGCAAATACAGGCTCTGTGGTCCAGAGCACAGCAGAAAGCACACACAGGAAGCACAATAACTTCAGGATGCAGTTTCTCCAGAAAGTAAATAACAAGTGAGAATGCAGTACCTGAGGATGCTCCTGTGGAAAGAAGATCTCTGCAGTACAGCCTCAGCAGACAGACTCTCAACAGCCAGGCTGTGCCCAAGAAGCTGCCAGCCACTCCACAGCTATGTTTGCTGCTGTGCCATTAAATCAAAGATGAGTTTGATTCCAGCTGGATGTTAGAGCCAGCTGCAGTGATAAGAGGCAATCTTAGACTGGAGAAATGCCACCAAACATTGAAAATGCAGAATAAAAAAAGGGTTCTGAGGTTAGTGGACAAATAGAGGCTTTTGATAAAAAAACCCTCACAAAACCAGAGGCTTTATCACTTTATCTTGACAAAAGCTGACAGACAACAATCCACGGCTTGGCAGCAGGTCCATGCAAACATGAAATGATAAACACATTTGATAAGTATAATTTTTGTAAAAACTTATGTCCTTACAAGGCCTTACAAGAAAGATGCTTTGATTAAAAAACTAGAACAGAAAAAAAAAGACCACAGAACACTCTAAACCAACTATAAGCCACACTAACTAACAGGCCACAACGACTAACCCTGATCTATAAATCATTGTTGAGCGAAACTGTTCTCAGTGAGGTTAATTCCCGGCCCTGCATTTACCTCTGAGGCCTCTGAAGAAATTCTCAGAGCCAAAGCTGTGATGAGCACCTTGAGCTGGAGCAGCTCTGCAGACCCTGAAGTCTGGGAATATCTGAGGCCATCAGCACTGCACTGACAGGCAGTGCTCGGGGCCAGGCACCTCCATCCTGGGGGTTCCTCTACAGCAGAGGGTGGGGTCAGGTCACAGCAGGGACCTGGTCAGACACAGGTCCTACCCCTGAAGGGCTGCCCATCAGCCTGATGTCGCTCCTGAGCAGAGCAAGGCTGGAGGCAGCCAGAGCCAGGAGCCTGTTCCTGAGCTGGAGACCCAGATCAGCCTTTGTCTCTCCAGCCACGCAAAGAAGCTGGAACACAAGAAGTTGCTCTGCCACTACCATGATTCTGTCAGCTCCTCCCTAATTCACAGCCTTAGGCAGATGCCTGCTTTTCCTTGCCCAGCCCTGAGGTACCGAAGTCCTACACAGCAGCTCACAGCAACACCAAGATGCCTCAGCAGCAAACCCAAGAAGAGCAAGCATGGAAAGTCAGTGCCCCATCCCATTCGCAGCTCCCTAAGTCCATCTGCTCAGACACAAAAGGAGCCACCAGCCACACTCCCTGGAACACAGCCTGTCCACCACACCTTACTCATCACCAGCAGTGTCTGGGTCACAAGGCCAGGAGAAAGGGCCATGAAAACAGCCCCATGGAATATGTCCAAGGGATAATTGCCCCTGTTCTTCAGAGAGTATCAGCCTGCAGCACTTCCTGGCTGGTCACTTATGGCAGCAAAGACATGCAGAAAGGGAAACTTTACAGAATGACATGTGCAGGTCCCAGTGGAAGAGAAGACAGGAGATTAACACACCACATTATTACCCAATTCTAATGGGAGACTCCAAGACAGTTCAGCGTGCCACAGACAGTAATGCAATACTGGCTTCCTGATGGGCCAGATCACAAGAAAAGAACCCACTGCCCTCTCTTTGCATGACTACATGTCATGATACAGCAACCAGCACTGTCCTCAGAACTTCTGTCCATAACGTGCACCATCAGAGTGCCCCTGTCCTGGATGAAACAAGTTACAGCAACTTGTACCTGCTTACACTCCAATCTTTCTAGCACTGCTTGGCAGACCAGAGATCCACCCCACCAGTGTGACACACAGACCTGGGCTAGGAGAAAGCCAGCCAAAGATCTACTCATATAAATGTTCAGGGGCTTTTTACCCCCTCTGTAATAAATTTCAGAGGGAAACTTAAGAGCAGACTCTAGGAAAAGCCAGTGACCACCCACCCTCTTTTGCAAAATTAATCATTTCTTGCGGCTCAAACAGCTCTTATTTGTCACCAGAAACAAAATAAGACAATAAAACCATAGTGTACCAGGAGAGTGAAAATATTTACCTTGCATTGAGTAAACTTTTCCCAAGGTGCAGGCACAACTGTAAACAGGAGGAAATGTTAAGAAGAAAAGACACGGTAGAAGCCGTTTGCAACTACACACCTCAAAGCCAGAAGGGATACGAAATTGGATCTCCTCTCTTCAGGAGTAAAGAAAATTGTCACAAAGAACCACAAATTATTTATTAAAGAGAGTATGATACCACAGGGAAACAAAAGGAAACCTAAAATAATCTAGATGTAGACATTTTTATCAAGAGAAACCAGATAACAGCTTATGGAAGACAACTCTCTCCTTTATTATCTTTAATTCAATTCTGCTTATCAGCATCGTCATTACAGCTGAAAGTGCAAAGACTCTGACACATTTCAAGTCTCGTTCAATTCCCACCAAAGTATCCGAATAGACTCCAGTAACGTTGTATCAGATTTCTATGGGCCCTTCCAATCGGAGAGCTAAACGCTCCTTTAAGAACTAAATGAATTCAGCTTCCTTGCCTTTGTGAGGAAAAGCCCTGGCTGCCTGCCCTTTCTCTGACTCAGACACACACTTGGCCCAGCCATGAGAAGGGCTCCGTTCCCTCTGCTCCCACCGAAGTCAAGGGCATCTCTAAGGCTCAGCACACCGAAAACCAGGCTGCCTGCCACGGGGGCCGAAGCCAAGATGCCAGCCAGTAAATGCACAAACCCCGGGAGGAAAGAAAGTGTGAAGGCAAAGCCCGTGGCCCAGAATGGGCAGCCCTGTGTGGCTCTCTGAGCGTGCCAGGCACATGGAAGTCCTGCTGCACCAGTGGGCACGATTCTCCATTTCACCCTGGGACCTGCGAGTCTAATTTGGGCTGACGCAGAATGGAGCACACTGAACCAGCCTCTGCTGCGAAATGTGGGCCATCACATCGTGGTTTATTACTATTTCATTATCTTCAGACTCTGTTCAGCCTGCAACAGCTCCCAAATAAATTCAACATTTAACAGATCTTGTTCGTCTATTACTTCCTGGTGTTTTAAAATATTTTTCTTCCATTATCTAGAAAATATTTATACAGAATGGTAACATTTTGTGCATCTGAAGAGTGATTTATCTCAGCTTTATAAAGCCCTTCACCAGCTACAATTAAGTAAATCCCTTGACACCATACAGGTAAATGCCAGTAGCAGCCATCCCTAATTCTAATAATCTCACAAAACACTTCTGGAGCAATCAGTGAATTCTTATTAGACAAATCATACACTTGTCTGCAGAGCCAGAATCCTGGGTTTTCCACTGCTGAAAGTCTCAGCCTTTCAGTCTAAGTGACAAAAAGTACTAAAGGCAGACACTGCAGACTGTACACCACACAGCCTGTGCCACCCAGAGTTCACCCCTGGCATCAGAAATTGGACACAGCTCACCTGAGCTACCCAGAGCACAGACCACAGTCTGCAAAGAGCTTACAAACTAGGAAATCAATGCACAGAGATTAAATTGCCACTCCAAATTACCCTAATGAATCTATGGATGTAAAAATTACATAAATCAACAAACATACCACCACATGTCCCTCTGTCCCTGACACACACCTCAGGAGCCCAAACTTCTCCTCTTGCTGCCAAGCATTCCCCACCAGCAGTAGTAAGCTCTCCAGCTAAGAAATGCAACTGAATTGCCCTGATTCTGCCCCCCGTACATGGAGCATCTACTACATCAAATCTATATTCTGAATAAAATTGTACAAAGTATCTCCGGTACTCCAGGGAACAGCAATCACTGTCAGCTCAAAACAAGGACAGCAAAATCATCTTTTGCCCCAGTGTACTGCTGCAGTTGCCAGGTCTCCACCATCCAGAACAGCCCAGTGCAGATATAGGTCTGTGGAAAGTCCACCTCATCATCCCTCTACCCCGAGCCATCACGTGGTTTGCAGCACTAACTCTTATGTACCACCCACTTGTCTTGCCCTTGGAAAGGTGCACACCCTCTGCTATGTTCACCTTCACCTTCTGACATTCAAACACTCACCTGCAGCTCTAGGGGGCAGATGTACCTGCTCCCACTCCTTTCTGAATACTCTGCATGCATTGACCACGTCCCCTCTGCATGTCTGCAGCCCCTGATCCCCTTCAGCTACATCACTTAGTGGCTGATTTCTTTCCAAAAATTAATTCTACTATTGACATCCCCATAATTTCTCCATGAGAGCTAAGGCCTTTCAAAAATACAGCCTTCAATGTCCAAATCAAACCCCAAAATCAGAAGGGCTTTTCCCATCTCACCTCCCCGTGCAGGAGCACAGGAAGAAATTACAGGAATCTGCTGTTCTCTTCTGCTCTGTAACTGACTTATCAAGGGGACTCTGGACGATTGCATAATCACAGTGTGCCTCAATTCTCTCATTTCTCAGTGGCTACAATTACTCTGTAACAAATCCCTGGTCACTTGGGACTGATCCTGTACTTCAGATCCTGCCTCCCTGCAGGCACGTTGCAATCCGACAGGCACAGGCCAGGCTCCTGGGAAAGCCAAGGTCTCTGACTGGAGCTGAGCATCAATTTTTCAGCAAGTTACATGTTAGTGGCTTGAAAGAGAATCTTTTCATGGGAATATGCCACTGTTCTGGAAGGCTTCATCAGAAGGATGACAAGACAGAGAGGGAAGAGCATTTCTGTTTCCTCAGAAAGCAGCTGAAGGAAGTGCAGGCTTTTGGGCTGCTACCAGGAGTGGGAAACCCGGGCTCGATGTAGGTACCAGCCTTGCAGGTGCAAGGCAGGGGATCCAGATTCCCCACAACAGTTTTTCCACTCCTCCAGGAAAACTTCCTAATAGCATTCCTTCTATTCTCACTCTTTTCTAAAAAGCTTTAAGAGATCTCAGTGCCAGGGATACAGAAGAGGAAACCACTTCTGGCCCTACAAGAGGGAGAGCTCAGGTTCCGCTTCCCTGGAAGTGGTGCTGTGTATACACAGTGGCCAGGGTATCACGAGACGAGCTCTCCAGAATCTAAGGATGTCAGAATCTCCACTCAACCTCCCTCCAACACAGAACCAGCCTGCTGGCCAGCTCCCAGGGATTCTGTGCAGATAATACATTAATGGCTGGTGAGTGCTTAGAAAAGGTAGAAGGTGAGGGACTACTGTTATTTTCCAATATTATCATGGCTTTCCGACACGTAAGCCACAGGCAACTTGGACATATCCTTTCCATGAATCTGTGATGCTGGATCCTACAAAAATCAGTTCTTCCAAACACAACATGTGAGTTATAACAAGTGAATGATGATCTTGGCCTAGAACCTTTTAAGAGAGCTCTGGAGATGGGCACAGGGCCACACACTCTTAATATGCAAAGGCAGCTGTGTGACATCGCTGTGCCCCAGGGGACTATTTGAAGAAGCCCTTCTGCCAAAAGCTACTGTTCACCCAGGGGTGCTGGCAGAGAGGAAGATGTGTCTCTACTAAACCATTTCTATGTAGCATCTGCTGACTTAGCCTAAAGTGCCACCAAAGGGATTTGGGGTAACTTTCCAGCCTCACAGCGACAGAGGCTGAGGCAGACGTTCTTCCAGCTTGGCGCTATGGACAGTAACTCCCACCAGACGGGAGGAGAGGACCACCAGGACTTGGATCTACTGCAATTCATCACCTTCCTTTCAGCTCCTTCACCCAAACTGTCAACATGGAAGACACTGGTCACGTGTCTCCTTAGAAAATTACTTATTACAATCTAAACTGTAATGCCAACACATCTAAAGTTGGCCTAACTCTTTCAGCAGCCAGTATTACTTAATCTGACAATCCAATTGTACAAAATGGATCAAAGCTAAGGTTGGAATTTCCACAAGCACGTTTACACTGGGTGTCTACACCACTCAAAGCAGAGGATTTATAAGTGAAACAGTCAGGCTGCTGCCACTTTCCTGACAAGCCCAGAACTTCTTTCCAGTAGCTAAAGGGGCTACAAGAGAGCTGGAGAGGGATGTTTTACGAGGACATGTAGTGATAAGAGAAGGGGGAATGCCTTCAAACTGGCAGAGAGCAGGTTTGGATTAGATATCAGGAAAAAATTCTTTACTGTGAGGGTGAGGAGTCGCTGGCTCAGGTTCCCCTGAGAAGCTGTGGCTGCCCCATCCCTGGAAGTGTTCAAGGCCAGGCTGGATGGGGCTTGGAGCAACCTGGTCTAGTGGAAGGTGTCCCTGCCCATCAAAGGGGCTTGGAAAAAGATGGTCTTTAAGGTCCCTTCCAACCCAAACCATTCTATGATTCTAGGATGATTCCTCCTCTCACACTGACAGCATGAAGTACCTTCATTTCTTTGTAAGACAGAAGACCAAAGAAACATCTACTCTGCAGCCAAAGCTGTGCCTGCAGTTCTAAAAGATGCTCCCAAATTTGCTTTTCCAGCAGGCATATCAGCACAAGGCACAGCCCCCCTCATCCAAAGTGCCCTGGTGAGCAGATGGCCTATGATGACTTCCATGGAGAAGCTGTAGGAGAGATGCACTCCCCTCTAGCTGCAGCATCAGCATCTACCCCAGAAGAGAACACTGCAGTTGTTTTGGTGCCCCAGGAATTACACACCTCTACTCTTTACACATCTACCCTCAGTAAAAAAATCTGCTTTAACGACTTGCTGGCAACAGCTGTCAAAAATCCAATTTATGTGTATGTATGTGCACACATCAGAAATCAAGTGTTTCTCATCCAGCTTTCTCACTAATCTCCTTTTTACCAAACCCTGTGGATGTAGGGTAATGTGACATTACAGGGACCCGGGTAGATTATCAGTGCAGGCAGCGTGCAACACCTCTATTTCTAGGTGTGCAATCGCCTGCAATCCCTGATAATGCACCTTCCCAAAGGCTTTGGCAAAATGTGCCTTTTCGTGGCAGAACATCAAGAGACAATGAGGCAATAAATTCTCCTCTCCATCCTGCCTTTCAAGAGATAAACGACTTGGCAAGTTGAGTGATAAAGAACCAATCTAATTATGTGTCATTAAGCTGCAACTAATACTGGTAGAGAATGGATAAGGGCCTGTTGGTTAGAAATGCTATCAAGGAAAATCTAAGATGTGGTATTAAGGCACACATTGAAAACAGAGTACATTTTGTGCTTCTCCTAGAAATATTTAATTCTATTCCAAGCCACCACCTCTTGCTGTTTTACTTGACGTGAGCACTCTTCACCATATAGAGCTCAGCACAGTCTCCCATCAGTTGAACGCTGGGCCTTTTATCAGAAGATGAGTGTCCAGTGCTACTGATGGAACTCAGCCATGATTATCTGGGTAGACCATTTTATCTGGGTAGACTCTTTTAGCAATTATCATCAGCACTAATATAACTTGGGCTTCTGTAAACTGTAAGGGTGTCTTGATCTGATTTACATTCAGGGGCATTATATAATAAGGTGCAACATATGATCCCAGCCTCACAAGCTGATACTGCAGACTGTGTAAATGGAGATGAATCACTTCCTAAGTCTTTGCAGAAGGTTTGTTTGCCCTCAAAGAAACAAGTTTCCATTCCTCCAAAGGCCACATGGAGAGCAGAACCACATATTCTTTCCTGTCTCTAAGGAAGCACCTCCAGGGTAGAAGCCCTTTTCTGAAGGACTGGACCTACATCTGCAGCCATGCACAAAATGCCTGTCCCAAGACCTCCTGAGAAAGGAAGTCTTGTGAGAGGCAAAGGACTTTGAAGGGAGTTACAGAAAGGATGAACATGTGCAGTAGAACAACAGAAACCTTGAGACTGTGTTCTGATTGCAAATGCCCTTCAGGTGCCATATGAAGATGAGAATCGATGTGTTATTAAACACAGCTATATTTATAAACCTCGTGTCTGTAAATTAAATGAGAACTTGAGATCAGGCCATATAACTGGAGGCAGAACTTGGCCAAAGGCCATTATTTTTCATAAGGACTGGCCTCTAGGCCAGCAGGTGTTTCATTAAGTGCCCAGATAGTTAACTCAGACTAAGGGAACAGCAGTGACAGATCATTTTTTGCTGACAGCAATCTGAGCACTGAGCCCTGACACAGGTTTGAAAATCCATTCAGATCCCAGAAGCCTGACTGCAAAACAATTCAAGATGTGGCAAGACATACATCCTCTATATTTAAGACTTACCTGGGATGTTGCTTGGGATTTGTTTTCCCCTGCTCTCTCAATTCTATCCTGTTTATATGTCTAGAAATTAAAGCTGAAGGACAGAGCAGTAAGGTTTTTCCAAACACCACAGGAAAAAACACAGGAAAACTGTCTTCCCATAAAGTATCAGGCACGAGTTGCAATGGCATTTTCACTTGTTTTACTAGACCCATAAAATACCACTTGTGCTGAACAGGTGCAGGGTGACACATCAAGTTTTAAGTATTGCTCAAACCAAACAAGAGCATGGGTGAGTCGCTGAGTTGAGGGGAAACAACTTTCTGGAATGACACCAGCACAAGCCCAGTGTGGCAATAATTCAGGCCCCACCTCCTGCCTTCAGAGTGTGAAGCTCAGGCATTAATACAGAAATGCAGCTCCCCAGGCTGTGGGATCCTGGGTACCGAAATTCTGTTCAGTGCTGAGTCTCAGGCAAAGCACAGGCAAGGGAGAGCCCAAAGGAACAGTCTCTAAGATGTGGTTCCAGCATCCACAGCTGGCCTAAATTTTACTCCATGCCAGGAAGCAGCTCCTTTCTCACACATGGCTGCTGTTACCCAGGGCTGACACCCACCACGGAGCAACTGGGCATGCAGTATTAATAGCACCAATGAGAAAATTAGGAGCCCACATCAAAGCACTGCAAGTTGTTTTGGTAACATTTGTCTTGAAAAGTAGGTGCAAAAGGAAAGGTATTACACTCAGCTAAGCATGTTTAGAGGACTTTCTTTGTAAGATGTGATTCTGCAGCTTTCAAACACGCAGACACACATATGCAGAATGACCCCTTAAGGACGGGGGAATGCTGCTGTCAGCTGTAACTCAGCAAATCACAAGTTGCATGAAGAAATAAAAATCAATGTTGCTCTGAAATTTAGCCTGGCAGTCAAAGCTCTCATAACAGTACAGTTGGGAATTTCTGCTGTGAACACGGTTTTTCCTACAACATGGTCATCCCCTTGGAATTTGAGTCCCAAGATTGTGATCTGCACTGCACTGAAACCCTGCACTGAATTCAACAGAAGCAAACCAATAATTCAAATGTAGTACAAACTCATTTGCTAGAAGTTTTCTAGTACCAGACAATGATATAAGAGTATAGTCAATTAATCTAATTAACAATCTCACCTCCTCCACTGGACCAAACTACAAAGAGCCTGTTTGCATCAACAGAGGCAGCACAGCTGAAACATGGCTGAAAATGTTGTCAAGCCATGTAATCTCCATAAGATGACCCTTGGATTTGGGGATTTAATAAATTAGGGACAAGTACAAAACAGAGAAATATTATTATGAGGATACAGTGACTGTTACTGTGTCCCTTTTGACTGGAACTGGGACTGCTCAGCCACAGCCAAGTCTCCACACGGGCACAGCCCGATCTGAGCTCCTCTGCCTGCACTCCAAGCAACTCTACGCACGTGTCTGCTCTGAGAGCTGTAAAGGCATGTGAGTGTAGCTGTGCCCACGCCCTGCAGGGTGTCCATCATCGTCCTGTCCTGCTGACAGCTCCGGGCGTCTATCACTTCCAGCCTGGAGGACATGTGCTCCACCACTGCATGGCACAGGGAAGTCTTCATGTGATTCTCGATGCGTTTCTCTGATAGCTGCGCTACTTTAACATCCACCCACAGTGAGAACCTGACATCTTTTCAAGTAGTTTGTTGAGACACTACAATCTGATGACTCAACTGAGTTATTTGTCTTAATCTGCAACAGACCTTGGAGTTGCACAGTGAAATACGTATAGGCTATTTCCTCTCAGAGCAGGTGAAAGATGGAATTAACAGCTAATCCATCTGCTGTACTCTGCTCAGTTAACTGGTTTCATTTTGAATCAAGCCCTGCCTCTCTTCTGCTTCATCCCATCTTACACATGTGCAGCCTCCCTGCCCGGGCTGCTGCTCAGGCCAGACAGTCTGAAATTACATCACTGGCATCTTGATGCAGCTTAGATGGCATCACCTCAGGTTACATAGGAGCACAGGACTGGGAGAGACCCACTGGGTCACCAAGTACAGTCCCTGCTGTCTAGGCAACCACGTCACCTGCCCCCTTTGTAAATGAAGCAAAAATAGTTATGAACCACACTCCACTGGGCACACCCCGGGGTAGCCGTGAACGATACACTGTGGTGTAAACTGACTTGGCAAAAAGTACAGACACATCCAAGACAAATTAGAAACTGCAGTAAGCAGGGAGGCAGCTTGGTCTAATGGCCAGGGAATGGGACAGGCAGCAAGAAGGCTGACACAGCTCCTGTGCTTCCCTGTTCCACCGGCAGCGGCTCCATCCCTCAGGCTCCTCTGGGCTGAGACCAAGACAACAGCATTGTCCCTCCTTCCTTCTTACATTGCTTTCAGCACTACAGACAAAATGAGGGACACAAGAACTAACTATTTTTATCCACCTTATCTCCCCAGCAGGGTTTAAAGCCCATTTTAAAGCCCTCCTTTGCAATTCAGTCTGTGGATAATTTGCTACCTGCATCTCCATAATGTTTAACCTGTCATAGCCTGGTAAAGGTGTAATTTCATCCCCAGGCTCTTCTGACTTCAGACTATGGAGCTTCTCTTTGTGGATAAAGTATCAAAGCAATAGCTCTGAGAGACAACAGCCCTTTGCATCTCACAACCCATGCATTATTCTCTCTAAACATAGTTTAACAGGCCGGAATCAAAACTTTTTCTCACCCCTTCTGTCTCCTCCCCACTGTGCACACTTTAAGAAAGAACAAACACAGATAAGAGGAGCAGACAGAGATAGAGAGAGGATGGTTTATCCCACAGGCAGAGGATTACTGCATCATGATGTAATGACCTTGTTCAGAAAAGAAAAAGGTTACTAACACGACAGCATGAGTTGTAGAAATACCAGTTCCTACCGGAACAGGGTAAAATAATGCCCATTTAAAGTTACGCTGAAGAAAACGTAAAACACTTGTCCAGTGAACTGGAGAGAGAAAGGGCAAACTTCAGCCCAGCTGGCCTGGGTATAATTCCTCTCCAGACACACATAACACACTGAACCAAGCAAGCAGGAGTATTGCTCAACTAAGAATGTGGGAAAAGGAGATACCATTCATCTTTCTATGCGTTTGCATCTTCAAACATCCAAGAGTCCCCTCTGTACCCTAAAAAGTACAGGGCAAAACCAGCTACCTTTGTGTTTCACTTCAACTGCAAACTACTACAGAGCCAACTGTTTCATTTGCCCCCTGTGAAGACTTCACATTTGTATTTTTTTGCCTGTTTTTCCCCCTCCAGAACAAGTGGAAGCCGGAAGACCACAAGATGCCTGTATATGAAGCAATCCCATGAAAGAATAAATTGAGGTCAGGCTTGTTCTCTCTGTTTAGACAACATTTAGGACATCTTTGGCCATGACTAAAACTCCAAGGTTGAGTTAATCACATTTGTGACTACAGGTTCCTCAAAGGGACTTCTTTCTAATGAATTTTCAAGTGCTATGGAAATAACAGGTATGGTATTTTACCACTGAAAACACTGTAAAAGAACATTGATGCTACTGCCCCAGCACAGCACACTTATTTCTCTGCACCGTTGTTATTCTGCTGAAGTGAAACATATGTTATTAAAGCCAATATTTACCAACAGATACTACAGTGGTGAAAGTAATATAATTCTTCCATGTAAAAACAGGCTTCCAACAGGAAATAAAAGACATTTGGCAAGTCTTAGCCTGCCAAGGGCAACTGCTACATGTCCTGTTTCCAGGACAAGAAAGCCCTCCAGTTACTCCAGATACTTCCAGTGGTGAATGCTGAGCTTGTCTGGTAAGTTTTCCAAGCCCAGTTGAAGTCCTGCAGCAGACACAGAAAGCTCTCAGTCTGAATTGGCACCAGATGCTTGAGAAAACAAGTGAATTTCATTTTGTTACAGGAATATGAGAAGGCCAAAATGCTTTATTTGTCAGCACAGGAACAGTCACTCTTCTAAGAACATGAATATTTTGTTAAGCTGTTACAAAATCAGACTCTTCCAAGGAAACCCTGCACTGAGCAACAGTGCCATGTGCCAGCTTACAGTGCTCTCTACACGTGTATGAGACAGGAAATGTATTTTCTATAGCAGATGAACAGCAATGACAGCCTTCAGACTAGAGTATGGAATATAATTTGCAGCAAATTCCAGCCTCTCACGAAGCAGCCTACAGCATCTCCCTACTAGCTCCAAGACTCCATACAAAGCCCAACTCAACATCCTGCGTTTACTGCAGTGTTTCTTCTCAATTAAACCAAGGAAAAGTGTATTAGCCATACATCAAAACTGCATTGCAGCTAGAGCTGCCAATTACTTATGGCAAAAGTAGGCTGATTCATCCGACTGGATGTGGGCCTTGGCTGGAGTTTTCCCAAAACGCTACAAGAAAAGAAGAAAACCTCAGTGAACCTCCCCCTCATTCCCACTCCTTCCTCCCCCCCAAATCACAGTCAAGAGGCCTGTGCTTGCAAAAGCAGCATTTCCTGGAGGATTCTTTATCCAAATCACTCCCTTTCTAAATTCAGACAAAACACACAACAACTCAAAATATATTTGCATATGACATGCACGCGTACAAGGACACCCCTCCCAAACACTCACAAGCGAAATGCAGTGCAAAGTGTCTAAAACACCCCTAAATCCCCACTCCACTGGGATCCCTGCATCTTCCATGGCAAATCCCGTGGCCACCTGTGCAGCGTGTCATGGCTACCTGACAACACTCACGTGGCAACCAGCCTGAGCAGGGGGTGGGGGTCTTGTCTCTCTTTGCTCAGAACACTCACAGAGCAGAACATTTCTGCTAAGCACAAGCACATCGTGAATCCAGCCCCTTTAACAAGCTCCCTGTTCCAATGCATTTAACACCTAACATACCACAAATAGCTATTTGCCATCCAACATGTCCCTCCTTCAGCTTGTGTGTTTCAAATGAGCCCTGTGGCCTCGGGGTGCCAGGACTCCTTTCTCCCTGGCACTGCTGAATGGCAGAACCTCAGGTCTGTTCTGGAAAAGGACACAGGAAGTAACATTTCACCATAAATTGTCCTCATTAGTTGAAATGGCACCTACTGGCCCAGGTTTTCAATGTCCCCAATCACACCACCACCACCACCGTTCTCCACAGCGAGTTCAGGACACAAAAATTCAGTCATGTTTGCTTCTAACCGCTGTCTTCCATCGCTGTGACAGCACCCTACCGATGACCTTGGGCATCTCACTTCATCCTTTTGTTTCCAGTGTGTCTGACAGGAGTCAACCTGGCACCCAGCCTCCCCTGGAGCAGTCAGGCCCTGCCTTAACACATCTCTGTTTTTTTTCCCAGGCCTGACTTTGAGCTATTTATTGTAAATCTTTAAAACATATTTCACAGAAAATATGCTTCGAGATCCTCAGAGTGCAGAGAAATGTTTGCAGCGTGCACCTGCTGCTCACTGCCTTCTGGCACCAACATTCCAGTGAGCACAGGGGGAGGGAGCCTGAGCTGCCTGTTCCATGGCTGAGGGGATGGGTGGTCAGACATGGTCAGCTCCATGGATCACAACACAATTCCTCACCAACACTGCAGGGCAGACCAGCGCAAGGCATCTTCTGCCTAATGACCCCACCAACAAAGGCCAACAGTCTAACGAGAACTTATACTTTAAAGGCTGCTTGGAATATGCAAGAGCACAATTTTTACCTCTCCTTGCCCAGAAGTAAGTCCTGTTGTGGGCTGACTTCTAGATTACATTTCCCAGACTGCTCCTGGGGTACACACACAGCAATGGGTGATTTCTGTTCCAGTACACAAGCAATTACAACTCGGGAAAACCACTGCAACAGATTCAGTCCTCAAACAGAGAATCACACCTGTACAGCTGTACCCATGAGACCAAGCTCTGCCATTCTGCTGGGACCAGCAATGCAAACACCACGAAATACAGCTCAAAAAGTACTCAAGAATCAGGTAACAGACCTCTCGTGTCATGTGCAGACCTGGAAACTCCATTCACCTGCTGCTGCTCACTAAAAGGTGAGAGGACAGAGGTCTTGCCACATCAAGGACTTAGAACTGGGAAAGTACCTCATATCCAGATTCCTATTGCTTTTCCTTATTACATGAAGAAGCCTGGCATTCACCCTGCATATCCAGAGTGCCCCACAGATCATGGAGAAGACTGACCATGCCCTGAAGAGCACACTGCTCAAAAGCTCTCACTGCCTGCATTATGGGCCTTAGATTCTTTGTGGACAATTTACTTCAGAAACACACAAAGGCAGAAGGAGTTTCAGCATTTCAGTAGGACTTCAGCTTTCAAAAAGGGTCCAGGACACAACCTCTGTGTGTGAGCTGTCAATATACTGCAGAAGAGAATCACACTCCACTCCCAGATTATTCCTTCTGAAGTGCTTAACATTATTCATTAATGCCACTAGAAAGGAGGATTCTGCATTCCCCCAGTGAGAGAACAAGAGCATGGAGAGAAGGTGTGGGACAGGATGCGGGGCAGAAATGAAAGGGAAGACTGTCCCCACAGACTGCCACTCTAGATACTTCCAAATATTACCCCACCTCTTTCTGCTCCATGCATCCTATGAAGTGCAAGGAGCCTCCTCAAAAAGAAACAAACCAGGGAGCAAATTCTGTCTGCTTTAGTCTTTTCTCTTGCTAGAAATCTCACTTCTTCCCAACATGAATTTCCAAAGTCTCTGGAATGAAGAGAGGGGAGTCATAGCACAGCACAGCTAATGTAGACCATATCTGTAGGAAATAAATAACCAGGATGCCAACCTGAGCTGGCTAGGCTTGCTAAAAAGATCAAAGGAGGATGTAAGCAGCTCTTTTCTGGAGCAGGCAAGCATCGTTTCAGTTGCTGAAATATTCATGCACCAATAGGAGCTGTGGTATCAATGTCTGTCCCTGACACAAACAAACCTGAGCTCAAAGCATGACAATCTGTGTTGTGCAGAGCAGAATCACAATTAAAAGCATTTTCCAAGCCTCCATTTCTGCATGCACATATTTGACAGCTTTTCTGGTGACACTTCAAGAGCATCCCAAATCCAAGTCCACAGTCTTCTGCCTGTGAGGGCAGGAGACATTAAAAACAGTTCTAGCAAATGCCCAGGGTTTTAATTGTGTGCCTTCCATTCTTCCCTCCCAGGTTTACCATGCACCAGCAGCCCCGTGTTTCATCTGGGGAGTGGCTGGGTGCACCTGATAAATACGAGCTGGCATCTGGGCACTGCAGGTTGAATCAAGACTCTCTGCAGGGAAGCGCCTGGAAAATTTCTGATCTGGAGGATTTTCTCCTTCACAATAGGGAATAGCGAAGGAGGAGACAGCAAATGGAAAACACTAGGCCTTTCACTCTCCTTGAGAGACACACAGAAGTACTTTCCAGTGCCCTTTCCAAATAAAGCAAACTGCAATTTTTTGATGCCAGCAAATGGACAGGGACTGGGGGGGCCACAGAGCTGCTGCCCCTTCAAAAGCACCGTCTGGAGAAATGAGCACACCCAGGTAACACGGAAAGGAGATGTTTTAGTACTCCCCATGTCATGTGCACCCGACTGTGCATGCACCCTGCAGAGCAGTGCTGGGCCTGCTAAGGTGCCAGAGCATTTTCAACACTTGAGGATTAGAAGGGAAATGAGAATGGTCCAGCTCTGGAGTCTGTGCTGTGCTGCAATGTCAAAGTAGCCCCTTGTTCCAGACTTAAGGGGATCTACAGATGGACAAAAATGGCACTGCAGTACCTTTACTCATGGCAAAGCCAAGCTGGACCCCAGCAAACTTTCACTGGTCCATGTGCACGGTATCACTTTCAAAAGTCAAGGGGTCACATCCAAATCTGTGCTTCCATCTCCCAGAGAAAGGGCACTTTTGCCCTCAGGATAGCAAAGAAACATGTAAAACTTTCCCACAGATTCCCTGAACATGTTTTGGGATCCAAATTGCCTTAATTTGCTTCTGATGTGACATGTGACCAGAGCAGAGTAAAGGATGTGTATCCAACCTTAACTGTGCCGTTCCCCATCTTTACAAGCCTTACACAGTGCTGTATCAGAGTGTCCCCCACCTGTACCACACTGAGCCCCAAACCCAGCCCTGCCACGTGCAGGCACTGAAAACTAATCACACTGTGGAACTGGCAGCAAAGACTCCAGGGCAGAGACATGCTTTGCTCTGCATCATTCAAGAGACAGCTGCATCTGCCCATACACTATTAGAAAAGCAACTGAAAACAAGAAATAACACTGGTAAATAAGCACACTGAATATATAACAACACTATTTTACCCCTAAATACTTACTGCACACAGTCATGCTGGTAAGTCTTTAGACCAAAACAAAGCAACATTCATGGCAGAGCTTTCCCAGCTGAGCAGGACATGCCCCTGTTTAAGAGGGACATGATTTCCAAGTCTGCCTATAGAAGGGACGATGTGACACTGGACATCCCAGCACCCAGGGGTGCACTTAGCCCATTGCTCTGAATCAGACTTGCAGGTCGGGCCGGTGGCACATGCCTGACACAAAGATCCTCCCAGCCCAGAAGCCAAAGACCTGGAACACTGGTAGGCTTGCCTGTCCCCCACCCAGAGCTTCCTGGGGTCAAGAGCTCCAATAGCTGGGAACACGAGACTGCATCAACAAGATCACAGACAGGCTTCCTGGTCTGACTGGGTGGATGCCACGCTGCTTGTCCAGAGCAAGGTGTTCCCACCTGCCATGTCCCACACCACTTGGTTGAGATGGTGAGTGCCACCTTGCAGCCCAATTCCCTGTCTCAGGAAACCCAGGAAGCCAACTCATAAGTGGCACAGCCAGAGCTAAGCTGCAGCTGTGCAACTGAACGTGCAAAATGAACAGTCCCTGGGCTATCCCCAACAAAGCACACTGCTACACTTGCTGTTCGCTGCACACAAGCCACAGCTGCTGATATTCACCTGGAAAAGACCTCCAAAACTCCATGCACTGAGCCTGAACACTAGCAAACCACAGGTACTTCTGTCACATCTTTCCACTACAGAATTGCTGCTAGGAGCAGAAGGCACACCAGCGACAGCAGGTCTGAGATAAGACGTTCACATCAGCGTCTCTACCTATGCTGACCTGGGCCCAGTGAAGCCTCCCAATTACCACTTGGCCTAATGCCATTCTTCAAATAACAGGCAAATCAAAGCCAACATAAAAGAAGGAGAAGATACACAAGTTCAACTGTTTGTGTCTGAAAGGTAAAAAGCAAAACAGAGCTGCAAGGAGAAAATGCTAGCTAAACACAAAATAGGACTGGCAAGTGAAAAGGTTTATTTCTGCAGGTGAAAGTTAATTCATGTTCCTCCTTCCCCCTCCTACTGCTGCCCTCCCCATTAAGTTCCTGGGAGAAAAGCTTCAAGCACCTTTGGCATGAGCTAAGGATAGTAATGAAAGAGGAAGATCACAGTGGGCTCCCGCCTGCCCACTGTGTAGCACAGCAAGGAACAGAAATCAGGACTCAAACCAGCAAGGCACAAACTGACAGCACTGTTAATGTCCCAAAGTCACAAGGTGTCCAACCAGAGCAGCAGCGGAAGCCAAATCTGGCAACATCCCCCCCTGTGACCAGTCCTGTGCAGACATGGCTAAAATTAAGGAGGAGTTGAAGGCAGATCTGAAAGACCTTCAGCTTCCCAGCTGGTTTTGATCCCAGAACACTGGCAGCTCCAGGAACACTTGGATCCACAGTCACAATTAAAGTATTACAAGAAAAAGAGAAGAAGGCTTTAGGCAGAGGGAACAGGAACTGAAATGGGACTATCCCCACAAACCAGCTCTCCTCTAGGAGCACATGCTGCCAGGCCAGAAAATGGCTAACACGGGAGCTGGGTTTGTGTTATGGCCAACAGTATGTTCAGAGCTGAATGTGCCTCACCTATCCCTATAACTGCACGTACAAAAGCTGCAAAGAAATACGGGAGAGTGGAGGAAGACAATCTCTTATGCCCAGTTTTGTTTTTCCAGACCTTCTGAGCTGGCTCAGGACACACAGGACAATCTAAACTCCAACTTCCATATTTTTTGAGTTTTGGTCAGATCCTTACATAGAAATTGCCCAAGGAACAGTCCACCTGGAAAGGTGACATTTTCTCCTGCGGGACCCCCCTTACACCGTTTTGCTGGGCTTGTTAGTTTAGAGGGCACGAAGCCCCCATCAGACAGCCCCTATGAAAAGCCACCGTGCTTATGCTGAAGCCCTGAGGTGAACGAGGCCCAAGCCCAGGGCCTGTGACAGCCAAAGCAGCTCACCCTGGGCATTGCCTCCTGCAGCACTGCTGCCACAGCTGCCTCCTAAACTGTTGCTGCTGCAAGCAGTGGCCCATGAGGCCTGAAACTTAATCCTGTAACAGGAGCTCAGGGCTCACAGGAGCTTCTGAGACTTACTTTTAGTTATCCAGAGTTAGTCAGTTAAGAAATGCCATCCATGCAGGTCTCAGTTCAGAGTACAACCTCCTCTACAGCACAGAGGCAGCTGCAGCCCCTCACCCATGAAGTCAGGCACCCCCCAGCCCCCCACACCATGCCTGCCACCAGCTCCTCTGCCCAATTCCACGCTCCAGGAATGCAGCTCCAACCCATGCAGCCACAAGCACAGGTCTCCCTAACCAGCCTGTGCTCACTGCAGAAAACCCGGGCTCAGGGCAATCCTTCCCTTCCATGCAAATAACCTGTCACGGCAACGCAGCCTTGAACAACCCACCAGCCCACGTGCCAAGCCTAAACCCCACTACAGCCGACCCCTGATTTACTCTGTATTCTGCTCACAGTGCTGGGTAACCTGTGACTGGATGCCTGAGGCTCCTCTGCAGCCATGTGCCCCACTTCCACTTCCCTGGGCAGAGTGTCCTCCTCCCGGGCGGCTCCGGAGATGTGCCCGGGTCCCCTTCTCCCCGCCTGACAGCCAGCGAGAAGGTGGATTCACACGGAGAGGAGCCAGGGCAGACGATCTCATGTCATCACCCCTCCAGCCGCAGCGTTCCATTCCCTGTCCCCTCGGGCTGGCAGGCACAGCCTGGCTCCGGCCCTCCCGACTGCCCATCCTCCTCCTCCTCCTCCTCCTCCTCCTCGCTCCGAGGCGGTTCATGTCTGAGAGCAGCTCAGCAAAGCCCACGCTGATCTCCGGCCTCCAGGTTCCCTGTGCTGAACGGCATCCCGGGCCGAGCCCAGGAGGACAACAAAAAGCAGGCTCCCCTCCGCCGCAGCCCCGGGCAGGTGGGGCAAAGGGGACACAAAGCCTTTAGGAGCGTCGGCCGAACTCCCCACACAGACACCCAGGCTGTTCGCTGCTGGCACACACTGTGCCCACCCCGCAAACGGAGCCACGCGAGGAGAGCCAAAATCCAGCCTCTCATCACCCCCTGAGGCTGCAGGTCCCGAGACAGCCCCGCTCTTCCCAGCCCGGGCCCACCATCTCTTTCAGCTGCCGCTCACTTTGAAGCCATGGCTTCTGCTGCCTGAATTTCCTCAGCCTTCCACATTCAATACCTCACTGTATTTAAAGCACGGCTCATCTATGGCACCGGTGAAAACTGGATCTGAAAATTGCCTCAATGACCAAAACAAGGCGCCACTCGTGCCGAGAGCACCCCCGCTTCCCGGAGGAGGGGAGCTCGGAGCAGCCAGACATCACGCCGGAGCACTCCCTCGGCTGCCTGGTGCACAAGTCTGGGACAAAGGGACAACCCAGCACAGGGACCGGCTCCAGTGTGGCATCAGGCACCACCAGGCACGCACAAGGGGAGACCACCCTTCCCTGAACGGATTTCGAGAAAAACTTGGCAGGTGGTGCTGAACGGGTCAATCGGATGCGCGTTATCAACAACGAGTATTAATATATATATATATTAAAAAAAAAAAAAAGAAAAGGTGGAGTTATTTATAGCCCAGAATTTCTCACTCCTCTGCAGAAGCGCAGCCCAGAGGCGGCATTGTTGGGAGATGGGGAACACACGCACCGCGGCCGCCTTCATGGCCGGTGCCGGCGCTGACACAACTTCAGCCCGGGCCGCGGCTCTGCGGCTCGGGGAGCCCTCCCCGCAGGACAGCGGGCTCCGGGCACCGCCGGCCGCCCGGCAGCGCAGGTGTCACTCGCGGCAGCGGCACCGCGGGCACGCAGCGACAGCCCCGGCACCGGCGCAGCCCGGCCCTGCCCGCCGCATCCTCCTCCCATCGCCGGCACACACGGGGCGCCGCAGCCGCGGCCACGGGCACCGCGCTCCGCCGGCGGCCGCAGGGCCCGGCCGGGATTACCGGGAGCCGCGGGGGGTCAGTGCAGCCCGGCCGGGGTTACCGGGAGCCGCGGTCGGTCACTGCAGCCCGGCCGGGTTACCGGGACCGGCAGCGGGTCGGCGCAGCCCGGCCGCCTTCCCCGGAGCCGCGGTGGGTCAGCGCAGCCCGGCCGGGTTACCTGGAGCTCGGTCGGTCATCGCCGCCCCGCCCGTCCCCGCCGCCGCCGCCGCCGAGCGCCCCCCGGGCGCGGCCCGTCCCCCCGCGCCGCCAATCGCCGCGCGCCCGCCCGCCCCGCGCGTCGCGGGGCCGCCGCAGCCGCGCTGGCGCAGCCAATGGGCGCGGCGGGCGGCGGGTGACGACACACGGGCCGGGGCTGGGGCTGGGGGCAAATCTTGTGTTTCAAGGCGGCCGCGGAGGGGAAGCGCGGCGCGGGGGGGCGGCCGCCCACCGAGCCCCTTCCCTCGGGGGGGCGCGGGCACCTCGGGAGTGGGGGCAGGCACCGGCCGGGGCCGGAATGGGTCCTGCGAGGCGTCATAACGCTGCCTGGGCTTCGTCGGCTGGGAATAGGAAATGCACCGTGAAATTCGGGGCTCCCCCGGATGACGTTGCGTGTGACAGCCTGTGGGCTTCTCCGCTCCGCATCCAAACGTGGGAGAAACCCAGCGGGCAGCGAGGCTGGAACAACCAGCTCCGGCCACTCCTGCGACAAAGAGGGCACTTCCCTGCAAGGATCCCCAAACGCACCAGAAGGAAAATCTTGTTCACGGTCTGTGTTTTCCTCTCTCCTTCATTCATTTCGAATTACGCTTCCCCAGGCAGAGCGTGGTCCCGTTCCTGCTCCTCCGAATTCAGCTCCTCCATGAAAGGTCTCAAAACTAGAAACAGACCCTGCTTTGATGAGGATGACCTCGCGTTTGCAATATTTCCAGGAAAAAAAGAGAAGAAATCCACATAGGAACACGACCGATTTTAGACCCCCCGGGGCCGTGGACAGGCGGCAGTGCCGGGTCCGAGCTCGGGGCTGTGCCCGATCCCAGGGCTGGCATGACACGCTGCCAGCTGCTATCCTGCCCGTCCGAGCGCAGTGGAAGGGGCTGTGTTGTTACATACCGAAGTGGGCATACCTTTGACCAATTTTTTTTTGTTTGGTGTTTTTTCCTGATGGAGAGCCACAAGGTGTGTTTGATAACACATTATGCAGCAGCCTTAGCCTTTTCAGCCATCAACGCGCTTGTAGCAAGCGCGGGTAGAGCCCTTCTCAAATCTTCGTTCCCGAAGCCTAGCCATGATGATGATGATGCAGCAGCCACGGGCAAGCAATGAAGACTGCCTTCTGCAGGCTGCTACTGCCAAAGGCAAGGCAGGTCACACGTACCAAGAGGAGATAACAAACCCTCCCAGCCCCACCACACGGCATGTGATCCTCTCTGACCACGACTGGTCACACTGTTGCCTTAGAGCTCGTTCAAAGGACAGGTTCTCCAGAAGCAAGAGCTCACTGAGTCACCCAATCCACACTGACGTGACAAGCAGCCCCCACTGAATCACCACCATCCCTTCCTGCTGTATGCTGAGGTCTCACCAAGGTTTTCTTCCCCAGTATGAGTCAAATCTGTCACTTAGCTGGCTGGCTCTGCAGTGATCACAGTCAAGCCATGGAGCAAGTTGTCAGTGCTATTTCCATCCCACAGAGAAATACCCCTGTGGACAGGTAACTCCCAGGATCCTCTAAGGTCAGCAGGAATCCTGCAGAGCTGCTGTCCTTTGACAGTGGAATAAGAGGCCTTCCACTTTCTGCTGCAAGTAGCATCCACCCTGGTGACAGCACAGCATGCATCCAAGAGGGATGTCCATGCAAAGATTTTGGGGAATGTCCCTTGACTGCAGTGATAAGGGAATGCAGCTGACACTGTCAGGGTCCCCACAGTCTCACCTAGCCCTGCAAACCACACTGGCTGCTGCAAACTGCTATTTAAAACAGCCCAGATCTGGAAGGGACTGAGCAGGTGGGGGACCAGCAGTACCCAGCCATTTCATAGTGAAAATTATTCCTGATAGCTTGGAAACAGAAGGTGGGTCTTTTATCAGCCCCATGTCACGCACCATGGGAGGTCTGTGTCCCGTTCCAAAGGAGGGAAACAGCTCAGTGAAAAGCTACAGACAGAGCACCAAGTCAGGCAATTGCAGATGTTGGGATTGAACCTGTGGGTGAATCACTTCCATTCATTTTTAGAAGTCCAACTAAAAGCTAGTTTTAGCATAAACTATTAGCAAAATTGCTCTTACAAGCACCATAAGAAAACTGCAGCCTGGTGCCTTGGCTCCTGTCTGACTTTTCCGAGGGCTGGGCGAGAGCACACGAAGGAAGAGTTTCAGTTTCCTTTGCCCTGTGAAAGAACAGAAACTTGACTCTGTTACTGCATGTAGTGAAAAAGCAAGATCAGATAGATCCCTTACTCACAGCCTTGTCCAAAGTTAGAACTCTCCTGGGAGCCAAAGAACCCTTGCAGCTATTGACTCCGCATGTGGAGTTTTTCCTGCAAATCACGGAGGGTTTTTGAACCTGTGCATTTCAGGCTTCCTGGGTTCCCCAGCTACCCTTTAAGCTGCTGAATGGGGGCCAACTGTCCCATACCCAATAGGAAGCTGATTTGGCATGCTTGTCCCATGCCATCCAGGGAAAGGAGACTAAGAGAGGTAGCAAAAGCAAAGGCCACAAAGCTGCAGAGCTCCCTTGCTCCTCATCCCAGCCACACACAAGGCTGACCCTGTGGGAGCTGGAGGGCTCCTCCACACGCTGTGAGCATCCGGGTGTGCTGACAGCGGGCACGTTGCTCAAGCACATTGCTGGGAGGGGGAAAAACGGGGTGACCGCCTGGTCAAGGCACCCACACAGTCCTGGCGTGCGGGGCTCGGCAGTGCAAGCTGGACTTGCTCCACGGGCTGGGCCAGACCTGCAGAGCGTGGCTGAGCCTGATCCGGCCCAGACATGGGCATGGTGACAGTTTTGTCCCCACAGGGCATGGGAAAGCAGGCCAGTCCCTGCTAGACATCAATCCCATGTGACTGTCACATGGGTGTCCAAGCAAGTCAGAAATACTTCAAGGCTCTGCACGCCCATGAGGTCCAATCCTCCGAGACCCACAAGGCCTGCCCAAACCCTGTATTTTCAGGAGCCACCTGGTCTCTGAGCAAGGGTCTCATCTTGCAAAAGTAAGCTCAGAAGCTGCCCTAATTTGAGCCCCAAAGCCCAATGCTTTAGAAGTCTGAGAAGCAGGAGGAAGGACTTGGCTGGACCAGGTCCATCACAGGCTCCTTTCTTGTGCACTAAAATAGGCAGGACTGGCTGTATCACAACCACCTGTGCTGCAGTGTCTCTGTGTTGGGCTGTGCACAAGCTTCCCAGCCCCTCCCTGGGGCAGTCCCAACCAGGAGTGGCCTAGGGGCAACTGCTCCCTGAAGATGCAACCATGGAAATTCAGGGCCAGGTAGCCAACACAGCATAGCAAGAGAAAGAAATATTAGCTCTGAGCAATGAATAGCCTTCTCAAAGCCTTCCAAAGATGCCTGAGGACTTCAGAAGCCAAATGCCAGGTAACCTCAGCTCTCAGATCTCATCAGATGGAACCTCCCAAATTGATGGCAGTGCTGCAGACTCGCACTGCCTGACCATCACCCTGCCCTGTGCCAGAGGGGTGTGCAAGGCTCAATGTCTCAGCAAAGGACACCATGCACTGGCATTTTTGGAAATCAAATGTACACTTAGTTGGGATGGCCAGGGAGTTTCAAAAAAAAAAAAAAATGTTTCTTGAGCAAAAAGAGGAATCTTTTCAAAGAGCTGCCTGATCCTGCTTTCACAGGAACGTGCTCAAGCAGAACAGGAATTCAGGAAAGCTCTGCATCTGCACATCTGCAGGATGTCTAGAGTCAGTGCTATGTAGGATGTAACCTTAATGGGGTATGCAGTTCCAGAGGTGGCTCAGATACACCCTAGTGAAGGCATAAGGTCATGGAACAAACCCCTCTGCTTCAGCAGGGCAGGAAAGTGGACACGGTCTCTGTCTGCACCAGAACTGGTTCTGCCACGTTTATCACACCTCGCTGACAAACGTGACACAATCTGAGCAATACAGCATGACTGCTACTGGGGTATCAGGTTTTCGTGGGAAGAGGGTATCCCATTACGGATCCCATTGATCTCCCACACTTACTGGTAGCTGCCAGAGAGCTCATCCTACAACTCTGACAACTAATTCCCATCCCCACTAACAAAACTCCAGTAAGTAGGAACCTACTCTGGCTGTGGGTATTGCAGTACCCTGCAGTTCTCCCCCCCTGCCAGGCTGCAGAGCCACAGTCCCACTCACCAGGGCTGCACTACTGGGGGACTCTGGGGGCCCCTCCATCAGCCCTGCCAAGCCCAGGCAGCTCCAGGGGGGTCTGAAGCGGCACAGCAGCAGGACTGGATTAGCTGTGCCAGGGGCTGATGTGGGGAGCACTGGGGGGGAAGGGACACAGAGGGATGCTGAAAGCCAACAATTAAATCTGGGGGCCTGCTTGGCCCATGATGTCATGGCTTCCCAGCGCTCCGGCGATTGGCTGCGGGTGAGCATCTGCTGAGAGCTGGGGATGGTTATTTGCCTGAGGTTCAGACCTTTCCCAGTGGCTCTGAATCAGGCTGGTTGTCCTGACAACCTGGGTAGTGGCAGCTCCTGATAACCACGTAATGAGGTTGTCACAAAAAGGAGCCCCTCCGTCAGAGGGGTTTAGGGATCATTAATGTTTCCGAGGGAGCGTGAGAGAAGAAGAGGTAAGGGGACCATCTGGCGATGCTGGAGCACGTCAACAGCCTCCCTTGGAAAGGAGCTTCATTAGACAGGAACCACCTACCGACACGTAGCGATGGGAACAGGCAGGCTGCCTGCCAGCAGCGAGGGGGTCCCAACTGCTCAGCTGTGGGATCTGCTCTATGCTGAGATCCAGGCAAAGACAGAGCAAGGAGGACACACAAGTGCTGCCTGGGAATGATTTGAGTTGCTGAGCAGTGCTTGGGCACGAGGCAGTAACTCAGCCTGGGACAAGTGACACGGTGAGGGTGGCACACAGAGGCCTTCCTACTGTGCTCCCTCTTAGAGGGTAAGGCACTGAAAGAATCTCTGCCTTAGTTTGCCCCATTTGCAGGTAACTTCTGGGAATGTTTGGAATCCCTTCCCACTGCCATGTCCTGTCCTTCTGCACAGGGCAGGGCACAGCCTGGCAGCAACACAGCTCATCCAAAGAGAATTCACACATGGCTCTGCTGTCCTGAGCATCCTCACAGCTCAGGTGCAAGACAGGACAGAGATGGCCCTTCTCATTCCTGGAGACTGAGCCTGGGGGATCATGTGAGGCACCAAACAGTGTCTTCCCCTGGGATCTACCAGTGCACTGTCTTCTCATCCCAGGAAACTCTTTGTCCTTCACCTTGTCTTTGTGAAACATGGGTTTCATTCACCCTGTACTCAAGAGACCCGTGAGGTACCTCCCTCTGGCAGCAGTAAGAGTGGACTGGGGTGCTGCAGTCTGAAACCTTCATGGATGGCAGTAATACCACAGCTTGGAGAAGCTCAGTTGCCAAATTACTGATCCCCAGGACCAGGTCCCTGGAGAAGAATGCCCACGTTCACATTAAATAACACGCTTCTTAAAAACACTTCCCTGCCAAAGTCTGAATCTTTCCTAAGAGGAGACAGAAATTACCTCCATGGATAACTCCTTATGAATCTTACAGCAATAATTGACAGAATATGTCTTTTATGTAATTTTCATGTGTTTTAAAAATATCTACTGTAAACACTTTCTAAAGTCAGTGTAAGACTTTATTAATTAAGTTTTCCTATTAAAAGCTGTTGTACTTTTAGTTTATATTTTTACCTCAAACCATAATTTCTCTACTCAAAATTAGTGCTTCAACTGTGGATTTAACTGAGATGTAATAAGACTATTAACACATGTCAATTAAATACCAATCAACTACTAAAGACTGCATTTAATAGACACATTTCTTAATATACCACTACTATACCTCATTAAAATGGTGTTGAATCTTCACAACTGTTGTAAACAATCAAGTGGGATATAATCCACCTCCACGAACTAGTAAAACTTAATGTAGTGCTGTCCTACTGGGGGAAGTGAGTGATGTAAAACTCAAAGCTGAGACAAAGATACAGTTGATTGCACATAACAAAAATACCCTCAAATTAATAGTAGGCACTGGATTCACAAATCCTGCCTCTCCCATAAAGGACAGGAATGACTGCAAGGAGATCCCCATCCTGGAATAGGGTTTTTCAAGAGGGAAACAACATGAGCCAACACTGCTTAAACCTACAATCCTGCCTGAGCTGTAATTAGTGATTCTTCCCCAGGAGAAGTTGTACAGCCCAGTACCATTGCTCCTCCAGTTTTGGCAGAGGGGAAACTGAGGCAAAGAGCTGCTACAGTGGCTCATGCTGGGCAGCAGCTCAGTGGCAGCTGTGCAGTAACCTCCCAGTGGAATCGCTTCCCACGGATCCCCAGTGTCACTCCCAGGCCCCTTTTCTTTTTTGGAAATTGCAATTTAAATCACCTGCCAGCACGAGTAGCAGGACTAACAGCTTGAATGTATCAAGCCCTACCTTAACACAGCTTGTAAACAGAACACATCACAGCTTCCTGCAGAAACAGCAGTGGGATCCAGAATTTTTCAGGAGAATCCCTGTAAAGTCCAATTCTGTCTAGTTTGCACTTAAACATCTCCCATCCTCCTTCTTGGGGAACATCTCATTTGTCTGAACACAAGCAAAGACCCACATACCTGCTGGATTTTATCTGCTCAAGATGTTGAATCCAATCTGCTCTCAGGGCTGAGAAAGCCAAGATTCACCCTATCTATCCAAACAGCACGGAGAGGTTCCCAGTCCTTCCTGGCATCAGAGATGCTGAGATTCTGAGATGCAGCACGATAGCCCAGACCCACAGGAGTGTGGCCCAGCACAAACACCAGATTTACTGATAGGTGGCCATGCACAACCCCCTGCACTACAATGTCCCAGCAGAGGTGAGAGATCACTTCTCATGTAGGAACAGCTACACATTAAGCTTTAAGGGCACAATCTGACAGTAAAACCACCACAGCAAGATGGGCCAATGCAGCAAATTTATCATCTCCAAAAATTGTCATTCAACACTGATTCTTCATTGGAACGGTCACACATCAATCACCCTGCCCATGTTTTCAACCTGCAAAATGCCTAGAGCTGGGGTGAGACATATAAAAACCATTCCCCAAGCTGTTTATATTTGTTTTAATATGAAAAGCATTTTCCACCACACTAGATTTTTAGACAAGTTATTCTCCATTTTTTTCCCCAATTAATTGTGAGCAGGAATGATACCAATTCTTACCTGCTGGGAGACATCAAAACAGACAGGCTCAAGAGGTGAAATGTCACCATTTTACAGGCTGTGTCCAGGCTTAGCCATGCTGTGGCAGTGTCTGGAGCTGGAGTTTTAATTTACATTCACCTCGCTGTAATCATTAGGACTAATTACTGCAGCTCTGAGGTGGAGTAAGTGTGAAACAGCCCTGCCCTCACAGCCCTCAGCTCTTGACACCTGAGCTCAGCTCTGTGCTCAGAACAAATGTGACAGCAGGAGACCTGCTGAGCTCCCACCTCCATGTACAGGCTTAGAAGGGGTAAACCACTGGTAGTACCTGGTATTTTGGGGTTTCAGAAATGCTGAATATGGAGGCCAATAGAGAACCTGTGACTGTCCAGAGCATCTCAGCATCCCAGAACAAATCCCATGAAGGTAGCATCCAAAGGGAAGGTATGAAAATGAACTGATTAAAGCCAGTTAGGCTGTTAGAAAATGAAATGGCTTTAAAACCTTTTACGCTGGAACCACTATCAAATCTTTTTAATGCCTGTTTCTCGGTCAGTCATGTCTGCAACAAAAAAAAATCTTCCTCTCTGGCTCTTTTCCACTCAATGCAGTTGTGCTTCAGGAGGAGAAAGGACTTAGGCAGCGATTCAGGCCTTTTTTTTTTGCACTCCATCACCAGAAGATTTCACATGGGGGATGATTCTGGACTGAAGATACTGGAGTGTTGCTTGCTGTGGAAGAGAAGCAGTGTTGAGCAGTTGCCAGGAAAATTCTGCCATGTTTCATCTCTTGCTGCCTTCAGAGTATTCTGGGGAAAGCAGGAAAGTCTGATGCCACTGAAGTCCAGGATTTCCCTGTGAGCCCTGAGACAGGCTCCATGGGAGCAGGAAGGGAGCCAACCTGTGAAGGGTGCAACAGTGAACTGCAAAACAGGATGGAGATACAGACTCACACCCAGAAACAGATGAGCTGAAGAGGGAAGAGTCAGCTCCCTCTTAAGATCCACTTTCCCCACAACAAATACTGTGAATCTGAGAATTAACTACATACTGGATCAGTGTGACCTCTGATTTCACAGCTACAGCAACTGCAGGGGTGTCATGGGTGAATATGAACAAAGGTGCTGTGGATGGAAAACACATGGCACTGCAGCATGGCTTGTGAGGGCTGGAGAGTGATGGGTTACTGCTGTGTTGCAATGCAAAGGTTCTGTAGGCATCAGGATAACATCAGCCCAGAGGGCCCGGAGAAGAAAAAGGTCTTTATGTGGTTCCTATTCCACAAATGAAGACTTCATTGCCTGGAGAATATCCCATGACAGTTAGAGTTTATTGCCATGCCAGCTCAGGGCAGTGCCCTCTCAGCAGCTGGAAGACCAGAGACAAGGGCTGTCTGTGGTCTCACAGCACTTCCATACCAGCCTGCAAGACCAAAGCCTTACAATTGAAAAAGCACGATAGAGAGTGTGTGTCTTGACTTAGAGAACACCCTTCCCCAGCTTGCCGGGGTTGTGACCTGGGAAATTAAAATGCAAGAAGCTCTCTGGCTGCTCAGCAGGCAAAGTGGGTGACACTGGATGAAACAATCAGTGGCTCTCAGCTGTAGCACACAGGCACCAACTGCACTGGCTGAAGTGTCCCTCTTCCCTTTTGAACACCAAGATTAAGGAAAGATGTGTTCATGAGATCCTGAGCACAAGACAGTCCATAGGAGGAGGGTGAGACCTCCTTGAAAGGTTTTCAAATCCCTTTCAGTGATCAGCTTCCTTAGAAAGCTCAAGGAAACATCAGTTTTACCATGTATCCATAGGATGGGAGAACACCTGATTCATGGCAACTTTATGGAAGTTTCGTTCTCCATCCAGTACAGATCAAAAACAAATGTAAAAATGCATTTCAAGAATCACGAGCATGACTTTCTGAGTCAAGGATGCAAAGCATGACGAGTGCAGGAAGCACTACACTTCAGTCCTCACCACTGGCTGTGGAATTCAGGTGTTCAGAGAACACAGGTTTATGATTCTGGTGCCTAAAGATGTCACCTAATCAAGAGCTGGGATCAGGAAGAAATCCCCAGCTGACATTAAAATGTTAAATGCAATGGACTGAACTCAGTTATTACTTCTATTGGAATGGCTAATCCATGAGATGGGGCTGGAGGGTCTGATTTCCCAGATAAACACATGACAGCAATGCCACTGGAGACAAGGGCTGATTGAAGCTTCTGACCTGTTCTGTGCTGCTGTGCCAGGTCAGACTCCCCTTCCACCCTGGGCCTTCCAACATCTGGGCAGCCAGGAAGCTCCCATGGGATCAGGGAATCCATGACACAGCAACAGCATCTGGGTGCTCTCATGCATCACAAAGGCTACAAACCTGCATGGCTGCCCAACTATTCTGCTGACCTCCATGTTCCATGAGATATTTCCTTCTTTTGGTACCCATAAAATCCAAAGGATTTATGGTCCCTGGTAAACCCAGCATACAAACAGAGAAACTGTCTCCTTCTGTGAGCAAATTAATTTCTCTTGTAAAAGGACTCAGATTAGGCCTTCACCTCTTCAGCCAAGGTACCAAGACAGCCTTCCTTGTCATGGAAGTGCCTTTGCAGGTAGATGTTAAAGTCTCCCTGCCAGTCTGAGCTGCTTCAATGCAGGATACATCATAAACCTTCCCCTCCCCAAAAAATCCTTCACTGAATGAGAGGAAAATGACTGGGGTGTGTTGACAGCTTTCAACTTCCTGAAATGGCTTTGTGAAGTTTTACGGGGACCCAACCCAGCCAAGAACAATCACCCTTAAAATAGAAATTAAAATTAAATGCCCTTATTTCTTCATGGGGAAAAAGCACCATATTCCATCAGAGCATCCACTCCACCTCTGTGTCACTCTGACACTTCCACTGACAGTCACGCTTGGCTTCTGCCAGTGACCCACTGAGCCCACCAGGATGGGGTCATCACACTCAGTATCCACCTCCCAAAATCCCTCCTCTGCTGTATGGAGCAGGTAATGGCTCCATACAAACAATCTTTACAGTGAAATGTCCATCCCACATAGAGGCCACTGTCAGAGAGGAACAGAGCCAGAGGCTGGATTTGGTGGCATCCCACTTACTCTCCTGATGCCATGTATCCACACTGGACTCCAGCCTACAGGATGCAGCCAAATATCACAGGTGATTCCCTGACATTACTCCAGTTTACATCAGTGGAAATAAGACTGGGCTCCTGCCCTCACTTTTCCTGTGCTACCAGCACGGCTTCACTGTGCAGCTGCCAGTGAGAGTGGCAACCCAGGCTGCCTCTGGCTTTCTGCAGGACCCAGGCTCTCACGCTTCAGTGCATCCTTG
Source organism: Myiozetetes cayanensis (assembly GCF_022539395.1). NCBI lineage: Eukaryota > Metazoa > Chordata > Aves > Passeriformes > Tyrannidae > Myiozetetes > Myiozetetes cayanensis. Next base: position 10,777,697 of record NW_026087159.1, on the reverse strand, counting down.
CAGTCGAAACAAGATGTTTGCTCATACATATTTTTAATCCTGTTGCTACCCTGGCTCCTTCTCGTTAGCTGCCTTGCACAGCCCTTGGTTGCACACAGGGAAACAGGCCAATTATCCTGAACAGCCTGGGGAGAGCCACTGCTCAAGGAGGTGCTGGGTGCTGTCCCAGCGGGAACAACTGCTCTCCTGTGGCGAGGGGAGGAAATCCCAGAAGTTCAGAAAGTCTCAGCAAGGCAGGGAAAGAAATGCCAGATAAATTCCTCATCATCAGAGGAAGAGAAATGTCGTCCTTCTGGCACACATTGAGTGTTACCTCTCAGAGGGCTGCACACAGCCCTGCAGATGCAGGTGAGGAGCCATTTCTGGAGAGAGCAGCTCCTTGGGCAGAGCTCCGGGGCTGCCATGGGGCTGGGCAGCTCCAGGGCACACTCACCCTTTACAGGACAAAGTGACACATGGCCACAGACTCAAAGCTGGACAGTACAGACATATGCTCTGGGTGGGATGGTTCACCTATTGTCAACATTTCAGCTTGGACTGAAGCTCCCAAGGATCACCTTAGCCAAGCCCAGTCACACTGACCACACTGTCTCCTTGGAGCTGGCACCTGCAGGTCAAGCTACAGTCAAGGCTACCAGCAGACAGCCTGATCCCACTCTCCCTGTGCACAGGGCAGACACATCAAGCCTGGGCTGCAGTGTGTGACACAGAAGAAGATAAGTAAGACACAAGCAGTGTGGCTTTCGGCCAAGCCAAAATCTCTCTGTTCACTTTTCCACACAGACATCATCAGAGAGACCCACCCCCTGCTCACACAAGACATGGGCTCTACCTCCCATAAGAGATCTGATGTGTCATTTCAGGCCGAGGCATGTGGAGTCAAGCTCCTCCTATTCCCAAGGAGGAATCCCAATCCCCCTCTTAATCCCAAGGATTGTACAGTTTTAGCTAGACTTACACTGGTGTCTGCAGTGAGGCAAGAGGAGGCTGACTCGCTCTTTGGAGGTCCAGTCGTCCCCCAAGCCCCGCACCAGCAAAATGGATTTTCACACTCAGTCCTGCACACAGCCTTGGGCAGTCCCACGTGACTTTCTGTGGCAGCCACGCTCCTTCTGAAACACTGCGTGGTCCTGAACAGATTGTCTGCACAGCAAGGTGAATCACAGCTGTGAGCAAAATCTCTGGACGATTGCTATGGCAAAGAGACTGGCATTGCTTCATACCACTGCTGCCAATTATCTCCTGCTTGCACAATGAATCCCTTATCACCTTCCCTCACCAGAGCCGGGCAGAAGGAGCTTTGCAGACTTTGCTTTTGCCTCACTAATCATTGCTGGGCTGACAAGTCCCATGGACCGGGAACAGACTAATCTTCTCAGAAACAGAGCCCATACCTTGCCTTCACTGACTGCTGAAAATGTGCCCTCAGATGGCCTGTGATGCCGTTTTTGTCTTCTAATGGAAGCTGAATGTCACTGCTCTCCCCAGCAGGAACAAATGCCAGCAGACTGAAGCCCCAGTTCTGGCCACGACTTGCACCACACATCAGCTGGACAGGTCTGTCCCAGGAGAGGGCCCCAGGCAGGCACATGCCACCCCACCTGATTCCAGCAAACCTGGTGTTCTGTAGGCCATCCTGTTGCCAAAAACCCCAAAATTTTGGCAGTGACATCACTGAACTAGTAGGGCTGCATCACTACATGTCCCTCCAGTGTCCTTGTACCCACCAGGCCTGGAAAGAGGAGCTGCTCTGAACGGAAATGGGGTCTCACCAACCCCAGGCTATCTGCTTCCTGCAGCACTGACCACCTGCCCCAGAGTGTCTGAATTCAGCCTGTGAACGCTGCCCTATTCTGCACTTCTGCTACACAGTGCCCAGAAGTGACTGTGGGCCTTCAAAACCCTGAGACCATGTTGTGTATTCATGATGCCATCTGCTGGCACCTTCTCCCTTCATTAACCTTTCCAAAGCCACTTTGTGGGGTGTGGAGCTCTTCACACCCAGAGCACACCGGAACCATTGGCTCCAGTCCCCTTCCTAGGGGAAAAAGTCTGTGCCTTCTCCAGTATCCCAAACTCTCTGTTTTCATCAGCTGCAGGAAATAAATCACGTGGATTCATTACATAATCTGCTACATGAATTGTTTAAGTAAAATGAACGTGTTTTCCTGGTAGGGAAAGGATAACAGTTAAGGAAATACTTGAGATCTCAAGACATTCTTTGTGATGCTCCTGCTAACTGGATAAGAAGATACCAATGCAAAAAATATCCATCCAACATACACACATACTGGCTTCTTCCTCAAAAGACTGCCTGGCCTCTGGAACCTCAGTTTCTCAGGATTGCAGCTGGAAAGAGAACCCCCAAGACTCAGTACCCAGGTATCCTGCAGAGTGTACTGAGAGACAGAAAGAATGGCTCTGCCATGAGTGATCTCAACAGGGAATCACCCCACTTGCAGTGACAGGCACTGAGGGACAAACATGGGTAATTTATCCAGTTTACTTGGAAAAGAGAAGCAAGGGGATCCCAAACATGCACACTGTGCACAGCAGAATATTTCAATAAAGGGGCCCAAGTCAAAAGCATCTGCTGGACACCACTGCTTATTTTTCTCCTCCAAAATATCCAGGAGACTCAGCAGAGCCTCCATGCTGTATGAGCTGTGCCCACTGAAGGAGAGCCAAGGAACACCTACCCTCATCAGGGCAATAATTACCCTCATGGGAGCTTTATGAACAAAGTCTGTCAAAATTAAAGAAGCTGGCAACAGTGGGAACATGCCAATCTAACTGACAAGTTATACGAAGGCTGCTGAGAGATGAAGAGCAAAGGATTGGAGCACAGAGGATGAAACACATCCAAAAGTGCAACAAAATCTCACTAGGATGGATTAAGTCTCCTTAGTACAAGCTCTGGAAAGAGCAGAGACCCTTCATCTCTGAGCCACAGATGCTTAGGATTTGTCTTCTTGTTTCATGGCTGTCCTTGACATGGAGCCAAACTCACCCTTTTACACTCACAATTAATGCCCTGCAGGGCAAGATCTTCTTACTGCCTTGTACAGACAAACACATCAGCCTTCCCTGAGATCACAGCACCCAGTACCCCTCTCCCTTCCTTTTCCTTCCTTCCACTCCCTGCTCACTCACCCACTCCTGTTTGCTTTTTCCCTTTCACACAGGAAAAATTCTTAGAATTGGAGCCAGAAAGATACTCCAAGAGCCACTGCAAAGCAGGAGGCTTCGATCCTAAACTGTGCCAGGAAGGCAGCTGAGTTATGCACACACCTCATGATAAAAGTGATTAACCATCATTACCAGGTTGCTGTAGTGTCAGTTCTGGAGCTCACTCTAAAAAGGACAATGTCTGATGATACTGAGTTTAGCAAAAGAGAGAGAGAAAAGAATTTAAAGTCCAGAAAATCTGTCTTTCAGAGAGATGAAATAAGCTCATTGCCTGTAAGTTAGTAATGAGAAGGTTAAAATGCATTTCACTCACAGTTTGTATGTACCTGTGCAGTGAAAAATCCTGAGATTAGTGGATGCCTGAACCTTTTTCAATTTTAAGCAAAAGCACGATGAGAAACACAAAAAAGATGAAGCTGGAAATAAGGAAGGGGAGCATTTTTAGAACAAAGCAATGCACAACTGAAATAATTTACTAAGTGAAGCAGTAGATTCTCTGACTTAACAGTTTCTTCATCCCCACTGGATGTCTGTCCAAATGACCTGTTCAAACCTAAGTAAAAGGTATTGATGTTTAAGTAGAAATCTTTGGATAAAAGCTTGTGATCCATTTCACATGGGAGGTCAGACTGTCTGGTTAGAACTGTCCCATCCTCTTGTGAACAGGGCCATGATGGGAACACTGGGATCTGAGAACTGGCAGCCAAAGACAACAGGACACAGCAGTAATAGTTTCCCCTTACCTGGGATCACAGAATCAATTAGTCAGTATTTTAGGAAGGAGAATATTAATTTGCCTGCCCAGGTTTTCTCCAGCAGGAGTGAAATATTAAGAAGATGTATAGCATGACTCATATAGACAGTACACAGTAAACAAATAATGAAAATAAACCATTGGAATATGCAGTATGGTAACTCCTGTTCCATATGTGCTATTATTAATTGTATTCCCACAGCAATATACGTCTGCTGCACCCTGCAGTCTAAAGCCCCTTGCTTCCTAAGTGTTAATTAGGGCTCACAGTAAATGCTGAGAAGTGAAGGAAGTGTGTTTGTCTCTCTCCTACGCTTGTAAAGCCCCAGAAGCAAAACCCAAAGGGACTTGCACAAGGTCACGAGTGAATCAATAGCACTGCCAGAAACAGAGCTCAAAACTCCTGGCTTCCAGGTTCTTCCCACAGAGAGAGAAAGATTGGTAACAAATCCCCAAAGAGGTGGGAATGAGCAAGAAAATCACAGTGTGAAGTCTGCCTGTCCTCACAGGTGAGTTAATTAGATTGTGGCCTAATTAAAATACAGCCTTTGCATCTTGCCTTTCTTTTTTGATGATGTTGGCAGCAGGTGTAGGGTGCCCATAAGTTAAAAATGCAAGCCAGCTTCTAACCTTGGAGTGGAACTGCCCTACAATGGGGTGAGAAACCCAGTGACTGCAATATGGAACCTACTATGCTCATGGAAAGCTTCAGTGGCCACAAATGCCTGCAAGACAGAGGGAGGGAAATGAAGACAAAAAAGACTCCTCCTCCCAGTGCTTCCCTCCACAGTAAACTCAGGTTTACAAGCACCAAACACTTGCCATCTCCAAGGAAGTTCCCAGGTGTTTGGTTCGTCTAGAGAGCAGCTCCTGCACCTTGGCAATTATAACAAAAACTGCAAAACCAAGTGGCAATCTGTGACTGCCTCTGCATCCTAGGGAAGCTGGTCAAACTAGGACATTACTTGTGTAATGATATCTCTCCTCCCATTCTGCCAGGAACATGGTAGGAATGAAAGGGACACAACTTACAACAGGCCATGAAAATGAACCACTAACCAAAGATTTGACCTCCACACACAAAACCTGACAAATGGGAACTCTTACCGCAATAACAAAAAGTTTTTTTGTCTAAAGATTGTTTTTAGAGGGCAATGGTCAGGTCAGTGAAAAAGCTGGGTTTAACTTGCCTAATCTCCAGCGAGTTTTAAGGGTCTGACCAGGAGCTCGCTGGAAAAATCCGACTGTTGTCGTCACCCCCCCGTTGTGCAGAGGCAGAGGGGTCATGAGCAAAAGCAGCAGCCTGTCAGTGCTGGGGAAGGGGGGCTTTCAGGTGGCCAGGGAAGAGTGCAGCCAAGGTTCTTATGGAAGTCTGCAGTTCACATGAGGATGAACAAAATAAAATACCGAAGTCTCCCACTGCAGAATCAGCTCAGGAGTGTCAGGAGGTGAAATGCTAAACCCGAGCCAAGCGAGTGCGTGAACGGCTGAGCCACAGACCCCGAGCGCTCAGGAGATGCCCAAGGCAGCTTCACCCAGGCTGCACCTCCAGGGTAATTCTCCACCAAGACAGACACCCTCCAGACTCAGACAGTGCTGGAAAGGGTAAGTATTTGGCAGATAAAAAGGCAAAAAAAAAATCTGTAAACTCCAAAGGTAAAAGATATTACTCTTGCCCTTAATAACTCACAGATGTATTTTTCCCTCTCTCATCTGGAAACATTTCAAACCAGTGTTGCATTTCCCACTGAACCATGATGCCCACAGAAGGGAACTCAAGTAAGACGATATAGTGCATTGAGAATGAAGTTTCCAAAAGCATTTGAGATAATGGAAGAGAAAAGGAGGGATCAGAAGCAGCAATGAACGAACACAGAGACAGGATTTCTCTGTACAGCAGAACTCTGCACATCAAAATCATGTGGAAATCCCAGCTTTCCTGGTTGTAACAGGAAACAGCCCAGCAGATAGAGTGAAGGCTCTGAGGCAATTCATTTTCCAACAAGACAATGCAGTCTGCAGCCAGAGCATCACATTGCAGTCATGCTGCCTGTTACTCAGCGTGAAAAAAGATCAAAGAGCAAGTGGGAAGTGATGCAGCGAGGCAGGGTGCAGGTCTGCAGCCACACTGTTCTCTCTCTCTCACAGCTGAGAGCAAGGAGGGCCTGCACCTCCACAGAGAGGACACTGAAAACAGAGCAGCCCCTTCCCCTGCCTGATGGACCACCCTGAGCGCTCTGCCGAGAGCCCCACACACATCCAGCGGCACTGCTGGCTCACTCCAGCACACAGGGTTAAATGAGCCAGAATTCCAGAAAGGTCTGGCTGCAAAAAAAAAGCCAAGAAAGCTCATGTCTTTATGAACTTTCATCAGCTTCCAGTCTCTTTGCTATTTTGCTGTCACCCATCATTAAAACTAAGTAACGTCTGGTCTTGTTACTGTGTTAACCAAGAGACACTGCAGACTCACAAAGTCAAACTCAGTCTCACCTGCTGGATACTGGCTCCTGGTATATTTGATGGGAAAGCACAGCATAACAGGGAGAGAACAGGGAACTCATTCCTTGGAAATGTAAATGCCTGATGCCCTACCCAACTCCTAAAAGAAATATCGTGAAGGGGTTGGAGACACATTTGTAACTGGGATGATCCTACACAGGCACATCAGTAAATACTGATGAACAGCATGGAAAAGGCTGTTTCATAGATCCACAAAGGATCTGGGACAGAGAACATCAGCAGCACAATGTAATGTCCAGCCCTCACACACTGCCTTTACAACAGGCAGTCAATATTCCTGTAAAGCTGCCTGCTTGTGTTTCAGATCTGTACTAACTTCCATGCCCATTTTGGTCCCCATCTCAAAAAGGTTCTGTTCATCTCTTCTTCCCAGTCCTGCACAGCCACAAGCTGCTCATAGATTTCCATGACTTGAGAAGTCAGGATAAGGATGCTCCGAAACCCGAAGCAAAACAAAACAGTGCTGGATGCTCCTCTGGTCACCAAAAATACAAGGCAGCACACATGGGTGCAAAGCTTGCTGCTACTCGGACAGCATTTTAGGAGGATTCCTGGTTTTCTTCTCCCTTCCCGATGCTTCCTTACAAACCAGGCTCTCTCCCTGTCTGGTTCTCCTGTGCTAGAAGTCTCGTTGCAGCTGCAGGGAAAGGCAAGCCATTTTGCTTGCATGGCTGCCCTGCATTTCAGGCTGATTTGTATGAGACGCTGCCACCCAGCACGATTTGCATACGTACCCGAACGCCAGACCTGCTCAAAAGGAAGCAGGAAAACCATTCGTCTCTCCCCTCCCAAAAGGTTAATGGCATGGATTCTTTGCAAATGTTTACTATTAAGTGTTTCCTAAGCCTCTGAGCTATAGAATTTGTACATAAAAGGAGGTTCACCCTCTTCCCCCAGTCCCACAATCCTATTTGCTTCAGATTAACATGAGTGACCTCTACTTCACTTGAGCTTATTCATTGCCCACGGAGCAGGGCCTGGTTTTACTGAATTATTTCCCTGCCATCATGAAATGCTATTCAGCTGCATAGGAGGGGACAAGGCTGCAGATGCAGGTGTTAGCTTTCTAGAACATTAACCATTCAACACCCAGACAAGAGTCCTATTTAAACCTTGCCCAGATCAGGAGGGTTGCAGAAAACTATGACATAAATACAAGATACCTGGACTCAACATGCCAGAACGCTGGGCCCAAAGGTGTGATAAAGAAAAGAGGGGTGAACTACATCCCAGTAATTACATGAGATCATACACGTCAGGGGACAAAGCAGCCCTGCCATGAAACACCTCATCTCAGCATCTCTTGCAGCTCCCTCCCTCTCTGTCCTCAGCTGTGTCAGTCACCCAACGTGCCCCACACTTGCTGTCTGAAGAGTGCATGAGAGGCTCTGGGGTGGATGCTCTTTGAAATGGCTTAATTTAAATTGACATATGAAGTGTCACCTCCAAATTAAGCCAGGCTGAAGAAAACCCTTCAGGATCTTTCTGTTCCTTCTTCTCTCTCTCTTCCTTCCCCTCTCACTTCACTTTAAAAGAGGGCTTACACATCATTCACCTCTCTGGCCATCAACAGACAACAGCTCCTACCTGAAAGGTGTCTTCAGCTGAACACTTAGGGCAGGGAAGATGTGCCCTCATTTCCTCCAAGAATAACAGCCCAGACTGAAGTCCCTCCATAAGTCAGATCTCCTGTGTCAGACACAAACCCAAATTATTCTGGCACATAAGCACATCTCTGAGCTGAAAGAATGGCCACTGGGCAATTAAAATCTGTCTCAGTCCTTTGTTCTCCAGGCAGGCTGCCTGACTGAGTGGACCCTTTTACTTAGGAAAACAAATATTAGGCCCGATCTTCAGCTGGCAGAAAGCCACAGAGTGCCATCAATTCTTCTGTCACCCTGACTGAAATTTTGACCTATGGCTTCCAAATACACCGAAGCTCTTACTTGCTACTTGCACCTCCCATACCTTCAAGTGGCACAGTAAGTCCACTCACTAATTTTTGCAGACCAGGGACAGATTTTCTCACACATATGGACAATATTGCATCAGGTTTGGCAGCTTTTGCTGTGATTTACAAATAATCAGAGTTCCAACCCAGCCCATAAATACTGTATTTAAATGTTCCACTCATTACTACAAAAGAAGATCCTGCCTAGAGAAGCAGAGACTGATACTTAAAGCAGAGTAGACAAGTGTAAAGGACTGATGGCAATAACTGTCCTTCTCATGGAGCAAGGGAATCAAACTATTTAAATACTTTCAGCACCCAGACTGTCCCAACAACTATTCCATCCTATAGCTTTCCAAAGAATTACATATCATTCCTTACTCTGCACAGACAAGAATTTGCTTTTGCATTCAGTGAATGGTGGCTGGGTTTTCGGTTTAAAGAACAAAACCATGTATTTACTGAAAATAACATGTGACTCTTGTCATGAGCAAAGCCATTTTAAACAGTCCAGAACCTGGGGGAACCAGCCAGAACACAGAGGGTGTTGTGAGGGCCCCTCTTCAACACACACATACTGACCTCCAGTATGTGAGTGCTGTAAAAATAAGCCAGAGACTAACAAAGATTGGGAGGATAATCAGAATAAGGCAGACTCCTCTAAGGGAGATTGGAGTAACCAGCTTTTTTTAGCTTAACCAAGCAGAGGCTGAGAGGGGTCATCGCTGCAATCCAGAAATAACTCAAAGGCAAACACCAAGGAAGAAAAATAGCTAGTCAGGATCAGTGACTAGAAATAAACAAAGAAGAATTAAAAAGCCACGAGCAAATTTGAACTGGAAATTATAATGTTTCTATTACCAGGAGGATGAGGCAGAAGCTACTTTTCAACTGAAATAATGGTGGAAAAAAGCCCTAACCCTCTTTCAGTGTTTGTAAAGCAGACTCTAGGACATGGTACCTGCAATCAGTAGGACTGAATCAGACACCCTTGAGCTTCCTCACTACATTGGGTGCTCAGCTCAAACCCAAAGAATGGGAAAAAAAAAGCTAAAATAGAGAAAAATGGCAATATTCACCACTGCTGTCAAAAATCTCTCGTTAAAACTAAGCCACAAATGCAGCAAGCTGTGCAAGGAGGAGAAAAATGTCCTCTCAGTGAATTCAGGCTGCCTGATCATTTGTGTCCTTCCATCACAAACACAGACACTTGCCCCACACTTGCTCTCCAGCATGAATTGCCAGTTGGGATTTTCCTGTAACACATCTACAGGGAGGCATCAGGAAACTCTCTGTAAAAGCTATTGGAAGAACTACCCAAAACACTGTCTTGCAGTGAAGAAAACTGCTAAAGAGGAAAAGCAATCAAGTTTTTCTAGTCTCCTATTTAGTGTCTGTACCCAGAATTTGCAGGAATCAGAAAGGAATAGAAGTGCTTCCATATCAATATATTCTTTTCCAGGCACTCACTGAGGGATCAGACCCCCATTCTGCATGGACAAGCAGGAAGTTTGCCTGCCCCTGTCCTACACCACTTACAACCCCTGTTACTGGCAGCACAGCAGTAAAGGAGATGAGAGGACAGGGAGCTGAAGCAATGGAGAGCACAGAAACTAAGCCTCAGTTCGTTCCTGTCTGCACAGCACATCGGCCTCCCAGCACAGAGAGGTTACAAGGAATTATCAAAGAAAAACCAACCCACTGAAATGGAGGTTAGCTCAGAATTGATGAGTTTTTTCAGAGGCACAGTGATATCACCAGAGAATCAGCAACTGGGTCTCTCAGGACTGACAGAGCAAAACTAATGACAAACATCTTGATCCAGCCAATAGGTGAGACCACTTAGGAGACGCTGCCTAAAGCCCCAAAGACCCAGCTCTCACTTGAAGGAGGCAGTTCCTTCCAGTTTGCAAAAATTTGACCAACATCTATTTTAGTTTAATCACAGGAGCAAACTTAATTAACAGGGATGGTACAGTAGAAGGCTGTGCAAAATAACTTACTGGATTTCTCTTTCTTCTTTCCCACAGAAAAAAAAGTTGTTTGTCAGTCCCATCGGAATGCCTTTGATCTCAACACTGATCTAAGCAGCAAAACAAGAAGAAATGAAGGAAAAAATTAAAAAGGCTCCCTAGAAGAGAGCATCCATCCTCTCTCTACACGCTGCTTCTCCTCTGCCTCCCCAGACACAAGCAGGTGACTCCTGAGAGCTGGCAGGGTACAGTGCAGGGAACAGCCCCACACACTCCAGTGTGCCTCAGGTACTTCTGTAAGGCTCTACCAGATCCTCCATTCTGCTCTGGTTTTGCTAATGTGTTAATAAGTGATCGAGGTTTATTGTGCTATAGCTACATTTTGCAGTCATGCACAGTGCTCTTCTCAACAGCATTCTCCCTTTAAATTCCCACGAGCAGGGATGCACAGTCCATGCAGTTTAAGGATCTACTGTACTTTGAATTTTGAAGCCATCCCCATTGCTAGATTAAAACTGCACTGGCTGGGACTATCTAAAAAACCACAGTTATCAGCCCTCCACAGGCTTGCAGAAGGTCAGGGCTGCCAGGCAGAGAAACCTAAAATACAAGAAAGACTCTCTGTATATTAGGTCCTAATTTAGACATGGCTTGGGTATTTCAGCGCTCACTGAAGTTTAGGCATGTGAGTCCTCTCACTGAAGTCACAGGAGCTATTCATGAGCTCAGCAGTTAGACACACACGAAGCACCCTCCTGACTTGTGACTTTGGATCATGAAGTGTGTGAAGCAGAGTCTGCTGCTCAACCCCACCTTGTGCAGCCCTTTGCGTGATGATCTTATCAGCTCTGGGATCTCAGAACCACGGTATAATAATTATTCAATTTAAATTACATCAGCTGAGATCAGATTACGCTCAAGTTTGGCTTTTCCAGGAAAAACTCAAAGCATCCATAGACATGCATTGCCTCTTCTGATGTCAGCAAAAATTTTGCTATTGATTTCATGAAAACCGGGATTTCACTGCAACATTTAATGCTCTGAGTGTCACTAAGGAAAAGTGAGACTGTCCCAGATTTCCCTACAGTTGTTAAACAAGAGAATCATCAGTTCTAAAGACAAAATCAGAGCAGTAAACAGTGTTACTTGCAGTGATGATGATAATTGGAGGGGGGGAAAAGCAGAATTAATATTTCTCTGCAGCACTGGATGTTCCCAGCAAATGCTAGAAAAGGCAACAGTGTTTGTGTGACTTAAGGACTCAGTTTCTCCCTTGCCTGTGGTGTGACACCCAGCAGCAGGGGTGGCTGTGCAGTCCCTCAGGGGGTGGGAATACAGACGAACTTTCCCTTCCCCTCAACAGGAGCGTTCGTGCCAAAGGGATCCCAAACCATTTGCCTGTTGCTGGGACTTGGTGCTTGCTCTGCCCCCAGCCGGGCACGGCAGCCCCAGCAGCCTGTCCAGCCTGATGTTCTCAGGAGAACATTCAGCTCAGAGAGTTTCCTCAAACACCCTGAAGCTCTGCTTGTCATCAGTTCATCGAGACACACAGCAATGACAGTAACTTGATAAATCTCGGTGTGCAGGAGGTCATTTTTAAAGCATCATTATGTGCATTAGAAAGCTTTAACACTCACAGCACTATAATTATAATCAAGCCTCATCTGGCATTACCTAGCATTGGGAAGAGTGTGGTGGGGGTAGTTTGGTTTAATTCCTAATCTAATTAAAATTCTCTTTTGTTCCAGCAGCCAAAGCCATCTTCCATTTAAGAGCATACCAATGCCTACCTGCAATTATGAAATAAGTAATGTCATTCAAAAGCAACTACTACATACAAAAAAACCTCTTGCACCTTGGATATCCCGGTGGAAAAACACGACTTACAAATCTTTAACACAGAGCTGGCCAGTTCTGGTTCCCTACAGCCCAGTAGTGCTGTAAAATAAAAATTTACAAAGGTGGAAAGCTCACAGTTTTGCAGGGCGAAGGCACAGCTGTATTTCATACCTCATAAAACTTATTCTGTGCAGCACAGACTTGAAAGTAAATTTTTGGGGTGAGGGTCAGGGAGGATGCTTGGATCTCTGCACAGTTGCTGGGTCCAGTTACAAAGCTATCAGCCTCACTGGGAGAATTACAAGGCAAAACACCACATCTTGAATAATTCAGAAAGTCAGTTTGAAGGACGGTAGCAATTCCTTCTCACTTTTAATCCTGTCTCCCTCTTCCCCACACTCATCTCCTGGGACTCTACTAAACATAAAGCAGCAGGCAATAAACATATCAGCCATTACCACAGACAGATGCATAAAGTCCCACTCCCTCCCTTCTCCCCCATGTGCCCATCAGAAAGGAATCTCCCATCCATCCTCTTCTTTCTGCTGACTTGGAGTGAGAAAGGGAAAGCAAAATATTATCGATCTGATGTCCAAATTCAAAAGTGCAGAGCATCCCCAGGCTCCAAGAGAGGAAATCCCTGGTAAGGTCGTGTCAATAGTGTCCTCTGCCCGGCCATGCTTCTCACAGCTGATTAAACTTCCAAGGTGCCCAACATTACAACTATGGGGTGAAGTCAGAAAGTCCAACTGGGGTTTATAAATCCCAGTTTAACACATTCACACTGCGATTTATGGACATGGTACATCAATGGCTGGGCTCAGCATCACTAAATCAGCCCCTCCTGCTACAAGTATGAAGTAAAGATGGATAAATCAGAGCATTTCATTTAGGGTGATTTACATTGCAGATAAATCAACATTCATCAGTGAATGATTTGTTAACACACTGCAAGATCTTCTAATCACTTTCTGGTTTTCTATCAATCAAAACTTTTTGAAATTGCATCACTAAATCCCAGACTAGAGGGGCAGGGCCATGAATCAAGTCTCAGGGGCAGAACCAAGGAGGCTTATGGTGCCAAGTGATGGTTTGGTTGGGCTGGGCTGGGTGGCAAGACAGATGGGTTCAGTTCTGGGACTTCTTGCACAAACTGGAACCCAAATTTTGCAGGAGACTCGCTCTCCTGTCTTGTTCCACAATTCCTCAGTCCCATGGCTCCACATATGAAAGTGAGACCAGAGCATGTCCCCCTGAAGGTTGGATCATGAGGAAAACCCCCTTCAGAAGAGCACAGAGTGTTAAAACCCTACTTGCAGCTACACTGCAAGGCAGTCAGGGATTTTGGCCACCCCAGAGAGCCATGGGAAGAAGCTGAGGTCTCCCTCAAGGTGACAGAGGAAGCTCTGATTCTATTCTATTCTACTATATACCAAATACCTGCTAGTGAGGGAATCAGAAAACCATTCAGTCTCTGATGTATTGGTAAAACACATCAGCAGAGGGGCTGAACAGAACCAGCAAACAGGTACACACCACAACTACTTCTCCAACATCTTTGCTCAACCATTTCCACAGCTAAAGAACATGGCCCTCAAGGACAGGGAGATCCCAAGGACAACTTTCCTTCTGAATCTCAGGATAGATGACTGCAGGTCCTGGCTCCACCCTCATCTGTCTCTTCTCCATGTCATTCTCCATCCCTGTTTCCTCAGCTGTGAAGGGGAAATTAGGAAAGTGGTCTCATTTATAAAGCATTTTGAGATAAGCTGACGGCAAATGCACTAGAAGAGTGATTTGTTCTTCAGACATGACTTCTGATCTCAGAGGTTGCTCAGTCTTCCAGCATCTACAGATCTAAAGACTCAGATCTAAAGCACTTAGGCTGTCTCTGTATTACATCTCAGAGTTTTGATAAATTCTCTTTTTCCTCCTCCCAGAAACCCAGAAGTTTGATTTCTTATGCAAAGCTGAAAACTTCTCCATCACAAAAGCATTCCAAGTTAGTCAGAATCCAAAATACAAGAGACAAGTGTGCTTCTTTAGGTTTCCAACTAAAAAATCCTTTCTCAATAGTTAGGCCTTGGCAGCTCCTGCTTTTCACAGGAAAAACTCCTGTCCTGTTTGACCAACCTTCTGTTTCAGCTTTCCCGTTGGGAGTGTAGCGCTGAGAAAGCAATCCTGGAGTAATCTGCAGTTCAGCAGACGTGGAGTTGATTTGCCCTGTCAATGAATCACTGTCTGAGTGGTGCATCCATTTCTTTCAGCAGCATTTGAATTGACCTAAGGCAGATACTTTCTGAAATGCTGTTACACAGATGCAAATAGTTCTTACACAGTTCCTACACACAGCAGCACATGCAGCGCTGTTCAGGAAGCCACTCACAAAGTCCTGTCTGTACGGGATGGAAAAGCAGCACCAGAAAATTAGGACTGACTCTAAAAGGCATTTGGTTGGGTTTATTTTCCCTTTACCTTAAGCACACACAGGAGAGGTTTGCGCCAGCAGGAGATGTCAGAGGGAATCCTCCCCTTCAATTCCATAATTACTTTAACAATTTGGCAATCCAGCTGGATTTTGACACTTTTGGAATGATGTCACGATCCAGAGATGCTTGCTGAGAACAAAGCAGAACTCGAGTGTCACTTTAAATATTAGTTGATTGGATAACTTGTGCTTTTAAGTGGAGTGCATGGTTATGGGCACATAAACACCACAGTGCTGCTGAGCTCTGCTGGGACCCACACCTTGCATTAACTGCAGGAGCTGTGAGCCCAGACAGAACCAGTGTGCTTTGGCTGCTGGATATAGGGCAGATTCCAAACCTTTCCAAGTGCTAGCACAAAGTTATATCAGCTTATTTGTGTAGTCTCCCCCACAATGGGGACTTGAGATCTATCCTTCAAATATTTACACACACACTTCACACACCAGACTAGACACAGCTGAAGCAGAGCTGTGGGTATGCATAATACACCTTTTTTTCCCTATGATATTGTTATGAAGTAGGAGGTGAGATTATTCACATATTAGGCCTTCAGTCTCCAGGGAACTGTCTGTGATTTCTATATTTATACTTTCAGGGTTGTCACAGAAAACACTGCAAGAGATTTTGATCTAGCAAACTGATGCAAATTAAGGAAAAAAAAAAATTGGTGGCATTTCCACCTCATCCCCAAAGCTCAGGAAGACACAGGCTCTCACATTTTTGCTCTGCTCTTTCTTAAAACCAAAGGACAGAGTAAAGCAGCAGGAAGTCATCACCCAAATGGCAATCATAAAATTGATCAGGCTATCAAACAACTGTCATCAAGAAGCAGAAAACAGATTAATGAGCATTCATTATTGACTGGTCAAGTAGCCTGGCAACAGTTCTCTTCAAACGCTGACAACAGCAGGACTCCCTAATCACCTCCAAGCAGGACAGGACCTTTCCTGTGCCACTGGGCAGCACAGCCCTGGCCTTTTGCTCTTCAGCACATGGGGGAGATTAAACAGAACTTAGATGCAATAATGGCTGCTGTCTAAGCACAAATATTCCAAAATCTGAATTCCCTATCATGTAAGCACCAAGAAAAATGTGCAAATCTAGATTGATTAAGAGATGCATAATTAAATATTTTGAACAGCTTATCACAGGTTGCTGCCTCTTAACCAGACAAAAATACTAATAATAATGTTTTGAAGGTGAGCAACGAAGCAGTGGTAAGAAAATGCAAGGGTTCATGTGGTGGACATCCAGGTCCCTGCAATGTCAGTGCCACTCCGAGCCCTGCAGAACTGTTCAGGTTGGATCAACCTTATTACAAAGGATGGGTCTGCAGGCTGGGAAGAGAGAGCAATCCTGCTCTCCAGTGCACTGCCCAGGCCCACTGTTCTAGTCTGGGCATTGAACTACCCCAATTTTACATGTAGCTCAGCATATGCAGCTACACACAGATTACCTTTTTTGTGTCTGGCCAGTTCAGATGGGATGCACACACATTCCAGCTCATCATCTACGTGCTGCCCGGCAAAGCAGCCCAACTCCAAGGACCTTCCAAGCACAGAGCAGAGGATATTTATTTTATCAGGTTTCTGAAGAAGTTCAAGAACATTTTACAAAGGGCAATGAAAGGGGTGGAAAGCACCTTATGTCAGCAGTTGGCTCAAGACATATGGACTTGATGGTTTGAATGCTGCCAAGACTGGGACTGTGTTGTTCTCGTGCAGCAGATGAACTGCAGCCCTGTATACAGTGGGTGCTGGCAGTTGTGTGAAGAAGAATATTCTACATCAATGAATCAAAAGTGAGTGGGTGGCTTTTTGGTTTGCTTGAGGGACTGCTTCAATCGGGTAAAAATAAACAAAGGCTCCTCTTCCATGCACAGAGACACACCGTGGACTCCCCTGCCATGTGTTACACGTGTCCAACTCCTTAGGTACAAACCAGGGAATAGAGGGTGTGAAAAGGCTGGTATGGTCCTGCACAAGCCTCTCTGTCCTCTCCCCAGTGCTGCTGCCCCTCTCCTGAAGGAACTGAAGCACTCAGCAGAAGCAGCTGGCACTAATATTTATAGAAATCCACAGAAACCCTGCCATATGCTTTGCTTTTCCACCCCTTCTCCCCTGCCCCAAGTTTCCTTGTTCCATGATCCAGCAAGACCTAGGAGGGACAATGGCACCAGTGCTGCATGTTCCACACAGCAAGAAGTTCCCTTTGCCTCTGAAGGTAATCCAAGCACACACCAGAATTTAGTCTAAGCCAGTACCGATAAGATTCAGGTAACTCCAAAGCTCTACATTCACTGAGATAAAACACCATTATCAGCAAGGAAATTAACTTTTCAATACCATATATTTTCCTAAACTAATAAATCTTCATGCCACAACCCCCTGTTTTTTGTAATGGGGACAAACACCCTCTCTGCTGCCCTTGCGTCACTTCAAGTCCTTCCTTACCAGAAGCACCCTTTTTTCTAAACTAAGCAAAAGTAGAGGTAAAAATACCACTACCAAAAAGGAAAAAAACAACCAAACAAACCCAAACAGAAAATCCCAGCTGTCACAATGAATCACTTTCCAAAGGGAAGATGTTCTGGGATGCTGATATTTCACAGTGTTGTGAAGTCCTGGTTTGGGACCAAAGATCCAAAAATTGCCCCAGGATAACCTTTAGCCCAAATTATCATCTGAGGTCCCAGTGACTTTACACACACAAGTTACCTCTTTCCCTCCACCACTCTTCTGCTTTGGGCTTCAGATTTCCACAGAGAAGAATTTAAAAACTCAATCCCCACAGGCCATTTTATTTATTAATGGGCAAAATTCTCTCAGTTCTTTCACTGCTTTTCCCACAGCTACCAGACAATGTTCAGATGCCCTTCTGCTTGTGTTATCCATGTACAGCTAAATTACATTTAATTCAATTATGAATGAAAGCCACAGGAAGCCAATATGACAACTCCACTAGATAATCTTCCACCTCCCTGCCACAATTTCATCCATTTTCTCATTTTACTTCAGGATTCCTGGCTGCCTCACAGTCTGATTTCCTTATTTTAAGACAAAAGCAGTAACGTTTCTTTTTAGTCATGTCAAGGATTTTTAATGTAAGTAGAGACAGATTACGTTTTGAGATACCATATTTCTTAGATAGTCAAACAGTTCCTTTTTACACTGTTAAATTAGAAAAAGTAAATGGTTAATTTTCAGCACCAGGAGGGACATTAGTCTTGCTGCATGCTTCCAACAGAGATGCATGCACAAAAATCACTGTGCATTGCACAAAATATAAATAACTAAAACAAAATAAAGCTATATAATTATATGGCATTTTAATGGGATTTTATAATT
Source organism: Myiozetetes cayanensis (assembly GCF_022539395.1). Taxonomy (NCBI): domain Eukaryota; kingdom Metazoa; phylum Chordata; class Aves; order Passeriformes; family Tyrannidae; genus Myiozetetes; species Myiozetetes cayanensis. The sequence continues at coordinate 10,759,635 of NW_026087159.1, read as the reverse complement.
ATATTGCACTTTAATGGGATTTGGACAATTAACTCCCTCTAGCTCTTTGCAGATCTCTGCCTTAGGCAATGACCTTGTGCCAGTGCCCACCCCAAACCAGTGTATAAAACAAATTCTAGGGTGACTGATGGCTCTGCTGAGGGACAGTCACGTCCACAACGAAACCAGCCACTGCTGCCCTGCTCCAGTGGCCAGGAGTGCTCTGTGTAGCCATGAGCCAAGGGGGGATTTCAGCACACAAACCGTAATGCTGAGAGCCTTCAAGGAATCACATCCCATCCGCTCCCTTCTGCTCCACAGCCCAGCCAGGCTGACTGACAGGGAAGGGCATCATTTCACCAGACACCGATGCCACATCTTAAATGAACACGGAGGGGGATGTTGTCTTGGGAAACTCCCTGATGAATATTAACCTGTGCCAACCTGTCCCTCTTTTAAGGGCTGGCAAGGCAGGACAAGTTCACAGATGCAAACTTATGGATCAGGAAATCTAAATTCTCCCTGGGAACTACATTTCTAAATAAAACCCATCCTTTCAGTGCAGTGCTATTTATAAGGGCAGCAAGTTTATACTACTCATTCCCTATTTAGTTTAGCCTTTCTCTAATATTCATTATCTCACTCTCGACTTCTCGCTGTCTGCATATCCATTGTCACCTCTCATTTAGGAGTGACTCATTCTTAAAAGGATTTAGTCAGCTGTGAACAGCCAAGCTGAGCACTGTGCATGGCATAGCCAGGGAAAGAGAAACTCCAGAAATGTCTGGACAGATCTATTCAGATAATCTCCTCTGCAGACAGAGCGAGCAGGCATTCCAAAATAACCCACCTTGAGTCTTTGGGAATTTTACTCCAGAATTTAGGGTCAAATTATTGCTGCTGTCATGCAGACTTTAGATGGGTAAAGGTGCAGGAGCCTTCTCCTCCACTTCATCCCTGCCCATCACACCCCTCCAAAGCAGCAGATATTTATCTCACTTTCTCCTAAGCACAAGAAGCAAACCAGAACATTTCACCATCTGTCCAGCAGCAGCATCCAAGAGCACAGATTTGACCCACTATCCCGTTCTTCTACGTGCCATAAAAAGCCTTCCCTGAGGAACTCACCATCTTTTGCCCCTTGTTAAGGCAGGGGTGCCTTCTAGTGGGACTCATCTGAAAACACTGCTCTGTTAGATCCCATCTCATCTGAACACACTGCTCTGTTAGATCCCCTCTCATCTGAACACACAGCTCTGTTAGATCCCATCTCATCTGAACACACTGCTCTGTTAGATCCCATCTCCTCAGCTGGTGGCCGCCTTTTCTCCCGATGAGCTGGCTGGGATGGAGGCTCGCAGGTCCAAAGGGGAACTGGGTGGGTGGCTCACAGGTCCACCCAGGAAGCTTCTTATGGCACAGGAGGTCAGGAGAAGTGAGCAGCTGCTGCTGGGGCTTGAGGGAAGGGCAACCTGTGCAACCCTCACATCTGTGGGAAATGACAAGGCAGCCTCCAAGATAGCTGGGTACTGTACTGTACTTACTCACTAGGGAAAGGAAAAGCAAGCCCTATATTAAATGAGAGTTCGCTTTTAAGTTTTAAGAGCGTGGCTGAAGATCACAGAGGTGTCCAAAAAGCTGTGCTAGCAAAATGCATCCAGCTTCCTCTTCAAATGAGCCTAATAAACTGGGAAAACCCTGTCAGTCTGAATGCACTGTAAGTTAGTGAGGCGCACATTTAGTCCCCGACAAGGCTGATTTCCATGCTGCAGTCACGTGCAGTTTAACCCAAGAGGATGACAACTCACCACACCACCTCACCTCTCTGTGGCCCAAGTGCCCCTGCTTTTGGGGTTTGGTTCAGAAGGACAAAATAAATCCATCTCTTTCTTCCTCACCCACACCCCTGAGCCTGCGTGGGCCGGCTCTGCACTCAGCTATGTCACAATGGAACAGCTTTCTGCCCACAACAAGGTCATCTCTCCCTGGGACTGTCCTGCCAGTTCCTGGCATGGAAAAGTCAACTCTGCCTTTCAAGTTCCAATCTGCAAAACAAAGCCATCCCAGAAAAAGACACAACCGAAGAGAGATAAAGGATGCAAAACAACAAAGATTCCCCCTGCTCTTCTGCTCTTCTTACCAGAAAAGGGCAAAAGTCAGAACTGGTTTTGATCAAGGCCCTGTTGTTGCTGAAAGTAGTACATTTGAGGGATGGAAAAGGCAGGCAGATAAACGGTTCTAATTTTGGCATATCCTGCTACAAATGCACCACACAGTAAATCACCCCAAACCAAAGCAGAAGCCAGCAGAACTGGTGTCACGAGAGCAACACTGAATCCAGACCTTGGTTTCAGTATCTACACCAGAACAAAACATGGCACACAGATGTCCCCACCAGAACATTGGTTGTGCTGATTTTCCTTTCACCTTCCCCTTGCTTATGTTTCCTGGCAAATTATATTCCTCAGGGGGAAAAAAAAAAAAAGAAAAAAGAAAAAAAAAAAAAGTTTGCTGAAGGTAGAAAACTGGAATGTTTGCTGAAACCAGACTGCAAGACAATCAGAGAGCAAGTGTTGCATCTGCAAAGAAGCATTTCCCTGCAGAACCAATTCCAGAAGCCATTTCCATCCAATTAACGAGGTGAAACAAACTGTTGCTAGGCCAAAGGAATTTGCTTAGCCAATCTATTTGGACGCTGTTTCCGCAGCTTTCATTACAAGAAGCTGGCAACATGAGTTCTCTTTCCTGAAATCAGGAGGATCAAACAAGAAATAGCCTCTCATGGATCAAAACCACACATGATGGCAACCATTACTATCCAAATTACACAGCAGAAAACCAACTGGACAGATACAGTCCAGCAGATCATGAAACTAAACCTACCTAAAAAAAAAAATTGGATTTTCTTGAATGCAATCCGGTTCAGGTTATAAATCCTTAAGAGTTTGTCACAACGGTATAGCTCTACCACATTTCCAAACCAAAATAAAATTGAGGGAAATCACTTTTCCTACAGAAACAGGAAAAACAAACAAAAAAAGAAAATGGGGAACTCATTTCTTGAGTAAGAGTTCCCTAAGAGATGTCCAGCTTGCTTGGTCACAGCTTAGTACACATCAGGCAAATCTTGTGGATAAGGGATGGACAGAACCTAGATCAACCTATTTCTTGTTCTCCCTATTTAGACTACATTTACTTTTCTCATTATGAGTGTATTAAATTGAAAAACACTGGGCAGGGAGCTCAGTAGGGAGCCCCCATTCCCGCTAGTGCTTCTGCTGCAAGAGACAACAAATCTCTTCTTGCTAATCCATGTATTGTAAGGAAGTCCTTAATAGTCTGGGCAGTAGATCATACCACAAAATATAGTAAGACCTTGTAGGAGGAGTGCTGTCAGGTTCCAAATGGCGGCTGTCTCACCACAGCAGTAGGAAACAAAAATTCATTTGCCCTGATCTCTTGCAAAGTTGAACATTTAGACCATCTCTTTGGCACCAAGCAATCCACTTGCATCTTGAGCCCTTCCCACATCTTGCAACAGTGAACAAACAGCCCCGAGCGGCAGGGACTTTTCTTCTTCTAGAAACTCTTCACCCAACTTTTACACCCCTCCACCCCGCAATGATTCAGAAAGAGATTAAAAAATACTCCTTGTAATTAGCGACCCAGTCAAATTAGATTCCCATTGTTTCTCCTTTAGCTCAACCATGCCTGCAATCCTGTCTTTAGCTCTGGTTAACCACTGTTTGTCAGTCCGGTCCGGCACACAGATGAAATCCAAACAGCGTGTTCATTCCCAGGGGCAGCTCCGGCCGGGATGCTCCGCTCGCCCCTGGCACTGCCAGACTCGGGAGGAGCCAAGGCAAAGGCACAGGGAGAGCTGCTCTGCTGGGAGACAGAAACACCCAAGGTGCTTCTCATTAGAGCCTGCTGGAACTCACACCCCGCTCTCGCCTTCCAGCCTTCCTCCCTGGGAGCATCCTGAATACAAAACGTATGAAAAGCACATGGGGAGCCAGGAGGAGGGAGGGGAGGGGAAGTCAACATTGCTGTAATGAAAATTGTCAAAGCTGCCTTCTCTTTTCTACTCCTAGATACAAAAAAATAGGAGTAAGGAGATCGATTTTCTTCCTCTTTATTGCCCCTCCCCCTTTTATTTTCTATCTGTCCAAGCCTCTCCAATTTTGGCAAAGTACAGAGTGGAAAAATTACACTGTTGCCTTTTTCTCCTCAGTTTTGCTTTGGAAATTTTTCACAGAATGGGTTTTTTTAATTTGAGTTTTTTTCCCCCAAAAGAGTGGGGAGAAGAAAATACAAAAGAAAATACCCCTATAAAGACCCTAAGCTTTATTGATGCAACTGCATGTTGAATTAAAAAATGCTAGGGTTGGTGGAATGGCACATTCAAGAAAAACCAAAGTAAGAAAAAAAAAAAATCAAACACAAAAGGAATGATTTCTTTCAAAATAAAATTAGAGTTCTGTTTCCTTTCCACCCCTCTAACAAAGAACAGGAAAGTATTTTATTCCGATTTTGTATAAATTTTCTACCAAAACCTTTTTAGGGGTCATAAAAAATAATTTTAATTCTGTGCTTTGATTTTTAAAGCACGGCAGCTTGGCATGTACCATGAAAGGTGCCTGGTGTGCTATTGCCATGGCAGACCACTGTATTATATGCTGAATGTCTGTCTAGTGCACTCATCTCCAAAAAGTGCCCCTGGTTTTCCTGTGCCCTGTGACACCCTTGTCCTTCTCAGGCATACAGAACTGATCAGTAAGATCACCCACACACCGTGGATGGAAACATCACAAGAGCATTAACAGTCTTCCCACAGTCCCTGAATTACAGTTAAATAACCAGTAAGTTGATTGCTGTGCACCCAGGTTATGTCACACTTTGTAACCAAGGCAAGACTTTCCAGGGAGCCATTATGGAAGCCAAAAAGCAGCTTGAACTTTTAGATCAAAAAGTCTTGCTCTACACAGGAAAAATTTTATTGCAAACAGACTCCCTTTCCTAAAGGGAGCCCACACATGCCCTAACAGTTCACCTTGAGTTAGGAAATTCCCTTTCACCAGCACTGGGAGCGCACGTGCTGCTTGCTTTCATCAAAGGAAAATTTGGCGGGTGGGAAAGGAGGGGGAGAGGTAGGTGTTGGTGTTAGGGGAATTTGTCAGCTGCAGAATCAGAGAGTAATCTCTAAAACCCCAAACACTTCAGCAATAAATGTGCATCCCCCAGGAGGTACAGGCCCTGGCGACGGCCTCCCCGTCAGCGAGGAAGCCGCAGGAGGACAGAACCACTCCTGCTGAAGGACAACCAGGAATGGGAATTCACCTGGCAGAGCGCACAAAACACAGCAGCAAAACAAAACTTGGGATGGAGACATCCTGGGATTCGTGCCCTACCTGGGCACGTGTTTGATTTCCACACTCCCACAGCAGCGAGGGGAGGGCACGGCTGGCACGGCAGCGGGGGCACCTCCCAGAGGCACCTGAGCAAAGCAGCCTCGTGCAGGAAACCTCCTACCAGCACTCACACTGAAGGTACAGAATCCAAAGCTTTGCCAAGCAAAGCATCCAAGAGGGACAGCTGGAAATGCAAACCAAAAGCAAGGTTTCCAATGAGCATTTGTTTATACTGGAGCGAGCCCAGTGCAACCCTCACCCCCTCACTGCTGCCCGGCTCACGCCTCTCACCTCTCGCCAGGGCCCTCCGATTGAAGGGTGAAGACACCCCTGCCCTTCCTGCCCCTGCTGCAGCACAACAGCCTCCAGAAAGGCAGCAGAGGGCCAAGCTGAAAGAAATGAGCTTTAGTTTGCCCCAGCATCATTGCCAGCCTCTCCTGGAGGTTCCCACCCCAGCCCTGGGCCGATCCACAGTACCTGGTGCCTCAGTCAAATCCCCTGTGGCTCTGGGAGCCGGCTACGGATTCATCCTCAGGGGGTTTAGAACCCAAGGTCTGATCCAAGCACTTTTCTACACAGGCAAATTCAGATCCAAACGAACATCCAGAGCCAGGCCCCACACCCCGTGCTAGCGTGGCCAGAATCCAGGTGTGAGAGATGTTTGGGCTCAGGCTGCCTCAGCAGCTCTGCCAGTGCCACGAGTGAAAAGCCCACTTTTCTGAGAGCCTCCCTTCACACCACTGACCAGAGGGGTTTGCAGAGGGTGAAGTGCCCAGAAAACAAGGACCTGGACAAAAGAAAATGAAAATCAAATGGGAATAAAACATAGAAATATGGGAAGAAGGGAGACATAGGATGCATGACTGACATTTGATAGTCTCCACCCCACTTTGGTGTCCCTAAATGCCCTCAATGTGGCAACAAAGCAATTATGCCTCACTCCAAAGCTACCAAGAGCACTGGGAATCCCCTTACTGGGTTTGTGGGGTTCAGGTCCACAAGGCAGTGATAGATGGGTTTCCCTGGGGGTGTGGGCAGGATTGCCATCAGATCTCAGAACTTCACCCATTTCCCCTCTGGAGGGCTGGGGAAGAATTCCCCACCAGAAGCCACATTGCAAGGTTCTCCTGGGAATGGCAGATCTTTCCCTGTCTCAGTGGATGCCCAGGAGCATGGACTATCCTCCTGATAACAAAGACATGTTTTTCTGCCTGAGACATCCCAGGCATTTCCCAGAAGTCCCAGTGTGGCTCAGAGCAGTTACCTTTCAAAGTAATATCTTTTTAATTTGCTCAAGGACACTTTGTGGTGCCATTATAGTTTCTCTCCAGCAAACATGCTATTACACAGCTTGGAAATTTAATTAATTAAGCAACATGTACAATTTCTTTCAGCAGCTAATGCAGCACAAAGGAAGATGATCTGCTCTTACTTCAGTGCCACTTCCAAGAGGCTCTGAAGTCTCTGGGCAGTCAAACAGCCCCGTTCTGCCCCCCTACATCATTGTTACATCATTGCTACAAAAAAGGGTTAAACTGAGTCACAGCTTAATCCATTCCCAATTATATTGCTGAAATGAGAAGAAAAAAAAAAGTCAATCTTGGGGGGGATCAATGCTTTGCTTCCATAGAATAAACAACCCCACTCAGCAGTTTGCTAATTTATCATCATTCATGTCAAAAAAAAGCTTTATTGGAAGTGCAATACCTTTTGTTTCCCTGGAAATGGAGGGTTTGCCTTGCCTCTCCTACATGGAATGAGAGAGAGCAAATCCACCCAAAGTGATCTGACAGCTCTCAGTGTTACTAATAATACTTCAATACAAGCAGTTCCCTGATTGTATCACCAGAAGAAGTCACTGATAAAGGACACCAAAAGGCAATATCCCCTGTGGAGATTGGGAGCATCAGGTAAACTCCTTCATTGTGCTCTCAAGTGCCCAGGGCTTATCAGCAAGGCTATGAGGACTGTGTTACCTTGTCAGGAAAAGAGTCTGGACCTGCAGGGCCAAAAGACAACTGAATCATCAGAGTGCAGTGAGTAAGTCACTTAACAGGAGCCTTGTTACTGCACTGCTTCAGTCACACAGGTTTCCCTCTCGCTCCTGGAGCTGGTGGAGGGCACACCTGTGTGGGATCTCTGCTGGGATCACACAGCTGGATCCTCACACTACGGACATAACCACTGAGACAGACCTATTTTATAGCCTCCTCCCGATGAGAGAGGAACCCAAGCAAAAGTCTGAAGTCCCTAAAGCTCCATCTCTGCCAGAATCCTCCCTTGAGTTTAAACATTGCTGTAGTTCGGCTCAAAATGCACAGCACTGTTGTGACACAAACCCTGTCCGTAATGAGCAGGAGCAGCTTCAGCTCTGCCACGGCCAAGACTCATCCTGCAGCAGCACACACAACCCTCCCATGGAGGGAGCAGTCCCCCAGCTGTCCTCCTCCCCACCCACTGGAGAGGCTGGGAAAGCAGGAAATCCTTCCTGATCTTCTGTGAACAAGCCCTCTGTCACAAACCCATATTCCAAGGACCAGGGGGAACACTAATTAAAGGAGCAAATATGCCCTGGTTTTGAATATACAGGCGGCTCCTCGACACAGCCTGGATTTCAAACCAGCTGGCTCTTTGTGGGGCAAACAGCTGCTGGATTTGTCAGGCTTCAGTGCCTGTTCAGCCCAGCACCGGGCTGCGAATACACTGAAAGAGATTTCCACCAACACATGGGAGACTCTACCTTCTCCTCCCTCAAGCAGGCACATAAGCCATCCCTTTAAATGGGGTCAGTGTTAATTAACCCACTTTAAGCCCCTTTATGCAGAAAAGAGAATACTTTTCTCTTTCTGTGAACACACAGTTTCACCTGCCAGCTACCACTACACTGCACAAAACAGCTCCCTTCTTTCACCAGCAGGGAGAGGGATTTTGTGCACTCTTCACGTTCAGGAAGATCCCCAGCAAACAGAGGTGGAAATATCAGCTTATTTCATGGGAAAGCACAAGTAGAGCTGTGGAATGAAAGGTTTATTCAGAGCACTCTGTCAGGAAGGTTTGGCTTGGCACTTTTCACAGAGGGACTTCTGGTTTTGGTGTATACACACTGACTGGAAAACAAGCAGGTAGAACATATAGCGTGCACCCTCATTAAGGACTCTCCTTTCTTTACTGCTATTCACACACACACACATTTCTATTGTCTTCAATCAAATGCCAACTCATTTTCTTTCCCCATCAAAACACCTACAAAGCCCAGAGGACCTGCTGGAAAAAATATTTCCATTATAGCATCTTTTAAATATCAAAAGTATCTCAAAGTAAAGACTGAGCATAAGACTTACTAATTGGTTGTCAACAACTCAAACGTGGATTCACATGTTTCATGCCAGACTTACCTGTAAAAAAAAAAAATACAAAGAAACAAAATATATTGATTCCCAAAATTTTATGTTGGGCAATTTTCTCCCCTTTTACTTCTGATTTAAAATTTTAGGTTATTTTAAAGCTACAGAATCCTGTTTATTTGCTGGCCTTGAGCCTGGGCTTTCAAAAAAGCTGACCTTCACTGCAAAAAGACCAAAGTGTAATTACAGGACAAGCGTTATCCTTAGATTGAAGTCCAGCAGAGGTGCAGCACTGCCACCCCAGCCTTGAGTGCTCAGTGGGGTAAACTCCACTGGGAAGAGTACAAGGTTCAATCAGTGACCTTGGGGTAAAAGCTGGAATAGCATTAACTCCCAGCACTTGAAAATCAAGAGTCAGGATTAAAAGTAAATACACACAAACAGCAGTCTTGGGGTTGGGGACAGAGGAAGGTTTCTCCTCTTTGGATCAAATTTCCACTTTCTCTTTCATGGATGAGGAACACAGGAAATTACTTCCTTAAGGGATGCTGAGACTTTCCCCTGAATCCAAGAGCTGGGGCCTTAAGGAAGACCTCAAAACAGTAACATCTGTAATAAAATAACACTGCAAGATGCAAAATTAAAACTTTGCACCAGTATCCACAACCCCTCTTTTTGAAACGAAGACAAAATTCCAGATTTCCTCAGTTTTACTTCAGAATATTCCCCTGAGAAAGATCCTTTCTGGCTTCCATTTGCTATGGTGTGCTTTCCCCTGCTTCCCCCTCCCTTTAACCTAATTTGTTCCTAAGATGTAAATCTCAGCGATGCCGATTTCATAACCAGCTCATAATATTTTTACATTAATATTTCACATTATAAAAGACCAAAAAGACTGCATGAAGAAGACCCTACCGTGATTTCTTGTTTCTGCCTCAGAGAAGATAATGTTGATTAACACAGGGCACATTTACCCCACTATAGGGCAGGTATGGTAGAGCTGTGTGTGTGCTGTGTATCCACATCCCTGCTCTCCACCCCAGCTGGGGATGTCTGACTACTGGACCCCAGGCATGATTTTAATGGGTGATTTTTATAGGTGTGACAGCTGGAGTAAAGCACTTAGCATTTGTGAAAATCAGGTCTCTTGGCTTCACAGCCAACCTGGGCATTCAAAAATCATTACTCAGATCCTAAAAAATAATGAGATTGGCTTAGAAATAAAGATGGGTTTTAGATATTACAGGTTTTATTTGCCTTATGGTGTTTATGCCTCTTGCAGCTTCAAGCTCCAACCAGGAGAACTAGAAACTGTCTTTTAAATGAAAACAGAGAATCTTCCCATAAATCACCTGACTTCTGGAGCTATGATTTTAGGAAAAAATATACAACCTCATCAGATTGATGATTCACAGTGACTAGCAGCACACACCCCTATTAGAAGTATGTTTTCTTCTAGAGGTTTCTTCCAGGCAAAAACGGTACTGGAATTATCATCTCCCTTTGTGGATGCTGTTACCCAATCCCTCCCAGTTATCACAAAGGGGACACCTACATTCAATAATCAAACACATTTGCACTGGCACTTACAGATCCATACAAAGTGTATTTCAGGGGAAACCTCTTACACTGTTAGAATTGTCACACTCACTTCATGCAGCCCGAGCCACAGCACGAGAGCCTGTGCCCTTTGGCTGTATGAGAGAGACATCAAGGCTCTCCTGAACCCATCAGTGTCTCCCCAGGTTTGGGATGCAGCGATCATCAAGCAGCCTGAAGTCTGGCTCTCTGGGAGGCCTTGATGCAAAAACTGCCAAAGCTCTGGGGAAGGTTTAAGGTAAGATGTAGCCTTGTACCTTACTCACTTTGAGGGTGGGAGATAAGGGAGCAGTACATTAATTGTACATCAGCACGTCTAAGGCAACCTCCTCCTCCAGCGCTCCCGTACAGGCATGACAAACCAGCCCTAAGGTGATAAAAGCCTTCCAGACATCAGAGAGGCTGATCAGTGGCACACTAGGGATGCACTTGCAAGTTCCCTCTTGAATTAAAAAATGCAAATGATTCTACAGACAGAGGGGGTTTTTAACCTACATTTATATATTTCAGCCCTGCCACACTCTTTGAGTTCTGTCGCTGAGTTCTCTTCTGGGAGAAGGGGGATGGCAAGGTGATACAACTATTAGAGTAAACAATCAAATACAAGCTTTGCATGAGACAAGACTCCATCCACCCTCTCAGGATCTCGAGCTGGCAGGAAGGTCACACCTCCATCTCCTTCCATTTCAGGGGACAGGCCATGTCCTTGCACTCCTTTGGTGGCTGCACATCAGTGTTTGTAAGATGGCACTGCAAAACCATAAGATTTGGTGCTGTAGATCACCCTGGAGTGCAACATGGCTGAGACACTCAACAGGTTACTAGGATGAAAGATTTTAAGATGGCTTTTAAGAGCCATCATGGCTGTTTCCAAGTTATTTTTCCAAGGTGTAAAGTCTACCCCCTTTTCCAAGAAGTTTTCTTAGAAGTAGAGCAGCAATGTACCATTGCCATGATGATGCAGAGGCCCCCAGGGCAGGGATCAGGACCTGGTAGCTCTTTATTGATGCTTCACTTCCAACACCATAACCAGAATCAGTTTTGGCTGGTGACAGAGCAGCTAAGGACTAATCATGAAGTTAATTGAAGTTAATTTTCCTACCACTTTCACCTGTGTTGGATAACTGAAGGACATTCAGCTATTGGTGCAATCAGAGATGGAGTTATACAAAGGTGGAGAGGATGGGACATACGGCCACTGCAAAAGAAAAATGAATGCAGGAGCAAAGATCATCACAATCCATCCTGCTTAAAATAATCTGAGAGGTCTATCTTTACATAACACAGTTTGGGAAGAGATATGCACACTCACTGCCTCCCTTCTCTCCCTGCAAACTCCCCGTGCTGCTCTAATAAGAGTCCCTGGTAAAACAAACTAAAAACACACAGCTTTTCAAAGAAGGCATCAATGCCCTAAAATAAATAATCCTTTAAACCCTTGTGCATTGCAGCACTTGCTGGGCCTTAGGCAGGGAGAAAACAAGACAAACTGCAGCTGTGAAATATGAAGTAAGACAGGAATGAGAAAACATTCCTTTCTCCTGAGGAAACATATGCAGAGCTGCAAGCATTTTGATCTACCAATTTAAATTAGGCCTTGCAAATCAGCTGCCTCATACACACACAGAGCTGGGAAACAGCTCCTGCTGAGCACATGTAGTACAGACCTGCAAGCAGAAGGTGTCCCAGCAGCACCAGGAGATGAACAGAACCAGCAGGAGGAAAACAGCAGTCCTGCTCTTCCCAGCTCCTTTGCTGTTACTGCTTTATTCAGTTTTCTTCCTTGCCTGTGTTCTGCCAGAACTTTTTCTGCTTAGAAAAGGAACCATAACGGTGCACAAATGCAAGGACATATAGATGTTCTTTAAGGTTTAAATATGTTTCAGTCTGCAGGTATAAGGTGAGTGCTCATGGGAATAATGAGGAAGGAGAAGCTGGTGACTGGGGAGAACACACTGTAGCTCTTGTTTTCCAGCCAAAAGTCATCCCAGCATGGCCAGGTACACTCAGCTCAGGTGCTCTATTAGAAGCACTTCAGCTCAGCCTTTCCCTGGCTTTGCAAGGTGGGAGGAAGGTGCTCCCACTTCCAGAGCCCATCCACTGTGTCTAACTCCATGTTACGTCTGAAAAAGGGTGAATGAACAAGTTCCAATTTCCTAGTGCTGGTTCCTGGTTAACCAGGAAGCTTTGCTTCCCAGCTGGGACATCACACCAAGCAGTAGCAGCAAGTTTGGAGAGATAGAGAGAAGGTTGGTTTTCCAAAATCTTTGAGTAACAGGGATATCTCAGCATCTTAAAATACCTACCTAGGAACCAAGTGCCTTGGGCAGTTTAGATCAAGTCAGAGATACAAAAATAATCGTGACAAAAGCTGAGCCAGTGTCAGCATCCAGTGTCTCCAAGAGCCATCCTTGTCCTCTGGCCTCCCCAGCTGTCCTTCTCATAACAAGGGGAACAGGAGACAACCAACAGAACAAATGGAATATGCTGTGGCAGTAAGTTCAGTTAACTCAGCTTGAAGGAAACAATATTAGGCATTCCAAAAGCAAATAATTACACTCTCCCTAACTAAAGCTGTCACTCTAGAGAGTCTTGCACAGAAAAACCAAGACTTGCCCACTGCAGTCCTGCCACCTCTGAATATATCTGTCTTCACAATTTATTTTTAACCTCTCTGGACACAAACTTTCCTTTGCTGTTGTTTGTAGAAATGTACAAATGGGGCCTTCTTGAAGATGGGAGACTTCCAGGCTGTGATAAAGGCTTGGAAAGCTGTCTAGCACTGCTGCAGTCTCTCCAAGAGTTTTTGTGTCCTTTGCAGAAATGTTATTTCACAGCTCTTCAGAGGACCTCAATAGATTTTGACAGATATCCCTACACCTTATGTAAGCACCAGCATGCTAACCAAACTATTTTTCCTAACCAGTCACCAATGAAAAACATAAGGAACACAGCACTGACATGGGCAGACACCAACTCTAAATTTCTAACAATGGTCACTTCTGGCCATTTCTGATTTCACTCACTCATCAGAACCTCGTTGTTACTGTCAACTGTCTTCCAGTGGAGTGGCACATGTTATTTCTAGGGAAGAAACTAAAAACTTATTTCAAAAGGCTTCAATCAACCCTGTCAGTATATTTTGCAGGAAAAGAATCAATTAGGAACACCAGAAATTAACTGAAATGGTTTACTGTTTCACACCATTAATTATCAGAGTGTACAGTGTATCCTCCAGATATAAATATTTCCCCCTATATGCCAGTCTCAGGGACTTCCTTCTAGTTTTTACAGCAAAAACTTCTGGGTTTTAGATTTTCTGAAATACAGATTCACCCAGAAACTTTAAGGAGTGCAAATACATGCTGCTAAAATATTACTCTCTTTTCTAAAATATGTATGTATTATTAGATTCACCTCTGCTGAATTTCTCTTGAGTTTGGTACAACTTACATGAATTCTGGCACTAAAGAGAAGCCTTCTCCTCATTGTCTTCATTTAAGGGAAAGAGGTCCAGCCTTGTATTTCCAGTGCCTCCAGACTAAGCAAAGGATAGTACTGAAGAACACTTTGTTGGCTCTGTTGTACTGTCAAGCTCTTGAGACAGGGATGGGAAAGAACCAGCATTGTGCAACAATCCCCTTCCACAGTGTAATTAACTCTCATTTTCCCTGCAGTGCAGTGCTTGTCTCCTTCACCCATAACTAAAAGAAATAACAGAAAGCTCTGGAGGCAAGGGAGGGGACAAAAGCAGCTGCTCAAAGTTGTTCTCCCTGTTGGCTGTACTGCTTACTTAGGTAACTGGCTATTTCTTTTCATCAGAGGTCACCATAAATAAATTCTGCACACACATCAAGTTGGAACAGAGCAATCAGGAGAGTCAGCACCCAGAACCCAAAATTACACTCTCACTGTATCACCCAACAGCCTTGGGCAACCTGTTCCTTTCTCATTCCACCATAAAGTGCTCCTTCACCAGGGCACCACAATAAGCTTGACATCAGCTGAGACCACATTGCTTTACCATGGCCTCACCATCTCCCCACACCTCAAACACCCTCAGTTCCTCTTTGTATCCCCACTGTGAGCAGTTTGGGGCTGAATCTGGCACAGTCCTAACACTCCCAGTGCCAATCCAGGCCAGGGGACACCAGGCACAGTATCAGCCATCCCTCATGTCCTCACCCGTAAAATGGAAGCCAAGATGCTGTTTTCTCCAGAAGGCTGCAGGCTGGGTGCCAGATCAGGAACAGCCACTCACCCCTGGCAGGGATGGAGCAGAAGACCTGCCAGTTGTAAGCTTTGTGTGCTCTGCCTCTTTGCAGACCACCAACCCAGGCAGCAGGGCAGAAGGACCTGGTTTGCTGACTACCAGTTGAACTATCCTGACTTGTACCTGATGGGCACTTGACAATGAGCAATCTAAGTACTCACATGCTGAACAGAAGCAGGAATTGCTTTCTAATCAGAGCCCTGGACACCAAAAGAACCATATAGCTAATAAGCACAAACAGGATCATCATTAGAGGAGGCTTTATTAGGTACTTACAACTGAGTTTGTAGTCATTTGTCCTGACAATAAGCTTGGACAAAACTGATGCGTGGTGTCCTTTAAACCTCAGCTGGTTTAATTAGACTAGTTGAGGATATTTGATATCCCATCCCTTTAGCCCCTCTAAAAATAATCCCATTGTATGTCCTATTTATTAATTTTGATTTATATCAAGACAGTCTTCTGTTTCTCTAGGGGGTATTTACAAAAGTTAAAATGCAGAGCCAGCCAATAAATCCATCCAGTAGATAATGAAATGACCTTCCAAGGAAGTAAAACCCCATCACCCTGAAAAGCCAGAGAAGTCTTTGTTGGATTTGCTGAAGGTAACTATAGCTTGAAAGATGGCATCTCTGCCTAAGAGGTTGGAAAAAGTGGTGGCTATCATGTTGGAGTGTATTATTAAAAGTGACAGTTATCTCTGCATGCTTACAATTGGAACTTCTGATTTCCTAGACTATAACAAATGCAGCACTGCTGTTCTGGATGGCCTAGCATTAATAAAGCAAACCAATTTTGAATGCCCAAGGCCGGGACCTCAGGGACAGCAGATGGTGCCCAGGATACCCATTCTCACATTAGCATAAGAATAGCATGGAGTGGGTCACAGATTGCCTTTGAGCAAGCTTTCAGTTGTCCACACAGCCTCTGCCTCCTACCAAATGAGACAACAGCATTGTTTGGGCTTTTTAATTTAGGTAATCGGTGCTTCATTACACCAAATGTATTTCACAAGCAAGTCAAGTAACAAAGAAATACATCTCCTTTGTAACAACCTGCGCTCGATGAGCACCTTATTCAAACTTTGCACACACAACAGAAGGAAATGAACAGCCTTTGTTCATATGCATTAAAACACTTTAGACAAATGACACAAGAGTTCTTAAAATTAGAGCTTTTTTTTTTTTTTTTAAATTGCTTCTAATTTTGTGTGCAATCAATTGCAGCTGTAATTACTTGTAAGCACAAGTGGTATATTCACTGATATCCAACTTGACTCTCTCATTGAGAACCAGAAGAAATTCCAAATAGAAAACTGGAAACTGTGACTCAAATTCTTTAAAAAGAGCATGAAATCCACATGCTCACCTGGGTTCAAAATTAAGACTGTCCTATCTCAAAAAAGGCAAAACTTCACCCCATTCCTAATTTAAGCCTCATAGTTAAGTAAAAAGCAGCAGATCAAGACTCAGGATATCATATTCAAACTTTCACAAGATATTTTGCCCTTTCTGGGACACACAGGTAAGTTCCACTTTAAAAAAGGTCTCTCACAGAATGTGAGACATCAATAATGAACAAAGCCTTTGTGCTTAAATGTCTGTCTTCTTGGCTGAGTTAATTCAGATTTCTGAATTAATTAATAATTAATTTCTGATTCCTGCAAAAATGCTCTGCAGTTCTTTTATAGTTCACACTTTGTGCCTCTTGGACAGGCATGCTAAGCTGAGCTTCTTCCTGGTTGTTAACCCTCAAGAGAATGTTTCAACTCCACCTCATCACATGAATCAGGCAAATCAAGTCTGGAAAAACCTATAAGAAGCAGCCAGTTTATGGAAAAACAGGAAGCACATTAACTGAGAGATGACCTACTACCTCACAAGCTCTCTGCAAGAAACACACAGAAAGGCAGAGCTCATTTCATTTTTTTTTCTTCATCCGAGAAACATGACGAAAAAAAAACGGGTGTTATTTCCACTCCCAAACCCGAGGGACTACAGAGGAGCTAAAACAATCCACAGAGGTGTCATGTGCCCACATCCCTCATCCTCATCACTGCACTTACTCTAGGAAATAGCAATCATGGCTTCACCTCTTTGGATCCCTCTTGATATCCCCATGACGGGAACTTCTGAAGCAAAGACTGGTATTAAAAATCTGCAGGGTGTCCAATAGATGGTCAACCTCACTCCAAGTCAAAAGCACAAAGCTTTAGGGATGGCAGTGCCCTGGATTCACTAGAATGGATCCTGGCAGGCCCTCAGCTTCCCAAGCTGTTCTCCAAAACAAGCCTGACAAAGAGCTAGCAAAGGCAAGTCACTCCACACCACAGGCACACCCCAGATTCCAGACATGGGTGATGGTAAGGCAGCTGAGAATTACAGATTTACACACAACACAAACTGGCACAAGGAACAGACGAAAATCTTTTGTTGATGTTGCTGTTCTTGTTTCTCATATAACACAGTTTTCATTCCCTAAAGCCAATGTACTAATTGCCAACTGAAAATAAGTCATTTCATCATCTTACTTGAATAAATACCAATAGTTCTGGAGCTTGACTGGAAAATTCAAGAAGCCATATCTGGGCAGTGAAAGCAAATGACTATTTCTGTATCTTGCTCAGCACATTTCCTTCTATATGAACTGCATGAGAATTATGAATTCTCCAGACACACAATGGAATTAGGGAAAGCTTTTGAATAAACTGGAAGATGTTTTGTGTCACAAGGTCACTGGTCTCCACTGAATTATGAGGGTCCCTTCCTGGCTAAGGAGTTCAGAAGGTGGCTGAGGATTTTGTAGTTGACAGATGAAATATGTAAAAACAACAAGGAGAGGGACTGAAAGTTGGTTCCCTAGGTAGTTATAAGCAGAGCTGCTTAGGGCTTATTTTTCAGAACTGTTGAGTTTCAAGAATTTCAATTTTCATTGGACTTCTTTCTAATCAGATACTTGTGGGGATGGAAGTTCTAAAAATCATACCAAATGAGAATTTACAACCTTGCCAGTGGAACATGGCCCACTGGAAAGACCCTCTGCTCAATACTCAGCATTGTTTAACAGAAGAAAAGGTAAATCTAGCAGCATTTCTTGACACTACCGTGGGGGAAAGAACCTTCCACTGTTGCAGATGTCTCCTTCTAAGTGGTTCCAGAAGGGGAGCAGATGCAGAGAGGTGGTAACACTTCCTGGAGGGGAAATGTCATCTCCTCCTGTCAGTGCTAAGGCTTCTCACACTCATCACACAGAGAATGAGTGATGGAAAGAAGACAAACATTACAGTAAAACACCATGTAAAGATATTATGCTGCTTTTCTGGTGGATATTTACAGCCAGAGAGTTGGGATGTGCCTGTAAAAGTATTATTTTAAAGTTATCTCTAATATCTAATTTATTCTTCTCAGATTCTGTTAAGCAGCCAAGTTGGGGTGTTCTACAGTAAAAACCCACACTGTAGCTATAGCACTGCAGGCAAGTGCTGAATGTTCTGTAAAAACATAAACAGTTTCTTGCCTGCAAATCTGCTCTCCATCATATTTCTAATCTTTCACTCCTCAGTTCCCAAGACACCAGAATTTCCTCAGTTCTGTGGTTACCTAGAGTTTTCTCATGGAAACAAGCACCAAACACATCATAAAGAAAACAAACAATAGGCAAAAATCCCCTAAAACAACCCTTCAGCTTATTATTCCCTTATTCTTCCTGTGCAGGCTCAGAGCCAAAGATACTCCAGCCACTGCTGTGGAGATCAGTGGTAAAAGTCATTAGCTGCTAGCAGAGGAAAAATCTTAAAATAAACAGTTCTTCGAGGTATAATTTTTCCCCTGATAAAAATTAAAGAGAGGCAAAGCCAAGAGACCTCTTTATCTATCCCCTTCATTAATTAATAATATAAGCACTAACCTGAAAATACAAAGGGACAGTTTCTTTAACCCTGTGGGAAAACCCCAGAAATCAGGCAAAAGGCTTCTGTCCCATTTGTCCCGTGGCTGCCACGATCTGTGGGTGGTGTGGCAGAAACGAAATCCCACACTGTGATGGAACCTCGTGTCATCTGCCATGGGCATGAGCTCCCCCAGAGCACTCTGGGGTGAACTTCTCTGAAGTGCCTTTCTGAACATGAAAGAGGAGGATATTCCATTTCAGTCCTTGCAACTGTTAAGGATTTGCAGTGAAATGGTAGTCAAAGACCTGTCAGCCCAAAAAGTGCTGCACTTACGGAGCTTTTGTATGATTTGCCTCTGGCTGTCTTTGCAAAGGGTGAGGATAATACATAGTGTATTACAGAGATGTAAAAGAGATAAATAAAACTAATTTTCTATCTGGAAGAGGCAAAGTGCAAGGAGGTTAAGGAACAATCCAGCCTCTTACAGGCAGGCAATGGGAGAATCAGGGACAGAATCCAAATAAGCTGATATAGTCCTGTGACCTCAGCACTGAACGGGTATCTTCCTGTATTTATGATCCTCTTTCTCAGATACGTTTGTCCTACCAACATGTACTCCAAAGAGTGACATGCTGGTCTGGGATCCCTGCTGCAGGAGCTTGTGCAGGTGAGGAGAGAAGGTTCCTTCAGTAACAGTCTTTCCAGAGCTTCTTCTAGAGGTCAGAGATTTTACTGCCTTGTTTGGTTTTGGGCTCTTCCTGACTTTTCATTTAATCTGGAGGATTTGATTCACTGTTTCTCGGCAATAAACTGTTTTCCTTAAAAGGGCTAAACAAACTTTGATGAGGCCCTTGAGCAGGGGAAAAACTGATGAGATACATTAAAGGTTAGGTGTGGAGCAAAACTGAAGATCAGGGCAAACACTCCTACTGAGTTCAATGGAATTAGACTGGGATTTCTATGCATATCTTTTCCTGCTGCTCTAAATCATATTTTTATGTATTTGTGTAACAATCTCAGAATGCTGAAAGAGGGAGCTGGTAACCTCTCCCATACTTCACTTAGCTTCTCCATGGATAATATCAGGAAAGAAACAGGATTCTCTGGCTGCCTGCAGTGAACCCTCACATTGGTGTTTCATGGGGCTACAGAACTACCACTGCCACTATGAAGTGGGCAGAAATGTTTTCTGCCTACAACACAGATAACTAAAACCTAGAACTCATCAACCAGGCAGTCATCCAGACAATGAACTTAACAAGACTCAAAAAGGGGATTAGAAATGCAGACAAATATGGTCCACCAAAGAATTCTGGTAAGGTAGCACCCAGAACATGTCCATGTTAACCCTTCCTGTATCACTGCTACAATCATAGACTCACAGAATGGTTTGGGTTGGAAGGGACCTTAAAGATCATCCAGTTCCATCCCCTGCCATGGGCAGAAACACCTTCCACTAGAGCAGGTTGCATTATCCTGCTTGAGCCTGTTGGAAAAGATATCATTAATCAACTCCATACAACCTAACAACAACAGTAGAGAAAGGAGCAGTGGTCCAGCAGATGGGCAGGATGGCAAAAGTTAAATCTGAACTTCTCAATTTCAGCACTCACAAATGGTGTATTTAGGAGAGGACATTATCCATTATTTCACCTACAAAGGTGGTTTTATCTCTCACACAGTTTCATTTCCAATCTGCTTTGGCTGACACATGTTCATATCCCAGAACCACAGAATATCCTGAGTTGAAAGGAACCCACAAGGATCATCGAGTCCAACTCCTGGCCCTACCCAGGACACCCCACTAATTCTGAGAATGTTGTCCAAATGGTTCTTGAACTCTGTCAGGCTTAGTGCTGTGACCACTTCCCTGGGGAGCCTGCTCCAGTGCTCAAACAGCCTCTGGATGAAGAACCTTTCCCTAATATCCAACCTAAACCTCCCCTGGCACAGCTTCATGCTGTTCCAAAGCTCTTGTTCAGGCGATCCATATCTTTCTCTTTCCCTTTCCCACAGAAATTTATCCCATCTGCAGTGTTTGATGCTCAAGGTCTCAAGCTGCCTTGCAGAAAATGCTGCCAGCTGATGGCATCCAAGGTCTGAAGTTTGGGAAACTGCTGACACACTGGTTGGTGACTTTGCTTGGGGCACAGTCAAACAGTGCAGTGTCAGGGAAGGAAATGTCTTCAGCCATACAAATATGACAGGCTGGATCCACTCCAAAATCAGACTAATCCCTTAGGGGAAAAACATGCCAACAAATGGGGTTCATGACGTGAAACTGCAAAAGGCTTACGGAAAACCCCACAGGTGGAAGAAGACACATCAATTCAGCCCTTCCTCCAGTCCTGTAACCCGGCCCACAGTCTGTCACATAATGCTGGATTCGAAGGCAGGATTTAGGAGACAGGTTCACTGCCAGGCTACAGCTGTGCCAATCTTACCTTCACATCAGAGCAAGCCACATGAGGATCTCAGTGCACTACATACGATCTCACACTGCCACTGCCTCCAAAACCCTGCCTGAACAAGGTCTAGTCAGAGAAAAAAAGTCAGAGAAAAAACTGTTAGGCTGCCTGCAATGTGCAGCAGCTATAAGAAGGATGTTTTCACATCTATTCTCACCTTCTCTCTAATCTATCTGTCTATCTATCCATGTCTACCAAGATGGAACCAGACGCTTCCAAGAGATGTCCAGTGAAAGGTAAACAGACACAAACTGAAACACTGGGAATTTTGATTAGATTTTTTTTTTTCATAAGGATGGTCTAACACTAAAATTGCATCAGAGAGGTAGTAGAATTTCCATTTTTGGAGATATTTTTAATTTAACTGAACCAAGCCCTGCTGAAAATTGGTCCTGCTTTGAGCAATAGGTTGGACTAGGTCACCTCCACAGGTCACATCCATCCTAAATTATTCTCTGATTTTTCTTGGGTATATTTGGAACCATACCTTAAGGCTTTAATAAATATTAATACCTTCCTATAATACTTAAGCTGACCCTCTGCACTGATGAAGAATGGAGACGGGCTGCTGGTGCTCAGCTAAGAAGAGTAATAGCACTACCCACAAAATACCCCCAACAGTCAGCATCCACTCTGGAGAGCTCCACACTCAGAAACCTTCTCCAGTGCACTCAGTGAACACTTCACCCACCAGGAAGTGTGTCCAGGGACACGCTGTCCATACCCTGCTGTGCTCATCAGACCAGGACCCTGTGACTACAGACAACTGGCTCCATAGTGAAACCTTCCAGAATGCATCTTATTCTATCTGAAGGGCTAAGGCTTCAAATAGGCAATTTTAAGGCACTCACTTAATTTTAGAGAGCACTGGGAGTGTTTACATATACTGGAATAGTTATGATCTGATGATTTAAAGTGAAATCTATTGATGCCCAAAGGTATTTTTGGGCCCATACTTTCTCCACTGTCTGTCTGTTTTCATGTAGTTGTTTGCCAACTACTGACAATCTGTTTAGAAATATCAGGGAACATGAAATCTGGAGGTGTATCAGTGTGTGAGCGTCCACTCCAAAACCTCTGTGAAAATAACCTTCAGGGATGGCAATCAGCCAGAGATGCAGTTTGCAGCCAGCTAAGACACGAATAAATATTCATGGCAGCTAAGGATTTTGTATTTAATACCATTCTGCTAATGCAGATAAATATTCAGATTTCCTTGGTTCCTGGAGAGAAAACCCAGTTTAAAAGAGAAATCCACACAACAGCATTCACATAACATTGCCACTGCTGGGAGGGGTTTAGGGGGAGGTGTTATCCTCATTTTTAAAGACCAAGATGAAATCTCTGCAATTCAAACATCTACATCAGAAAACAGACACAGAAAGACTCATGGTTCCCCCTGGATCACTGGATCAGTGCTGCCTCGTGGCAGAGGGGTGGCTCCACCTGTACCATACTGTTCAGCACTGTGCTCTACCTCTACCTTTCAGGACTGTATTTCAGTAGCAGGTAAAGCACCTCTCACTTACCTTGACATCTTTACAATGAACAATGTAATTCAAAGTTAAGATTTTACTACTTTTACTCCTACCCACTGCTCAGCCTTCTCTGTGTTAAGGCAAATGTTTACGTGGTATAAATCCCAAGCTCACCACTGAGTGTAACCCCCTCTGAAGTGATGATTACCTTCACAAGACTCAGTTTACACAAAAGATACATAGTTGAGTTCGACTTAGCCATGCTATTGCAGCTGTTAGCTGTGTTACAGCAGCAGAGCTACACAACCACCTCACTGGGTAAAAGCAGGGCTTTCATCTCCAGCCAATCAAGGAGTTGTGTCCTGTCCCCACCACAAATTTAGTCCCATCCCAGGCAGAAAGGCAGAAGTTATTCAAAGGGAAGCAAAATCAAAGAAAATTATTTCCCTTCCTCTGGAGATTCACAAGCAAAGGGATAACTGTGTTCCATAGCCCATTATTAAAACTCTTTGCAATTAACCCACGACCTCTCACACCCCAGCTGGATGCTACAAGAAGCTGTGACTGCAGGACCACTGATAAGTCACTTCACTCCCACACATAAGTCAGGAACCTAATTCACATGCTTGAGAACATGAACTTTTAAATTGTTTTCAACACACCTTCAGACTTCATGGAAGAAAATGAGCAAGATGACAGATGGATCAGTTCTTTTTTCTTTTTTTCACAAAACAGTTCTCAGTCTGCATTATCTCACTGCTTTTTCATCCTTCTGTGCCATACCTTCATTTCTGGAAGTCTATGTAGACTCAACACTTGCACTTTCTCTTCCCTTGTCATCGTAGTTTCTGTAAAACGTTCAGAAAGGAGGGCAAGTAGCTCCTAAACAACTCTGTCACACTTGTGACTGCACAAAAAGGGGCAAGAGGAAAGGAAATGGAAAGGGAAGTGCAACCACAAGGCAGTGAGAGGCCAAGGTCCTTTCCCCAGCCTTTCACTGGCCCTGAGTAAATCACATCCCTTATGTTGCTATACATTTAAGTAATATTAAATCCTTCAGGCTTCTGGCAGAACTTCTGAGATACAAGGCTCAGCTACCAGTATACAGGTTTGAGGCATCAAAGCACTCCGGAATTCAAGGTGTTCAGCTCTCTTAGACATCAAACACAAATTTAAAAAGGCAAATTAAGATAAAGAGAATCAGCACATTTATGATCCCTAGTTAAGAAGTACCTTCAACCTAAGAGCTATTGGAATAGCCCTGTCCATTCAGCTCGTCAGCTTCTCTACCTTTTGAAATGCATACCAGAGATCGCAGCAGTCAACATGTATTCTGTCAACATGTATTCTCTCAGTTAAGATATACTTATCCTCAGCTGAGGAAGCCATACAGACCACAAGTTTCACCTTTGTGAAGAAAACTATTTACACCTGGGGGTGCAATAGTTTATTAGAGCAGTTACTTCTTTAAAAGAGTGGAAAAGATGTTAAGTGTTCCAGCGGCCAGTAAGTCACCCTTGCCAGGACCTCTCTCAGTGTTAGTGACTTTGCTGTAACAAACTCTTTACAGGGTGTCAGTGCTCACTATCTCTGTTGGACACACTGTGCCCAGAGTCTGCCTAAAGAGAAAACCTGAAGGCTGCACTGAAGTGACAGTAACTGGGCAGAGGGGAGCTCTGCACCTGACCCAAGGGTAGGGCAGCTAATTTAACCTTCTGTCTTGTTTCAGTGGAAGTCCACAGTGCTCATCTCCATTTCTAGTATTCTAAAATTCACCATTACCAATCTCTTAAACTGCTCAGCCAGTTGATGGTGATCCCTTAAATTAGGGCATCAGATCCAAACTGGGAAGGCTAGACAGGCAGATGGATTATGTCTCCAGCAATAGGAGTCTGAGGATGCGACTGGCTCCAAAGACACCCCGTTCCAATTAATGTCTTCCTGTGAGTCTGGAAGTGTCTCATGCAAAGACACTCAAGACCATCCCGTTGAACCTCAACATTAA
This sequence comes from Myiozetetes cayanensis, assembly GCF_022539395.1. NCBI lineage: Eukaryota > Metazoa > Chordata > Aves > Passeriformes > Tyrannidae > Myiozetetes > Myiozetetes cayanensis. The sequence goes on along the minus strand of NW_026087159.1, from coordinate 10,735,189 downwards.
AAATAACAAAGGTAAAGTTGGGAAAATGTTTAATATGTGAAAAGCAACTGATCTTAAGATACTGGAATGGGAAGTCACTAAAGGTACACCTGGCATGGGACTGATCTCATCTTGGTGCAAAGGACAAGCAGCTTGGCTTGCCAGTGGCTCACAGGAGGAGCCTGCAGACCCCTTGGCCTCCCCTCCCCTCCCGCACCCGCCAAGCTCCCGGTGCCCTCCCTGCAGCCACAGCCCCGCAGCGCAGCCCCGGGTCCCGCAGCGTCCAGGCCCAGCCAGGCACATCCCATCCCATAGAGCCCACTCTCCCAGGAGCCTCACACTAACCAGACCCCCCGCACAGAGGGGAGGGTTCGAGGTGGTTTGAAGGCACAAATTCGGGACCTACCGAAGAGAGCCGGGTACTGACCGACAGCTCGGGGCTCCCCCCGGTGTCCCCCCCAGCCGCAGCCGCAGCCGCGCACGGACCCCCGGCCGGGCTTTGTTGCCGTGACCGCGGATGCGGGGCCCGCCGATCCCCTCTGGCCGGGGCAGGGCCGTGCCGGGCACGCCAGGTACAAACGCAAAGCACAGACCTTCTCCCTGGCCTCTCCGCGGGGAGGCTGCGCCCGTCCTGCCGGCCGCGGCCGCGGCGCCGGCGGGGAGCTGGGTCCGGCCGCGCCGCCTCAGCGGCCGCACCTCGATGCGCCGCCCGCAGCCTCGCCGCGCCGCTCTCCACACCCGCCTTCCAGGGGGACAAAAACAGGGCTGGCGGGGGGGTGGGGGTGGGGAAACCTTCCTATTATTATTATTCTAATATATTCTGGGGGCTTGTGGTTCCTGCAGCCAGGCGGAAGTGAACCCGCTTTCGCCCCCCTCCTCCTTCCGCGATGCTCCGGGGCTGGATGCGGGAGGTCCCGCAGCCCGGGGTGCGCTCCCGGGCCCCGCTGCCCGCAGCGGCGTCCCGGTCCTCTGGTCCCCGGGCGGGCTGGGGAGGCGGTGCCGTTCCCGAGAGGCAGAGGTTGCTCTGAAATCAAAAAGGGGGGATCATTCTCTCCACCGCAGTGAGGGCGGGCTGGCGGAGCTCGGTGCCCGCAGGGAGCGGCTCGGCGGCCCCGCTGGAGCCCCGGGCGGGCAGCGCTGGCAGCGATGCCCTCGGTGACGGGCGGGCACAGCTCGAGAGGAAAGGCTGTAAAACGCGGCGAAATGCAAAGGTGTCTGCTGGCTCCGTAGTGACATCCCGTGGTGCGGGGCCACTACTGCCGATGGCCGGCTGAGCCCGGCCCCCCGAGCTCCGCCGGAGCAGCCGCGCACCCAGCCCGGAGCAGCGCCGGGCGGATCCTTCAGGGACCCGATTCACCATCAGTGGCTTGGTTTTAAACCAGCCTTCTGCCCTGTGGTGCTGCAGAGCTGCGCTGCTCTCTGGCACTGTGGGGATTTGTGCCCTACAAACGTTCCAGAGAACGGCAGAGCAGCGAGGGCTCAAGAGCTGAACAGTGCCGCTGGCCCCGTGCCTGCACTGGGGAGCAGAGCGAGAGACACCAAATGAACATACAGTTAACTAAGGCTAATGTTAATTTCTTAATTTAGCATGTGTCATCATGTTAAATCAGACTTGCAGAACATCTTCCTCCAGACAAGAGTCACGGGAGTAGAGATGAGGTGGTGAAACCCTGTCCCTCCCTTAGAGAATTCCCCTATCCACCTCCCCTGTCAAACAACACACTGGGCACATGGACCAGAACACCAGAACCTGTCCCTAGGCAGGAGGAAAGCTGGAAGTCAGCACTGAACAGGCACAGCTGAGCTAACCAGATTCTACCTCACAGGGATGCCACTAGTTATGAGGACTTGGTAGCATCAACCTAAAAATGTCTCCACAGCCCCTGGCAAGCTTGGTAAGATCCATGCCACCATGTTTAGAAAGCTCAGATTGCCCAGATCAGAAAGATTCAGGCTAGCCTGGGCACGCCTGAACACACAGCAACTGAAACTCCTGATAATTGTTTCGGGGCATGTGGGTGCTGGTGGTAGATGGATTGGAAAAGACCTTCTAAACTCTACTACAGGAGTAACATCAGATGATGCACATGTCTAGAAGAGATGACTGGGACACTCTTTACTGAGATCTCTGTTGTCCCCAGAAGCCACCCGCTCATCGTGGTAGAACTTAACCTCCATAAAATTCTGGTGCTGACCCTTCTTCCCTGTAGAAACAGTGAAATTATCAATGATGCTGACATCTGTTTTGTCCAGTGGCTCATTTTGGACCTGCTATTCTGGGCTATGCATATTCATTTCTGTGCTCAGCTTTGTGTTAAAACATTTCATTCCCATCCCAAGAGCAACACAGTTGCTTAGTCAGCTGCTGCATCTGTCTCACAGAGTCAGGATGTCTGCAGCCTCCACACTGCCAGGGGATGGCTGAACAGCCATGTCAGCAGAAATGCCCTCTTCCAGGTAGGACTGGCCAGAAGATTGCACCTCATCCTGAGGAGTGCACGCCTGGACACACTGGTGCATAAATTGTGTCTTGCAGCTTAATTACTGGAACTCCCTGTGCTTTGAAATAAACCACAGCTGGTGTAAAATGCAGCAGATGTCTGCTTAGCAAGGGAGAGCAGCCTGGTGCTTTGCTCACCCTGGTTTCTTACTAAGTACAGACTTTGGTCTTCTTTTCTGATATCCAAAGCCCTTCACAATCTTCCACAGCCAGCTCCTGTTGGAGCACTGAAACCATTGACCAAGGGGTAAGACAAGACTATGGGAGTTTCATCTTTTCCAGGCAGTATTTCTGTTCTGTGGAACTTACTCTGCCTCATGGAGATACAAATAACCCAGAGCTCAAAGCAGTCAGAAGCAAATACAAGAATTCTCTCCTCAGCTTCATTTCTTCACACAGAAACATGCAGAGAACACTAGTACCCAGCCCAACAAACCCAAGCCCTGTAAAGTAATCAAGCTGTTCCTCTTAGTGGCTAGCTAAAAGCAGAGAAGGAAAAAGCATTTTTCTGTTTTAAAATACTTGGGAGGCACACAAGGCCCATAGAGATGGGAACCATCTAAATATATATAAAGACATAGTGCAATAAATGAATCCATCTGTTCTAATCCAACAGTTTCGTAAAAACAATGAAAAAAATTGACAGTTTCACGAAACCACTAAAGCACTATTGATGCTTTCAAGTTTTTTAAATTTTCCAATGTCTATGAATGTAGGAAATCAACCATCTCCTGTCAGATTCCTGAACTGCACAGGAAAAGAAAAAGGCTGTGCATGAAGCTGATGCAAACAAAACCATGATGTAAATTAAAGCAAATTGCCATTAACAATCTAACACAAACTATTAGAAATCACTTTTCACACCCCAAAATACATTTCTGATTTCCATGATAAGTCAGCACATGCGTCCATCACCATCCTTCTTCCATCCCAGGGATCTCAAAGCATCTCACAGATGGTGCTTAAATGAAGCCTTACAACACCTGCATTCCTTCTCCCCAGGGAGCACTGAGGGGCACAGAGATGTGCTCATCGTCTAACAGGAAGTATTAGAGGGACCAGAAAGATGTTGGTGTCCTATCTGCACATATGCCTTGCTCTTATTACTAGAGAGCACTTCCAGTGCTTGTCTGCTTATAATTAGACAAAGTTGTTCCCTTAGAAATTGCCCTGAGCCATCCACTGGCAGCTTTGCAGGCAGGGCAGGGCACAGAAGCAGCGTTTTGCTTCATCCCAGTGGGTTGTGCCTTTTCTCAGCTCTGTGTCTGAGGAGTCAGAGCAGCTATGGAGCAGCACTCATTGATATACTGTGAATTGACACCAACCAATTTGGTTGGTTTCAAATGCTCATCTTTTGGTACAGCCAGGTGACAGGTATGGGAAACAGCCAAAGGTTTCCATACATCAGGGAATCCTACCAAACATCCAGGAAGAGGATCAACCACCATCTCACAGGTGGATGTGTGTTCTGAGATCTCTTGAGATCTGACAGTTTAGCCCCTAAAAAATTCTCCAGTTAAATTACAGAGATACCCACAGATCTCAGAGAGCTATCAAAGCACATGTGTCCAACAACACTATCCATTAAAAAGGCACCAGTGTTCAAGTGAAACTACCCAAAAATCAGTCCCCCAGCCCATAACCAAAGCCCCGCCTCAGTATGATGGTATATGGAGAGCATTACATATGGAATATGAGACTACCTGTGGCTCTGGAAATCATATATCATAGAACAAAAGAGGGAGTTGGCCATAGTTGGTCACTTCTGGAGATCATCTCTGGGTTACCTTTGTAACACCCTCTTCTATTTTCCTGGTTTTGTTTGAGTTTTTCTTCTAGAACTTGGTAACTGATGTCTCACTGTTATTATCAGCATTTCATTAATAACATACTGTCAGTGTCTATAAAAAGTACATATTTCAACTGATAAATGCTACAATATGAAAAAACGATCTGCTGTTAATAAAACACAGATACATTCCCAAAGGAAATGAATGGTCTTAAAACCCACAAACTTGAAGTAAAAAACCACTCTGCTACATTTGAAGTAATTACAAGAGAAAAATGACAAAGACTGTTTCTTCTCAAAACTTGGCAATTTTTATGTCATGCTACTGATATTATTATTGAAAAATGGTGCTTTTATTCACTACTACTTCTTTTACTTTGGCCAGTGCTGCAGCCAAACATCTGCTTGTTAATTTAGCAGAGTAAATTGATGGTTAGTAACTCAGGAGTTTCCAAAGAAGATCCCCACAGACATTTCCTAAGGAAAATCCTCTCTAAAGCTTTGTAAAGATGCACTTAGGAGGGGGGAAGAGTGAAGAAACAGAAAGATCCAGCCAAAGCATCCATGTGAATGTTTGGACAAGTTGGGCTCTTCTCCTGAAATGTCTCAGTGGAGGTTTGGGGACAAGTTTTCAGCCAAAGGCATTCCAAAGCTCCGAGTCCAAGCTTCACACTGAACATGCCACTGTGACTGAAGAAAGCTGTGAGTGCAGGAAATGAGGCTAAAAGCAATGGTGAGGTAGCAGATAGTTCACTGCCCAAAGGATCCATTTCTTTCCCTTCTGTCTTTAGAGAGAGGCAGAGGAAAATTAATCATGATTGTTATAGTTACACATTGTGAGCCTGTTCCTGCAAGCACACTGACCTGGCTCTATGCTGGAAAAATTCTCAGGAGGCAGCCCAGCTTCACCAAATATATCCCAACAGACGGAATCCTGTATATCCAGGATTTAAGAGACAAATCCCCCAAAATCCTACTGTCTAAGCAGATACAACCCAGACAATTGTCATCAAGCCTCCCAGGTCCTTGGCTTACACTGTCTCTACGTGCTGTGCCAGGGTAATGGAGAAGTGTCAGACCTGGGGAACCTCCCGGGGCAGGTATAAAAAAGGCACATTACATCACCACACTCTGGCAGCACTGCCACCAAATGCCCTTCCATTCATATTGTTGACAATCAGTTATCGTGAGCCAGGGTTGAGACAAAAAAAATACTACAGGCAAAAATAGTGTATTCACAGAATGATTTTTGAAAGATCTAAAAGGAGCTGCTCAAATACAAGTGTAAATAGTCTTAACTATCCTCACAAGGCAATTGCATCTGTTAGGGTGAACAGATAAATGTAGAAAATGACAACTCCTCATTTTTAAGTGACAATGAGTTTCTTGCAGGCTAACTACACAGCCCTGGAGACTGAATCCTCACACTCTCCACAGACCATGGCAGCATACAGGAAGAGAAGCAAGTTTCTCCAGAGCATGCCTGAAGCCCAGGAATGTCTTCTCCCAAAGGCACTGAGGAAACCTGGGTACCAAGAGGGAAAATTGTATGGTTTTTTGTGCCTGTGACACACCTGCCCAAACACACTCCAGGTTTTTTTCAGCAATAAGAACTGAAGGTGTTATTTTCTTACACTATGAGGGTGGCACACTGTGAGTTCAGCAGCACTGGGGTAAATCTGAGGCACTCGCTGGGATACAAACTACGTTGGGATCCAATCGTGTACTTTTCAGCCTGTTCTGAAAATAAACAGCCTGCTGTTTACTTTTTAACTGGTTTTGTACTGCTGGCCTTCTTTTTCCAGACTCCATCAGTTAAATGTACAATGTTAGGACATAACTCAAGGCTTTGCACTCTCTGGGCTGCTATTAATTCCTAGCAACAAAGACATTCACCACAACGTGCACAAGTAATTGTGCAGCTATTTCCTAAGCAGTACTTCCTCACCACCACTAAGGGACAGTGTTTCCTACATTTCTACTAAAAAGAATGCCATATCTGCAAGTTCAGTTTTAATTAGCAATGGGTAATGCCTCCTTTTATTTAATATGTTAGGTTTGTTTAATAAGTAAGTTGTTCATGACACAGTGAATTAAAAGCCCATTTGTTGTACTTTCACTACCTCTAGAAGGTACAATCAAAGGCATAAATAGCTTTGCAAAACACATCCCTTTTTGCATTATTATTTTCCAAATGCCTAATTTGTGTCTGTGAAAACCTCCTAAACTGTCCTCATCTGTGCTGACAATTCAAATATTGGTAAATCTGCAACCCGATTCTCTTTGATAGGTACTGATTCCTTTTCTATTTATACCAGACACACTTCAGCCATCGACTTCACTCCGAGTGAACATAAAGCCTGCCATATTCAGAGGCAGGACTTCACTAGCAGTCCCATTTCTTCAGGCATATTTTGTGTTTTGGAAAATAGTTTAACCAACTTAAAAGACTCCATTAAGTAACTTTCTCTCAATTTGTGTTTCTGAAAAATACTCTGCAAGTCCCACTCGCACCAGAAAGTAATTCCTGTGTGGAAAGGCTCTGGCTTATTACAAAAGGCCAAGTTTTACAGGACAGTATAACAGAGGTACTTGTTTTTCCTTATTTTCATGCTCACACAAATAAGGAATGTCCATGAAGTAGCTGTTTTACTGATAACAAATTACTGTATCAAGCCCAGTGCTGTATGATTTCAAGACCATATCCCAACATTCTATTTGGTGTCTCAAACATTTAAAGACATTCAGATTTGTTGGCTACAGGATTCACAGCTGTACACTCAAGCTGATAGTGTAGCTGCACAACCAAAATCCAATTCTCTTTGTTTTCTCTTCAGTGAGAGAAAGCACAAGGCACATCATATTCAATTAATAAAAAACAATTTAAAAAATCATGAGTCCCATGAACAGAAGGCTTCCCAAATTCTGTACTCTGCTGAATAGTACATCTAACTTTATCTGTGCAGATAATCCAGTGCAATTAGCCCCCACTGGTGCTAGCAGGGGACAGTGGCATAGCCAAGAAATGGATATTTTTAGCACCCACCACCTAACCCTGCCCTGTAATTAACTGCAGAGCCCCACAGATTTCTGCCTGATTAGCTGTTCAGCTAATGAGAGGCTCCAGACTCAGCCACCATGAACCCTGAATTACCTGCCATTCACGGCCCAGCCTTTGTGACTGCCCAGAGCCCAGCACAGGTGCCGGGCTGTGCTGCAGGAGGGACACAAAGAGCGAGGGGGCCCCCCGTGCAAACCCTGCCCAGCTCCCCTGACTCCAGTCACACACACTGAATGCTTTGCATGGTTACACACATGGCAGAAAAAACTGGCAGTTCCTCTATGGTCATTACCCGAGGTATAAAATGTTTGGCTTTTAATTAAGATCTACAATATCAATGTCACAAAATGAGTCTGAAATTACAAGAGGGGGAGCTGATCTGATTGTAAAAAGCTCAGCTATTCAATTGAAGGCCAAGACTTGGTCATAACCAGAGAAAAGTTGAGGTCAGGAGTCCAAGTTCAGGAGTGGAGAATATAAGAAGCTGAAGGAAACATTATATCCTCCAATAATCCTTGCAGGAGATATGATTTCAGCATGAAAGGATGCAGTCCAGCTTTCAAGTTTCCAAGCAAAAATCGTTCTACTATAACTCTGCTGTGAGATAAAAGCAGACATGTGATCTAGTAATACTGGCCTCTTTCACTGGTGTTTTTATTGGTGCTGCCCTCCATATTAAAGAAAACAAACACTCTGCTTTTAATATTAAAGATAACTCCAATAGGTCTCCTTTTGAGAACCTTTCTCTGTTAGTCCATGCCTTGTAATACAGTGATCCTTGTGTTAGTTTGGAAGGTGGCCTTTAAAAGGAAAAGCAAGCACAGCATTGTCTTTTTTTAAAAATTCTACCCAGTTTTGGAGGCTTTTGTTTGGGTGTTTTGTTTTTGGGTTTTTTTTCCCCAGTATCGGTTTCTTCTCCTTTCTCTTTTAAAGGGTCATGGTGGAAGAATAAATAAGGCTGTCATTTCACACGTGGTTCTCCTATTTCTTAACTGAAAATTGTATTTGCTGACACAGAAGTTGGGAGTATTTTCATTTCTCTTTTTTGTTTGCCAGCTGCTTATAGCAATGGACATCACCATTTACATCACTGATGAGTACTTATATGAGCTGGAGCACAAGATAGGATGCTGTTGACCTGATCATTTCTGCAACCAAAATAGGTCACACATAACTCTGCAACATTAGTAACATCCAGATTCCTGTTTCCCACAATGGAGTCCTCATTCCTGCCTGAGGACAGCACTTAACACTATGTATTTACCCATCATGACAACAATCTGGGGAGAAGGCTACAAATGAAAAACGAAAACACTGAGGAAACCCTCTCCTCTTTGGTTAGAGTGCCACAGCTACCCAAACCATATCCTCCTAAAGGAGGGAGACATTGGCCTTGGTAATTAGCCAGACATCAAAACCTTCCCAGGGAACTCCTCCTCCTGAGAGGCACATGCAGATCAGGACAGGCTGTCTAAACACAGAGAGCCTCCTCTCTCTTGCTGGGTTATTTTCCTTCTCTGTAGGGGAGCTCCAGCCAGGGGAAACTCCAGCTTTAACAGAAGGTGCCTTGGTTTCCTCCCTGTTTTTACAGCAAGAACAAGCTACAAAGGCACCCTTTCGATAATGTCTCATTTTTCAAAGTCAAGTTCTCTTCAGCACTGAAACATTTGAAACTTCAGTTCTGCTCTCACTGCAGCTTTATCCAGCTACTGTATTTGTAACACAGCGGGAACATTGGTACCCTGATCTGAAGTGTACTGATGTCAAACAGCAGAAGACACCTCATGACTCGGGATGCTCTGCTCATTCCAAGGAAATGTCTGGAGCCTCACTCGCACATGAAATACTGTTTATGTTCAACAAGTCGGAGATGCAACATCAGGAGGGATTAGAGACCCAGTCTGGGCTTTCCACCTCTAGGACAGACAGGGACCCAAAGGAATAAAGGTCTCATCTCCTGGGGCCTGGGCTCCGAACAGCTGAACTCCTGCTCACTGCACTTCAGATGCCAGGCCCGAGGGTACTTATAGGGAAATTGTATCGGCATTAAAAACATCAAAATTGGATTATACTTGGACACATGCTGGCAAGTATTTGCAATGGATTCAGAATAGCTGGAGATTGGCCACATCCACATAATATTCCTAAAGTTGGATAAAATTTAACAGCAGTAAATTAGAAAACTTTGCCAACTCCAAAGCACTACCTCAAACTTGGGCCAAAACGATACACTGGCACTCAAATGCTCTAGAAAGACTTTTCCCTTCTTCCAAAAACTGTTGATCAGATAAGAAGAGCTGGGCTGTGGACCACAGGGATAGGGATGCTGTTTCTGGAGAAGGATGGGCTTTGGAAAAGGGTCTTTTTGGCAAAAACTAAGGAAGCTGCAAACAAAAACCTAAAATATTTGCAGAGCTCTGTGTGGAGGTCAGAGGAGCGGGGCTGCTGGGGCACCTGTAAGTCCCAGTGAAGAGCCTTCGGGACCAGGGATGCTCTCCTAAGCCACCACTCTGAGTTTCTCAATGATGAGGCAAATGGAAATCTGAATTGTTATGGTACATGGAAACATTCCTTCCAGAGAGATATTTGGAGCACAAGGAGAAGTGGAGGGGAGTGTAGAGGACAGAAAGAACAAAGAAGTATTCAAAGGGTGAGACAAGCTGTTGGTACCTCTGCCTTTTGCCACATCTCAGTCCCAGTGCCCGCTGAGCCAAACTGTGAACTCCGTATTTACATCACAGACCTGTGAGCTGCTCACGCCCGGCACTGCTCCCCCCAGGCACTTCCACACTGCCCTGCCCGGCCCCTGGAGCCCCTCAAACCAACGAGACTGTTTGCAACCACCCCGGAGAAGCAGCACAGCCTCGGAGATCCCTTCCCTCTTCCTCAGGATTATTCGGTGCGATATTTAAAAGATTCTGCCCATCTCTTAGAAGTGAAGTGGGGGGAGGATCTGTCTGATTGTATCTGTGACCCTGGCAACTCTTCACAAGCAGAGACAGCTGAGTCACTAATATTTAGAAAAATAACATAATTGACTGTATTCAGGCCTGGGGAGGACCCCTGCTGGGTATTCACAGTTAAACATTAGCAACTCGGTCATTCCTGGCAGCCTTTGTGAAGGGTTGCCAGGGCTGTAGATTCAATTAGATGACCTCCGACAAACTGATTTCCACTGCAAATATCTTTAAAAAAATATATTAAATCCCCAATAAATACAGTGAAATTGGAGGAGACAGCCCTTCCTACCTCATTGAATGTCCCAAATCACCCCAGAGCCCCAGCTAGATGCCTGCCTGGATGTTCTGCATGCCCGGGCTCCATTATCACTGCTGCCTAATGTGATTTAGCCCTGTCTGTGGACTGCACTCTTTAAATCTGAGAATGTGACAGTGTCGCGGTTGGATGCAGATTAGGATACAAAATGATATTGAAAAGGTAAAAACATTTGCATGTATCTTTCTTTTCCTTGTCACTGGGCAGGGGTGACAATTCTTTGACCACTGCTTTTTTATCTTCAGACAGCTTTTTTTCCATTACTAACCACTGAATCATTTTGATGTAAGAGGAACTAAGATGAATCAGTATATCCAGTGTTTCTTACTATCCACTACAATACACTGTGCATTACACTGAGCTGAAATATTTGCTTTATTCTCAGTAATCTATACTAAAGGTGATTCATGGACCGCTAAATCATCTGGGAATGAAATTTTTAAATTCTGGCTTATGCATAGAGTTTTGTGATAAGCCCTACAATAAAACAACCTATGTGGACACTATTTGTTAACACTATCCTAATAAAATCAGCTAACACCTAAATTGCACTTTGTAATCGCTTCTCATAATGTCTGTCTCCTCAGACTACAGGATTGCATTTCATTTAACATACTCTGCCCTGGTAAATTGGTTCTCAGCTCAACTTTTTTGTTTGCTGCTTTTCTATCCCAAATAATTCTGAACAGCTACCAAATCCTCATCTTTCTTGTACACATAAATGTTTGAGGAAATATAAAGAAGCAGAGCAGTGCTGGATTCTCACTATGCCCCTCCAGAGAGAAGCTTAACAAAACAATGTTTTAAAATAATATATCCCATTGTTGGAGTTACAATGAGATATTAATTCAGCAGCACAAAAATTGTAACAGGGTAAGAGCTATTATGAAATGATTATCCAGAGAGCCACCAACTAGCATTTTCCCACATGGCATTGTAACTATTCTTTGTACATGGTGCAAAAGAATGTACTAAGGGTATTTACAGAGAAGAAACTTTTCTTTACATATAGTGTAAATTGGTATATGGAACAGAGACACTGCATGGAGTTAAGTCTAATTTTTTTCCCTCAATGTTCCCTGCTGAGCAGTGCCACAATTAATCAAGCTTTCTAGGTTTTAGTTAATTGCTGGACCCCAATAAATTGGTTTGTACTGGCACTGGTCCAGGTCTGATAATTTCACAGCCTTGCAAACTGCTGCATGTTCACACAAGAACCTTGAAAGCAGGGAGCTGGGATAAAAAAAGAATAAAAGAAACTCTTGTTCTGTGACGTTCCATTAATAGTTAAAAAGCCAGCCCACAAGCAACAGTGTCTTCACTGTTTGTTTTACTCCATGTGTTTTATACTGATGCTTTTAATGATGAAATGAAACCCCCCCTTTCCTCATTTTAAACTTTTTTCTGTGGATAGTTATTCACAAAGAGCCATTTCTAATTGCACCAGTGTCCTCTTAGACATTTCCACTGTTCCCATCCTCTGCTGAAAATTCATTGTGACTTTTTGACACAACTTGGCCATTTTCTCCCTTTCTCCCTACAGTTTTCTTTATGTGATCACCATCTTCTGGTGAAGAAAAATTCAAGACTGGCTTTATGAACTAAACAAGAGAGATGAGCGGTCCCCCAGTCTGGCCTAACTCAGTGCTGGTGAGTGCCCCCTCAGTCAGACTCTGTGAGGACAGCGGGGCTTCTCCTAAGCCTGCAGTCAGAACCAAGCAGGCTGGAGCCACAATTCAGTGCAAGTCAAGGCATTTGGGTCTGTTATGAGTAAGTGCACAATATTGTTACCGGTGGCAAAGACAGCTCCACAGCTATCAGTCCATTTTACAACTGAGCTCAGTTACACAGAGGACTTTGCGTCCTCGGCCGTCGCTGGTAGCAATGGGATTTGCGAGTGCTCAGCCCCTGGCAGGCTCTGGCTCCATGCTGGCACATATTTGACTTTGTTCTCCCTAGAGAAGGCTCATTTGGCAAGTTCAGTTTTACTAATGGGTTTCAAAAGCACTCTCACACCAGCAAGTTTCTAAGCAAAAGAATTACATAATACCCGAGGTGTTCGGTAACCTCGTTGTTATTGTCTCTGGCTTACCAAGGCCAGATTAGCAGCACTAATCAGGGTTTATAAAAGTATATTTGAATTGCAATTGGAGCCTCACTCAGCCTGCCTTGACTCCTTCTGTCATGCCTTGGGAGACAGGACTGGCTGGGTTTATCTGGTGGATCTCAGCTGCAAAGAAATGCCTCAGCAAGTGGATCTTTATCGTGGTATGATCAGTCTGTAAGATTTGTTCCTGCTTTTCTCATGCATAGTTAAACCTTCAGTAAGTGCAAAACTCCAGCAAATTTCTACCAGGTGTGATTCTAGTCAACAAGTGCAATGGCAAGAAAGAATGTCTGTTGTTTTTATGTGGACTATACCATCTGCTGCTGCTTTCAAGAATGTGGGGTAGTGAAAAAACAATGAAGGTGAAGCTGCTCCCAGAAATCAGAAATAATCACTTATACAGATTCTTTGATGCTGCTTTTCACCTGCTGAAAATAGTCACTGAGATGTTGTCACATGCTATCTGGATTTACACTTTGGAGGAAGCACTAATTGTAAGTAGTGCAGGCTTCCTGCCCACAAAACACTGTTCAGACAGGAATCATAGATGAGAGTTTGGACTGAAGATTTGGACTTCCTGTCTCGAGAAAAAAAAAAATGGCCCTTTCAGTTTTTTGAATCAACTAGGAATTTAGAGCTTTATTCTCAACTATTTTACTGATGTTGTGCCTACAACACTCATTCCATTCAATACAAGATTAAATAACACAAAAGAAATTCATTACTACTATGACTAGAAAAAGACAAAAGCCAAATCTGGCACAGCTACAAAATCTTTTTTTAATAGGTAAATTAGATTAACAAAGAGGATAGGTTAGAAATCAGTGGTTTCTGTCAAAGATTACAATGCACCTCTGACAGTAAGATGTACCTGTTCAAGAATTTCTGAATTGGACATTCAGCTCTCTGAGTAAGAAGGTACAAGAGAAGGGATGACAGAGAGGAAAACTTTCTGTGAATGTAACACAAATCAGCCCTTTCACAATTTCAGTGTAGTTTGTGCAGATTCCTTGGGCTCTTTTGAAAGTTTGAGAAGCATTTGCTTCTACATATTTTGGTGATGACACTTCACTGCTGTTTCACTCTCAGTAAAGCACTGAGTACGAGTGTTTTGATACACAATAGGGAAGCTCATGCAGCTCACGAGTATACCAAAAAAATCTATATTCCTACAAATTGCCTTGCAGTCTTTCACATTACAGATATGAAAGAGAATTATAGGATCATAATTACAGCTGCACTCTGTGGTGGTAATAGGTATCTTATTAATATCTGAATTGTTTAGATTAGATTAGATTTGATTAGATTAGATTAGATTAGAAACAGATGAAAATGAGGACTTTGAAATCAATGCAAAATTCAGGAGGGCCTCACTTCTGAGTGCAGGTACCTATTCTATACCCACACACTGGGATTCTTGACATCCCACCCAGAAAAGCATCATTTGCTCTATGATGGAATGGAAAATGGTGTGGTTCCCTTCTCCTGCATTTTCATGTTTGCTGCTGGCACCTCTTGTGACCTCTTCTCACCTGCGTATTTGGAAGTGGAATTTAGAGATGTGCCTTTCATTTGCATTTTTCCACAGAAAAATGAAAGATTTTCAGCTAATCTTCAGTCCCAGCTGAACACATCCACATCAAAGTAATGAGGAATTGGGCTGCAATTTGACATTTTATGTAATGCTGTTGTTGTTTAGCAAACTGAATTGAAGTCTCTGGTTCACTACATCCATCTGTCTCACTGCTAAGTAAGTTAATTAATTTCTAGTGCTAGAGTCCACTGTGGATGAAGTCAGTGCTAAGAATGAACAGGAGGGTGGAGAATGCTCATGACCATCTTATGCCATAATCACAAAATTATGCACATCTGAAGCCCTCTTTGTTGAACAGTATATGTGAAGACTGCTTGGTGAACATCCAGACTGTATTCCCAGTATGATAGTTGGGGGGGGGTTGATCCAAACCACAAAAACTAATTTAGACATTTTTATAGAATCCTGGGAATAATTTTTAGCATCTTAAGATTCATTTTCCAAAGAGCTTCACTGAATTTATAGGACTGCAAAAAACCAAAGGAATTCATTACATTAAGAACTTCCTTTCATACTTTTCTAGGGTGAAAATTTGACCATACATAAACAGAAGGAAAAAAAAAAAGACAGGGAGGTAAATGGGAGTTGTGTCATGTGTCTCACATCTCTCAGAGCTCCATGTCTGTTCCAAATAAGAAAACTCTACATGGTGTGTAAACATGTTAGCATTGGCATGAATCTTTTATCCTGTTCTTTTCCCCCTCACTCTAACTGAGAAATAATAGCAGGATACCTTCATGCTGCTCAGTTGTTGTGAGGCACAGCACAGGGACCTGGACTTCCACTGTCAATGTCACATTATTAGGTGCTTAACTTCCATTATCTGTAATGAGAATTACATGGCTGAATCTCTGTGCTTTTAAAAATTTAGGGCATCCTTGAATCTCTAATGCTCACCAGCAGCAGCAATTCTTTCCTGTCTGGACAACTATGATGCAGAGCATATTCAAGCAGTGAGTTGTGGGCAGCATGAAGGGTAACAATTACATATCAGGTGCCTTCCAGAGCTCTCTGTGTCACATGTGTGCAGCAGCCCTGAACTTCACATGCTGCAGTAACAGCCCAGTGCTGAGATGTAAGTCCCATCAGTGCTGTGGCCTGAGGGGAACAAGACAGACCCCCTAAGATGGGGCTGTATTAGCTGTGAGACAAGACAAAGCATAACAGGCTGTGGTGAGACACAAAGAGTACTGGTTTGTACTTGTACTTACTCCTGGGTGAGGCTTGGGTAGAGCTGGGAAATGAGGAACAGCTTGGGCACGGGTGCAGCATGAGCAGGATCCACAGGAACTGGCAAACCCTGCCAGCTCAGCCAGGGTCACTCACTGAGAGCCACCTGTGAACGTTCCATTCAGGGACAATGTCCAGCATGTGCCACATTAGGCTTTGGCCTAACAAGCGTAACCCTCGCTGTGACACCAAGCCATGGGAAGATGAATGACAGGACACAGAGGCAGCCTTTGTACGTGACCAAGAAAGAGGCAGACCCTGACAGTGTTAAACTGCATCATCACTCAAAAGCCCTCAGGGACGTCCCAGCAACTGATGAGCAGCACAGCTTGAGCAGCAGGATCAGGAATAGGAGTCAGGCTGGGGCAGCCTGCCTTTGGAAGTCTGGGTTTCCCCCAAATCGCCCATTCATTGAGTCCCAAGCCCTCACTTGAGAGAAAGGCTCTTTCAGCCAATTCTCTACAGCCTAAATCTGACAAAGAGTGGGAAAAGGAATCTGTTTTGTACATCTCCACGTTCAGCAAAGGTCTTACACCTGAATTAGTATCTCCAGAGACCATTAGACACCATCATCTTCTGAAACAGTCTTACAGAATGCAGTGGGAAGTGCTGGCATCTGTAGCAACTTTTCCAAAGCACTCTTCAGGCCAAATAAGGAATTTCTTTTCAAAGAATCTCTCTGCAAAAGAATTCAGGTCACACAGTCTATAGAAAATATTTCATTTCTCATTACTACTACACTGACTATGCATAAAGAGCACTGTAACACTTACTGCTGTCTTTACACACACTGGGCTTTGTCTCAGCACAGAGAAGGAAATACATGCGATATTGGCTGTCTGGAGGAAGCTTGACAGAGGTGGGTAGCTGTGTTGGGTGAGTTGTTCTGGAGTTGTCATCTACACAGTAAAACTGAGCTCTGCCCAGGCCCAAAGCTGCATCTACCAAAGTCGTGTCGATGCTATAAACCCAGACTATCAAGACTGTCTACAAAGACCTGTGGGATTCCTACTGACAAAGATTTGCAACAGCTCCATTTCAGTCATAGATCTGAGTGTCTGTTATTCAGGCACAATTTATCTCACAGGCTGGGCCTGGACAACACCTAAAGGAACCCACCTAAAGCCTAACCCAGCACAACACCTAAAGGAACATAACTACAGCCCCACGATTTAGAATAATGTGTGCATACACTTAATCCTTCCCTCCATGAACATGAATATACCTCTGTGGGACCAGAGCGTGCACAGCACAGGTTCTCTGCTTTCATGTGCAAATTACAGTCATATTTCTGATTACTTCCTCCGTTTGCCCATCCCTCTTTCATACAGTGGCTCTTCCAAAACTATCAGCCTGAAACTGTAGCCATCACATTCAGGAATAAGCACTTTCAGTGAGGATTTTTCCTTAGGAACATGGATTGCTGCCAGTGCACAGCACGGCAAAGAGTAGCAGAGTGACACAGAAGTAGGCATGGAGCAGTGTTTTCAAAATGCTTAGCTCCAGGGCTTTCTCTTTTCCTTATTTAATATTAAAAGTTATGAAGTTGCATTTGACTAACACACAGCCCTGGTTACTCATGAAGTCACACTACAAAACCCTTAGTAAGTCATCTATCCCTTTCTCATGCAGTATAAGATTTCACTACACACTGTACCTTCAGTATTTTGTCTAGCTAAGATACAATGGAAGAAATGAAAGTTCTGCTCAATTTTCAGCCTTCAGAAAATGTCTCCCAAGCATGAGAGGTGTATGACCTCCCATCAGTGCTCCCCAAACACCCTGGTCCCAAACTACGGGAAATAGGTTGTAATTTGTTTCTCCACATGATGTCTTTTCATACCTCACCCTTTTTCTCAGATCATTTGTCAAGAGTTCACTGATCTCTTCTTATTAGTTACAGGGGCTACAAGAAGACAGAAAAAGAATGTTTGACCAAGCATATAATGAGTCATGGGTTTAATTTAGTTCCACTAGAATCTCAATGTGACCTTGAAACCTTCTAACACAATAAATCAGAGCAGAGGATATCAGCAGAAGGTGTCAGTGGATGCTAACTCCGGTCGGCTCTGCTCCGCAGGGCACCCTGCCTGGGACAAGCCCATTAAAGAGCCGTCTCGGCGTGGAGTCCTCTCTCCAAGAAAGCCGCCCGTGGGGCTCTGTCACCCAGCCCGCAGCCCGTTCGAAGGACCGGAGCGCGGCCCCTCCGCCCGGGCGCGGGTGCCGCTGCCCGCAGGTGGTTCCCGCAGGAGGAAGGGGAGCGCGGAAGGCGGGCGGGCTCCGAGGCTCCTGTGCGGGGTCGCCCCTCTCGGCGCCCCCCGGGGCGGAGCGGCCCCTCCCCGGCCGTGTCAGTCAGGCCGCGGTGCCGGCGCGGGGCGCGGGGCGCGGGCGCGGCGGGGCCGGGGCGGGAGGCGGCCCCGCTCACCCCGCCTCCCGCCGCCGCTCCAGCGCTCCAGGGCATCCTCCGGCCGCGGGGTCTCGCTGCGCTCCCCGCCGGGGCAGGAGGCGGTGGCAGGTGCCCCAGCCCGGGACCTTCCGGAGCGCCCGCCCCGCAGCGCTCCCGCCGCTCGGGAGTAGCGGATCCCTCCCTCCCCGCTCCCATCCATCAGTCGGGAGTCGAGGGCTGGCGGCGGCAGGACCCCGTCGTTCCCCTGCTCGCCCCCTCGCCACCGAAGCGAAGGAGAGACCTAAAAGCCGCTGGAGAAGACGATGGCAACGTGAGCGGGCAGCGGATCCGCCTGGCCGGAGCCCCGCCGTCCCGCGGCGGAGCGGAGCGCGGAGCGGCGCGGTGTCCCAGCGCTGTTGGCGGCGGTCCCCGAGTGGAGCGGAGCGGCCTCCATCCCTGCCCCAGGTTTGTGAGCTCTGCCGTCCGAGGCGCGGCGCCGGGGAAGGCGCGGTCCCGCTGCCGGAGCTGCGGCACAGGCAGCCCAGCGGGGGCACCCGACGCCCCCCGGGCTGCCCGTCCGGCCCGTGTCACCCCCCGGGGGCACCGCGGGCACCTGGCCGGGCCCGGGGCAGGGGGGCACCCCCGGCCCGAGCTCCCCTCCCGGCCCCGGGCGGGGCTGCGGGCGCTCCCGGGCAGGCGCCCAAGGGGCGGCTGTTGTGTCCGAGCAGCGGGAGCCGGGAGGCTCCGGCCACGGCTCAGGGCGAGACCCGCCCGCTCACAGCCTGCCCTGACGGGGATAAAGCCTCGGGGAGAGCGGAGGGAGCTGGTTCCGCTGCGATGATGCAGGGGCAGCGCGGCCGTCGGGGCAGGACCGCTGTCCCCGCCGCTCCATCGCCGCAGCCCCGCGCCTCGCAGCCTCTGCCAGCTACCCTCGGCACTGCCTTTTCTCGCTATTTTCGTTGGGTTTTTTTCATTAATCATAAAACGTGGCGAGGTTGGACACTGCCTCTTGTAGTTACCAAACTGGAATCTTTGGAGGGCGAGGCGTTAAAAAGAGCCCCATCCGCGTTATTTCACTAAGTAATTTTTGGAAGAAGGGGATCACTTTCATTGTTTCTGCTATGCAGAAAACACACCAATAATTAACAGGTTAATCCTAACTGAGATTATTTAAATACAGGAATATTTTTAGGACATTGCCCTTTGGGGAAATAAAGGGAGTGTGCTAATAGTGAAAAGTATGTGTTTATATTTGGAGTAACAACAATACAGAAATTAAAGAGAATTAAGAAAGACATCAAAAGTCTCCATCCCCTTTCTGTTATTAACTCCTCCATCTCACATTACTGTGCAGCATTTCTGAGTATAAGCCGTCCAAGTTTTAAAATATTCTTCCTCTTGAAGACCTGACATTTAAAATGGATGGATTTCTGAGCCTTTCTGTTCCATCTAACCAACCTAGCTAACAGGTAAAGTGCTGCACAAAGGAGAATTGTGTGCCATTGATAATTATTGTTTAGTTAAGCAACCCCCAAGAAGGCCAAAATATTTAAGCATTCACATTTCTTCTAGTCTCAGTGATGTGCTACTGTTGTTCTAAAGGCATGCATGATGTCCTGGGACTAAATTATGAGGGTTTAATTTTAAACAGGTTTTTAAAAGGATGTTTGGCTTTGGAATGTCCTATGTGATTTGAATATGTTGAAAGGAAAAAATTACTTAAACCTTTCTTCTGAAATTGAAATATTATTCTCAACTCCCAAAGTTGAAATGGAAAGTTATGTTTTGTTACTGCAGGGGGATCGTGCTTTTAAAAAAGTGCTTTTGGTTTGTTTTGTTTCTTAATATCTTTTCAGATGCAATTTGCATTATTTTGAATGAGGTTTCTGAGTACAGACAGAGTAGTTGTACAGGCTTGATTAGTTAAGGAAGATGTCCATTTTGGTTGTGTTTTGGGAATACAGACAAAAGCAATAAAACCACTGATAAAATCAGATCACTTTGTTACAGTACTATCCTAGTACTCAACAGTTATAGTTAGAAGATTTTAATTTTACGGGCTCATTAACTTACTGTTTAGTGAGTTTCTCTAAGTTATCCACCACTCAATTTTGACTATACATATATAAATTATTATTTCTGCCTTGATTACCTGTGACCTGAAACATATTCCTGTGCAGTTCTATTATTTACATGAAATCTGAAGAGGTCAAATCAGTTTACAAAACACATTGTTTATCTTTCCAGTAGTGACTCTTTTTGGTTTTTTGAAACTTTTGTAAAACTAATAGTGAATCCATATCAAGGCTCTTAATATCAACCCCAAATCATTCCAACATTGTAAGTTATGGACAAGTGCACTCTGGGAAGAAAACACTTCTGTAATGAATTCTGACAAACAGCAAAGCACCAAAATAGTTCTCAGTTAATAGTTCTCAGTTCAGAATCTTAGGTTGGCTATCAAAACCAAAGAAGTTCTACTTTAATTATTTTCTTATTCACCTTTAAAAAATGAGAAAAAAAGATAAACAGAATGGCACATGCAGCGAGAACAATACCACATCTGCACCCCACAGAGAAGAATACATTAAGCTTTGCTCCATAGGCAAGATTTTGACATTAAAGATCTGCAGGAATGAAGATGGCTTGTCATTCCCCCATTCTACTCTCAGCTATCAAGGCAAGGGAAGGGTTAACTCTAGAAAAATTAATTATACACAGTCACAGAACAATAGTGGTTGGGAGAGGGGCGAAGGGGCGAGTTGAATAGTGGTGGAAGCCTATTAGATGCGGTGAGGAAAACTCCCAGTGACTGCAGCGTGGCCAGGGGCTCACCCTGAGCAGGGATTCCCATAGTGCAAGGCCAGGACTCCAGGGACACCCAAAGTTAATTTTACCACGAGCAAACATGTCAAAACTGACACCTGTGTGTCCTGAGATACACCCAAAAGAGATGCCCTACAAGAACATGTGGCCCCTTCTCCAAAAAGGAAATGATCTGAAGGCAAAGCTGTTTCCATGAGAGGAAGATCCACGATACAGACAGACTTTTTTGTTCGGACAATTTAAGATTTCTGTGTGCTGGATGAAATCACTGAGTATCTTACAAGATTTTATTTTAATTACTTTAATCTTTTCTTCTCAACAGCTCTACATTCTCTACCTGGAGGCTCTTTCTTTTGCTTTTGCTGATAAAGATGAGAAAAAAGTGGATATTGGAGGATTTTCATTTTATCTTTTTTGGCGTTCTCTGTCTCCTTTTCATAGATGGAGGTAAACTAGAACAAGTAAAACGTAAGTAGACTTCAAACAAAGCTGTCACTTTCACCTAAACTGGACATTTTCCTTCTATTTTCAGATGTCATTCAGAAAAGAATGTCCTGTACCTTCTAACATTCTTCCTCCTCCTAATGCTGCATTCAGTAGAATCAGGTCACACCCACATTTGGGGCACAGTTTCCTAAAGCTGCACAGGTTACAGTGCATCACAAAGAACATAAAACATCAACTGGAGAATCTGTTTTATTTCAGATATCCTGAGTCAAGAGTGTGCTTAATTCCATTTTAGTAACCTCTGTAAACATCTGACAGATTATCTGGAATCTGTCCCATGTGTAAGACTATTATGCTGAAGTTTTCAACCAGTGCAAAGCTCGTCCAAGACTGTTCTGTTGTGTTGTAAAAACAACCTCATATGAACTGGATTAGGTACATCCTTTGAGAAATTAAGAGTCTAAGCACTGTCAAAAACCTGATGAGAAGAACTGAAAAGAATACAAACAAAACAGAGGGAGTATTTCTACAAAGCCTGTTATCCTTGGGAGATGTTAACACATTACAGAAACCATGGCAAGGAGGAATAACTACCCAAATAAGTGCAGGAGTTATTGACTGCTCCTGTTAATAGCTTTCTGGATGAAAGAATGAGTTGCAGAAAGGCCCCCTGCCCTGCTGAACTCACTCACAGGAAAACCAGGGGCAGGTATCCCGGTTCAAAAAAACTGTGTCAGAAATTATCAACCTCCACTTCAGTTGTCTGCTTTCTCATATCCTGCATTTCATCTGTCATGCTTCTGTATGAAGAGAAAGCAGATCACAGTTTCTAACAGTCCCCAGCTCTTAGTACTTTCTTCTAGCCCAGTAAATGTGAAGAATGTCCCTTGCTTGGATGATCACATGCAAGACATGTATTTTGTTAGATACCCTGAAGTATCATCTATACTGATAGTAACAAAATAACCTGACTTTGGATATCCTTAAGACAACAGGAAGCAATTCTCACATGGAAACACATGAGAAATACCCTTTTATCAAAGAGAGTTGAGTTTTCAATGTGAAACCATAATGTGACAGGGAGAGACAGGACAGTAATGTCTGACAGATATATGGGTATCACAAATTGTTCTGAAATACTAGGACAAACTTCTTCTTTAGATTGTTAAAATATGGAGTTACTGAACATGCAGTGTAAGCACAGTGCATTTATCTTCCCTTTACAGGCCCCTTGTTCAAGATGTCTCTGTAGTACAAACTGGGATATCCCAGAGTTGGGCCCATTGCTCTGGGTTTGCCCTGAAAAGGTTTTGTTTCCTCTAAGTCTGTCTGAGTGAGGAGCCACTTTAATTTTCTTACCTAAACAGGATCTTAGCCTTTGTTTTTGCAGGTGGAAGGATAAACTCACCTGTATGACAGCCATTTTATCAGCTCTTTTAGGAGCTGAAATTTTGGAAAGATGGGAGGCCACATCATTTATTTTGGTTTGAGAGGTTAGAAAAAACAACATGTGAAACTAAGGATGTTTCCATTGTGTGATTCTCCAGGGAAAGAAAGAAAGAACAGTTTACAGAAAACTCTGCACACCCAAATATTCACTTTGTATGAACAGAACATTCATTCATAGCTCTTCCAATTCTTTACTGTTTTACAGATTCAGATACATACTGTGTGTTTCAAGATAAGAAGTATCGTGTAGGAGAAAGATGGCATCCTTATCTGGAACCCTATGGCCTTGTTTACTGCGTTAATTGTCTTTGCTCAGAGGTAGGACTGCTGACTGATTGATCTCACAACTTCTTCTACTTACTTCATTGACTAGAATCTTTTTTGTTGCAGCTACAATTTGACAAAGCCCAAACCTGTTTTCACTAGTGGGTCCTGATCATGCTACAGGAAATAGAGGCAGGTGATCCTAACAAAGGGAAAAAATCAATAGAGAAGGCCAATAATGGCAAAAAATACTTGCATGGCATAGACAAAACAGCTCCTTAACTAGTCAGAAGCCTTGTCAATGCTGAGCATTGCATCTTGACTAATCAGGCCCCACCACCTAAATATTATCCTTGCTGTTCCATCAATATGGATGATTATATTTAACCTGAATTTGGTGGTGCTTTGATCTGTCTACAGTGCCAAAGAGGCATTTCCACAGTCAAAGCATCTACTGCCTTAAAGTGCTGAAGGAACAGGCTTAGATATCATTGTTAGAAAAGGTCAGTGAAAGAAACATGAGAAAAGGGTATGGGGAGCCCAGAGAATTGGATAGAAAGTGAAAGGACAGGTCCTTGACTCCCATCAGTAGATGGCTGATGTGAAAACACAGCAGTCAGAGATCCCTATAGGATGTAATATCCAGCTGGTGGAGGGAGGCAGGAAAATGAGAGCAGAATATGTCCCTTGGAGTACTTTAAAATAAACAATAAGGGATCTTAATCACTAACACATGAGACACTCCAGATGCTGAGTTTTGTCTGCTGTATTTAATGCAGAATAAAGTATTGCTGGCTATTTTCCCTTCCTGCAAGTGTAAAATATTGGGCCCCTGTGCAGCATTTGCTCTGAGGGAATCTGCTACTACAATTTAGTGCAGAGATGCACAAACAGTAGTCCCACAAGCTTGGCTGCAGCTCAGATCTGTGCAGCAGAATGCAGCTGTAAGAGAAGAAAAAAAAGGGAGTAGGAAAACTCCTTGTTTAGAGTAAAAAAGGAGTTTCCACTCATCTTTTGCTGATGTATATGCAAAGTTGAAAACTTGCCCAAGAGTCTATGCAGAGTAAAATGCTTGTTAAATTGCTGTAAGGATATGACTTGGGTGGGAATTAAATTAACTGGAAACCCTAGAGATCTGGATACAAATCATTGCTCGGTGATTTTTAGGAAGATGTCAGAGAGTCTGGAGGGATGGGAAAGTGCATGGTCTGCTCCTCTAGAGAACAGCACTGCTGGGACCCAGACATACCCACACACACCCACACACCGTGAGGCTCCAACAAAGAGTCTGGTTTATTTCTTTCCTTCACACTTGGGCACTGAAGACAAAGTGACAGTTCAGGGCAGAAGGTTTAGTAAAGATGGAAACTGCTGATGGCAGTCCCCAGTACATGAACTCAGGAGTGAACTCAACTCTAGTCCCTTGTTTGCTGTGTTTTACCTTTGGTGTACTGGGAGGGTGCAAAAAGTAACCTGGGTTTATTTCAGCAGTGAAGATGCTGAGGGATGTCTGGGATGTGACTCTTGCTGTCTGGAAGGAAGACTCTAAATAGCAACTGCAGCATCCAGCCACTCATTTGAGCTTTGTCCTGGCCAAAAACATGCCCTCAGAACGCTGACCTACAGTAAAAGCTCCTGATTCCTTCTGGAAACCTTTAAAATTTATAATTTTAACAACATAAAAGCATTAGAAAACCTGCCATGGCATAGCACAAGCACAGACCATAAACCAGCATAAAAAAATTAAACTTAAGTGTGCCACACAGAGCAAATAAGAGAGACTTGAGTGTGACCCACCGATGATTCCCTGTCAGTGAGGCAAAGGGGGCAAAGGATATGTACAGAGTCTAAAGCAGCAACTGATTCCCTCACACTTCAGAGAAAAACAAAGAAATCCCCAGGGATCTTCATCATCAGTGTGATCAAAATGTCTTTGATTGCCTCAAACACCACGATCCAGATGATCTCTGCCCAAAACAAGTCATATCAGCCAGGCAACACAGAGATGTCTGATCCATGCTCTGTCTCTAAACAACAGTCTGTCTGTCCCTCCCCCAAGCACAGACAATTCCAGTGTTGAAGAAAAAAAATGAGCCAAATTAACTAACTAAACAGAGAGCAAATTATTCAGCCTGGAATTTAAAAAAAAACCAAACCAAAACAACAACAACTTTCCTGTTGTTGTGTGTATGCAGTATTGTATTTTTACAAGTTAGAATTTACATACTTAAGCCAGAGTAAAACTGAACATAATTCAGTGTTCTCACTCTGTTCCCCCTTTCTTTTACAACCCCTCCTCCTGCCCCCAGTTCACAGTGGAGCCTGTTGTCTGTTACTGTCAAGTAAATTTGAGCACTCACAATTTGTCAGATCATTATTTTACTCTCCAAAATACAGCAACTTTTTGCTTGTGTTCCCAGTCAGATCTGCAGACTTCAGGAGCTAAACCAACTGCTCTCCACACTCAGCACTGATAGCCCAGCTCGGGAAGAGATGCACTGACTCTCTTTGGTACCTGATGCAGAAATGCTGATCATGGCCCTGGCTCACAGAGACCAACAGGCACTTGAGTGCTGCTCTGGTCAGCAGGGCTTGGTCTCCCAAATACTGCTGTGAATTTAAGTGTAAGATCGGTCTCACTGAGCACAAGATCAGTTAAAGCAGTTCTGTCCTGCTGCAGACAGTGGGGTCCTGCTGGCAGAGCGGAGCAGCAAAGTTGGCCCTGCAAAATTTAGTCCCAGCTGATCATGCACAGAAAGTAAACATTCACCTCAGGAGATTCTGCAGGACGTAAAATGAAAGAGGGAGTGAGGTCATGGAACAGGACAAGCCAGCAGTGTGGAGCCAGCTCAGCAGGCAGTGCCAGCCTTTCTTCCACAGCACTGCTTGACAGGCTCTCAGGTGAGGGTCTGCTGGGCAAGGAGCTGTGTGGACCAGGGATAGGCCCTATCCTGTGAAGGTCCTACAGCCTAAAATTTACCCCTCCTCAACAAAATCAGTATATTTCATTTCAGTCATCATTGGAAACAGATGGTGATACCATTTTTAGTGTCTCTTTCCAAAGCAGATGCACAAATATAGTTAGTGGCTAGCAATGATCTAACAGTATGATTCCAGCCTGTGGTCTGCAGATATTTAGGAGTCAATGAATTATTTTGAAAGAGATGACTAGAAAGGCCTATACATCTGCTGTCTAAGGAAGTCTGCAGCTCCCCTGGAAACATTTCAATGTTCCAGAAGGCATATGAAAATGAAGTGGGTTTGGTCCTGACACCACCTAAAACTAGTCATAGCACAGTATCAGTGTTCATGCTGAAAGATCTTTCTTGCTATAAACATGAGCAACTCAGAGCTAAATTAGAAGGATGAATTATAGATGGGAAATAGGAATTTGAAATGGATAGTCTTTTCTGGTTACACACACTGGAGAATGAAAATTTCCTGTGTTTTAATTATAAATCAAACTTAGATGTGGTCAAATAGAATATTATGTTAATGACATGAATAATGAACCCTATTCCCAAGACTTACTCATATTTCTTAGAAAAATGGCTACTTACCAACTGGTGTTTTTTGTCTACTGGGAAACCCATAAAATGAAAACAAAAGACTCTCCACAGTTTTCAGGAACAATTACAGACACTATTGTCTCTTGTGGTCTTGAACTAACCCTCAGTAGGGGATATCTCAGAGACCTACCATTAATTATCCACGTCTTAGTTTTGGAAATGCAATTCCTAAGCGTAATCTCCTCAAAAGAAAAGGACAAATCGAGATTGTTGCAATCCATTTTTAGACTCTTTCTCTGATTTTAGGGTTTGTATGGATTTCTGACCTTCAGCATAGATTCAAAGGCAGTAGAAGTAGTCTGGGCTTAGCTTGGTGTGAGTGAAACCAGAATGTTGTAAAAAGTTTTTTGGTTTTTTTTAAATATCTGGATGTAGAATAGAGAAAATGGAAATTTGTAAGACATTTCATTAAAGTATCATGTATTATGTTCCACCTGCAGAATGGAAATGTACTGTGCAGCAGAATAAGATGCCCAAGTCTACACTGTCCTTCCCCTGTGCACGTACCACAGCTGTGCTGCCCACGGTGCCCAGGTAAATCTCTTAATGACAAACAAACAGTCCTTTCTGAAACAGTTATTTAATATGCTGAATAACAGCAAAATTAAATGTATGTGCTGGAAAACTTCTGTGAAGTAAACATCCTACTGTATCCATTTAGGTCATGAGAGGCTTGTCCTATGTAAGTTATGGCATTTCCCATGGTGGTTTCTTTATAGGAATCAGAAGTATAGATTTGGGAAGGGATCAGGTAAGCTAACAAGGCCAGTCCCCTACAATCCAGGCAAAGGACAGCAGAAGTTTCATTGACTGTCCACTCCCCACTCCTTATCTCTAAACTCCATCACAATAAAACACCCTCCCATAAGCTTCCTGAGTTTCTGCTTTTGGTGCTTTTCGTAAGAGCAGGCTGAAATGCTTATTGCAATGGTTCTCTGTTAAGAAGCGATTGAAAATAGCTGTGGCAAATGTGCATTTTTAATAGTATCACTGTACAACCAGCCTGGTAACATTTGCCTTTTACATCTCAAGTCCAGGCACAGCTTCATAATTAGTAGAGACTGTTGTAAATCATAGAAGCAGTGCTGTAGAAGTTTATGACTATATAAATCCAATTGGATATGTATAGTAAATTCTTCCAGACTGTACATTTATTATATGCTCATTATTAAGAGTCACTGTATGAAAGAGGCTAAGCAGGATCTTTCACGAGGCTGTTACAGCGTTCCCGACGTGGCCTAATGGCTGCTGGATTTGACTGGAGCTTTTCCCCTGAATGTCTGTCTTAGTGGCACCCCTTATAAAAGAGTATTCATGCAGCATCATAGAAAGGGGTTTTCTTTGACTTTCTCCAGAGAGTTTCATTGTCTGAGGAAAAGAGCTGTTCCCTGACCAAACCCTGGGAGCTGAATGCAGTAGGCAATGGCAGAGGGACAGGAGAGCACAAGAAGGTTGCTGTTCAGCTGGGATGGGAGTGTGTTCACTGCACTTACTGGGTAATAAAGGGCATCCACCCATCAGCTGGGGTAGGATCGATCTGCCCTGACAATTAAATACACTCTCTATCAGATATGCATGTCAATATTTGATCTAGGTATCTAGAATCCCTTTTTAATCAGTGACAAGGAAGAACCATTTCAAGCATGTAACTCGTCTGATGCCATGATGCCACTGTTGTGTTCTAGGATGAGATTGAGCCTATTCAACTCTAGATCCAACACTTTGGCATTTAGTTGATGACAGAGTTCTATCTATGGTGCTCTAATGCACAGAAAGTTTGTAAGGCAGTATGTTTTCTCTGGCCAACTAGTACTGTTGGTTAAAATGGTAAAATGCTGGGAACACAAACCCCTCTTGTGTTTCAGATCAAAAGAAGGACTGGTATGCCCAAAAATTGGCCTGTTTTTCCAGGTAATCCAAGCATTAATTGGCAAGGGAATCGTCTAGATACCCTTTATAGCTGTTGAAAACATGCTGTCCCAGAGGGTGACATCCTATTACCAGAATGAGAAGACTTTCCCTGGAGATGTCTGTCGCTCTCCAGTGATTATTGAGGGAGCACAGGAAAATAGTGTATGCTAGATGCTTGCTTTTTTGACAGATTAAGTTAAATCACAGAATTCCCACTCAGAATGTAATTGGCATCTGCAGTCAGGAACTTTCTCTTTTCATTTTTTAGTATCTTTGTACAGTATTTACTATAGAAACATAATTCTTCTAGATTGAATGTTTCTGCTTCAAGTGCTCTTTGGTAGTGAACTATTTGGCTTTTTTTCCTGTTCATAAGGTTGTAAATGCCATGATACATACCAAGATTTTAAAACATTCTACAATGGCCTAATAAGGAAGAGTAAGGACCCCTGTAAACTCTCAAATGCATCTTATCAAATTAAGTTCTTGCTAATAATAGTCTTCAGATGGAATTTTGTACTTTGAGTTTGAACTGATAAATACAGAAAATTATCAGAATGAGCCAGTCTGGAATTGTGATCCATTATCTTCTCTTAGCTGCCCCTACAGTCCATCAGCTACATATGATGGGCCATTACATTGTTAACTGGGCACCATCTCATTAAAAATGAGAGTCCCACTAAGGTCTATTTTTACCCTAAATGAATCTGTAACTCAGACAGATCTGCTCCAAAGTTAGTCAAAAGAGAAGCAGGAATCTCCTGAGATGTCAGGGGTTATTTGCATTCTGCTTTCTGCAGTGATTATGTATATCATATTTGGTGCTCCATCTTCAGTGGGAATGTTCATGCCTGATCTGAAGAGGAATCTCCAGCATTCTTGCACATCTTGTGCCAGTTTTCCATTCCTGTGTGTCTGGTATACAATGTCTTTTGTGCAACATGCCATGATATGCAGACAGTTCACTTCTCTGGTTTCCCTGGGTATTTTCTGATGGTATGAGTGGGAGCTCTGGCCATTAACCATCCACTGGAATCACCCTCAGAAGTGCTTGTTCTGTTCTGTCATGTGGTGTTTCCCTCCTCTCTCAGGCTGCACTACAGAAGTGAGCAGTGCTGGTCAGAGTGACCTGGGGCTCTTCTCCTGCCCCTCTGCAGGCCCTGCAGACTGTAACTGCCCAAATCACTGCCTCCTGATTTCATGAAGCAGAGGTAATGCCAGCAGGCAGCAACTTTCATTGGACACTGAACTTCTGAGCTACCTAAGTGGAGGAGCTGTTGAAGGGATTCCTTTGAGAAAAGCTGGCACTGCTCTACCCCTGGAATTAATGCCTCCTGCATCCATAGTGACACTGGACTTGCTGACACAAAGAGATGCAGTGTTTGTATCCTGTCTCCCTGGCACCAGACACCATGAATCTTAAGTAGCTGTCAGACATGCTATGAAGCATCTTCTACTTTCCCCAGTGGTTCAATCCTATCAGCTTCTACCACAGATTCATCACAAACTTTTCCTTTTTTTTTTTTTTAAACCTATTCTTTCTAGAATTGGCAAAATGCAGACCTTGTGTCTTGTATAGATCTAGATATTCCTTCCTTTTGCAACTCTGAAAAGCATTTTACCATCTGAATTGTATTCTTATCATCACACGTGTAACCAAAAATACTATGTTCACATTCACTGAGACTCTTTTCACACAATAGTGAGACCCAAAAGGACATCACATGGGAATTCTTCTTCTGAGCTTGCACTCCACCCTTCCATCTTTAGGATGCTCCAGGCATTATCAGAGGAGAGGTGATTTGTAGTCAGGCAGAGAATTCACCACCATTCTTAGATCTGGATCAGCTCTTGATCTAGAGTGGACTTCAGACCACCTGCCTCTTGTCATGAAAATAAACTTCATGTACGAATTCTTCAAGCATTCATCTGCAGCTGTCTTTTATAGCACTACTACAGACAGTGCCTTTAAAACTGGAACATTTATTGCAGATTGTATAATTTCTACATACAACAATTGCAAATGAAAGCATTTAGAGTCTGATCAAAGATTAAAATTTTTGAGTACACTCTGGAATACGTAAATCTAAGATGGGAAAAGGTTACATCAAAACCAAAAATTCACAACTGCAGGATTTAGAAAGGGTTTCTATATTCCACTTGCTGGTTTGATTTCTCAGCAGATAAGGCTACATGCTGATGTATGAACCACTCCATCTGGCTCCAGTGTTTTTTAAGCCTGCTGCCCCGACTAAACACACTGGCTTCCAAGAATGTTCATTATTAGTAACACATTTAAGCGTAAGCTTCTTTGGGACTACGAATTTTCTTTATTAAATTCAAAGCATTTTTCTGATGTACTTTTGTTGTTTAGATATAGAAATAACAGCACAATGCCAGGTGGTACTTGTATGCATAGCTGGACTAAAGATAACCAGGTGAGGTACCTGACAATAGTGGTCTGAGAATATCACCTAAAAAGAAGTGAGCTCCCAGGCTCTCAGTGATTATCTTCTTACCCTTCAATTCACTAACGTTTTTGGGGATGGAGGAAGGCACGTGGTGCCCAACTCTTCCATTCTTTATGCAGGTCTTGTTGCTACCACTTATCCTTCTCACATCACCAAGTGAGAGAGTCCCAGCAATGGGTAGTTGTCAGATAGTGTAAATAAATTGTTTATTTGGAAGTAAATATGATTTAGAAATATGATACCGGCATTTTCCAGGGAGATGCCGAATTTTTTCCTATTGAAATGTGCTCAGATAATTCAGTTTGTTTCATGATTTGCCTTTGTCACGAGCTTCATATGGAATGTTTGCTATAACAGCCAGATTGAGGTTATCACTTGTTTCCATTCTGCTTTTTTGACTATAAAAATTCAAAAATCTATCTGTACATCAGCATCCAAAATACATATCTTCCCACATGGATGACAGAACTTCCATTCTTTGGACTGACATGATAGGATAGGATAAGCTGCTCAGAAGTTTTCCAAGATTAACTTCCAAGACCTTCAAAGAGGTTTCAGAGAGGATTCAAAATGCACCAAAGCTCCCCTCAATTTGTTGCCTTGGCGGGAGAGTGATTGGTGGATTCACATAACAGTTCAACCTGAGAGCAGGAATTAAAGTAGAGCAACCTAGAAAGTGTTTTATGAGTCCTTCAGAGTTGCTGGGCAATTGCTGGGCAATTTTTTATGCCACTATAAAAGAAAACACAGGAAATTAAGCTGCAGAAAATATATTAAAATAATGTGAAGAGCTTGACTTTAGCCCTAGAAAGCTAAAAAACAACCAACAGCTTTTCGAATGTTTTAACTGAAACTACATCTTTGCCTTGAATCCGTATGAAAGTTCATACTGCCTAGATAAGGTGCTACTAGTTCCTTCAAGCAATGAATTTCATACACTTTCTACAGTCTGACCATATTAAAGACTAGCTGTGGTGATTAACTCTGAATTACCCTGGAGTTTTTAGAGCTTAACCTGGTCCTTGAAGTTATTTTAATGCAAAGCATTTTGTGGCTTAATATCGTTGACACCTGCACCTCCAAGAGGCACATATGGATTTTGTTTAGAGCTTGTGTTTGCAGTTTTTGGATAGTGCACAACTTTTCCATCCACATTTACTGTCAACTTCAGCCACTGCTTTTAAAATGGCATCATTGCACTGCTTTTGTGCACATCCTCTATGTTTTTTTACAGCACAGATTTGTAATAATTCGGATTCTGATGCATGACTGGGGGAAAAGGCTAAATGCAGACAGACTGACAGTTGATCCACTAGTCCACTATAGTCAATCAACAGATTTCTATTAACACTGATAGTCCTTGGACTAAGTCTTCTCTGAAAACAGATGCAGTTACTGACTGTGATACAGTCACCTCTCTAGAAATACTAAGTAATATGGTAGAAATACGAGACAGGAGATGAAAGGGGAAACTGCCTTTTCGCTATACCACACACGGTAGGTGTTTGGGCCAGGTTCCAAATCTATTTAGTTCAATGGACTTCAGATCAGACCTTGAGGTGACATATTCATGTAGAGTGGAAACAAAAGCAGAGAGAAGAAATTAAGCAAAAGAATTTTTCATAGGAAAGAAATCCATTTGGTCTGTTTTGCTGTGCTATAATTCCCCAAGGACCTCCAGCCACAAAGGTTATTTAAAATAATAGCTGACCCCTAGAAGATAACCTTGTACTGAAACAGTGTAATAGGTTTTCTGTCAGAGGTTCCTGTACTTCCATGAGATGATGAATCAGGACTTAGTTCTGGTGATGAAGTAGCTCTAGAATATTTGTGGTTTACCCTTCTTGATGTGACAGTGGGGGTAGTTTCTTTCAGCATGTGCTATCCCAGGTCACTGTGACCCTTGTGCTCCGCAGTGTCCCTGGCTGCCTGTGACTCAGAGATTCCCTTCTCTCTTCTCTCTATCCCCTCTGCATTTGGCCACTCTCACCAATTAGCCCCAGCATACAACACTCACACTCTGGTGGCCAAAATGTGACCACAGAATGTCTCCTGCACTGAAGGCCCTTTTGGAGAAGTGAGCCACAGCAGCAGAATGGGGACATCCATATTCCCAGCTCTTTGCTTCTTCACACTGGCCTTCTGGTACAAATGGGTCAGCATTAATTGGATCTCTGGGTACACAGGAAACCTACTGTTGTTACTGTAGCTTGTTTTCACTGGAACTGCAGGAAAATAGGCAAGTGCTCTGTATTACATAAAGCACTGCTATTTCTGCATGAAATGCACTGCATAAACACAGAATAATATAATTTATGCAATCCCTTTTCCATATAAACGTGTGGATTTTTTCAAAAAGAATATTTAAAAAATACAGTTTGGCTTGAACACGTAGCATCAGGGTTAGTTCAATCAACAGAGTTGTTCCAGATTTATTCAACATAACTATGATCAAAATCTCGCTGACTGTCACTCTCCTAGCAAGCTGCAAAATCTGTTTCTCCAGGATGCTTCCCTCACCTCTTTAAGTCTTAGGCTGCTCTGTTTTGAATTTGTAAGGATCAGATTATCAACACATATTTATTCCTCCATTCCAAATACGTCTCATACTGAATAGCTGTTTCTTAT
The DNA here is from genome assembly GCF_022539395.1 of Myiozetetes cayanensis. NCBI lineage: Eukaryota > Metazoa > Chordata > Aves > Passeriformes > Tyrannidae > Myiozetetes > Myiozetetes cayanensis. Next base: position 10,701,702 of record NW_026087159.1, on the reverse strand, counting down.
ATACAATAACCATGTTCCTTTGGCTTGTGTGAAGCAGAGGGAAGATCCTGACATGGAGGATTTCTGCCTGGAGGCAGGCTTCTCTCTCTCTGACTTGGAATGGTACTAGCACTTAGATTTCTCCAGGACTGGTAAGATCTTTGGCTGAACCCCTTGGAATGCATCACCAAGGCAAGAGCCATCACAGGACTCATTACCACTTCTTCAGAGTTCTGAGTCCTTAGGTGAAAGAAGGCTGGTTCAGTTCAGTTATTGGTAATCAGAGCAGCTCCAGGGCTGCTCACATCTTGACATGCTTATCAAGCTGTCAGAGTGGCTGTTCCAGCACATATCATTGAAATGCTGGAGAGAGGAGTTTAGCCCTGGTCCCCTCACAAAATGAATTTTGAAGCAGATGTCAGGTCATGAGAGTACTGCCCACTTGTGTTGGACAGTGTGTGTGCCTGAGCTGATTCAGGTCTTACAAAATTTTCAATAAGCAAAACAGGGACAAGGACTTTTCGAAGCAGCATGTGAGACGACCAGTTAGCTGGTGTCCAAAGACAGTTTCCTGCACCAGGATATAGCCCAGAGAGCTCTGAAGTACCTCTTGCAAGTAAACTGACTCTCCCAATTGTGTTCATTAAGTAACAAAACTCCCTGGGAATACAAGTGAATGTACAGGAGAGATGTCAGTGCAAACTGTTGTCCTGGACTTACAGCAGAAATCAGTTGCTTGTCTCGTGAACAGGGTTCCAAAACAACCTTCAGCCTCTTGGTCTGTACATGCTCAGTGTTGATTCAGAAAACATGTTTCATAAAATCCTCTCTGGATTCAAATTCATAATCTATCATCTGTCTGGTTAAAAAACCCAGACTATCTGCAAAACAGTTCCCAGTATGGTAAGTTTCTTAAGGCATTAGACCTTGTGATTAATTTCATATTGTTTAGCACTTGATTGTTTTTATAAGGGATGGTTAATAAAATAGACAAACTGTAAAACCCAAGGCAGGCTGAACGCCCAGCCTTTCTGCTGGATGTTAAAAGCCTATCTTTTTCAGTAAATGACATTAGGTGATTCTGAACGCTGCTGTTTAAAAATAGTTTTTAAGTCAGCAAGCCAAGAGGCTGTAGGATTTTTAAAAAATGTTCTTTGCCAGATGTTCTGATACTAAAATAAGCAATGGTGAGAGTGTTAAGTACTAACACGGATGGCCAGGATATTGTACAAGACAATACCTCACAGAGATGCACTAAAACCCCACAGAGCCTTCGTGAGGTGCTGCGCAGGGGCCCAGCAGACCTGCTGAGGGTTAGGCAGTAGCAGGAGCTTTGTCTGCACCTTCCTTGTCTGACCTGTGCAGTCCCCATTTCTGGAGGACACTCCACTTCCACTGTTACTGTCTGCAGGTCAGTAAAGCTCAGCACAATGACTTTCAGCAAGCCAGGATGTTTGGTCTCATTGTCCACAATGGCAAAGACACCCAAAAGCAATTGATTTGCTTGTCTTGAAGGTCAGACATCACATCATAAATACTTCACTGATTATCACGCCCTGACTGTACTGATTCTGAGGTGGTTTTACCAGTTTGTTAGTTAGTGTCTAAATTGTTTATTTATCTGCACCTCTTGTCTTTGTCCAGAAGGATCCAAGTTCAACACTTAATTTATTGTAGTAAGGCCTGGATCCTAAAGCCCCTCCTCAAGCAAGTCAGCCCCCATTTCCCAAAAGGCCAGTTTGCCCATAGCTGGTCACTGCTTTTCACTCTCTGCATATAAATGCTTTTACAGAAGTAACCACTGTTTCAAACATCAGGAACTGCTCATGGAATTTGTCTAAGCTATTCAAGGGATTAGTTGCAGATAAATGATGCTCTTCTGCTTCATATCCAAGTAAAGATCAAGAATTTATAACAATCCAGGAAGGAACAGAATTGTAAACAGAAGAAGTTAAAAGATGGTGTTTCCAAAACTGACTGTGATCCATGTGACACAGCTTCTGTTTCTCCCAGGAGACTGGAAAGTTCCAGAAGCCAGGAAGGCCTGGTCTGTGTACATGTCTGACTGCCCTCAGACCTTGGCCCTTGGACACCTCAAGTCATGGGCAGACCATCAGGAACCCAGAAAGGCTTCCATGAAAAAATCTGTGATTGGAGAAGATGCCATTAAACCAGAAAATTTCCATAACATGTCTTGGTTTATCACATTCATATCCAACACTGTTTTGTCAGACTATCAGGAAAGCACTGGTGCTGCAGTTCACACCAAGGTAGCATCCCTTCATGGCAAATGTTTTGCCATGCTGTTCCTTCTCAGGCTCTGTCAAGTGAACCACAATTCATGGAATACATGAACTATAGTTCTCATAGTGAACTTCCACATCAGGCTGTACAACAGGTCTTAGTTGATACAAATTTTGTTTGTATGGATCAACAGTTCCTCACAGTCCAAGCATCTATCTCAGTCTCATAAGCAGCATTCAAGCAAGTACCTTGGCTGAGTCCTGAAGGAAACCTGTCTGTTGTCTTCATTGAGGCTAGAATTTACCTTGAGTGTGTGGGACATCAGTGAAAAACAGCCTAGGTAGGCAAAAGGAGCTGGACAGAATCCCATGTTTGGAAGAGAGGAATGTTTGGATATAAGGTTTCCAGCATAGCCTACAATTGCTTTCAAAAAAATAACAGTTTTGAAGCTAAATCATTTTTAATACAGTTGTATTCTGTTGTCTGTTTGCAAAATCTGAAAGATTCCTTCAGCCAGGTTCAACCTTTAAAGTTACCTACAGGATAAATTCAAATCCATAGCAATGAAGCCCAGGTTGGACATCTTGGCCCTCTGCCATCCCTCATGCTCGTGCTGGTGATAAAGCTCTGCTCTCCATATTGCAGACTCGTGGTCTTGATCGTGCTAAAATTGTAGGCAAATGTAAGCATGGCCTCTCAGCTTCTATACAGAAGTCTGAGCCCTTACAGAATAAATGCCAACCACAGAAACAGAGATATTTCCTTTTTGATTGATGCTATACCATCTTTACTGTGGATGTTGTATGTTGCTTCCACTGACGTGTAAAGAATGCCAGAAAAAAAGCTCAGATTGAACCCAGTTAATTAAAAGGATTCACACAGATGGTTTGCCTGGTACTTTACAGAGGCAGCTAATTAAAGCAATGTTAGTCAGCACCATTAAAATGCCAGATAAAGCTTTTGGAGCAATCCTGATTAGGAAGCAAGGTTTACAAATAGAGCTTTGAGCAATGCAGTGTATTTGCAGTTAATTACTCTAATTCTAACCTGTCTTAACTAAGGCACAGAATCATGCATGCTGATACCAATATTAATGACAAGATTTTTAAAGCTCAAATTTGACACTTATTAAAATAATCCACGATGACTCTAATTTCACATTCCACAGGACAATATGATATCATGGGCGAATCTGAGCTCCTCTAATCTATGAGTCATTCAGGTATTGGTCTCTGCAAATGTCAGACCACGAGCCAAACACTGCTTTAGGACAGGCATCCCACGTGGGCACAGCAACTTCCTGCTGAGGCTGTGTGAACAGGGCCTTGTACCCAGTCAAGAACCATCTGTATTCTCCCATTTCCCCTTCCATTTCCATTTCTTTCCGGTTTTACTGCTCTTCCAGTTGCCCAAGAGGCAAGGAGATAACTCAAGATTATCTCTCCTTCTGCTTTCCATGAGGTGACTCTCAGAAAGCCCAAGAAACTGTGGAGATACAAATTTTGGGAGCTAGCGCAGTCCTGGGATGTGCCTCTTTATCCAGGTTTTCCAATATTTGTGCCTAAGTGGTAGATGAATTTGTCACTGGAATCTGTTGCTGATGACTTGCAAAGGATGTGTCTTGGTGGGAGGACACATCTTGCCATTCCAGAATGTCCATTACTGGCAAACAAAGTGTTGAAAGCACTGCATTTCTGTGCCAAACACAGGTGTTGTCAGAGCTCTTTGCCTCTTTTTAAGATTTTGGAAAGGTATCATTGGACACCCTTGACTGCACTGAAATAAAGATGTATCTGATGTTTCCAAGTGCAAATAATGTGTGTCAGGCAATGAAATGTCAGATAAGGAACATGAACTGACTGCCAGTCTCCTACAGAATGGACTTTGCTGACCCAATAGACTCTCAGACACTGTAGTACATGTATGTTCCACAGCCTGATTTGACATTTACCATTCAAAATACTATTAATATGTGATGGACCAGTGTAACTAGATATATGCTTTGATGGATAACTAAATGTTAGTGTTTAATGCCAGCACACGCCGGCAGAAAACTGCTCTTTCACTTGAGCTCCCAGCTGGAAAATGGGCATTCTGTGGTATCGTGGTGTCACAAAAAAATCTCTCCAGGTTTATCTGATAGGTAATGAAAGGAGCTATAGCAAAACCTGATTTTTTTAGGTCAGGTTTCTTTTACATGAAAGCCCAAACCCACTGAATGAAATTTCAGCTGCATTCCTAGAAATTTGCAGTGGTTTGGGCTCCAGAGAACAAACACTTCACTGTTACTTCCACAGAGCTCTTGTTTGAAATGTCTTTTCCCATGCTGAGATGCTGAATTCATGTGAGTGTAAATGTATAGTGCCAGGTCCACTGGCCAAGTGGAATCAAGTGGCTTACATTTCATAGGTAAAGTGTAATCCCTTTGCACAGTTTATCAAGTGCTGATAGTTAAACAGTCCAGGGATGTTTTAGCATAAGGTATGGATAGCTTTATGTCTTAGGAGGACATTTAACCACATAAATTAACAAGTGGGCACATAAATGACACCCATCTGTCCCAATATCAAATGCTACAGAACAAGAGAAAATACTGCAGCATGAGACAGGGCCATTAGAGCTGGCATTGCAGTTGATCATCCACATCCTAAGATTAACTGGGACAGTCAACTCAAAGTGTGAATTACTAAAATTCAGCAAGATAGCAGCCTGAGAATATCACTTGTACTTTGTAGGATGACAAGACTTGTCCTTCCTTAACAAAGAGAAATGAGGGAGAAGGGAAGCTTTTCCTCCCCCATATTTACAATATTGCAAGTTATCAAGAACATTTGCATGAAGTGTTCCTTTCCCATTGCTTCCAGAGGACTCCCTTTTCTCAGTAAGCAGCAAAATCACTGGGAAATCCTGTGAATACAATGGCACCACCTACCACCATGGAGAAATGTTCGTGGCTGAGGGGCTTTTCCAGAACAGGCAAGCAAACCAGTGTGCCCAGTGCAGCTGCTCAGTAAGTAACACAGTCTGACAGAGCCCTGCTCTGTCTGTGCTCCAGTTCTCCTCTCTAGAAGACATGAGACTGAAATATAAGCAATACACAGCAAAGGCTGGGAATTGAGAATTAGTGCTGAAACTCCTGAGAGTGCTCAGAGCCAGTGTGCAGCACCTGGTAAATGACAGGTGACCTCTTACACACGGTGCACAAAGCATACCCTGTCAAACAACTGCTCTAAGTGAGCTCACAGTGCAGAGGCAGCAGGTAAAATACTGCTGCTTGGCACATAGAGAATATTTCACTTCAACCTGACTGGAAAATGTAGCACTAAGCCAATGACTGATTTCATTTGGACTGAGCTGATAAGTAAAGAGCACCAAGGCACTGGGCCACAGAGCCGTTCCTGAGGTGTCACCAGTTCAAACTCAGTATATTTGAGCACTCACCCAGTGACTCTTCAGAGCCAGTGTCTGAACCACGACATCCCTACCAATCCAAACAGCTCTTCAGTATCAACTATTGGCAACTCTGTACCTCCTCTTATCAAATCATCGTCATATTGTCCATTAACTAAGAATTTAGCAGGCCAAATGCTGATCAGACTGCTCAGACTTTTCACTGGTCTAATATTCTGCTTTTGCATAGAGTGGCATTTATATAAACAAGGATTTAAGCATGTCCATAAAAAAATGAATATACAGAAAAACCAATGACTCCTTCTAAACTCCCCTTGTGTTTTACTGGCAGGAAGGCAATGTGTACTGTGGGTTGAAGACTTGTCCCAAATTAACTTGCTCTTTCCCAGTGTCTGTCCCAGAGTCCTGCTGTCCAGTTTGCAGAGGTAAGATCAAGAACAGACTCTGAATTTACTCCTTTCCCTGTCAGAGCCCTGTCTGTCCACCAGTGCTGTCACTCAGGACAGTATCTGTGAGTTTCCCATGAAATTACAATCCAATGCATGTTGGGAAATTAAACCACAAGTGCCAGCAGGGTAACGTGGCTACCTTTGTTTTCCTAAATTGAAACAAGGAGAGAACTGATGATAAAGTTGCACCCCATAATGAGGTAAATCAAGGAGCATGAGGATCTCTGTGCAGTGCTGCTTTGCACACAGATTGTCCCTCAGTCTTCACTGCTTTGCTGTGTTATACCCACAGTGTCTTTACAAACCCTGAAACGTTCTGCCAGGCAAACTGCTTGTAAAGCTTTCTGTTCTCGATCAGGCAAGGTGATAGTCCTGGCTTCCCAGGGTGAAATACAGTGATACACTGTTTTAGATGTAATACTTTGACAGGTAATTAAAGTAAATCATTGTTAATCATCTGATTTCTCTTCCTATATAGTCATTTGAGCTGTATTTGAAACCAGACTCTCCCATTTACAAAAATCAATTTAACTTTCAAAGTACAAGCTGTCAGACACAGCTATACAGTAAACCAGCCTTCTGCTGGAGAAATCAGACACTTCAGCCAGAGTCACTAATGAGAAACCAGTCCATTTGCATTTCCATATGAGGGGTAAGATTAAATCAGATTATGCAGTAGAGGCGACCCACTGTCTCCACTGATGCAGGGCTTATTTAATTTATTCCTTTGTCAACTACTCTTATTTTAAAATGTTAAAAAGATTATTTATCTCATAATCAACTTTGTCCTTTTCAATATGGCATAAGCTGTTTTATCTCTGTGATTCTTACAAAATGAAAAGCTAAACAAAATGTTTGCATCAAGATCTAACACAGCTCATGGGGAGAAAACTGTGAGTCAGTTTTCCCTGCATGGCCAAATAGATTAACACATTAAAGTTTGCTGATTATCATATTAATTCCTCTACTACTAATACAGTTGTAGAGCTGGGTGAGACTTTTCCCCCATGTACTTCCCAAGGGCTTTCACAGTTACTCCTTTAACTGACACTGCTCTGCTTCACCTACAGGAGATGGAGAATTATCATGGGAACATTCTGATGGAGACATCTTCCGGCAGCCAGCCAACAGGGAAGCTGTAAGTGGGACCTACAATTTAAAGACGTATTTTCCTGCTGTGCTGTGCACTTGGGGTAAAAGAATAAAGGATGATACCAGGTCTGAACACCTATTGTTTCATCCTGGGTTCTGTGAATCTAGCCCAAAATAGGTTTCTTCCACTCAACCTGAATTCACGAGTAATGTTGAATTATAAACTCCCATGAGCTCCTGTGGACTCTGGATTTGGTCTTTGTTGTATATGCTCTATAAGGATAAAATTCAACAGCATTCTGTTTGCTGTTCAAGCATTTTTAAATCATAATTGCAAACACTTGCTTCCCAGTTAACATACATATATATGTATTTACTCTAGGGGCTTCCCTATCTGTGGGGCTAAGAGTTTCCATTAACAACTTACTCCTCAATAAATAATTTTTATAACAGTATTTGGAAGAATCTGAAGACCATTGGAGCCTTATGTGCACTACCCAAATACATGAACCAATAGGTCTTTAGATGAGTGGGGAGAATCATGCCTTCTAAAATGAGTGCTATAATCTATACTGTTCCTCCAGGTCCATGGACATTCTGAAAAATGATTCTCTGAAAACAGTGGTTTTGCTCTAGAAAGCATGCTGTGCACTACTACTACTACTACTACTACTACTACTACTACTACTACTACTAGTGCTACTGCTGCTACTGCTTTCCTTCGCAAATGAAATGAGACCTCCCAGGCTGTAAAACCAATTCTAGTAAGGCTCTGCTCAGTCTGTGCAAGGCTAACCTGGGCCTTGCATGAGAGTTTCAAGCTGCAAGCAAAGAAGCAGCTGGGTAGTCATTCTGGATGTGTTCTGCCACCGGAGCCACGGTAGAAAGCAATTTTTATGAAGAAAACTAGACAGGCTTAAAATTCTTCTCATCTGCTCCTAAAGTAGAGTAGAAATCAGTAAAGTAGATATCTAGCTCTGAACACCATTTTTAATAAATGGAGCAAAATAGGCACATCTGGGTCGTGTTTCTCCTTATGCTCTAGAGATCCACACCAGGTCAGGTTCTAAAATTGGCTCTCTGTCCATTGACAATTTGGGATTTCAGATGACTAACTCAGCTAAAGACACCTACACTGACATCCAAGACTGGTGAGATGAGTTACAGCTGCACACGTGGTTCATGATGTCTGGTGGGAGAGGCCACACTCTTGTTGCCTGTGTTAAGTTTCTGGTACAGCCCCTTTCCCCGTGTTCATTGCAATGAGACATTTACTTCCCTGCTCTCTTTCTGTCCCCAAACAGAGACACTCATACCATCGCTCCCACTACGACCTGTCACCCGGCTCTGCGAGGCAGGTAGTCAATATTCCACGATTTCCCAGTGCCAGGAGTAACCGTGGGGTCCTGCCAGATCCCCAGCAAGCCTCAGGCACAATAGTACAAATCGTCATCAACAACAAGCACAAGCACGGACGAGGTAAAGACAAGCACTTCCTACAGTGTCACTCTGGGTCAGGAATCAATCACCTACAGCTCACAAAGACTTCTCAAAATTACAGCAGGATCTTGGAAATTCACACTGGTATCAGGAAACCCAATGCAAAGCAGGGAGGCAGAAAGCAAACAGGATACAAAATTCTTTCTTGACCGAGATCAATTCCGCCTGCACAGACAACAGGGCAGTTCACCCTGCAAAGGCACCACACAACTGTGTTGCTCTCTGAGTTACTTTGTGGGATTGGGCTACACAACCCTTTGAACTCATGCAGTGTTTACCAGGGAAGTGAGTGCTTTGTGCCACAGAGGACACCACGATGCCTTTAGATTCAACAACTTGTTCACACATACACTTGTCCCATAGGAAATTGTTCACAGTTATTTTCTTCACACTCTCTCCTATTTTGTAACTTTACTGGCCGTAAACAGCTTATATTTAAACTGCCCTACAAATCTCAGACCATAAAGTATCAGGGTTTTTTCTGCCTCCAAGGCTTAGCAAATCATTCTAATGAAAGATAGTATCATGTGTTCCCCCTTCTTAAACTAGTTGTCTGAGACAGTGGGATACAAGGGATCCTTTTCCTCCTCATGACTAATATTAAGAGGCAGAGCAGGCAATTAGCCTGTACTGGATGCCTGAGCTGTAAAAAGGCAAATTTAACCAAGGTAATGAATCTCACTCTAAGAATCCTTTAGTGCCTCCTGCTAATTAGAATATAGGACACGCTATATTATGTGGACAGCAGAATTCTGGCCCCATGTGGGAAACCATATTCAAGCCATCTTCCTCATGCACTAGAGGAAGGACAAAAATAAAGGGAAAATACCAATTCACCAGTTAGTGGGACAGCAGGTTTTGTACAATAAAAAGGGTGGGAGGCTCAGTTCCCACAGTGGGTGTACCTTGGAGAACAGAGATCTGCAGGAAAAGGTCGAGGAAGACATAAAAGAAATAACTGTACAAACACATGCTCAAAAGAGCATTTATCCCCAAATACCACTCAATATTCACTTAGAAACTACCCACAAGGAGTTAAAAGCCCTTGTATTAGGGCCAGCTAATCTTTTAAGGTATTAACTAACAGAAGGAATGTTGGCTATAGGATCTTTATTATCCACCTGAACAAGCATGAAAAAACATTCAGATCATGCCAGTGTTTTCTGCTGAATCTAGGAGCAGGAATCTCCATGCAGTGCAATGTCTTTGACATGGAGTTCACACATGAAGACATCATCAAAGCAGTTTCTAACTGACTTGCTTCAGCAAATAAAGAGCCTACAGACGAACAGCATAGTTCTGGATGCAGTATAATTTCAGACACTCCCTGCCTGGAGAGTGTCTGAGAGATCCCCCTGATGGAAACAGGAATGCTGACCATGGGTTTTCTTTTGTTCCTGTGCAATTAACAAGTGTTCTATTAATTAATGCACGTGTCCCTTGAGATGCATTTCAACAGGTTAAAAAATAAATACACAGCAACTCTCCTGACATGGAAATACTGTGTGTACAGATTTATCATTCTGAACATGAAGAGCACTAGAAACAGGGTATCAGGGAACTTGGAGTTATTTGCTGTATTTTGGCTTCTACTAGAGGCTTCATCTGCTCCCTAAGAGTAATTATTTAACTGTTCTGTGCTAAACAACCCTTAAAAGACAGAAAATGTGTATCCACACAATGTCCTGTATTATCCCTTCTCCTGTCAGGGAGAAATCATAAAGGATTTATGTCCATAAAGAATCTGGAAAACTCTGGTTGGGGGAAAAAAATCCCTGTAAGCAGAGATATAACTAATAATATGATATTTCAGCATGTAAGCAGCCTGCTGAGCAGCTGAGTGCCTACCAGTTTTCTCATTTATAGTTTTTTCTCCCATGTTCTTAGTATACAGATAAAACATGGCTTTTTATTTGAGAAACAAAACCATGCCTTAAGAAAGAGTTAAAAAGTAGCAAGTTAGAAACCAAATGATAGCATAACCCCATGAAAGACAATACATTGCAAAAAACACTCCCCATAAATCTCAGTAACTCAGTGAAGTATAAGCCAGTTGGTTACATCTGTTACCAGTTAGATATAAATTTCAGATTACAGATAAAAATTAAATTGCTTTTGAAAGTTACAGGCAAAATTGGAACATATTTTACAAATAAAAACATTAATAAAAATGATGGCATATTAGAAGAATTGGAAATATTTACAACATATCCCAGCTTCACTTCAGTTGCTTTTAGAAATCAGGCTGTGTCCTTTATTTCACCTTGTTAGGATTAGTCTGCATTTTTCTTTGTGTTTATAAAATATTTAAAAATAAAGAAGTAGGGTTTATAGGACAAATGCAAACATGGTGTAAAGTGATATAACTCCCATCAACTGCTGGGTGACCCAAAGTGGCTTCTACCAGGCATGGATTTTTCCACTCTCCTTGTGTCAGCTGTATTTCTCTGACTCCCAGGGGCTCTGATGAATAAATACTCTGAGGCTCTGAGATGCTATTGGAATGAAATTTCAGTCCCATATGCATCCTTTCACGTTAATGTTTTCTTGTGATTCCAAAAGCCAAATGGCTCTCTATACCTACAGACATATATATTTCCACAGAGGACATTAAACCTCATTTTGCAACATTCCCTTGCTTTGTTCTGCGTGTTATGGAGCAGAACTCTCATGCAAAAGCAATAAAAGGCCCAGGTGGCACTAATCCATCCTGCTGATGGCATGGCTCTCTTCAGCTTATGGCTGAAGCTGTGCAGATGACTCAGTAGCAAATGACATGATTCTGTCATCTGCAAATTCAATTCCAGCAGCCAGAGCCACTGTAGCAGGCTGTGTCCTGTGTGTGGACTGAGATTAGGAGGGGAAGGAGGAGTGAGTTTTATGAGCTGGTTAATGGTGCACAACTGTTTTCCTCAAAACAGCAAGGGACATCAGTCAGCAGAGTTGGAACCACGGCAAAACTGCTCAGAAAAGGGTGAGCACGGGCTCAGACTCATTTTGAGCAACGAAACCCCAAGTTAAAATTACCAAGCAGAGAAATGGGCCAGAGAGACACTAACAGATGACATATGGAGACACTGCTTTAAACAAAGGTGCATGAATCAAACAAATGTGTATGGAGAGGCAGCCAGTGGACATACCTTTTCCATTTGTACTTTTCCTTCTTTTTGTTTTCTTTCCTAGTTTGTGTTTCAAATGGCAAAACATACTCGCATGGTGAATCTTGGCATCCCAATCTCCGGGCCTTTGGAATCGTAGAGTGTGTGTTGTGCACCTGCAACATCACCAAACAAGAATGTAAGAAAATTCACTGTCCAGAACAATATCCCTGCAAATACCCTCAGAAAGTAGAAGGAAAATGCTGTAAAGTCTGTCCAGGTAAAACAAAGTTGATCACAGACCACCTTTTTGCTGTGCATGTTGAGGGGCTTGGCTCAAGCCTTCCAGTCACAATAACCTTGATACAAACAGCAGGAGCTGTGCCCGTTCTAAGGTGTGTGAGAGGGCTCGCTGGGGCAGAGCTGCTCCTCAAACAGGGGCCAAGCTGCCTGGCACATGTGTTCTGATCACTCACTGCCTTCCTCTCTGCTGTCAGCACGACTTCCTAACGCTCCTTTCCAAGAGAGTATTACAGAAATGTATACAGAAAGTTCATTACTGTCAAGACTCCTGTCCTTCCCCCATGACAAAACTTTCAAATCATTTTATAGCTTGTGAAATCTGTGTGGAGGTAACATCATTTCTGCTTTTTAAAATGTACCAGAAGGATTCAAAACTCCGATTGGTGTCAGTTACATAACTTAATCCATAAAATAAATGCTAGCTTATCACAGATTTAGCATTGTGTCTACGCTGCACTAATGATAAAACTTCTGTAGACATTACTAAAATAAATGCCTACAGCTAGTGACAAATCTGCTAACAGGGATCTGCTGATGGTCTGGCAAATGACCAGCCATGTTGCATGTGATACTTTTAAAAGGTAAAGGAGTGTCCAGTTCCCTTATGTGCCTTTAAACTTCTTCCCTAACCTGTACAGCCCATTTCTGTGTTTATTTGCTGATGCACTGGGCAGAAATGCTCAGCCAAATATAGAAACCTTCATAGAATGCACAATTGTCATCTTTTGCTAGCCTTGCTTACTGGGGAAAAAAGCAGTGGCAGTAGGCAGGCAGGAGGTGTGTTATCTAGAGCTTTTGGATACTTGTGGAGCAGAGATCCACAGCTTTCAGTGGAAGAACAGTCAGCAAAACCTGGCTAACAGGCTTCGATTGAAAATTTAATGGCAAAAAGAAAGTTACTGTCTTGTTCTTTGAGATTTTAAAGAAAGCTAAAATCTTGTATGTGTGGAGAATCATTAGGTGTTTCCACAAACAGAAGTCCAAGCCTCTGAGTTGCATCATCTCTCTTACATTCTTGTCCAACTTCCAATTGCAAACAGAATAATTACAATTTTTACTTATGTGCTCTACAGCTTTACCAGGTGAGCAAAAGATAATGTGCCCTGTGGCCAGCCCAGACTTGCAGTGGCCAGCTGGCTGCTGCTGAGCAAAACACAAACCTCCCAGGTTCTGCCTGCCCTTCTCTTCAGTAAAGCATTCATTTGGTTTTCTTCACTCTGACCAACCACCAATTTTCATTTAGTTATTACCTCTGAGATTTCTACCATTATTTCAAATGTTCTTGAAAAGGGGACAACAGATTCAAAAACTGTGAGGAGTCTCCCAGACCACATGGTGTTACAGCTCATTTCCTTAGGAGACTGGATTATAACTATAAATACTGTCGTGCCACCATGACCAGGTCACCAGAACCTGGCAGAACAGAACGCTGTGAAGTGTCTGGGGCTTAGCTGGAGATGGATTTGAGTGGACATACAAATGAAAATTCTACTTTTAAGCTAAACCTGCTTGGCTATTCGTGCCAAGTAAGTTCTGGAGGACTTGATTACAGCTGTAGTATGTGTTTTGGGCTTTTTTTGTTGTTGTTTTTAACAGAAGATGTGCCAAGTCAAACCTTTGACAACAAAGATTACTTCTGTGGGAAAGAGACATTTCCTGTCTATGAATCCGTTTTCACAGAAGAAGGAGAAACCATCAGGAAAATTGCAATAGAGACTGAAAAGCCACCTCAGATAGAAATACATGTGTGGACAATTAGAAAAGGTGAGTTGAGCAAGTTCTTTCTTTAAACAGTGTATAATCTGCCATTAAAATCCCAGGATAGTTTACAGATCCAAAGATTTGGAGACTGCTGTTCTCTCTGGCTCTTTAGGATATCACTGCTACAGCCACTTCCAACACAGACAAGTTTTGCTGAATAAAACCCATTAGGAACACACAAAGCTGTAGTTCTGCAAACTCCTGCCCTTCATTGGGAGCAAAGGCACAATGACAAACAGGTTGCCAGCAATGCTCTGTGTAATTTATTTCACAGAAATGGGTTTGAACCAAGTGCCTGGAGGTTCTTAATTGAGGATGGATCAAAAAGCTTTCCATTGAAATCAGTCTGTTCTATCTGCCTTAGTGCTGCTACATCCATGTTGGTCTAGAATATGGGCAAAAAATGTGTTAAGGATGAAAACAATATCTTTTACTAGACTAACTGGTAAAATTAGAACAAAACAGAAAAGCATTGAGAAGCACTGGTGCAAATCATGAACTTTCAGTGCAATAAAAATAATCTTCAGCCTCCTAAAAATCCAATCTGCTTAATCTATTTTAAGTAAAAAGCATATGATCCTCATAGGAAATCCTCACACAGTGCAGTGTACATGGAAATGATAGATCTCCAGAATGTGCTGTAAAGCAGAAAGCCAAGGCCAAAGTGGGAGCAGAAAAGAAGTCCCAGAGCACTGGATGGTTCACATGTACCAGGGGTGTTCAGGAAGTCACAAAGCCTCCTCATGATTTGACAGTGGTGTTGTGTGCTGGCTCATGGCAGGCAAAATGGTATCTGCAAAATGATCCTGTTTTTCTCCAAGACACTGGGATTTTTGGCTTCTCTTGTAATCTTACATTTCCAATTTACATAATAAGGAAAGATTCAGCTGTTTTGGAAAAGAATTGGCTGATTCTCATACCCCTCACAATCCATGGAAAAATTTACAGGGGATTAGCAAAAAAATGGGTGAGGGAGGGTGGAAAACAGAATAAAGAAAAAGAACAGGCTGAAAATGTTACAAAAAGGCAGGTTTAGAGCAAGGGGCACATTTGCAGTAACACACATTTCTCATTTCTTTGCTGAAGGGATTCTGCGTCACTTCTACGTTGAAAAAGTGTCCAAAAGAGAATTTGAAGAACTTCCTTACTTCAAGATGATAACAAGGACAACCCTTAGTAAGTAAAATTCTGACCTCTTGAGGTTTCTACTCTCCATATTATCATAGCTGTGAAAAACATTCTCTGCTACTCAACACAGTCAGATGGATGTATTAACTTTTCCTCCTCCATTTCTTTTTTGTATTTCATCAAGTCTGGGATTTTGATAGTAGTTAACAACTACTAATTCAGCTGATTTGATGGTTGAACTAAGATAGAGATATTCTTAATTGCCAGTTCTTTTGCATTACAACTTGTCATTTTTTCTACATTTTTTTTTCTAATTAAGTAAAGAAGTCCTTTCCCAGGAAGAATATACTCTTAATAAGACAAGCCTATTGAGATACAGTAATTTTTTCATAGAAGAAGTTCCCTAATTTTTTGCTCTCAGCCTTGCTTAGCTTGCCATTGTTATCTGTAATGCAGTATTCTAGTTATCAGGACAGCATGCATTTATATTAACATTATCAAAAATGTTAATTACAGACAGAGTTCATAGTACATAAACACTTAGACGTGTTGCTTCCCACTTCTAAATACTTTGGTTTGCCAGGATATCCTGTGTCATAAGTGGTTGAATAAATAGAGCCAACTTACAGGACTAGTTGATTAAAGAAAATAATAATAATAATCTACTCCTTGTTTATTATTATTAACAAGGTGATTTTGCATGGAATATGTTACGTGACTGTAAGATACTTTGAATATTTTCCATGGGAGGATTGGACATTCCCTCTTTGACTATTGTGACTCAGTTGGTTTCCAGAGTGCTTATAAATGTCTTCAAAGTTCCCTGTGCCCTTTTCTAAGTCAATATCTGTCTCCTTTGTGTTTTTGTTTTCAGGCCAGTGGAAAATATTTAGCGAGGGAGAAGCTCAGATCAGCCAAATGTGTGAAAGCAGAGTGTGCAGGACTGAGCTCGAGGATTTGGTAAAGGTTTTGTACCTTGAAAAGTCTGAAAAGGGTCACTGTTGAGGGAGACAGCACTGGAGGGAAAAACATAAGAAAACTTATGAAAACTTGGATCTGCAGCTGGACTGCAGGCTTATTTTGCTTAAGTCAACAGTTGCCCTAAAAACCAAAACTATAATGCAGTAATTATTCACATCATGCACAGCAAATTTGCTGCTTTATGTGTAGTGGTCTGTGCCAACCATTCAAATATCTCCTCCAAAGACTAGGAGGCTCTGTATTACTGGTGGGGGAAGGAGAAAGAGAGACTGTGCTTTCCCAGAGTTGCATTTCTTTACAAGTTAAAAAGAGAAAACAGAACATTATTATTATTATTATTATTATCATCATTATTATTTGGCAAGTTTTTCAAACTAATGAGAAGAAGGACACCTAATAAATGTGCAGGAGCTATGGAGAGCATTATTTCCTGTGCTAAATTTATACCATTTCTGGTGTTGAAATCACTCATGGATTTCTCTTAGTAGTGGAGGAAAAATACAAGTGATACAATACTTGTGCTGGAAACATAAAAAGCAGATTTAAACCAACAAACTCCTAAGCAGCCTGCCTTTGGGATGATGTCTTGTAGTTGAGCAAACAAAGTCCATAAACTGAGCAGCAGGTGTTAGTGGCAACCACTATATTTTTGTAGCAATTGGAGCAAATGTTTGCTTTTAAGTGGTTTTCACTGTTTCCTCCACCCACTTCTCTAAAAATGTGAAGTGTTAGCTCCCTATCACAGCCCTAATAACTTCATTCTTCTGGTCCCTATTAACACATAGGGCCTGATAAACCACCTTCTAAAGTGACAGGGCAGAAGGCAGTAAAGTATTTGCAGTGTTTTCAAAACACCTAGAGCGTTAAACTCACAATTAATAACTCCTCCAAAATTGTGACAGGGATTAATTTATTTGTTCTGATTTGTTACAAACCTAATCTTCTGCATTTTTCTGAGAATGACCTCTCACTTCTCACGCTTCAAGGACATCCCTCTCCTTGACAAACAGCAAACAGATACAGCAGGCCTTTAGAGCACAACAGCTCTGTGACAACTGTTGTGAAGAAAAACAAATCTGAGAGAGTCTGTTAAATTTAGTGCAGCATGTCTACAGCCTGTCTACTTATTCTGCAGAATAAGTGCAAGTATAACTTTAAAAACTGTTTTCTCTGAAGAGTCACCAAAATCCTGCACTGCACCATGGCTTGGGATTGAATCCCAAGATGTGAGGGGCTCTGCCTGCTTTTGCTCCCATTTTCTACTCCACAAGCAGATGGGAATACTGCTGTTCAAACACACGCTAGGAAACAAAGCTTTATGGAATGGCCTGAGCCAAGGGCTGGGGCTTCACAGGGAGTAAAATCAACAGCGAGAGCAAAGATTTTGAGGTTTGTTATTCTGCCAGTGACAGCACTCCAGGGTGTCCCCATTCCTAAAGGGATGAAGGTGTGGCAGGCGTTGGTACTGGATGCCAAAGGCCTGTTCAGGCAGAGCTTCGCCATCCTGAGGGATCCTTGGCTCGAGCAGCAGGCCCTGGCAGCCCCATCAGCCCCACAGGCCTCAGGACCAGGCTCCTCCAGGGCACCAGGTCCTGCCCGTGCCGCCCCAGCCTCGGGAGCAGTGGGATACAGGGCTTCTCGAGCAAGAGGAGCAGATGAGGAGAACAGACAGGAAGGCGAACGAAAGGCTGAAGGGAGTTTGGAGAATACACACAGGGTGAGCTCAGGAGCTGTCCCTAGGCCTGGACGGAGAGCAGGCACAACCTGGGAACACCGGCCATTTGGAAGTACAGCAAGTTGAAATGCAGGAACACCTGGCCAGGAGAAGTCCTCTATCACTGTTCATTAAAAGGAGAGCTAAGTGGACTGTCCCACCCCCTTTCCACAGGGACTGTAGCTTTCCTAAGTCCTGTCCTGGTGTTGGACAGGGGTGTAGCATATCCAAACCAAGGTCCTAAGACCTCACTGCACCAGAGGTTACTGCAGTGTAACTGTAGAAGCAGCAGTCTGGCATCAGCAGCACTCATTGCAGTGGCATCTACTGGGTTGAAATGTGCTGCAGAAGTGTAAAAATTTATTATAAATCTTTAGGAAGAGGTTCTGAGGAACTGTAGCGTCTGGTGAGAAAACCAGCAGTTGATTTCTCACCCAACAGGCATTGTCTGTTTGTAGCAGTAGCTGGTGAAAAAAGACTAAGTGGGAAGTGTACAGTGTTTGTAATTTTTTTTTATGAAGAAGGCAACCTGCTTTTTGTATTTGTGACAGGACAGGTGGAATCCAGATTGTATATTTATTTTATAATAAACACTTTTTAAGAAAAGCAAAAAACAACCATAAGCATAATTTAGTAAAATGTAGTGGTGCGTTTTTCCAGTTTCTGGTCACTTAAGACAACAAAATACACAGTGCCATGTTCGTCATTCTCTTCATGAGATGTCTGTCTGTTACGGTACTTATTTATGTACTTGTATCACTTTGACCTGGTTTGATAAATTAATAAACCCTGACATTGATAATAAAACAAGATGGTTTGCATATGGTGCTGTTGTGTCAAGATGTTTGGTTTCAGTTTCCCTGTTTGCAGTCTGGCTGCTGCAGCCTCAGAGAAGGCAAAGCCACGTGCCCAGCTGGGTGCAGTGTGTGGCTGCCTGCTGGGAAATCGGTACTGAGCTATGGAAGGATCAGACTGGGAAATACCCAATTTAATTCAGCTTTAACCTACCCAGCAGGCTAAATTTTAGAAATCAAACCACTGCACTGACAACTGAGAGAACAGTACAGGACATACTGTTTTCTGGGCAATACATATTCTGAAGCTCAAAATAATTGGGGAAATGTTGATGGAGTCTGTCTGTGCTAATGACTAAAAAGAGATGACTTTCAGGAACATAAGAAAAAGATGTAAAACATGGCCTCACACATGGCTAGCAGTGTAACAAAAATGGAGAGAGTCAGCCTCGGCAAAGATGAGTGTTCAAAGTAAATCACTTTGAATCAATCAGTACATCAAATCTGAAATCCAAGATGTCCCTGGAAATTCCTAATGAAATTGATTTCTGTTATTTCATGGTACCCTTCATATTTATTTTGGCCACCTTTTCATTTTAGCAAGGAGTCTGCTACAAGAATCCTTTCCATGAGGACACTCCTTAGGCACGTGTACTTGCTCTGCTTCCTTAACTATGTGAGGGGTGTTCTTCCTGCTGGTTGCAGATTGAAAATCAGTAACATTCAGGGTTGCAGAGCTGCATCCCCATTGAATGTATACTCTCGATTTCATAACATCCAAATGCATCTTATTTCTCACTTCACTCCTATCCCCCTTCATGTCACAGGGATCACCTCTGGCTCCACAGGACTCCACAGGCCAAGAGAGGCTGAGTACTGAGAGACCAGAGCCCCCTTCACTGCTGTGTTCTTCTGAAAATACTTACACCTACCCTAGAACAAGAGAAAGAATGTGTCAGCCTAACTAACACTCTCATCTTCCTACACTCTCCATTAAAAAAAAGGTCAAAGCATTTCACAATTCAGATGATGACTCCTTCCAAAATAATTGATAGCACATGAAGTATTTGCGTAATGTTGGTGTGCTCTGGTGCCTATTGTGTTATCCATCTAAGATAAAAGCCAAGATTTTTGTAATTTATTGTGGGAGGGGTGAAAATTTACAAAGTTAATCCCTATTTCCATTTATTGCTTTTGTTTGAGGTTTGAAAAACGTCTTCATCTTCTGATCTGAGGTTTTGGACTGTTTTACTTCTTGGATAAAGTATGTCTGCAACTGCATGAGTATACGAGTATGAACCCACAACCCTCCCTTCTCACATAACACCAACCCAACTGTGAGCAAGAATGCAAAGCATCCAAAGCAAAAACAAATAATTGATTTTAACTTGGCAAAAGAGTTTTTAATGTAGACACACTGGATGATAGTTCAGCATGTTCACAAAGTGCACTGAGCCTGATTGCACTACCGCTTAAAGCAAAAACTCCCAATCTGTCCTCAAGTGACCTCAGCTCAAGAGACACAGATAGTACATCACACTAAGCTTTACTTATGGGTAACTACTACAAAGAGCACCCATCGTCAGTTATCTCCACACCAAAATCCAATCTATCTCCTATAGATTTACTCTCCTGTTTCTCTCTTCTTTATTTGTTTGTTTCAGGATCAACACCACAAAATCAGGCATGTTAAGGTCATGATAAATTCAAACTGCATTCTGTTCCTGTTGATGCAAACAGCAAAACCTCCAGTGTCTCTAAGAAGGGTCCCTGGAGGGCTCGCACTGATAACACTGTACTGGCATTACACCCATCAAGGATTCACTGTGTACCAAAGGCACATTTTACACTTTCCATAGGCAGATTCCCAATCACTTCATGTTCCTTAACCAGGACTGTTGCTCTATCCTGTTCCTCCCCAGCCCAGTTCTCCCCTCTCTGCCAGCAGCTGGGATGGGACAATGAATTGAGTTCTAATTCTGGAGGCAAAAATAGGAGCCAAGTGATGCTTAAGGTTTATATACTGGGGTATTTTTGTTCCACATCTCCAAATGGGAAGAGTCAGACTTTCCTTTCAACAAATCCAGCTTGACATTAACATGGCATTTATTCTCCTTTCCTGTACCAAAGTGTTGTGCAGCATGGCCAGGTTGTATCCTGCTAAATACGCACTTTGTGGTAGCTGCAGCTCAAAAGAGACTGAAACAGTTCCTACAAAAACTTTTCTTAGTGTACCCAGGGTGGAATGTGAAGTGTTGTAGAAGCATCAAACAAGAAAAGTGAGCTCATGGGCCAGCTTTTTCCTCAGTGAAATAAAAAGACACTATGTAGAAGTATTTATAGTTATGGCTGCATAACTATCCATAAACTAAAAGGCAACAGTCACCAACTAATCAATCTTCAGAAAGGTCTTCCTAGAAAAAGGAAGATTTGATTTTAAATGCGGTTATTTAGTTAACAAAAAAGTATTCTTCGAGACACATGTACAGCTCCAAGTGATGATGTGTTCCAGAAGGCTGGGGTTTTGTATCTGAGATCCTATTTTCAATTCTGTGCTATTAGAAAATATTTCCTTGCTTTGAATGCCTTATTATATATTCACATAAGCTAAGTCCCACAAAATCTTTGGGTTTAGGTCTAGCCAGACAGTGACATCCTTTCAAAAAGGGTCCAATGACAACATTAAAAAGCATTAGAGAGTCTTTACAATCAGAACTGATTATCCACTAAGTTTAACTTTGCCATTTATATTAATGCAAACCAGGTGTAAAATTATGCAACTAAATCCTACCAGTAGCCCTTCTCACTCACTTCACACTATGTGAATTATGATAACCAAGTCAAAATTAAAAAAAAAAAAAAAAGAAGTGATTTTGAGCTTTAGTAAATGTGCTGGAAATAAAACCCCTGCTGCTATTTTCTGTGAAAGATTTAGTTTATAAATTATGGATTGTCTTCACAAGTGAGAGGAAAAAAATTCAGATTTTTGTATTAATTTAGTCTAGAATCTCTTTTATCTTGCGATCATAAGCAACTGAAAGATTCCATTGATAATAATGGCCAAAGCCCACGGAGACTTAGGAACTTACAACAGCTTTTCCCACCCTGATTTTTCTTCTTACTTCAAAGTCAGACATTTTTTAAAGACCTTTGCACTGATGAGTCCCTGCTGAAGGGACTGGGCGCTTCCCATGACATCAGCTTGTAACAAGTTCCCAAATCCTTTACAGTCTGCATGTGTTGGGAATTATTTACCCCATCTAAATCATGTCCATGATGAGATCACTCTATCACAACATGAGACAAAACTATCACAATTACCATGCTCATGATGATTACCACTCACACTAATACATAGAGTGCCTGAGGAAGATGCAGTCACTGAGTTACTTTTCAAGCAGGAAGTTAAACCCTAGAGAAACTGAGGAATAGAGAAACTCCTGACAATTGAGAAACTACATTTGCACACTGAATGTTGCAAACTGCAGCTCTTTTTACTGACCTCTCCATCTTTTTTTTTTTTTTTTGGCTATGATTAAAATTTTGAAAGGATCATTTGTTAGAACAGCACCTTTCGAATGAAGCTCCAGCAAAATCAATCTACTGAAAGATTCTCAAAGCCAAGAATCCAGTAACAGCCAAATGGGCTTTTCCATTTCTTACACAGCTCAAACATAACAGAAACTCAACTGTTCCCTTAAAATGCATTTCCCTGTAAACCTCCATAATAGTCTCTGAAAGTTTTTTTGAAACTCAGTAGAAAGAGATACATCAAGTAGGATTTCAAAGAAAATTAACAGATCAAATTCTGTGTAACCACATTAAAGGGACATCTGACCCAATAGAAGAATGAGCACTTCAATCTGGACAGAAGGCACAGGAAAAAAATTTGGGCAAATATGATATTGTCTGTTATAAGTGTAAGGAGAAAGATTTTTCTCATCTTCCCATTTTTATTTTAAATTGCAGTTTTCAGAGCCACTGTTTATCTCCCAATGCTACTCCTGCTGAACAACTTGTGAAATCTTAATAGATTCCCAAACAGAAGTTCCCAGGGGACTGCTTAGCCCAGAGGATTAGTAAAGAGAGCAGAGCAGTTGTCACTTTGAGTTCTAGTTCAGGGCAGTGGGCTGAACGCAGCAGACCAGTTTTTATTGCCATCTCAGAAAACACAATCGAAGACCTTGCTTGTAAAAAAAGATTGCTCTGGTCTAACACATGAGAGGCAGTCAAGGGGAAACCCAGGACCTCTTCTGGGGCTGCCTCAATCAGATCAGCCAGTGCATCTTAAATCCACTGCTACTGCTCTACAATACAGTACCTAACATATATTACTAAATAAATAGCCAAAAACTGTAGACTTCCCACTGGTATCAAAGTAACCTGATTTCTATCAAGTGTCTCCTCTCTATCAGCATCCCTCCAGTCCCAGAGCTAAGGACACCTTCTTGTACCTATTCCACTCTGAACAAATCCTAGCAAAACAAGATTTTGTGGCCCAAAAAAGCAGGAGAGCCAAAATCTGCTTCCTAAGAACTCTTG
Source organism: Myiozetetes cayanensis (assembly GCF_022539395.1). NCBI lineage: Eukaryota > Metazoa > Chordata > Aves > Passeriformes > Tyrannidae > Myiozetetes > Myiozetetes cayanensis. The sequence goes on along the minus strand of NW_026087159.1, from coordinate 10,678,706 downwards.
ACGACCTAGCTGGGAGAAACTCTGGAAAATTCCAGCTCTGCTGCCAGGGAAATCACAAAGGATCCTGGCCCATTTCTGCAAAAACTTGTGAAAAGCCAGTCTGCCCTGCCAGCAGCATAACTGTTATTGTCACTAATTGCCAACTGTGAGAGAACCCCAAAAGAAAGTTGGCGATTAGGCTTTGGAGAGCTCAGAATGATGTAATGTTTGACAATGAGCTTTTGACTTAAAGCAGGTAGTCCAACAAGTTGAAAGTGCATTTAGATAAAATATTTTACAGATCAAAAGCTTCGGGTGCCACATAAACTCTTCAATTTGAAGATCTGACTGTTGCGTAAGAGATGCCAAAATTGGGGAGGAAATGAGAAAATTTGACCTAAGCCCTTCAAAATGAGCTTTTAAATAAGTTAAAACAGATTGTTGGGCTCTTTCTTACACCTTTAATTTTGCCCTACAAGCTAATTACTTTGGATATGCTTACACCTCTTTTCTCCATTATAAAATCTCATTAACTCCTCACTGGAAACTCATCATCTTCCACTATCTTGATAAAACTCATTTTTCCAAAATAATAAATAAAAATAGGGTGAAAACATGCTTAAGGCAGTGATGGAACTCTTTTATGAAGTGAATAGGTGCTGTCTGTGCCAATACAGTCTGTTTAATCACAGCCTAACATTTTAATTATGTATATAGCTAAGCAGATTTGCTTGCATTGGCTTAATTATTCTGCATGATAATATGAACAAAGGGCCTCTGTTAAAGTAATCAACAAGAATTTTAGCTGGCTGAGTTTCCTCAAATGTTCCAAGAGCAATGAAAGATCTGATCATTAAGCATTTACTGCCCCTGAGAGCTATTTTAAACCTGTTCCCTTCATATCACAGCTGGCCTCAAATTCTTTTTATCTGAAAGCGCTGGTAAGGCAGAACAAAAGAGTGTTTCTCGTTTGGAGTGAGCTGTCTGTGTCATCTGAGTGATGTTCACTAGCAGGAGATGTCTATCTTAATGAGCTTTTGGCCAGGAACAGCGCTGCCACTTTCTAACTTTTGTCCAGTTCACAGGACTCCTGATGCAGGGTGTGCTGGATGTGTTAGAATTGTAAATGAGCCCCGGCAACTGCACATTGCCCGAGGATCCCACAGTAACAATTAAGCAACAGAGGCTGCTCTGGGGGCCTCTCCTGGCAGATAATTGACCCCGACGGGAGCTATGCAGAGAACCCACGCTGAAGGTGAGGACACAGAACACAAGTGAAGGTTCATTATCTTGCAATGAAAGGCAAGTTAGCACCAGTGGGAACTGGGGTTTAAAGGACCAAAGGGTTAAAGCTTTCATTTTTTGGAGGCATTTTCTATTAATTTCTCCTTTGCCCAACAGAAGCTGACTGTTTTGAAATACACTCCTTTTTAGTGGGCCCTGGGAAACAGATCAGTGGTAACCACGTAAACCCTCTGAACCTACCCATGGATGTGGAGAAAGAGCCCAAGAACGCTAGAAAGCTGTGCAGAATAAGAAACAACAATAATAAAGACACGTCTTGATTAAAAAGCTAAACATCCTGCCACTGTAGAAAGCTCTGAAAGAACACCAAGTCAGTGTAACACAACAAAACGTGATCCCTCTGGTACCCTGCGAGAGCTGAAGTCCAATTACTTTCTGATCCCACTTTCCTCTGCAAGCCTCCCTCATCAGCATATTTCCCACCACACACACACTCTGCTCTCAGAGATTACACCACAGGAGTACCTGTCCTTGCTGCATCTGGAGAGATACAGCTCACCTGCCCCACTGAGGAGATCAGGGATGGGGGAACAGAACTGCAGGGGTCATCCAGTACCACAGTGGGCATTTACATAATTTCTATGTGGAGTTGTTTTTCAAATATTCATTTTCTCAGTTAATATTCTCAAATATTCATTTTCTCTTTTTTTTTCCCTAACTTCTTCTTAAATAAAATTTACCAAAATGTTGGTGATAAACACAGCAAGAAAGAATTCAGGAAGTTCTAAAAACCTGTTAGCTTATTAAGTGAGAGGCAGGTTTACTGGGGGGAGCAGGGAGGACTGCTGGACTTACAGGCAGCCCCGTGGAGTATCTGTTTCATCCATGTGACTCCAGTAGAAGCTGTAGCACTCCATGTCACCGTGTCACCACCCCACCTAATTCAATTACACATCCAGCCTGTATCAATGTGATATTTCTCCTATGCAGTGCCATTTACTCCTGAATCTGCACTCTTGTTTTGCTCTCAGCCTTCTGCTTCTGGTGCTGCCCAGCTGTGTCAGCCCTACACATTCACCCTCATTCCCTGTCCCTGTCACTCCTGGTAACAGGTCTTATCATTTTCCTGAGGCTTATCATTCCTCCTTGCTTTTCAGTTCCTCTGTCCCTCAGACTGCAAAGCACATTCCTTTCAAACATCTTTTTTATGCAGTTGGTCATATCAGTGAAAAGGCAGTGGTGATGGATGATCTTTTTGAATAAACTTGTGCCAAAAAGAATGAGCACAGCTGAAGGGAGAAAGTGTGTGTCACATCGTTCAGTGCGGAGGCATCAATCCCACCAGCCTGTCCTGCTATTCAAGACAGCATCTCTAGGTGACAGTTATATTGTTAACACACTACATCATTAAACAAGTCAATAACAAATATGTATTTTTCAGTTCTCACTTATTAATAAAGTCAAAGCCATGTTAGAACTGACTATTCACAGGATCTTACTTCCTTCATCTATATTCTAGTCCAGTCCCTGAAGCTTTTCCCTTACCTCATCTGCATTTTTCCTCATTATTTTCTCCTTCCACAAATTCAATTAGTTTGGCCACCAACTCAGAAATGTCAAAGGCTACTGGAGAACAGTGTGGGGCTTTCTTCTGTCATCTTATTGGAAAGGATTGCTTTTAAAAAGCCTGAAAAATAAAAGGAGAAATAAAATGAGGCAAAACAATGACTGAAACTCCTACAATGCACCTGTGGTTTTTAGAGAGCTGGGTGTTTGTGAGTGGTTGGTTTGCTTTCCTCAAATCTGCCCTTTTGAGACGTAGACACTCACTCCTGGTAGGAGATGGTGAGAAAGAAGGAAGCAGAACTTTTACAGCTGTGCAGATGGCAAACATGAGGGAAGGCTCTCTAATGGAAAAGAAAGGGTGAAGAAACCACCACACCAGTCTTGTCTTGTGTCTTGCTGCAGAACTATGGTTGAATGACTTTGCAAATTCTTGAGCAGTTTCCTGTGCAGCACTTCATTGTTTGCTTTCATGCAAGCTGTGGGCTTGGCTCCCATGTTTGGTTTACTTCCTCTGTAGGGTGAACCTGACTTCCAGACATATTTCCATTACCACAGCAATTAGAGTGGACTATGAAATATTCACAGCCACATGCCTGGTCACAGCAAAAAAAAAAAAAAAAAAAGATCCCCTTAAAATGTTCTCAAATGTGAATATCTATGGCACAGTACGGCCATGATGCCCCTGGGAAGAAGGGTAGGTAACAGATCTTTACCAGTCCTACCCTAAGAGCTACACTGGGCCAAGCCCCTGCTTTTACAGGTCAACTTTCACTGTTTTCAAGCAGATCATCCCCAGCACATGGTTAAACAAACAAACAAGACATCTCAAACTTATTGTGGTCTCACTCCAAAAATGCAAATCCCAGATTTTATCTGCATCATCAGATTTCATTTTGGGGGGTCCAAAAATATCCACAAAGCTCTGGAAACATCAGAACCTCACCAGGAAATGCAAAGAGAAGTGTTTTCTCATACTTGTCCATTCCTCTGGCTTGCAATTTCCAAAAAACTGGGGCTAACACATAAGTTTCCCACTGAAGTTGCTTTTATGTAATTCACACTCATTTAATAATCCTGGCTTATGAAAATATAGCTCTGTATTAGATACATTCTGATTTTCACTTGGAAACAATTATAGAATTAATCACCCTTGATTTGGGGAGAAAACAATCCCAATTCTGTGTAGTGGATTTGCCTTGATACGCAGAGAAAGTCAGCAAGAGGTTCCCCAGAAAAACAGGTATGGATGTGATGTACAAGTGCCCCTATGTTAATGTCAAACAGTTACCACCAGGAACTATCTACACCCCAAGGTCTAAACCAAAGCTTGCTTTTCTCCTCGTTTGATCTAGTGAATAGCAACAAATTCAAAACTGGTAAAAAAAAAAATTTCTTCTGCCAGCAGTCTTTGAAACCTTGTGGCAGGAGACCACACACAGGAATCCACAGTGTTAAAAATAGATTAGAAACTTATGTGAGGAAGAAAATCAATATTTAAACCCCTAATCATTTCATTTTTATAATGTGGCAGCAAGAAAGAAGCAAATATGAACTGATTTCTGGCAGTATGCAGTGTTAACATTCTGGCTTCATTTTCCATACACAGATCTACCAAAATAGAAACAACCATTAAAGCAGTTTAAAAAAATAAACTTGCTTTCACTACAGATAATAACACTTCTCCCCACCCTGAAAAAACATCCTTTTATTTGTCAAGTCAAGAAAAAAGGTCACGACAGTTTTCATAAAATTTGGACCATTTTCAGCCAGCTCTAACAACGACAAATGACAGCTGAGAGCAGAAAGCCAGTGCAGGAGGGAGGGAGAGCTCTGCACTGAGAGATTCATGCTCTCCTGTACTTGCATTTCTGTATTATTGCTATTTTATGTGTTTAGAAAAGAATTTATACACACAGACATCCAGCCCTGAATTTATGCCTGCTTTCAGGCACTTATACCTCTGTGTCTCCTGCCTGTCCTTCCAGTTCTTCCTTAATAACTCCATCCTATCTGGGTTAATTTCTGAAAAAGCCCCAACTATAGTTTCTAGAAATTTGTGAAAAATACAACATTGATCCTGCCTCTCTCCACCTCATTTCCTTTTCTGGCTGTGCTGGTTTTGGCTGGGATGGAGTTCATTTTCTCCATAGTAGCCGGTATGGGCCTGTAGTTTGGATTTCTGCTGGAAACAATGTTGATAATTGGGGGATGTTCTCCTGATTGCTGAGGAGTAGCTGACACAGAGTCGAACCCTTCTCTGTTCCACCCCAGTGAGGAGGCTGGGGGTGCACAAGGACTGGGAGAGGGGACACAGCCAGGACAGCTGACCCCACTGACCCAGGGGACATTGCAGACCACAGGACCTCGTGCTCAGCAATAAACTGGGGGCAAGAAGGAGAAAGGGGGGCACCAGAGCTGCCCTGCTGTGTGCAATGCTGAGAGCCCAATGGAAGCTGAGCAGCAACCCCCGGAGAGAACCAAGCACTGGGAAGCCAACCACGTTCTGAAGATGGGAACGTGACTCCCAGAGCGAAATCCAGCCTCTCCTGATGGAGCACGTTGAGCAGCACAGCACAGGAGCACTGCCTGCCGTGCACATCCTCCAAGCAGCATCCTTGCTGGCAGAATGGTTTTCCAGGGCTGTAGGATGGTGGTTACACAGTTCTCTTAGGGACTAGGGAAGCAGCTGCTTGCTGTGGCAGTGAGATTCCACCAGTGATTTTCTCCCAAGTGAGGAGAAGACCTTCATCAAGGATGTCAGAGCCACTCCATCGCCTGCACTAACAAAGCACAAGAGCAGAGTGAACCAGGACAACATTTACAGGGGTTTTGTCCTACATTTTCAAACTGGCTTCTGGTTGTGCAGATTCAGAGTCACCTGGCAGAAACCTCAGAACACATCTTCTTTAAAAGTGAATATTTCCCTAGTATCTCAAATTAGACACTCAAAGAATTAATAAATCTGCAGCACTAATATTCAGTTTCCTATTTTCACTAGTAGCAGCTTTTGCAAGGATAATTTAATTCTTCTGTTTCATCTAGCATTGAGGCTTGTAAACTCCTTTGAGGATCCCTACCAGGAATTCATCAACATGAAGGATATATACTGGGAAGATCATAATCAAGTCAATCAAGGGGAGAAATTCAAAAGCTCTGCCACTAAAGGAATCAAACATAAAAGCCTCCCTGGGGGGGAAGAGGTTTATGTACCATGCCTGGCCTATGTTAAGAAAATTAAAACTCGTTTCACAACATAAAAGAGCCAAAGTGTCAAGTCACTAAAACCAGTTTCCAGTACAGATGCCCTTTTCCAGACTGGTTTATGAGGGAAATACGAATTTATAATACACTTAAAGAAACACAACTGACAAAAACATAACTAAGGGATATATACAAGGCAGACAGCACAGAACATAAATTAAACAAGGACAATTTAAATGCAATTTAGCAGCCGTCCATGTTGCTATAACGAAGAACACTTCTGTTTATATACATGGCAAACTTCTTACTTTTTTCAAAGGAAATATTTGCAGAGCAGATAATTTTAAGTGTCTGCCTAACATAAGAGTTGAGGTCTGCTGTTATTATTTCCCAGAGTTCTATTCAGATAAGAGTAGCAGTGTATGAGAAAGGGAATCCAGACTGCTGCTGGGGAATGTGTGTCAATGAAAAATGGACTTGGGTTTGCTGCTTTTTGGTTCTCTTGGAATAGGTGATTCTCCTCTTCCCTACCACTCATTCAGCAGTTTTGTTTGGAAAGCCTGAATATTTAAGGTGACACATATTTTAAATAAATAGTTCAGAGCAGGATGGAAAGAAATCAAGTTTTCTGAAGAAGGTTGTCAGTGTTCTCCAGAAAAGGAGAACAGGGTATAAACTGATTGTTACAGGGTGCATGTCAAGAAACAAGGTATCACTTTTCCTTCCATGCAAAAAGGATCATCTACCAGTTCCTTTCCAAAACTGTCATTCCCCTTTGAAACTGTGTCATATAGAGGACTGAGCAGAAATGAAATAGAAAATTTGACTGAACAGAAAAATGGGGCTTTTTAAACCTGCAGAAGTAAGATGAGCCCTAATTTTATGTTAGTAGAGTTTTGGGAAATGCAGCTATATAACTGGCTAAACATTTTGTTGCCTCCAAGAAGAGCCATAAAGAACCTGGTGGAGATTTTTCAAAGCTGCCTTAGGGGATGGATGTCTAATGCCCATTAAAATTAACAAAAACTGGCTCCTCAAGCCCAGTCAATGGCTTTGAAGAATCAGCTCCGTGGGGGTACTATGGAGTATCAAAGGGCAGGGATGAGTTGGATGGTTAACTGCATCCCATGGGAGGCACTGTTTGTTCATCTGAATAAAAAGGAAGTGGGAAGAAAGGTGACAAACCCAACAAAAATAATAACAGAGATGGAGCTCAATACCCAGATAGATTTTCCAAATGGGCTTTAATAATTTTAAACATTGTGGAAGGTTTTCTAATGGTAACTGGAATTCTGTGACTGAACTAAAGACTCTGATCTTTTTGGTGTGATGATACAATGTAGTAAATCACTATTGGTAAACTCAGTTACTTATCTTTAAGTGTTTCAATTTCCTCATGTTATTCTCTTAAGGTTAAGACAATCTATTACATAGTAAGAAAGAAACCAAATTAATTAAAATGTGAATGTAAGTGGTGAGAACTTCCAACGACCCAAATAACAGCTGCATTAAGATTGAATTTAATTTTTTTGTTTGTTTTTGTGAACATTGTTAATTCTGAGCACTTTGAAACAATTTCCACCAACTGGACTTAAAAAGTATTTTTAATTTAAGACCTTGTATTATTACAAATGTTTATGAACTGCTGTTCTTACTAAGAACTGATAATATCCATGGCAGAAGGGTTGGGAGTAGATGATCTTTAAGGTCCCTTCCAATCCAAACCATTCAATGATTCTCTGATTCTACAATAAAACTTAAGAGGCAGCAACTTAAAAAATTGATAAACTTCAATCCAGAACAAGAATCATCACAACTTATAGACACAGGACATATTTGAAGAAAAGGTTTAAATAAGTACATGAATAAAAATACCAACAGCTCCATAAGACTGGATCAACAGTTCATATTCAGGAATTTGTTATTATTTCTTCCGGTGGGATTCCCAAAAAACACACTGAGTATGGGCAACACATCCTGTTTCCCCAACATTTACAGGAAGAAAACTCTTCCCTAGAAAGACTCCCAAAACGAAAGATAAAATGGCTTCTTTTGACATTATGTACAAAATCTTTTTCTTTTAGCCTCTTTCAATATTTGCAGGGGGTGTTTGCTGCAATGCAGAAAACTACACATGAAATGAAATGGGAGCTTTGACAATATTAAGTTTCCCTTTCAATTAAACACCTCCTGCCTTCTTAGACAACCCACACTCGGTAGAAGCATTTCACTCAGCTTTTCTCCTGACCTCTGGTTCAAGGGTTTTATTTCCACAGAATAAAATGAGAGTGGGTCCATACTTAGGTGCCAAATTGGGGTGAAAGTCACCACAAGAACATGAATAATGCTCAGCATTCCCAGAAGTAAATTAAGTCTAACTAAACAAGCCATGGCAAACGGAGTAAACTCACACTCCAAGGTGGATGTTCACACAGAAGGCAGCTATAAACTGAGTGTGGCCTGCAAATCAATCAGCCCCCTGCCTCTACCTAATGAGACCCTTTTCTTTATTACATTTTTATGGACTTATAAAAGCAGCATAGGATGGATTATATGGGCTGTCTGTCTACCCTGTCCATCTGTCGCTCTGCCATTGGTGTTCACCCCCACAGACCAGGATAGTACTGGACAGGGGCTGGAACTTAAAGGAATACAGAGCTGACTGAGAGAGTTTTAAATAAATAACAGGACAACAGCAGTCATAGAACCACCTCCCCACTAAAACACTGATTTCAACAACACCAGTTTGTAACAAGGACTGTAAAATCAAAATGAGTCAACAGGAAAACTCCTCCACAAATGCAGCACGACGCTTCAATAGCCTTTGTGTGAGTGTGGGTGAATGTCAGTCCTAATTCATGTTAAAAACACTGACAATTTCTCAGAACTCTAAATGGAACACAATTACTTAAAAAAACAGGTTCTGTTCTATTTGGGTAGAATTATTCCAAAGTTCTAGGATAATGACTTCATTTAACATGCATTGCACCAAAGCCATTTCTGGAGCTACTCCCACAGAATCAAAGCTTTCCTGTTCACGTAACTCATTTTTGTGATTCTTTATTTTGTCAGTGTTGCTGTAAACAATGTGCTGCCCATGGCAGGGAGGGGAGAGGAGAGATTGTTTAAGGAAAAATAGTCATCCCTCCACAGAATTTTGTAGTTACATTTACCAGCTGCATAAGTGTTCTGATAAACTGCCAAAAAGGGTCACTATAAAGCAACACTCCTTTAAAGTTTTAATCCCTATTAAAGGAAATTATCTGGACTCTCTCCAGAAACATTCTGGGGGGGAGAAAGGGGCAAAAGCTTCCGCAGAAGATCAAATGTTGTTGATTATAAATTCATTACCAGCATAGCTGCTAACTTCAGTAAATTAACAGGGAACTTTTATTACATCCAATCAAGGTCTTGTTAAAGATAACAAGTTCTTTTCATTCCTTGTATTTGTATAACAGTCACTTTTCTGGAACTCATCAAAGCTCGTGGCGAATCCATGTGAAAGTACGACTCTTCCTTTTAACTGCTTTTTAAAAAATAATGAAACCTTATGATCGCAGTGAAAATGCATTGATTATGTTAAAAATATTCCAAAACAGAAGATTGGGAATTATAGAGAACTCTGCCCCAGTATCAGCAAAGAGACTGATATTCCATAGCAGGAGAGTCCTAAAATGATGAGTTTTTCCACAGTTGTTTTTTATTTTGTTTGTGCAGAAGAAGCTTAGTTAAACAGTCTCTAGGAAATCTGATAGTGCAACAAAGATCCATTATGGTTTCACTTGAGAGCAGGCATTCAGTCAAATATTAATTGCTAAAAAGCTATTTTACATAATCAGTTCAACCATACGATTATGTTAAGAATCCTTTTTTTTTTATCAAATAACCAAAAGTAGGAGGGAAGAATGTTTTGCTTTGAAGTTTCTCACTAATAATACATTTTACAGCAAGTTAAGGGTTTTCTAAAAGATAAGTACTTCAAAAGCAAATATTTTGGTGACAGGCTGTTGTACTGAGTTCCCTTTCTTACATGCCATGCTCTAAATACATATTTTTCATGCATTTCTTTTGTCTACTGTCCAACATTACCAGTGATGAAAGAAACCTTTCTGGAAACTATTTAAGAAAGTTCCAATGCCCACTGAAATCAATGTCTAGACTGGATTAGTTTAATATGAGAAGTATTCATATAAAACTTAAAATTATCCCTACAGTAAAGTATGATAAAAGCATACACAATTGATGAGAGTCATCATTTTAAACAAGGCAATGCAAAACAGTTTTTCTCAGTCCCACCCCTCTAGCAGTACTTAAAGAAAATAAAGCCAAATGGATAATGTGTGTCTTTTAAGGTAATCAACTAAAAATCCTTCTAATATACAGTAATGTACTTCCACATTTTTAAACATTTTTCCTACACTCAATCAGTAGCTTATTGCTTATTACTAATACTGCTTGAAGCCCTTTGTTCTAACAAGTTATTCAAGTAGAAGCTTTTACTGAAAGTGCAGTTCTTTTGTTTATTTCTTTTCCACGTCTGTTGGCCAAAATGAAATACTCATGCACAGAGAAGCTGAACATGAAGATGGTCATTTCTTCTCCTCCCAGTAGGACACAAGTTGTATCTGGGCAGCTTTCCACTGTCTGTTGTCCCAGCATAGAAGTGTTTGAAAATCCTCTGTAGAGGCACAGTCCAAAAGTCAAGAGGTGAAGCTGAGAGAGCAGCCACCTGCAGTCTTTTTATTTCGGCATAATATCAAATACATTAGACTTAAAATGTTCTTGGACAGCTCTAGCATCCTGTAATTCCCATGTAATGCATCCCTCCTCCCCGAAGCAGTCTAAGGTTCATTGGCTCTGCTTAGATAAAAACACTCACTGGTAATAACCAACATTCTGTAATGAGCTGATGGAAGGCCTGAGGAGCAGCACTGTGGCTCAAGGTACAGGAGAATCAGTGCTGAATGCTGCCACTCATCTTCTGCTGAGCCTCAAACAAGTCACTTCATCTTTGTGACATCTCCTTTGTCCTCTGCAGACCAAGGAAGGAAGAGTTCTAGAGTTCTGCTGCTGGTTTGGCCCTTGCTCTTAGCCTGGGTGTCTCAGCTACCTCCAGAACAGGAACAGAGCAGCTTTTTCCTCAGAGCCACACTGCTGGCACTGTGTTACAGCACTGGCCAGCTTATGTTTGCCCTCCTATTCTGGATTGTTCCCTCTAGAGTCTGTGGCTGCCATTCCTTCAGCAACAGGACAAGAGGACACGGCCTCAAGTTGTGCCCAGGGAGGCTCAGGTTGGACATCAGGAGGAATTTCTTCATGGAATGTGTTGTTAAACATTGGAATGAACTGCCCAGGCAGGTGGTGGAGTCACCAGCCCTGGTGGTGTTCAAGAAATGACTGGACATGGCACTTAGTGCCATGGTCAAGTTGACCAGATGGTGATCAGTCAAGGGTTGAACTTGATGATCTCAGAGGTCTTTTCCAACCTAAATGGTTCTGCAATTCTGAAATCCCTGAGTAACCCAAACTACCTACTTGGACAAGAGTAAGTACTGGGGTAATTCACCTTCGTACATGAAGAGAGAAAAGTCCTGGATACAAGGTGAGATTTGAGAGGGAAAACAGGTGTCCCATGTACACCCAAGTGTCCCATGTTTTTCACTGAACAGGAAAAGCCGAGCTCAGGCTGAGCTGAGCTATGTTGTCCTGGCATTTCTGGAAGACGCAGGTTCCTTGCAGACCCAGGCCACAAGATGCTGCTCTGTCACTGCAGAACTGGGTCTCTCTGACAACATAAGAGGTTCTCTGCAGGACACAGCAAGGCAATACCTGTATTCAGTAAGTGGGTCCTTCCTGCTACAGTCACAACGAGACCCAGGAAGGATGAAAAAGAAAACAACAGATACCTAACTTTGGAAAAAACCAAGGAGCTGAAACGAAGCTGTCCAGAAAAGATAAGGATTGATGATGGAAGAGGAATCATAGAGAAGGAAGACAAAGTGGACTCTGTTCACAAAAATCTCTCTTCAACATCATAACAATAAATTGGCCCTGTGTGCCAGAAGCTGCCTCAAATGAGATACAGTTCCTCTTTATCTGTGTTTAAACAAATCTGCTGTCATCTAAGTTTGGTGACACATGATCTATAACACCAAGAAAATTCACTCAGCTTCCCCTTTAGAAGCAGATCCTTGTTTCAGCAGCAGCCAAGGCTGACACACATTCTCCTTGGGCTGGGGACTGTTCCCTTCTTCAAAGCAAGCAAAATGTCAGGAAAGCTTCTCTGCCACAGTTGGCACATAACAAAACATATTGAAGATTTTTCTCGCAGCAGCAGGCAGAAAGAAACAAAATCATGCCACTCCCCAAACAAAATACAACATGAGGATTTGTTTTCTGTATTAAAAACTTAAAAATGTAACAGCCTAAGAACATAAAATATTAAATAATAAGTTGTATATAAGGTTGGTAACAACACCCATACATACATTTCCTCCTTTGAACCACAGATTTATTGGCTGATGCAGGATACATAAGTATTCTCCACCTTGTACAAATCAGAAGAACAACCTCAGCCATTGATATTTATCATGTGTTCAAACACTGATTCAAATTTAAACATTTAAAACTGGGAAAAAATGACCTTAATTGGTTTATAAAAATGTTTCCTTCTAGTACCAACAGCAATTACACATCATTAAATATAAGCTAAACCTCCTATGGGTTTTTTTTCTCCTTTATTTGTTTGCTTTGTTTCTGTACTAATGTTCCATCCCATTAAATTCACTGGCCAAATTAGTCACTGTTATCTCTTTTAAGAATCATTTCATAATTAACCAAATAGAAAAAAAAAAAAAATCAGGTTGTTTCCAATTCTCTAAAACCGAATCCTACCCACCCACTCCAACATCTGCAGATGGTAAGCACAGCGTGTCTCTTCACTAATATCAAGAATGTTAGTTAACATCTACATACAATAATCTTTTGATCTTTACTGGGACTGTCTATAAGGGCCAGTTCTGCAGTCATTGCTCAGGCAGAGCTGACTGGAGAACCAGAGAGAGCTGAGCTCAGTTAAAGGCTGGAGCTCTTTGCTCCTGGCAGTCGGAGCAGTGGAAGAGTCCCACAGAAAGCAGCAGCGTTAGGGGGACATTTGCCTTTGCCTCCAGCAGGAAGGTGTCTCAGCCCCGGGACTCAGCCCTGTCTCAGTAAAACAACAGCTCGTGGCAATACAAGAACAAATTTTCCGTGGAGCCAAGAGGTTTCAGTAGGAACTGGTTACATTCTGCCATGGTTTCAGTGTCTCTTAAAATTTCACAAGGGACAATAATTAAGAAGCAATGAAGTGTGAGAGGTATTCAGGACTGTTCGTCTCAAGCATTTAAAAAATAAGTCAAATCCAAATATGCTTTTTAATTGACCTTGGGCTTTTTTAAACTGCTTTCAAGTCTTTGAGGTTTGCGTTTCTGAGTTTTTCTCACAACAAGGGGCTCAACGACTTCTTTTGTAAACCAAGACACTTGTAGAATCAAATTATTCTAGTTGAGGTCTTAGGAAAAAAATTCTAAAAATCATCAAAAAAATTAGTTATCTCTGTTTATCCTAAAGATTCATGATTACCTTCCATGGCAGTTCAAGGACAGAGAAACCAAAATTAGTTTTCTGAAATATGGAATTTCTTTTTATAATGCTTATCATTCAGTTCTGTTTATTTCAAACTTCTGCAGGTTTCATTTTGTATTTACAAAAGCCCTGACTACAGAACCACGTTAAACCAGGGGGGTTTTCCTCCTAATGGATAAGACCAGGAAGGTGATTGCTGTTGGGTTGGGTGGTTTAGAGAACAAGCTCCCTCCAGACTTGTTCTTTTGAGGAATGCTGCTGCAACCACTGCAGACTAAAGAGATGCAAGGAAATGTGGGTTTCTGTGTCCCAAGAGTGGTGATTGCAGTCACTCACTGAAGGCTGAGCAGACTGCATTTCATCGGTCGATGGTTATTCCCAGAACATGCAATTAAAATGCAGCTGTTCATTAGGAAAATGATACACTTTGGTTGCATAAGGAAGGGGCAAATAAAGGGGTCAGTTTTGGTCCAAAGTCAGTCTGTGAATAAATGCTGGACAGGAGATTTGAAATACAATTTGATAACCTGCTGTAAAGAGGCAAAACATGAACCAAGAGCAACAATAAGCTTCTGAAAGTTGAAAACGTGACTTGGAAAAAGTCTTCAAAATTACTTTAAATAGTCAAAAAAATCAATACTAGCAACACACTGAATTTAGCTCGAAATAAATATGTACCCCAAAAGATATGAAGTCTCATAAACTGTTTATGCAAGATTTAAAAATTCACAGAAGAATTAAAGGGCAGATTCTCACTTTCACACAGGTTTTTGTTATTGCTATATGAGGTCAGAAGCCTCCCAAACTGCCAGGTTCATTCCTGGTTTAAGGTCAGTTTTATTTACTGCAATATGAAAACGACCTTTTTGCAAATATAGAGTATGGTATGGGGGTTGATCTGATTGTTACCTAAATTAAGAAGAGAAAACCACTTGCTGCTATGCTTTTTATTCACCTCCTTATTCAACACTGACTCCCATTCCTTACACGTCAGTAAAAATTGTTGTTGGGAGTTGCACTCAGAAAGGGGAGATTGGTTTATCTATTGCCCTAAACCTAACCCTAACCCATCCATACCTCTAAAAATTATGTGTACTCTCACTTCCAGCTCATTCTCTGTCAAATATCAGTATTTAGAACAGCCATTTACATTTTTATATTAAACCATGCTTATTCAGACAAAGCTCCTCAGAGACCTGACTTGCCAAGGTCACCTTTCGTGTATAAATTCCTACGTCAGAGGCCATATTATGAATTATTAAAACTAAGGGAAAAAACTGCACTGGATTATTATCTTTTCATTATTCATTTTCGTATTTATCACAGGACCAGGAAGAATATATGAAAATACATGCTCTTCATCTCTGAGAACACGCTTATCCAATTCAGTTCCAAGTCAAACCAGATAACAGATAATGTCAATTGAATGAATAAATTTTTAAAAAATTATTAGCTAATGTGAGGAAACCAGACTACTCATAAGAACTAGCAGTCACAAGGCTGCCAGTTTTCATCCACAACAAGAATGTCTCAGGGTCTTTTTTGCCTTCAAAACTAAGAGTTTTTTGCCCAAATCTCAGTGGGAAGTTGGAAGACTGTTTATTTTCTCTCTTCCTCTGGATTTCTAACTGAAATCCAACCTGCTTGTGATATTTAATATTCCAGTAGTAACTGCTGCAAAACCAGGAATATTCAGGACTGACCATACAAATGATAATTAGGGAGCACATGAGGCTCCTCATTCTCCAGAATCCACAGTCCAGTTCTCTCTGGACTGTCTCACCTCTATCAATCTCCTCTTAGAGAGAATAACCCAGAATCACATCCCAAAAGACACTCAGTGAGCGAATCCCTCTTTTTACAAATTCTAACCCAGCAAACAGACACATCTGATCTTCTGAGCAGCAAGGTTGGTTAATGCCCAATTCCCACACTTATTTGAAGAACTGGATACTGTTCTTGAGTAAATATAGTGGATTCTCCATTAAACTTCAACACTTAACATTCCAAACCTGAACAGCATTTTGTGGAACAGAACATACACAGGAAAGTTAAACTTCCATTTGGTCCTGTGTAGGGCTAAGGATTGGACTCAGTGCTCTTTGTGGGTTCCTTCCAACTCAGCATATTCTGTGATTCTGTGAATTTCTATGCAATACATTTGTCAAGTGAGGGAAGAAGCTCCTAAGTCCAATATTCTAAAATTTGACAACATCTGAAGTGATGCTCTTCAGGTCATGTTTAGAGACATAGTTCAATAAATACCCTCTCTTATATTCTGGGGTTATCAGAGCTCACACCTTACAATTAAACCCATTTGTAGGCATCAAAACAAAAACATCTCCCTTTAGAAACCAGCATCCACCTGCATCATACACTGACTTCAGTATATTTTGCAGGCACTCATTTCAAATAGGGACTTTCTTCAGGTGTGCACAACTCCAGTCAGCCAGAGTGCCTTCTCTCTTCAGTGCTCTTTAGAAGACAAATGCAGAAAAGGCATGTTCCTTCCTCCCTTGCAGTGAATGGATTCTTTGAGGAAATGGGAGTATTAACTGTGATACAGCTACCCTTTTTGTCAAATTCTTTCACAAAGAGATCACTGCTTCTGGGACCCACAGGCCCATGGATTATTCACAGACCACACACTGGGAGGAGATACACTGACCTCAGGTCTGTTACATCACCATTAGTGTTACTCCACCCAGGATCTGAATAGTTCATTTGGATGAAGTTTCAGAAGTTATCAAGAGCAGCCCACATAATAAGCCACGAACTTGGGCTGATTCAGTTTTAAAAGTCTAAACAGAGCTCAGGGAGTCAAAGAGGCAAAATTTTCCATAGTTTTTTTGGGGGGTGGTGTGGAATTTTTACTTCAGATTACAGATTCTCTCTTTTATTGCTTGGCCCCAAGGAAATGAGAGAAAGCTTTCATCTGTACTCATTTATCTTATCTGTCATTTAGAAGAATCATATAAAAATCCCTTTTGGATGACACAGCCTCCTGAATTCTACAAGCTGGACGTGAGCAAAAAGCCCAGTCTGCAGGGCCAGACCGCAGGGTTCTCCTTCTGCACAGCTGAAGCAACACGGAGCAAGTGAGAAATTACTATGGATTCCTTCCCTGGACACAAGGGATCCTTTGGGTGGATGGATGACAGGGTAACCTGCTTTACTCAACAAACGCACGTCCTTCCTGGGGCCTGTCGGGGGTTTGAAGCAACAAAATGGATTGGGAGCAGACACAACAATGCAAAAAGTCTTTGGGCAGCAGAATAAAGGACTGCAGCCCAGCCTTGAATGTGTGCTAAATTAGACTAAAAGCCAGAATATTATTAAGACTGAGGGAACAGAAGGAGACCTGGCTACCATGTCCTTCTCCCTTCAGATGAACTGAGCACAGACCCAGCAAGAGGGAGAATCGTGCTTTTGGTTTTTCATGTCTCAATCCACTCATCCTTTCACGTGCCCACAGGACAATGGGTGGAAGTAACAGAGAGGGTTAATTTAATGGCTGCACTACAGTTGACTGGTGTTGAAGCCAGGGCAGATGTGGGCTTTAATTAGAAAGCAGCTGCACATACATAAACCACAGCAATCTTAATCCAGAGAGTGACAGTGTGAATATAGACCTCTTGCAAGAGCACATACCTTTAATCTGCATTTGTCTGTGGGTTTAGGGGGAAGGGTTTTAGCAGAATTCTATCCAGCAGCTCATAGGAGATAGAAGGAAAAAGTACATATATGTCTAAAGTTCAGAAAAGGGTACTAAGAATGTAAACAAAAAAGAATAAAAATAACCACATGGATCAAGTTCCTCAGCACCAAAACAGAGCAGTAAAGTTTTCCATTACTTTTCACAGAATAGAGCTCTCCCACTCTGAGCAAGGCTCCAGCTGTTCCCAGGGCTTTCCCCTGAGCACTGATTATGCTGGACATCCTGTGAACCCCCCACCAACTGGTAATTATATCTAGAATTGAGCCCTTTAGGAATTCAGGCACCCAATTTGCTAGGAATACTATGGAGGAGGAGGAGGAAATCATGAACAACAAATTGACTCTGCTAATTTTTACCATGGTCCACTGGGTCGAATGTGGAGGTTCCCCTGTCAGGAGGTCAGTGCAGAGGAAGCAGAGCCCCCAGACAAGTCAGGTGCTGCACATTCCTCTCCCATCTGGAGGCAGCAGCAAAACTGAGCATCCTGCTCCCAGTATAAAAAGTGGGCTATCTGTAAAGGCCCAGCAAGTCCATTAAGTCTGAACCCCACAGGCTATGCCCGAGTACTCCAGAGAGAACAACTTTTGGCCTTTCTCAGTATCCACAGAGGAGTGTCCATGTCCTGCCTCACCACATGCACTGCACACGCAGTGTCAATGGTGCAATGCACTTTATACTGTCAGCTCTGCTCGGCTCTAAGAGTACAAATCTTCAATGGATCTGAATGTAGAGAAGTGGATGGATAAGCTGGGAATTTTTATATCTCACATATACTCCAGTAAACCATTTCCCCTTCTGTCTTTCTACATGCAGTCTCACACTCTTAAGATGCTTACTATCCACTGACTTTCTCACTCCACCACTGTAGATTATTTGGATGAGAAGTCCCTGCCTCTCAAAAACAAACAGAGAGATAGAGAAGAGGACAATCTTGTCAAAAATTGAAGCAGCCTCTATAATAGCACATTGGCTCCTGGCAGGACCTGTGGACCAGTGGAGAGAGGAAGCCAAACTGGAGCAGGTTTTCTGGCAGCACTTGTGACCCCGCAGAAGACCCAGGTGGGAGCAGTCAGCTCCTGAAGGACTGCACCCCACACCCTCACAGGAGGGACCAACACTGGTGCAGTCTGTGAAAAACTCTAGCCCATGGGAAGGACCCATGTTGGGAGAAGTTCTCACAATCAGCCAAAAAAAAAAAAAAAAAAAAGCTGGGGGAAATCTTGTGTGGGATCTACAGAATGTCTGGGCAAAACTGCCTTATTTCTAAATCCATATTGGAGTCCATCACCTCAGTAAGCCTGGCCCACATACACAGACAGCATGACCTTCAGTTGACAGATGAGAGCAGTGCAGAGTCTTGGATTCTGTTTAAAGGCCGCCAGTGATTCCCTGCCAAAGGACAGCTCACTGCTGGCCCGGGGCAGCGGGGAAGCCGCTCAGGCACTGAGGCTGGCTGGGCAACACCGGTGCCAGAGCGACAGCACACGACAGGAACCAGAGGGGCAAGAGGGAAACAACTACTAATAACTCAAATATCAGCTTTTCCCTCTTTTCAGAGGTAATAAAGTGCCTGTATATCCATAGGTAGACACTCTAATGAGGGGCCTGATTTCCAAAACAATTGAGTCTCCAGTAGTTTCTGTGGAAACTGCTATATAAAAATCAAGTCTCTTAAAAGGGACTAAAAATGCATTTGCAAAGCTAAAGCTGGGCCACTGTTCTTAACAAGAACATCTTAATATTTTGGTTTACATATTGTAACAGCTGGGGATGGCACAAGGCTGATCAGCAAACTGAAGTGGGATTAGAACATAAAGCCGGTATTAATTGTCTAAGCAAAAGCCAAGGTTGGTAACCTTTTATGTGGAGATTCTGCAGACTGAATATTAAAGAGAAGAACTCCAGAGAAACCTGACAGATTTTCTTTGCTGCAGCCAGTTGGGAAGGGAGAAGAGAAGAAAAGAGATATTCAAAGAAATAAAAAAGGGGGAAAGGAAAATGGGTAATTAAATATTCCTTTGGTAGATTATTATCCTGAAATAATTCAGGATGACAATATTTTTTAATTCCACACAAACATTTGGGCCTGATAGTTTGAGAATTTTGAACCTTGTCCTCATAACTGATGCAAGTCAAAGTGCCAGAGTGATGGGGATTATTGACACAGAATGCTGTAATTTTAAGACCCTCAACACGACACCAAAGGGTTCCACCCTCTGCCATCTTCCTTTAGAAACTGCTAGAAAGGGATATTTCCACTTTGAGCAGAAATCAATGGTCAGGTCGAACAGAAACCAACCCTTCATAAGGTAGATGAATCTGGAAGTTCTGGTCACACACACAGTCCATAACTGGACCACTTCTTAATGCAGGTTATGACTGGCTCCCACTTCATTTGTGGAATGTACCACATTTCCTTCATTCCCCAAATATCCCAGTGATGGCTGCTGGCATTTCTGTGCACAGAAAAGTCACTAGTAAAGTATTTAATATATTGCAGCTTCTTCAATTCAACCTAACTGCAGGAAATAGCCATTTTGTCTGTCAGAGCTTCAGGAACCAATTCAGTCAACACCTGATAAAACACTGGTAAGACCTTAGAAGTGCAGGAGTTACCAGCCTAGAGTGAATGATCTGTGAGTGAACTGCACTGCCTCCCAATAAAATCTTTCTACCCCAATCTTCAGCTATAAAATAATGTGCTGCAGTAATTTCTAGCACCCATATCGTGCTGCAGCTACTTTTTCATGTATCTCCTTTTGCACAAAGCACATTGAAGTGAGGAGTGATGGGAAGGTCAGCTTTGTTTTGGAAAAGTCCAAAAGCTCTTTCTGCAGCACAGTTATTAGGAGAGCTGTGAGAAGGCCCAGTGGCAATGATATATAGATAAACATCTGCATTCCTTACATACCACAATCATTTTAGCTTCAAGTAGAACTTCACACTTCCAATGCTAAGCAGATTGTATATGTGCCAATTAGACACCCAAATTCTCTCCCCCCAGTTGGTGTCAGGTATCCATTTGATAATTTGCTTTTACATTATGAAGAGCCATGACTGACTCAGTGATCCTTTCTTTAGATTTGCCAAAGCTCTCTCACATGCTGAGCAAACACTTAGTCCCCTTACAATACTGTATGAGCTGATTCTCTAGCCAAAAATATTCCACTACCTTAGAGATGCATTGCAAAGATCCCCAATTATTTTATGCACTGCCTACTTAAAAAATAAATAAAGACTGAATTACATTCCTGAGCCCAGGATCCTCTTGCACTATACAAATGTAAGTATTTAATTTGGCTTTCCCTTTATGTTAGTTTGTTTTAGTTGTTCTGTGTCTTACTCAACCACAAGAATGCAGTATAATTGGACTTATTCAGTACTGTGTGTTTTTGGTTGCTTTTTGCTTCACAGTAAAAAAAAAAAAAAAAAGTTTTTAAAGAAGGTCTAAAAGTGTTTTTTGTTCCTCAGTTGTGAAACTAAAAACTAGACAAACAAGCAAAAGAAATTTCATACCGAGAGCCTGCAAATAAAGGCATAGAGTTAAAAATGAACTGTTGTAGCGTTGGTGAAAGGAAGAGGATTGTCAGCCTGGAGAGACTGAAGTCTGCTGCTCATCCCTGCAGAAACATGTTGGAGATCAGAACTGTGCAGTGCCTGCTCCAGAACCCTCTTGCTAGCATAAGCTGGAGGTACAAGGGAGAAGGGGAAGAAACTACACAACAGTCATGGGGTGGCCTTCCCTGGGAAAGTTTATTCTAACCCACAGGATCTCAGAGGTACCAAAATCCTGCATCAGCTCCTGCTGTAGCAAATGGGAAGATCAATGCTGAAGGACCAGTGCAGGTCACAGGAGGTTGTCTCAGCACCGCAGTGCCTCGTGCCCAAGCAGCAGGACTGACAATCCCAGTCACGGAATCTCACAGTCATTAAGGCTGGAAAAGACCTCCCAGATAATTGAATCCAGCCTTTGACTGATCACCACCATGCCAACTAAACCACAGCACTAAGTGCCACATCCAGTCATTTCTTGAACACCTCCAGGGACGGTGATTCCACCACCTCCCTGGGCAGCCCATTCCAATCCATTACAACCCTCTGTATGAAGAAATTCCTCCTGATGTCCAGCCTGAACCTCCCTCGTGCAGCTTGAGGTCATGTCCTCTCATCCTGTCCCTGGCTGCCTGGGAGAAAAGGCTGATCCTCACCTTGCTACAACTTTCTTAGATCCTCCTGGATCTTGGAGGGCATCAGCAGAGCTTAAAGATGCAGGGATGCCATCTGGGACAATACGGAATAAACTTTGTGACTGATGCTATGTGGGTATCTTCACTTAGATCCACAGTAGTTTACAAGCACATAAAGCTTCCCTAAAAAGACATGGAGGATTCTCCTGTGAAACATGGTTTTTCTGGCAAGATCAACTCAGCCTAAGCAGTCACTCCCATCCAGCTCCGACAGCGTTTCGGTGCAAAGTGCACGGTCGGGGTCGGGGCTGGAATGTGAAGTCCGGCCCTTCCCAGCACAGGGAGCGTGCCTGGGAGCGAGTCTGGCTGAGGGGAGCTTAGGGCAGCTCTGGAGATGCTTTTGCCTGTTTCTATGAAACGTGTTAAATGAACAACAGCCAAACCAAAACAAATCTCCACAGGAGGCTGAAAGCAGCAGCACCCACAGCAACTATAATCAAATATTCAGTAGTAGCTCCCAATTAGTTTTTAAATGCCCGAGAAAGATGTCCCACCCAGAAGCCCCATTTGCCACGTTTTAAAAGACTGATTTTCTTATGCTAAATTCTACACCACACAAAGCTCTATATAGTCATAAAAAGCTCAATAATTTTACTAAAATTGCTGCAATTTCAGATCTTCATGTTCCATAATATTTTATAAATGAAAATTGGATTGTACAAGTATTTGAAATGAACATTTATTCTATGTCTTGTTCTAGTGTTTGATTGTTCATGAGCACAGTGCACAAAACTGATTCTATACTCAGTTTTAAAATTCATTTACAGTAAGAATTGCATTAGCAAAATAAAGAACAGCAAAAGGGGAGCAAAACAAGGAATAGCAAAAGAGGAGCACTATAAAGCAGAGGCACACCCTTCTGAGACAGAACGCAAAGCAACAGCCATGACTAATAAATAAATAATTCACCACAAATTTTATACCTTACCATTTTCTGTTTCAGGGGCCAATACATAAATATTTTGCAGATGCCATCTACTGGGGAAGTAGGAAATCATGCAGTAAATAAAATAACTTAGGGAACAGTTTTTAAAATCTCGTCATTTCTTTACTTGTGTTAGCTGTTACAACAAGAAAAGTGACCGAGGCAATTGGCTCTTAAGCGTTTATGATGAGCCAAAAAGGAACTGGGGAAATGTAGGCACACGAATGTTAACATCACTGAGGTAGCAATCAAAGTAGAAATAGGGGTTTTTAACTAACACTGGTCAGAAAGCTCAGAAATCACTGCTATCCTCAAGAAGTCCCCCATTTAAACCCAGAGAGATCAGATGCTCACAGACCTAAAGGTCTCGTTCTCTCATTGTTTATACCATGCTGCCCTCTAGCAACCGAAAACCACTGCACAGCATTCATGAAGGGTTTTCTCAGAACACAACTTGGTTTTTCCTTTCCAAAAACGTTTGTTGTTTGCCTCAACTGTGCTTTAAACTGCATTTTAAAGCTCTTGTTCGGTAAATTTTCTTCCATAGTTTAATAGAAACAACAAAACTGCCTCCTTACCTGCAGTGGTGAAAGTTAAACATATTTGAAGACAGCTACTGCTTTATCAAGATATCTGTACCTGACTAATCTTTGCTCCCTTAGACCACCTTGTTCCCTGATGTATTATCAGGCAGTCTGGCTGCAGCCCTTTGCTTGCTCAGTGCAGACTGCACTGTAAGGAGAACAGTCTGGTGCCAGGGAACTCCACCAGTGGCTCCACAGGCCCCTAAAAACCTAGGGAGGATCTCTAAGCAGTGCAAGTTTTTTCCTGCACTTCTTGTACAGGGCACCTTCCAGTTCAAGCTGGAACTATAAACCCCAACCATACCAGATCCACTCATGGGGTCTGACACACCCTAACCCATTTTGGCCCTTCCACACCTTTCCCCCCATAATTTGTGATCGCTCTCTGCTGCCAACTCAATCCACCTGGGAATTGAGATGCCAATAAAATACGTAGTCATTGAAATTAAAAGTTACACTAAAAATTTTTAAGGGCACTTACAAAACAAATAGTTATAATTGCATTTCTTCTTTGGCCTGATAAAACACATGAAAATTCCCAAGGCCTGTGATGATATTCCAGCCTAGGAACATTCACCTCTAAGGCACCTTGAACAGTGAAGTCAGCAGGAGCTACAGACAGACAGAGAGACTTTTCTGAGTGCCTGACCTAATGAGAAGGTCAAATTCTGACCTCTAATTGAGTTGATAGATGCTGAAAAAGGGCTTCATTTAGAAAATCTTGTTTGAATTAAAACTAACCCAAAGTAGCTCCAGTTCTAAAGTGGAGAGAAAACGTAAATAAATATTCTGATTAAATGGCTTCCATGATTACAAACAACAAATGAACACAAATTTACTCTTAAAATAACAAAAAAGGGCATCTCAAAGAAGCACCAGAAATGCTGACAAAAGGACCAGGGTGAGCTGACAGCCACTGGGCTAAGGGAGGCTCTTCAGCCACCTGCAAGACCAAACTGTTCTTTGAAATGATGCACATTGGAAAGTTACAGCAAAGTAAAGGTCAGGCATCAACAGAAACATAATTCAAAAGGCAAAGAAATTCATATTTTACAGAGTATACTCCCTGAGGACCTAGCAGAAGATCACTGCTGTCATATGAGCTGAGCTGAGGAAACACTGAGAGGAAGGTGCATTTGAGGCCCTGCTTCCAGCCCTGCTGTTCCCCCAGGCTGAATTCGGCTGCCACAGCTGCAGCACCACGGGCTGGGTGGCTCAGGAAGGCCACGCTGACCTGCATTGCCTTTTCCCCTCCTTCTTTTCAGTGTCTTTTGTAGGCAGCCCAAGTGCAGGGGATGTGAGGAGCAGAAACAGCACTTGGCACTAGAGCATCTCAGCTCTGCATTTGAGCGGGTTTTCGTACTGCCCAAATAGGACGGCAAAGTTGATTGTTAAATATCACACATTAAATAAACATAAAGTAAACATATGGGGGGTGAAGGCAGGGTAATGTATCTGCCTTAGGGACAGCAATTTCATTTTTCAGCAAACTGCTATTTTATATCTACTGGGAACTTCATATTAAACTCAAAGAATTTCCATTAACCTTTTCCCCATAAATTTAGACCTCGGGAGGGGTTTATAAGTGACACCACTGAAAAGCATGCTGCAGTAGTGGAAAAATGTGTTACATGGAACAAATCAGTAGATTAAAACCTCCAGCTCCATTTGTCCAAACAAATATTCTTTTCCATTAACCATAACACAGGAATCCTGTACCACAGTCTTTGAGGCTGATTATGTGAAACCGCTTTTAAATACTACTTTTGAATTTCTCTTTTTAACTAACCAGTGGGACATTCTTAAAATACCATCAAATTATTTCCCTCGTTTAATATAAATAACAACACTTTTTGAAATGTTCAGCTTCTTGTCCACACCCAATTTGCT
This sequence comes from Myiozetetes cayanensis, assembly GCF_022539395.1. Classification (NCBI taxonomy): domain Eukaryota; kingdom Metazoa; phylum Chordata; class Aves; order Passeriformes; family Tyrannidae; genus Myiozetetes; species Myiozetetes cayanensis. Next base: position 10,653,728 of record NW_026087159.1, on the reverse strand, counting down.
GAAAGGTCAGAATTAGAACCACTGGGATTCCTACTGGATAATTTTTCAATGTGTTACAACCAGTAATTGTGAAATAGTACAGTTAAATTTCAAGTAGGATTCTACAGGCCTCAGGCAAAATTCCTACTGTAGTCATGAGAAATTTTTCTTGAGAAAAGACCAAGGGATTAAACTGTTGAAGGAAAAGAATAATTTTATGAGCCCTGCTGGCCAGTTTACACATAGATAAACTCGTGTTGGAACTGGCAGGCCATTTGGACAGGAATGGCAAAACTATCTGACCCAATTAGACCTGACTCAGCTACTGCAAAATCTCATCTCTGGAAATCAAAAGTTTGCATATGTAGGGGGAGACCTAATACTGAAAAGACTTATGAAAATTATACTGAATCAAAAGAATGGTTAAATATAGTCCTAATAGTCCTAAATAAAGTCCTATTGCAATATATACTTATTTTCAGGTACATGCTTCAGTGCTTTCCTGATTCAAGATATTAATGAACACAATGTCTTCTATTAACAGTACTTTCTAGACTGAGAAATACAAAACTTCAAGAGTGTCTGAGGCTATAGAAATGTCTGACATCTTCACTCATAGGAAAAACACCACGAGCTGAGAAAAATACAGTGCCATGGAGAAATCAAACAGAGCAAAATGCTCCAGGGGACAGAAAAAGTACCAAGGACTCTGTGAGGAGAAGGGAATTTTTAGAATGATGGCAAACCCCGCGAAAGCTTAATTTTCAAACACTGTGTTTTCTTCTTTTTTGTTTGGCTTGTCTTTTTTTTTCTTCTTCTTCTTCTTAGTTATTATAAAATCACTGCCCTACCTCAAAGGCCCACTGTCACACTGTTTTTCTATGCATACTTTCCCAGGATATTTGGATAATCTGACCACAGGCTGCAGAGATTGAAATGTATGTTTAAAGAAGAGGGAGCTCTAAGCCATGGTAGAAGAGAATCAGTGCCCAGACACGGATGAGGTGGGGAGGGAAGGGACAGGCACTGCAGCAGCTGCAATAGCCAATTTTCCCCACAGCCAACATATCAAACAGAACGACACTGATGGGCTTCAGGCTGCACCTGACTTTTAATGGAATCTGTCCTGATTTGGACACTTCAGAGTAAAACCAAGTTCAGCTGTAAAGCTCTCCTGTCACAGAAGTCCATGCATTTAGAAACTGGGCTAATCACATCTCTGAGACAAAGCATCTTTCCTTCTCCTCACTGGGAAGCTCATCCCAAGAAAGGATGTACCAATTATCTAACTCAACTTGTATGCACATCTGAAATGTGTAAGCTTAGAAAGAATTACTTGGATTTACAGCTGTGTAATGGAGTAGAACCAGGACCATTTTACCCACTCTTTTCTTTAACATTTGGAATAAAATTTTTGGTAATGGAGTTGTTAGTATTGAGGAGTCAGTTGCTTTGGAGTACTCTAGTTTATATTATTGTACATATAAAACTGAACAAATACAGTAAGGGCAAATTGAGCATTTCATAACATGGGAATAAGCGTGGATTTGATGGTTGTTAACAGCAATTCCTGACTATATTCTCTTACTTTGCTAAGACAAACCTGCAGTGCTTGGGCCAAGCAAATGCAGAATGTATCAAATGAATACCTTAGGGCAAGGAACACAATGTGATGTTTCATTATAAACTCAGGGAAGCAAAGTATATACTTGACAAACTCTGCTCCCAGACATTGCTGAGGCCATTGATAATTCTTTATGTCTCATGTGAGGATCACCAGAGGAAATCTCTGGAACTACTCATTAATCAAACAAAGCATAGCACAGACTTAGAATTTTTGAAATGGTGCCAAAAGCATTTGTGGAGATTTGCAATGACAACTGATGAGAAGCTCAATGCCTAGAGGGAGAAAGGGTTGTGGCTTTCCTCAGATTTTGTTTTGGTTTGGTTTTTTTTTCTCTTTCACTGATTGCTTCAGAATCTTTATAAGGAAAATCTTCCAGTCTGTCCTTTGTAGAGAAGAAAATCAATTTTCCAAACAGTTTCTATTTTACTGGCACCTTTCCTGTCTTTATACAGAATGAGACTCATCCATTCCAACAACAGGTCTCCAACAAAAAATACAGGGCAACGGAATGGGTGTGGAATAGAGTGGGATGAGCCCCATCAGAATGCACTTGGCAAGAGAAACTATTATAAAACTGGGTTTTAAACACAAAGGAGAACGTCCCAGACAGTAGAGCAGAAAGGCAAAAAGCAGAAGAGAAAAAATGAGTGAAGAGATTCTGGCAGATAGCAGCAACTGCCTGTGTCTAATTAACCTTAGCTGAAATGAGAGAAATATATTCTAGCAAGACCCTGTGAATCAGTTTCCAGCTACAAGAAGAGACCTTACTTTTCAGGTTCCTGTCTTAAAATGATACATTTTGCACATTTTGCACATTTTTCCTAGTGAAACAGGTCTAGCTACTGAAATGTGGAAAAGGGATATTGCAGTAATCAAGGCCATTAACCTCAGGTTGTCCTGTCCTCCCAAACCTGGACCCTTACTGTTCAAACAACTTGGATAGACACAGTCTTTGAGGCACTAACACTTATTCTGATGATATTCCCTGGTCTGTTTTTTTTAATCCCACATTACTTCAGGTAAATTAATCCTTAAAGTTTTCATACTGCAGTGTCAGGTACAGTGCTTTTTCTTTTCCCTCTGATTTTAGCAGGACTGGCATTTGAGGTCTTATTTCAAACCATGGTTACAGCTTTGGACAATGCAAAGTGTCATTTAGTACCAGCCCTGTCACTGTCATATGAAGATAATTATCTGTCAGTCCCCTGGAAGTCTTCCTACTTCATTGATTTACATGTGCCAGACATAATTTTGAAGTTCATGCTCCAAAGAGACTATCTCTTGAGGAAAACAATTGGTGACATCCTGCCCAGTGAAGTGTGTAAAACATTCACCTCCATTTCCCAGTTTATTTTGCTCAACAAGTTCTTGTAATGGAGTTCTCATTTACACCCACACCAGTCTGGTGACTCAATTCCACTGGTAGAAATAGGACTTTGTATCTCCAGATCAACCAACACTACAGGCAAGACTCTCACATGTTATGGAATGCTCAAATCCTGAGCATTCAAATCACATCCTGATGTGCAGATAGACAGATGATTTATAGATCACAGCAGACTCACGACAGGCTCACAGCTAAGTCAGTCCTGGTAGGACAGCACCAGTTTCAGGTATTTCTCCACTTCTGTTCAGGGAAATCACAGGAAAAAGACAGTATTTAGCTTACACTGGGTGCTCAGGCAAAACTCAAGTCATATGATATTAAAGAAATGACTCAGTCGAAGAAAAGAACACGAGCATTGAAACATTTAATTCTCATGAGTGTGTTAGCTAATTTAGAGCTATCATGACATAAAACATCATTCTTAGTGGAAGATGTACTCTCTCCATACATCTGTTTGATAGGCACCATAAGCATTGGTGTTTCACCATAAGAACGATGAATGTATGCTAATGCCTTTGTTTCCATGCCAAACCACCCATCTGTTCTCAGCTCACGATTCTGTCACGCTCTTTTCTTTTCACTTTTGCCCTCTGCTATATTTAAGTTTAAAAAATACAAAAGTATGCATTATCACATATATGTAATTTATGATCTAGACCCTCAGTACTAATGAAATTCAACAATGAGAGAATAGAACAAAGAGAGAATGGTTCTGAATACTAAGTTTCCAATTGTTCAAGATGTAGCGCTGCTTTATTGCCTTGCATTAGCAACCTCTTCATAACACGGAGAGACAAAAAGTGTTTGAAATAATTACCTCATTTGTGAGGGAAAAAAAAAAATCTCATTTTTTAGGGCATAGTTCATCTGCTAACACACAGACACTACAGATAGTCTTATGCTGATATTTCACTAGCAGTGCACCACACATGATGAATTACCCACTAGTTGTCATTACTACTGGCTTCAGGTTTTAACTTACGAAAAAGGTGCCTACAAAGTCTTTTGTGCTATCACTTGCTGCTTCAAAGACAGGAACAGAGGTTTGCATTAGGAATCTTTAGGAGATTAGTAATCAGACTTCCTGAGCTCACCATGACATTTATGATATATATTTATATGCCAACACTAGATGTGTGTAAGTGCTTCCTGCCTGTTGTCTGAGAGTGAACGCTGCAACGTGAGTCATAATTATTCAGTCCATAATTTCTAATATCCTACATTTCCTCTTGGTCAGCAGAAGTACTTCAGAAAGAGCCTGCTGGGGTATAAATACAAATTAAATGACCAGCCTACTTCAGGGATTGTCTGCTCTTCCAGCTCCTAGAGAAACATTTATGATCCGAACAGTTAAAACTGTAAATAGACCAAAAGACCCAATAATGGGCCTTTTCCTCCAAAGCACCTACATTCACATACTCACAGCATCTTCAAGATAAAATGCTCAGACACTCTTACAGAGCTTCATCAAGTCAAGTGGCCAGTCCTACCAGGATGATGAAGTGATCACGCCCCACTATGGCTGAAGCACATTAGACATTTTTTCTCCCTGTGATGTTGTTATTCTTTGGCACATACCAGAAAACTGATGTTAAACCAAAGGCACATTCTGAAGTAATGGCAATACTCAGCTCTTTCCTCAGATGCACAATTGCTTTCCAAAGCAGCAGCTTCTCATAATCCAGTCCCATGTGGCTTGAATCTAACTCAGCTGCAGCACTGAAGCCTTTTCCCTTTTCAGTGTCAGTTCAAAGGAAACTGGGGAGCAGCTCCAGTCCATGCTCTGGCAGCTCTAACACTGGCCTAAGTAGGTTACTGATGATTACTTTTGGTGCTACTTGGGAAACTTAACTGATGTCAAGCCAATGTACCCAGATTTGTGCCAACTGCTTCTTGTTCTCTTCTAAATCAGGGAGGTAACATTAAAAAGTGCTGGGGAACAAGCTGGGGGCTGAGGCTGAAGTACGCTCTGCTCTAGTGGTCTGTGTAAGCACAAGGGATCCACAGCGAACACTCACAGACCAGAACAACCTGCAGTAGTCTTTAAGCTGCTGTAGTTTGTTCTGGGTACAGTATAGAGATTCCAGGGTCCCCTCCAAGCCTGTGCCAAACAATTCTTGATACTTTGTCCACAAGTCAGTGTTTCCAGAAAAGTTCCTAAAATGTTGTGCCTTCCTTCCTTCCTTCCTTCCTTCCATCCTTCCTCCCTGCCTTCCTGCCTCAAAACTTTACCTGAAATGCCTTTCACTCTGTGGGACCAGAGACAGCTTAAAGGGGGTATTTAGCATACACCCTACACAAGACTGAGCTTCCCAGAAGTTAAAGCTCTGCAAAATGTCAGCTTGCCTGACAGCTCTGAAATTTAGGAAACAGGGCACTGCTATAAAATATTGTCCTGGCATCACAGATACTACAGTTGAAAGAATTTTCTTTTTAAATCATATTTCCTCTTCCATCTGCTATTGCAGAACTTTTTTCCACGCTGAACTCTTAAGGGTTAACTTGCACTGGGTGGAGGAGGGGGAAATCAGAGGTCAGCTCATGTTCTGATACCGGTGAACTCACAAGTTACTCCTTAAGCATGTGGTTTCATCCTAGGTTCTTCCTGCCAGCAGTTTCTCACTTTAATCATACACCCACAGCAACCCAGATCTTTAAATTCAGCAATTCTTTCTCAGGTTTCAGCAAGTCATTGGCAGCCTGAGCTATTTTTGGGATATTTTCTCTACTGCAGATGCAGCTCAGGAAAACGCAGGGAGCATGCTAAAGACCTGCAGCTATTTGCCTTGTACAATTTGCTCATTTCTCTTTATTTCTCTGTTTTCCTGCACTCATCACTTAAAGGACAATCTTTCTTGCAAACAAAATCCCCGGAGCCTGATTAGAGGGACTGAAGGCTCCCAGACACGGATTGCCTGCCAGCCCCAGCACGGTAAGGACATGGACACTTTTGGCTAGCCTTGCATTGCAGCTTTTTAAGCTTTGCTGAACGTTTATTTGTGTCCATCGCTTCCAAATCAACACTGCTGGCATGGCAGGCAGTCTCCAGCTTCTGGTCTCCATTTTCATTCTCTAAAATCCTCAGCACTTGTAAGTAACACATTTATACTCAGCGTCTCTTTGTGTGTTCTGGAAATCAATGACTGACACTAATTTTGATCAGTTCCAGCGGTGGGGGTTTTTTTCTTTACATTCTAGCATCTTTTGGGCATCTGTAATTTGCAATCCTGATTGAAACTGGGGGTATTTTTATTGCCTGATCTTCTCTACTGAAGGTATATTGTTAGTCTTACTATTATTTAGCTTGGGCAAATTATTCAAATCAGGGAGTGGTTTTATGCACGGTAGATGGAAACATTACAGGAAAGCCCTGCTGATTTACAGTTAAATACATTGCTCTCCTGCCTTGTGTGCCGGCTCTGCTCGAATACCTTTAGGCTGCCACAGAGCAAGCAGTACACAAACACTACAGAGGCACTGACAGCACAAAACCAGTGCAGCAGACTGAGCTGAACTAAAAATGACTCGTTTTTCTACGTTCACAGAAATGCAGCAAGTAACCTCTGCAAGAATGGTGACATTCCAGTTCTATAAGACGTACTATTTTATTGAAATACTTGTAAAAAGAGTTTAGCATCCTCGGGGACATTTTACTTATACATACTGCTGCAGGAAGATGAACACAGTTCGTGTCTTATCAATGTACAAACCAGATTCTGGGAATCTCTGGTGAAAGAAAGTGGAAAAGGGATTCTCAGAAAAACTGGAATAGCTTTATGCTTTATCCTTTCATGTTCAGTAATACGATGATTGCAGATGATTCCCCTGAGGGTTTAGTGTACATCACCCAAATATTTGACTGCAACTTAGTGTTTGTTGTCCTTATAGGAGAGCTTTTAGAAAGCCTGACTTTGCACTAGAGGTAGGAAGGCCTTCAGACTAAGCAATCAAAGCTACTTGTGTCTGCTGCCAGGATGGAAAAGAGCACAGTCAACAATTGTATTCCCATAATATTTACTATCAAAATGCTTAGACATTACAGTCTGCAGCAGAAACAAAAGTTAGCACGCACAGCCTCTGAAACAGTGTTTTAGGAACTTACTTTGTTCAGTTTCATAGTTTGAAAATGTTTCTTGAGTGATGTATAAAACTGAGAGAGGGATGGGAGAAATGCTAAATGTACACATGAGTAGAATGAAGGTCTTTAAGGCTTAATTTTCAGTATGGGAAAAGTTTTGGTGTTGATATGAAAAGAATTTTAAAGAGAGAGCCATGCAGGATGTAGTGGCTTACAACTCAGACACTAGAAGCAAAAAGTGAAAACTTCAACTGGTATCAGTAGACTTAGGATCAGGCTCTGAAAGTGGTATTTTTGCTTCTGAAAGCCTCTTAACGATTTTGAGGCAATTTTTCTGATACTGTCAATGTTGCTTCTGATACCTGAGCCTGGCTCTCTCCTCCAGCTGGTGAGTCTCTGCCTCAGTGCCACTGAAGTCATGGACACTGTATTAGCTGACTGAGAAATAGGAATCAATCCTTTAGTCCTTAGTTCCATCTCATACTCAATCCCAAATGCCAGCACTCAGCTTGATTGAAATCTTGAGACTCAACACGTTTCCCAGAGAGCACAGGAAGAAAGATGGATGTGTGTCACTAAAAGTTAGCAAAGCATTTGGTTGTTTACTGTTAACAGGGGAACTGATGTGTCATTAGACAAGTGACAAGGTGTGCATGTAAAGATATATCCCAAAAAAAAGTTACTCCCAGCACAAACAGAAGTCAAATGAAGGAAGTTTAACTGGCAGGACAGGTCTCTGCAGAACTGAGTGTTTGGGCAATACAGTGAGATAAACCCAATACAGTGATTACATCTGTACAGATAACTATTCAAGTGGGGCTTGTTTGGATTCATTTTAGAAATGTCAGACTAAATTGTGCCACTGACAGAAACTATGATTAGAAAGACAATGCATGTTGTTTCACAGTATGTGCAGAAAGGAAATAATCCGAATAATGTTAAAGCAGATGCCATCTAGGATATATGAACTGTTTATTTTTAAAGCAAACTGTTGCATACAGGTGCTTTTTGGAAACTGAAAATCCAGCCTTTTTTAGAGGAGGAATATAGACCATGGAGATTAGCAACTCTCCAGACCTTACCAGCTGAGGGATACCCTCATGCCATGTTAATAGACTACCTTTGTGTGTGTCCATACACACTAAATCAGCCACACGTAAGATAAAAAAAATTAACTGACTCTGTAAAAGCACTAATTTATAATTCAGCAGCAGCTATGATGCCAGGCACTCCATAACTCATATTTAATGATCCTTGCCTAGAAACAAGTATATATAAAGGGCTAATGGATATCAATAAGGGCAATGGCTACAGTGGAACCCATGCTGACTTACAGCAGAACTTGTTCTGATGAGAACATGAGCCAAAAGCACAATTATTCCTCAGAATATCACAGAAGTGGGTTCCTCCACTTTTAATGACATCCTCAGACACACACTAAAGTTGCAATAAGATTGGACAAGAGCACAGCCATGGTAACTGGCCAGTTATACACTCTTCTGCTTAGCTTTTTTTCCCCAAGTTTACTCTTTTCAATTTTAGCTTAAAAATCAATTTAAAGAAGGTGAATTGGTCCTGCACTACTCTGCAAATGGCTAGACTAAAAGCACCCATGTCTCAATGGCTCCACTGACATCAGTAACTGCAACAACCTGATCATATGGCTGAGCCCTTCATTAAAATTGAAGGGACAGGTTTATTTTTCCTGGCTGTCACTTTGCACCAGACCAATACTATTAAATCCAGTTGAGGGACTGTGTTGAAAGAGGATTCATCAACAAAAAGTGAATTCTTCAAGGACTGGGTCTGAATTTTAATATTTGTGTAAGGCAAGGCTGTGCAACAAAAAGCTGACAAGCTGTGCTGGTGTGCTCGAGCGTATCAGCAGGCAGCATCAGCTGAGGGGAGGAATATCACAGAGCAGCAGAAATTACAGGAAATGTAGTAGGAATTTAAGGCTCATGGTAGGCAGGAATGAGCAAATGAGGGAGCAGCCTCAGTGACAAACTGCAGACTCGTGTGAGAGGAGGCAGTCCCAGCAGCTCAGCTTTGTCTTCCCTGTAGCTGCTGAGCCCTGGCAGCACTGGCACTCCCCAGCCTTCTCCCAGATGGCAGCAGAGGGATGGAAATGCTCTGCAGCCTCTTCCTTTTGGATCCTCCCCTGTCCATTCCTTCCCACATCATCCCACAGCAGGAGCAGGCCTTGGCACATTTCTGGCTCTCACTCCAACCCCAACATCAGCCTCTGGTAACAGTTAGAGAAGCACTGGGAGGTGTAAGAGCTACCTGGGAAGGAGGAGAGAAGGGCTACAAGGCCTGGACAGCTGGGTGAGAGTAGCAGAGGAACAGAGATGTGACAGCACATCCTGGAGGACTGAGCAAAGAGACAGGTAGACAAAGTGCAGCCACTTCCACCCAACATTTCCCACTGTGATACAGCTGAGAAAAAGACAAAAGCACTTCCCAGTACACCATTAAAGACAGAGATACTGGAGACAGCACAGCACTAATGGCATCCCACAGGTGTGGGTGAGTCCCTGTTTGGAATAGGATCAAGTTCTTGTCACTCACAGAAAGATCAACGTGTATCATAATAATGAGGCAGGAATAGGAAGGTTATTGGTAAAGATATCATCAAATTAATTATTTAAGATGTATGACAATGCTGGCCAAGAACAAACAGATATAAATTGAACATAGCAATTAGAATGAGGAGAATACACTGAAGCAGAGAGATGGGATTATGGATAATTATCCTCTTCTTAAGGTGAAGAATGATCAATTACCAAAAGCACTGCCTGTTTTTGGAAGTTGCTGCAACATTATAATTGCTCCAGCACTGTTTTCTAGGTCACTGTCATACATGTTAATACAAGTGAGATAAGAACCAGCCTCTGGGTGTGATGAATGGATAGGTGCTATAATTTACTTTAGCAATATTGCTGCCTTTGACATCCCTTGTCTGTACAAACACTGAGATAACATCGATGCAGTAACATCAGCCTCTTTAAGATACAGAAATGAAACTATCACTTTGAGTTAAAGAAGAACAAGTGGAGCAAAGTTGGTTCTTGTTGATATTCTGAAGAATCTTGGAAATCTGTTCTGAGGCTGCACAGATTAGGTGTACTTTAAGTGTCAACAAGAAGCAAAAAGTTATTTCTATGTGAAGTTTTTCCTCTGTTGCTCAAAACCCAAATGGACCTGGCAGTCCAACAGGCTGCCCTCACTGTGGGCAGAGGGGAAGACTGAGACCATGAGACCCTGACTTCCTTTTTCCCCAAAAGAAAATTAAATTCAATGTCTCATGGAGCAGAGACACACTATGGCACAGATCTAGACTGATCTGTCTGTTTGACCAGAGCAACAAATCTCAAACACCAAGGCTAAAATTATTGGCAAACCATGCCAGTATCAGAACTCAGTTTCTATGTGGATTCTGCAACTCCCATGTAGATACAGGAGGTAGGACTCGTATCCTTCAGTCTTTTCCCAGGCTCTGGGGTCGGTACAGAAAGGGCCCTAAGCAGCCTTCAACAGAAATCAGCATTTCTGTTGCAATCAGCCTTTAGAAATGGATGGCTGTGTTTTTTTTGAAATTAACTTTTGAAAGATACCCTTGCAAAATTTATGATAGAAATTTTATCCCAAATACCAGAATCAGTCACTGCATATTCCATAATATTCAAGTATTTCAATTATCTTGAGATTGTAAAGCAGTGAGCTCTCACATCAGCAACAGAGAGTACAATATAACAAAGAGATCCGTTTAAAAGATGATGTGTCTGAGGTTACATAAAACAGCGGCTACAAGAAACAGTTCAACTGCAGTCACTGGGTAATTTTACTTTAGCTGTGCTGAAAATAAACAAATCCTTTGGAGGAAAAGACCAGATTTCTGGTATTGACCATATCTAATTTGTTGCCAAAAAATAGGTAAAATAGTTGAAATAGGTAAGCTGGATACTTTAAAATGTTACCTATATAAAGACTGAATTACTTGAATTACTTGATAATTTTCCTTAAAACTACTTGGGAAAACAAATCCTTGTCATCAATGTTTCCTGAATTTCTGTGATAGTGCTTTGTAGGCTGCAAGCTAAAATTAATCCCTGATACCATTTTTTGGTTTTCATGACATTGGCTCCAGTTAAACACATCTGCAATGGATTCCTTAACCTTCCCCATCAAATATCCCAACCTTTCTTCAGCCAGTTCTAGTGGATATTTCTCTAATTTTGTGGATTCTTGATTGACTTTGGTTTTACTACATATGATGATCAAAGCTAGCAATGATAAAGAGAGAGAAACATTAGCAAAGGCATCTAAAAATTACATTTATTCTTAAAAGCCCAAGCAGAAGTCACCAAGGCACATCACTGACAGATAACAATGACATACAGCAGCTCCTAACTCCGACTTCTTATTTTCAATATCTTTTCCTCTGCCACGTCCTGTTAATAACTGAAGCCACTGACTTTACCTAAAGTAAATAAATTACACAAACTCAAAGAATATATCAATGCAGGAATGGTCTACTAAATGTAAATACTATTTTTAGCAAGGATAGCAAATGCAAGCAAAATTTGGTTCTCATTTAACACTGGTTCACATTTATCCCTAAATTATTTATGCTGTGACTGCCTTTTTTGATGCCAGAAGGAACACGGAGCTGTTAGTCCTCAAAATTTGAAGGTATAAAATGGTTGAAACAAATAATTTTTCTGTTTGCAAAGGAAAAACAAAAGACCTCAGCTGGGAAAGAGGAGAGAGATTATTTACCCTAAGTATGAGAAAGCCTTCAGATAAGATATTGATCCTGTCACATTTATGTCTAATAATTCCAGCATTTCAGAGTGAGAGGGACACAAACAATATTTCAGTCTTGCAGAGCATGCTGACATCACACAGCCTCCAAATGAGCTCTTTCATGCAGTTTGTCTGTGCTGGTGTTATTAATAGGCACACTAAAATGGGAACTTCACCCTGGCTCAGCTTTGACTCACTGCATGGCCTTGGGCATCACATAACCTCTGTCTCCAGTTCTCTATCTGCATAATGCATTTGTCTAGCTAGTGACTTTGCACAGTCATGGGGCAAATAAATGAGTCACCTCACAGAATTTTTAGATTGATACACTCTGGCTTCCCTTATAATCTCCCTGCACTTTTGTAATATATTTCCTGAATTTTAACATAAACTTGACTCTTTCATAAAGGTAACCAAACTATTTAAACAGAAGGAAGAACTCTTTAACACTTCCAAATTAAACCTCCTAGGATTAGTACCTTGAAATAAAAGAATGGAACCACAGCCACATAAGACAGCTTGCAGTCTCACAGCCTAAAATACCTTTATCTGATGTTTTCTATAAATCTCCTTACTGTCCAGGGAAGAAGGAAGAAAGAAGGCAGCTTAATTTCTCACTGTGAGAAGAAATAACAGATTACATAGTCAGTAAAATCTGCCCTGAAAAGTATGGTCTGGGCATAACAGATGGAAGAATCTGTCAACTAGTCTCCATTATTCAACTGGCAGTGAAATGAGCTGTATTATTTTGGAATCTGAACTGGCTCTGAGTGCAAGAGAGTCATGTTCATTTGACTGCACCAGAGGATATAAATCCACTGTGTGGCTGAGATGACTTGCCCAAAGCTAATTAAGTTAGTTATACGCTTAGTTAATTTTTTTCCTGTTGTCCATTGAAACTAATTAAATTTTCTCTGGAATATAACTTCTCTGCTCCAAGTCTGACCCTTTATGTCTTAAAGAGAAAAAAAAAACCCCTTCCATCAAGGAAGCCCCTGAGAGGACTCTCAAGGCATTGACATGCAGTAGTCAAATATTCATTTATTTCTGACAGGAGCCTAAAGTAGATGCAAAAATAGATTACGGAGTCATCTGACATGGGTTTAAAGTACAAAGGTGGACAAAGCAAGCACATTAATTATCAAAAGTTGAATAGTTTATCACCGATTATTGTTTCAGTGAGTGCTGCAGCTTTACAAAGCCCAGACATGCAGCCAACAACTGATGCCTCATTAGACACAACCAACTGAATCTCTCAAGGTGGTATCCTTGGATGCTCACTCATCCACTGTTGTCCCATTTTTTCTTATGACTTGATTTATTCTCTGCTTTGATTAGGGTCTAGATCAAAAATGGACATTAATGTAAAGGAATATTTATAATCCTGGGATACACGAGACCCATGGTGAGCAGATCCCCTGACAGCACAACTCCCAGAGAAGGGTAAATGCCCTTCCATTTCTAATTACACCACTACAAAACAGCGAGAAAAAATGATGTATTGCACAAATATGTCTATTTGTGTAGATATGCATGAATGAGTAACAGGTTCCTGGTCTTGGAAGCACCTTGTCCATTCCACAAGAAAAAGGAATTGGGAGCTCCAACCTAACTCATGGCTTGTGTCCTCATGGAACTTGGCAACAGGACGAGGAATAAAAAAACCTCTAAAGCTGAGCTAATCACTAATAATGACATGATTATTATGACAACTACAAATTTATGACACATCTAGTCTGACAGTGCTATTTTAGGACAACAGGTCAAATGAGGATGCAAAAAACCCAAGGTCTAATTCATTCCCAGTGTAAACTGGCAGCATTCCTGTTGATTTCAATGAGAGATTTACTTGTTCACTCCAGCTCTAATTTTAAGTCAACCTCTTTCCAATATTTAGGATTGACTTGCACCAGCCTAAAAACTACTCACTCTTAAACTCAAATGGACCTCCAGGGAGTTGGGGGAGAGGCATTATTTTCATGTCTCTGCATTTAGACAGTACACGTAGATTTACTGTTATTGGAGTAACTTACCCATATAATGAGAAAAGTTATTTAAAAAAAAAAATTAAAAAGCTTCAGAGGCAGAGCAGCAAGAGCCAGTTTAAAATATCTGTGTGGTTCTTTTATGCCCAGATAGCCAGAAGGCAACACTCAAAAGAGGAAAGAATAGAAGGAGTCACTGAAATAGAGAATAACGAGGCAGAAAGAACAAGCAGAGCCTTAGATACATGTAATTTGCTTGTGTTGTTTAAACAACAATAATAAATTCAAACACTAAGCCAGAATGAGATGCTTCTACTTTTTTGTTTTGTGGAAAATGGGATTTTGGTTTCATTGTGACACAACCAAATGAGGGTTTCAAAACAGCAAAATTTCCCGAGGAAGGGAAATTTTGAGTTGTGCTATGTGAAATACTTGAGTCATGTTAGTGTGTAAATCACTGTAAAACACAGAAAGAAACTCCACCCCACTGCAACCCAAACTGGCACAGCAATGAGAGCAGAGGATCAGTACTAGCCCACAGTCAAACTGAAAATCTTGCCACAGAAAGTTCGTGATTCTGGAGAAAACAGTTCACCATAGGTTGGACTATCTTTATAATGCTGTAGTGAAAAAGTACTTATTTAAATACTTTACTGTATTATCAGAGGGATTTTGCCACAGAGTAGCTCTATAGTGGGAAAAATTAGGAGAGAATGAAGGCAGCCAAGTGGTCCATTATGTCTTCTCAGAAGACAAAACAGTGAATCATTTATGACTACTTTGATCAGCAAAACCACTGGGTTTAGAGCTTAGCTATAAATACATTTTTTAATGTGGTCGTTGATCTACTATTTAATGTTGGTTCATTAAAAGATGAGGTTGCCCAAGATCTGTATCCATTACCCTCAAAGGACAAGTGTTGAGGACTTGTAGATAGGTGCTGCTTATTGACTTTCATACCTTGCATAAATATCGTGGCCACTTGTCTATGACTCAGTCAGGACAGGCTGTGCTGCTCAAAACTCTCCACAAGTGTCAAGCGAGTGAAATTCCCAAATCAGTATTTTATATATTGAAACATAAACAGAAATGCAAGTTTTATAAAAGCACGGGGCTTGCATGGTAGTTTCTGCACTGACAGGTTACTTTCAATAATCACCTAAATTTTCATGCAGTGTAACTATTGCTTCGCACCAAAAGGGAAGGAACTGGACTGGGCTCCATTGCCAGAATGGCACTGCGAGTTTCTGCCACTAGAGTGTGTCAAGGCATGTGTGAGGAACAAACCTCCTCACACACTGTCCCTCAGTTCAAACTAGAACCAGAGCGCTGGACAAAGACAATTACCTTGAACGTACCATTTTTCTGATTTACCGCTCGGGTGCTAGATATTTGTCTAAAGGATTATACTGCTAAGGAAAGGTCTCGGCTCGTTAGTCTGCTGTGCACCAGGATTTTCATATGGATACTGAACAACACAGGCATCCAGAAACAGTGCAGCCAATTTTTAAGATCCCTCACACTGTGACTATGTTTTCAGCTCAATGTCAACGAAATATCCCTTCCAGGCTAAGACTCTTACTTTGATGCAGTACAATAACCCTGTTATTTTGTATTGAAAAGTCAGCACAGCCAGTCAATGTATGTAAATCTGTCCCTCCCTGCTGCTCTCTGCTGGATGTGTGCAGTTGCAGTAAAATTTGGGGGGGGGGGGGAACCCCCTCACACCTATAAAAAACCTGCTGAAAATCTGAAAATATACTGAAAATCTGTGCTGAGAATAGAGATGTTCCGGTGTATTAAAAAAATCAGTTTGAAGAGAAACTATAAAAGCCCCTCTCTTTGATAGTAAAAAAAAGAAATCAGAACAGTTAAAATTAGAAAAGCGTAGGCATAAAGCATTGCCAGTATCAAACAGAGTATGTTGAAATGTACACATTTGGAAATGCTAAAAATCAGGATCTGCCTCCATACTTTTCTGAATCAAGGCTTGTCCCCTTCTCCATCTGTAAAACTGCACTGACAGTGCTCCTTTTCTCTCTCTTTTTGCTCATTTTTGTCTCTTCAGATTGCAAACTCTTATTAGCTGTTTTGAAAATACAGAGGCTCACCCTTAGTAATAGTTTTTCACTGTCCACAATGTCACCTGTTTGCTGAAGATTTTAGCTACTGGACCAACCCTAATAACTTTTTGTTAAAATACATTAAAACTCAACCCAAACCAAACACAACCAAACAACTCCTGTATGAGAGCACAGGAATCCTACACACAAATCTGTAGTCACACACATGCTCAAGTGATGTTCTGAATGGAGACACGTAGCACTTGATTTAATTTTCTACTTTACTTCTCTCAGGGAAGGTCTGCTAAGCCTTTCTTGGAAATTGTAGCAGCTTTCTGAGCTTCCAAAGGTGTCTTTTGCTCAAGGTATGCTGAGCTAAGGGTACGACAGGCAGGTATCCCACAATCCCAGCAGAACTAAGAGATCCTGCTTTCCACAGGCAGCCTGCTGAAATCCCAACCGTGTTAAAATATTTCCTTTAAAAACTAGGAAAATGTTTCATTTTTCCTTTTATTTCAGGTGAAACTATTTTAATTCAAGCTAACCTCAAAAATGGTCCCAGTCCTTTCAAACCTCTCTTATTTTAGGAATTTAAAAATCATTCAAAAATTTTGTCCATCTCTATTCATAAAGTCGAGCAACATTTTGGCCTTACAATCTTGGGAAAGGAAATACTCAAGAGCCTTTCTAAAATAGCTATTTCCCACCACTGTGTCCCCAGCTGATATTCCCTGTATCCTCCAGCAGTAACAGCTCTGCCCTCACCGTGGCAGAGCCCCTCATTAAACATTTTCTAGAATTAGAGTGTGAAGGCTGGAGAGTGAACTTGCTGCTTTTATAGAGGGAAGAACACCCAGGAGAAGGTATTTAAATGATGTCCTGAGGCAGAATGAAGTTGATTTATGTCAGGGATTATTTTTATCTCTCCAGTCAACTCCAAGTTATGCGGCGGGGTGTGCAGAGGCGCAGCCGCTCGGTACCAGCCCCCGAGAGCGCTGGGAACGCAGCGAGCTGAGCAGCAAGCTGTGCCCTCCTGCAGCCCTCGGCACGCCCTGCGGGAAGGGCTTTCCCGGCAGAATTCCCAGAGCCCGGCTCAGCTGGGCACCACCACAGTTTGCAGGGCTCCGGCAGCACAAACCAGACCTCACTTGCAGGTTGGCTCAGGAATTCCGGGGCCTGTTGGGTTTGGCTCCTGCGTCTACCACGCCACTCTGGTCCCGGAATACTGATGGGAAAATGGGATGGTTTATGATGGATGCCATGCCCCGTTCTTCAGGCACACGCTGCCTCTGAACATCTCTAATCTGTGCTGAGATAGGGTTAGTTGAGCCATGGACCCCTGGGATCCTTCTCCCTTCTGGCACAAGAGCAAATATCCATGACTGAGTCCTCAATCCCAAGCGCACAACCTTTCAGAGAGCCTTGGATAAACCAACCAGTTATCTCTGCAGAATAACAACGAGGAAAACAAAGCCAAACCCTGCAACTGGGAAATGACCTCTGAAAGACGAATGGCTATTTCCTCAAGTTTGTTTTTTTTTTTTTTTCCTCTGGAAAAGGTGGTATATTTACTGAGTTTTTAACATGTAGAAAGAAGCAAGTATGAAGTTGCCTGAAAGCACACTATCTAAACCATCAAACCTCTGCATTTAATTTTCATGGGTAGAGAAAGAAAAATCAGTAAAATATGGAATAAATAAATTCTGGCTTTTAGAATAAAAAAAATAGAGTAAATGTTTCCAAGTAGCCTGCTAAAATAAATTACTTGGATTTTAAAATTCTCTTCCAGTGTTTGAAATTAAAACATTGCACCACATTTCCAGCGCTTGCAAGCAAGAACAAATTCATTATGAACTAACATAAAACTGTATTTTCCTGTACCACTGGTGAACGTGCAGTGATGTGCAAGGTCATAAATAAGAAATTTAAATGCATTTGTATGTTAATAAATGTAATGATGTATATAGCTGAATTTCAATCATCTAGGGAATGTAACTGCTAAATTACAGAAGGTGAGGAACTAATTGGATTCTCTACATCGTTTCTGTTGGCTGTGATGGCACATTGTGCATTCCCTAGCACTGAGAAAGGACAACACTGTGGACAAGGAAGGAGTTCCATCCAGAGGCCATCAAGTAGCTTGAACTTTACGATATGCAGCTTTTTATCTTTTTTCTTCTTTTAAATTTTCAAAGTAAAAATACCACCTGTTTTAAGAGACCTCCCCATCCATTGAAAGCAGAAACAACTGAGGATCAGCAAGATATGTTATAAAGAAAAGGATAATTATCAAAACAGCAGCTAAAAGGAATAGTTTAGAGCTACTCACATACTTTAATCTCTTTAAAATTTCAAACGGCCCATCTTCACAAGAGCTGAGAAGTGATTTTACATTATTTAATACAGTGTAGAGGTGCAGTGGATATATATGTTTTCCTAATGAACCTCTCTTGTTCTTGACATTTTGAAATAAAGCAGCAAAAAGCACTGGGATATAAGATGGGGTAATGCAAAATTAAAAAATAAATTAAAAAATTCTGTACATGCTTTCTGCTAAATACACAGCATACGTATTACACTCACAAGCTTTATTCCTTTCTTGGCATGAATGTTTATGGCAACATCACTTGAAAGTAGAACAGAAAGATTATAGCATATTACAGATGTAATACATATAAATAGAGTTCTGCCAACTCAAATCCTAAAATTTGTTTATGTCCTATATCACATTTGGTTATCTTTTTTCTTGTTATGAGAAGAATCTCATATCATTCCTATGGGATAATAACATCTAATAAGATCAGATGAAATTTGCACAGCAGTTTGCAAGAAACAGAACTATTTTTTAATCTCCCTTTTACATAAACAAAGCTGATAATAGCAAACCTTCTGGTGAATAAATTATTAGCAATTACACTTAATTTGGGTACTGCATGCTATCAGAGCACTTCAGCAGTAGACAAATGCAGTCTGAGAGAGGTTTGTTCTCTAGGAGTAAAATAAGAGGCTGAGGTCACTTTAAACAAATGTTTGAAATGCAGTGTGTCATTAGTATTTCAATCACTGCCAATTGCCTTTACTCACTATAATTATTGTTTCATAAGATTTAGAACCAACATGTTTTGCTATCTGCTGCAAGACAACTTACCACAAATTAAGGTGATTCAGATTGAGACTTGTTTTATTGTAAGCATATTCTGAAGCTTGGACTTTAATCCTTATAAATTATTCAAATCTCCTCACAACTGTACCTGCTTCCTTTAAAAAATAAAGCAAATCTTGTATGAATTTGCCCTTCTTTCTCAGAGATGGCTGTCCCTCTGATTCTCTTAGTCAGGACTCGCCCATTCCCACTATCAAATAATTTCTACCACTTTTCCTTTCCTAATTTTTAAAAAAGAATCTTAGTGTTCTGAGTTTTCTGATTTTGTCAGAAGTCTCTAATTTCCAGATTTCTACAAGCTTTATGTAATGAATTCCCCCTTTCCACAGAAGGCTGATGCAAGTGGCCACTCCTATTTCACCAAGCAAATTATGAGCAAACACTGGAATAATTTACTTGCAAAGTAATGCTTTGGTAATGAACAGAAACCTGCCTGGTGATGTTTCTCATGATAGTTTTCTGCACAGTGATGTTGGATAGGGACCAGCAGTGGCCTTGTGAGGGAATGCATGGGTGGAACGCTCGTGACGTGGCATTGACTTGGGTGATTTATCCAACATTTTAGAGCAGACATCTTCTGATGTCTTAACTTCAAAGGGGTTATAGTAAAGTAATGCCATCAGATTTTCATAAGTAAAAAGTACATACATTTTTCCTTGTCATCAGTTGGAGAGCTATCACAGCATTTCTCTCATTGTGCCCTTGTTTATAATAACAATTACCTCAAATATTGACAACCATAGATACATTGTAATATTCAATGGTGTATAAACAAAGAACTATCTTTTGGACAGATGTTAAATGTTTTAAAATAGAAACTTCAAAACTTTTGGAAGTAATGAATTCACAGTGTATCAGCTTTGAGAAAAACAAAACAAAACAAAACAAAACAAAACAAAACAGAACCTCCAAACTTGATTTTATCTTCCAAGGGGAAAAAGGTGCATGTAGCACAATTAGCATGCATGACTATTATCATCTCCTTAGTCTTGGAATCTGTGAATCCAAGAGCCCTCACTTCACACATCACAGATAGAACAGGTTTCCTGCACTGTCCTCATGGGACACATAAGAATCGAAACTCTGCCTTAAGGCAATAATTGTAATCAAACCACACACTTCACCCAGTAATCCACAGGCCTAAGGAAGGAGATAATTTACCTGATGCACAATTAGTTTCCCTGATACACATTTAGTTTTTATCTGTTGGATTTAGGTTTGAAGCATCAGCTCAGCCTTTGCTGTCTGGATATTCATCCAAACTCTACCCACCCAGATCAAGTCAGAAGTTAAATCAGATAGTGCCAACAGACTTTTAAAATTAAAAGCAATGTAATTCAGCAGTGTATAAATCATATTCTTTCATTGGCAACTATGCAACTCACAAAGCTCATCTGGTGATTCTTGTTCCAAAGCAGAAAGACATCATTTGATCTTCATTTAACAGTTTCTCAAATAATTCCACAAACATTGTATAGTACAAGTGGCTTTTCTGACATTTTGATAAATTTTTCCCTAGTAGTGACAACTAAATAATTGGA
Source organism: Myiozetetes cayanensis (assembly GCF_022539395.1). Taxonomy (NCBI): domain Eukaryota; kingdom Metazoa; phylum Chordata; class Aves; order Passeriformes; family Tyrannidae; genus Myiozetetes; species Myiozetetes cayanensis. The sequence continues at coordinate 10,633,096 of NW_026087159.1, read as the reverse complement.
CTTGAAAGGTATGCAATTCTGTTACAGAATTCTGTTTTGGTTAATATATTTCTAGTCTCCATGACCTTTTTCGTGACTATATAGCACCTCCCTCACATGACAACATGACAACACTGTTGATGGCAACAGAGCTGTGTTAGAGCCTGGGCTGCTGCTGTGGAGAAGGGAACTTGGGAAAACCTACTAACAGTGTGACTTTAAAATCTACATGTGCATGAGGCCTTTCACACATCTCCTTACCTCTATACTGGGAAAAGGAATACAGAAGTAACATGGCATTATTTCTCTATTCCTTGGATAACCAAGGAGGGCTACCTATGGGGTCAGGATGTATATAGAAAATAACAATCTTCTTCCCTCCATCTCCATCAAGGCTATCAACATCTATGTAAGATTTGGGGACACAAGAATTTTGCCCCTGTTCAGTGCTGACAGCATTTAGAACAGTCTTAATTTGATTTACTCCTGATCCCTTCTCTGTTTATGTCCTTGGTGCAGGTAGTTCAAAGAACAGGATTTTACTCATCTCCCTTCTCCTCCACTGCAAGTGCTCTGTGCTGTTCTCAGAACTTTGTTCTCAGCATCTCTTACTTCTCTCTCTGCCTGGCAGACAAGGCAACCTCTGGGACCCCTGTGCTAGCAGTGTCATCACAGGGCAGAGGTTCAATTCATGCAAGAGCTGCCTCCTGCCTGGCTGAGAGCAGTATGCTAATGTGACAGCTTGGCAAGTATTTGAGAATGTCACTTCTAGCAAAATAACTGTCCTCAGTGGTATTTGTCATCTATACAACCACATATCTATCAACAAAAAAACCCCTACAAAATTCAACTCTAATATATATTTCAAATGAGATGCCCACAGGCACTTAGAACATGAGTACATGTCAGTAGCCATATGTGCTGTAATCCTGCTCTTTATACATAGACCCAGCATAATCCTTTCATGCACCATGTATCTAATCTGCATTCTCTGCTTTGGAAGCAAGATTAATCTCAAAATTTCAGAATTAATTCAAAGGCATTAAATAGCATACAAATCTTCATTACTTTGGCTACCAAGCAGTTAAAGAATTAGGTGAATGACCAAATTATTTGTGCTACCATTTCATTTCAGGCCCTTCAGAGCCCTGCAGCTGAACTGTAACCGGGTATTTAGTGCAGAATTGTATCTTTTGGGGGAATGTGTTATTTTTAAATGCTTAATAATTATGAATTCATTTGCCATTCTTTTTATAAGCCAGGGATCATAATGAACTCATCTGTTATTCATGTGAATGTCAAATGTGTTCCCACGGGATTTTTATTCTAATTCACTATTAGTTAGTGGACTCATAAAATAAAATGTTATCCATTTTTTACTCTGAACATGTGATGTGCTTGGTAATTGTTCATCAAAGGGCAAATGTAATATTTTTCTTTGATAACTTTTCAGTTCTGATTTAACCAGTTTAAAGAACAAGGTTTAGAGTAAGGGCACCTTTAGAAACAGAAGTAGATTTGATAAGCTGTGAGTCTTCCATTTAAAATGCAATTAATTATCATAAGCTAGTATTTAAAAATGTGGCTGTATTATACTATAAGCATACATGCTTGAACTACAGTGATCTAACATAACAAGACAAACTATATCCCAATATATAACATTTTTTTTAAAGATAGTTCAGTGAAAGACTTATTTCAGTATTCATGAGGTGACCACAACAGTTTTCAGGCAGCTGTTCTATTGCAATTGAAAAGTTAGAGGTGAGAGACTTACAGGTCACTGCAGGACTTGAATGTGATGACACTGGGCAGTGGGACTTTGACCTGTGAAAACAAACACAAAGTGGGCAATAGAAAAACAGAAAATTCAGACAATGTGATGATTTTTTTTTTAGAGAGTTAAATACATGGGATTATTTATTAAATTATTTTCAAATTTCTTCTAAATCCCTGATCTAAACTGGATGTTAGCTGTAAGGACCTAACCCATGAAAGGATAGCCCTGAAATAATTCAGCAGTGTCTCCTTAGGTCTGACGTGCTGTGCTTGGGTTCTCTGCAATGTCACGAGGTAGTCCCAGTCTTGACATGCTCTTTAGAAATGCCAACCAAAATGAATGAATTATTGCAGAGATGCATTTAAAAAGGAGATGGTAACAAAGCCAGAATCCCATTTATAACTGGAGCCACTGGATTAATATATTTATAGATTTACTTACACAAGCAGGGAAGTTCTTTTTTTCATTTGAAGCATCAATGTTATTAGAGTTAAGGATGGAAATAGGAATTTCCTCAAATCAAATGTAAAGTGTTTAAATCAAAACATGTTACCCCTGTGCAATCTCTGGCAGCCAGTAGGTTATTAGAATATCAACCATGAAGAAACCACTGAGAAAAACAAACATGCAAACCAAAGCTCAGATGTGAGCTCACAGGTATTTCTAGATGTTAAGGACTGTAACTTCACCTTTTATACAATTAGCAGGAAAACATCATAAGGAACAGTGTTTCCTGAATGTCATGACTCAGTTCACAATTGAAGAAATACTACTTATTTTACTCTTTAAAGTACATTAAAATAATGATCACATTAAAAACAAAAGGTCTGCTTTTACTTGCGATAATGGCAGACTGAGTTATGGATAATGTGAAAAAAGGAACATCAGAAATAGTGAATGAAAGGAAGAGTGCACAAGAGGAGTAATAACTGCTAGGCCAAGAACTGGTGAACCTTTGCTGAGGCTTTCATGTTTATCAGCTGCTTTTTATTCAAAATGAATATAATGTGCTTATTTTATACATTAAACAACTGTGACAGAAATTATCACCCCCAGCAGGCAGCCTGAAGGCCCTTCCCTAGAGCGAGAATACAAACGTGGGAGATAAGCAGAATGAGAAGACATAAAGTTTGGTTTAATGAAATTTGTGTGGGCTGGATGTGATCTATATAAATATCACTTTCCTTGAAAGCAGAGGATAGCTCAGGAGACCTGGGAACTGACAAATCATTCATCAATTTACAAGGGAACCTACAGGTTTAAAAGGCCGGGGTTTGAACTCATCATTCTGTAACAGTGAAATTCTATTGACCTCATTGGAGTGATTTGATTTATACAGGTCTGAAAGGAGAACTGACTTGTGCAATAGAAAGTGCATTAGAAACTACTATATTGGAGAACAGGAATTCTACCAAATGGAAGCAGTAAAATTAATGAATGATATTATTCAGAAACTTGCAGCAGTCGGGGTTCAGGCTTGCCGGTCTCTTTTCCTACCACACTCAAAAAAGAATTTGCAGGGCTGAGTATGTGAAAGCAGAGGGGGGTGAGGGTGAGAGGTGACTCCAAAGTACTGTGAGCATCAGCCCTGCTGGGGCTGCACGCACAAACTGCCAGTGATGAAAGCAACAACTGCAATGAGAAGGGTTTTACTGCAGCCCTGCTGGCTTTTTGCCACCGAGGGTAACACCTGCTATTAACTAACATTCTATTTATACCTCAAGTCTCTTTTAAGACAATGTATTTAGTGCTTTTAGCAGTCACAAATTGATATGCTGAAGGGCCAGCACCTTTATGGCAAAAAAAAGGCATTTCTCAACTTTCTCTTTGTGCAGAAAAAGAGAAAGAGAAGTGCACCAAGGTGACAGAAATGATGATTTTATTAAACCAGTCACAGAAAGGAGGATCAAGATTTCATTCAGGGTGACATGTACAGATCAGAAGCACTGGAAGATATAAAGTTAAGTAATTTGGGCATGGAGTATAAAGAATGCTGATACTTCTAGAGAAAAAGAAAAAAAAATACAGTCAATAAATAGCAATATTGTTACAACACTGAAGAAGGAGAAATACTTATGAGTGCCATGCATATTTTTAGAAGCTGCAATAGTCTAGTGTAGCTAACAAACATTCTTTCAAAGCAATAGCCAAAGTATTTCATTAGGTGAGAGTAAAACCTTCCAATATCAAGTGATTAGATGTTCCCACCTGGAACAGTGGCAGCAGTTCTTGGCCATCTTAAGATTCACAGATTCTATTATAGAAGTTAGAATGGGAAAGGGCAAGCAGAAGGATTCACAGAGCTTTTACTGCTCACAAAGATTAAAGAAAAAAGTTCTTCAGTCTCTGGAGAAAAGAACAGTATATCTCATTTCTCTGAAAGGAACAGAGATGACAGGCAGCTTCAGTGCTATCTGAGCAGTGCAAAATAGCAGAGCCAGGGAGCATGAACCTGAACTGAGAACTGGCCATTAGAAGAATGGAGGTGGAATTCCTTCACACCAAAAGCTAGATAATATGTGCAAAAGGATAGCAAAAGCAGCAGCCAGAAGAAATCAAATTATTTCACAAGAAAATTAAATAACATCTGAAAAAGGAAGCTCAAACATCAAAAGGTATGCCTGTTGTCTTCCTTGCACGGAAGCACTTCTGTCACCCTTATCAATTAACATTGTTAACAATCAGTTAGTATCATTAATTCTTTTCTGAAATTTTTTTCTCCTTGCGTTAACTAAATTTATAGGAAAGTTTTTGATGTTTTTATATGAGATATTAAATCGAGTGTGGGCCACTTGGGATGGTCAAAGGTCTAGTGCAATTCTTAGGAATAGACAGGCCTGTAATTGTGATGTCCTGACCAGATTTTAATTCTTAGCAAAAAATCAGCATGCATTCCATCCTCCTAATTCACTCATTCATTTGAAAATTAATGATTACATTTTCTTCCTAATACACCTCAATTTCTGTGTCGTATTTGACTGTTGCCAGGGTTCATTAGGGGTGTCTGTATGACTGCACTGGAGACACTCATATATTTTTCTAATTAACTTAAAACACTTCAAGCTCTGGCTCTTCAGAGGTGAGAAATGCTATTAATACATATTGCTCTACAGTGGTGGAAAATATTTTGTGAAGGAGACCAACCACAAACAGCTAAGTCAAAAAATATGTCCTAAGGCTTATTATTAATGTATCAGCTAGTATAAATCACTGGAGCTCCACTGACCTCAATGAAGCCATGGTGAATTTATACTGAGAATACAGCTATGTAAGCCACATCTTCTTTTATCACTGTACAATGGAAAAATACATTCAAAAAGGATAGGATATTGCATTAACATAATATCTGAGGAGTATTCCAGATCACAGAATTAACTGAAAAGAATTCCATTAAAAACCTACTACAACTCTCACCTTTCATTTATTCCAAGTGCTTTGAACCTCAGGTTTTTAATTTAATAACTTTTCTGATTCCACTGACACAATTAATGTTTTTCTCTCTAGTTCAAAAACTGTCCAGTCCTAGATTATTTACTTTGATAAATAACATTTTAGAATGTGTGGTGATTTTTTGCTTTTCTTGTTTGTTTGCTTTGGGAGGTTCATTTAGTGAGAGCTTTTATTTGATTGTTTGGTTTGGGTGTTTTGGTGAGGTTTTTTTAACAAACTAATGCCCAGTTTTGCAGTGCAACAGGACCAAACCCTAAATTTGTGTAAGAGTGAAAAATGTCTGTAAAACAATATTAATTTTAAAATAACACAGATTGGACTCACAGTATGGTAAAATTATAACACAGCTCACAATATGAAACAGGGCCAGGATTCCAGTAACACAACATGTGAGGACCTTTTGTCTGCTGGCTGGTATCACATCCTGAGATGATTTTTGTACAAGATTTTTTAGAAGAGACTTCAATAGGGGTTTGATATATGGAACAATAGCAGGATATGGCCTCTAACTGGTAGGAACAATTGCTGTTCTCAGATATGTGCAAGTTAACTTTCATTAACTTTATTGGATTTTGTGCACATTTCTGGCCTAGATTCAGTGCTGCATCTAATTTCTCCTGGGGACAGCTGAGACAGGGAGTGTACTGAAGAACAGTAACTACTCTGTCTAAGCAGAATATACCAAGGAAAACTCACATGAGTCTCAAGGGTGTGATAGAACAGTTTGGGAATAATGTGAGAAAGCAATACAGGCAAACCCACTTTCTTCCCAGCTCCACTCATAATGCCTTGTAGGCTGCAGGGCAAGGGAAGAGTTGCCTGGACTGGCTCCACAATGGGTGGAAACTCCTCAGACCAAAGGAATTTTCAGCATGTAAATCTTTCAGTTTTATGGCAGGCCCATCCAAAAAAACTCTTATTATGGGAAGATACAAAGACAGAATTTAACCTTTGCATTTTGGAATATGTAAGTACAGACTCTTTTCTAGAATAATAACTAACTCCATAGACTTGCTGTTTACATTGCTCAAGTTCTGAAGTTGTTGAGGGTTTTTTTTATAAAACTATTTGTGGTATAATGTTTTCTTTAGTTCTAAGAAAGTAGAATATTAGATGTTTCCCTTTCTTTCATTGCCTGGCTCTGGTTTTTCTACAGTCTCAAGCATAAACTAATTCCCTTCCTGTCCAAGGCCCTTTATTTTTCCTCAACTGGTTTTCTTCACCTATTATTTAAAATTCAAACACTTCTGTTATTTATGACAGTTTCCACATAAATATGTGCAATATTGCTTTAGGCTCCATCTTCTAATTTTTCGGTAGCATTGTTTAAACTGCCCAAGGCCATTAATTCACAATTTTGTGTAGCCACTCCAACAGGCCAACACAGACTTTTGTGCAGCCCTCCGATAAACCAGACTGGAGAACTGATTTGGCTCAAAAATAATTGAGGGAAAAGAGTGTTTTCCAACTTGATCTTCTGCCTCACATCTGCACAAACAGCTGCATGAACACAACAGAACGGGTGGGGCAGGAAGGAGAACAATTAGCTGAGGTAGAGCTGCTTAAACCAACATTACTGGTCCTGCAGAAATGCACATGGAACCAGAGCCTAAATGTGCTATTTTAAGTACCCTTTTAAATCCCTCACCTGTCACAGTGCCTATTAAAAGAATTGGTACTAATAAGGCAAGGATTATATCACTCCTGCTTACTGATGGAGCCCAATTTTGGATCATTGTTTCCTTGTTCTGGTTGATTTGTCTTTTAAGTAGATTGAAGGATACTGAGAACATAAATCACCTTTTAGGCCACTTGAGAACAATCTGACTTCTGCTACAGTCAGTGCAAATTTGACCTCGGATTCAAAAGGAATTGGATCGTGTCTGTCAGGATATCATCTCCCCCAGATACCAGTCATTCTGATTTTCTTGTTTAAGAAGGGCAATCCTTCAGAGCAGGTTCGGATCGCTGAGAAATATCTTTCTACAAACAACTCTGTTTTCCTTAGAATAATTTCTTTGACAGCTCTTTTCGAGAATAATGGTTGTGATTTTTAATTAAAACGTTAATTTTAATCTCTTCCTTGTAATAAGCGACAATACTGAAATCACTGGGGCTTTAGAACATGAGGTGAGCAATAGTGCTAAACAGCTGGAGTCATAAAGGAGAGCTACATCACACCTCAATTAAACTGACCTAATTGCAGTCCCATTCTGACTCTGCTTGTACTGCTGAAGAGTTTGATTTTATATGGAATTCACTCAGTATATTTGACTGCATGTGAGGCACAACCAACAAGTCATCAACCAACAGAAGAGAATGTGCCAAAGTTAGCAAAGTATTGAAGTACTGTGTACATTGAGAAACTGAACATATTCAGGGTTCCTTGTAAACAGAAAGGTAAAGGCACTCAAGACTTGCAAAGGGCCAATGAAACACAAGCTGCAGTGAACTGAAACAATCTTATCCAAAGAATAAATGCTCCTTCAAATATGAATGGAAAATTTTCATTGAGCTATGAAAAATGGTTTGTGAGTCTGCAGTTCTCTCCACTTCAAGATATTTGTTAACACAACTGTGTCTTTCTGACTCCACTAATTTCCACAGTTGGGTTTGTATGTTTATTGTTGTCTTTACAGAGAGATTTGGTATGCTTGGCACTGTATTGAGGTAAAATAGGAGCACAACTATAGGCAAACACAACAAAGAACATCTGCAAGAGTTGAAAAAGGTGTTTTTAAAAGATAAGTAATATATGTAGTTTAGCCTTTCATTCAAGGACCATCACAATACAATATTTGATCAAAAAGTTATGCCTATGCATTATCAATAATCTTGATATTGCATAAGGATTATCAGTCCTAGATCTGAGACTTACACTGAACCTTTCAAATATCTGTCCCTGTGGAGTGAACAATTTATATTTGTGTCTGTATCACAAGCTTTTGCAATTACTTCATATTTTTACAAATATTAGTGTTAAATAATGCAGGATGTTAAAAAAATTAGAAAAAGACAGAATTCAATACCTGGAGAAACTATTTTCCCAAAAGCAACTGAAGGTGTCACTGCTAACTGATTTTAAACAAATGAATCTCTAAGGAGAAAACACTGCCTTTGTTTTGAAAGAAACTTGTAAGTTGTTTGAGAGAGGGGAAACTGGGTTCCTTTCACAAGTATTCTCCAGCCCCAAACATAAACATTACACTTAAAACTGGAAAAGACTGCTTCACATCATCTGATTCTTCTCCTTTCTGCTTGCTGTATTCCCTGCAGCTGTTTCACCTCAGGCTATGATTCACAGTCAAAGCAAGAGGAGTTTAGGCCAGGATTTGGACAGAAACCCTCAAAGGGCTTTTTAACCCATTAGTATTAGCACTCTAGGAATTGGGGATTTTCTCTTCAAATCCATAATTTAAGATCCAGTCAAAATTAAGATCATGAGGATACTGGATAAACCATTTCCAACAAGAAATGTAAAACTGAGCCTTTAAGTAGTCTGTGACTGAAAACTTTTTCTATACTGTACTCTAGCTTGGGTAACGGCTGTGTCTCTCTAAACTTGGGATATTATTTTAACTCGATGTGGCAGTCCTTGCCCCTTGTCTTCCTTGATACTGTAGTGTTGCTATTCTATGTTAAACAGCTGTTACATCCCATGCCAGAGATGGCTGCATAACACTGACGGGTGAGGTGTTATTTTCTAAATATACACATAGAGACAGATTTTGAAGGACTTTACGGCTCTTTGCAAGCCTCTCCGTAAATTCAGATATATCTATATGTGAGGCTAATGCAAAACAGTAATGTAAAACACATTTCCCCTGCCACCCTTGTAGCTTGATAAGCTTAATTTTAGATGTCTGGAGGACAGCAGGAACTCACATCCTTTTTCCTCTGGCCTTCCTTTCCCTAGAGGTCTCTCCCGGGCTGCAGGCACCCAGGGCCACGCTCTCACCGGGTCAGGGCTGCTGGCTCTCAGCTGCTATTTATTGCTTGTGAAGTAATTGCCAATGCTGTAATTAAAAAAACATATATATATATATATATGAAATATAATATATACATAAAGCCTGTGGCTTTTAGCCATCACGATTGCATGTTTAATAGGTGCATCCAAGCACTCTCTGCAGGCTCCCAGCCTGGCGGCTCCAACACGGCCCCCCCCTCTTCCCCAGAGAAAGGCATCTCAGGTCACTTGAATTATTTAGCGAGGTGTTTTTAACCATCTCAAGGGCTTTGCTCCTGCCGTGCGGCGCCTGCAGAGCTCGGGTTTGTGGGTTTATTTTTTTTTTATTATTTTTTTTTTTTAGCACGCGAGGTGGAGTTGCTCCACTTCCCTGGCAGAAGGAGGAGATAAAGCGCGGAGGGAAGGGAAGGGGGGGAAGGCGAGAGGGGCGGCTCGGCGTGTGGAGGGGAGGGGAAAGGCCGCCACACCTGCGGGCCGCGCTGCCCCCTCCACCCCGGCCTTGCCCGCCGGGGCCGCTCACCGGGTCTCTCTAACGCAGCTCTCTCTGTCTCTCCTCCCCACCCTCCTGTCCCTCCCGCTCCTCATTCATCGCTCCCTCTCCCGCCCCCTCCCCGTGCAGGCGGAGCGGGCGCGGCAGGAGGCGGAGCGGGCCGCCGCACGTCCCCCGGCCGGCCGGCCGGCCCCCCCGCCATGGGTCGGAAGCGCTGCGTGGGGGGAGACGGCTCCAAGATGGCGGCGGGTTGCTGCGGGGTGAAGAAGCAGAAACTCTCCAGCTCCCCTCCCTCGGGCTCGGCCGGCCCGGGCGGTGGCGGCGGCGGCTCCCACTGCGGCGGGGCGGCTGCGGCGGGGGGCGAGCCGGGGCGCTGCCCCGCCGGGGGCCCCGCCTGAACGGCCTCGGGGGCTGGCGGGGCGCCGCCGGCTGCGCCCTGTCCCCGCCGCTGCCGCCCAGCTGCGGCGGGGGCCCCGCCGGCCTCTCCCCGCCGTCCGCCTCGCTGCTCGCCTCCCCCGGCTCCGGCGGGCCCGGCTGCAGGAAGATGGTGGTGTCGGCCGAGATGTGCTGCTTCTGCTTCGATGTGCTCTACTGTCACCTGTACGGATACCAGCCCCCGCGGAGCCCCCGCTTCACCAACGACCCATAGTGAGTATCGCCGCGACCGCCCGCGTGGGCGCCTCGTGCGCGCCCGTCCCGCCCGGCTCCCCCCCGGCCGGGCGCCCTCCCTTCCCTTCCTCCCTCCCCGCCGGCTCCCGCCTCCCGCCCGGCACCTTCCCCGCTGCCGCCGCCCGGCCGCTGTCCTCGCCTGGCCCCGCGCCTGTCCCGCGGCCCGGCCCGCGGGCGCCCCCGCTCCCCGGAGCCGCGCTGCCCTCCCGCGCCCGGCTCGCCGCGGGGAGCGCCGCGCTGCCCGCCCGCTCCGTGACCCCTGACCGGCCCCTCTCGGCCCGGCGCGCTGGTGGCATCTCCCCGCCGTGATCCCTGACCCGGCAGCGCCCTGCTCCGAGCAGCCGCCTTTGTGCCGCGCTCCGGGCTCCGCGGCCGCCTCCGGCCACCGCTCCGCGCTCCTGGGCTCTGTTCAGTAGCGCCCGAGTTGCCCGCTCCCCGCCTGTTTCACCAGTAGTCCTTACTGGGACCCCTTCACTAGTCAGCTTTTCGCTGTCCATGTGTTCTGCATGAGTGCGGGCCTCTCCTTCACCAGTGCTGGATGGTGAGTACACTGTCAGAGCCCTGTCGTGCGAATCCCGGATTTGTGAGCACTGGTGTACCTGTACATTCCCTGTGCCAGGCACTCGTAAAGGCTACTTTGGTCTCAAACTGTGCAGAGTCCTTGCTTTGTAGCGACTCCTGAAGATCACCCAGTGTTAGACATCCCGAGTCCCCGAGTAATCCACCACATCAAATTCCCGGAGTTTTGAACAGATCACATAAACACCTGTTACTCCCATCCTCCCTCTGCCTCCCAAGCTTCCTTGCAAGAGTGTCCATCAAGGGCCTGTTTCATTCCCATCCCTGGCCACTCTTGTTCAGTGTTTGTTGCCCCACCGCCTTCGGAGGTGACCCGCCAGGATGGCAGTGCCCGGCATGTCAGCACCTGCAGCTGCCTGCGCCGGGGAGCCGGGCGTGCTGCTGCAGACGGAGCTCAGACACTCCAGGGAGCAACTTCTCTCTGACGGGAAGTTACTTCCTCTCAGCTGGGATGAGTTATTGAGTCGCTGCATGTTCCGAGTCCGTTTGAGTGCAAAGTTAACCTAAGGGGTTGTGGAAATTGAGTTTCCACTGTTTTACTTTGCTTTTAAATGGGATGGAGCTCATGTGGTGCGTTTCCAAGCTCCAGCTGAGACTCGAGTGCATTGGTCCACCAAAGTGCATGTCACTTCTTTCCTCTTATGTATAGCATGACTACTGAGTCTGTGAGAACCTGTGCTTTATCGGTAATTTATGAATACGATGTTTTGTGTATGTCCTAGACCCTCGTGCACCCTCACCAATGCAAATGGTTATCATGTAGTCTGTGTTTCATTGATGAGATGTAGTGTATGCTTCTTGGTGTTTAAAAATGTGATGTATTAATGATCTTATTTGTAGTCCTTGCTGTTCTAACATCCAGGATCTATACATCTCTTGCATACTTTCAGCTGCTGTCATGACAACCCAGCTCTGTGGATTCCTACTTAACCTGCCACCCCAGCAAGTCTTCCCTATATGCTCTTCATAACTCCTATGTGATTTCATCAGAGTACCAATAATGAAAGGAGGGCAGGGAGACTCCACTGTGAGTTTCTTTACCCAGGTCTTTTGCAAATCCATGTCTGTCCTTTTGTAGATACCAACTGTTTAGGAACTGCTGCTCTGAGTAGCCATTTTGCTGTGCATTGTCCTGTGTCTGTTCTTCATCCCAGACCACTATAGGTTGCAACATCAGCTTTGTGCCGTTTCACTCTTTCGTTGCTGTAAGAGAGTTGAATTCTGTCTGTGTCCCTCTGTAACAATATTATTTTGATGTTATGTTGTTTATTTATATTGCAGAATGTTTAGTTGAACAGATTAGTGCCACTGTCTCTGTTTTATTAGTGGAGAAAACTGAGGCAGGGGTGAAGATCTCAACACAGAAATGCTTTCCATTAAGTACTTTTAGTGCTCTTAGTAAGCAATAGATCACTTTTTTTTCCTCCCACTTCTTACTTTAACAAGAACACAATAGCAAATCAAGTAAAATTGTTTGAATTTTTCTGAAACTCATATGTGTGCTTACGTGTTCTTAAGATTTAGTTTCTAGGCTTGATGAGAAGTTGCTGCATCAATGGACTTGTGAAAATGGCACTGCCATTTAAAATTAGTAATGTCATTTCTGCCTATTCCCATGCCTGTGCCAGCATGCACTGTTGATCTGATGATAATTTTGTATTTTTCCCTGGTTACTTTTCAGAGTTTGGTTCTCTCTTGATCGTTGCGTGGCTTCACAAACACTTGTGCCCGCACAAGTGTGAGGTGGGAATAAGCAGACAGATGGCAGAACTGCTGCTTTCAGCAGCCTTGTGAGCTGATTATGTTTGTGCAGTTGAGGAAGCAACTTTGAAAAAGTTGTTCAGTATTGCATGTGAAATTCTGGGTCAGTGAATAAATTGCTCCTGCGAGGTGTTCAGAGGCAGCATGGTTTCCAGCATTCACAAGATTTGCAGGCAGTCTTATCGGTAACTGGGTAGCTCACACAGATAGGATGTTGACTTTGAAGCTGAGCTTCATCCTGTACAGCAAAAAAAACCTGAATGAGAACTGGCATCTTTTAGTGAATGTGTGTTGTAACTTTCTGCCTTGAATGCTTTTGGAGGTTTTGCCCATAGACTGAAACATCTGTTCCAAGAGTAGTAGTCTAAAATAAGAGGTTGTGTGTGAATTTTAGAATTTTTTTTTTAATTACATTAATTACAGGGAGGATGAAAGACCTGTGAGCGGGTATCCTGACACAAACATGACTCATGTTCCTCGCAGGTCTTTGAACAATGAAACTGGGCACGATCAAAGAAAAGCAGGTGGCTGAATCACTTGGACAAGGGGTTCTGGCGTGTTGTCTTTAGAACAAAACCTGCTTGTGACACCTCCAGGTTTTTCAAACTTTTTGGTGCCAAGATGAGGACAGCGTCAGGGCAGGAAATCCAAGGCAGTTATTAGGAACAAGTGCAGATGCCTGTTTTGAGAGGGTGCAGGTTTTGGATTTAGGACAGCCCATACATGGATGAAATCGTTGGCATTTTCCTATCCCTGCAGTTCCTAAAGCACAGAGAGAACGGGGTGTTGGTCGCGGGTATTGCGAGGGAGCTCTTGGGTTGGAGAGGGTGACTCATGGAGTCAAAAGAAGATAGCTGGAAGATACTGAATCTCTCCAGCAGTGTTTTGGCGAGAGTAGGCTCAGCAAGTCCTTCCAGCCATGGGCTTTCTCTCCTCTTATAGGCTCCATTGATCTGTTGACATTTTATTCTGTCACTCTTTAATTGAAGAACTTTCTCCTGCCTCTAATTTCACTTTGAGTTGCTCTCTAGGGCAACTTCTTCTCCCTTCTTCACGGGGTATGTTCTGAAGGGCATATGCTTTGCTTCTACCAGTTGATGGCTCTCAAACTACCTGTGCCAATGGGATGAAGAAATTATCCTGGAGGTGTGGACACGGATAGAAAATTTGAAAATTGCTGATTCAGACAAAGTTTCATTCAGACACTGTTTGATGAGTAAAGTTACTGAACACTGCAGTTGTTCAGGAGCAGATTTTCTAGAAGTATCCATAGAAATTAATTGTAAGAGGAAGAGTTGTAAAAACATTTTAGCCTGCTCATTTAGGGAGAAGGAAAACTGAGGAGCCTGTTTTTCCTGTGTTTCTTACCTTTCTGACAAGTAACTTGCATATCTTTATTTGCTTTCTGGTTTGGTCTTGTGCAATATACCCCGTGCCACCATGAGCAGTGGAAACAATATCATGTCCTGCCTTCCACTGTGGAGGCTGAGAAGGACTGCCCCCAGTGTGAAGGGGCTCACTGCTGTTTTTCTTCTGGTAGGACAGTGAGTGGAAGTGCAAGAAAGTTGTGACAAGATGGGAAGGGTAAGTGTGTGAAGAAGAGTTCAGTTGAAGCTGTGCTGTGGGGAATGAGAACTTTTTTCTTAAAGAGTCTCACATCTCTGCTCCCTCCTTTGGCACACAGAAATCACCTGTGTGAGTTTTTGATCCTGCACGGTGTCTGCCTCAAGCTCTTCAGCTTGCCTGCTGTAATGTCAACAGCTTTGTGGGGAAGACATTGCCTAGCAATCCAGCAGGCTCTTTTGCCAGTAGTTTGCTTTTTATAGTCCCTTCCTGAAGGTTGCCTGCTAGTGAACAGGATTAATTTATTGGTGACCACCTGTACTTGATACAATTTGGAAGGGGAGTCCTTTGTTCCACTCCTGTCATCTGGCACTTGGCAGCCAAGAACAAGAGTTTGCAGCTGGAATGGCTCATGTGGCCTGTGCCCTGCTCCCCATCTGGCTGAGCAGCTCTTGGGAAAGATGTTTACCATTAGTGCCTTACATCAAATGCCTGGATGATGGCTTGCTCATAGCCCTCTGGTCTGGCAGGGGGATGTGCCAGAGGCATGAGGTGGTGTCTGTGGCTGGCCTGCATTCCTGGGCTGGATTTGGTGCTCTAAGCAAGTTGACAGCCCTGTGCACGTGTGAAAGCGTTGCTGGCTACCACGTTCTTTGCCACAGGAGTAATCTGCATAGCTTGACCATCTTCTGTGATTGAAGACCTCTGGATTAAAGTGTTTTCTAGGTGATAACCAGTTTTCTTAAAGATCTAGCTTGGAAATTTACCTGTTCCTTTCTTTGTTGATGACTTGTACTATTTTGCAGCAACTGTTCGTTTGGCTGCTGTGATCAGTCCCTGACCTTTGTATTTAATTGCGTTTGCAGGTCTGAGATCTGTTCATTTACATAATCTGGAAGGATATGGGGTAGCAGTTCTACACTAGCTTAATATTTTGTTCCTGAAGTTTGGAAACATTTCAATTCAGTCCAGTTTAAAAATATAGCTAGCCAGTCTTGTGCCTGTTAGTTTTCACACTCTCAAAGCAAGTTGTGATTCTGCTCAAAGTGAGTGGAACTTGACCCTGTAGTAAAGAAACGGTTCTAGGGTTTGTTACTGGCCATCCAGTATTTTTCCTTACTTACTGTGTCTTGATAATATGTTGGTACTAGTGGTAGTGAATTGCTGGTAGTTTAGATAGTTTAGATAGGAATAGCTTAAAATCTTCCTGTCCAGCCCCAAAGCTGATTTTTTTTCCACAATGTTAATTGTCTGATCCTTTATTTTAAGCACTGAAGAAAGATTAGGCTTCTCTGTAGATGTGTACATATTCTAACATGGACATGTAAATAAAAGTGTTATGGCTTGCAGTTGATAGGATTTCATGCTTTCTCAATTTCTTGTTTCTTGGCTGCTGCCCGACTTCCTGTTTTAGTCTCTACAACTTACTGTAATGTTTAAAGTTGGAACCTTGTGCTTGACTCCTTGCTTGCTTTACTGTATATTCTTTTACAAGCATTTTTGTGAAACTTTGCCTGGAAGCTTACCAAGCTATGAATTTCATATTGTCTTAAAAAACCCCAACAATATTCCCAACTTCCTCTGCAGTTCCTGCTCAGAGTTGAGCTGTACCTATTGACATTACTAGTCTTGATGGCAGAAGTTTGAAATCTTGTTGTTTCTCTGCAGGACTTGGTTGTGTGGCTGTGGAGACTTACACTGTTGTGTGGCAGACTCTGTGTGATAATTTGTATTTATTGTCACACTTGAACATTACACAACAGCTATAATGATTGCTTGGTCATGGCTAAAGATCAACACCAGTCACAAAACAAAAAAACACAGCAAGGAAACACACAGGGAAGTGTTCTTTCTGACTTTAGTCAGGATTTCATGTCTACATCATGTACATTTGTATAAACTTTAGTATTTTCTTCTGGCTTAACAGGGTCTTTACTGTTGAATGTTAAATGCTGGAATATGAAGTGGTTTTTTCAGAGTGGCATTCTGTGGTAGGCACTTTTAAAATACAGTGCAGTAGAAAATGTGTATTTTGGCTGCTGTTGGCAGTGCTCAGCAGGGAATTCCCAGCATATTTGAAAGCGGGACTGGTGAATGTGTCTTGGTGCAGCAGAGGGGGAAAAGGGATTAAGTTGCATAGCTTCAGAAAGAACTTGCCTTTGCCAGTATGTTCATCTTCTGATGTGACTGGAGAATGGAGAAAAAGGGGAATGGAGAAAATAATGCCATGGTAGACTCCAAATGAAGTTAACTGTAATTTGAGGGCTTTTTCCTTAATAAGCTTATTTTAGTTGTCTGTTCTTATGTCTAAATGAGGTAGTTGGTGTTAGTACAGGAGATCACATCACTGACAGACTGAAGGATGGGCGCTGGTTTGGTTTGTTCAGCTACAAGCAGTCACCACAAAGTTATAATAAATGCTCTGATTCTCTGCAGTGCTAGTTCTGCAGAAGGTAATTGTTCTCATCCCCCCTGTAGGGTGAGGAGGAGTCAGTAACCACCTCTCCTGTGCCATCAGTCTGGTCATTCATTTTTATTGCCTCCTTTGGTTTAGTTACATTCGTCTAGTTTGTCATATTTTCTTTTACTCTGTCTTGTCCTTTATCTTCCCAATGAAGATTTCCATGCAAAGTCAAATTTTGACATTGTTTTTGACATTTAACCTGTCTACCTGTGAGAAAAACATGTTTTGTGTCTAGATTTGGCTTACTTCACATGTACACTACCTTTAATATTCTTTGCTAGAAATTGTTGAGGGGTTAATGATTTAAGAATGCCAATATTTTGATTTGCTCAAAGAGTGTGCACTTCTGCCTCCTCTTTAGCTGTGAGTTGAATGATGTTGTCTCTTAGGACACTTTTATAATTGTAATGTTACCTAGAATTGAACACTAAACTGAGAAATTTAATGTTGGCATTTTTTTGTTGTTGACAATTAAGAGGTAACCAGGAAACAAGTTTGGAACCCTGCTACCTCATTTGGCTTAGTTTACAGATCTAGACTGTGAGCACTCAATGAACGAAATATATTTATCTAGTCCATAGTTTTTGGTTCTCCAAGACTCCTGCCATAATTAGTGGAGCAAGCTCAGAATGCCAATCTGTCTGTTTTTACATTAAGTACTTGTTTAGAGTTAACTGCAGGTTTTCCATAGCATCAAATTATTGTCTTCAGAAGTAGTGTTAGTTGTTTGAGCCATATACTGGTGAATTATGTGGCAAGAGTTTCCATGGAAGGCAGGAAATATGCAAATTATTTAAAAATAATAGTAGACTAATCAGAGTTTGGCCAATACAGAAACTGTTGCTAGGCTGGAGGCCAAAACAAGTCCAGTCAGGCCCTGACCCTCATTAGCAAAGCATTATGAAAATGCTTGACCTTTTTTTGATGTTTATGCTCCTATGGAGTGGGATATTATATTGGTACTCAGTTTAGCATTGCAAAGTTTACATTTAAATAACAGGATGGGGCAGCTCTGCTGTGGTAAATCAACACGTTCTCAAAAACACGTCCTTGATAACAAAGCCTGTTGGGGAGTGCAATAGCCCTCAAATGGAATGTGGCTGTTTAGTTGGTCCAGTGCTGCCTTTCCTTGCTGTTTGGCAGTGCTGTGGTATATACTGAGTGAGCCTAAAGCTGTGGTGGTTTTCAGTCCAGCACCGTAAACAACAGTCGGCATCTTTCCTGGGCTACTTGTGTAACCTTTCCAAAAGCCCTTCGTTTTCATAACTGGAGTGTCAGCAAAAGGGATCAGTGTAAAGGCTCCATTACTTAAGTGGGATACCTCCCTGCTTCATTGGCCAGAAACATATCTTTGGTGAGTGTTTGTTAGTTTTGGTTTGGTTTGGTTTGGTTTTTTGCATTTGTCACATGTCTTCAGCACTGCTGTCCCCTAACAGACTGTGTCTGGGCCTTACAGGATATGCCTTAAGTTTTTATAATCTGACTGGGCTTTTGAAAGCTTCCTGGAAGGCAGTGCTTGTTGTGAGTACTGTGGATATTGCTGTGCCACGCTGAGGATTGCAGCCAGGGTTATTAAAGTGCTAATTTCAGGAGAATGACATCTTACGGAATGCAGAGCGGCTCCGTGGAGTTGTGGCAAGGTCACTGGGACAGCAGCCACGTAGAGATCTGTGCGTCTTCCCAGAGCACTTGTCCTTCTGTCTTACAAAGAGCGAGTTCTCATGATCCTTAATGGTAGATAAAATGTCACTTTATGGCTTTCTTTCCCATTAGCTTGAACTCTGGGGCATTTTTGGCAAGGTTGGGCCTTGCCAGAAAGGGCTGTAGTTAATTGTAGTAGATGAGCCATAGGCATAAAACACTTCCCCTGTTTTCCATGTGGCACTTCGTACAGAGATAGCAATTGTGTGGGTGAAGCTTAAGAGTTCATGAGTTTCAGGTGTATAAAAAGGTATGTGATCCTCCACTGATGGATAGCATTGTGGGCCAACTAAGTAAATCTGGTTGCTTCCAGCCCCTTTTTCCAGGAGAGTAAAAGAATATAAGGATTGGCTGCCCCACCCAATTTTTCTTAGTAAATGAGTACAAGGATAAGTTCAGCTGCCAGTGATTGGCAAGTTTGCAAGGCAGTTTTTTTCTGTATAAATAAACATACTAAAAGATTGACTTTTTGGGAAGATGGTGTGCTAGATAGACATCCCTTGTAAGCTTTGTAAGGAGGAAAAAACATTTCTGTAGTCCTCAGTACCTTGACTGCCACATTAAGCAGGCAGTGCAAGTGTTGCACCAACCTCCTCTAAGCAGTGTTTCTGCAGAGAGAGTGCTGGAGGCAGGTTGAAAAACCCACAGAAAAGGTATAGTGGAGGAAGAAGCCCTCTTCAAAGAGTGCTGCAGTGCCTGAAGGGAGGTGAGTAGTTGCAAATGAAGTGTCTCTTAAGCAGGAGGGGAACAAAGCCTCAGCAAGGCATTGGCCCAGAAGAAAAACTGCAAGCCAAGCAATAGAAGGCAGGTTCTTTCTGTGCAGTGTTGTACAAGCACTTACCCAAACTCTGAAGAAGCAAATGAGCATCCAAATGGAAATGTAAAACCAGTCCCTAATAAGATGCTGATAGAATGTGGATTTGTAGTAATTAGACTCACTCTTCCTTAAGAAATAGGGGCAGGGTTCTGGGTCTGGTTCTGTTCAACTAAAACTGATGAGGTAGAGAAGAGGCACACATGGCAGAAATCAGAAGTCTTATGTGGGATACTTCTCACTGCAATATCAGAATTCCTGTAAAATACTGGGGCTAAAAGTGCAAGGAAGAAAGATTTGTGCTGTTCATTTGGAAGGAATGCTGCATAAAACCAAACATTAAAAATGAAGTGTTATAACGAAACATAAATAGAACACAAATTACCTTTTTCTTAATTCACAGAGAAAAGATTGAAGTGAAAAAAGTGTTCCTGTGTACCCTTACAATTGCAGTCTCTTTTTACCTCAGGGATGAATTATTTCAGTTTGCTGTGCTTGGACAGTTTGGGCTTTTAATGTAGAAATCTAAGCCACTGCAAAAAGTAGCTCCCAGCAGTATCTCTTTTTGGGAGAATATGAAATCTGTCCTTCAGGTTATTTGGTGCTGGCAGCTTCTTTTGGGTTTGTTTTTTGTTGTTTTTTTTTTTCCTTTTGGAGGATTTCAAGAGTGTTAAGTTTCTTTACATATGTAATGTTGATGGCTTGGAATAACCTACTCAAAGACTACCTACTACCCTATGCCATTCTGCTAATTTAAATATGTTTTCTTCTTTTTTATGTGTGTCAAGATGTCAGCAGCAGATGAGTCTTACTTGTCCTGAGCTGAAGGTATTTCCACAAGACAAGGTACATGAAGATAGAGGAAGGTGATGAGCACTCTGCTATTACAATGAGAGATACTTTTTCTCTGACTGGCAGTCATCTAATTTATGGAGCACAGACATACATCCAGAAATTAGGCAACATAAGCATAATATACTTTCTTGATTGTTATTTTATGTAGAATGTTTAATAGAAATTGCTCTAGAGGAGAAAACTAGTGCAGTTCAGAGTGGTCTCTGACATCTTGGCACTAAATTTTAGGGTTTTGGAGATGCCAGAAATTTCTTGGAAGAGGCCATTGCAGAGAGATCAGCAATGTTCAGATAGTTCCACAGATAAGGCCTCTATTTATTTTTAAGTGATTGGAGTAGTCAAAAAGAGAGACAGTCTTACATAAAAAACCTGAATGGCTGTTGGACCTCTGAGTGTTTCTGGGGTTTTGCAGGTTCCGTCCAACTTCTCTGTATGCAAGTTATTAGAGGAGTCAAGTGGGACTTGAAGGATGAATCACTGCAGTGAGGTTTGGAAGACTTGTGTTTTGTTCCTGACCATGTGATTATGGTGGACAAGCCTGGATGAGATCCTCAGTCTCTCTTCCTTATGTTCTTAGTGAAAAAAATTCAGGCACACCTCAACCTACTTTTCTTTGTCAAGTTAGCAGTGAGAGAAATTGGCTGTTGTTGTGCTTGTTCTTTCCCTTGACTGGATTACCCTGCCAGGAACCTCTCCAGACTCAGCTCAGGATATTTTTGCCTAAATTGGCAACGTGGAGGCATACACTTCCCTTTTTTATATATTTCTTTTTTTTTTCTCCTTTTTTTTTTTAAACTAATACATTATATCTGAAGTGAATCACAGTTGTATTCACATTAGCTTGAATCCTTTAAATGCTATTGTTGCTTCTCAAGTCACAGAATTCTCAATGATTTTTTTTTTATAATAGTCTTTTTTCAGTTTGAGTTCTCATAGTCACGGTATCCTCCTTCATACTTTTAGTCTGCTGTTCAGTGAATCCTTTCCCTGAGAATAGTTGAAGACAAGACCTTACAAAAATCATGTTGCATAAGTGTTTCTGCTCAAGAAGATGTTTTTCAGAAGTGTTTCTGTTTGAGTCACATGAGCACCATTTTTTTATGGACACTTTAGTGCTGAGAGGGGGGTTATGGTTACACATTCCCTGCCCTGCTAGAGCCAGAAAACTGTGGTTCTGTCGAGAGATGAGATCTCTTGATTTACCCAGTGTTGGAAATGGAGATGACCAGAAAGAGAAGGTAGGCTGGCAAGAAAGGTACCAGCAGTGATGGTATAATGATACTTCCCTATGTATTTTTCTAGTCTTTGGACAATTTCAGGTTGGATGTTTGGAGCCAGAAGTGATGTCTTTTACCAGTAACGCTCCCCAACACCCCACTCGCTCCCCAGCAATGGGTAGATTGTAATGAAATTTTAGTGAACCAAAATTGGGGTGAAGATCCAACTATCCAATCATTCCTACTCTGCAGGAATGATTGAAATACTTCAGGGGCTATGCTGTTAGAACTGGGATGGCAATCAGTATTTTATAGAGCAACTTCATGTACTTCAGGAGTAAACAAAAACTGATTCTCTAAATTAGGAGGTTTTGTTTCTCTCCTTAATGTTTTCCTGATATTACCAGTTGACTGTCAGTTATTACTTAGCCTTCATTATACTATAGATATGTAAAAGGCAAGTGGCTATTTTAAAGAGTAATTCTCAGTAAGAACAGAGAAGTATTAAATGCAATTTTACAAGAGAGTGGCTGAGAGCTTACTTGTAAAACTTTATGGTTCTCCTACTCTCAGGAGAAAGACATTTTGTGTTTGTAGAGCAGGGCAGCCAGAGTGCTTGGAAGTGTGAGATCAGCTTGCAGAGGAAGATGAGAAGAGCTGGGCTGCTTTAGAGGATCAGAACAATAGCTGAGAGGTACGAAATTTGGTTGAGGGGAGACGTGCATGTACATTTTGTGTATATATATATATATATATATATATATACACTCTTGTGTATGTATATATATCTTTGTGTGTGCATATATATGAAGAAGACAAAGGAACACAAACTAGATACCAGGACTGTCAGAATAACAAAGGATATAGAAAGACTGAATAAGTTTTATATTTAGAGTGTAAGGTTTCTTCTTTCTGGAGCAGTATGGCCTTCTAGTAAACCCTAATAGGATTAGTGGGGGCAAGCAGTCCAAATAGTTTAGATAGATCTTGGTTACTTTATGGTAAGAAATATATGATGCATTGCCTTTGATAGTAAGCTTAATGGATTTGATAATTTAAGAGGTCCCTCTGATTTAGTTGAACTGGTCTTGGGCTTTAGGCATCAGTGCTGGCAGTAATGAGTTCTGTGTCTGAATGTGGGGTTAGGTCTTTAAAGCCGTGACACTGATGCTTTTCTTTTATAAGAAAGATTATGATTGGAGAATAGGGATGATAGATGAAGTTTATCATCTCTAAGGACTGTTAGCTGAACTCTCTGTAGGTAGTTTCTGGTAGAAAGTTATTTACTTTCTGCCAGATTAGTTGTTTCAGTGTGAGTTCAGAAATGCCCACATTGGTGCTGTCTGACCTGGTTAGGTCTAGGAGGATTCCTAACTTAGTAAGTGTGGGGGGGGTTCTCTAATAAATTGTTTTGCTCTGACAGAGAAACTTTTACCATTCTTTCCACTCTTTGGTTTGAGTAAGATTTATGATTTCTTGAGGTGGAGATGAATAGAGGCAAGCGTGGTCAATAACTGAGCTGTGTGCAGGTAATGAATTTGGAGAATGTTGTGTGTATAAATAACTTTTCACTGGATTGGAACTGAACCATAACTCAGTAATTATTCACATTGAACAGGGATATTGCTTTTCTGAACACAGTATCTTTGCTGTTAATAAGAAACATTGCCAGAATAAAACTCAAGGAAATGACGATTCAAATGGCAAACAAAGTATTTGTTAAGCTGTAATTTTTTTGGAGTGGTGGTACTGGAGACTTTACTGCTTGACTTCAGCCGACAAATAAAATGGATTTTTATTTGCACAACAATTCATGACAGCAAAGGGATGGAGCAGTTTAGGAGCACAGTTTCTGTGAAAGGGAGTAACAGGGAGCTGAAAAGAAAGGCTCACCCCGAGGTGTCTGGGAGGGTTGGGGTTTCCATGCTTACACTGAAATGTCAGAAGACTTCAAATTGGTAGGTTATGAAATTAGGGTATGTGAATAACTTTTAAAGCAAAGCTGAGTTTTGGTGAGTTGTTTGTGTCGGTTTGTTTTGTTTTGTTTTTTTAAACCAAAACAGCAAACAGCAAAGTGATCTAGTTGGTGATCATTGCTTCTACTGCTGGTAATATGTTTATTATTTATCAGTGGTTTTAAATGGTGGTCCCTTCTGTTGCCCCTCATCTCAGTTGAGGTTTCCCCCATCAGCTGAAGGATGGCCACTGCTACCTGTGTTTTGGGCTTGGATGCAACTGAGGGAGTGGCAGCTTAAAGGAGGTGAAACTGGAGATGATGGTCAAAGGGAAGAGTTTGACCTCACACTGTGAGATGGAACGTGCCACCACCTGAGGTGTGACCTGCACAGAGCTGAGTGCTGATGATGGAGTGGATGCTGTGCCAGTGGCTCTACCTGAGCAAAGTCGAGTGTGTAAATCCGTCCTTTAGTTTTCAGTAGAAGTTGCTGATCACAGTGTAGACCAACCTGTCCCAGTTTACTGAAAGAAAAGTGGGTGCCAACCTCCAGCTGTCAGAGCTGGTAAACAGAAGTTGCAGCCTGGAGTCTGGTCAGGGAGTGAGGCAGCAGTTTGAATTCTTCTGCCTTGGAAGGGATGAAAATAGGAGACCTAGCACCTTGAAGTGTTGCAGTGAGAAGTCCAAAAAGGAACAACTTGGACCTCTCAGTTGTTATCAAGGGATTTATGGCCTTTTTTGTAGTCCTTTAAAAGCCATCTACCATTATGTATGTTGATTTTAAAAATACGTAGGCAGTAGGAAGGTTGAATCTATGGTCTTTTGGAATAAAGATACATCTTCCTTGGTTTGACCTTTAGAAAGTTCATTGATTAACTAATGTACAGATCTAATAGCAACAAAATAATATTCCTCTTTAGGTCAGTGATTTGGTGTGCAGCTGTTTCATTTCAGTTAATTCCCAGAATAATGATTGAATTATGGTTGTGTGGGATCTGCTCATAGGTGGTGAGATGTTGGAGTTTTTTGGGTAGTATACCACATAAGTATCTTTAACAAAACCAGCACATTTATGCTGTATATTTTTGTGACATAGTTGTAGGATACAGTATTTTCAGAGAACTCCTGGTACTACTTTGGAAAGGCTATATATATAATTTTGCTGGTGTGCAATGCAGTTGTAATTTTGTGTTAGCTTCAGAAATGTGTAGTTTTCAAGGTTAATTTGAAGATGTTGTTAGCTTTTTGCTTTCATTAAATGATGATATCTAGTGAAGAGAAAACAAAACAAAATAAGAACACATAGATTTTAACGCATCGAAATTAAAATTCACCCTGGTTATTTTCCAGAGTTCCCAGTCTGAGGTGGTTTTTGAAATTCAGTTTTGACATTTGAAGAGATCTTACTGAAGGTGTTCTCTACATAGTTATGAAACTGTTTGGATCTCGTGTGGCGGTTGAGAGAATATTTAGCTTTAGAAAGAAATGTTTAAGCTTTGCTGTGGACATATTGTAGTCACTTTGCTTGAGATTAATTCGAGGTCTTCCAGAATTTGGTTTTGCTTCCGTATTGTTGGTGTTGAACAGCTGACTGTCTTATGCAGCATATTTGTGTCCTGCAAGCCACTTGAATGACATTAGAGAATTGGAGTGCGGTTTCACAACCTGACTTCGCTCACATTCCAAATCTATTGCAGGCATAATTAATGCTGTGACTGTACTCTGCTTGTTTGGGGAAGTAATGGGAGTTAAATACAACTTTTGGATGAGACTGCACGTCCATGGCAAACAAAACATCCTCGTGTGTGTGCCCCACACCCTCACTTGTACTACTTGCATTGATCAGTGTGTGCTGGCGGTGCTGTTTCTGCTTGATAAGTCAGCAGCAGATACTCTGCTGCTTTTTGTTAGGTTATTTTTTTGCTGAGTTTTAAGATTTTTTTTGCTGAGTCTTTTAGCATGCTAAATGCCAGAGCTGGCTTGAGGGATTGGATCTTCCCCTGTGGTCTGGGAAGAGATGGGACCCCTGCAGCCAGCCATTATTAATGGCAGTAGAGAGAAATACTTGGGCTTTAACCTGATTTTTTTTTTTTCCTCCCCAGACTCACCTCAGTGGATTTTTCCAGCTTTTGGCACCATCAGCAGGTAGATTGGTGCCTACAAGTACATCCACAAGCTGTGGAAGAAAAAGTAATCACATAATGACAGATTTTCTTTGGTGAATCTGCTGTTAGCAGTATTGCCAATTGTTTGCCCTACATCCAATTCCCCAGTCATCAGAACAAAGCTTACAGGCTGCTATATGAGGCTAAACAGGGTTATGGGATTTTTTTTTTCCCCCCTTGTTGAGTTCATCTGGATGCCTCACAGTGCTTTTAAGCATGTAGTTGCAGATATTGCAACGTGCAACGAACCTTTGCACTGTGATCTTGAGATGGTGGAGCCTGCAATAAGTAGCAGAAGCATGTGCAGGTTGTCACAGAAAGTCTTGAGCCTCTTTCGGGAGGCTGAAGGTTACATTTACAAATTTTTTTTTGTAAATAATCTCGAGTGATGCAAGATTATATGGTGTTCAACCCAGATATTCAATGGGTCCAACAGCTCAGTCCCCAAATTCAGAGGGATGTGTAAGCTGGCACCAGCATGAGGGAGGGGAAGTGGTGTGGTCTTGGCAGGATTTTCTCTCTGAGAAGCTGTGCATGCTCTTTCCACCAGTCTGGTTATCTGTGTACAGCAATCAGATCCACGGCCACTTTGCAGGGATGGAAATTCATTTGCTTTTCTGTAGTGCCAGTGCCTTTAGGGTCTTTGATGTACCCTGGAGTTACCCTGGCAGCCTGTTGCCCAGCAGTTCTTCCCTTTCAGCTTTGGAGCTGTCCTGTGAAGGCTGTGCTGGCCCAGGTGAGCCATGTCTGACCTGTGCCTTCAGCCTTATCATTCCTCCCTGCTCAATTCAAATTGACCTCGTCCCTCTGACCTATATACCATAAAGATAAGGTGTGAGTGTCTCCCCAGTTGCTTCACCAGTAAAAGCTGGGAACAGAGTGTTCCCCTGAGCTTCTCTGCATTGGTGCTGTGTCCCTTTTTCATCTTGGGCTGGTTTTTCTAGTTGGTTTCTGCTTTTGATGTAATTGAATAACTTTGCAAGGTGCTACCCAGACATATTAAGGTCTTTATTTACTGTTTACTTTTGGCTTACCATCTGTTTTATAATCTCTTCTCATTAGGCAAGCTTTCTGTTTTTAAAAGCTGACCTCTGAGATTTGCTCCCTAATTTCCCTATTCAGTCATGCAGGATGTAGGCTTTTGTTGCTGGGGCTGATGTGTCCCTTGGACTGCTTTTGTTTTCTTTTCTAACTGTCATGATGTTTTACCTGATCTCTTAATACAGCTTTGTCTGCTTTTGTTGCTTCCCCTGCCCCTCTTGGGATTGTGTATGTTTAGGTTGGTTTGTTTGTTTGGGTTGTTTTTGAGAGGAAATGTGTTTGGGAGGATTACTTTTTTTTTTTTTTAAACACTGTGCCCTTAAAATTAATTGTCCATGTGCTAAATAATTTTATGTCCCGCTGTACTCAGCTGTGATGTTGAAATATAATTACACTGCAGACAGTTACAAAGCAGCTTTCCTATCAGTGTCCTTTAACCAGGTCCTGTGTACCACTCAAAACCAAACCAAAAATGGCATATTTTCAAGTAGGTCCTAGCACTAATTTTCAAGGCAGAAGTCATTACTTGTGGGGAAAAAAAAGTAAATCTCTGTATGCCATTCTGATGAGTCACAAGGTTCAGCTGCCCATTATTACTACCTTTCTTAAGCTTCATAACCTCCCTAAACTGTTAGTGCAGTTGAGGCATCTTTTTTACTTCATTATGCGATTTCTACCATAAGTTCATTGGGCTTCTCTTCTCCTGTAACCCTTTATGCCATTAAATATTTGTATATCCTTTGCACACAGTGCCATTCCCCAGCTGCCTGTTTGTCATTCCCACTGGAATTGCTGACTAAGCTGGTAGGCTCTCGGCATTACACTGTATTGATTTGTCCTCCTTCTACCAGGTCTGGGAGATGCTTGTTACTTCCAGGGTGTCAGCTGAGGCCAAGCGTTTGGCTTCCCATGTGTAACTTCTGAAATTCCCAGCAGTGGTGTAGAAGTGTTTGTAAGTTCCAAAACTCTTATTAGTCATGAAAGCCTGGCTGACTCCGGCATGACTTACGTGCATGCCTAACAAGTTCTTCCTGTTCCCATCATGCCTAAATCCTTTCCCTCTGTATCACTGACTTCCCATCTCAGCCTCCCTCTCAGGCTTCACATGTGGATCTGGCAGCACTTGAGAAAGTAAAGCCATGGAAATTCTGATTGTAATTCCTCTGTCCATGGACCTGACCTTACTCTCCAGAGAATCCATCCTGTGATTCCATATGCTATTGTTACTTGTGAACTGACGTTCAGTGGAGTGCTGGGTTGTTTGGCTGGGTTTGGGTTTGGGTTGGGTTTTGGGTGTTTTTTTTGCTGAGTCACCAAGTAGTCAGTGGAGAAGCCCTGAGAGGTTGCTGCCTCTGCATCTGCTGGGCAGTGTGCCAGCTGATTGTCAGCTGTCACAAATACAGTGAGCTGGGTGTCTAGTGAAGTCATCTGATAACCCCACCTGCTTCTTCCTACTCTTAATTGTGTCTACTGCAAGGAGGATTCCTGGTTTGACAGGACAGAGGGTGGATTATTGCAAAGGGATTAGCTCTGACCCAACTTACATCCACATGGATGCTAGAGATGGCAAAAGACATGATGAAGCATGGGAGAAAAAACAAGGAGACTACATGAGAGCACCTTTTCTGGTGGAATTGCTGGTTATTGAGTATAAAACTGCAGTGAGGTTCATATGAGGCAGTGAAGTTTTTGAAAGATTTTAGATTTGTTTCCTCATAATGAAGGCATAACCCTAAACTTGTCAGTCTTCAAATACAAAAAAGTGCATCTTTTGGAAGCAGAATTACTGTATTGCAGACAACAACTGTGTGTCTGTGTGAACTTGTGTTTGATAAGAGACTGTGAAAGAGTTGATGTCGCCAGTGAGGGTCCACTTAGCCCTGTATGTTGTCTCCCAGGGATGGCCAATGGCAGATGCTACTGGAAGAATATAAGAACAGGGAAAGCCTGTGAAGATGCTTCTTTCGTTTCCTGTACTACACCTGTGTCTTTGTTTATGGGTTGTGTAATTGCATGGCTGGTGACAGCATGTAGTGACCTGTGTACTTGCTCTGAAAATGATGCCTTGTTATCTTGATGGCTGAGAGTAACTAAGGCTTGTCTGCTGCCTTCTGACAGTGGGGCCTGAACCAGATATGCTGGCTCTGTGTTAGTGCATCCCTGTGTCACTGCCTGCAGTGTGTTCCTCTTCCAGAGGGACCAGTGGCCAATCATCTGGCCTGTCTAACACACTTCTCTGTTGCCCAAGTGCTGAGTGTTCTTGTTCAAGGTTAGCATGGTTATTTTACCTCAGGAGCAGTTTTCTTCTGTCCTGTGCTTTGCCTAATCT
This sequence comes from Myiozetetes cayanensis, assembly GCF_022539395.1. NCBI lineage: Eukaryota > Metazoa > Chordata > Aves > Passeriformes > Tyrannidae > Myiozetetes > Myiozetetes cayanensis. The sequence continues at coordinate 10,604,315 of NW_026087159.1, read as the reverse complement.
GCTAAAGCAGCAATGAGTCTGAAAGCTCCTCTGCTTTTTCCAGCAGTATAGACTGTTCTAATGAAAGTAATGACCTTTCTTTAATACTCTTACTGCTGTTCCTTGTTGTTTAAGCAGCACTACGTGTTGGTTCTTCTTGTGAGGGCAGATATAAGCAGTGATCATCCTTGCCCTTTCTCACTGCACTTTTTACCTCTGCTTTTTGAGCTGATGTCCCTGTGTGTGCACAGTGAGACAGAGCAGAGAATCAAACTTGGTCTACATTAAACCGGCAAAAAGGAGAGAGAGACTTTTAACCAGATTGGTTCCCCAGTCACAAATGTTTGTTGAACAAGAGAGGAGGCTGTCAGGGGATGGGAGGTTGGGTGAGGCTGTTTTTATTTAATCAGGAACTCTGAATTTCACTGTTACTCAACCCTCAATGCAGTCATTTGTTATTTAAGGGGTGGGAAGACAATGAGAGATCATGGAGTTCATTTGAAGGCATGATATCATTGTGTTCTGTAGCTGTGCTGACTGACAGGTGTCTGTCTCACAGGCATCCAGTGTGCACAGCAGACATTGCTTTCAAACCATTGAAAACTCTGTGATTTTGAATCATCTTTATCTATCTTAAAAGTGCTGTCTATTGTCTTTCCTGTATCAAAAATATAAATTCTATTTGGTTCAAATTCCAGCACTGTATTTAGTCTGTCTTTGAACCCTTGTCTCACTGGTTAAATTACATGGCTGAGTTCTATACAAATAGTGCAGTCTAGAGTGCATTGATTTAATAGTAATTCTGGTGATCCAAAAGATTAATTTATTCCAGCTGTTGAGTTAGTGAAGTCTGAATTAGAGAGTAAATTCACATTCTGCTGAGGCTTGTTTTATGGCTCCTCTTGCAACATTATCATGAGCTTTTTAAGCACTTCGAAAATAATTGAATGTTTTCTAGATTTTCAAAGTTAAGCATTTCTAAAATTCTAAAAATTTGAAAGTGTACTCTAATGTATCTTGTTGAATGGTTGCTAGTGTTTCAAGTCTCTTGCAAGCTATTGTTATGCAGTGGACGTTTAGAACATGTAGTTTAAAATGAGAAGAAGCAGTGATTGTTTAAAGGAATAATTTTGGATGTTTGGCTGAATTGCAGCCTCTCCTGTCAGCGAATAGCTTGGCATATAAGTTTTGTAACATATTACTGCTATTAAAAAATCCTGTGTAGTTCCAGTTCTTTTTTCCTTAGGTTTCTTTAAATATTTCTCATTCCTTTGAACTAAGTTCCACTTAAGCAGAGAACTCCTGTGTGCTCATTTCTCACAGGCTTGGCAAATTATAAATTATTGGCATAAATTTTTTGTTCATCTGTTTATGTTGTGCCCTTAGGTGCTTGTGTCTCAGCATGCACCGTGCATTTGGCAACTAACAGAAAGCATTTTAAAGGTCCAAATGGATGCCTTTATGACTGTATGCCTAGTGTCTTGTAGTGTAAAGTGTCTGAACTTAATTAACAGAGTTATTTTCCAGAACAAATTGCAAACACTGCATTGCCTGCTTCTACTCATTGATCTGATATTTTGAAAGAATGTCTAATTCATTAAAAAATAAGTTATGATTCGTCTGTAGCAGGAGAATCCCAGTTACAGTTCTAATAAAATTTGGTGTGACCTTTTAATAATTGCAACTCCTGATGGCTTGACTTACTGCTTCAGGTAATATTACAGCAGAACAAAAAAAAAAAAAAAACACTTTATAAAAATCCAACATCCCCATGGCTAATGGTCACAGGCAGTTTGGGTAAAACGGGCAAATAATCAGAAGGAAAAATTCAGTATCTTCATTGGCAATGAGAACAGACTCTCTTTTAAGGTAGTATGTGTAGACTCTAAAGGTAGGAGTAGTTTAAGCTGCTGACTGAAATCTATGCAAAACAATATTCTCTGGCTCTTGGTTTGTAGTAAATATGCAGCAGCTACTTGTGAAGGTGGAATTGTTTGCTCTCTTCAAAGAATGGAAATGATGCTGTGGCACAAAGCTTCCAGACTTTTAGTGCCTGTGGAGAATACTTTTTCCTCTATCAAATTTCAAAACTAATTTTATGCCTGAGTCATTCTGCTGCTGATAGAAGGGGAAACATTATGCCAGCACCTCAAAACTAATGTTTGCTGCATTCTTGCTAGTGACTTCTAAGGACAGAAAAATCTAGGAGCTGCAGCTGTTCTTATCACATCCCTTTAACACTCTCTTCACTGTTCTTTTACGGGTAGAAGATCTGGGGACCTTATACAGCTTTCTAAAACATTTTGGATGTGATGTTCTTAAAACATTTTTGGTTTGGATGCATTCATGGAATTTTAGGAAAGGATTCTGCTGAATCCTTTCAAAATATTAGTTGCAAAAAAATTACTATTCAAAGGAAAGTACTTTCACTGGAGATATTTTGTCTCAATTCCAGTTTGTACCCAGAATGTTCATAAACTAGACATGAGATCTTTGATGGTATTGAAATTGTTTCAACTTTGACTTGCAAAGCTTCCAATTAGATGCTTTTAGGGTGATTATATTGCACCCTTTGAGGTGGTTTTCTTTAACATGGCTATCTCTAATTCAGGACTACTACTTGCTCCTCCCCAGGAGGAGATTCTATAGTGTTGCTTTGGGATGATAAGTAGGGCCAGTCCTTGTGAATTTGAAGGCTTGTTAGTTTAGTGATGTGGCTACATTTGGGCATGGCCTGCATGTGTTTTGAGCTCATTTTTAGATATGGGAGCCGCACGTGGTTTGAAGTTGCTCTCTTTCTTTGAAAGTTGGGTGTGGAGGTGACTTTGGGTGGGACCTGTCTGCTTCAAAACACTTAAAGTGCAGCCAAAGTTACTCGATGCAAATTCTTTATTGGCTCAAATGCAGTATTTTCCTGGTGTTTCAGTGGACAGCTACCAAAGGGGACATAAAATAGAGTCATGTCTTCTGGGGAATGAGAAAGGTAAAAATATCAAAGGAGAAAATACCAGCTTTGCTTTGTGAACAGTTTTTGTTAACAAACCACTAGTTTCAATGTATAATCTGAAGTTAGTTTGATTTGATTAGAAGAATTCTAATGGATGACTAATAGCAGAGGTATCAGGAAAACAAAAGTGTATTTGTTCAGAACATTTAAATATGCCCAACAGAAAGTCATAATCAGGTGACTGCATATTCTGAAGTAATAACATTAGCAATTTGTAATGACACTGAATTGATTTATTAACTTCATAAAGTCTGATTTTTCTGCTCTGGTTCATAATTGTGCAACTGGGGAAAAAGAATTGCTTAAGTAGGTCAGAGCATAAATGTGAAGAGTTTTATAATGTAAATATATATTGTTATATAATTTTATTAAATGTTACAAATTATAGTGTCTTAATAACCTACAATATAATGACACTTGTTCTTGGGTGCTTTTGACATTAGGGCAGAATTTTATTCTGGAGTTACAGTCCTTACTCTGGATGCATTTAACAAGCGTGTGTACTGTCTTGAAAGATTAAGCATTATTATGATAAGAGAAGTTCCAAAAAACTTTAAACTTTGCATTTCAAAATCCACTTTTTCATAATTTTTGTCATTTTTTGGGAAATGCTGAATTCTCCAAACATTTTAATCAAAATGACTATTCCAGACTTTATGAAAGCAAATAGAGATTCATTTAGGGAGAAATTATTCAACCCTCACTGGCTTGTAATGGGCATGTGGATTGCAATAACTTGAATATTACATTATTTTTTTCTCCTCCCCTTTTTTACAAGTTGGTTGCGAAGGCAGATAAAGTGTGAGAAAGGTAGAGGGAGGACAGAAAAGGAAGAGGAGATGGAAAGGTTTTGAGGAATAGAAACAAAGGATAAACACATGAAATACAGAAAGGAGCACAGTGGGCAGAAGAATTAACTTGGAAGTGTCCTGAGTTCAGGGTGTGATGGGGACAGGAGCACACACTTAACTCTGCAACACCTTGCCCCATCTCCAATTGTGCCAGGCTGGCAGTGCTGATCAGGGGAGGGTTATGTGCTTGTGGCTCTGTCACAGAGCAGTGTACAGTTCAGCAATTCCTCATCCAGTGCTTGTTGAGAGCCACAATTGTCTAGGCCAAGTGCAGAGCCATCCTATCTGCTCTCACACACCTGGCCCTGTGCTGCTCAGATAAACACGCTGGCCTGAAGTAGCTGAGGGATGTCTGTCTTCAAGCTGTGTTGCTCCCTCTAGACCTGTGCTGAGAGATTTGTAGGCACCTTTAACAAAAAGAATTATGTATAAAACAATGAGCCTTTTTAAAGCAGCAAAACCGGTAGTTTCTTGTCTTCAGTAATTGATGGTGTTGAAACAGAGATGGTTGGTTGGTTTTGAGGAGCAGGTTTCTGTGTTTACCCTGCTGGTCAGGACTTGGATAGGATTAGCAGAAGTTTACAAGATAGAAGGCTAAACTGACTAAAGTCAGAGGTAAATATGGAAGAGCAAGGGATCATGGTGTGCATGATCACAGAAAATACTGTGATAATACTCTGCTGAGGAGCCTTGGCTTCACAAGTGCTGTGTCTTAAGGAGAATGCAACCCCTTGTCTCATTCTGGTAGTTCCATTCATCCTTGATAGCTTTTATTATTAAAGACTAACAGACACCTTCTACTTGGCATTCAGAGGACGGTGAAAAACTCTTCTCTTTCCCCACTGTTCCTTCACTTCCACAGTTTTTGAAGGAGTTATGAATTTTTACATTTTGTTTCTCCTTGCTTTTTTCTTCCTCTTATCTACTCTCAAATCGTGTCCTCCCCTCCCTGTTCTGTGTGGGTGACGGCTTCATGCCACTGTTCTTCCTCACTGCAGAGAGTATTTTCAGTTTGAAATGACTAATGGTTTCCCCGTTGCATGGATGATTCTGACAAGAAATAGTAAACATAAAGGCTGTGCTAACACTGCTGTTGCTAAGATCTACAGCCAAGGTGCTGGAATAACCTTGTGATACTGCATTGGCTAATTCTTGGGTCATACTTGGAAAGCTTTCTTCACAGCTGAATGGGTTAGAAATAAGAAACAGAGCCATGCCTATATTCTGTCTGGCCTAACTGCATAGGATCTGTGTTGGATCCTTACTTCAGCTTGATCTTAATACCTTGGAGATGCAGGTGGCTTTAGTGACTAACGTACAACTCCAGGGGTTGATGCTCTGAAGATACTCAGTTCTAGATGACTTCAATTAACTTAATGATTTAGCACCTATCCAGTTGTATAAACCTGAAACCTGCTGATTAAGTTATAAAACAACTTGATGACTTGGAGTTTGTGGTAGACAGGAGCTGTGGCTGTGGTTTGAAGCAGTTTGAGCTGCTGAACTGGTATGTTCTGTTGGTTGGTGTGTGCATAGCCAGCTGTGTGTCTGTGCAGGTGCTGGGACACATCAGTCCATTGTACAGACTCCATTTATACCCGGTTGAAGTTGTAATTTGGGGAAGAAACATTCCAGTTGAGAGAAAAATTCAAGTATCTTCTCTTTAAAACTGAGATAAATAGGCCTAAAATTTCATCAGTAACCCTGAGCAACGAAGTGAGTAATTAATTCACCTGTAAGGAAGGTGCAATCCTGAGGAATTTCCAGGTGCATTGTGACCTGTAGTGCTGCAGCCTAAATGCTTTTACTTTGCCACCTGTACTGCCCTGAAAAACATCTCTATGGAGAATCTAATGATTTTGAGTGTTGTTTCTTGAGAGTGCCTCTGAGGAACTGTAAATATTCAAATCTTTTTTTAGCGACGCTAAAGAAGCCTACATCCCCAACGTGTGTGATTTCTGAGGCGTTCTGTGTTTTGTTACATGTCAATATTTATTTTAGCAAAGTGAGCAGCAAACTTCGGAACATATGTCATCGAAACTCGATTTGTTTCGTGAAGTTGATTGATTGTCTTTTGAGAGTTGGAGGTAGAAGGTACAAAACAACAACTCTTTGTCGTTTGTTTTGACAGTTTTGTCGGTACTGTCTGAGCATACCTCAAACTTCTTGTTGTCCCCTTAAAAATTGTTACTTGTACCTTCTCTTTTCTGGAACGCTGCCTGTACTGCCTGAGCTCTGCTAATACAGTACAATAGAACAGCAGCTCTGCTGCAGCTGAAGAAGCAGATGCATCATTTGGCTGTATTTGTGAATTTATGTCCGTTTTTAAAAGGAATTTTGAGTGTGATCTTAATTAAGGTGTTGTAGATTCACTTCAGAAAATGACCTACCAGTCAACCGTCCTTTTATTTTTAACCCTGATTATACTGTTATTTAAACTAGGTATTCTTAAAATAGTAGCTGCTTTCTGACCTTCCTTAAGATTAGCTGCTTAGATAAGCAGAACTTGCCAACAAATTCGCACCTAGCAGCTCAGGTTTGAGGCTGATCTCTCTAGGGCATGTGATGATTTCAGGAAAGCCACCGAATATACTAAGTGTGTTATACCCAATGACAAATCTCTGAATGTTTGTTTCTGAAATAGAGAAGTTGGAGGAGTTGCTCATTTGATCATCTAGTCCTGAGAGTGACTGAAAGAATATGCTGCACCCTCAGAAGTAATTAATAACATTTTCAGTAATTGTATGGTATTTTAACTCAAAAATTGCAGATCTTACTTCCAGCCTCTGAAGGCAGTAGGTTGGAGTGATTGTTTTTGGATTACCACGCGTTGGCATTAATGAACCTTCTTCTCTGACTAAACGTGTTGAAGGTGTGGTGCAGCATAGACTGTTTTTAAGAATCTCAGCACGTTTCACCCCCACTGGTGATGGCAGCTGTACATCTTCCCAGGCAGTCAGTCCCAGCATTCGTGTTTCTTAGCATTAGGATTTTTTAAATTGAACACTTCACAGTTTGGGTTTCTTAACATCTTCTGTTGCCAGATGTTCCCCATAGTCTCTGAGCTAAGTAGCTGGCCAACAATTTCCTTGTCTTTCTCTTTCTTCTCATAAATGATAGCATTTTTTCCCTTTATACTCATTAATAATCCTGTGTCATGTTGCACATTGATTGCCTTCATTGTGCTTAGTGGATCTATTGCTGTAATTGTTGGTCTTTTTTGCACTTGTGCCCATTTCCTTTGAAGAAGAAGCTTGGAGCTCCTGTGAGAAGCTACTGACTTCTTCCTTTTTTGCTTCTCTTGTCTTCCAGAAAATCTTATATATTTGTTGTCTACATTTATCATATATAAATGATATATTATTATAAATGTGGATGGAGGGCTATTGCTCTTCACCCTTATTCTTCCTTGGAGATTCATGGACTCTGGACTTTCTTGTGTCTTACCAGACTTTTTCCAGAATATATCTGTTAAAATGTCCTCATACCACACTGTGTACTTGTATGATGGCTGTTGTAGAAAGACACTCACCAGACTTTCATTGTTGTTGACCAGCTCCATGAGATCATCCCTCAAGTTTCCCCTTTCACCACAGACTGGTTCCTTTCAACATCCCTGCCCACCTCCTGTGCCTCAGAGCGTCTGGGCAGATTCCTCCTTATATAGAGGAATGTGAATTAGCTCACTGAATTGTGACCACTGGGAATGCCACAGCCTGGAGTGTCCCAAAGTTTGGAGTGCATCAGTCAGCAGGGAGGCTGCTTTTTGAACGTGCCTGGCATTGCATACATGAGGGATCCCAGCGTAGTGTTCTCATGATAAACTTTACATTTCTTTTCCTCCAGATGCTTCTAGTTGGAAACATCATTAGGTCAAGGTTTAGCATTATTAGAAAGTGTAGCATGATCCCAAATAAGGCAGAGTAAGCTTTAATTTAAAGAATGTAAATGTTAGAATCTCTAGAACTTGGAACAGTAGCTTGTTCAGTTGTGTAAAACAAAAAGGAAAACACTGCCAGTGCAACTTTGCTTATTCTGGGTGCTTTCTGGGTGTGTGGAAGCTTGGAAATCCTCAGAGCTGAAGTGGAAGCACTCTGGTCTCACAAAGGGGGGAGTGTGCTGCTTTTGAAAGTGTCAGATCCTACAGCCTGGGTGTCAAGTAACATCAGGGTTGCAGAGGCTTTTCTTCCCTTCTCTGGTTGTAAAGGATAGTGGTTAAATAACTATTAATTAAAATATCTATCTAAATATCATTGTACCGTTCAGTTCATCAAGTTTAATCCTTTTCATTTCAAAGTTCTTCAAGTTTTTATATTATTTTTGAAGTCTTCAAATGAAACAAAAAAAATATCTCACTCAAGTTTTATAAAAGTAGAGGAATATTCTTGATCTGTTGCCCGTCCTCTTCCCTGTTCTTCCCACCTTGCTCCCTTTTCTCTTTCAGTGTATTCATAGCTCTTGCTTTCTCCCCCACACCCCAACTTAAAGAATCTCTTCCCTTTTTTTGGTAAATAGGAGGCAGCTTGTATCCGGTAGTGCTTTATATTTAACAGTGCATTCTGCATGATGTCAGTGGAAGTTATTGGCACGCTGACTGATTTCTGAAATAGCTTGCACACTTCTGCTTTCAGTCTAAATATTTTCAGTAACATATAGCAAGCAGGTCAGTAATTGGTTTAGGAGATTTTGGTTGTTAAACATCATCAAGTGTGCTTAGGGCACTAGTAAGCATGCTGTGGGAAAGACTGTTTTGATACTTGCTTTCAGCTTCTCTATAGCTTTATACATTGTGACCTGCATGTGAAGTGCTCCAATTCTCCCAGAGTTGTAGCAGATTAATGCTCAAATAAAGTATGAGGCTGTCCTAGTTTCTTCATTAATGAAAATAGTGCGATAGTAGCTGGAGTGACATGTGGGCAGCACTGGTTGGGTGATCTGTGCGCCTGGGCCTCAGCTACACATTTTCTGGCATTTAAGGCCAGTGTTTAGGGTGTTGGATACACTCATGTATTTTAATTACAAGGAGACAAGCTATTTACCTATGCACCCTTTGATGACTGCACTTGTCTGTAAGGAAGCAATTTCAGTTTAAACTCTTAACTGTGTTTCAACTCTCTTTAATTCAGTTTTGCAACTGAAAGTAGGAAAAAAATCTATCTGATCAGCTGTTGTTACACTGTCAGCAGCAGGTGTGGCTCCTGGGTTCCTGATACCACAAAGAGAAGCATTATAACCCATCAGATAAGGTTTTGAGTCTGTTGGTTCAAGAGAGCTTCCTCCCAAGCTCAGAACTGTTATGCTTTTGTGTTTTATCCTAAACTGAGTAAGAGAACTACTTGAAGCTGGTTGTTAGAGCACCTCCCAGAGAAGTGCAACATCTGGTTTCATGATTTTATTTTATTAATTAAACTAACAAGCAACAGCAAACCCCCCTGCAGCTTTCTGATTACATCAAGATAGAACCACTCAGAAAGGTGAGAGCACTCCAGCCCAACAGGCTCGTTGACTCTTGTGAGATATGTGGGTTCAAACTTCTTTAGACAAAAAAGGACTGATCTCCAGCAGACCATCATCCTGTACATCGTTGGGATGTACAGGAGCAGGATGTTGGGGAGCAGGGACTCCCAGCATCACATCTGCTGTCCCTTCTGCTTTTTACGAAATATTTTTAGGTCTAACAATGTGTTGCTCAAAAAACCCCCTCCTTTTTATTTTAAGAAAATCAGATGGAAATAAGAACTTTTCTTTGTCAAGTTGAAAATGCACCAATTTCTTTATCTGCTTTTGACATCAGTATCTGTGGAGTTTGGCACCTTAGCCTCAGATTTGCAGTTAAGTTAGATATCAAGTTTATTTGTGTGTTACTGGCTTTCAAACAAGAAAAGCATTGCGGGCTTGAGGAAGATAGGCAAGCAGCTGAAACCAAGGATGCCAGTAAAGAGTAAAAGAGCATCACTAGAAAGAAAAAGATTCTTTTCTCTGTTTCTCTGCATAGCTTGTCTAGGTTCTGTGAGCAGGTTTCCTGTGGTCTTTGTTTAGTTTAAGCCTAGAAATGCTCTGTAAAGGCATTAGGCTGTAAGAATACTAAATAAAATGCCAGTGTTTCTGGTTCAAGGATGGAACTGCCAATGCAGGTGCAAGACCCTCCTGTGTAATTCTGCCTGCAGTTCTGGACGTGGATGTTCAAAAAGGAAAATGTAAACTCAAAAAAGTGTAGAGATGAGATGTGATGGTCAGAATGGAAAGGTCCCCTTTGAGTGCAAACTGACTGGGTACAACCCATTCAGCTCAGCAAAGTGAAGCCTGAAGAGGCTTCAATTCTTTCTATAAATACTTCGGGAATAATAACCTGGAAGGGAAAGAACTACTTAAACTGAAGGACAATGTTGGCACAAGAGTAGCTAGGTACAAAGCTGACTGGGAAACCATTTCGGCAGGAAATAAAAATGGTTCCAGGGATTCTGAACTTCAGCAAGGTTTTAAGGCAACTTTTATAATTTTTTGGTTTGGGGGCTTTGTTCCCATTATTTCTACTTTTCACATGTAGAATGTGGATCACTTATGAACAGAATTATGTAATAATTCCTTACGATAGTAGGAGCCCTGATAGCAGGGGCAGGTCCCTTTCAGCCTTATTTCTTGAAGATGTAAGTCAGTGACTGTTCTGAACCTTTGGTCCACATCACCCTTTGAAGACATCTGTGATGGTAATTAAGGAATTCTGTTCAGTAGGCTTAGATCTTCTGTGTAGACATGCTGATACCTTTAGTGGCTCCTGGGGAGCAATATAGAAGTGGAAAGGTTGGAAAACATCTTCAGTCAAGAGTTTTTGGTGTATGGAATGTATGGCTACCAGTGGCAGTTCATTTACCCAACTTAGTCTGAACAGGATGTTTATACTCCTGCTACCACTGTTACAAAAGTGTATGCATATAACCTTTATGTTTTCTGTTGGTACTCACTGACATGGACCTTCAAAGTATATGCAGATGTTTCAGTACTGTTTGACATTCAGTGCTGGTCTCTGGTCTTCTGTTGTCCTTTTAAAGCAGCAGCAATGCTGCATCCTAGAAGGAATTCAGTTTTGACAAGAAAGTAAATGTGTGTATGTTTCCCTGAATTACAGCCTTCCACTAAGTGTATTACAGCTAACAAATCTCATAATCCAAAGGTAAAGGTCAAGAGAATAATCCTAAAGTCCAGTTTGAATCTTATTCATGCTTGTTTCCATGCAAGGGGAGTGAGTGTCCTCAGTGCCATTGCCATCTAATAATTTTGTTGATGCCATTAAGGGCAACTGGGATACATTTTCTTTAAAATGGTATTAAAATGCCACTTTTGAGAATAATGTAATAACCCACATTCTGCTGAATGTTAGGTAATGGGCCCTTCTGCCTTTATGCTCTTCAGTATTTATTAAACAACTTTAAAATAGGGAGGAGGGTGGCAGTCAAAAAGAAATAAAAGGAAATCCAAAAGAAAACTATGACTTCAGCTTCCTCTTTTATTCACCATCATTGACAGAAGGGAACTTGTCCAGCATAATTGAGTAAGGAGGAAGTTGCTGTACCAGCAGGTGATAGCAACAGGTTTTAGAAGGTTAGGAGAGGACTGGATGCAGCTGCTTTGGTGCTGTAGGGACTGAGAGGCATTTTTTCTACTATCATATGATGAATATCAATGGAATGGAAGGAGAAAAGGGATATGGGCTCTTTCTTGAGAGTCCAGCACTGCACACATGCCTGTGTATGTACCCCAGGACAGTTTCAGGCAGCTCTGTTATGCTGTGCAATTGTGCAGTGACTGATCTACTCATATAATAAAGCTCCTGGCCTTAATATGTTTTTAAAATCTCAGCATAGCTAGAGAGGGAGGTTCTGTTTCACAAAGCAGATCCTTCCGATGAAGAGTCAGACAAGACAGGAAATTAAAAGGCTGTCTTTCCATGCAGCACTGTTAATCTAACAGTGGACTGTTGTAAATGTACTCATCAGGTGCAGCTGATAGCTGTAACAGAAGATGAATCTTACTTTTCGATGCAGCCAACTCGACTTTTGTGAATTTGTGAATTTACTCCATCTATGCTTCTGTATCTGCTCCCTTTCTTAAAGGCACCTGTGATATTTGTGTTTGCTTTGTCTGCTGCTTCTCAGGTGCCAGCCTGAGGTTAATTACCTCGTGTTAGACCTCTTGGTCTTCTTAGCGATGGCTGTGGCCTGTAGTGATGAGACTGGGCAGGAATCAGCTATGAAGAAAACCAGAAGGGTTTGTGTATGTGTATGATGCTGAAGAGCAGTGCCTGATCAAGTGGCTTTGGCCACAAGTCAGCAGTGCATCCTCAGGTGTGTGTGTGGTGGTCACAGGTGCCGGAATGTCGGAGATGCACCTTGCTGTACTCTTCACATCAAGAATTATAACTGAGACATGTTCAACTTACTAAGAGATTTTGCTCCATTCCTGGTCATTTTTGAAATTTTTAAATACTGACTTGGCATTCATGGAGAAAATACCCTTTCCTCAGGCAGTTCTTTAGAAAGTGTTCCTAACTTTTGTTGTCTTCCAAGGATTTCTGTTTCTTACCAGCAGCATTAAGGCCCGAAAGTATTTGTGTTCAGGAGGAGGGATGGTGTGACAGGGGTATTTTTCCCTTCCATAAAGGGTTCCTTATGTACAGGTCTCTAAGACAAGGCTTTTCCCATTCACAGGAGAAGGTTAATGGGTAACAGTGAGGGACACTCAGCATATCAGATCCATTACCAAGGGATTTCGTTCTGTCCATAAACTATTCCGGTAATCTTATTTTCTATTATATCACGTGATATAATAGAGTTGTTCTAGAGATTTGCCTCCCCCCACCCCGTTGCCTGCAATGGAAGGGCACTTGCTGAAATTTCACACCAACTGTCAAAATTGCTCCTGTGATCATGTCTCTCTTTTCCTCCCTCGAACAGCCCACTGTTTGTAACGTGGAAGATCGGTCGGGATAAGCGATTGCGTGGATGCATAGGTACTTTTTCCGCCATGAACCTGCATTCAGGACTCAGGGAGTACACACTTACTAGGTAAGATTTTGTTTTCTGGAGCCTTGACTTACGTACTTAACTAGTCTGTTGAGGAGATGATAGGTGTGCTTTGGGTTTCCCGGCTGTGTTGTGTACTGATCAACGAAAACCTGGGTGTCCTTTTGATGCTGAGTGTACTGCCTGCTTATTGAGTGCTGGTGCCATGAGGCTATGCTTTCAGTTAAAAACCAGAAGTTGAGCCTATTTTCTTTTTATTGGTCTGGAAACTACTCTCTAGTAACTTATTGTAACTGACTATTATAGTATTTTTTCCAGTGTTCAGACAAATTTTAACCTTAATAGTTAATGTCAGGGCAGAAGACCAGAAAGTCAGATTTGGGGATTATCCTATTCACGCTTCTAAAACAGCAGGTATTCTCACCTCTTCTCCATCAGGTGCTTCCAATCAGCTGCAGTTAATTTAATGCTACAAATTTCCATTACATGTTACTCTTCAGATACATCCCAGCCCCTGAGTGGGAAGCTTCTGGATGAGGGAGGTAAGTGATGATAATCCTTCACTCCCTGGCAGCATAATCCTTCATTTTTTGATCTACACCTAAATTCATTCACCTTAATATTGTTCCATTTCCTTTGCATAGAGTGAAAACTAATAAGTTTATCACTAGAGCTAGTAGCAAGCTTTCTACTCGTGTTTTTCTAAGAGTTTTCTTAAGTTTATTCTCTAAAGAATCAATGGAATTTTGTTCCTCTCAGTTAAAATAGACTTCATAGTGCTTTAAAATAGAAGCTACATTCTGGCATGTGTAGACCTCTAAAATTGCCATCACTTAAAATAATTAGTGCTTCCAGATCACTCTAGATTTGAGGCTTTCCTCCATTACAGGATCTTCCTCTTTGCTGTTAAAATGCCTTCTCAATCCTAGTATTAAGTAATATTAAAATGGGACATGTTCTTTCTTACTTGTCTCCCTAGTTAGTTGCGACTTGAAGTTCATTTCATGCTTCTCTGCTCAGCTTGAAGAAATCAACTGCTCATCTCCTGAAGTCCTTGCAGACTTCTGAAAGACCTAGTTACCTTTATTGTGTTCAGTTTATTTATTATGTGTCTGGAATGTTTCTGCTTGTGTCCTTTAAAACCTCAGCAATCAAAACAGTCAGTGAGAAGAACCTTTTAATAAAATTCAAAGCAGTTTCTTTGCTGAGGGTTAAAAGTCTTAAAATCATAACCACTAGTGAGCCAGACTGGATGAAAGACAACTTGCCCCCTGCACTGAGGAGCGTTTCATTTAGGTGTATGCTTTACAGTGCCTGCTCAAGAACAATGAGCTTGTACAGAAAATTTCCCCCCTAAGACTAGGAAGAAGGTGATAGCCAAAAAAATAGTCTTCGTTTCTCATAGACCTTTCCATTCTCACAATTCAGACAGGGCTGCACTCTTAAATACCTTTAAAAATGCTCCTAAGATTCCTGTCACTGCTTTCTAACTCTGAAAGCTGAATTCAAAATACATGAAAAGTGATAGAAATTAAAGGGAAGGGAAATATTTTCAGTGCCGTATTTAAAGGATGGCCACGTGCTGTGGGAGTTTATCTGTCCTAGGCTGTGCAGGGTACAGTTTGGTAACTTTCAAGATGAGAAAAAAATGGAACTATATACCAACCTGTTTTTCAAAAAACCTTCATGAGAACATAGGTTGTTTTAAAATTCAGTACTATATTCAGTGGCATATTAGATTTCATTACCTTTTATGGGGAACCTCTTTTGTTTGTGGCACCCAAAACATTCCCTGTTGTTTTTTTAAACAAAAGCAAACAACCAAGCTTCACATATGACCACTGAAATGTAAAGTTCGTATCTGAAAGTATGAAAAAAGTGTTCCCTTCTATCAGTCATTATTTTAAAAATGAAAGAGAGGCTTACCTGTGATCAGCTTCCTTCATGATGTTGGTTGTTTCAGCCACAGAGCATTTCAGGAATAACAGGAGCACCTCTGGAACATCTGGGAGCTTTCAGAGTTTGGAGCTTGACAGGCCTCCTTAGGAGGGATCAGAAACTAGGACATTATAGCTTGATCCAGGAGTGTGTGGGCAACAGGCTCCTGAACATTCCTGAAAGAGGAAAACTTCTTCAAGGCAGAAATTAATCAACAAAGTAGGTAGAATGAGAATGGACTTCTACTTCAGAAAGTGGAACTTGGCCAAAATTTTCAGTTGAGGATACAGCCAGATATTTTGCTGCCTTTATTTTCCTTTGACACTGGGAAGCACTTTTCTTTGGTTATTTTGAAGATACAGCATGGATAAACAGAACCAGGGTGTTTGTCTAGTTCATTCTTATCTTTTTCAGCACCTTCTGTGGAATTGTGGCCCAGCTTTCAGTGAGTAAAACACCACAGAAGAACAACTGTTCTTAACTGCCCCGGTGCTTAGAGATCAAAATATCCACAACTTCCTTCACGCATCATTTCATTACAAATATGCTGAATAGCCCTTAGGATCACAATGAAGGAATTTTTCTTTATTTCTAGCAGTGGTCTCTGGTTGTGTATTGTATGCAGTGTGTAGCATACACATCTGTCTGCATACAGTAGTGTAGTTTCTTCAAAGTAGCACAGTTTCCTCTAGAAATCTGAAGTAAAGAGTTTCTTTCCTGAGATACCCCTGCCCTACACTTTTTGGGGTCTGTAAACAAAAACAGCGATGATGTATAACCATTTTATGCTCTGTACGTTGTCATGGTGGTATTGCCAGTATGTTATAAACAGGAAATTTATGTGGAATGATTCATCATTAATTGGATGCATCTGCCTAAGTTGTGAGGAGGGATGAGAATACCCATAGTTAAAAATGCTAGTACTGTATTCCTAATAAAATCTACATGTTAGAATTTAATTTCCTCTGCAGTTATATCAGTGAAACACAGGGGAAAAGACATGTATTATAAAATCTTCTGCAGAACTTTATGAAAAGATAGATTTTGATGTAGTGACTTTTATTTCATTTTACTAAGAGATTAGTTGGGTAACAATCTAACCATGTCCAAATGCTATACAGTGTTGAATATTGCATTTTAGAATGTAAAAAATTTTACCATGGGCAGAATAGTCTTTTAGACTGTGTTAATTGAATATCCCACCTGAATGCGTGAAAATAAACCAATCCAGATTATGAAAATACCTTATGTTTTACAGCTTCTTCAAGAAAATACACTGAACTTGGAAGCAGGTTACCACAGAATTTCATAACAGGTTGATAAATTACTTTTTCATGTATTCTGTACAGCAGTAAAACTTAGGTTTTGGCATTGAAGTTTTAAACTCCTGCTCTCATACATTTGAGATACTGAATGAAATGGTTTCACTTGTTCATTTGAGTTTTGGTTTTCTACCTATTTCATAGAATTTAAAGTCATATTTTATCGATTAGTGGATGTAACAATTTCTAGGTGTGTAAATTTAGTTTTAACTCTGTGCTGGTTTATGCTGTCAAGGCTAGAATATGTATCTGGGGAGGGAAATAGCAGTGAAGAGGCAGATAAAGGGAGATGTTACATGACAGAGCCTCCTGTCATGGGAGAAAGCAGTGAAGAAAAATTGGAGCAGTCCAAGGCAGAAGTGTATTAGGCTAATGTCTGAAAACTGGATTTAAATCTTAGAATAATATGTAAGCCACTCTCCTTTAACTAGCATAGACCTGTCTCTACTGACTACCTGATGTAATCAGTCTTTTTGTTGTATATTCTACTCACCACTCCACCTGAGGGAAATATGACTTCTCTCAGACATTCAGCCTAGATGTGGTTGATCAAGAAAAGAAAACAAAGAGAAGCTTGGGATGAGAAGCACAAGATTGAAGGATATGAAACCTTCAAGCCAACTTTCTCATAACTGAATTTGGGTGTACTTTCCATATGAGGATTTGGCTACCACTGGCATCAAGTACTGCTCTATCTTTGTCAGCAATTTCAGGAGTCAGTCCGTGCTGCTGCAGTATGGCCTGCCGTCTCTGTGAAAAACCTTTCCTCCTATTCCAGAGTTAACCATCCAACTGCAAGACAACAGCATGGCAAACTAATTTAAGGGGTAAAATTGCAAAATATTTCATGGCTGATCACATTAATATTGACATTGGCCTTATTTGCTGAAGATTAGAGGCAAGTATTTGTGTAGACAGGTCAGCTTCCTTCTTGTGTTTAGCTGAGGTTACTGCTCTGTTTAACCCTATAATCAGCCCCCACAGCTCAGTGCTAACTTCCCAAAGCCTTTACCATCAGGCACTGTTGCTGTGGGTGTAGATAGTCATTGCCATTGATCCAGGGCAGAGTGTACTCATCTGTCTGACTGCAGTTTTTTGAACTGCAGTGTTGGGGGAATTACGTGTTCTTGAAGCTGTTGTGACCTTCACTATTCACAGAAGTCATAGGTTGAATTAATTCCTGCAAGTATCATTTCATGTAATATTTCAGAGCATATCGTTGCTTCTGCTGCATATTCTGCTTGTTGTCCACTGATAATACTTCGCAGCTTGTCTTATTTTTGGCTTTGATTTATAGTGAACCACTGCCAAAAGTTGGCTTTTTTTTTAATTATTCTATTAATACACTGTCTGGTGGCCATCAGTGAAAAATGCCTGGTAATTGTAAGGTGAAGCTTAAACACTGTCACGTTGAAAACTAAGAGACCAACCCCCACGTGGCTGCAGCCTCCTTGCAGGTAGAGAGCAATAAGGTCTCCCCTGAGCCTCCTTTTCTCCAGGCTAAACACCCCCAGAACCCCAACAAGGTTCTGTCCTGGAGTGTTTGCAGTTAGGAGTGAGTTCAGAGCATCCTGCATTCCGGGGGAGATTGGTAGATGAGAACGTTCCCATCACACGGGCATGTCCCAGTGACCATTATGTGTGTGGTACATATAACACAGGGCACACATGAGTGAGGAGTCAGAACTGGGCCAAAGAGTATTAAGACAGTTCAGCAGGAAACTTTGCTTTACAAATTACAAGATGTATATGGATATACATGGTGTTGACCATGGTGTTGACTTCCAGGGGTATTAATAATAGAGTGTCTTAGAACCCCTTTTTGGTTTCCAGAATGCTTCTGGTAAAATAGAAAATTAAGGCACCAGATTTTTAAAGACTGCCTGATGGCCTCTAATGAAACTGAGGCAAAATTACTTTATTACATAGACATTTTTTACTGGCTCATGGCCTTGCCTGCCTTGTCATCTGTATGCAGATGAGACTTCACTGAAACCTGGAGCTGTTCATATTTCTAAATTTTACCTAAGCCCCCCCAAAAAAAGCCAGTTGCTTTCACTTTGCTTGCAGACATTGACTTTACAAATAACAACCACTTTAATTTGGGTAAATTCTCACATCTGTTACAGTGGAATGTATGTTTAGTGGTAAAATGGTTTGTGGTGTAAACTCACAATACCAGAAACTCTAAATGAAGTATATAAATCTGAATTTATTGAGCCAGCCTTAGTTACTCTGTGTGAGTCAGTTCAGTAAATAGGTCTGTAATGATTTTGTGCACACAGTGCCAGGTCGTTATTTCAGGGAACTGTTGCTTAACAGAACTGTCTGCTGCCTTTTCTCAAAGGGCAAAACTTAAATACCATGCTGGCTCTAGAATTGGAAAAAAAGCCAATTTTTTTTCTTTAATGATGGGTTAAATGTTTCTCCTTATTTAGTTATGAAGTGAAAATCATGTTGTTTAGGAGAGAAGAGTATGCCCTAGGCAATACATGTCTTTTGCACATTATGTGTGTTGGGGATGTGATAATTCTGCCTTATTTTTTTCCCTTATAAAAAAAAAAATCCAACAAAAAAAACTAAACAAAAGGGACACAGGTTTTGTAATTGTTGGTCTATTATTCCTGAGAAAAACCTTGCTAGACCCTTGGACCTAATAGCAGATGATAGTCTGTTTCCTTAGCAACACTTCCTGAAAGAAAGCAAAGGAAAACACCACAAATGGAAGGACAGTCCTTAGATTATTATCCTTATGAAAGGAGGAGAGCATAATGATGCCCTACCGAAGCTTTTTCAATAGATCCAGGGTTATCAAATATTGATAACTATTTTACTATTTTGCTGGGGAAACTAAATTGTAGAATATGAATTCTTTGGCACAGGGGAGCATGTTACTGTGTTTTCTGAAGTAAACTTACTCTGGGAGTTGGCTTTTTCTGAAAGGGAGCTGGAAATCAAAGAAAAACAGAATTTTATCATTAAAAATTATTACAAAATTGCTCTATCTCTATAAAGTGACTCCATGATGTTTAACAGAGGATTTTATCGAGACTGTCATAAGTTTAAGGTCTCAGCAAACAGAATTTGGTGTAACTAAGGAAATACTTAAAACACTTCTTTCATCATCTTATTTTAAAACACGTGCATTAAAATTGTGATTTTTCAAAAACGTTCTTCTTATAAAGTGCACGCTTAGAAAAAGGCATGCTCAAGCAGGGTAACTTGCATCAGTTAATGTAGCTTGTACTTTTAATAAAATGAGATGCTCCTGAAATTTGATTGAATGTGAGAGAGTAATTGGGCTGTCAGGGAGGAGCTGTGTCATTTGGGACTCCCGGCTTTCCCACGATGATCTTGCATCTCGTGTTCTTCCCACACAGCCTCCTCTTACGTCAAGAAAATGATGCACACCCTCTAAGTTCAAAGACAGAGTTCTAGTTGAGTTGAAACACTAGTTTGGTTCTAAGTCAGATTTGAATATTTTGTAATATTTTGAACATTACTTGACAGAAGTGTTCGGGAGGGAGGGTGGAGGCACACAGGAGAACTGGCCACCTTGGCTTCCCTAGCCAAGCTCTGTGTTGCCATAACTTTTCCATTACTAGTACAGATAGTTGTTGGCACTTCCATGGGTTTTGGTCAGCTTTTTCATCTTTCTGTATGATACTCTTAATAAGAACTTCTTCCAAAACGTTGCCTGAAAATCTTTTAGAATGGAATTTGCTTTCAGAGGCTTTCAGTACTGATTTCTTAAGACGTGCTGCGTTATGTGCCAGTGGTGAAGAATACAGGCCTGGGTGCTCCCAGCAGACAGGGGCACAGGTGAAGTGTTTCTCAGAGAGCTTGAATTGTAAAGAAAGGATTTGTGTGTTTGGAAACAGGACAGAATGGAAGAAGTCAGCATAGTACTTACCTGCTTCTGGTCATATTTTTCTCTCTGGCTCTTCTCAGCTTAGCAGTAGGTGCTAATTTTTAGTACAGAGTAAGGGACATTTTCCACAACTTTATTGTGAAGGCAGTAAAACTTCCCACTGCACAGACTGGCCAGTGGTTATATGTAATAATTATGAGTTGTCCTAAGACTCTGGAAATTGAGGAGCAGTTGTGGAGTATTACATACCTTGCCCACTAGAAGTAAACTTTGGCTCAAGGAACTAATTTTTGCTGAAATCTGATGTTTTAATACCAGTTAACAGAGATTAAGCAAGGTCACAGGAAGAAGAATTGTCTCATGCTTTTAAGCTGTTAAAAATCTTTAAACTCTACAGCTTTGTGTGGGAGGCACTGTGGGAAAGGAGTCTCAATTAAAGTTTTGAGTCTGTCAGCACCTCCTCCATTTAGGTGTTTTCTGATGCTTTCTTTTAAGACTGTGTAAAGAAGAAATAGCATGAACTGGGTGTGGGGAACTGGGCTCCAAAAGCCTTTCTTATCCATGTTCTCTTTAACACAAAGGTGTTGAAGCTTTTGAAATTGTATATACATACCCCTTTCCAATGACTAGAATTATGAGAATTAAGATGCAAGGACAGCTGACTGTCTTGAACTTCATCATTTGCAAATGACTGAAGTTTTACTGTTCATCTGCTGCATTGTAGGGGAGATCTACCTGAAAATAAAAGGGTTTTTCTTTTTTGGCATTATTTTAAAATATTAGGTACAGAAGCAGTCCAGTTTTGTCTCTTCCCTTTGAATTGTTGATGCTCTTTTCAGATTCTGGCATTTTCAACTGCACTGCTTGTAAAAATGTATGCAGTGCTGTATACACTCCAAACGTGTATTGGTGATAGCCTTTATTTTAGAAACAGAAATTGAATATACTTTGATTCTCTTTTTTTTTTTGCTATGTAAATAAAGTTGTTTATGCAGTTTACAAAGCATCCACTGCTGTGAAAGTATGTAAATAAACAGTTGCTTAGTTATAATTGTTTAGAACAAAAAAAATGTTTCTAACCTTAGAGATTCCTACTTTTATGTGACTTTTCAAAACTTTAATTAAGCTTTTCTAAATACAGTTGTAACTTACACCCAAAGAATAGCTTTTGATCATGGTGGAGAAGAGCTTTTTTTGGCCATCAATACCAATTTCAGTAGGACTGAAAACACTCAGTTCCTCAAGCAGGGATGTTCACTGTGGGGGAGTGGTGACATGTGCCTGTGTCTTAAAAATAATACACAGGCTACAAAGTGTCAGCTCACATGCTTAAATTTAGGTTCACTGTTCAGATGCAGTGGTATAATCTTTATTTCTTAGTGCAGATTACTTGAATTAAAGGGTCAGTTGTCAGGCAGGCAGTCTCTCAGGTTGGAGAAGTACAGTATATAAATAACTCCACAAGAACTTGGGGAGCTGGTCCAGATGTAAAGGAGTGCTCAGCTGAGCCTGGGCTCAGCTCCTGGGAACTTCCCATCTGTCAGAAACTGCAGCCCCAACTTCATTGAAAAGGGCCTTTGTGATAATGGCAATTGCAGTGTAAGTCAGGATAGGAAACTTTTATCAGCAAGGAAATGCAATTTTTTTTTTTAATTTACTTTCAGTGAATTTTTCAGTTGATTAAAATTTCCTTAGCTTTAATTTACTTTTGATTTGACAAGGGAAAAGAAGAAAAGCTCTTCGTTTTCTGAACAGCACAACTTTCTGAGACTTCAAGTAATTTTGGTGACTTACAGTTCTATAATACCACAAAGTGAAATAGGTCCCAAGCTTCCTGTAATGTGCAATTAATTCACCACTTTCCTTGCAATTAGGCTGGTATGTAATGTTTTCAGTGCTTTATTGATAAATAAAAACCAGATTAGAAATGCATTCACACTGTATATAAACAGTATTTCTTAGTTCAGAATACTGTTCATTTTTTCATTTAGTGTTGCTAAAGTGAATGATTTAGAATAAAAATATATTTAGTATGTAATAAAAAGGTTAAGTAATTATTTATCTTCAAATACTGGCTTACATCGAATTTAGCAGAAGTGTCAATGTAAAGCCAGAATATAATGTGACTCAGTTGTATGGAAGTTGAAAGAGATATGAGTGTCTGTATGTAAGAAAAAAGTTCTGTGTGCATATGTATGCATTTAAATCTTCAGTTCATATGGAATTAGAGTAAAAGAGCTTTTTCTGTTGTCTCTGGGCCAGTTACTTCCAGGCTGTTGTTAAAGCCCCACAGGTAGCACTGCTTTTACCATGAAGAAAAGTGCTTGTTAGATACATGTACACAAAGAAGGGAAAGGGGAAATGTAATTTTAAAGGAACTGAGAGGTCGTTGCAACCTCAGTTCTCCAGCAGGGCATCACAGCTTTTCACCAGAAATGTTTTACATGCTCGGTCAAGAAATTGTTGCTGGTTTTATTTTTGTTCCCAGAAGCTTCTACACAATTTGCAAGCTGGTTAGCTGGCCCTTTCTCATCTGTGCTGAGGATGCATTCTGCAGTTTGCTCACTTAGCTACAGAGAGGCTTTTTTCCTTTGACCTAGACTGCTAATCCCTCATTGCAAAGAGCAGCAGCTGTGCTTTGTCTGTGGAGGTCTCTGCTCCACATGCAGCCTCATTCGCCAGAGCCACCCCTCTTTGTGTGCTCTGCTTTTTCAATTACTGACAGGGTGACTTTCTGCTTTGCTGCTCAGAAAACCCTCTTCAGGTTTGTGGAAGTCTACAATGCATGCATTTTTTTTAATTTTTTCTTTTTCCCAAGAGCTGTTACATACGATTTCACAGAACTGTGTTTGAGTAAAGCGTTCCTGACATCCAGGAGGTGAAACACTTCTGAGCTGGTTTGTAGGAAAGATGATGAAATCTATTTCTGTTTAAATATTAACCACTCCAGGTAGATGTACTCAATGCCTCTAGTGGGTATGATTACGAATAAAGCCATTTTTTGTGTGTGTCCACGTTGTATCCTCATTTAACACTGAATAATCGGTCCTCAGTTGCTGCTGGTGTAATTCCCTCAGTTAAACATATGTAGCAATGCAAGGTGGTTAAAAGCTGAGTTGACACAAGAAGAGAACAGTCTTTTCCTGGTTTAGGCTTTGCTGCAGAGAATGGCAAAGCTTCAAAGGCCGAAGAATTTGGCCTGTAGTTTCTCTAAGAAGATATGGTGTAAAATGTTTATTTAGTAAGCACATTTTTCAAATGTATGTAGTGCTGTTGAGTTAAATGCATTCCTTGAATACTTAAGTTACGGTTTTTGAGGCCATAGACAGATGTAGCCTAACGTGGACTTTTTGCCTTGCCTTCACTTTGAGAACTTCCTTTTCATTCCACTTGAGCTGTTTTTATTTGCTACTCAAAACCTGGTTTAGAGGGGAAAACATACACAGAGTGACAGCTGGCAGACTTGGAGCTGAATGTACTGCTTAGCTGAGCTTGCAAAGGTTCTGTTGCTTGGTCATCTTGACCTTAGGAAGAGTGATTTGTGAATGCCCCATCCAGGCACTTCTGTAAGCTGAGTAGGTTGCAGGTAGCACTGAATGTGCCACCCCAAGTAGACAGAATTGTGACAGAAAACAGGAAGGAATAAAGGGATGAAATGGTGACCTGCTCTCATGAGAGAGAAGTGGCAGAGCTGCTAACAGGAGAACAAGAAGGTGGCTTGCAGACAACTTCTTTGTGTGTGTGGAGGATAAAGGGGAGGAAATGCAGGAAGCAAAGCTTCCAGCTGAATAGAATGTGTTTATGCATCCAAAACATACTTTACTTTTTAATTAGGGATTTGTAGAGGCAATGAACAATCAGAGCTTAATCTCTTAATGATATTCGTGTATGAAGTAAAAACCTGCACGGAAACAAAATCAACAGAACAAAATGTTGACAAGTCTTGTTTGTTACCTTAAATAAGGATTACATTTTGTTGATGCAGTAGTTCTGATAGCTGCAGTCTAGAATGGTTTCAGGACAGCGGGAGCAGTGCCTAGAAACCAAAATTCTCACGAAATAAGAAGGGACCATTTCTTTCCCTGAGGTCTTGTTACATGTGATGTGCCACAAGGGGTTCATCTTATGCCTGTCTTTTTACTGTATTTATAAAAATACTGAGAATTAGTAAGATGCCATGAGCTCATCTATCAGCCTTTACAGTGACAGCGCTCAGATCTGCATCTCTGCAGATGCACTCACAGGATGTGTGAGAGATTGCACTTCACTAAAAACCAGTTGGTTTAAACATAATCCAGACTGAGTTGTGATATTGATAAAACACATATCTTGGTAACAAGCCAGGATAATATTCTATCTGCTGTATTTTGAGTGGTCATATTCCAGTCTGTGAGGCAGTGTGGACCTTGGGCTGTTCTCGGGTTATGTACTTGTTAAAGAGTTTCAAAGCTGGATTCTGTTGCCTCTCATTTAATTTCTCAGACTATTCACCAGTACCTTCATATTTCAACGTGTTTTCTTGTCTTAACCTTTTTCCATGCAGCACCTCAAGTAAGTGAATACAATTGAGCAGCCTGGTCTGGTGGAAGGTGTCCCTGCCCATGGCAGGTGGTTGGAACTCGATGATCTTTAAGGTCCCCTCCAACCAAAACCATCCTATGATTCTGTGACTTTTTTTTTTCCTTCTCAATTGAGTTACTGCATAATCTACCATATCTTTCACTTACCTTATACTTACCCTGATTATATATGTTTAATTTGTCCATCATTGTGGTTTCAAAATCCTCCTCAAAAAACACAGTTTCTGTGTTTGTGACAGACAGCACCAAAACTGAGCTTAAGAGTAACACTCCATCCCCAGCAAATTACTTCATTGTTTTTAAAGTGAATCACTGACAACTAATAAAAATTCAACTATATCCTACTTTTTATGTAAAAATAGAGTTTATAGTAATTCTGGTGACAAAAAAATGCTGAGAAAATGAAGTACTCTTCTGTTCTAGAATTTCGACAGCATAATAAAAAACTTTTTACAAACTGCAGGAAATGGAAGATGTAAATGTTTAAATTATCTTCATGTATTTATATATGTAGAAATGTAATTGCATTGCTGAGACGTTTAGAAACATTTTTCCATATGTGCTTAAGATGAGGCTTTTTAAAGTTCGTAATAAATTAAAAATACTTCATGTAATTTGTTCTTTTTTAAAGTTATGTCTTGAACGCAGCTTTAGAGGGGGAGCAATATTTTGTGAATTGCTTGAATGAGAGTTGAATTAAGCAATAATGTGCCCTTAAAGATTTTTGTCTTGACTTCAGTATCTGTTTTGAAGTAAAATGGTGATCTTAGATCAATATTGAGAGACATTCTGGAGATGTAAAGATTCCAGAGACTCTTTTTATGCTCCTGGGGATTTGGGTGATTAATGTTGCTCAGGCTGTATAGTTCTAAGTGTAATTGAGCAGTTCATTTTTGTTAATTATCTAAACTTTGCCATCTGCTGGAGAGCCTTTTAGTGACATTATAATTCAGTCCAGTTGGAGCTCAATTAGAGTTTTCTGACTAGTCTGTTGTCATGTGTTCACCAAATAAAAACCTACACGCTGAACCCTGGTCAGTTTGGTTACTCAGAGTTTAAATAAGCATCTGGAGTCACTGTGACAAGCTTACTGCATTTTGTTGGGAGATCGTTTGAGGTGCTGTGGATTTGGGTTTCTTACATGGCAAACCAGGACATTTCCATGGCAGTTGACACCTTTCAGCTTCCTGAATGTTTATGACACAAATTGTCACAGCTTTTGGAATCCCATTGTCCTCATTTATCTCAGTGTGATGACAGATGCAGGGTGAGGTGAGGGACAATACAGAAGAGGAGCTGCCACCTACAGAGAAACTCCTGCGTGCAGCTGCTGAATGCTGTTCCCTGTGGTCAGAAAATACTCCTCAAAGTCCATGCTGAGCAATCCCCAGTGCAGACAGCTGTGCTTGGATATTCCTGCCTGCCTTGGTTCAGTTCTAGCAGTCTGGAGTGCATGGAACAAGCAGTTACAGTCCTGTTCCTACACCCAGGCAATGCACAGCAACTGCACACTTTGGGCCATGGTTTGCTCTGAGCTCTGCCTGTCACCAACTCCCCTGTGTGCTGGGAAGATGGGTTTAGCACAGTGCATCAGAGTGAACCTCTGAACTGTCACTGAAGTTAATGTAAGATTTTAATTTTTCCCCTGTGTAATAGGGCGTGTTGTATAGTAACACAGAGTGATTCCCCCACACCCTGCTGGGTGAAAACTATGAGAAAAATGCAGAGTCCTTACCTTATTTGGGCTTTCTTCACATTAAAGGAGAAAAGTGAGTCCTTTAGAACCACAAAAGCAATGTAGTGTAAAATTTCTGCTTTCAGGAAACAGTAAGGAAGTTAAAGACATAGAAACTTGATTCTTATGAATGTAATCAGGAACCTACAATATTACTCTGTGAATCTTTTTAGTTCTAACTGAACTTTTTGATGGGAGCAGGTTACAGGAGCTGCGACTTTTATGATCACACTTTTCCACTTCAAGTCCACAACGGCACATACACAGAATTCCCTTAAACTTTAAGGACCTCTCCATAGAAGCCTTTGTTGTTTCCTTCATAAGCTCTGGCAGTAAGAAAGAGAAATTAATTTCAGACATTATATCCACACAGTGTAACATCACTGTGGCATGATGATGAATTGGGTTTATTTGGAAGAATCCAAAGTGTCATGGAATATTTCTCTGAGTAATTGTCAGAGCAGTAGAAAAAAACAATCATCTTTGTATCTCTTTGTGCTAAAAAGTTCAGAATTTACGGAAGTGTTAGTTTTTACAGCTTCATGCATATGAGCATTCTTTTCTTAAAAGCAATTTTGTAATGGTGAGTCAGTGAGGAGTTGGATGGTCTGGTCCATGAGGCTGACAGACCCAGCTGAAGAACCAGCAGTAGTTAAACCTACAGGAGTTTCAGCCACTGGGCAGGTGCATGTTGGGTCTGTGTCTCAACCAGAGGTCACAGTGACTGCAGAGCCCCTGGGCAGCTTCTCAGACCATCCTGTGTGTGCTGTGGACTTGAGCACAGGGCAAGAAATTAAGGTTAAAATAAGGATTTATCTGGAAATGTTAAGTAAGTACCCCTGGAAATATTCTGTAAAGGCCTCTTCTGTTGATTTAAACAACTGGTGAATTGTTTGTGGAAAAACAAGGTCCCAGAATCAGCAATACCAGTGTGGTTTGATTTTTAATTGTGGGTGTGGGTTGCACAGTACACGTGCACACACCCCAAGATACTCTTAAGAATATGATCAAAGCCATTAAATAAGGAGGACATAGAGAGCTTATTTTAGGAACTCTGGATGCCTGAAATAGAGACTTAATTGTCTTATGTAGTGAAGGAATGGAGGTTGCCTTTTCTGATAATCTCTTCTTTGCACTTAATTTATGTACATACTCTGATTTGTCTTTTAGAAGATGGTATTCTTTTCAAGGCTAAAATAACTATCTAAAATAGAGTAGCAGGATATTACTTCTTCCTATTAAATTATTGCACGTCTGAATTCAGATTAGGATTCTGAATTCTGAAGACAGATTAGGAGAGGAGAGACTTTCTGGCATAATTCAGTCTTGTGGAGTAAAAAAAAATTATCCGAGTCCAAATGCCTGATCAATGTTTTATTTTCCCACCTGGAATACTGTTGCTGTTACCTGCACTGTGCTTATAAAATCAGCTGAGAACTTCAGAGATGTATTTCTGTGCCACACAGCAAGTGTATATTTCTTTTTTCTACCCCATGACTGCCACTTAGTAACATAATGTGCAGGAAGTATAAATGTTGTTCTTTCCCTTTCTGTCTCCCAAATGTAAGGGAGGGTTCAGGAAGAACACGTCATTCACAGTTGTTTTGTTTCCTGGAAATTTTTCCAGTCTGACCCCCTCAAAAAAAAAAAAAGACAAAATAAATAAATTCATCTTCCTTGCATTCAAGCCATTTGATGATGCATATAAATCACTGCTTGAAATCTCCATTTAAGTTGGCAAAACCCTACTGGTCATAAATAAAATTGGTAGAAGGCTGACCTGTGGGTTGTGTTGGGCTGTCTGATCTCTTATGCTGACAGCTAGGAGAACTTTATTCATAGTAATTTCACTTTCTGAAGTAGAGCACACTCTGCCCTGTTTTTCTGGCTTAAAAATTAATTGCATGTCGTGACTTGGAAGCTGTTGGTTTTCTCTGGTCTCTGCCAAACTGAGCTATGAGAGCTGATTTTCATTAGGAGAATACTGGTGGTCTGTTTAAGCATTCCTTAATTTCTTCCTATTGAAGTTACTGAATGAAAAAGTAAAAATCTGAACTAACTTCATTGCTCAGTAACCCAGCAGTGGAAGAAACAATAAATGGTTGGGTTTTTTTCCTCTCTGAAACCCTGGCACTCAGTGTCTCTTATTACTGTAATTTCCTCACTGCTCCCTAAAATCCAGTGAGTTTGCCACTCATTAATTTCAGGATGTTTTGAATTAATTGAAGAACAATATCTGGGCCCTTGGGGCTCAGTTCATTGACAAAGGGCCATTTCTTTGTTAAATACATCTTCAGAGGTAATTCTGCTAATCACAGTTCACTCAGTGAAAGAATCCAGACTCTCAGGGTTACACTTATTGAGCCAAATGAAGAGCAGGTAGAGCTTACGTTCTTTTCCTACCATCTGAAAGTACTGACAGTGTACTGTTTATCAGAAGAAGGTCATAATTTGTAAAATAAGATCTTTAGCTTATTTTTCATAACTCTACTGATATTATTGGAAGAATTGTTTAGATGCCAGAAAGTTACGGTTCAGTGTCGGAAATTAGTTAAGAGAAAATTGACTATAGTAGAGTGAATGAAAAAATACTGGGAAAGTAATTTTTTTAAATTGGATTAAATTTATCAGTTCTATTTTGATTAATCTCATGGGAGCTATGTTTCTGCATGGTAGGCTGAGCAGATTGTGAAAGAGAGGCTGTCACAGAAGGATTTTTAGGAGTCGGGGATCTTGGATTCTATTCTGGGTCCTGTCACTGACTCACTGTGTAAGCCTCAGAAATTGCATGAGTCACTTCATGTCTCTCCCTCATTCACACTTCCCATAAAAGTGAGTATTACTTCTATCATGCCCAGTGTTTGACAGCTTCCTTTGCATCTCCTTCTCCTGTGTCATGTTTAAGCGTCCAAAGTAATTTCCAGCAAGGTACAAAACTGTATCAGGTTTTGCCTAAACTCTCTATCCAGTGCAGGTCTGTAGGTGTGACTGTCCCCAAAAAAGAGCTTTAGTGATTGATTTCATGGTTAATATTTGTCATTAAATAAAAACCTGCAAAATACTAGGAATTCAATTTATCTAATGCCTTCATTCATTTACAGTGAAATCCAGCTTTACTATTTTGATGCTTATATGCTATCAAACTTTTTTGAAGGATCTTTTAAATTCAATCACAAAGATTTTCAGGCCCTTCTAAACAGAATAATGTAACTCCACTGCTATTCCTTATTTCCTCAATATGTGTCCTACTGTTTGTTACTCATCTGTCGCATCACATTTAAGAGCCATGGGTTTCTTAAAGACTGAAGCTGACTTTTTTAAAAAGCATTTTTACAACCTACAGAAATTACAGATGGACAATACAGTGTTGTATTGCATTTTGATTCACCTGCTCGTACTGTTATTTCAGGTTATTCCAAGAGCCTATCTGGTGGTATTTTATTAAAAACAAGATACAGCCTTAAGGTACATAAATATATAAGGAATATTATTTGAGGTGCTGTGGATTTGTGACAAACATGCTGTTTGTCACAGTAACTCAAAATACTTTAAACAATTTCCTTTAAATATTCAATGTCTTTAAAGTGTTTGCAAACTTTTCTCTATCCCAAATACGAGGGGAGTGGTACATGGAAAATGAACTTATTGAAAAACATTTCCTATGGGCAAATAAACTTCATTTGAAGAAAAACTGAGATTTGTGAAGTACAGCTCAACTGAAGGAAAACCGATAGTTCAGTAACACTTTGTTTTGGGTTTTTTCTTAACTGGCAATTACTTGATTTTAGTAGGACACCCAAGACTGCATAAATATTTAACTAGAAAGGCCATGCATGTGTGTGCATGCATTTTGTGTCTAAAAATAGGTTTGTTTGAACAGGATTCAATTCTGACTTCGCCTGCTTCGCTTTTACCATGGAGCAGAACTCCATGTGGAAAAACTGATGCCCTTTTATTGGCCAGCCAGAATTCCCCTTGCTTGGCACTGCCCTTTTTCAACTCGTCACTACCATGCACTTTCATCTAGTCAGCAGTGATGGATGTAGATTAGTTCTGAGCATGAAGGAATAAAGAACAGATGCTTAGAAATTTTTAAATTAGTTTTGAACTCTGCCTGATTTTCCCAACTTCTTCTGCTAATTATTTGCGTTTACCCTTTCTTAATTCTAAGCTTAACATAAAAATTGTGGAGTTTATATTTTTTTTAAACCTAGTATCTATTTTTGAGGAAAGCAAGTGTGTATTACCTTCCCTTGTTTTCTGCTTGCTGTGAGTTGGTCACCGAGAGGCACAGGGACCTGCCAAGGGGGGCCTGAGTCTGAATTTACATCCACAGATGTCTGTAGAGTGTGTGAGGTGTGTGGCACGTGCCAAACTGCTGCCTCTACAGACTGAGATTCTTCCTTCCCGAAACAGGAACAGCAAAAGTAAAAGCTCCTGCAAGGATTTTTGTCCTTGATGAGTAAGTGTTGAGATCTGCTGACATTTCTGAGAGTGAGGCCGCTGTGTGAAGCATTGAGAGCTTAGGTTTGTACAGCAGGCACAGCTGCCCCTGAGGAACTGTACTGGGCACCATCCACTCATTCCACTGGCACCATCAGAGCAGTCAGAGATGGTGATTGATTTGCTACCCACAGAGATGAAGTTTAAGCTCAAGGACAGTGGCTGAATTCTGAAGGGAAGCATCTCTAATGCCACATGTCTCCTGCTAACCAAGCATTGAAAAAAGGCAATAATGAAAGCAGTTAATCTGCAAAGAGATAATAGAAAGCTGGTCTGCTCTTAGGTTTGCAAAAGGTATCTGGAACTTCAGAGTTTCAACCATAGTTGTAATAAAAGAATGAGTGAGAAGATGAGTGATACTCTACCTGTCATACAGAGCACTTAAACAGTTCTCAGCTTTTAAAGAGATACCCAAACTCATTAGGGAAGGGCTATTAAGTTTTAATGTAATTCTTCTAAAACTGGCACCTGATATAATTGTAGTTTGATAAATTTGGTTAGCAGACAGTATTTCATGTGTAGCTAGCTGTTACAAATAAATGCTCTCCCGTTGGCATTTCCCTTCAGTATGTTTTGTTCCAATTTCTAATTATTTGTCAACACAGATTTCTCCAGGTAGATCTTGGTTTTAAACAACAAAAAAGGCAACAAAGATTGCAATATGGAGTGTGGAGGTGGGGAAAGGAGGAATAGAATAGCATCAGTATTCTGTATAGAGCAGTCACAGGGGTGTCAGAGACTGTTACTCAAATCTCTGGTCTTGTTCTGCTGGATACTCTCACTCACCTTCAGCAACAGGAGTGCTGAGACAGGATCTGTGCAGGGGTGTCTGTAGTCACAGAGGTGTCAAGGAGGAATTTTCCAGCAGACTGTACAGATAAAACAGCACCTGGCAGTTAGGCAGGAACTGGGAATAGTTGAAATGGCTCTGTCATTTGATAAACAATATTTTAGTTGTCCCGAGATGGTTATGTGAAAACAAGGTGTTTGTATCAGTTGTCATGTTACTGAAGGAGGGAACAGGCCAGCTGAGCTTGCAATGTTCACTGCATGGTGCTGATTCCACCAGAGCTGAACCACTTGCTTTGCTGTGTGTGCCTGAGGCTTTTGTACCTTTGTGTGCCTTTCTGCTCCCACTGTGTTCAGGTGATGGTTTCACATCTCAGCTTTTTATTAGTATTTAAATTTGCCATGATTTCTCTAATCTTGTTTCAGATTATTAGCTCAGGATTTGAGTGGACTGGCTGAGATATGGGTTACACGAGCATGGGGTGAGGTTTGTTTCTGCACAACTTGAAGAATGTTAAATTACAGATGGCTTTTCATCTGGTAATGCCAGTGCAGCAGATCTTCAGTGAGTAGAAATTTGCTGATGTTGTGGGCATCAGGTTTACACTCACAGCAGATAACCTTTGCCTCAAAAAGTTAAAATTCACAGTGGATTTTGGCAGCCTTAGGAATTGGAATTCAGTGATAAACTCCTACTATCAAACTGTAGAGGGGGCAAAAAAGGTGTTTTGAAGGTTGTAAATTATTACAATATGGGAAATTTTGCATGGTTTGCATAAATTATGAAAAGCAGACTTAAACAAATATTGGCAGTGTCCATACATACAGTTGGTACTGTTTGTATTTGATAACGAAATTTGTTGTTTGATGAAACAATGCTTGTCTGTTTGGTTGCATCTCAGTAAACTGAGTGTTCAGTTAGGTTGGTTCTATGAGAGAGGTGCAGCACCCCCAGGGAGATGAGACATCTGCATATAAGCAAACTTGTGGTAGCAACGGATTTGAAGTGGATTGGGGTTTCTGAATGTAATTTTTTAGTAAAAGATGGAGGTAAAATATTAAAAACTTTTGTACATACACTTACTAAATAGACCCAAGAAAAGTTTTTAAGTGCAGATTTCTGACTCAATCCATATTTTAAGCTGGATTCCTGGGGAGTGTTCCAGGAAGGTACCCCTGGACCTTTTCCGTGACTGTGTTCTTATATTCATTCATTTTGCAAACTGCTGTTGGTTATTATTTATTACTAGGCTAGATGGACTTCTGGTTCAAGCTGTCCCTGTGTTCTGAGTGTCCCCCCTTTACATGTATGTGTTTATTCCCCCTGGTGTGTGGAGGGAGAAGAAAGCTGAATTAGCTGTTGGTATTTTTGGATGTTGCTGTTCCGCAGTGGCTGTAGGAGTTGTCTCTGATGTTGCTCCAAGCACTAGAGAGCAGAGGATGGTAACTCTGCCTGCTTCCAGCAGTTACAAAGCTAGCCTTGCAAATCCCATCAGCATCATCTTGGGGAGTTACTGCCTTTTGATACATTTTCAATAGAATTCATTAGCTAAATATTACAGACATTAGGCTTTAGATCTCTTTAATGTTCCCAGTTCTTCACAAGTCTGTGTAGGCCTGTCTAGGCTATGTAAATGGCAACAGAATTTATCTTGGGTAGTTACTTATTGTCCCAACATCATCTCACACCTATGGCAATTTCAGCTGGGGTTGCCTAAAATTTTTTCTAAATAATGGATACCATAGGCCCTCTGTTATTGTATTATATTATTAATTTGCCTTCATAATGGAAATCTAAATTTTTGACCTGTCGTGTAATGTAAAAATACCAAAGCTTGGAGAAAGGCTTCTAGTCTAAATTTCAGTACCATGTTCTGTTTTGTAATTGTAGCGTGTCTGCAACAAGAAACCTGCCTTCCCCCTGACCCAGAAAATTATAGGTCCTACTTTAACTCCTCAGTGTATGGTATTGATCCATGATGGAAAGCTATTTGTGGTTATACTTCTGATGATTTCTTTTAGTTAAACCTTACATTTTGGGTTTTTTCTCAGGAGTCCTTGCTTGGTCTGCTTTAACAAAGTTATGTTACTTTTTATACAAAACGGTGGTTTCTGGTGCAGAGACTTCAGCCATATTCGGGCTCCATGGCTGTGGCTGTAATTGGATCAGCTAATGGCAACCACTGGCTCTAGGCCAAGTAAAACAATCAAGAACAGATCTGAAACAATGAGACACGTGGGTTTGGTAGTCCTTTAGCAAGTCTCTTAAATTCTCTTTACTCACCAAAAAGCTCAGTCAGGAGGTCCCTGGTTTTGTTGGAGATGAGCATGTTTGTATTCACGTCATACTTCCAAGCTTAAGAGAATAAAAAAATTGAGATGCCATACTCACTTTAACCTTCCCTTTGCCAATTTAACTGGTTCTTAACCCAACTTATGCAAGTAGGTTTTTACAAACGTTCTCACTCGTGGTGCTGCTTGCTGTCTGTTAACTGCTGTGTGTTTCCAACGTGCTGGACTGTGCACAGGTAGCTCCTCTCAGCAGGGGATTTCACCCCATTAGGTGTGTTTGTCTGTAGAATGGTTTGTCAGCCCGTGGATTTAGCTGTTTGCAGCTTCCCTCTTACTAATCATGACATCTGCTTTGCAGAACCTCCTCAAGTCCTGTAGGTTCACAGGTCTGTAGAGCCCTTGAATGTTTTTTTTATATTCACCCTTGAATTTTATGTTCACCTTTGCTACTAAGCATGAATATTATTTTTTAGGGAATGTTTTGTTTGGATTTTTTTCACTGAATAATTGAGTTCTACAGTTTGATTACTGTATTAAGTACTTGATCACTGCAGACTATAGAACTTCCCCTTCTGCTTCCTGTTGTGAAGTTTAATCCATTTTGAAAGGGATTTACAAGTTGCAAGTGGAAGAACTATTGGTTTTGTAACTTTTTCCAAAAGTTTTCTGCTGCTTCATTAATGAGGTTGTCACAGTAGCAAAACCAGCTCAGGAAGGAATGACCCTCAGAACACCTGACTGTGGCCAGCCAAGAACCGAAACAAATGTCTAAGGAAAAGGTTGGGAATATTGATCCATGTGTTCCACTGGTGACTGGATTATCAAACCAGTCATCATTTCATCAGGATTTTTTTTTTTTTTTGTCCTTTATACTCTTCAGATGATTCATTAGATCCTTGAAATTTAAAAAAAAAAAAAAAAATTCCTTTGAAATTCTGTTTTGTCTTCAACAGTGCCCTTAAAGATAGTCGTTTCCCCCCAATGACGAGGGATGAGCTGCCACGGCTTTTCTGCTCAGTGTCTCTCCTCACTAACTTTGAAGATGTATGTGACTACCTGGATTGGGAGGTAAGATTGTCAGCTGTCTTTTAAGAAAATGGCTTTGATACCATGAACATCTGTAGCCCAAGTCACACTGTTTAAATGATCTGCATATATTAGTGTAGCTGTCGCTGTTCTGCACTCTGTACACATGGTTATGTGCATAGATTCAGAAGATCCTTTTTGATGGAGCTGTCATCACCTTGAAAGTGTGAGCCATGAAAATGGAGTAAAGTTGTGAGTTTGCCCACTTAGGCACTCAGAGTGGTCCTGGTGTCTAAGAGGCCATCAGGTGAGGTGTTGTCTGAGCGAGGGTGTCCTGGGGCCTTGTTTGCAGCACAGCAAACACAGGAACGTGGTGGATCAGTCCCTGGACTCTGGAAGGGGGATGTTCCAGTATGAAGTGAACAAATCTGAGGGATGCTTCTGGAAACAAGCACAGCAAGAAGTTGGAATCCCAGAACAAGTTGCCTTATTTAGCTTGTAGGAGCAAGACATTTATCTTTCCCTAAACTTTTATTTGCTTTCGGAATGAGTGGCCTGCACAGACCCCACAAAGCCAAGTAAATCCCCACAACGAGGCCACTACTCCTGGTTTTCTTTGCTCTTATGCATGGAGCTGAATCTATTTTAATTGCCAGGTTCTAGGAAACCTGCGTGCATTCCCTGGGAACAGCAGCATCCAAGAGACTGAGCAGCAGATGCTGACATATGTATGGCCAAGTGTGCTGACGGAGGAGTCAGTCTGTGTTATTCTGCTTTTCCCCAAATTATTTGGCATTAGACACTTGCAAAAAACAAGCTGCTAGGCTTAAGATGAACTTCTCATCTCAGCCATCAGGTTGTGTTGCTCTTTGAGTCTGTATTTGAGTGGACATTAAAAAAAATCTGCAATTGTCACGTGATAGCAGATGTGTTATAATGCCAGACACCACACAAGCCACAGTGTTTGCCTTTAGTAATAATTCAGCCCTATTAAATATTTATAATTTCTTGAGAGAAAAAGAGGCTTTCTACTGTATTTACACATAAATATATATTGAATAGAAACTGCATTTGTCATTAGAACAGTAAGAGGCCCTACTGTCTCAGAAAGAAGGTATCCAGCAGTAACCTCAGCATCATGAATCTTACAGTAGCTGAAAATTAACAAAAATGTGTTTCCTGTTCACCTCATAATGCAAGGGCTTCTTACCTTCTGGTATGTAATTCTGAACTGGATGAATCCAGGTTTTCTTTGGGGTTTATCAGCATTTTCACCATAATCAGAAATACTCATTTTTTATGTAAAGTCAGAGCAAAAATAAATCTTAGCTGAAACTGTTTGCATTCTCAATAAGCTGTTTTTTCAGAGAAGTTGTCTGCCTTGTCAGTGAGCTGTTCATGTTCTTTAAACAGTATTTTCAAGTAATCAGACTGAAGTGACTGTTAATACTAAACCAAGCTAGAAATCAAAATGGTGGAATTTTCCTCCTCTACTCGGTTGAGTTTTGGTAGCAATCATTGTGATGTTTTTAATTCAATTTAATTTATAATTCATTAAAAATCAGACTATGAACACACTCTCAAAACGTGAAGGGCATAATGAAGTAGCATTTAGGTCGGTGCATGTAGTAGCTTAGAAATACTATTAGATGCTGTTTTATCATCTCAGTAATAAATTTATAAGATGACCCAAATACTCATCCTTAAAGAAAAGCTGAAACCAAAGCCTGAGTTCAAAAATCCACTCTCCCTTGGAAAGACTAGTTTTAACTTTGTTCCTTGGGGGGCTGCTGATTCATGACTAAGACTGTATTAAACAAAGGAAGCTTTTACTTTCTGTGTCCTATCTGTGCTTCACTGCAGAATGTGTGAGACTTGTAATCAACAGTGTAATCAAGCTTCAGGCAGAACTCTAGCCTTGCTGACTTCTGGATGATTTTATGGATTTTCACAATTCTTCGTGTAAAGCTCTGATTATGAGGGAAGAATGGAGAGGTCAAATATAATAGTAGTCCTTGTGTTATCCATTTGCTTAGGTGCTGTCTTCTATTTCACTTAAGGTTTTTTAATTATAGGCTTTTAAAACTTCTAGCAAATTCCTTTGAGTTCTAAGAAATGGTCACAAAGGAGCTTTTTATGCAAAAGGGCCCGGGGGCAGGGAGGTGATATATAAATAGGAGGGGAAAAAATTTGGAATTGTTAGTCCTTAAAAGAATGAGTCACTGCTGTGTGCCTGTCAGTGAGATGGCTCATGTCACCCATGCTTCTCCTAAGAGGGCTGCAGTTCTGCAATATTAATGGCAAAGGGACGTTTCAGGATGTCTAGAGTGTGATGTAAAGAGGTTCTGCATCTTTCATCTCCTGTAATGCTGAGATCATCCTGAAAAACATCAGCCTGCTTAGAAGACCCTACATCTGTAGGTGTGCTGCTGCTGATCCTGTGGGAGCCAGTTCAGCAGTTTGCTGACAGAGGCCACAATATTTCAAAATTGCCAATTCAGACAACTCACAGTGCTCTAGGGACTGAGAGACAAGGTCATCTGAAGACACATCTCAGGAGTGTCTCCAGTATCCTGAAGCAGAGTGGTAGATCTTCTTTTCTCTGATTAAGGAATTACCTTCCCAAACTAAATAAATGAATATTTCGGTTGTAAATAGTGATGCAAGATCCTTTTCCAGCAGAAACTTCAATCAAGTAAACAGGAGATAGGTGTGAATTCGCTGCTGTTAGCTCCCACAAGATTTTTCAAATTACTGCCACTTTTACCTTTTAAAAAGCAATCAGGAGGAAGTACACGCCTCCAAAGGACCACTTCAGTGCCATGTTCATGAGGACACTTCCTAAAATATAATGTAGCATTCTTACTTACATGGGACCTTGTCTGAATTGCAGTGCCCTTCAGTGGCTGAACAGATGGAGGGTGTTGAAGGGAACACTGGCAGGGTAGCAACTTCATTTCTGCTTAACAGAACCCCTGAGATATCACTGTGGTCCAGTTGCTGCTGGGGTAGAGTTGCACAGCCTTCCACCTCAGGGAAACAAACAGGAGAAACTCGTGTTTTATTTTGTGATAGTACTGCTCCTTTATTAAAGATCAGACAGCAAAGGACTACTTACAAGAAAAATCATAAAGACCAGTTATTTATTGATAGCAGTCATTCCTTCCCCACAGAAACTCAGCTTTATCCACATTGCCATTCTCCCTGTGCTCATCTTTGTTCTGTCCTTCCACCAGGTCTTTTCTTTCCTGCAGAAATTTGAATTCCTGCCTCAGGATACTCCCAGTTGTGCTGTTGATTGTTACTGCAGATACACATGGCACTGGGAACTGCACGTGTAGTTAGCAGCACCCCAGAAAGAGGAATGCAGAAGAGTCTGATTAGATTGCTGTGAAGTATCATGACATCAGGTCCTTTAGAAAGAACTTCTGTTTGGTTTGTGAAGCTTGTTAGTCTGCAATTTGGGCAAATCCCCTGTGCTGGGAAGGGCCTGTGAGGGGATTCAGATCCCAGGAATGGTGTGTGTGAGGATCAAGTGCAGCTCCAGCCGTGGTGCCGCAGGGAAGGTGTGGCTGCAGGGAGGTTACAGTGGAAATGGTTTAATGTATCCACTGCTGCCTTTTTCCTAGAGATACACAGGAGAAAAACAAAATAACTACTCCCTCTCTACTTCGTGTTACAGCAAATTAATGCTTTAAAATTTTTTTCATTTATTTAATTAAGACTCTGGGGTGGGGAGGGTGTTGCTGGACAGTAAAACCTGCCTTGCTAATTCAGACCCTCTTCTCGTCTTTTATTAAAAGATCCTAAAGCATTACAATTGTATGTAATTATAATAAAAAACTTTTTGGAAATCATTCTTACAGTTCCAACAGGGTAATAAATAACTACAATTGACCTGTGGCTCTTCCTTAAAATACACTGAAAGAGGTCTTTGCCCTGAAATTACTGTTCTTCAGTAAAGTAAAATCTGCAGAATTGTACATGCTGGCTGTGTTAACACAAAAGGCCTCCAACCTGTGTGCACTGGTTTAAATATTAGCTTAAATAGTTGTAGCCAATAATGTGGACTGAAAGGTGGCTTTTCAGTGTTGACAAAGTAGGTACATTTAAGAGTTGTGGAAATTCTT
Organism: Myiozetetes cayanensis; assembly: GCF_022539395.1. NCBI lineage: Eukaryota > Metazoa > Chordata > Aves > Passeriformes > Tyrannidae > Myiozetetes > Myiozetetes cayanensis. The sequence continues at coordinate 10,565,272 of NW_026087159.1, read as the reverse complement.
TCCTACCTGCAAGTGCAGCGACACCACCAGCTCTCACAGCTTCTGTTCCTTAGAACAGAGAAGGAGTCTTGATCTCAATCTTTTATTCTCTTAGAATGATATTCAGTGATCCCATGTGTGTAAATACACAAGGTCTGATGTTTGGGTGCTTATCCAAATTCCCCGTGGAGGGTCTGATGAGAATAATGTTATTTCTTCCTCTCAGGATGGTCGGAGAGTCAGTCCAAGGGGAACAGATCAGTGAATTGTTTGGAATTTTGGGATGGAACGGTATTTAACAGGAGAGTTCCTTGAACTTTGATTTCAAAGTGCATTTTGGAACAATTTTTTATTAGATGTAGATACAAAGAGAGGTATTGCAGGCAGTAATTTAGCAAGTGCCAGAGGCACTTGGCAAAACAATAAATGTGGTGTGTGCCTGTTTTCTCCTATCCAATGGTGTATGTAAATAAGCAATTCATTAAAATCTGATACTTAAAAATGAATATGAATGTGTTTAAATACACAGCAAAGCCTGAATTTCTGTTAAGATCACTTCAGAAGTAAAGCTTAAGGCAATCCTTAGGTTTAGTTTTAGTCTATGAATTTTAATCAATAATGTCATTGGACCTAATTTTAGGCAGCCTTTGACCACTTACACAACAGGCCAGAAAGTTTGTATCTTCAAGTCCTGGATTTATAGGATACAATATTTCGTGCTCTGAAGCCCCACAGAAATATTTCTACTGGAGGAGATTGTTTTTTGTCTCTCTAAGTCTCTCCTTATCTGACTGTCCTCTCCCAGCAGCAACAGTTTAAACAGATTCCTGTCCCCGTGGGAGGCTGAAACACAGTCTCGTGGTGGTTGTGCAGCTCCAGAGATACCTGTGGGTAGTAATTTCCCTAATAAATGGTAGCAGACGAGACAGAGCTCAAACTGCAGCTGCAGAAGATTGGTTTGTTTTTCTGAACTGCACAGACAGATGTTGTTGTTCCACAGAACGTTGCCGGTAGCGTATCAGTATTTTTAGTTTGAGAAGCAGCCCCAAGGCTGTGTGTGGAGGTGGTTGCTGGTCCTGGGAGCAGTGGCAGTTACAGTCAATGCCTTCCAAACACAGACCCAGCCTCTACCTTCCCATCTCAGGGAGGGATGTTTTGGGAAATCTCACAGAAGTTTTCGGTAGTGTGGGAACGCTGGTCTCTCAAAGTCAAAATAAATTCCAAACTGTGCCCATGCCAGTCTTAGTGTGGATCATTCTTATTTTGCTTATGTGTGGCTTTCATTTGCTTAACTCAAGCCTGGTTTTGATTTAACTGGAGCTGAACAATGAAAAGCCATTTGTACTGGACCGAGAGTCCTGCTCAGCTCCCCAGTTGGAATTCACGCTCCACAGAAAGCTGTGAAGTTTTCCCAACCAGAGGAGTTGTGGGTGCAGTTGTTTTGCCTTGTTCATTTTGCTGTACATTCTTTTTTTTTCTTCATGCATGGACCTAAAAGTCCATTAAGATGGTGGTTGGTGAGAAACATCCAGAGCAATGATAGAGATTGAATGTTGCATCATACTTTACACATCACTAGTATGTGAATAATCATGAATACTGTGGGGTCACTGTCACACAAAACACTTGGGTAGCATTTAGAATCTCATATTCTGCAGGATTTGAAGGTGTGCAAAACCTGGAAATATTTAATCTTAGTGCTTAGGAAGCTGAATATAGAAAGCAATAAAATCATCAACTGCAAATACACACTGGTTTTGGAATAAACTCAGTAGGCTCGTTTCAGTTTCTTACACTGTTCTATTTTACTTTCAGACCCTTTGGGTTCATAATTACATCATCTGAATATACAGATTTGATCTCTCTGGTGATTAGATATCCATGTTACGAAAGCTGGGGTTTAGGAGTGTTTGGTAATGAAATTCCATATTAAAGTTTGAGACTAACAAGTTCAATTCACTGCAAAGTTTCATTTTTCCTGTTTATAAACAATGTTTGATTCCTGGGGAAACTCTTTGAGGCCATGACCAACCACAAGAGATTCTTCCAACCATTTCTCCATGCTTATATCATATACAAAGAAGGAAAAGATTAAAAAATAAAGTCTTAATTCAAGGAAATAAGATAATTGAAGAAGTGGTAGAGTTTTCAAATATGCCTTATTTCGTTTTTGACTGCCATGCAGTTAGAGTGAAATAAGTTGTCACTGGAAAAACTGTTACAGCATTTTTTGTTTAAATTTGTGTCCACAAGGAAGTGCCACACCAAATAACATGATACCACATGATACCTGTTAGACAGCAGCTATTCATTTTCACATACAATGTTGGGAACTTTGGATTTAAATGGAAATAACATCTTGGTTATGTGGGCATGAAAATAAAAATGTCCATCTACTAATGCTTTGTGTTTATGCACAGAATTCAAAAGCCACTGAAAACTTTCTGGCAATGGAATATCTTTTATGGCATTCCTGATCCCAGCACAGGTACTCTCCACAAAATTATTGTACCTTGGAAGCAGAGGGTCTTAAAAGGGCCCTGGAAAGGTGTGCCCAACCTTTATTTTATTTTGGGTTTAAACTTTTTTTTAGCATTTCGACTTTGTCAACTTCCAGCTCCTTGGTATTGGTAATCTTGGTTTCCATGCTGGCATTTTGTCATGTTACAATACTTGGTAGCCTGGAAATGGGAGTTTGAGGCTGAGAACTTTGGAATATTTCTGGAATATTTCCTTTTCCTTGTCATACATTAGCAGAAATTTTGAAGGCTCCAGGCTTGAGTTCGTAGTGTGACAAATCTGTGATCGTTCAGTTGTTGCTTTGAACTAAATTAATGTTCTTAAAAAGCCTCCTTAGATATGGCAGCTGTTTGGTTGGGTGCAGATTGTAGCTGGTGACCGGGTGATTTTATCGGCAGCAACACTGCTGACAGTGTCAGAGGAGACAGTAAACATGGAGACAGAAGGACTTGTGCACCTCAGCTGGTTTTCCTGCAGCCCAGCAATGAAGGAAGCTCCATGGTGTGGAGTGGAGGAACATCCCTGTGCCACTGCTGAGCTCACGTGGCTGTAAAGGTGGACACCTCCCAAAAAGGTCATACCCGCTGCAGTGCCACCTCCTGAAACTCTGCACAGTGCTATCAGCCACTGAAAGGTTCATGTTTTGGGTCTTATTGTGTTAGAAATCCGTTCCTTTTTTCTGGTGATGTACTAATAAAGCTGCTGGTCTCTTGCAGGTGGGTGTACATGGCATTAGAATAGAATTCATCAACGAGAAAGGATCAAAGCGCACGGCCACCTACTTACCGGAGGTTGCGAAGGAGCAAGGTCATTGTTGCACTTTATTTCATACGATCTGGTGAAGGATTTAAACATACCTGTAAATCTAAAATGCAGTATTTGACCTTGCACTGATGTCAGATGATGGAGCAGTACTTAATTGTAAGAAGACTCTTCTGTAAAATGCCCATTTCAAGCCTGTGTCACTCCTCTGTAGGGGTTCAGTAAACTGCAGCTGGTTTTTGAGCCAGTCGTAAATGCAGCATAGCTGTAGGAAAATCAGATATGGAGGGGTGGTACAGTGCTGTCAGCCAGGCTAACAGTTGTTAAAAGCTGCCAATTTTTGTATAGTTGTTAGTCTGTGATATTAGGGACACGCAGGAGCTCTGCTAAGTGATGGGATGCCTGGGCAGTTATCCTAAGAGCTGATTTATTCCTGAATTCCCAAAGATCAAGTTGCTTTTCAGTTGGGTACTTTTTACTAGGACTTAACTCCTCTTACAAACACTGACTTCCCAGGGGCTTTGATGGATGGAAGGGAATTATTTCAAATTTGAAAGTCCAAAGTAATGATGGTAAAATCCCTTTTAATAGCCTTGAGTTTGTGAATTTAAAAAACTAGAGTAGATTTTGTTGAATAATCATCTTTTGGACCATCTTTTTGGCCAAGCAGCTCACTGAGTGCTCTCTGGCTTTCTGATTCGAAGGTTGATGGTGTGTTTCAGTTTGTCTCAATCTTTTTACATTTTTCATAGCTGCTTTTTTTTTCCCTTCTCCTTTTTATATTTGTTTGTCCTCAAAGGGTTTGGCTGATACCTTTACTGAGGATTATCTTTAGTTGATAATTCTCTTTCCAAATAGTTGCTTAAAAGTCTAGAGTCATTCCAGGCTTTTTTTTTTTTAAATTCGGGGGCTGAGGGAGGTGCAGGAGGAGGGATGTGTTTAAATTTCTAAATAACTTTAGTAGACCATGCACTACAATATGACTCTTTAAAGTCTCAAAAACTACCCGTTTGTATTTTGTGTGTACCCAGAACTACTGGGGTTTTTGATTTTAACTTAACAATGTGACTAATGTATTGCATCTTTTGGAAACAGCGTGTCTAACAGCTACTTAAAATATTAGGCTTTTTAAAATCAACAAATAGGAGTTTTGAATAGCATAAAGATTTTCTTGAGAACAGTAATAAAGTGATGAATTAAAAATACAGATTCTTCTATTACCCGGACACCTGTAATGTAATATGTAGTAGTTCTAAAACTACACATATTGCTGTAAATCTAAGTGATATTTATGAAGAAGTTCTGATCCCTGGAATTCTCTGCACACATTCAACTAATAATTCTTTTCAATTTTACTTTATACAGAAATTTAATTTTCCATACTGCCATAGCCATTTACATAGTGACTGTGATACATGATCATACCTGAACGTTTGGGAGAAGTTAAATTTTGTCTCTCGCTCCCAATTTATGACACCTGGGTAGAGTGGCTTCACTTTTAGAATATTTCCAACTATAAAATCATATATGAAAAATACATTTTGTTTGTCGAGTGAACTGTGTGTGCGAAGAAATCCTAAAAATCCTGTTTCCTTCAGCTGTTCTGAAGTAGGGAAGAACGTTCTGGTTTATGCCAGAACGTCAGCAGAGCTTCTGTCCCTACCAGCACCACTCCCCTTCTGTGTTTTTGCAACATCTGTTCTTATTACTGCATTTCTCACTAATTTTTGCTCCTGTAAAATCCAACAGGCTGGGACCACATTCAAACCATAGATTCCTTATTGAGGAAAGGAGGCTACAAAGCTCCGATCACCAATGAGTTCAGGAAAACAATAAAGCTAACCAGGTATGCACCGGGATACCCCACCTTAGTCCTGCTTGTAATGCTGTGAGTGCTCAGCCCTGGTAAGTGCTCCTTGCAGATGGTACCAGTGACCTTTCCTGCCTGATCATCCATCAATGATCTCTTTGTTTTCCCAAGGGCAGTCTGGATTTGGAGGATCTCTCTGCCTTGCACAGGGATTGGTGGCACTGAGCAAGAAATAAGAGGCAACTGTTCAATACCAGGGTACAGATCAGGGTACCTGCATATTTAATTTAACTCTGCACATTCCCAGCAGTGCTTTCCCAGTGAGTTCCTTGGCTGTAGTGGGTGGCAGGGCTGTGGTTAGCAGGGTTTAGCATGCCCCTGTCAGGCTGGATTTGGGCAGGTGGTGTGTGGTGGGGCTGCTGCTGTAGCTCACAGAGTACCCCTGATCCCCTGCATTCCCAGAGAAAGCTTTGGGGCTCTTTTATCCCCCGTGGAGTGCAGGTTGCCCTGATCTGAAGGTGTGAGACAATCAAGCCATGTACTGCTTTGACAGCCAGTGCACCAGTGAAACTGTGTCAGGGTATTCTCAGGAGTGAGGACAAGAATTTAATACTTTATTTCATACTAGTTTAGTTTGGTTTTGCTAATTTAATAAAATGTGGTCTCGAGGACTTGGTGGGAGCCAAACTGTTTTAGAATTAGCAGCAGATACTCTGCCATGATATTGTAGCTAGGTGGTGAAGGGTGGAGGATGGAATGTCTATAAGAATGGCTCTAAAGCTCTTTATTTATAGAAGCTTACAGTGTAAAATGACTGCTGAACTTTAGTTACCTAGTTATGTGTGGAGAAATGGGAGTTTTTAAAATCTTACGTTATAAGGAATGTTTGATCATTTGTACTCTTCAGGGAGATAAAGATTTTGTGTCTCAATGACTGTTCAGGATTCTGGAGTCTTGTAGGAATCTAATTATTGTGGAGTAGTTCTGAGTGAGGAAAACATGCTATTCTGGAGGAAAGATTTACAGAAGCCAGCCACATTTCCAAATGCAGAAACCCAGTTTCCTTTTAATTTATTTCAGCTGCACACCTTGTTATCTTCTGCTCAGAAAGAATATCTGGAGATAGCTGAGGGCAAGAATAACAGTGCTGTAGTTCTCCAATGACAATCTCTGTACACCTCAGTAAATAAGGAGTATATTTTCCAGGAAACAAAAATTCTATACAGCACACATTTTCTTCTTGCTACATGATTTTGTTTGGAGCAACAGCATGGGAGCACAAAACAAACAAAAAACACCCTAAAACTCACCCCTGATCCCCTCAACAAGGCCCAGTGATTGTTGGTTAAATCATGTTCCTTGTTGTCAAACAAAAATATTTGATGCCAGAGCCTGGATTCTGCTTTTAGTTACACAGAGCTGGCCAAGGGTCTGGTGGGACCTCTCTCCGTTATTTTCCAACCGTCTTGGAAAGGAGAGGCCCTGGTTGGGTGGAAGTTTGCAAATGTTCCATTTTTAAGAAGGGTAAGAAAGAAGAACCTGGTTAGTACAGTCATGGGTTTCTATTCCCTCTACTTCAAGCAACACAATAGGCAACCATCTTTAATAGTTCTGGTTGCTTAAAATATTTTTCATGAGCACTTATGTTGTGATTTGTGATGTGATTCAGGAATGCCCCTGACCATTGTGGCAGTTCCCCCCCTGCCCTTGTGCAACTGAAGTCAGTCCTACTCCCAGTATCAGAAGTGTGGAGTTGCTATCACTTAAACAAACCACCAGTGCAGCATTTCTAGTGCTACTTGCACCTTCCTGGTGGCAGTTCTTAAATTGGCCTCTTTGCTCTTTTCCAGGTACCGCAGTGAGAAGATGACGATGAGCTACACAGAGTACCTTGCCCATCGTCAGCATCATCACTTCCAAAATGGTATTGGGCACCCCCTTCCACCATACAACCATTATTCCTGACACTGAGCCGCATGACCAGTCACTGGACCTCTCTGCAGACCTCTTCCCAGGAGACCCTGCCCCTTCTTGGTCTAGCTATCTCTATTACTGTACCATTTTATGATGATAGTTTCCGTTGCCGTGTTGAGGCTCCTTAGTTGGTTCAGCTCATCACGGCAACGGGAGGGAAAACCGCGTTACTACAAAGATCCCATACTTTTTTATTACCTATTCACTGCAGATTTTTTTGCAGCATATACCCTTGGGTTTTTTTATGAAAATTTAAATTTCTACTTCATTAACATCGAATTATATCAATCAAGGCTTTCTGTGACTGGATGGAAGGAAGAGTTTAAGGGTTGCAGTTAGGGACGCTTTGCTTAGCGAAAAAGGCATTCATGGCTTTTGCATTAATAGGTGTGACAGGGAATGAAACATATCAGATTCAGGTATTAAAGGAGACAATGAATTGCATTTCCATAACATTCTCAATAAGGTGTATGCAACATCTCACCCTCACAGTCGAGGTTCCACGTAGCTTTGTCCGTGATCTGCAGGTGCAGCACGTGCAGCCGGAACGCCAGGGCTGACACACAGAATGCTTTTTTTTTTAGGGGATGAAGAGAAGCGATTACGTGTACAGGGAGAGGTGATGTTAACATGGCAGCATTTTCCGAATCAAGTGGCCTAATTGATAGGGCATGACATAATCCAGCAGGCTCCCAGATCCCTTTGTCTCCCGTTGTGTGCTGGGAATCACAGGCAACTCAGCCCTGTCAAGACTCGTCATTATAATGCATTTGTAATGAGACGATGCCTTTCTGATGACTCAAATTAGGAGTGACATTTGTTTTCTAAAAACAGCTTGGTGAGTAGCAGATGTCATATTAGGAAGAAAATGGATTTAGATTTTAGTGCCTTTGACTATAACATAACTATATACTTATATATGAAATCCATAGGAAACATATAGCAAATACTCCAGATGTTCTTGCAAACCCTGTTAAAGCTGCTCTGCCATCAGGGTTTTTGTTTCTGTTTTTTTATTTAAAGTGAGGGGTTTTTTTGTGAGGTTTTTTTTTTTTAATAATGAACTTATTTTGGAAAAGAGAAATCCCAGTTTTGTTCTTTCATCTGCACTTGAACTTGTTGAGTTTTTTCAAGTCATAAATAGTTCAATCAAGTTAACTATTGTTTAAGAAAAGAAAAAAGATTGTTGTGAGAGAGCCAGGACAAGTATGCCGTACTGTTACGTGTTTTCATCTATTGCAGGAATAGTGCTTGAGAGCTGTAAGTACTGTATAATAATTCTGATACCCCTCCACACGGTAGAAGAAAGAAAAAAACGATTGGAACTTTTTCCTGCTGTAAAAATAGGATTTAGTACAAGGTATGTGTGATATATTTGCAAGCCCAGTCGATGGCAGGAGCTCACTCCTTCCTCCTGTGCCTGCAGAGCTCCCACTGCTGCTGTTGCAGCTCGGTGTGTGTTCTAGGGGACAGCACAGGTGTCTGGTACAGAAAAGACCTTCCTGATATGTGTTAGTAAACCACAGGAAACAGAAATTCCAGTTATTTTGAATAATGAATGTAAATATAGAGAGATATAAAATTCAAGTAGAGAAAATCCATTAAAATTCAGTTGTTAAAAAAGATTGGACGAACTGTAAAAATGTTTCAGTAGGGTTTCAAAACCAGGTAAGGATAAATTATGCTCATCCCTTATGCAAGGTTAGCTCTGCCACTTAATTTCTATGGAGGTTCTTGTAGAAGGTCTTTGGTGTTCCTTCATCCACAGCATTTATGTCCAAATATTACCATTTTCAGTTGCGATGCCTTAATTTATAAGCGGAGGGCCTGAAATTTCAGGAGCCAAGAGATGCCAGCCAGAAGCTGCAAAAATTAGTAGATGTTTATACAGAGGCTATTTTGGATGATAATACTGTTGTCTTGTTTCTACTTGGGGAACACTTTTAGATGACTTAGTCTTCAAGTGGAAATGTGAACAAGTGGCTACCTGATAGAGTTGTGTTGTTTTGTTTTTTTTTCTTGCCCTTATAGGGAACCTGAGCACAAACTGAATCATTCTGCTGCAAAAAAAAAAAAAAAAAAAGTCATTCAACCCCATCTTTATCTGTCATCTCGTTACAGCTCGCTCGTGCTTCTGCATGAGCTCATTGTTAGAAGTTTTTTAAAAAGATCTATTATATATAAAAATATATATGTATTGAAAGGTGCTAATCAACCTCAAGAAGGTCACGTGACTGGTCATGCGGATCTAAAAATCATATCAGATTTTTTAAAAAATCTTCGATATATGCAGATGTTATACAGAATTTCTTACCAGTGTAATAATGATATACTGATGAATAAACAATCCTGCAGGTTTTTAAGGACAAGGTCAGCAATACTTCCCACCATGGCTTGGGGGAGAAAAGGATAGTTTTGTCTCCTTTTTGTACACAGCATAATGCACAATGCATTTTTGTCTATCTCTTAGTAGCTGTTGCTTAAAAATATAGTTCAAGGGTGTTACACAAACTGTAAAGGTGTGCTTTTGAACCGAGCTCATGCCAGACCCTTCTGGACCAGAGTTTTGTATCACTAATTAAAAAACTGTTACAGAGTCTGCGGTCAATCAGATTGTATGATATTTTTCTTGAAGATTGGAATAATCAGTCTACCTACAGTGTTTCTAGGGCACCTACCTCCTCAGCACACGGTGCTGAAACTGCTGCAGATTGTTTCTGTGTAATTGTGGGTTTCTTTGTACCAAACGTGCAGCTCACTGTGACATGCACTGGCACAGAATAGGTCTGTTTGCTTAGAGCTGATCAACAATTGCTCTCACAAATGTCATTCCCTTGGAGTTATGTTTAAGTACCTCTCAGTTGTATTGTTGGGGTTAGCTACAGATTTGTTTTTCATTTGGGGTACTTTATAGAGGTTAAGGTACAACCAAGTAGCTTGTATTTCACTGTTCATTAAGTTAAATGCTGATTTTTTTATGAGCACTACTCAGTTTGCCTTATTCCAATAAGGAGATCGTTGGGGGCTTTTTTTTTTTTTTTTCATTCTCTTGCTCAATGTTCCTAAAAACCCTGTTCTGTAAACTGAGATAGACAACCAAAACCGTAGACTCGAGGTGAAGCAGCTGTTACCCAGCACTGCTTCGAGTGGCCTTCCCACAGCCCGGGCCTGCCCTCAGAGCCGCTCTGGAGCCCAGGGGGGCACAGCCACTGCACACCTGGTGTTTGTGTACCGACCTCTCTACTTGTCTTGGACCGTGCGGGTTTTTAAAGTTGTTGTCTGGAGTAGGTTACATCTCTTATGTGTGTTAGATCGAACCAAAGAAGCCTCCAGCCATGCCCAAATGCTGCTCCTAAAGCCTGCCTTCCAGTCCTTACGAGAATCCCTGCAGGATTAAATGTGTTAACTTTTTTATTTTTGTACAGTTTCTAACTGATTTTTTGCTAGTGATGTTAATTAAGTTTATTTGGGGAGTCTGAGTATCTCCTCCATTTAAATAAACTGGTGACTTTCCTTTTATGTTAAAAAAAAAAAAAAAGGTTTAAAAAAAAAAAAAAAAAAAAGAGAAACCCAAAGTGTGCCTCTCAGATTTAAGGGTTTCTGGTTACATTTATTCTTAAGACCAGCAATGATTCTTTATATACAAAGATATGTTTTCCTCGTTTTTTTATTACTGTTAAAGAAAAAAAAAAATAAAAAAGATAAACCTCTTTCTTTGCTCTGGACCCAGTAATTGCGCTGGTACATAAACGCACTGAGAAAACAAACTTTTGTTTGAAACTTTTGTAACAACTTATGACTGTTTTTGTATATCAAAGTTGATTCTTTTCAAGATATTTGGATCTAGTTTCTAAGTTATTTTAGCGTTTTATATGTTATAAAAAAAAAAAGAAAAAAAAATTACTTTAAATTGTTCACCAGCATCTTGAGTTATCTTCAATGCCATGGTGACACACAGGGGGCTTAGAGCTACCTGGAGTAGCTTGTAAAGCCTCACTCTTTTCCTTCCTTCCTTAGCAACTTGATTGATTACAATAATATCACAGATTACCTGAACCCCCTTCCTTTATAACTAGATCCTCCTTCCTTCCACATTTAATTGCTATTAGTGTGAAGAAACTGTTGAAATGGGCATTTAATATAAGTACGGCTTAAAAAGAGAAAAATGAGGAAAAAGAAAAAAAAATGCTAGAAGGTTATCTGTGGGTCTGTGAGATATGGCTGTGGAAAGATATTGTAGTAGTTTTAACACTATTGTTATTACCTTTTAAATCATTTACCCAATAAAATAAGGAAAAAGAATCACCATTTCCTTTTATGTCTCTCTGCTTAATTGTGTGGCTTGGTCAATGTTTTTATGTAAGCATTTGTACCTTGTGCTGATGTCAAAGGCTAATGGTGTGTTAGAATATTTTCCTGGCATTAACTGTCTTTCCCTTCTGTCTGCTGTGGGAACAGGCTGGGGACAGGCACGTGCAGCTTTCAGTCTCATTCAGAAGGGAGTCAACACTCCAAGTTAAATCATTTATATTAGTTACATCAGTTATTATTTAGATCAGTATATTGGTATTAATATCAAATACCAGTTCAGTTTTATACCTTTTATGTTGAACTTTAGACATGGAATTCTGTCCACACCTGAGCTTCTTCCTGGGAGACAGGGAAGTGGTTTCAGTCTTTTTAAGCAGAACTTCCTCACAGAACCAGTTGCACTGGTGTAACCAATAATGGCCTACACCACTTACAGACAGATTGTTCAGCACAATATTGTTGCAAAATGGGTATCAAAGAATCTCTGTCACAGCCCCAGTCCAGCTGGTGGCAAAACAAAGTACCAAGAGAGGCAAAACTCCGTTGGAGAACTTTGTTCCCTGAGCCAAATTCTTGGTGCGCTGAGAGACACTTTCTGCTGAGTCCTCTGTTGGATAATTCCTGAGACAAAGCATTCCATCTCCCTGGAACTCAGGTCTGATTTTAGAAGGGGTTTGTTTGCCTGTGCCTAATGCAATATTCATAGCTCTGCTGGCTGGAGATGCAAAGTCTTTGAAAACAAACCAGTGGGATCCATGTAACCTTTGGATGCTGAAGACTGATGCAGCCATTACTCCACTTGCTCTGAAGGGAAACCTGCCCAAGTAAATAGCTTCCATTGCTGGTTTAGTATCATTAGTCTGAACTGCATAAAAACCTTCCTAAAACCCTCAGGCCATTGAAATGCAGAGCTAGTTATCACTCCTACCCTGAGTTTCCCACTCTTCTCACTACTTTAGCCAACTGTAGTTATCATGCTATTAAAAATCAAACTAACAGAGTAGTAGTATGGCTGGTTCAGAGGTAGAAATTTGCTTATTCTTACATATTTGTTGGTATTAACCAATGAAAGGCTGATTTCCAGTTACTTATAGAGAGCTGTCGAGAATAATTAGCAGTGCCTGAAAAGGGAAATTGCATTCTTGGTTCATCTCAGCCTGCCATACAGCACCACACTGGAGTTCTCCTTAAGCTGTTATAGCAGGGTTTATACTGTTCCAGAGAAATTAAGCTGGATAATTGATTCTGTTCCCCAGCTGCCTGAAAAATGAAAACCTCTGAGATGCATATATAATTATACAGGTGGGCATATCCAGTATGTTCTTTTTCCAGGAACAGGATTTGCCAGGAACCTCGCACAAGGAAATAACCTGCTTGTCTGAGCTGTCCTGGGTGACAGGAATACATTGATCTAATGGCAATAATATCAGTTACAGCCAGAAGCATTTCTGAAGTGCATTAAAAAGACTTTGCCATCACCTCTGGTGTGGGGCTGTCTGAGGGCAGCACTGCAGCTCCCACAGCAGCTTCGTGAACAGAGTTTGGAGCTGAAAACTTCTGTGCATGTTCCCCCACCTTCTACTAAAGTGCCATGAAATGGGAACTGTAAGACAGTGCCAAAGCTGGGTGGGGACAGTGGAGGAAGCCTCACGGTACTGGAACAGTCTTTCCTGAGCTCTTTGCCTGAAAGACAAGGACAGGAAATATTTAAACAGCGATTAAAGGATTTACATCCCACAGTGAGCTCTGCCAGTGAACTCAGGCTGTTGGTGACTGGCAGGTAGCAGGCACAGGTCATACTGAACTGCTTAAAATGTCCAGAAAGCCCAGGAACCACTGTTCTCCCAGGAACTGCTGTGTGCAAAGAGATGACCTCAGGCAGTACAGGCTGTTTCACACAGGAACCTCCAGATTTTGTCCTGACTTATAATTGGCTAATATTTAGTGACTCTTGACTGTTAATGTTACAAACTGAAGTGGAAAGGCAATTTTGGTTTTCTTACCTAATTATAAAAAATCTTAAGACAAACTCCAGGTCTGGCACAATTAGAATGATAACAAAACTGTCCAGTATCCATTAAAATGCATTTATTTGTTTTAATTCAAAGGCTTAACAACTATTTGCCCAATGATCTGTACTTAGGGCACAACAACAAAAAAACCCCCATCATCAGACCAAAATACAAAAACAAGTACACAAATTACCCCGTATTTGTAAATGTTACCTCATAACCAAGGTTTAGCACATTAAAAAGTTTACAAAATTCATAACACTCTTACAAATTATTCAGAACTAACAGCATATATGGCAGTTGAGCTCATCCACGGCCATCCTTGCCCTTGCCAAACGAGTCTGTGCCTGGATAATGCTGGAACTGAAGGGTGGGGTAATCAGATCTGCAAGTTCCCAAAGACCCCTTTGTGGTCCAGCCCAGCTCCAGCTCCCTGGCACGGCGTGGATGGGGAGAGCAGGGAATGCTCACTGATCTGCCTGCTGCGTCCTCTGCAGCATTGGGATAATGACTCAGTAAATGCAGAAATAATTTAAAAAAAGTACAAAATTGACCCTGAAGAAAAATAAAATTATTTATAAAACAGCTTGGCTTTGATTAAGTTACACCAACAGCTGCGAGACAGATTTACAGCAATATCACTTAGGAGCACAAGATCACAAAATCAACAGATTTGTTACGAGTCTTGTCACTGTAAAACTGAAAACATCAAAGCTGACCTGTCTGCCTGCAGAAACCTTGCACCTCCTACCTGGGCTGGCATGGGCCCTCTTCCTGGTTTTTGGCCTTTTCAGAGCTTTGCTAACAATTAGGACTAATTTAATTGCTAAGACTCCACCTCGAGCAAAACGACTGCAACACAAGAAAACAGCACAACTCAATTTTCCATTAGCTATGGATGCATAGAAAACAAATGCTTCTGGTTTAGATGCAGAACTTGGGACATAAAAGTACAGCCATTTAACAGTTGCAAATAACCATTTGTGAAAGAAAAATACAACTGGGCTTTAGAAAATGCTATCAAATATACACAAATATCAAATCCCTGATTGTGGCCCGAAATAGAAATCTACAATTAGATTGGTACTCTTCTCACCTCAGGATTTGCAAATGGACTGACTTTTCCTGTCTCCCAAGTTCAGCAAGGCAGCAGCTGCTCAAGCACATGAAGGCTTTGCCCATAAGCAGCATCTTTGAACCGTAAGAAGCTGAACCAAAACCAGCTCTGGGTGCATGTTCATAGACTGGCTTTTCATCAGTTGGTACATGCATGGTTCATTTTCACCCTTCAAAAGAAACAAGATGCAAATTCTGCTTTGGTGCTTAAATAGGAAGGAGCTAAAGGAATAGATAAAGCTCCAACACTGTTCAGTGTCTGAATCCTTGGAAAAATAGCACTGCAGGGGTCCTGGACAGCTAAAGCTGTGGGGCAAGGCAGTGGGTGCAGAAATGTTATTGGTTTCCTTCTGTGCTTTAGAGGGCTGGATAAAAAAAAAAAAACTCATCAGTAAGCAAGTTTATTAAAGTTAATAATGCTCTGTTTACAGGTACATTTGGAAATGCAGCCACTCGGTGGCAGCAGGAGCAGTTTCCTCGCTCCTTGTTTCTTTTGAAGTGCCTACAGTACTAAAAATCTGAGGGCTCTGTTCAGAGCCCTTAATACACACCAGTGTTTTTGGGAAGGCCAGGCAGCAGCGCTGCACAAGGGTTTGTTTTCTGGGATTGTGCCCAACTTGCTCTTGGACAGCACATGGGCCCGCTTTGGGGTGAGGTTTTACCCTCAGCTGTGGGGAATGGAGGGTGTGTCTGCACAGCCCAGCTCCTGCTCCAGCACTGCCACAGCTGTGAGTGCCACCACAGAGGATTGGGGCACATTTGACCAGGACAACCCTTTCACTTGCAGGTGGCACTTGCAGCTCTGTAAAATCTCAGCACCAGGTACCGGGCAACAGCTTCAAGTTGTCTTGCCATGGATTGTGTGCGTAATACCCCAGCACAGAAAGCAATCAGCTCCCAGGAGCAGCAGGAGAGTTTTGTTCTTCCATTTCCAGCATAAATAAGCATAAAAGCAACCAAAGAAATCATCTGTATATTGTAAGTGCCTATAAAAGAAACCTTCAGGGGAAAAGAAGAATCAGCCTCTGTGAGGGAAAACAACAAATAAGTGCTACAGAGATGAAGCTTTCCCTTTCTTTCCCATATCCTGCATGCACATGGAACAAGCTCTGGCTGGTGCACATTCCCAACAGGTACCAGAGACAGATGAGGAATGAAGGGTAAAGGAGGAGAAGTTCTATGATGGTTTCTTCAGAAGTTTGTTCCCTTTCTGTTCCCATTCTGACTTGTCCTTCCCTTCAGCAGAGCCTCGCTCTCAGCTGGGTGGGTGCAGTTTCTTGTGGTGGTTCACCATAACCAAACATGAAGTACTAAGTTTTTAAAGCCTTCAAAAAGGGGCACAGGGAGAGAGGGAATAATTTTGGCTTTTGGACCTGTCACTACAGGAAAGACATTGGGGCTCTGGAGCATGTCCAGAACAAAGCAGCAGAGCTGCTGAAGGGTCTGGAGCACAAGTCCGATGTGGGGCAGCTGAGGGAGCTGAGTGGGCTCAGCCTGCAGAAAAGGAGGCTCAGGGTGGACTTTGTCATCAGCCAGGTGGGGGGCAGTCTCTTCTCCCAGGAAATAAGCAACATGACAAGAGGAAACAGCCTCAAATTGCACCAGGGGAGGTTTAGATTGGATATTAGGATAAATTTCTTCACCAAAAGGGTTGCCAAGCATTGAACAGGCTGCCCAGGGAAGTGGGGGAGTCACCGTCCCTGGAGGTATTTAAAAGGTGGGTGGATGTGGCTCTTGGGGACATGGGTTAGTGGTTGGCTTGATGATCTGAAAGGTTTTTTTGGACCAGCAGAACAGGGAAAAGCACAAGTCAGCCCAGTGACCACCAGCCAGCTCTGCCCCAGGGTGGGAAGGAAGGCTGGAGTGACCACTCAGTGGCTCTGCTGTCACAGCCAGGGGTGCAGGAGGTACAACTGCACCAGGAATCCCTTCAGCCAAACTGCCCCAGGCATTTCCTTCTGTCAGCTGGGCCATTCCTGCCACTGGATTTTAAGTCAGCCAGAAGAGCTCACAAAATTTTGCATTCCAAGCAAAGAGCCTGCACTGAGTGAGACACCTGAGCTCATTTAAATGCTCCTGCAGTTTTAATTGACCAGAGGCAGTCAATGGTGGCAAACAGCAGCTGGTTTATAATTGTTTGGAATGCCCTGAAGCATATGACTATAGATGGGAAATGTTATAGTTTAAAAAAAGAAAAAAAAAATTAAAATAAAAGACTGCTACTTATAGAAATGTTTCAGTAACTACAATATTCTGAGGGGGAAAAAAGGAAAAAGATTCTTTAAAAAACAGTAAAGATTTTTTAAAAAAAGAAAAAATGTAGTTAAGCAAATAATAATGCAAAATAGTATTTGGCAAAATTTGACTAAAATCATTCTATTGTAATAGCAAATATTCCTTCTAAACAGAACTGAATCCAGCATAAGGCATTTTGCCGAATCCTTGAGTAAATAAATAAACCAAGATTGGTACCTGACAGTAGCTACAGGTTGGGAAGAATCACTGTTTTGCTCAGCACTCCCCAGGGAATGAAGTATATTAATAAGGGACAGGCTTTAACATCCAGCATTGGCATCTCCCAGCAACGTCCTGCATTTCAGCATGAAGGACTGGATCTGCTGAAATAACCAGCAAGAACTTCCAACCCTTCAGCAGCTCATCCAGGGGTCTTCCACAGCTGGATTCAGTGTGTGTATATATACATATATAGAGAGAGTGTATGTATGTGTATATATATATATATATATATAAACACACACACACAGCAAGGCATGGAAGAAAACCAGAAACTAGCCTGTAAATCAGAATGTGGGACAATATGGTTCTGATTGAAGTGTACTTTTTTTAATCATACAGAATCAAAATATCTGAAGTAGCCACTTCTTCTCTCGCCAACGAAAATTTTTCTTTCTTAAGGAAAACAGACAAAAAGGCCAAAATCAACCACTTCTTGTTCTCCCTTATTTCCTTCCTGAGGTATAAATGGCTGTACCCTAACTTCAGAACATCCCTTCAGGTGCTGCAGCTGAAGGAGGTATCGTGGTTTTGGTTTATCTTACAAGTCACAGCTTTGATAACTCAATGAATGTATAAATTGCAACAAACTTGTGTGCAACAGAAACCTGCAGCCCCGAAACCCAACAGCCTGGGAAACAGAGTCACAGTTCTGGAAGAACACGCTCAGCATTTCCCATCTTTCTGCCCAGCAGTTTCTCCTCTAGCTTTGCAAAATTTGAACAGGTACACACATTTTACTGTTGATCCTTCTGCCCATCTGCATCCTGTTCTCCAAAAGACACGCTGACAGGAAGATTTCTTACCAGTAAACTGGAACATGTTCTTTTCAGTAGAGGCCTGCACTGATTTGACATTCCTTTTTATACCTGTATTTTAAAATCAGTACACAGAATGTATTAGAGAGAGAACAGTTTCATTTTGTTCCTTTTTTAACCAGTCTGCTCAGCGAGGATCAGTGTAGACAGAGCAGGAATGTTTCAAAAGCTACTAAGTAAAAAAAAAGAGAACTCTGATCTTTACAATGGACTTTGTATCTCCACTCCTCCTCCAGTCTAAGCTAAGTGAAAAAACATCTTGTTCAAAGTCTGGATAGAAGAGTAGATGCAATATCTTATCATAGCTTATACATAGCATGGTCTTTTGAAATGATTTCCACATGATTTTTTTCCACTCACCCAAATAAAGGTACCTCCAAAGCATCAAGATACGATGGGACTTCACTAGATGGATATTTACCCACAGCAGCTTAGGAATTAAGCAGTTGATTTAAAAAAAAAAACAAACAAACAAACCAAAAAAAGTATTGTTTGAATGAGTTATTGTTCCCCAACATTTTCAACCAGCCTAAAGAAAATACAGTAGAACCTCACTCCTTTGCACTTACGACTGGGAGATTGTTTCCTGGGGCTGTTTGGAACATTCAGGTTCTAAGAGCTAAGCCAGGATGATGTGGCTCAACATTCACATCAGAGGAGTGTTGCAATGCAGCATCATTTCCTCTCCCATGATATAACTGTACTTTTATTTAATGGAAAATAAGTCCAAACAAGGTAGCACTGCCACTCTCTTTGCTGGAATGTGGACAGGCCCCAGCCTAATTTTAAATGGTGGCTTAGCAAGATTCTACTGTAATCTGTACAAAATGTATAAAACACAAACCTTTCCCAGAATAAGGCCACTAATTTTGCCATTGGCAATAGGCAGTGAGAAACAGCAGGTAAAAAAAAACCCTCACTTGATTACAAAGGTGTTTCTGAGGCAATAAACCGTGGGGAGAAGTATAAATTCGTTGTCCTCTCATCCCTCCTCTGTTTTCCAGTATCGGTGTCTCTGCTCCCTGCAGGACTCCACGGGGTGACATTTCAGTCTATTTTCTTAGCTGGCAGTCTAAGCAAGTCCATGCTACATTTAAAGATGGGGACAGCACTGTGAAACAGGAGGATTACAAGCTTCCCATGAGTCATGGTCATCACAGTCTGATGTCCAGATGCCCAGATCCGATACCAGGGCCCGTAAAAAGGATCTGAGACGGCTGGGCACAACATGTTGTTCAGATTCACTTCCGTGACCTGAGGAAGCGACAACAAATGTATAAATGAAACAATATTTTTGCTTTTGCACCAGTTTTGAAATTATACCATAACAATAGAAAAATGTTTAGGTGACACTTTTGCTCGACACAAATAGGGCAGCTTCCAGAAAGAAAGCAGATCCAAATTTTACTGTGCATTCAATAGATGGATTTATGCAAGTTTATTTCATTTATTATTTCATAATCAATCTATGAAATATTTTACCAGTACTTGTGAGACACGAGATACAAATGCTCGTTAGAACATGCAATTTGCATACAAGCAGCCTTATCAAAAATTTGCATGCAAGTTCTTATCCATGTGGATCTGGACACTGGGAAACAAACTAGGCAGTGGTTTTACTTTGGATGTACTTGCAAACTATTTATTAACCTATGTTTACTTACCAGTCCCAGAACCTGCAAGATGCTGAAGTGATACACAAACATAAACCCCGTGGATAAAAGAGCCCACCAGAAATTGCAGAGTGGCTCTGGAGTGTAGATACCTTGAAAAGAAAGGAGCACATTAGTATTCAGCTGCATTGCTGTGTCCATCAAACACTCACTCAACAATAATCCTCTCTCTCCTGCTCTGTGCATGTCAGGGCATCTGGCTCGAGCTGATAACCTACTCAATGCCATCACAGTAATTAATATTTGAGAGCTTTAATTCTTACCTGGAGCATCCTGAACAGCTTCTTCCCTCCTTCTGGTCCAGCAGTAAAAATAGGCAATATGTTCCCTCATTATATTTGCCTATTTTTCACCACCACCACTAATTTTTACCTCATTCTTCCTTCTACCACAGAAGTACTACATGATTTTAAGATACTGGACTACTGCACAGTGAATCTTCAAAAATCAGGTTATTTATACTTAAACATCTGCTTCTTGCAGGGCCCAAGACTTCAGCCTGCACAGGACTGGCTTAGGCAGCAGCAGGTCCTGCCCAGCACTGTGTCAGAGCACAGCATTGCCACTTCCTCATTTAATGGTTGTTTAACAACTATCAAAGAGGAACCTGCACCAATAATGCCAAGGAACAGAAAAGCTGTAAAAAGCAGTCAATCCATCAGTGAGAGGCTGTGCTTTTATATGAAAACCGCTGTGGTGGTAAACCTATGCTGTAATCAGTAGATATCACAGATACTGCAAAATACTTTTTCCCTTCAAATGAAGTAGCAGATACAATGTTATTCCCACCTTTCTCCCTCCTCCTGAAACCAGGTTTTGTCTATTTACTGACAAAACACAATGTTCCCTGATCTAGAATGTACCAAGGAAATTAGATCTAATAAAAGTACCCACAGATACATGACTATTTTGGGAATTAAATATTCAAATTTCATACAGTGAGAACAAAACCAGTTTAGAGAATTCTTAAGACTCTTACTAGCAGCCATGAAAGTTTTAGTGTAAGATATGTGGGAAAAGAATATTATTTTCCTTATGACTTTAATAACTTTAACCTCAGAACACAAAAGAAAGATGCACAATGTCATGCTGCTCAGCTGCTGTAAGAGTTCCAGAGGATTATAAAAATACACTGCCAATTTTTATCTGCCTTTATCTGCTCTCTGATCCATTAGATATTATTAAATATTGGGCTGTGTATCCAGTACTCAAAGGACAGCTTACAGCACGGAGTGCAATATTGATACCAGCCTTTGCTGGCACGTTCAGTAATTGCCAGGAAGTAATTACAGACTTCAGCATACGCTGCACAAGGGTACTGGGAACTCAAATAACTCCACATGCAGAGTTCAGCGACCACAGAACCCACCAGGCCACAGCTGCTGTGAACATGCCTGTGTATGGCACCCTGTGTAAACACAAGTAACTGCTGTTACCACATCACCATATAATGGTGCATCCCTTGCCATGTTTAAAGTCTCTAGAGGAATGCCTCCTCAATCTGTTGCCCTTTTAAGATCCTTTTTCTGCGTAGTTTTCTTCCACAGTTTGTACCCATCATGCCAGTTCAGGCTGATTTTGCAGTAGCTGCCTGAAACAAGTTCAGTTAAAACAGCATTTCATGAATGGCACAAAATCAAAGTTACCTACACGCTGTTGTCTAAAGCTGCACAGGAACACACAGGTTCTGCTGCCAACCCTCAGAGCAAGACATTGATTGCATGTTTGAGTGACAGCAGCAGCACATCTGCACCCCTCACATCCCTCCCTGGCTCTAAGGAGAAGCTGTATTCCTGTAATTACCCAAGGAATGACTGCACACCGTGTTTCACTGAGCAAGCCGTGACTTGGTGCAACCAGGGTAAACAGGAGCACAGAAGCTGCTTGGAAAGCAAAAGGCAGCTTGTAAGATTGCTTACCCAGCAGGAAAGTGAAGTTCAGAAGTGCCTGAACTGTAAAATCTAAAAGGTAAAAGCGAACTCTCCATGAACAGCTTTAAGCTCTACAGGTAAAGGGAAAAACATTCACAGAAGTCATTCTTGGAATGCAAGTGTGAGCTTGGAGCTGGCATCCTATTTAGAAAATGGTGCAGGAATCCTTACTTAAATAGCAACAATATTCATTAAACTCCATGGCCTGAAAACATCAGATACGTGACACCACCTTGAAGATGGTTCTTCATTCCAGAGAGCAAGAGAAGGAGGGACCAGCTTTGCTGTCACGGTGCAGGAGATCATGGCTCTATTTTTGGCTGCACCAACTTTAGGTGACCTGGTCAAGCTTTACAGAAACTCTTTGTGCTCCTTCCTCTGCTGTGAGGAAAACATCGTTTGACTTGCAAAATTTATTTATATTGTCTTTGAAGTTCTAGGTGCATGTTTAACCTAGATACAAAACACAACATAAAATTTAAATAAGGTATCAAAGCAGCCCCTGGGAACGGGCCGAGCAGTGCTAAACCAAATTAGGTTTCACGTGAACTCATCTGTTGGCAATTGCCTGTGTTATTTCAAAAGTGTCTGACAAAGCCTGGTGGTTGGAAAGCTAAAACTGAGAGACCTCCATATCCAAGTGATTTACAGTGCAGGTAGGGTGTAAACACCAACATAGACAAGTGGACCCAGCTATGAAATGAGAATGGAGGGAGACAGCAGTCATTAAAAGACCAAGGAAATTGCACAAGATAACAACAGGATCTGTGGCATAATTTGGCTTTGAACCCAGGCTTCTCATGTCCAGCTTCAATCCAGTCAGGGAATGGTGTTTCAGAGGTCCCTCAGGAGAGCTGTTCAGGTTCCCTCAGCCAAGAATTTCACTCTGCTACATCCTCTCTCTGTTGCAAAACTCCAAAACATACATCAGCAACTCTTGCTCTCTACAGATTTTTGGTCTTGCTTTGTAATAGAAAAATCCCCCCTTGTTAGACTTTGGAATCCTTAAAAGAATGGTGTGATTTTCAGCAGCAGCATTATTTGGCCATCAGGGGACAAAAAGGAAACACTGACCTTCACAGGAAAACATTTCACAGCACTCTGCATTCCCAAGTGTGCCTTGGGAAACCAATTTTAAATTCATACCTGGGATATTTTCTGTACATTTCTCATTAGATAAATAACCACTACAGATTTTATTGCTCCACAGTCCTGCTATTCAACAGATGGCTGTTTAATGGAGCAGTGTGGTTCCTTTCCATAGGACACAGTCTGTTAACAGGGACACAACACCAGGAAAACTGAGACCCAGCTGAGGGGTTGTTTCAAGGGCCTGTGTTGGCTTTGGCAAAAGCTTCTGCAGCTTGAATAGGAAATCAATTTTAACAGGTAGCAGCAGAGAGTTTCACTCTCTGTTTACTAAGGATCATGGGCAATTCTTATACATTAAGCATGTAAAAAATTTAATCCAACTGCCAGTCTGGCACTGATCTCATTCTCAAAAACACTCCTGGCCCAGACAGTTGAGACCATTCCTAATCAGGGTCATCTTGGTAAGTTGTACATTTGCTCCACTGTTGAAATGGCATGGCAGGGGACATTTCAGTTTAATTTAAACTTCAATACTTCAATAGCATCGATAGGAAGGATTCCATATAGATCAAAGAGTTGGGCATTCCTTGTCTGCTTCTGCAACAAAATTTTGTTGACCTTGAACGTGCCAAGTTGTTCACTTTGCCATCTGGGAAATGGAAGCACAGCTTTAAAAATCTAAAAAATCAACAAAGACTCCATTTCTTTTATATTGCTCCCCCTCAATGTCCTGTGCTGGTTCAAGTGTTCTTATGAACCATTATTTTTATCTTAAATTCTCAATACATAGGCTTGTAGAAATTTGAATGCAAGTTAATAGAAAGTGATACTCCTTTTGTAATTCTCTGAAAGCATAATGGAGGAGAAAATTACTCCTTTGTTTGAATTAGAAGCTAGATACAGTACAAATTTTTAATTTAGTAAGGTTTTAAATAATCTCTTTAATTGTCTTGGTTTCCATTCCCACTACATTTGATAGAGTTTTATGAGTTTTCCAGCACTCTCCTTCAGCAGTCTCACAATTACAAGACCACCTGCTTAATCCAAAACTCACAGCAGGTATTACAATTCTCTCATTTTCCAGCTTATTAAAATGTGAGGGCAAATTTATTTTCGTTTTATTTCCCTTCATCAAAGGGTTAATTCTAATTGTGTGGCCTACTGAGCTGGCCTAGAGACCAAACTTCCTATCCAGAGGAAAACAGGAAAAAACGTTCTCAGGAGGATGGTCCTGAAATCCACTGTTTCCCCTACAGCTGTTCTGACTCCCTTTGTAGATTTCAAGACTCCCTTATGCCAGGAGGTTTCTGTTTCCCCTCAGTGCCAGCTCCTCTCATCACAACCAGCTCACACAGGGCTCTTATATTACCTGCTCCTCTCAGGAACCATTTTTTATTCTCCATAAAGAAGCAGCAGTTCTTCCTCTGCCTTCAGACAGTAGCAGCTCTTCTAGATGCTGGTACCTGCCCTTCTAAATTTCTCCATCTCCCAGAGGGAGATTTCATTTTTCAAACAAACTGTGGCTGCCCAGTGCACAGAGCTCAGAGGGTCACAGAACAGACACGTCCCCTCCTCTTCCTCTCCAGGTCTCTTAAATCATCAAACGCAATTGTCCTGGAATGATCAAGCCACAAAGGAGCCTGAGCCTGCAGCCAGAGTGACAGCACAGCCACCCTCTGCTCCAAGTGCCACAGCACAGGCACAGCTGGACAGCAAACCAGACATCCATGTCCAATGCATGGGATGCAGCAGGTGGACAAAAGCTGGAATAGGAACATGGAACTGCCAGCAGGAGAGCGGGGGAATAAATAGTACCTAAGAGTCAACAGATCTCCAAGCAGCTCAGAGGTTCAGTGAAAGAGCTGTTACATTATCAAGGATGGAAATGAACTGGATTTATTGCCACCTAAATATATCCAGGAATAAAGTGATACTTTTCCTGGGTTGCTACTGAGGTGTATAGCAAAGCCTGCTTTAGAACTCCTTCAAAAAGCTAAGGATAGACCAAGCCAAAGTGTCACAAAGTGGAAAAGTGGCTGAACAAAGGGGTGCAACAGCTAAAAAAATTTCTTTGAATATGGTAATCCCCCACTCCAGCCAGCAAGTCCTAACAGCCAATGGAAAGCACAACTTTAGATCCCCCATTGCTTTAATTGCACTTTCCTAGTTTACAGCCACAGGAAAAACGATCCTTTGGTCTGTGCTCGGTATCTGTGTTCCACATCAGCTTCCCCTCGGGTCACACACTGCACTGCCCCCACAGAGCTGTGCTGAGCTGCTCCTGCCCAGCTTCTGAAGCGTGACTGAGGCATTCATTCTGCATGAGAGGGGAAAAAAAGGAGGGGAAAGAGATCATTAACTTCTCCTGCCTTTCTGATAATGCCACAGAACTTCTCTCTTTCGATGCCAGTTTTGAAGACTCTCAGATCAACATAGAAAAGGGTGTTAGGACCTGAGTCAGAGAGACTGGATCTTCATTGCTTATAAAGATACAGCACGTGCCTTAAAAGAAGAAAATTGTGACTCGACTCCCAGCAAACAACTCAATTATTTAGGGTGTCTGTGTCTGTCCACTTGTGCACAGCAAATCAGCTCTTAAAACACACAGAGCCAGACCACAGGACTGTCCAGGATCTGCAAGGCCATTACTGGCAGGTGTGGCTGAAGAAGAGGATTTCTCCCCCTAAAAAAACACGAGCCCACCGAATCCTTTCCCTGCCCGCACCTTGCGGACAAACCCGCTGGAATCGGGAATTCCAGGCTCGCGCAGCTCCCTCTGGCGGCCGCGGCCCCGCAGCGCAACCGCTCCAGGGCATCCCGGAATTCCAGGTGCTGCAGAGCAGGAACGAAATCCTAAAAAAACTCAACATCAGCATCCTCTTCCACTTGCTGAAGTCCCTAAGTCAGCTAAATAACGCTGGCGATCTCGAAACACAAGACAGAATCTCTGAGCTCCACTGAGAGGGAGCTGCTCTAAGTTAATCCTTATTTCAATCTGTTGTGGAGTAATATCATTTGCTCACTGCTCTAAGGAAATAACAATTCCACTTTGATTATATTCAATATTATTTGAAGTTCTAAAATAAGGTGCACACCTAACCTTGTCAAATCCATCTGCAAACCTGACCAAACCAGCTTAGGGACCAAGACAGTCAGGAACTGAGAGTCTCTGAAGCTCATGCAGCGCAAACTCGATTTTTTTTTCCCATTATCTCAAGAGTATACAGTTAAAAAACTAAGCTGTCCTGAACACCACTAATACCTGGATCTTAGAAGGTCAGGTTAATGCACTGTTGCAATAGTTGTGGCAGTTTGAGACGTGACACTTGCTCAGCTGTCACCTTCCTCAGCCTTCTCCCCACGGTCTGTACCCCAGTGACACAAAGTATAATTATCAGATCACACTCATATGCTTCAGAAAATCAGAGCAGTTCTAGAAGGAAGGTTTTTGAGGAGCTTTTTGAAGAAGAGGTTGGTTCCATGCTCTAAATCTGCACTGCTGTGGTTCTGGCCTTCTGCCTCCCACCTCGACCATTCACGGCACCTCCCTTTTCCCAGCATTCACACTCCCCTGACATGAGTGACCCAACACAAACTACAAAAGCATTCAGACTTTTTTGAGAGGGAAGCAAGGGTCTCACTTCCTAAGGACAAGAGAAAACAGTGACCTGCAGGTCACTGTTCAGCCCATCCATATATTTCTGGAATGCTGTGGCCTGCCCAGATGCATCCTGTCATTTTGGGCAGCAACCACAGGTGACACAAGGTGAGATTCACCCAGAAAAATAAAAGTGCCAACTGCAGACATACTCCCTGTAAGAACTGCCTTGGGTTAGGAATCTCCTGTGCTGTCCTGTTACATCCACACTGCATCCATTTTGCATGAGAGTCTCTTAGTACAGCCAAGAAAGATGAGCCACTGTGCATAAACACACATTTTGTCTGGCCCACGTGTGTGTGTACGTGCATGTATGCACTTGGGAAGAAGGTATGTTAACAAAGGGAAGTAGGAAAGTTTATATTCACTCAGTACAGAGGGGAGAGGACATTCCCCAAGAGGGAATATGTCCTTGAGTTTCAATGAGTTCACTGTGCTACACTGAAACCTGGCTTCTAAGTCTCACCCAGGTCCTGCTAAGTGTGGTAAAGCCCCCACACTTATGGGGTCAGGAGGGACATGAAGGTGATGCTGCCAGTGCATCATGACCTGTCTTGCACCACTGGAATGAATAGCAGGAAGACACTGAAAATAAATTATTACAGCTCTTGCTTACTGTCACCCAATTTCCTTTCAAAAAGGAAAGGTGTCAGCAGGGAGTCAGATGTGCATGCATGACCTGATTAACACGTCAGCAAACTTGGGCGTGCAGTTCTGCATGGACTGAGCCTCAAACCCACCCTGCTTCAGGTGTCCTGCTCCCCCTGCCTCTGAGGAATGTTTGGACCCCCTTAGGGCCAGATGTCCAATAAGACTGAAGTAGCACATTTTTCCATATATGATCCATTCCTTGTCATTTTTCCAATTTTCTGCCCTGCAATTACTTCTCTCAGTCACAATCCATACATTCACAGTTGCAAGTTTCTGATTACAATAACAGTGCTGATCAATGTCAGCGATGAAAAAAAGCAATTCTCACAAGATATACTTAGGACAAAGGCCTGTGTGATCTACCCAGAAGGTACTTTAAACAGAGGTGCCAGTGAAATGACAAAACACTAACAAATGTTTTCATGCTGAGCAATTTTTCCATCAAAAATCACGCATTAGGTCGCCTGTGGCACCATAACTAATGTGGGAGTTCCTGGATGTCAATGAATTACAGTCAGTCAGGTGACAGGAAGGCAAGTGCATAAGACATGGAACAGTTATTAGTTACACAGCCTTAGTTACAGAGCAATCTCAACTGACAGATTTAGCCAGCCAAGTTCTTTCAGCAATTTCAATGCCATCACATCGACATTAGATGGCAGCAAATGCCTGTAAGTTAATACAGGGCAGGAGTTTAGAAAACTGGACCAGGGTGACAACACCTGACCCTTCAAACTGCAAACACAGTCCTGTCAGTCCCAGGTCCTGAAGAACCCCAAGAACCTCTATTTCAAAACAAACAAACAAACAAACAAACAAACAAACAAAACTTAAAGGAACACATCAAGTGACATCCAAGGCCAGACCTTAAGACCTTTTCCTGTGAATCATTTTTGTGCAGTTCCACTCAGCAGGTTACAGTGCAACACAGTCACTGTAACACAGAGGTTACAGTGGAATAAGAGTGAAGGATTGTAATTCACTGCTGGTATAAAATACAGCAGATTCAACAGAATGAAAGAGGCTGATTCTGCTTGTTCTGAGCATTTTCTAAACTGCATCCCACGGCTCAAATCACATCACATCATTGTGGTTTTCATTAAAAGCCGCTGAACCCCTGGACCGTGAGTTATCATCTTTTATTGCCTGAATGAAACAATTCAGCCCTGCTAGAAAATGCAGCTGGAGGCATGTGAACACTAGAGGGGAGCAGAGCATCACACCAGCTGAACCCACACTGCACTCCCTTCTGAGGAAAAATCACTGGTCAGGGGAACAATTTGGGATTCCCAGACTTACTGAACTGTTATGGCATAAGAGAATGCAAGATGGGATAACAAGCAAGCCAGTTCATGTGTCACTGCATTTCATTAGAGCTTCAGAATTTCTGTAACCTGACTCACTAGACAATTAAAATTTACGTGGGATGTAATCATGATTTTTTTTTCAGCTCATTTTAAGTTCCAGTACTAAGAAGACAAAGGTTTTAAAAATACATCCCCCCAACAACTTGAGAGTGTTACAAAGTGGCAGAAATGCTACTCAAAAAGACAGTGCACATTATACCAACACACCAGTGATATCCCTTTGGGCAATATACCTTTTTTTTAATTTCCATTGCACTGCCTGACACAAGTTGCTGTTACCTGGATTACAACTCCAACATCAGAACATTGGAAATTATTAAGTAACGACAGAGAAAACTGGTTAAAAAAAGGGTAAGAATAAAATTGGTGGTATCCAGTAAGCACATTTCTTTCATTGCATGGGACCAATTCAATCCATAGGGAGTAAATTGTCAACATACCTCCTTTCTGCAGCAGATAGATGGGCACAACATAAAGCATCACATGCTGGATATAATAAATTTCCATTTCAAATGGAAGCTGTGGAAGAAAGGAAAATATTTGTAAATATTCTTCATCAACAACAACCAACCAAGTTACAAGGAACCATTCTCCTTAGGACCCGTGACAATGCATTGAGTTCAGTTATTTTATCATCTCTTTGAGTGACAAAACTCTATAAATGCAGTCTTGTATATATACATTGATATACTTTTATATATTAATTACTGAGGAGGTCTCTGCAAAAGAAAAAACCCTCAAAGTGCCTGATTTATAGCAATCTGCATTCATGTGTGGAACTGCTAAGTTTGACCAAATATAAAATAAAAAATAACAGGTATTTTATCGGTTTTAAAGAGAAGCTGCAGAAGCATGTGGGTAAACAAGTTACCAGTTAGTAGTAAATCATTCATTTCTCAGCTGCTGAAAACTTTGGGAAGTTACGATTAGTCATCTGTGTGTTTAGTTGAATTAGTTGGGTTATTTTATTCCAAATATTCTGTATCAGAAGATAAACCCAAGCAAGGTAATGGGATGCAAACACAAGAACTCCATGGAAGTTGTGAGGTTTCCTGAATCTGAACCTTTCCTGCTGTCCCTTGTTGAAGAGAGCAAAGCGAGGGAATTAAAATTTGGGAAGGAACTAAAGCAGTTTTCCTAAGTGGAGAAAAAGCTGCACCTCTCCCACTTCAGAAACAATTGCTGCTGAATATAAACACTAAACGTGAGGCAGGCACTCCTGCCAAGGAGCATTCCCTGTTTATCTGAGGTTTCAAAAGGGCTTCCACACTCAGAGCTGTGAGGGTCTGTCACACCAACCCTGCACTCAGGACACTCCTCACAACACAGGAACAGTTGTTTGTGCTGCAGAAGTGTTGACAATATATTTTTTTGTGTGTGTGTAAAACAAAACATCTCTTTCCTCACTGTTAGAGATGGCTTGTTCTGAAGCCTGGCTGATCATGCAAGTGCATTTCCTGCTGTGGAGCTGCAGAGTTTCTGTACAACCAAGCACTCGAGTTGCACAGCCAGGCTACAAAAAACAGGAACCAAAAAAAAACACACCAGAGGAACTATAAAGTTGTACTGAGCAACTGGCTCACCCAGACCTAAATAAATAAACTTTTATCAATAAAAGATTCACTCACAGATAGCAGAGAGGCACCCTCTGCATGCAAAGAGAAACTGTAAGTGAAAACAAGGCACAAGGGACCACCCAGCAGTCGGTTCTCAGCTGGCAAGCAGCTTAACACTTTGCTCTGTTTGCTGAAAGTAGTGCTTTTCCCTCTTAATTATTTGTATCTTGGCTCAAGCACTTCCTCCATCATTCTGTGCAAACACTGCAGAGGATGGCAGAAAGGGAATAGAAAGAATTCAGCTCCCAGGTTCTGCTCTTTCCTGTAGCACATCTGGCAGAGAGCCCAGCAAACAGCAAAGGTTGCTCTGTACCAGCCACCCTCTTAGACATCACCATCACCAACACCCTCACACCAGTTTAATGCACACAGCGTGTACAACTGCCCAGAGATGCACCAGCCCTGCCTTTATCACCCACCAGCAGCCAAAGCATGATCTCTCAACAGCCCCCAAACATTTCCATTGTCCTTCCTTGTGCCAGTCAGATAAAGCCAGTCTAGAGATGACTTAATGAGCCACCACAACCTGTGTCATTCTGCTGTGCAGGCACAGGCACTTCAGGCAAACTATTTAGTGCAGTGAATTATTATTTCAACAGTCAACAGCATTACACAGGCAGTGACTGGAGCGTGCATGGAATGTACTCAAAGTCCTGCCCAGAGTATGGTTCTGCTCCTAACACAGATTTAGAATGTGTACCTCTCAGGCCAAAGAGTTCTAATAATAGAATACAGCAGCTTCTGGAAACATTAAAACTGCACCATCTCAGTCATGTGAGCGGAGACAACAAGTCCAACACCTTTGGGACATGTCCTGTTTTTTACTTTATCTATATCAACATTTTCAGGACATCAGCTTGTAAAAAAAAAAAAAGCCAAAAACCAACCACTTTTAAACCAGCAGAGTTTCCTTTACAATTTGATTAATGCAATATGAAAGCACAAACAGATCCAGTTACTCTCTCAACACTTGGAGTCTTTGTGGCAGTCAAATGAATTTACCCACATAGCCTGGTTATCAGGACCTACACTGTGTTCCACATAATATAAATACAGGGTAAAAAGAAATCTGTCTACTCCTGTATATCCTCTTACACCTTTCTAGGCTCCCACTTGGGAACCTAACAAGCCAATTCCCTTGGCATCTTCTTCTCTATTTGCTTAAGGGTCACCAAAGATTACCCTGCTGTTAGTGTGAATAGTTAATACCGACCAAGAATTATTCACATCATGACAAAGGGATGAAATTATGAGAGAAAATTAAAATACCCTTTATTTCTGAAAGGATAAGAACCCACACAATAATACTGTGAGTTCTGAAGAAGACACAGTTTTATCTCTATCCAGTGCCTATTCCAATGCACAAAATTTAATTCCATCAGCACACCATAAATAAAGTAGAAAATAACTGGAGTATTTAGGTGCCAAATAATTACAAGTGGGTGCATCTGTTGCACAAGTCTGTTAATTGTTGACACTTCAACATCATGCCAAGGCAGGAAAATATTTTCTTGGAAAGAACAGAATAGACTGACCTCATCTTTCAGGCTACATTTGTTTGGAACACTATTCCAGGTGGCCCCATTATAGCCCAACAAGATTTTTGACAAGTACAGTTTAACTGAAAGATTAAAACAACAAAAAGGTAGAAACTTTCTTCTGTAGTTGCAGTGAATATCTCAACTCTCCATTTCCACTGCCAACAGACTACAAGCTAAGAATAATTTTGAAATGACTGAGGTTCTAAAAAAAAAAAAATAAAAATTTAACAGATGCATTATAAGAAAATGGAAACCATGAAATTATGCCAGAAGCTTCGACAAATTTATTTTTCAGGCTAATTTAACATTGAAGCAGATATACAAAAAGAACACTTACAATGCACTCAGTAATGTAATTGGTAGCAAAAACATGTGACCCAACAGACTGTGCCACAAAATGCTGTAAGAGGTGTTCTGGAAATTGCACTGAACAGGTTAACACTTGGAAGCAGAACCCTGATATCCACTAAAACATCCACAAAGTGGTGATGCAACAACTCTCTTCCATTCTCTGTCTCCTGCCTTTTGTCCCTTCCAGATTGCTGGCAAGTGCAAATAAAACTGCACATCTAATACCTTTTCCTGCTCTCAGTGCTTTCATCTCCCTAATGACACCCAACATGCCAGCTGTTACACACAGGCCTCCTGCTGAACCTGCTAAATTAGCAGGTGTCTCCAAACAGAGGCTGCAGATCAACCCCATTATCTGCTGCCTGCAAGATTCCAAAGGATCACATGGAAGAGGCAGCTCGAGGAAAATGTCAGCCGAGGACAACGAAATACCTACCACAGGACAACACCCAGCTGTGCATCAAATAATTCACAGAGACAACACACATTTCACACTCTGGAAGGCACCAGGGAGGCATTTGGGCACTTAGGGCCGTGCATCCCTTTGGCACAATCCCTCAAAGTGGGAGGCACCAGCCTCCTGCTCTCCAGCTCCACTGACCTCGGAATTCTCTCTGCCCCAGACCATCCCCCTCCCCACACTGATCAATTTTTCATGCTCTTTGTGTCACACATTGTATATTCCAACTATTTACAGACATATCTAAGTGTATAACATTTTTGTATGAAAATGAACCTAAAATCTCATAAAACTGAAATTTGAAGTTGCTGCACAGAGACACAACAATTCTTGACAACCCAAAGTTTTTCACTTAGATACCATAAACCACAGCAGACAGCTCAGACAAAATTATTGGGATTTTTTTGAAATTCCTACTAAATTTCAGGAGACATTTCCTGCTTTCAGGACAACGTCAGTGTAAACAGCTACAGTGATAGTTGTGGAGCTGAATGTCTGTCTGCCAGGAGAGGATCTGGGTCAAAGCAGCAGCACTCTACAACATCACCCACATTATCTTGTGCCAGAAGAAACACTGAAAAGAGGAAAGCCTAGCAAGCAGCTGTTAGGCCAAAAATATCCTAAGTTGTATTTATTCCAAAAATATTTGCTCTTGGACATTGTCCTTTGGCTCCTCCAATCCTAATTATGGAGAAAATTTTGTGAGTAGTCTGCATCTTTCTTGTTTAATCACCGCTGCCCTAATAGGAGTGAGATTTATGATCATGGCAGAGAAAACAAAAGCTAATGAGTTACTAAATACTGCAACATTTTATCCTTCAGAGGTTACCCAGGAAAATAATTTTGTCATGCTTAAGGTTATATTTACTTGAAAACTAGATGGCTTTAAATGCAAAATAAAAAGATTTATCCTTATCAGGAAAAAAAATCCCACTTGTTTTATTCATTTGATGCCCTTCAGCAGTATCAAGTTTTAATAAAACAATTGCAATCTGCACATTTATAACAGTTTATAGTTAATCTTATTTAGACAGTTAATATCTGCAAATGGAGAGCCAATAACAAGATTTGCAATGGAGTCTGAAGTCCACAACAATTTTGTTAATAATATTAATTCATGTGCTATATGGACAGTAGGTTTAAGAATCTTACCAGGCACAACAACAGGTTAACTCGAGTTTTACAGCAGATTTGAAAACTTAGATGGGAAAAAAGAAACCTGCTGTGCCTAATCTTGGGAGAGAGGGGATGGCAGCCAAGAACAACATTTGGCATTTTCCAGGCCAGAGGAATCTTACATTTACACAGAGT
Source organism: Myiozetetes cayanensis (assembly GCF_022539395.1). Lineage (NCBI taxonomy): Eukaryota > Metazoa > Chordata > Aves > Passeriformes > Tyrannidae > Myiozetetes > Myiozetetes cayanensis. The sequence continues at coordinate 10,531,805 of NW_026087159.1, read as the reverse complement.
CTGAAAAGCCTGACACTGAATTTTGACCACGTGCCACCAGGTTAACCTGTGAAAGCCTCTTCCAAAGCCATTAAGCTTCCCCTCCTTTAAGGCCAGGATGGAACAGACACTTGGAATACTTGGAATACGACAGTGTTGGCTTCTCACACCGAGTTACAGACACCCCAAAAATCCAAGGTTGGTATTTTGGCTCCACTGTGATGACCTGTACCAGGAATCTACAGCCTGGTAAAACAAACTTTAAAAGGCCAAACAAAGCAAAGCTCTGACATCTTTCCAAAGCAAATCTTCCAGAAATAAATTGAAAAGGAGGAAGAAAACTACAGTGCACTCACCAGGCGTGTGTTAACAACAGGAAACAGCAAAGCCAGCAGGGCCCCGTTCAGCATGTGCATCTGCAACCTTCGGAAAAAGATGGGATACTCTTTTCACAGGTGGAAATCCAATGCAAGGCTTTTCTGTATTATCTCTTCAATGAAAGGTAGCGAGACATTTCAAATTCTTTTGGCTTGAATTTGAATAAAGTCACTGTTAAATGCAATTAATGAGATGTTGCCAAATGCAATAACCAGGACAAAACCCTATCTTTAGATCCACACTTGTAGAATTTCCTAAAGTAGGACTGCTTTCTATAATGAGCTTTGGATTCCTAGAAAGCCTGGACTGTCCATAATCCTGTTCACGATGCAAGCTGCTAGATAGCTGGAATTCTGCTGTTCACTTGTCTTCCAGACCTTAAAATAGCATATTTGATAACAGTTTTTATCCTGCTTAACCCTGAGAATGCGTAGCTTCAAAGTGAAGCTTCGGGAATTTGGAAGAAGTCCCTTAAATAAAAGAACCACATTTATCAAAATGCAACAGCAAGTCCTAAGCAAAGCACGAGGCAGGAAAGTAGTGTTATAATACTGCATATTTTAAAACAGTCTTTCAGACATAATTTATATGCTGTCAGGGTGTCAAAATAGAGATACTCAGTCTGCAAAAAAAACCAACAAATATTGTGGCCTCTGCTCTATAACCTTTAGCAATGATTTCCTGGACACCAGACACACTTTTCACACCCTCCAAGGAGACACTGGCACAGGATCTCTATAATCCCTGCACAAATAATAAGGAACAACAGGGAAAAGTTGCAGACAGACAGTAACAGGCATTCCTCCAGCATCATTTTTCCAGTAAATGCCCAGACTAAGACAAGAAAGAGCCACATTTAATGTCAGGGTGGCAATTACAGCCATTCCTGACTGCCATTCTGCCTGGGAAGTCCCCTGACCCTCCCCACAACACCACTAATTCAGTCCTTTAGCTGCTCACTGGACTTTGCTGCTGTGGCCCATTAGAGCCTCCTGTGGTTCCTAAAATAACAGTAGCAGTATTTTAGGAGAGATTGCATGGATTTCAGAAATACCCAGGTCAGCAAGAATTTGCATTAACCATTTCACCTTACCTATCCACAGTTTTAAAATTAGACCCACACTGTGTGCGTGGCTTTCAGTGAGGCCCAGTTATGAATTTTTACTGAGGATAATAAAAAGGTCCGAGGCCCATGACACAAATTACAGCAGCTCATACATTAACCTGCATTACCTCCTCTGTTACTGAGCTAATTCTTGTTCATGAGTGAGGCCAAACCCACCAGTACAGAAGCACCAAGGCTATGGGGCCCAACACTCACCCTTTAAGCCTTTTCAAGGTATCATCTTTCAATCCAACCAACATGCATTTCCTACTGGACATAAACCTTAGTATTTTATGCCTTAAGCAGTGATTAACTTCTAAAATACATCATGAAAGTAGACAGAAATATGGTAAGGAAGAGGTATTACCTGAAGAGGATCATTGCAGTCCGACATGGGGGACAGGCAAGAAGAAAAATCTGAAATGTTCAAAACAAATTTAAATTAATGACATGACCTCTTTTAGACTCCATTTTCTAAATCCCTCCCACCCAGTTCTGCCTGTCACAAATCATTACTAACCATAACTAAACTAAATGTTTTACAGCAGAGCTAGAAAAGACTAAAAATCTTGAAAAAAATTAAAAGGTCTCACATTACCCACACAAAAAGGATTTCAGCAATATGAGCAGCACCAAGAGTTCAGTGCTTAACAAACAAGCCAAATTCTAGCCTGCTGTTATTGGCATTATAAAAGGTCTCTCAAAAAGCAGATTACTGTATTACCAATCATTTTCTACAGCAGCTCCCCTAACCCTCAATCATGGCAAGGTCCTTGCTGTGCTAAAGACCAGCATTTACAGCACCACCACTGCCTTTCCCTCAGCAGTGCCAGAGCCAGCTCTTGAGGATCCCACACACGATGTCTGTCTATAAAAGCCTCCTAATGCTTCCCAGAATAAGGCTACCACAGTATCTGCTCTATGTGTAAGCTTGGCAGTCACCTTTAAACACTTCCATTGTCACACTCAGAGTATTTGTGAATTAAAATGTAAAAATGTCACCAATTATCAGCCACCAAAGGCAGCAGCATGTTTGTTTCTCTTTTCAGGTCATGCTCCTACCAAAAATAGGACCTGATCTAAATTTTTATATAATAAAGCTCTGTTGATTTGCTAAAATGCCTCACCTAAATTTAGAGGACAAGCACCATCCTCTTATATACTGACACAAGATATGTGTTGCTTTTGAAGCACAGTTAATACTGTCATGAAACAAACTCTGCTCTTCCAAGATAAAATTTTTTTCTCTTTCTTACACTTAAAAAACCAAAAAACCAACAAAACAAACAAACCCCCCCCCCCCCAAACTACAGGTTGAGCTTTTTCTTTATATGCACAAAATAATCAAACCAGAAATGTGTCTTAATCACACCAGATATTTCTTTTTCTAACACACTGCAGAGTCCTCCAGCTACTCCAGGGTAGAGCAGAAGCTGCACAATACATGTCTGTAAACTGAATCTCAGTGCTGAGGGTAAAAACCAGCTCACATTTAAAAAGGATGGCACTGCTGCAAAGACTGAGCTGGACATACCAATTTAAAACACTTCACTGCCATGGAGACAGGCAAAGGAGAGAACAAGATTCACAGCCGCTTATTTTTACTTCAACTCCACTGAAAGAAACATTTTTAGGAACTAATGGGGAAAAATAAATATTGAACACTTCTAAGCATGTAAATCCCTCTGTTATGAGGGATCTTTCACAAAATAAGCCCGACTTCCGTTTTTACGACAGTTGGAAAATCATAACCAGAATGTTTACTCTAAAACTTTAGGATGATGGAAGAGATCTTCAAATGCTTCAGCTGTCAGCTGCAAATTTGCTCCTTTGTCTAACATTTCCTAGTTTCTCTGACATGTCAGCACGCCACGTTTCACCACCAGTTTTTGCAATCAACATTGTAAAAATCAAGATTACTAAAAATCTCAAGAGCTATTCTCAAAAGATATGCACAATCTTTTGTTCAAAATGGAACAGCAATACTGCCTCTGAACTAAAGAAAAAGACCTCTTCAAACACATATCAATTGAATGTTGTTGCCTCACTCCCTGAGCTAAACAGGGAGAGCTCACTGATTTTGTTTGTTGGGTCCCATGAGTTGGCTGGATTTCCGCTTTGCTTTTATTCCAGAACATTCCAAATCTCTACAAAATACTACACATAAGAGCTCCCCTCGAATGTGTTTTAATGGCTCTAATTTTCAGGCAGAGAGCAAAGTCAAAACTTGTCATGAAAAGCTTTTCTCCCGCCAGCCTTAGCCCTGCTGAGACAGAAACACGAGTAACAAAGATCATCCTGTTTGATCAACAAACCAAAGAGACAAAAGACAATTCAAAAGGTGGGGGTGGGGGGAGAAGAACAGAACAAGCCACACAACTCTAACCATTCCAGATTCAACATCACACGAAGCAGCACTCGTGGGATCAATGGGAACACTTAGGGATGTCTGAGTAGTTCCTGGCAGAAGAGAGGCAAGCACAGGAGGAGTGAAACCCCTGCACCTCACACACCCAGCACGGATTTCATTTACCTTTCAAACCCGCAGCTTGTCTGTCCCTGAGCTGCCTGTTTGATTTAGGATCTCCTCGGAGCAGACTGGAAACACATCTTGCTTTTCAAACATTCCAGTCACGATCACTTAACCCGATCGTAAACTGATTGCTTTAGTGTACCATTTCAGAATGAAAGCTTCAAGAGGTTAGATTTTAATTTTTTCTGGCAATACTCAGAGCAATGTGAAAAATCCATGGAAAGTGGATTATTCCAAAATGGGAATTAATTTAAAATGGGGAAAAAAAAAAAAAAAGTGAGGTAGAGACAGGTTTTGTTCAATCTGCACTGAAATAAAAATTTTCACCCTCTTAGGTGTATCCAAGTACTCTCCAGAACAGAAGATTAAAAGGCTAAGATACAGTAAAGTACACTTAGCCAAGAGTGCTAGGGTTAAGTGCACTTTACTGTACTTATGAAAACCATCCATTTTCCCACAAAACACGGCAAACAGATGGACAACTTAAGAGACGTAAAAGTCTTTGTTAATTAACCCAAAAATTAGTTTTAAAGAGTTCAAAACAGTCATTCTATCATTTATCAGGAAGGAATAGTTCAACAGCTCCACTTCACAGCTTTGACTCAGCATCTCTTTCTGTATAAACTATCAGCTCTGCCCTACCACTTAGAAGCCATCATTTGCTTTCCAAAGGGTAACCAAAATAAAAATCACAGCTGTGGTTTGACCAGCTCAGACTGCCATGTCTTGAGAAAGCTGTTACATTCCAGTTGCTCAAAAGCAGCAAGTTGAATGTATTTAATATTTTAGCATAAAAACCACAGCCGCCTTACTGTCACACAGGTTTAGGGATTAATGTGTCCTGTGGAATTGCTAATCTAACATTGAGGATACTCATGAGTCAAAGCAGCTGGCAGAACATTAACAAATACTATAATAAAAGTAGCTTCTGTGTTATATAAACCAGATTCTGGGAGCACCAGAAGCTGCCTGTCCCTGCTTTCCACCTCCCAGCTTCCCAGTTCTACCCAGGGATGGATGAGGTGCAGCAAGTTGAGCAGTTTCCATCCTCTACAATCTAAGGTATAGTAAATTATATACGTTCATTAGGACATTCTGGAGTAGTCTCCCCTTCCACAGGCTTCGTTTTTTAACTGACAAACCTATAGTCGCCCTCTTTCTTTTTAAAGTCTTAGGTAAAAGAGTTCTAGATTTCTCATATTTTAGGATTAATTATTAACATATGACTCAGGTCTTTCTATGTGTGCCTTAGCTTTAGTTACCATATCTTAGTATTTCAGAGGTCACTGAAGTTACTTCTCCTTTTTCTCCTCACCACTACCTGCACCTTCTTCCTCCCAAACATGATGATTTGCATCAGTTTCCTACAGAAGCAAAATCATCACAGCAAAGTCCTGCACTATTCTGCCTCAAGTCACCAATACCTTTTTTCCTGTCACAGTTCAAAATCCCTCAATTTGTAGGATTTTACAACAGGAACTTGTGATCTTTAAAAACAGCGGGATAATAAATATCTAATAGCCTTTCTACAGCCAAAGAAACAGAAGTAGTAACACAATCCATAAAAAACTAAGGCATACACCACCACATTCCCGATAATTTCAGTTGGCATTTCACTAACCAACCAAGTATTAAATACAAACAATTAAATTGGCTTGACACTAATTACTTGGCCATCTGAATAAACACTCACCACATCACTCTAAAGCCCTGAGGAAGTGTCACCAGAAACACGAGTCCCATTACCCCCTCGGCAGGTTTCAAATTCGTGGCTCAGGACTCGCAGGTGGTGAACATCGACATGGTTCAAATTGCTGCAGGGAACGTGCAAACCCCGCAGTAAAACCCATCCTCTGTGACTGGCAGTGTAAACATTTACAGCAGGGCAAGCAGGCAGCACAGAAGGGTTTCTTAGACTGCAAGCCATGAGGTGAAAGACACCCCAATCCCTGGAATTTGTAAGGTGTCCCATATGGTTAGTGCTGCTGGTTTAGCTCAGCACCCCACTGAGGTTCCTAAAGGCCTCAGGCAGCTCCTCCTGAAACATCAGTTTAAGTCACCAGCAAACAACCTACATGAAATGGTGGGTGAAACCGCCAAACAGGATAAAAAAATCCATCCTAAAAATACACTGCAGCCAACAGTGATACATTATAACACATTGAAACAAATAGCTCTGTTCTCAAAAAAAAAAAAAGAAACTAAACAGAAGAGGAGAAAAGAGGCTTGTCCCTCCCTAATATGTTGCTGAAAATAGGTATTTCGCCCTTTGAACTGTATTTGCTTTAAATCTGCCATGATCTCATCAAAACAAACCAATATCTGGTTACCTAATCATTCATCTAGTGGCCTTTAGATGATAACCCTCAGTGTAAATATTTGGGGTCAGAGAAAGTTAAGCTTTTTCATCTACCATTTCCAACCATTCAGTTCCTACTCCTGTTCAAAGAGCAAGATTACCCTCTGTCAATCCCCCACTTGTTGTATTCTTTTCTCCTAAGAATATCCAGAATAAAGGAGAGAATTACCTAGCCTCAAGCACAGAGGCATTTCCAAATTCTAGCAACTTCAAAGCAAAGGCTTAACCAAGAGCTTTAGACTCCAATTCCTCAGCTGGAACATTCACCAGCACCATGGCATGTTCCAGTGGTCCCTGTTACCCAGCCTAAAGCGCACATTTTCAGCTCAGGATAAAGCATCACAGGCCAAATCTTGTTTAAATTAAAATGGCTGAACCATAATCTTCTGAAACAAAGAAAACTGTGAATCACAGCGTTAAGTTACGTTTGCTATCCTTTTTATAAGAAATTATAAATGTCTATTATTTCTGAATAGGAATCCTTGCCATTCCTTCTCCGTTTCTCTATTTTTAGTAAATCCCAGTGCATAGTAAACACAACAGTGAAACAAAGTATATACAGTGTTAAAACTATCACGGGAGAGCTTTTCCTCAGCTCGACAAATAATTATGACATTAATTACAGTATCAGTGAAAGCCCCTAAACTTCAGTTGAGGGTGTTTTTGAGATACAAAAACCCCATCACTTCGAGCCAAATTGTAACAATTAAGAAGCTGAGGGCTCTCAGAACCGGGGGCAGATTAAACCAAACCACCCGAGCACGCCCTGGTGTTATGAAAGCCAGGCTGGAGCACCACAGAGCCAGCACAGAGGAAATGAAGAAGTGTCTCCTCCTGACCTGTCACCTCCTATCTGTGGTTGCAATCACCCTCCTGGGGGTGAAATGCCCTCTTTTGCAAGACATGAGGTTTGCAGCTCAGAAACACCGGTGCTTTCAGTGCTTTAGTCCTTCATCTGCCCTTTTCCACCACACATCGTGATGAATCTCCTCTCTCTAGCCATCAGCTGTGAGGAAAGTAGCACGGGTTAACTCGCAGCTGTAAAAAGAAAGACTTGTGCATTCTGCAGATCCAAACCCAAGCTACTGCTTTGTAATCCAATATGTTTGTGAGGCTCATTATGCAAATCTTCCACTTAAGTGGTGAATTTTCTGCTACCAGACAGCATTCCAGAGCACCAAAAGGAGAGCTGACCTCGCTATACCATCTCACGTTCCTGAACAGACTGATTTGGGAGTAAATCATTCTGAGCTCAAATATTTTGCCTTGCTGTTCTCAAATAATTTTTTACAATCCTTATCAAATTGTACTAAATTTCAGTTTTATCTCCTGAAACCAAGTCCTGTCTCCTGCGGTGCTACAAAAATTACGGGTACTGGGCTTGGGAATGTAGGAGGTGCACACAAAAATCAGGTGGATAAGGAAAATATGCACAAGTACAGAAAGTGAGATTTAGAAGCCTACATTTAGAGACTTACACTTTGAAAAATGTATCTATGTTAACAGGAAATTTTGCCTTTGCTGCTCTACATCTTACCCAATAACATAAATACAAGCTAAAACCAGAGCTACTGGAAAACATCTTCAACTTAGAATACCACTATCCTTTAAAAACTGAGTAACTCATTAAACTCTTACTTGCAGGCCATTGCTCATGTACCTCAGTAGCATTATTCAGCATCATTTGTACAAAAATTTAATGAACTTTGATAATCAAAGCTTCCTCATAGTCACACCGAAATAACGGGATGTGAAGGTTTTGAAGAGACAGAATATAGAAAATCATACACAGTTTAACTGAATTCTTCCAAATACTACAAAGCAGTTAAGAACTGTGTACACAAATTAAAAGGGAAAAAAAAAAGGGGGGGGGGGAGGGAAGTCATTAATTGGTTATATTTGGGGATATATTCCCAAGTGGTGCAGAATTCAGTCTCGCTATGTTTATTATATATCTTCTGAAAACGGCCCATTGTTTCCAAAAACACAGTAATCTCTTTTGCAGAAGACAGAAATAATCCAGGTCTCTAAAGAAGCCAGAACTGGAAACAATGAACAAAGGATTTACTATTTACTTAACTGCAGATGCACTTAGCACTGTTTTTAGTTATGCAAACATCAGATCAAGATCCCTCAATGAAACCGGAGTCCCCTGTACTTCTTTCCACCTACCACTTCCCCTTTAGTTTACTTTGCCTAAAAAGATCACTTGAAGTAATAATCCAGCAAAACAGGTGCTCCCTCCAAACACATTTTCTTTATTGAAGACAAATGTTAGTCCTTCACTGCTTGAAATGCAGTAATTCAGAGCAAAACTGGAAGAGAATTACAACAACTGACCAGCTGAGGGTGTACCACTGAGAAATGACTCTTGTAAAACCCTTTCTAAAAATAATAAATCGAAAGGAATAAAATTACAAAACTTATTTTACAGACTGGTATTAAGGCACCATTCTGAAAGAAGGCACAGGCATACAAAAGCCAAGGTGAAAATTTACAACACTTTAAGGGAAGGACTAGGTGTACCTATCATTTCAGGATTAGAGTACAGAGTACATGTTTCTGGCATGTCCTTAAACAAGGGTGGAATAAACTTGCACACACATTTCTGATTTCTGCAGACTAGTCAGTCATAACCCTCAGTGTTCAGAACTGAAGATCTTAACGACAGTCTGGGAAACCTAATTAAAACTCTCAGCTTCACAAACCTAAAATTCAAATTATCACATAATCATTAGGGCTGGAAATGAACTTTTGAGGTCACTTCACCCTAACACTCTTATCCACAACCTCTGCTTTAGACGGCTTTTCCCTTACTTCTTTTTTTTTTTCCTTATGATTCTCTTTCACAACACAGACCAATTCTAGCTCTGGCTCCTGGTTTATATTTGTCTAAACTCAATCTTAATTGCCTGTTAACTCCAGCTGGGTGTCTTACAGGACATCAAGAGACACTTGTGCTTATACATTTTCATTAAGTTACCCTGACTGTGACTAACACCTCCCAAAATATGTGTGTCAGAAATTACAGGTACAGGAACAGAAATAACGGGGAACAAGTTTTTGATGGAAATTCTAACTGCTCCTTCCCTAATAAATGTGAAATAAAGAACTGCTACACGAACACAAGGGTTGTGATTCAAAAGTTAGAAAAATGTATAGCTTAAAGAACACAGAACAGATGAAGAAAATTGGTTTGATATCATTGGTTTTGACATTGCAAGGCATGAAACCCTTTCACCTCACTTATGACACTGGTGAAGAAATACCCTTCTTCCTTCACAAGCTGTGCAAGAAACCAAAACCCAGAGCAGGGCTGGAAATGATTATCACTGCTTGTAGATAATTCAACCAGGTGACAGGGCAGCAACAAATTCTCTGAAGCTGATTAACCACGCCAACTGTTCAGGCACTTAAATATATTCATTTCATTGACACTTCCTCCTTACAATGACACATCTAAGCTAGTTCTTTCCACTTATGAAAAGACTTCACTTGAATAGAGGTTGGCATGATGGGCAGAAATTAGACACCTGATCAAAACAGACTCATTTGTCGAACCCAGTAGCCCAACATTACTCAGTTTTGTCTGCCCAGATGCACCACACATCTAACTCCTATTTTATTTTGATCTCATTTCAGTCTTTTAGGTCTTTTAAGAGCAGAGCTTCTGCTTTTATGCAGAGAAAATCTGAAGGATAATTTCTAGTTCCAAATATTTTTGGCTCAGAGCCCAGAGCCTTAGTGGCTGAGGTGAAACAAGTCTGAGCTGAAGAAAATGAAAAGAGAAATGGAGTGAAAGAAGAGATCTCTAACAACAACTACTGTTGGCTTTCCTTTGAAGTGATCTGCATTGTTGTAGTACATTTCATCTCCTCACCTCCTACTTTGTTCATCCTATTATTTAGACAAGGCAGCAGGGTTTGAACGACTAAACTGCTGCGAGAACAGAAGTGAAGGATAAATTATATTTTCATACATTTCACCTTGCCAACCTGTTGCCCTCTGGATACTTGGGCCAAAAAACAATGCTTGCAAGATTCCACCTATCTATTACTTGTCTGCTGATGGAAGTCATTGACTATCCTTGTATCTATCTTAGTGTCTCTGTGGAAAGCTGTTGGGTTTGCCATTATTATTATCCTCTATATTAAGCCCAAGCCTGTCTCTAAATGAAGGGCACAACCTCTGCATTTCGCTGACATACCCACCTTCTCAGTTTCACAAATGCTGGAACACCATTTCTAATGAGTTAATAACACAGGATTATTTTTAAAAGCTTCACAATTGGTCAAAAAGAGACTCAGAACAGCCCACACCTGACTGCAGGGCTCAAGCCTCCATCTCCCTGGGGAAGGCACTACTGAAAGAGGTGAACAGTCCTTGCTCCCCCAGGGCTGTGTAAGCGTTGTGCTGAATGTCATAACAAGCTGTCATGAAAAAAAACTAAACTTTCAAATCCTACCTCTAACACAACCTCACCTCCTTTCTGGAGAATTACTAGGAAAATTTCCCAGTTATCACTGGGTATTGCCTACAAATGGAATGTGGCTGTATGATTTCATTGTAATTACTTCTACATAGTTGTTCCATAACTTCAGTCCCCATGCTGACTAACTGATTGCACAGCAATCACTTCACAGGAAGGAAGTGTCCTGTGCTGTAAACTCCCAAGCAAACATTGCATCACAGCCTAGCAATTTACATAACCTGCTAATTAAGTTCCGGAACTGTAAATTAATTGCTCTGAAGGTCTTGAATGCTACTGTAACAGCTTGCTTCACCACTCTTGAAACAATACCCATCTCCCTAGAACCTCTGGTACAATGAGAAAAGGTGTTTTCCTTCCTGTTAAGGAATGCTCTCCAGCTGTGAATCTAACAACTGGTTTGATCTGACTCAGCCCAGGTCACTTTGCATCTTGCAGTGGGAGACCAAGAAAGGCACTGATCCAATTTTGCTGATTCTAGACAGTTGTTACCAAGCCAGCTTTCATGAAAGCCTTTTTGACATTCTTCTCCTATTTCTTGAGCCTGAATTTTCTAAGCTGTCCAGTGCTGAGGATTCAGCATTAGCAAAATTAAACAAAAAATTTTTTATGTCTCCCACCCTCCTTACCAAGCTCAGTGGAACTGACAGTTAAGTACACCTACAGGACTATTAACAAACAAGCTTCTTACAGGCTTTAGATATCCCAGTTCAGGAACTGTTTATCTATGCATCCATTCTTTTGAAATCTACACAAGTTGCACATTTTACACATCAACAACCACGCCACAAGTCATTAAGATACATGATTTTTCTACAGGTCTCAGGCCATATCACCTTGTTCAAATCCATGTATGAGACACAGGTAACACCTGTTTCCTTACTACTCAGCTTCTAAGATTAGAAAGGTAAACCAACATTGTCTGCACAGAGAATAATTTGTTTCTCCACCGCCTTCACAAAGTATGTTCACACCCATAGAAGGAACTTGCTTGAAAAAGTTGCACATAAATTACACAGCTATTTTCACAATAATCCTCTTCTCATTAGATTTGGTGCAAATTTTAGCACTACTGTCAGTGGAAACAGCCTCTTCTATTCTTGAAACAAGGATCAGGTGAAAGCAAGTGGTGAGAAAGCCCTAATTATTTACATTTTCAATCACAGATTTGGACATTAATCATAGCTACAACTTCACCTTTTCACCTGACTCGGGTTTTTTGAGAGATTTCACTTAAACTGACTAAACCCACAGTTTTAAAACGTTTATATCAATTCTTAGCATTTGTACTTTTGCAATGCATTTTTGGTCCACAAACAGACTGTGGGAAAAATACTGCCTTGCAAGTACACCACAACAGCCAACTTCCAGGTGAGCCTACACAAGCCTTACCTGCATCATGGTGACCACATGGCAGGGATTCAGGAGGTAAATGACAGTCCTGGTGGCAAACTTGAAGCCCACCTCCAGCCCAAAGATGAGGCAGAGCAGCACCAGCAGCACGTTCTTGCCCAAACTCTCCTGCTTAGTCTGGGGCTGCTGCAGCAGATTCTCCAGCTCCCTGAGGTGGAGATGCCTGAGCTTCCCCAAGGACAGGAGGATCTCCACGATGCCTACGCTGAGGAAGACCAAACTCTCCAGCAAGCGCTGCTTCCCCGAGAGAAAGGCAGCGCACTCCGGCCCCCCATTGCCGGCAAAGCTGGGGTCCACCCCGCCATACATCCAGTCCAGGAGGTTGTGGAGGCTGTAGCGAGACATGGCGGGACGGTGCCTCTTCTCCAGGAACAGGTACGAGCGAGACGGAATCAAAGCCAAAATTCTGCCGGGCTGACGGAACATGAAACGTCCAGACCTTCCCTTTGCAGTTCTTCCTTCGCGGGCTCCAGGAGAACGGGGCAGCTCCGCCGGGGGCAAGGGCAATTCTTCCCTTCCTTTCCTTTCCGATGCCCGGGGGAGCCCCGCTCGCAGCAGCCTGCGGGGAGGGAGAGGCCGCAGCTGCAGGGAGCGTGGGAGCCCCAGAGCCTCGGAGCTCCACACCCCCCGCCCCGGGACCCCTTCTCTTCCCACACGGCTCTACCGCCCACCCCGCCGCTCTCTCCTTCCCCACCGTGCAGGGCTGCCCTTACCCGCGGTCAGATGTGACCTCCCCTCCCTCCCTCCCTCCCTCCCTCCGCCCGGTCCCTCCCTGCATCCCCCGCATCCCCCGGCGCGGCGCGGCCGCGGTACCTCCGCGGGCTGGCGGGTGTCAGGGAGCGGCAGGCCCAGCGCCCCCGGCCATGGCGCCGGCTCCGGCGAAGAGAAGGGACGGGAAGGAGGAAGCAACGCTCTGCTCGGCGGCAGCGCCGGCACGGCCGAGACTCCGGGCCCGAGCGGGCGGGCCGCTCCCCGCGGCTGGCCCGGCCCCTGCCCGGCGCCGCAGCATCACCCCACCGACGTGCCTGACTCACGCCGAAAAATGGACGTGTCCCCCCGAATTGGCTGCGCCCGGCCGCCCGCTCCTCCCTCCGCCCCGGCTGCGCCCGCCTCCCGCCGCCTCCCTTCGCCGCTGCTCCCTCGGCGGGCTGCGCGATCCCGGTGCTCGGCTCCCTCCCGCCTGTTGCCTCTGCTTTCGTCTGGCTGCTCCCCTTCCTCCTCCTCTTCCTCGCCCTTATGGCGGTCAGCCCCACGCAGTGCCCACGGTTCGCCCCCTGGGGAAGAAGGGAAGGAGCGGGCACGGTTCTGGGTGCCCGTCACCGCGGTCCTGTTCACCGACCCGCTCGGCAGCGAGTAATAACTCGATAAACAAGTTTTTCAAGTGCCATTGCAGCAGGTATAGGTCGGCCAAGGAATGGCAATAGCCCGCGCAGGAAAGGTCAAATCCGAGCGGGACTCCAGCTCCAAACCCGAGTGGGGTTCCAGCCAGTCCCGGTGTGGACACCAGCAGGTACGTGCAGCCAGGGGTGCCCGGTGCCTTAACCCAGGTACGTGCAGCCAGGGGTGCCCAGTGTCGTACCCAGTACCTGCAGCCAGGGGTGCCCGGTGCCGTATGCAGAGAGCAGATCCTGCTTGTCTTTGTGCCTACACAATTTACTGCCACGCGTGCCACACATAGCCCTGTGCAGCAGAAGCCAGGTTTGGTTCCTGGTTTGTGGCTTTGTGAAGCAGTTGCACTGCAAACATGTACCTGAAAGGCAAAGGGCTGTGGAGATCTAGCTGGAGTAGTGGGTTGCAGGGATGTTGTTGAGGCGATTAGAGCCATGGACATCCCCTGAGAGCTGTCTCGTCCTACACATTTTATTTCACAGAACCTGCATGCAGCACTTCTTCCCATCCTGACCATTACAGCAGGGCTGCCCTTCTCTGCAGGACAGCGCTAGGACAGCACTGTTGCAGGCCAGACTGTTGAGTCTGCTTAATTCCACAAATAAGTTTGAAAAAAAACACAGTGAGATATCAATACTGGCTGAGTCACAGGGATTTCCATGTAGACAGAGGGGCAGCAGCACCTGATCTGTAAAGCTGGAGGCAGTATGTGAATGCCATTCTGCTGTGGAAGAAATTAGTCCCTATTTGGGAAAGAAGTTGTCCCCACCAGGCTTTTCCAAGGTCTTCAAGGGCTCCTATCCACAATTAGAGCTTGATAAGAATTCTACAAAATGCTGCTTTCCCAGTCACTGCTGATTCATCAAAACATCTAAACCTGCAGCACAAACCTCCTGCAAATGCATTAACTGGACACACATGCACTATACACACACCTACTGCCCCAGCCTGCCTCACAGCCTGAATACTCAAAACAAGCAGCTCAGCACTAACTCCAGCATTTGGCAGTTCTTTTCTTCCTCTATTTCTAAAACACAGGCTTACTGCTCACAAAGATAAGCACAGAGTATTTTCTCTCAGGGTTCTGCCAATTTGATTATCTGCTGCCATGTGCAACCTGGAACAGATCTGTCCCCTTCTGCTCCCTCGTTCACATACAAGAAGACTACTCTGCTACTAGAAGCAATCCCAGGCAGTTTTATATCTTGCTTCTGCATTTCTTTCAGTCTCTCACCTTTGGCAGTGTCTGTGGTCTGTTTCTCAGACTTCTTTCCTGAGTTTTCCTTTGGTGAAGTGAAAAACCCCTTTCATTAGAACAGCAATACATTGTCAGGTGTTGGTATCTCTGGTGTGATTTCTTTAGAATATGGCCTGGTCACAGGAATATAATGGCTTGGTTGAGTGGTTTGGGGTTGTTGTGGGGGTTTTTTGGGCAGCATTTTCCTCGCAAAAAAAGAGCATTTGCAAAATGACAGCTTGTTGTCCACAGAAGAGGAAGGAGAGAGAACAGCTAAATAAAAACAGATGTCATGAAAGATAAAGACTTAAGCAGTAAGTAGTTAAGACCTCATAGGAAGGAAGTCTAAAGAAATGAGTTAAGAAAAGGAATGATGCTTTAGAAAATAATCTGGAAGGCACATTTATCCCAGTTGTGAGTAAGAGAGAAATAACAGTAAGCTTAGCCTGACCACATCATGAGGTCGCCATTGACCTTTAGGTACATGAAGAAAACACAAAGGAAGACAGGTCAAATTATTAAGAATAAGAAAGAAAGACTAAAAAAGGTAGTGCTGCAAAACCATTGAACTATCAAGACCTATCCTTATGTATATTTGTACTCAGAAAGAGATAGAAAAATTATTATTCCTTTACTCAACAGAGAAGAAAATCTGTTAATAAATTATGAAGAAAGCTAAATGGATTGTTGTCTCTGTTGTATCAGACTTACAAAAAGGGCCATGTACAAGCAGATAGTTAGGACTGGTGACACTGAGGACAAAATTATCTGAGCCCAGAGTAGGTAAAGAACAGATAAGGAGCAGTCAGATGAACTGAATGTTTTCAAATAGTCTGAGTCTAGCGAACATAACCAAAAGACAGCTGAAGAATGATTGAATTAAGAAGGTGAATGAGATGCTGAAAAAAATCAGAAGAGGCAACTGTAAATTGCTGTTTTCAAAGTGGGGTTGGAGCCAGAGAAATACAGGTCAATTTAAGTGTATTTAACTGAATCCATGGAAAAGTCCTGGGACAAGTAACCTCACAAACTGTTACTAGCACCTAGATGATAACCAAGGAACAAGAGCAGCCAACATGGATCTGTCAAAAATAAATCACACCACATAACTTGATGTTCTCCTCCAGCAGGGAACAGGCCTTATGGATAGGACAGAGCCTGTTGTCAGTTTGATTATGTTTATGACACTTACATGACATTTTCATTAAAAAGTTAGAGAAATACAACCCGGATAAATGTATTATAAGGTGTGTACAAAACTGACTGCATAGCAAGCAGTATTTCATGGCATGCAGTAGTTCTCTGTCAAAAGGAAAGGATATATTGCTGTTTTTCTAGAGCTTGTCTTCAGTCTGCGTCTTTTTGTTATTAACAGTGTAAACAATGGAACAGAGAACATACCTATTTATTTTGCAGGTGATGCAAAGCTGGGGGGTGGGGGACACAGAATTCCATTTTTGATCATTTTTGACCATTCAGAAACATGCTTTAAAATCAACAATAAAGAAGACATTCAGTAAGATAAAATTGCATAATAGTTCAGCACATTATTCTGGTATAAACCACCTGCCATAAATCATCCCTGCTGTTCCTCTTCCCCTTGCTTCTCATTTTCTCTCACACTGTCTTATGCCAGCGTAAGTTTTTCTGGGGCTCTGTTGTTGACTGTATGAGGAAGCTGATTAACATCACAATTATAATTCCAGAGGCATGTGTAACCTGGAGCACTTTGTTGATCTGTTTGTTCCTACTTTGGTAATGGATGAGGTGACCTGCTGATTTCTTGTCTTGCTGTGATTTTCCACTCATTAGATAAAAGGAACACAATTGTTAAAAAACTGAACATCCCGGTACATTTGATATTTCTCTGCACCAGCACAATATTGATAATTCATGTTCAGATTGTGATCCAATAGAAATCCAAGTTCTAGTTCTCTGATCTCGATCCGAACTGGCCTAGGCACAGTTCCTTCATTCTCTCTCATTTTCTTCAGCGTCATTGAAGAGCATCTGTGAATAAGAACTTAGTATTACTGATTGAACACTAAGCCATTGCTCTTTTCTGTTTATTAACCATTTTGTCTCATCCTTTCTCTAGGTGATTTAGGATCTTACTAAGATCCACTGTAAACATATGTATCTCCAGTGTCAATAGAAACGGCTCCCTGAAAGCAATAAATTCCTGCAACTAAAATGTTTGCCCAAGAGCCTGAGGCTTGCTCTTGTATCTAGCATGAGATTGATTTTTCTGTCGGTGGCTTCTTTAAATATAAAACTGGTGAAATCTAATGTTAATCCATGAAGAAATGGCAGGCCCTGAGTGGCCCTTCAGCCCCAGTCCTCCCCAGGCTGGGCAGTGCCTTTGTCCCCAGCTCTGTCCTTCGCTGTTCCCGAATTGTTGATCGGGCTCCCCAGACTGACCTTGGACCCAGCTTGTCACCCCTCATTTCCCTGATGATCACTGGGCTCTTGCAGCACCTGTCACCATTCCAGCCCTGTTCCCTGGGTGCTGTGGGACTGTGCCCTTGTTGTTCAGGTCACTGCCCCTGTCCCTGTGTGGTCACTCCTGGTCCCCTAATTGCTGCCTCACTGCCCCTGTGTCACTGCTCCCTGGCAAGGGATGAGATTTAAAGGCAGCTCATGCTCCCTCTGCAAAACAAAACCTGCATCTCGTCTCTCCCTAAGGTATCATTTGCAAATTCCATCTTAAGTGAGCCTGGCAGTAAAGGCAAGGCCTAAAGTCTTGTAAGTGGTAGATGTCACCAACAAGCATCGGAGGTTGGACTTCAAAGCAGAAGGACTAAAAGACCTTAATTCTTATTTAGAAAGCATTTGGGCACATGCTTGGCTTAAGCGTGTCCTTAAATGCTTTGAATTTAATTATGTAAATGGAGACATTTCCTCAGCATCAAGCTCTGCTGCTGCACTTTAGAGATGTGATTGTACACATCAGTATGTAGTTACACCTGTAGATTGACTAGAAACTCTGTGCCCTTGCTATGTAGGAGGTGTTTAAAAAAACCCAACAAACAACAACAAAACCACACAAGCTAAATGAGCAACAAAGTAAATAATATTTTAAGTCCTGAAATGTTTCTGGTTGAATAAAATATTCACAGATACAGTTGAAGAAATCAGAAGAATTACTTTAATCGTGAAGCTGTAATTTATTGTGCATTTTTATGCACGAAGTAATAATAGAAATTCAAATTATTTGGAGTTTATTAGTCCTCTAGCTGATGGAAAACAAGATTGTTTGGAGTGTCAGGATGAATGATAATTCTTTATTTAGAACTCATAATGTGTTATGCAAAAACAGATGACCACAGCCTTAGGGAAAAAACTGTGCTATATTGTGGGTACTAGTGGAAAATTAAAAAACCAATAATTTGAGAGAGATTGTCAGCTTGATAATGTTGGAGCTGGGTGCAATTTTCAGATCTCTGAGCACCTTCCCCACACTGTCCTCTGGCATCAGCTTGTTTTTTTGGAGCTGATGCATCTCTTCAAAGCACAGGGAAAAGCCTCTTATTCCTGTTTCTTGAAGTAAACCTGTAACAAGGCTTATTGTGTCTTGTCAGATTTCACATAGGCTGTGATAGGACTGAACCAGAGAATCTTTCCACCTCATTACATCTGTAACTGTTCCATTTTATCCTCTTTTCCATTCCCTCTCTTCTTCTCCCACCTGTATGAGACATTTCTTACTCGGCTGTGAGGGACAAAGCCTTGCAGGATTGATTCTGCACTGGAGACAAGTTTGCTTTGGTCTCTTGGCCTGAAAATCACCATTACTGTAGTTCTTGGTCTAAATAGAGAGAAGAGAGCCCTGTGTGAGAATTGCCTGCCCAAGTCAGCAAGGAAAGAGAGCACCTGAACTGCAGGGAAATTCAGGAATGGTGACAGGAAAGTTTTGCAAAGAGTTGGGATTAGGTGGCCTGTTAAAGTACAGCTTTTTATTTATAAGATTTTTATTAAAAGAGCGTGAACATTACATGCAGGATCTTTGATCTGATGTCCTTTGGAGATACAAAGGGAGTCAGAGTCAGCAATCAATGTATCACTCTCGTAGGTTTAAAATGGAAGCTGGGCTGAGACTCCTTGTTTGTCATTTTTTGTCTGAGGAACCGTACTGGGCAAAGGATTGCAGTCTGAAATACGCTTTGAGCTGTCAGAATGAGACTTGGAACAGCCTCTGGGCAGCGCTTGCAGACTATGGGCATGAATATATTCAAGCGGTGTGCACAGAAAGCAACAGCACTGGCAGACCAGAAGGCCTGTTTGTGTACAAGATAGAAACCTAAGTCTCTTTGGATTTCTACTGACATCCTACCTCCTTTCACTTGGCCTCCTTGTTTCGTTCCTTGTAGCCCAGGAATTAAATCAAATGTACTTTCCCTTCACAAAGTAGGGCAATTGCTCCCCTGCTGTGCTTAAATCTTCAAAGGTGTATACATGAACATTTTTCCTCTCTCCTTATTTTCAGTGTGGATTTTGCTGTTAGGATGACTGTGATACCCCAGGCTGAGCTCCACCAACTCCTGAAATATTTTTATAGTCTTAGGAAAATTCTTCTTTTATCAACTCTTTAGAAAGTAATCAAAGCAGCATCATTTTGAGAGCAGTGGGACTGCAGGCAATGCTCTGCTGGCTGCACTAAAGGCTGATTATTTGCTTTGTTTTACTGAGCATGAACACGGGAAATAGGCTGCGATAATTCAGACACTCCCACTCGCTCCACTTCTCCTACCGGAGCCAGAGCCGGGTACATCGCCCTGGCACTGGCACACAAACACTTTTACATCCCCCTGGCACTGGCACACAAACACTTTCAGATCTGACATCAAGGTCTGCGCTTGCTGCAGGTGGGAGATGCCGGGTGAGGGCTCTCTCAGCCTCGGGAGGTGTCCCTGCCCAAGGGGCAGATCATCACTGTGCAGCTGCCACCCAGCACAGCTCAGTGGTCTCAGAGGGCTACAGATATTTATAGCAAAGACACTCAGGACAGGGTGGAGGGGTTTTTGTACTTATTTCGCTGGTTTATTGATTTTTTTTTTCTTCTTACCACAAATCATAGGTTCACAGAGATCCTTCCGTCACTTTTCTGATTTCCCTCTGTTGAGTCAGTGGCTCACATGTATTTTTTATGAATTTTAAGAAAGGCTTGTGGTAGTGTAATCGCTGACTTCCTCTCAAGGAATTTTCTTGAGAGAAAGATGAAAGGCAGTTGCATTTATCAACTCTCTCCCTGTCAGTTAATTTAGCTAGAACATATGCTAGACAATACTGAAAAATAAGTAAATGTCAACTAGAAACATTCAAAATAGAGGCTTAAGAAGCATATCACATCTTCATGTTTTTTAATCTGATGGACTGAAAATAATTATATAAAGCACAAACAGAAACTTGTTAGATGACAACTGTGTGAACCAGCTTCTCACTGATTCACATTTCTGTCATGTTTGCAGTATTTGACTTAGGTTTTGCCTTATATAAAATGCTGCGGTATTAATAGACACAAAACCAGCTGAATGTAAAAGCAGGGAAAAATGAAGTATCATAAATGAGCAAGGCTTACTCTGAGAGAAAGAAAATCATAGTTAACAGTTCATGTGCACATTGATTAGCTCTGTCAAAATGGAAGGTTCAAACAGTACAGTCAGTCTGCAATACAGGTGGAGGAGGCAACTGAGAAATGAGGCTACATTTCTTTGTAGGTTCATATGTTAAATGAGTAAAGGCACTCTCTGAAATTGATTGAAGCTTAGAGAAAAATATTTTTGTTGAGTGTGAAAAATGGATCTGCTATAAAACATATGTGTTCTTAAGAAAATTAAAATTTCCATCCAGATGTTCTCCTTAAACTTGAAATATCCTGAGAACTAACAGAAGGAAGCTGACTGCTCTTTTCACACATCAGTAGCCAAACATTTTATGCCTTGGAGTGCTCCCTTTTGTGCTTGTGTCCTGTGTTGTTTAGTCATTTTTCATTTTTTGAGGCATTTGCTTTGTTTCATATCCGATGTTAGCCCCCTAGTATCGCTAAGTATAATAAAAGGCATTTAACAAAGAACCCTCCAAACTCTTCCTCTTGGAAGCTCAGCATTAACAGCGCTTTCCTCACTCTCTGATTGTTTGTTGGAGTTGATTTTAGCAGTGACTGGTACACGTAGGAGGTATGTGCTTCTCTAAATCTGCACAGATATGCAGGGAGAAGAACGTGTGCTTTCTATTTTGGTTCTATTTTGCTACAGTTTGTTGAGCACGTTGACATCCATGACCACTCACTGAAAACCCTTTTAGTTACGACTCAGTTCTTTGTTTTAAAACCCCAAATCCCACTTCAGACTATGAGACGCTCTGTCACTACCTGTAAACCTCAGCCTGAGAGATTCAGAACACTGTGTCTTCCCTAACCTTCTGTGTGGAATTTGCCTTTGTTATTAATACCACTGTGACATTTGGTATTCAAAGTCAGGGAACCACTATATTTAACACAATGTAAAACAAATGTAATGCCAGGATCAGAAACAACACAGAGGGTAGGAAGGAGAACTATGACGTGATGTAATCTCTGGTTATTTAAGTTATACGAAATTTCTACCGTTTGGTTCTATCCTGGTCAGGGCTATTATTTCATATTATTGGGTAATCACTGTGTATTTTCATGTCTTGTGATATTTGGGAAGGAGGTGTTCAACACCTCATCTTTACAGTGATTGATCAGCCAGTGTACATTTTTCACAAAGATTTCTGAGCCAAACATGGGGTCTGTTCGACCCTCCTATCATTTGCTAGCATGCACAGATGTCACCTACACACCTTTGGCACTTCTGTGAATACAATCCACAAAATTAGGTGCTTTAAAAGACCAAAAGGCTGCTCTTATACCCTTGTACGGGGTTTGTGTGGTAAGGGTTTGGTAGCAGGGGTGGCTCCTGCGAGGAGCTGCCAGAAGCTCCTCCGTGTCCGACAGAGCCAAGCCCAGCCACTGGCCAAGGCCAAGCCCATCAGTGACAGTGGTAGCACCTCTGGGATAACTTATTTAAGAAGGGGATAAAAAACCCCCTCATGCCATCACAGCAGAAGAAATGAGTGAGAATATGTGAGAGAAACAGCTGTGCAGACAGCAAGGTCAGTGAGGAAGGAGGAGCTGGAGCAGATTTCCCTGCAGCCCGTGGGGAAGACCAGGGTTAGGCACGGCTTTGGAGTTTGCCTTAGGAAGTTATTGAGGAAAAATGGGTATATTCTCATGTTTTCTGTAAAGGTTAATGCATTTCATGCAGAGCAGGAGCCTCTCACGAGACAGAGGTCGTGTTTAAGCTCTTTGTTACAGAAAGGTTTATTTAACCATTTTGTTTAGCAGACTGTAAGGAGCTCCGAGCCCTCTAGTGGTTGGTCACCCTCTGAAATTCTCATTCTAATGCTCTGTACACTAACACAACAAACCCTCAACCTTTATTTTCAGCACAATTGTGCCTGTCTCTGCAAAAGGGATGATGGCCATGCGGTCACTGAGGGCTTGTCAGGGACATAGGCACACCGAGCATTTTGATGGAACAAATGTTGGGAAAAGGTGTCAGTATTTGCAGAAAGGAAGGCAGGAACTGTGCTCTCCCATGCCAGATCTGAAAGAGTGAAATAGGTTTCGTAGTTCTCTGACGAGATGGGGTAGGAAGGAACCAGCTCTAAACTGCAGCAGTCACGGGGCTGAAATTTAGTGATAAATAACTTGAATTAAGTTTTCTTGAAATATGTAAGGATTGCATTATTTGGAAAGAAGATGATGTGTAAATATAAGAAGGTTGGGGTTTTTTAGTAGGCCAATGTAATGCAATGTTTGAAGAAAGCAAAAAATACGTATTTTACGCAGATTTATTATTTTGTCTTATGTTCTTATCTTGGTATGAGATGACTCATGCAGTCAATGGTTCCTTTATTCATCCTACGTCAGTGGGTGCTTGCTAACGGTTTCCAGTAATAGAACGGGGGAGGCAAAAGGGTTTTTCTTTTTCAGGTCTGTGTTTTGCAGATAGCTCAGCCCCTCCTGGGGGCTCTTTCACAAAACTTAAAAATATTTACCCCAGAGCTCTCTGTATTTATCGGGATTCATGGCTTGTGTACGTGTGAGCACTTTCATAGCCTGGTTGATTGCATTTGTCATGCTTCAGCACTAGGGAGGTGCTTTTTGGTTTTTTCCCTGGCTGATTGCTGGGATTCTTCCACAATCCCAACCCTGACACAATCTTTTCTTGTCCAGATGGGGGGTCAGGGCTATGGAACTCAGTGCAGGTTTGTTACCCAGCAGATCATATGGTCACAGATTTTTCAGTTTAGAAACTCTGACTAATGGTGAAAAAAAGACAGCCAAATTTTTTTCCTTAAAGACTTCTTTACTAGAAACAGAGAGGGGTGAGCAGAAACTGTACCATGGGCATATAGCTCAGGAGCATGTCAATAAAAAATTATCCAATAAAAGGGGAAAGAAGTAACAAAAATACTTATATTCCAGCTTGAAATATTTCAGGTTATTCCTGTTTTTCAGATCCGCTTGCTGCTGTTTATAAAGTCCAAAGAGCACAAATGCCTGCTGGACAAGCAAAGAAAACTCTAGAGGTTCAGCCACACAAGCAGAATAAGGTACAGTTTTCTCATTAAAAGATTCTTTAAAATGTTCACAATAACCCTATTTCTGCAATGCTGTGAAATTCTGTGATCTGCAAATTATGAAAGGGAATCTAGGATACTGAAAATATACTTGGTATCTATATAAAATCTGTTTTGTTTAAATAAAAAAAACAAACAAAAAAACCCTAAAATCCAAATCAACAGGAATGAAGCCTTCAGTCAAGCAGATGAGTGCGATTTAGTGTGGTGAACACTTAGCCAAAGTCTGTGTTATCTGTAGGGTTACACACAGTTCTTCCACATTCACTCACACACTGTGGGAAACAGTTAAAATGCCACCAGCAGTTGGTCTTTTGGGACTATTTATTGTATGGAGATTGAAGTACACTGGGTTGTAGACGTGTAGATAGCACACCCATGAACTGATGTCACAGAGCAGACGTGTGTGACCTTCTCAGGTGAGGTACCTTCCCCTCTGACCAGAGAACAGACCTCTGCTTCAAGAGAGGATCTTCTCCATTGCCATATGCGTCAAACTCCTCCTCTCTAGAGGATTTTTTAAAGAGGGAAATTAGGCTAGACCCCTGCATTCTGCAGTTAGCCTTTCCTCACAAAATTGCTCACTTTTGTAACGCAGAGCGAGAATTAAAATTGCACAGCAGGTGGCAGTCCCGGGCCTGCTTGGTTTTAGCCTGGTTTGTACCTGGGAGGAAAAGTCAGGCTTCCACAACTCTGGTGGTTACCACTATTAAACAGCTGCCCTTTCCTTTCTTGAAGGATTTTTAGCAAAGAAATGGAAATTACCTGGGCCACTGGTCACTGCCATGTTACAAAGGCAGAGTGGTTTGGGGGAAGATCACTTGAAAATAAAATCAGTAAAGTATGAGAGCAGCACAACTCACTGGCAATTTGGGATAGAACCCATGGTGTAGGTGTAAGCTGTGTCAACAGAATGTCAAAATAAATGGTAAATCAAACTGCTGATAATCCTGCTTGAGTACTGCTCCACAGCCCCCCACACATCTGCCTGTCAGCAGAAGCAGGAGGGTCCCACAGTATATTTTTGGATGTTGAATGGCCTGAATAATCTGAAATATTTTGGCTAAACTGCAAGGAGTAGAGCATAGTAGCGTAAAGCTTGAGGAACTGAGGATGTAAAATTCTCTAACAGATCCTGAAATGTAATTCCTGAAAAGTAATTCTTACCCCTCCTCTTAATTCTCCTCTTAATTCTTCCCTCTTTGAACCTTAAAAGGGGAGTGTGTTAGGAAAAGGGAGGGGACAGGTTCATAATCTTCTTTGCAAATGTCATGAATGACAATTCCTCTCATCAGCTGCAGCATTTGCACCCATTCTGTCTCCAGACAGGTCTAAAAGCCATGACATTATTAATGAGTATTACACATCTTTGTTCACATTCTTGTTCAATTTCCTCACCTGGCCTGTGGGGAAAAAAAGCAGGAATCCTTCTGGGAACATATTGATCATTAGAGAAAAACCTGACAGCATTTATTTATCATTACTTTGGGTTAATGGCAGGCATTTAAAACCTGATTTGCTAAAACTATTTTTTATTTACCTAAATGTGACTTTTCCCATTGGGCTGAGGTATCACCTGACACCCAGGGGAATGTCCTAGACCCACAGACTTGGGTGGTTATTGGGCTTAGTTGGTATTATTACTGTAAACCTCCTGAGGTATTGAATATGGCTTGCTTGTTTTAAACTTTTTAATCCAATATTAAGAGGAATTGCCATTAAGTTACACTATAGAAAAATAATAAGTCTAAAGTTAAATCTTGCGTGGTTGGTTTAAAACTGTTTAAGCCTCCTGTTCCTCACAAATCCTCTGACACTTTTCCTGAACTCCCTTATGTTTGTGCCAACACTTTCTATAGCACATGAGCCAGACCTGTGCTCAGTGTAGCACCAGAGAAGTCAGTGGGTTTGTACTGGAGATTAATTTCACAATATTTGATAATATTTCAATCATCTAAGTCACTTCCCTCTTAGCAAGCACAGAGCCTGTGCTGCTGAAGTCAGTGGAAGCTCATGAAGTGCCTGATCTGGTTCTCATGGAATCTGTTTTTTTTTTGGAAGTATTTCTTGTTCCTTTGCTTTGCATGATAACTTCCCAGGTTTAATTATGTCTATTTACAAGACAAAGTTTGTGCATGGGGTGTAAAGTCATAGGAATTGCATTGAGGTAGCATTTACTGAATTTACAATGTAAAAAAAAAAAAGTGAAAACTGAAAACAAGCCTCAGAAATTAATGGATAGGTATCAGCATTATATGAATAGCAGAAGTAAAAGGAGATGCTTAGAAATTAGTCATTTTTGTCTGTAGTGCTTCCTCTGCACTGGAAGTATTTTATGTGCCTCAAGTGCTGTTGTAGCACCTTGGAGAGGAGTATAAAAGTCTTTAACATTTGAAATTATTAATATGTGGAAAAGGATGAAACAGTAGCATTGATTATAAATCTAATTTTGTAGGTAAACTTGAACAAGAAGTTGGAGCTTTAGTTTTTTATCATCTGAAAGTCCCACCTGAGACACTGGACAAAGCTGCTTTCACAGTATAACTGGGACAAACCCAAGTCTTAACTATAAAAACTCTATGAAGAAAGGGTGTCTCACCTTATAAATTTGCTCTTTTGATAAGAATTTGATATTGGGTCAAAATTGCAGATACACAGAATTTGCATGTGCAGGGTAATGTGGCAACCTGACTTAGCATGGAAATGGTGAATAATGTTGAATGATCTTTTATATTAACAGCACCAGTTGTGCAGTGAGAGGTCATCCTTATTAAACAGGGAATCCATGGAAGAAAGAGAACTAGGGATTCAAATCTATAAATAAAATGGAAGGCTTCACCAGATCTGCTGTTCAGAGGAGTATTTGTTTATTCCACCCAGCAATATTTCAGTCTAAATGCGCTGCCTCCTGTGGTCAGCCATTTCTGGGAAAGGAACACACCGGTGTAACATTGAATAAGGACACAGCTTTTCATTCTCTAGTCGTGCTCCATATAAAACACACTTTGATAGAGAGCAGAGATATAGGAAAGATTGAGACTGTGTTTTATTCTGTGCTTTGCAGGTGTCCACATTACAGAATTTACTTTTTAGTATGAGAACTTAGAACTTACTACACCAGCCCAAGACAGCTGTAGCTGGTCTTTGGGGAGTTCAGATCTTACCACAGCAGTACATTAAAAAGCACATCTCAGAAATATAACTGCTTTGTTTTAAGCAACCCCTTAAATTCTGAGAACTAGCACTGCTCCTCCACTACATGCTCTGCTCTTGGGGTGTTCAGTGCACTGAGCAACCTCTGCAGGCAGGACTGACCCACACTGAGAGGAGAGGAAAGGTGCTGCTGCTGCACTCCAGTGTCCCGGACTGACACGTGGGCTACTCCCAACTCTTCTGCTGGGTGTTACTGCCAATGCTGATCAATAATGCCTGAAGGAAAAATAGCCATTCTGCTGCTTGTGGCCTTGATAATGAGGAGATAAGTGAGGCATCTCATCAGGCCCAGTAATATGGTTGGATGAAGTAATGAAAATAATATTCTAAAAGCTGGTGAGAGATGGAATTGTTCAGGCTGTTTGTTCAGTGGGTATAATGTACCTATTGTTACCCTATTTTTGCACTGCCTTCTCATTTTCTCAAGCTGCCACAAGTCTTTTATGTGAGGATGCTTCTATTGTGTAACAATGAGGGAGTTAAATTATCCAGGTGACATAGGCTAAAGCTGAAACTCCCTGGCATCATCTTTCTAAACTATCATTGTCTGGTAAGAAAATAGGCAGGTAAGGGATACTATTCACCTGAACAAGAAGAAACTGTTATCAGGGCATTTGTCAGCTGTGTGTAACAATGATACCTGGGCAGGCCTGTGGGGTCAGATCCCATGGCAGATATGGGGGGGTCTGCTTTCCAGCAGTTTTGGGTTCTGAATACAAGAGCAGCAGGGGCAGAGAACCCTCAGAATCCAGCTGTTCCCCTTCCCAACCCAGTGCCTGTGAACTCACTTTCAGAACTCTGCTTCATTCACAAGCATTTGCTTCTTCCACAACTACAACAACAATTACTTTTGCAAACAATTTGCATACGTAGTGTCAGGTGAATAAATAAAATAACTGACTCCAAGAATCAACTTGTAATAGAACTACTGACAGACACAAAAGCATAATCCTTAGAAGTATTGTGTAAATGAAGCATATTCTATTAATATTTCTTGCCTGTATGACGTTAATTGTAAACCCGAGGAACAACATGTACCAGTAGGTAGCAGCCACTGATATGACAAACTGATTGTGTAAGTAGAATTCTCTTCTGTTTTCACGGCAAAAGGGAAGTCCACGTCACAAGTGTGGGCACTGAAAAGAGTCACAGCTTTGTTACCTTTACCACAGTGTTATAAACTGAGTTTCACCTGGACTCTCCATTAAAATACAGATCTGAGTGCTGAGTCAAATCCTTGATCTCACAGGAAGCTCTTCAAGCTAAGAATTCAAATATCTTTTGGAAAGACACGGCGTTAAGCAGCACTTCCCATCTTTGTCTGGCCTTTCTGGTTTTTTTCATGGGCAGACGTTCTGTGTACCACAAATGTTATGGGCATGGGAATGGGAAAAGATGGGAAAAGATCAATTTAGATGCTAAGATTTTGACAATGAAGTTACTATGCAAAGGAAATGTTGACCTCTTGACTGAAAAATGCTATTAAGAATGTAGGAACTTGTTACTCTGGCATCTTTGTCCATGTAAGCAAGAGCTTTTATAGACCTAAGTGGACAGGAGAGGTAAAAGTGTATGTGGGGAATGTTTTGTGGGTGACTTCTAAACAATCTGAAAAAGGTGACCAAGGAAAAAGAATCATATTTTTCTTACACTGTTTATTGTAATATGCAAAATTGCTGAAGGGGGTCTGTAGCACTGCTGCAAACTGTCCACAAATAACACTTTTCTCTTGGAATTTGTGTTCCTTTTTCAATGGTCCACAGAGCTATGGAGGAAACCGTGCTTGGCTGATGGCAAAGAGCGCAGTGATCAATCAGCCCCTGAAGAAAGAGGCTGTGCTAGAAAACAATAAGATATGACTGAAAGCTTTGCTGCAAAGGCAGAATTAAAAGAATGTAATTTGAATTCTGTCAAAATCCTGATTTTTTTGACAAGCTGGGTGAATGAGCTCCTTACAGGTACAATGCCTAGTAAATCATGACAGAAAGCTGCAAGACTCTGGTAAGGACTCCCTTGCAAGTTCAGGAACAGGCTGAGACAGAACTGCTGGAGCCTGTCAGGGCAGACTGGCAGCCTGCTGTAACTGAGCCAGGATGTGCAGAGTATTTTGGTGCAGGAAGGATACCCACTTGCTCTAAGCACACACAGCACTTCTGTCCTTGGGCTACAGTTTTGTGTTGAGACTCCAGAATTTTACCCTCTGGGCACAGCGATCTCTGAAACAAAAGGAGGGTGTATCTGATGAAGGCAGGATTAGTTTGTACTGGTTCTTCTAGGGATTTACAACCCTGGAAACAGGTGTTCCAAGAGTCATTTACAGATTGTTTAAAAAAATCACACGAGGCCGTTCATAATAACAAGATGACTTCGTAAGACTTGCATAAGTAGATTGCCAACCCACTACCAAACAATTTTCAGAAATTTCTCTTAGATGTAATTTTAAGTGAGTAAGTAGAGATAAGAGCTCACAGTCTGTCAGTGTTAAGGACTATTTGTTATATTTTCTGCTTTAAGAAATGAAATAGCAAAAGCCAACAGAAACACACCATTTAATCTTTGTGTCATAGGTGAATTGTTACGTAGGAAGCCAGTTACTCTAAAATGACTAAGTATTCCTTTCTGCACCAAACCATGGTTTGGACACAAGACTATATCTGTCCTTCATGCAATCTACTGATGCATATTTGCTCCTGAGACTTAGAGGAACCACTACAAACAGATAAGCAGTAAGTTGAGTCATTCTAACCTTACCAAAAGTAATTCTCACAAGACAAATTTGGAGAATTAGGAGCACATGCAACTGCTCCCCGTGAGAATTATATGTGTGGGAACATCACAGAGGTTATTGCTTGTACTTCCCTGTTTCACGTACCTTGGAAATGCAGCTGAAGTGGCAGCCAGCCCACAGAAAAACTTGCTCAGGACTTGTGTTATTTTTTAAAATAGATTATTGTATTTTTATAAAAATAGAGCTCAGATGAAAAATCGGAACAGAGTTAACATGAACAATTTTTTAAAAATTTTTTTTTTATTTTTACTATCTAGGGTCTAAATAAGAAAAGATAATTGTGGAAAAAAGTATCAATTAGGAGTTGTCCTTGCTGCTTCTATCAAGACAAACTTCTGCCATCACCTATGCAAATAGAAAAACTATTGAGGTCAAGGTCCTCACTGAATTTTAGTCTTTGCTCTAATGAATTCCCCAAATGGTTTCATACTAAATCAGGGCATCATATTTAAAATGCTATGATTCCTTTAAAGGAAACTGTAATACTCAAGAGATACTGATGATAAAAGTATGGAACAGACTGGAAGAAGACAATTTTTTAGCCATATTTTTGGCCCTTATCTCTCCTAATCTAATGGGCTCTTTGCAGTAAGCCTGACCTGTTGTGGCTGGTAACTGTGGTTGTGCACTTTAGACTGGATCTTGTGAAAACTTAAATAAAACATTTCATTTTTATACCATTCCATTTTATTTCTTTTGAATGTCTCTGGGCAGCACTAGAACACATTTCATTATGTGATAACTACTCAAAGTCTTCTTTGCAACTGACTGTTCAAAGTTCCCTCCTGTGCTCTCATTGCTCCAGTGTCTTGCAGCCCAAGCAGGCAGAATGTTCCTGTCAGGCATTACCCCTGCAGAAGAAAGGAGCTCCAAACTCTGCACACACCTGAGCAGGTAATGAAGGTGATGTTTGTGCAAAATACAGATGCTACGTGCAGGCAGGTACATGTTTCTGTTCCATGCAGGGAACACGGCTTAAACCAATTATGTAATTACATAATGCAAGTACACGTTCAGTGCTTGCTGCTGTTCATTTTTCTGCACAATGACTCACAGGGAGAAGTCATATTTGTGTGCATCAGGGGAACAAAACTGACTACAGGTTTTCAGTTCAGGAAACCTATCAGACTTTGTCTCTACTTTCCCTCTGCTCCCTCCTCCAAAGGCCCAGTATTATGGCTGGAGTTTTTTATTCTTTATGTAAAAATATAGAAATTTGTTATTCCATGACAATTGTTATGAGCACATTTGCAGATCATATTTGAATCTGGTTTCATGTATAAGTCTAAGGGGGGAATGGAACTAGCTGAACACAAAACCATCAAAGAACAAAACAAATCATACATTTGGAAGCAGCCCCTTCTCTTAAAATGCCACCCTTTATTCACAGCCATCCTTCAGTTCCCCCTGCTTGAAATTCCTCCTTGGAATGCACTTCTTTGGAGAGATCAGCAATCCTTTGTGACACCAAATGTGTCTGACTGACCACTGTGTTGGTTCTGTTGCATTTTCTTTTAAAACCAGAGAGTCAGTTTAAAAAGACCTGGAGTGGAAAGAAGTGCATTAGTCCCGATGGGCAGAGTTAAACTGCAGGTCCAACGTGCTGCAGCTTTTGCTTTCTTTTTAATGATGTGCTCCAACTCAGACAACTTTTCTGGGAGAGTCCTTGCTCCAAAATGGCCAAGTTTGTGTACAAACTTTGTTTTCTGTTGGTTTTATTCTAGCTGCACACTCTGTGGATAAACAGGGTCGTATTTAAGAAATGGCTGATTTCACCAGCCACTGCTCCTAAAATAAATAAACAATTCACAGGGTTCCAGATATTGATTTACTACTTAGATTAGAAGTGCTAACATTATGCAATCCCTTTGCTGATATCAGGAATGAGGTGAGAAGCTGTTGACTCTCCAAGCTCTTGCTGAATCCTGGGTGAAAACCAGAGACTTCCTGACCATAGGCTTGTCTTAGCGTCCTGTTTTGAAGCCTTTGGAAGTATCACTCTTATCCTCAACGTGTTATTAGTTGACCATAGATTTATTGTAAAAAAAGAGAAAATAAATCTGTTTCTGCTTCACTTTCAAAAAAGAATGTTTGAGGGCTTTCAAAGAACTGGTTTAAATGTAAATATTTCTTATGACAAACAAAAGAGCAACTTCTCCCTCAGTAAATCCTATGTAATTCAGGTGGGCATTTGCATACCTGTAGCTGCAGGAAAGGTTTCCCATGGTGGTGTTTCTGAAGCCTCCAGAGAACAAGGTATATTTGACTCTTCACCTGGACACCCTGTCTGTAGTAAGTTTAATTTTAGGACTCATTATTCTAATGATAAC
Organism: Myiozetetes cayanensis; assembly: GCF_022539395.1. Taxonomy (NCBI): domain Eukaryota; kingdom Metazoa; phylum Chordata; class Aves; order Passeriformes; family Tyrannidae; genus Myiozetetes; species Myiozetetes cayanensis. The sequence goes on along the minus strand of NW_026087159.1, from coordinate 10,499,925 downwards.
GTGACAGGTTATACTTTCACCTCAGATTGTAATTAACCAGCCCTTATTTCCCCAGGAGTTGGCCAGACACCATCAGAAACAGCCTCAAGTTCTAACTCAGGCATTGATCTGCCCCACCGTGGCCACTCCAGTGCTCCAGCTGGCTTAGGCACAAGACGTGCTTCCTTACACACCAGCCAGATCCATCGTGGTAAATCTAAGCTCAATTCATTCAAAACTTAAGACTATAGGAAGTACAAAACAGTTGGAACAAATTACAAATAGTTTTTCTTACCCATTTACTGTTTAAGAGAAAGGTTTAGAAAATAGGCTCATGTGTCAGTGTTTTAGTTGAAAAAAAAAAAATTGTGGCAAGTTGGTTTGCCCAACCTTTCCGAAGTATTTTGGAAGGTTACATCAAAAAAGTATTTAGTCTGCATGAAATAGGTATGCCTTTGGGCATCTTGTGCAATCCAGATCCTCTCATTAGTGATGATTTGACATTAAGTAAAGCAATGGGGTTTGAAACAAATTAGAACAAAGTGAGAGTATAACACTGCCCCAAGTGTCATATAGTCCAAGCAGAGCAAAACCCACGCAGTGATTCAGCTCAGCCTCCATTAGAGGAAGTGATGTGCTTTTGGCTTCTCGAAGAATGAGAATTATTTAAATACAGCATCGACATTGCATGTGCAGTTGTTGCCAGAACATTTTAGCATCCTGCAAGGTGTTGTCTTTTATGGGAGCAAACTCCTGTTACTAATTATAGCAATGGCTTGTTTGCTAATTTTGTTTTTTCACACTCTGTCCCAGTCCATATGGGGCGGGGGAGGATAGTGCTGGACTTCTGCTTGGCATCGATGGAGCATGGAATGTTTCTCCTTCCTTTACATGTTATTAAGCAGTGGCATTGTCAAAAGCAAGTTATTTTGTGCCAGTTCTCTTCTGAAGAAGCCTCAGACTCCAAAACATGAAAAACCATCTGGCAAACTTTTGCATGAATCATGGGGATATTTGTAGCCTCTGGCTTTTTGAACCGCACTGTGAGTAATCCCAGTTGCTCTCGTCAGCGCTGCCGCTGAAACCCATTCCTTGTGTTCTGAACAAAGACCGGAGGGGGGCCTCTCTCACTCGGCTCTGGTGGTCTCCAGTTCGTCTGGAGACAAAAGTGGGATACAAACCCCTGTGCTGCCTGTTCCAGCCTGACAGACCCGGACCGGCGGCCTCGCTGCTCCCGGCCGGGGCCCGCTCGGGGCTGTGCCCGGGGCTCTGGTGAGTGGGGGTTGTTGGGTGGGTTCAGCCCCGTGCCCGTAGTCCCGAGTGCCCCTCGGCTCCCGGGAGCTCCACATAACACTGGCAGGCCCCGCACCGCGTCGGGGCCATCGAGCTGTGCCCGCGGCCCGGCGTCTGTGACACCCCCTCCATCCGCCTGCGAGCCCGGGACACCTCGGGACACCTCGGGAGGGCCAACCTGGCCCGGCCCCCGCGACCCCCGCCCGGCGAGGCCCGGCCCGGCCCGGCCGCCCCCGCCCCTTCCCCGGCGCGTCACGGCGGTGGCGGCGGGTGGATTGGGCGGCACTGGCGGCCAGCGGGGCTCGCTCCTCCCCCGCGCCCTCAGCCATTTTAGCAGCCGGTACCGCCGCCGGTACCGCTGCGATCTTCGCCGGCAGCGCCGAGACCGGGCGCGGTGAGTGTGGGACGGCCGGGGGAGGGACGGGCCGGGCCGGGATAGAGCAGCTCCGGTGCGGTCCCCTCGCTCTGCCCCTCGGCAGCATCTGGGCGCGGCGAGGGGCGGGAGGGTCTCCCCGCGCATGAGGAGGGGGCGAGGGGCGGGAGGGTCTCCCCGAGCACGGGGAAGGGGGCGCGGGGCTGGCGCTGCCCCCGGGCCGGGTGGGCCCGCGGGGGCTCCCGGCGGGGCGAGGGCGGTCGGGTCAGCCCGGAGGGAGCGGGGGTTACCCGAGGTCAGGTCCCTCCCGGCGGCCGCGGCTCCCGAGGGCTGGGCCGGGAGGATGTGCCGGGGCTCGGCGCCCCTGTTCGGAGCGGGCAGGAGCGGCCCCGGCCGCTGCCCGGAGCAGGTGCTGGCCCCGAAAGGCCGCCTGGAGGTGCCGAGCGGGGGTCGGGCCGGCGGCCCCGGCTGAGCCCGGGCGGGAGCGCCGCTGCCCGCGCCAGCTCAGCCCCCGGGCCGGGGCTCCGCTCGGGGCTTCCCCGCAGCTCCGGCGCCTGCCGCCGTTCTCCATCCCCTCCTCAGCCGAGCGCGGTCGCTCCCGCCGTCGGCCGGACCCGCTGCCGCCGCTCCCGTCCCTCCGTCCCCCGGCAGCGGGCGGGACCCGCATCCCCGGCCGCTCCCGGGGCCCTGCCCGGTGCCTCGGCGGGGCTCTCGTTCCCCCCGGAGCCCCCTGCCCCCGCCGGGATGCAGAGGAGGAGCTGAGCTCGGGAGATGGGCTGATGCTGATCAGGAGAGGTGATTGCACCGCTCAGCGCATGCTTCTCTGGTCCACGTCACAGGAGCACCTGTTAAAGGAGAGCAAGAAAGGGGATGAATATTTCTGCTGCCCTGTACATTTTGCTTTCTGGTGTTCTACAACACGCACTTGATGGATTTTTGAGGCGTATTTGGGAATCGAGTGCATGTGCACTGCCTGCCTCGGCTGCACAGACCTCTGCTGATCTAGTGCTTCTGTTTGCCCATTAATAATTTTAGCATATCACTTTATAGCCTGGCGTATGGCTTGTAACTTTTGGGAAAACAAAAATTAAATACGAGGCGATTATGTTAGGAAAAGAGGAGTTATAGTAAAAAATAGCTCTATGAGGATGCTCAGTAAATATAGAGATGGAGGTTACAGAGAAATTTGGTGTCAGTTGAGGATTGTTTCATATAAAGTAAATAGACAGCTGTAGTCCCTGATGGTGGTAAAAGAGGATTGTTAGGGTAAGGATAATGACTGTCCTTACTTGGTTGCTCTTTTCATCTTGGACTGTTGCAGCAAAAAAATAAGAATATGACATGGTCTGTCATTTACTGTTGTAGACAGACTGGCAATTGTGGCCTTGCCAATTTCAAGGGCAAAAATTAGCAAATAAAGCTACAGAGGGGCCATAGAAACACATGGTATTTTTTTTCTTTAAGTTCTACTGTTTGATTCTTTGTGATTTGGCATCTCAGACTTTAAATCATTCAAAAGAATGATTTAAAAACATCGATTTTTTTTCCTGAAGATGTGAAAATATTGAGTTTTAAACAAATCTCCAAAACAATCTTTTCTCCCGAATAAGAGACAGTTAGCAAAGTTGTATTCATGCTTTTTTTTCTTCTGCTCTTTGTGCATGGATACAAAGTTTGTATATCAGCACAGTTCTACAGAAGCCTTAAATATTTCCACGTAAAAGTTATTTTGGAAAATATTTAATGCATTTTTAACATAGCTCTCATTTCCTTGTATTTACCAGTTCCCCTTCACTGTTGTCTCAAACTACAGAACTGTATGAACTTGAAACAGATAACGTACCCTCAGGAACCCTCCTGTGGTGGGGTTGTCATGAGGTTTTCACTATTTTGGGGTTTGCTTCTCATGCAAACTTTACTCATGTATGACCTTTAACCCTCTCTGGAACATCCACTGCAAGTCTGCTTCTTGAATAATCCCACAGGAGCAGCTATAAATTTGCAGCATAATTAGAGTTCAACAGATGACACATTCTCCTATAGTGAGGATTGTTCTTCAGCCCTTTTATAACACTAGAGAAACCACTCTGGAGCCAGTCACTAGGGCAAGGCATTGCATACAGATATATGCCAAGATATCTGTTAAGATATACATCTAGTAAAATAGATGCAGCCTCTTTTAAATGAAGTTAATATTAAAATTAAATACCAAACAGTAGCCCGAGCCAAGTAAACATGCAAAATCTATTGAAGTTAATGATAAATAGAGTTAGGTAGTTAACTTGACAAATGAATGAGGGCTTGTTTATAAGAAAGCTTTTCTGAATAAGGCATTGCTTAAGCTAGAAAACAGTTGGAGTTAATCATTAAGGAAAATCTTCATTGTGTACTCCACTAAGCATGTGGTCACTATGCTTCAGGACATTTGTTTTCTCAGGAGAGAAGGAAGTTGCATGGAAGGAGGAAAGCAGTTTCCTGAGAGACAAAATTTACAGTTTTATTTCATCTGTTCATAGTTTGGAATGCTATTTAGATGGTGCAGTGCCTTCCACCTTTTTTGTGGAAGGCATATCTCAAAAGTTGGCCATGCTGTTCAATTTTCCTGCATTCTAGGGCAACTGCAAAGTGACTGTTCTGGTTCGTCTTTGTTCCAGAGCTGCCTCTTGTCCTCCCTGTAACTGGGCTTGCTCTCCTTCACACTTCCATTTGGAATAGACTGGCTGTATGGAAGGCAAAGCTTAAGAAAGTATTTCTTCTCTGCTGGCAGAGCTATGCTTTACAGTGCATAGGAATTATTAGTACTTTACTGGTACTTTTGTTTCCTTGGTTTTTTCAGCTGGGGGTGGGGAAGGAAATTAGGAGTGCCCACAATCTGCTGACAGTCCTAGAAACTGCGTGTTTCCTCAAAATGTGGAACTCTGCAGACAGGCACATACAAAGGAAAGCTGAGTGCAGCACTGGTTATTCCTTCTGTGGACGCTCACTCAGAGTAACTTGTCTATACTGAAAGTAAAACACATGCTGGGAGTGGTGTGACAGGTTTCTGCCATGATCTGTGGTGGCCATGGAGCATGACAGCACCAGGGCCCTTTCTTAGACTGCTCTCTGTGGTCCGAGTGGTGGATGGGAGGGCCTTGCCTTAATCCTGGATATGTTGGAGCTGAGAGTTGTTTCGCTTGTTTTATGTGGACAGGAACTAAAAGATGCCGTATGGAAAAAGACTTGGCCAGTGGCCAGACCTGCCTGAGAGCTGTGGCTTCACTTTCCTTCTCTGCAGAAGGTGCCTAGTGGGACCTGCACTGAGCTCAACAAAAACAGTTGGACAGAAATTAAACTGCAGCAGGTCTGCCTTCCCTGCCCTGCTTCTTCTCAGGGCTATCGGTTCCTAATACTTCATATAAAGCGTGCTCGTAATCAAGATACAGCTTTGATCACGTGCCAGATGGGCATAACACTATTTACCTGACCAAGTGCATGATACAGAGCTTAGGAATGAATGGTGGGGGTGGAAATTCCTCGTGCTGTTGTTGTTGCCCTAGATAGGCAGCCTGTCTGCTCTTGGGGTTACTGTGCTGCCATGCCCAGGGTAGCGCCTGAGTCAGGACTGAGCTGGGGGCTGGCTTCAACTTCATCTTCTTTCTTACTGTGAGTGAAGTGAGGTGAGACATTGGAACAGGTTGCCCAGGGAGGTTGTGGATGCCCCACCCCCTGGCAGTGTTCAAAGCCAGGTTGGATAAGGCCTTGAGCCAGGCTGGTCTAGTGGAAGGTGTTCCTGCCCATGGCAGGGGCGTTGGGATGAGATAATCTTTAGGGTCCATTCCAGCCCCTGAAGTTTCTGTGTTCCTGCAGTGGTTTGATACGAGGTGTGTTCAGTACGGGTGTGTTGGTAAAATGGGCTGGAGAGTTATTTGTATCCCAAATATGGCAGTTAGTTATATCCCAAATATAGCAGGAAACTCAGAGGCACATTGAGCCATTTTTCAGTACGGAAATAAATAGCCCAGGCAATCTGGGGAAGTGGAGGAGAAGAACAAGCAAGGAAAGGTGATTGTGGGCATTGGACTGGGGAGGGTGGGAAGTGTTTTCCTTCAGCCAACGTGTTGCCAGATTGTCAATTTGTGTAATGGATGATTTTTAAAGCTTGTGTATATGAGTTGCTTGGGATGGAAATGAGGTTGGAGCTGCCACTTCAGAAAGCCAGTGTGCATTTTATTTGCTTTGCCTTTGGATTAACAGCTGTGTAATGTGGAGGATGTGAAGAATTGTTTCCCTCTTTCTTTGCTTCAGATAGAACTAAGCATGCCACTGAAATCAAAGAGTGCTTTTCACCTCAGTAAAGTGGTTTTAAGGAATCCTAGATATTGAATTTAATTAATTTGTTTGATTTTTTTGCATGGGTTTTATAGTACAGTTAATACCAAATCCCTGGATAGTGTACACCTGGGAGTTTGCTGGGCTTCAAGGTGAGATATCTTTATCTCCAAGGTAGAGATAAAGTGATTCATTAATTATCACAGATTTAAGAGTCTCGGATTTAAAGTGATCTAAGGTAGATCCTGAGTTATCACTTTAAATCCGAGACTCTTAAATCTGTTATACTTGAATAGCACTGTTGTTCAGTGAGGACAAAACTAATAAACCAGGACTTCCTTCAGTGTATGTTGCTGTGACTGGTGATTTCCTAGAGTATGTTACTGCTTCATCAGTAGAGCATCTTTTAAAAGCATCCTTGCAACTTGCCTATTAGGCAATAGATTTATATTTCTTTTGAAGTTCTTTTTATAAATTCATTGGTCTGGCAATGGCAGCTGTTAAGTGTCAAAACCCAGAGCAAAATACCTGTTTGCATATCTGGTTTACTTTAAACTGTGTGATGATGCTGCAGCTCATCTCCTGATTTTTGCTGAACTCTTCTAATGCCCACATTTCCAAACACTGATAATGAGGAATGTTCTGTAGCATAGGTGTGTAATGGTACTTAGAATAATAATGTATATATTGATTTTTAAAAAAATAGTTGTGCTTGAAAGCCTGTGAAATTAAAAAATAAGTTAACATGGCAAGGACAGGCTTAAAATAACACATTACATCCCAGTACATGTTCTCTCACAATTTGTACTAATTAAAGCGATGTTTAAATTATCATTTGAATAACACTGAAGTAGTGTTCTGTTTTAACTCTCCTTACTAAAGAAAATATTGATTGTAAATGAGCAATACCAAGACAGTTACAGAAATGCTTGTGTACAATTTCTTTTTAAAAAATTATTTAAACTTATAATAAATGAGTATTTTTAAAGTCATCTGTCAATGACACATTTGGCCTACCCATTGTACTTCTGCTGCAGTATAGTAAAAGTTTTCTTAACATCTAGCTAATGGTGATGTTTTGCAAAAGTACTTGTTAGATCTGTAGAACAGACCTGGGTTTTGTCTGTTTTATTTTACAGTGCAATGCAACCCATTTTAAAGTGGAAGTAGCATTAGTACAGCGTACTCTGATCCTTGTTCCACTTAGCACTGTGCTTCACTGGACTGTGTAGCATTTTAAATTTAAATTACATTAAATACATTCTAGGAGACACAGCAGTAGATTGAAGTGATGAAAGGATGGTTGTTGTGTTTCCTAAACTGCTGCTCTGCACATTTTAGGCTGCAAGATGTGCGTCCTGCACCGCACCTTCTCTGAGGTTTTCCTCTCTACGTGCACAGGCTCCTTTTCAGCAGTTTGGTGTCTGGGTTATAGCACTGCTTGCTTGTGTGTTTGCTTTAGAACTTTGCAGAAGTACCTTGAGTGGCAGTAGTGCCTTTGGCTGAGGTTCTTTCTGAGTGCTGTTCTTCCATGGAGAGGCTGCTGACGCTGCCTTGCACCCACAGCACTCTCCTGAGGCACAGGCACAGGCTTCAGGAGAGTGCTGTGGGTGCAAGGCAGTGTCAGCAGCACCCACTGCACAGCCAGGAGTGTTTGACATCACTGGGGTTGGGTTACTGGGGACTGAGAGCTTAAGCACCTTCATTTCCGTGATGAAACTCTGACCTTTAAATGACACGACTGAGAACAAATGTCAAGCATCCAGGTGCTGCTGCTTATTTCATTCTATATTTCCTTCCATCTCCAAACAGTTGTATTTGCAGCCTCTGCCTACCAGGCCTTTGGTGGAGCTGATGCACCCCTTGTACATCACCTACACTGTCAGAAATGGAGGGTAGCCCATAAAATAATTGTATAACTGTAAGTGACCCTTAGGCCCTTTTAAGGGCCTTGTTTGCACAAATCTTGCTCACAGATCAAGAAAAATATTAGAGGAACTGAATAAATTATAACATTAAGTACGAGATACCACAAAGAAAAATTGTGTTCCCTGTTGGTAGTTATAAGCACGTTTGTTTTGTATTTCCCAGTTCAGTGCCTTGGAAAAGAAATATAAAGCAAATAAATGATTTCTGCAGAGCACACATGTGCCCTGAGGCACTTCTTTCACAGCTGCCAGAGAATCTTTCTCTACCACAGTAAGAACAGCCTTAACACTTGTGTTAAGTTTGGTTTAACTGTCTGCCAGTGCAAGTGACTTTTTCTTACTATCCCTCAGTTGCACAAAGGCTTTTACAGAGAGAAACACTGCCATGCTGATGCATCTGATACGTTTTCCTGTGAATATTTTCCAGCATGGCCATGTCTTGCTGTGGAACCCAAAGGCTCCCAGCTTTGGAGGGGCTGGCACTGTGCCCAGTGCAGGCAGGTCCCACCACAAACCTGCTGTAGGCATTGGAGAGAGCCTGGTGTTCCTCATTCCATCATCTCTGCTCTCCACAGCATCCACAGGACACACCTGTTGATTTCTGTCCTTGCATTTTTTATACAAGAGCTGTACTTCTTGGTTTGGGATAAGATGTGCTGATGAGCCTGAAATTCACCAGAAATTTCACTAAGAGAAACCTAAAGTTGTGCTGTGTTTCTGGAGACTGAGCAGCCGAGTTTCTCATTCTACATCCAGCTTACTCAGCTCAGTAGCAAGCTGCAGATACCACAGTGTTTGCTAAAACAAGAACTTTCTCAAAATAAATAAACTTTTGCTTTGTGTAGCGATTGCTTATCTGGCCACAAGTCTGATTAAAGAATTCCAAATTTACAAAACAGTAACTTACTTGTTATGTGTGTTTCTGTGCTCTAGGAGCCACCTGTACAGCTTAAACCAAAAAGCACACCAAGATGTGTTTAGAGAAACACTGGACTGCAAACAACAAGCACTGTCAGTCCCTCACACTCTGAATAGGAAGCACACTCACTGTCCCATTAGGCAGGTACTACAAAGTGTTTGCTCTAAGTTCCCAGTGTTGCAGTTCTCCATTTTATTGCACCTGTCTGGGGCAGGTGGCACACGGGGCACAACGAGTCTTTGCATATTTAAATGCGTGCTGACATCAGTGTCCTGGTGGGTGTGTTGGGCTGAAGGGAGCTGGGTAAGACTACACGGAGCCTGTATTGTCCTTCCTGGCAAGAGGATGCAATTATCTTGCTGGGAAAAAAAAAAAAATTAAATCAAAGCAAATTGATATAAGTGGTCAGATTTACTGGAACACTTCACCTTGCCCCAGCAATCCAGTGGGTGCTTTGCTGGTTCCTCTCCAGTAGCCACACACGCAATAGTTTTTGGAGAGATTATGTTAAGTTCAGTTTACCTGAAGTACTTGATAAGTAGAATACACAGTGAGTCATTCTTATTAAATGTTTTGTCTTGGAAGCTAGAGGAGTTGAGCAGCCTGTGGAATGTCACTACTTCAAATATGCTGGTAAGGTTGGAGGAGCTGGAAGCTGCGTATCCTGACACACTGAGTGTTGGCTCACAGCAAACCCCAAAATTTATGAATGAGGGCATTTGTTTCGTAGCTTAAGATGACAACCTGGCAGCCAGCAGCTGTTTCCTGTACCATAGAGCCACTTTGGATTAGGAAGATTACTAACTCCTGACCTCCCACAAATAATAAATTATGCCCATTAAAGTATTTTGGCTTGTATAAAGTGAATCTGCAGTGGTTGGGAATGGTGGAGTGGGTGGTGGGTTTTTATTTGAGTGTTTTTTGGTGCTTAGTTTTGGGGTTTTTTCTTTCAATAAAGATAAAATTAGGCTCGTTTTCATGCTGTAGCTTCTGGTTGCCTCTTTTCCCTAATGCACTTCCATGAAGATACCAAGCTTGTGAAGGCTGGGGCAGCACAAATTGGTGGAGGCTACTTTGTTCAACAGTAGCTCATTTTCTGTTTGTAGCTCTAATTTAAGGCTTGTTTAAAGTTCTTACAAAGCTACAGTGTAAAAGTGCAGAAAATTCTGTGTCAGCGAAACTAAACCAAGGTGATGCTGCCACCCTCACAGTGCCACTGGTGTGGCTGAGTGTGGAGCTCTGTCACACAGCCCGTGCTACTCAGAGGTTGTGTATAACTGGCTGCCTGCAAAATCTGCAGCCCAAAAGAACAGCCGAAGTTCCCAAAAGTCCAGCTGGGATCACCACAGTTCAGATCTGGACTGACTGAGCTGCCATGAACCTAAATTTGAAGACTCAGGCAGAGAACCAGCAAGTTTCTTGCACTGTATCCAGTTCTCTTTTGGAGTCTGTTCCACTGAGGTCACATTTGTGTCAACAAAGTAATTTGCTGAAGTTGTGTTCTATCTTAAAAATTGCTCCAAGTACTAACCTCTCTAGCCTCTCTTCTGTTCCTAGTATGGTAGTTTTTGTTTTGGTCTTCTTACACAACGAAACCCATATACTAAAAGAATTGCAATACTGTATAGGTAAAGTGTAGTTTTATAACAGTATTTTCTATAGCTTTGAATGTTACGTAGAAGAGTTGAGACACTAATTGTGCAGCTAGTGGTGATATCCAATAACAGCAAAGTGATACAGCAATCGAAAAGAATAATGAAAGAGAAAGGAGAGATTCTTGTTTGTGATGTGTTGTCTTTCTGCACCAGATGTAGAAGTAGGAAGGATGGAGTAGTTTCTGTCTGCCCGTAGTAGCCCATTAGTTTGTCATTTTGCCTATTGCTTTCCATGAAGAGAGCTGTATGTACTGCTGATTCACACTGTGTATTTGCACTGGGTAATTTAATACTGAACTTGATAGCCTTGTTTTTGTGCCTTTGTTTGATAGATGTGTTTAATTTTCATTATGAAAATGGATAATCTGTTTATTTCATAAGCATGGAAATACTTTTGTATTTTTATGAGCACCTCTGTTTGAACAACTCGGTCAAAAGTGCTTTCACTATGAAATGTATCACCACAGGGAAGAGGAACAACTGGAAAGTGAAACTAAGCTTGCTGTGTTTAAATAAAAAGCAGGCTGAGAACGTGGAGCTGGAACAGGGACCAGAGCAAGGTTATGCCTTAGAAGAGCATCCTGTTTGTGCGAGTGTTGTACTTTTTGCCATTCTGGCATTGTGAGTTCTCCATCTGGCTGGTCTGTCCTTGCATGTCTTTAACAGCACCTGTGCAGTGACCATGGTGGCTCCACGGACTCGGCTGAGGAAGGGAGTGAGGGATGAACAGCCCGGGAGTTTGTCTGACAAAACTGGAGATGAAAACTCGTTCTGTCCTTGAGCTGAGTGCAGGTTATTTGAGTGCTCAGTGATAATCACACACACAGAATGGTCAGGAGTAGGTGTAAGCCTCTGTCCAGATCACGTTACCACACCAGCTGTTTCCCTACCTTTCTGATTCATGGGCTGTGCCCAAACACTGGCAAAGGGAAAGGAGAGGGTGTTCTATTCCCTGAAAGGTCAGAGTAGATAAGGTCTCTGTTTCTCTAAGGTAATTCATTGGTGTTCCTCAGACAGAACAAACAGTTTAATAAACTTGTTACATATTACCTCTTAGTTTATGACTTCCCTTATTTAAAAATGAGAAGTATTTTTGTAACGTGGATAGCATTAAGTAGATTTATCTTTCACAGTGTTAAGCTTTGAATATTGGGTTGCAGAAGCTTTAAAGTTGAGGCTTTTAAAGCAGCTTTAACCAAGAGTTTTTAAAGTTTTTAAAACTTCTTGTCAAGCACAGTGTTTGGCAGATATTATATCATTCAAACACCTGAAGGCACTCAGGACATAGAGTTTAGGTGAAAACTGAAAATGGTAAAGTGACGAGTTTCTAGTGGTATCCCATGACCAAAAGTAGAGCACCTGAACAGCCTGTTCCATGTTTGCAAGGAACAGGTAGTGTTTTGCATTTATACAAATGACACCAGCAACCAACAGCTGACAAAGCTCTTATTACCAAGCCAGGGAAAACTTGGTCTATTTAGATATGTTTGTAACTTAAGAACGCATAGAGTTGTCACTATTTAATGTTTTTATTTTCTAGATTTTTCATGAGTTTACTGACCTACTTACCTAGAAACATTTGAGTTGCAGTTGTGTTCAAGGCAAAGTGACTTGTTTCTTGTGTGTTCTAGTGAGCAGTAAGATTGACAATAACTGGGGAGTGGGCACTTAAATAACCCTTACTCAAACCTTCCAATAGGAACTTTGTCCTCCCATCACTGTCATGATCAGTCCAAATACTGAGAGACCTGAAGTAGGGACTGTGTATTTTTAAGCTGAATTAAAACCAGTTTCTGACAATGTTAGCTTTTTGAGTATCACTGCACTTATTAATAAATTAAATTATTATTTTCTAATTACTAGCCATGGATTGTTGCGATACACAGTGTCATACTAAAGATTTTTCTGTCCCTTTTTCAGAACAAAAAGTTTCTAAAAATAAGTTGAAAGAATGGTCAACAGCATCAGTTTCCTCTTCAAGCTTCCTTCAAAATTTAGGTCTGAGACCACTTTACTGTCTGTTTAGTCTAGTGCTGCAGGAACAGTTCGTTCTCCTGCAGTTGCTACTGTGACTCCTGCTTTACTCCCATTAAAAGCAATCTAGTTATCTGAATATGTCCTGCCAGCAGATCCCTTCAGTTTTTATGTTTTGGGCCCTTGAGATCTGAACAAACTCCCCTCAGGAAGCTCTGTGGCTGTGCCAGTGCCCAGCTGTCCTGAGCTGGGATGTTTTGCTGAGGGGCAGGACATGTCCACAGGCATGGTCACGATAATGTGGGTCTGCAGTAGACTGCGCTCAAGTTTTGCATTAAGACTACAGTAAAATTCAGTTCCTCAAAGATACAAAAAACATCAACACTCTTTCACTGGAAGATGCTGTGATTGTGCAAAGGATTAAACTCTGCCTGCTCCCCATGCTCCTCATGTGTATTGACCCTCAGAGCATTTTTATTGCACAATGAAAATGAAAAATAGAGATGACTAATGCTTGAAATCTCGGGGGCCACCATCTCAAATGACCATGGGTGGGGACAGTTTTCTTAAACTTGTGTTTTTGAAGTGCACAGCCGATCATCTGCGTATCAGAACATCTGCAAGGAGAGAATTTCTGCAAATTGCAAATACGAGAGCCTAATTTTCTATGATTTTTTTTTTGCTTTGTCACAAAAAAAAAAAAAAAAAAAAGGTGGTGTTGGGGAGGAATTTGCATTTGAGTGTTAGCTCCTAAGAGAAAACGGAAAGTGTATTTCCCATCTCTGGTGCTCCTCTTGTTGACTGTCCCCACAGAATTTTGGAAAACTCATAAAAACCATAGAAAAATCTCTCCCAGCCCCCAGAACACTTTTTGGTAGGCAGAAGTCTGCTAATGCAGTACATGAGGAGGAACATTTACTCTCCCCCTTCCCTTTTTAAGCGTGTAATTAATTTCACTACCTAAATTATGACAACAATGAGAACAAAGCAACCTAATGCCAAGGATGAGACTATGATGGAGTTTCTGAAAAGCCATAAAAGGTAAATATAAAATTGGTGGCAGAATTTCTTGTCGAGAGCTGAGGAGCCAGTCAGGTTCTCTGCAGGAAGATGGAATGTTGTTTAGAGCTCCAGTCTGTTACATTGCACAACAGCCACTGTTGACAAGGCATTTAAAGAGAAGTTCATAAGCAGGGGAACAGCAGCGAAAGGAGAAGCTGCTGTGGCTCCTTCTGTGCCTGCAGAGCACAGGTTAATGCTCAGGACTCTCAGTGGAGGATTAGGATGAGCCCTGTCTTTACACTGCCTGCTTCCCTGCCAGGCTGTATTTGAGCTCATGCACTTGAACATTTGACTGCTTGAATCGCTCCTTTCACAGAAAGGTTAATACAGAGCAGTGCTGCAAGACCTCAGGAAATTTATAAATAAAGGAAGTGGCTTTTGATGACTGGCTGCCGTGTTCGTGTTTCTAAGATTCAGTCAGATAAATCTATTACCTAAATCCTATTTAAAAAAAATGGTTGGGTGTTTAATTTTTCCTAACTTTTGTTCTTACGTAGTAAGAGATTCCTCTTACTATTTTGTTTTGTCTTGGAAAATGCGATTTTTAATTTTAAGTCTTGCTAGCGCGTCATCACGAGGGTACATAGAATTCTTCCTACGTTGTGCTGCACAGATGTTTGGTAACACTCCAGATTCAGGGCCAGGAAATAAGTGTTAATATTTAATCTGTGCACCTCGGGTAACGTCATTAATGAGTCTTTTGGCTTGTTGAGTAAAACAGCATTAACATTTGTCCAGCCCTAGTACTGTGACTTGATCAGAGTCTGAACTTGAATGCATGCACTCCAGGGCTCAGTGAAGCAGCTGCATCCACCTGGCATAAGGGTAAATATATTGTCTCTGGATAAATTCTGAAAACCTTTTACCCAGGGAGATTATTTCCTTCATCTTCATTTGCAAAACAAAAAACAACCGATGTCCTAATTTCCTCACATTGTCAAAATGATTATTATAAGCATAACAGGGGAGATGAGCACCCCAATTCTTAAACACTCTGTTGTCAATGCATGTGTTCCTAAGGCTGGTACTGTCTGAAAAGAGAGAAAAAGAATGTCAGCAGGCCCAGGGAAGCACCTGGCAAATGGAAGCAAAACATTAGTTAGAAAGCATGAATGTAACTTGTATCTGCAGTACCCCTTATCACATATCAGGACTATTGCAGGAACGGGAATATTGCATCTGACTTTGAAGGCTGTAAAACACTGTGCATCAGTTATTTACTTTAATTGTGCCCTGAACAGGCAGGGGGAAACTGAGCTCTTTTCTGTCAATGAAACAGCTGCTGGGAAGAAACCCAGGTTCGAGTAAATGCTTGAATAAAAAAATGTCTTTTTCTTGGCTTGTAATAGATATCCTCAATCACATTTTCAAGTCAGAATCACCCTTAAAAAATGAAAATTTTAAACATAATGTGGTTATAAAAAATAGGTTTAAATGCTGTTTTGTAGTTGCATATTATGCTACAGTCTGCAACAATAGTCCACAATACAGACCTAGACAGAGTAGTCTGGATGTTCAGGACTCTTTTTAAATTTTTTTTTTTTTAATTTAACCTGTTTCACTTGTAGTGCTTAAATGTAAGGATGTGAATTATCTCCAGTGTGTAGTTTCAAACTGATGTAGAGGTGTGTATGTCGAGGGGATCAGGGTGAAAGACTTCTTTATTAGTATAGAATATGCATTTTCCTTTTTAATTTATGTGCACTTTAGTCTATTTTGTAGATGTTGGAGGAGTTTTGAGGTAGTATCAGTATTTTTCATTTGCAGATTTTTTCCTTTTCTATCCTCTTCTGAAATACTGTCTGTCCAAGCTGCCAGTTCTTCCCCTATTCATGAATTAAAATGCCAGATGCCTCACCACAAAAAGGATACAAAAAAAGCTGCGTTTGCCATCAGTCCCAGTGACTGCAGTCACAGCCCACGGTGCAACTCCCACTGACCGGGTGGTTCTCCCTCTACTCTGCCCTTGTCTGGAGTGCTGTGTGTGGTTCTGCTGGCCCCAGCATAAGAGGGACATGGAACTGTTGGAGCAAGTCCAGAGGAGGCCACAGTGTGGATAAGGGCACTGGAGCACCCAATGGAGACAGGCTGGGAAAGCTGGGGCTCTTCAGCCTGGAGAAGAGAAGGTTGTGTGGAGACCTCACAGCACCTTCCAGGATCTGTAGGGGCTTACAGGGAAGCCAGAGAGGGACTCTTCTTCGGGACCTGTGGTCATAGGACAAGGGCAAGGGGGTACAAACTGAAAGGGGAAATTTAGATTAGATATTAGGAAGAAATTTATCACTGTGAGGGCGGTGGGACACTGGCACAGGTGTCCCAGAGGAGTTGTGGATGCCCCAACCCTGGCAGTGTGCAAGGCCAGGCTGGAGAAGGCCTTGAGCGACGTGGTCTGGTGGGAGGTGTCTCTGCCCGTGGCAGGGGGGGGACTGGATGATCTTTAAAGTCCATTCCAAGCCCTGATCATTCCATGGTTCTGTGGTTCTGTGACTTGTCTGGCCGTGTGCCCTGGCCGTGACAGAGCTCAGCTGGGCCCGGCCCGTGCGAGGCAGCGCAGGGAGGGAGCTCAGGTGCCTCCAGAGCAGGGTCTGGGCAGGATTTAATGAGGCAAAGCTGCCGGGTGAGCCCAGAGGAAGGACCTCCCCAGTTCAGGGAGTCTCAGTGGACAGTTTTCAGTTGTGGAATCTTGCCTTGGCCTTTCCCCTTTTCTCCCTTTGGGGCATGCAAACAGCTCTCACCCTTTCACCCAATATTTGCTTGCCCTTGTGTTACAAATTAGGAGAGAGTTTCACACCGGGCTGTTGGATAATTAAGAAATACTGGGTCAGTGAGGCTGGGCTGGCTTCCATTACTGCAGCAACAGATGTTTGACACTTACAAACTAATTTATTTTTTTTCTGATTGACACGAAGTACATGTGTTCTGAGGCAGTAAATGGAAGCAATGCATATAAGGGAAAACAATAATATTTTTCCTGAAACCAAAATTAAATTTGATCTTTGTTAGTAGCTAAGTAAAACATTGTATTAACTACTTTTTAAACAGTAGGAAGAGAAACATAACTTCCTGATATACTTGTGGTTTTACTATTTCAAATAAAATGTATGTATTTAAAAAGGGAGCATCAACTTTCATCAGAATCCACTGCAACTGAGTTTCCTCTCTCCCTGTTTTTGGGCCATTGGTGCCAGTATTTACAGTGTACAAGCACCATGAGAGCTCTCAACTCTCAGGCTTTGAGTTACTATTGTATTGCCAGAGCACAGAAGTACTTCTGAAACTTGGTTATCTCTGGAGTTTTCACTGCCCTTTGTGATGCACCAAATGTGCAAGAGGAAGATATGTAGAAATCTGCTTGTGAGAAAGTAAGAAAAATTGGTCTCCTGAACCTTTTTTCTACCATGAGTAACTTGCACTAATATTGGTGGAGTTTGTTTTCATAAAAACACTGACATGATGTCAAAACTGAATCATTTCCTTTAGTTTTTTTTTTACTTTCAGCCTTTCCAACCTGAATTGAATTGTAATTAGCCACAAGATACTTCTCTTGTTGCTATTTAATTGCAGTCTTCTAAGCTGTAGAAATGTTCTGTTGTTCTTGTGTGTGCCAGGTATAAATCTGGAAAATCAAAACTTGTAGAGAGCCTCACAGTATGCCCTCGTTTGTTTATTGTGCTTAAGTGTGCTGCATCTTCCTGGCAATGTGGTATTTCTCAGTCTTCCTGTAATTTCTTTTTGAAACCCCAGCCTCTTTCAGTCCTAGCACTGGAACAAGTTCAGGATGACTGGATACTGATGAAGTTCCCTTCCAAAAACTGACTAACTAATAACTCACGTACTTATTCAGGTCAACTCAATTTTTTTTTTTTACTGTGTAAAACCACTTTTCCACTTACAAATTCTGAATGCTTGCTGTGGTTTCCAGAATGTTTAGATCTGCCCAAATGCTAGAGAAGTTCCAGAAATGGTTGTTACTTATTCGTACGGGATTGTTTTGGAAGATTTCAGAACTTCCTGGATGGAGTCAACCCTGAGTATTTATGCTAAAGCCAGAATTGTGTCTCCATTTGAAGTTGGCAAGAGCTCAGTTGCAGAGGAACCAGACTTCCTCCAGTGCTGTTTTTAAACTGAAAACAATCTGCTTTGCAGATTCCAGTTTTCTTCACAAACTAGAACACTGCCCTTTTCCTGTCCAATGTCATCTTTGTTACTAGAGGACTCTCCTAACACAGTGTTGGAAGTAGACAGAAGAAGAAGAAGTTGTGTGTTCTTCTAATCACGCTGTTACAGAGTAAATTGGATCCCTGGCAAGCTTTTTAACACCAGAGGAAGGACAATAAACACTGTTGTTCATGTATTTTCAATATTAAACCTTTACAGTGCTTTAGGCTTGGGCCAATTAAAGCCTTTCCTAGTCAAGATGATAGTTTGCTGCCTTATTAAACTGCATAGGGTAAAATTTCTAGCCACAGGTACTTC
This sequence comes from Myiozetetes cayanensis, assembly GCF_022539395.1. Lineage (NCBI taxonomy): Eukaryota > Metazoa > Chordata > Aves > Passeriformes > Tyrannidae > Myiozetetes > Myiozetetes cayanensis. The sequence continues at coordinate 10,481,955 of NW_026087159.1, read as the reverse complement.
TTCAGGTTTTGAGTTACACTTAGAAATTCTAGTAATGTGTGCAAATGCTAAGTTGACTCTGTTCTGTCTGAGTAGGCAAATGAAGAGAAGATTGGGGCATTTTCTCCTTTCAGAGGCATAAACCATCCTCCTGTCCCCATGCACACTTCTACTCTTACTTAATCCCATAAGTTTTTGGGACTATTTAAAAGCTGGTTTTCTATATTAAAGCAACAAAAAAAAGCCAGTTGTTTTTTAGACATCAGTTAAATTAGGAAGAGAGGAGTGTCCCTTGTGTCCTAGAACCTGGGCTTTGATTTCATTTGTTCTGTGGCCCTGGCTACAGGACAGGAATAGAGTGGTGCAGATTTTCTGTCCCTGGAGCTTTTAACTGAGGATGTCAAAGTCAGATTATACTGAGAGCATCTCTTCCATCTCTGGCAGTGCATGAAGTGCAGTGTCAGCCAGGAGTAGGCTTGGACTACCGAGGTTTTGTGAACACCCAGCACGTAACAGCCGTAAGGAAAACACGACCTCAGGAGCGGGCTTTGCAGTATGAACACCGTAACGCATCACTGCAAGTGTGAAATCAACTCTAGACCGTTTCAAAATTGCTAGGAGCTTTCTCACCTGAGGAAAATCCTCTGGAGATGCTGAAAACCCAGCTATCTGGGAGAGAACCTGCTTCTCCTCTTGGTGGGTTTGGTTTGTTCTTGCAGTCAGGCCTGACGCGCGCGGGTCGCTCCTGCTGGGAACGGGCATTTCCTGCAGCAAGAACCTGGAAGCTGCTGCTTCCAGAACAGCTAGAGAAGGACCTAAATAGGCTAGTTATGTTCAACAGTTAGGAGAAATAATGACCTCTGTAAGTCAGTAGAAAATATCACATATTCTAAATACTCTAGTATTAAATAGCAGTTCTGTTTCGATACTGTGAAATTTGTCACAAGTGCTAAATTTTCTTTTATTTGTAAAGAATGAGGGAGTTTACTGAGAACATAACTGCTGTATTTTAGTAACATGTAGTTGTTTTGCCTTGAAGGTATCTTTGATGGTGCATTGATGCAAACATTGCATCTCATCTTTTCTCTTAAAGTCTAATTAAACTTAAATGGGATATTGAAGGCATGAGGTGTAATTTGAATAGCTAAGTTTGGCTTCTAACCAAATAGAACTGGCACTTTTGCAAGTTGAGAATGTCAGACTGTTATCCATTATATTTAAAATATGATGAATATTTATTTTTCACCAGTTAGGGATGGTCTTGTATGGGATCAAAATCTTATACAGGCACATGCAAGTGCCAGGAGCACTAAAAACATTCCAGCATCTCTCTTTTATTTCACATTTCAAGATAAAATGTTTGTAGGAGAATTTTGCAAGGGACATTTAACTCAGCTTCAGTCTGTAAAATCGACTGAAATCTTAGATTTATGGGGAAAGCTATTAAAACATAACTAGGTTAAATATCAGTTCAAGCTTTCTGTATGTAAAAACCCAGTAGTCCAAGGGAATGATTATGCTGTGACTTTCTGGAGCCTGATCTCTGCAGTTACACACAGCCATCATTTTATTCACTGGTCATGGGATCAGTGAGGCCCCGCTGCCCATATAACTGTGCTTTTGTTCTGCAAACTCTTCTCTTACCTCAGCACCCAGAACTGCTTCATGTTCCTTGGGCCTCCCTTGGGCAGTGGGTGCTGTGGGGAGTCCTGAGTTCATCTTTCTACTGATACTCATCTGTCAAGGATGAGAAAGGTCTTGTTGTTTCTGCCTTCAGGCAGAAGAATGGACTATATGGAATATGAAAGTCTCTTTCTTGTCTTTTTTTTTTTGTTTCAATTAAATTACATTAAGCTACTGTTCATAACTTTATTCAGAATGTGTTTAAACTTGGAGGGGGTAGTGTCCTATAAAAATTAAACTACTTTTTGGGTAGCTTGGTCTCTCTCTGTACAATGTAGTTTGAAAGCCTAATCTTTTCCAATAATGCAATTGATTTCCTCCTTTATGGGTTGTGTTTGGAAAGTCTAAAGATTCCTCCTTTCTGCAAGGCAAAAAGATTCCCAGCCTCTAACGTGTTCTTTGTTTCTTTTTCTTTTTTAATATAGATCTAATTGACACTGAAAAACCCTCAGTCAGCACTGTCAGATCCCTTGTAAGTACTCCTGTGTGTGTGTCAGCTTTTACATGGGTTCCAGGGAAAAAGCCAAGGCTGTCTTTTTGGGACTCACCAAGTTTTTCCAGCTGATGTCTATTAAGAATTACAACCGAGTTTTGTCAGGATAGAATCATGATTCTGTTTTAAATTATTACAAATATGTACAAATTAGCTAAGTTTTGCAGAAGCATTTCAAATTATCTTGAAATTCCAAAATAATGCAACCTTCCTGAATTAGCCAGTTCTTGATTATTAGCCAGGAGTTTTTCACCACCAATTTTCAGGACAATTTCTGACCAAGTTCCTCCTGAGCCCAGAGAAAAGCTGTGGCACCGTCTCACTGTGTTAAACAGTTTGCAGTTGTCAGTCAACTCTGCTTTTTATCCAGGTCCCTGTGCCTGGTCAGATGGTTTTTGTTGGAAGGTGAGGAGCAGGGAGAGCTCTCCATGGGGTTTGTTCTTTAGTGTCATGTCTGACCATGGGCGTGCACTGACATTTCCTCACTGGCTCTCAGGGCTGATTCTGTTTGCAGTACAAGCTCAAGTGCTGTGTTTGGAGCACTGAATTAACTGCAATGGCAATTTATAACAATAAATCTTCATTTCAGAGAACTGGAGCTTAGGGAGGTAAAATGATCTCTCTTCTGCTGGGGTTGATGATGATGAAGTTAGTCATGAACAAGCATGTATGTTTTGAAAAGAATGTAGCATTCATCTTTTTTTATAAAAAGAAGCATGCAGAATACTTTTTTCCAAACAAGTCTGAGCCTAGTTTAGCTTATAGTTTATTATACTATCATTCAATATAATTTTATTCTGTAGATGTAATTACAGAAATTAATGTGGTGGTCATGTTAAGTATCTGCAGATTTCTTAATCTCACATTACATTAAATGCTGTTGATATTGGCTACAACACAACTGCATATGTTGGGATTCTTATTGAAAACCCCAACAGCCCATTAACAGATTTCTGTTAACACTGTCAGTAGCAGTTGCCTTGTTTAACCTGAAATGTTAATTGTAGCCTCCCTGAGGGTGGCAAATATATTAACAAAGGTGTATTTTGAGGTGTGCCCACATTCTTTTAATTCTTGATGGAGCCCTGAGAGTTCCCCTGTTCTCAGCCATTCTGTTTGTCAGGCTGTGTCCAGGACAGCCTGGGTTTGGGGTGAGTGTCAGCGCTGCTGCTCCCTGGGTGTCTGAGGTGCTGCCTTTGGTCAGTGCAGCTCTCCCTCCACCTCCCCGCCGTGGCAGCGAGGCTGATGTGTCAGCAGGCTGTGTCTGTGTGCCAGCCAGGTGATCACACTCACCTCTGTCTCTCACGTGCCAATGCAGACAAGTTACAGGCCAGTGCTCTGGCCACAGCTGGGGTTTGCTCTGATGCTTTTGTTTTCCTCCCACTTGCCCTCAGTCCTTATTCAGGCCCAGTTCTCCGAAATGAGGAAGGATTTCTGACATGCAGACAAAATCTTGCCAAATTGTGTTGTTTGTTTTGGTTTTTTTTTAAATTGACTGGAATTGGTTAAATTTTATTTCATTTTCCTTACCTGGAGTTTGAAATGCATGTATTGAAGTAGTTTTTGAAGGTGGAAAAGCAAATCTGTGTAATCCCTTTCCAAGAGTCTGATGTTGAAAAGTAAGAGATCAGGAATGCAGTTGCAGTTTTGGAATATGATATGGTTTTTAGATTACAACTTGTGGACTTTTGAGGACTCTATCTAAGATACATTGTATGAATATAAGTTGATATCATATTTTGAAAAGCAGTAAAGCAATCTACTGCATCTTTTCTCTGTAGTACAAATATTTAGAGGAAAACAAGCATTGACCTTTCCCATAATTACGCAATTGGGGCATTACTCAAGTAGCTTGAACACAATATTTTGATGTGAAGGACAGAATTAATCTCAACAGCCCTGAACTATTCAGAGACAGTGGGGAAAAGTCTGTGAAAAGTATGGAAAAGATTCCCCCTGTGTCCTCCCCAGAGCAGGACACTGCTCTATTGTGCAGCGTATGGGCCTCTTACATCGGTTACTTCGGTCTCCTTTGTCTTGATGCTTCTGAAGTGAACTCTTAGAACGACTAAAACTAATGAACTGACTGTAATATTACTAATTTAATTATGTTTTCTTTTTCTTTTTTTTTCCTGCTCTCTGCTTGGCACTGGTCTTCACCCGCAGGCGTCCACTGTTGGCTCTCAAAGGTTACTAAAATTTTAGCAGCTGCTGTGAATCAAACCTAACCTTCACCTGCTGTTGCTTCTCCCCACACCCCACTGCGCTGCTGCTTTGCTCTTGCCCGCTTCAGAACTTCCTACGAGGGTTTCTTTTTTAAACACCCACAATGAAACTTAGGCTAGACGTGCGTAGCGTTCTCTTGCTGCCCGTGTACGCGTTGATCTCCCTGTACAGTGTGCTGGTATTTATTCCCTGGTATTTTCTTACCAATGCCAAGAAGAAAAAGGCTATGGCCAAACGGTTAAAAGCTAAACCCACCTCGGACAAACCTGGGAGCCCCTACCGCTCTGTCACCCACCTGGACTCACTGGCACACATCAACATTCCCGGAGCAGACACCCTGGACAAGCTGTTTGACCACGCTCTGGCAAAGTTTGGCAAGAAGGACTGTCTTGGAACCAGGGAAATACTGAGCGAGGAAAATGAAATGCAGCCAAACGGGAAAGTGTTCAAAAAGGTAAAACTTACAATTTTGTACTTAATTCCGATTTGGTTTTGAGCTGCTTTGCGTCTTGCCTCAACACTGCATGTCTCTGTAGAGCTCTTCTTCAGTCATCATCTTATAAACCATCCATTTGATGGTAGTTAAAGAATAACAGAGTGCAGGATGCACTGGTTATTCTACTGCAGGAAAAATGAAAGCAATTTTAACGAATGGCAGTGTGTCCTTATGCTGTTATGCACCAACTCACATCAGCTGGTAGAGCTGTACCAGCAGCTTCTTGTCATCCAAAATTCATTGTTTTTCCTCACCAGTTAATTTTAGGAAGTTACAGATGGTTATCCTATGAAGAAGTAAATGAGAAAATGACTCGCCTGGGGAGTGGACTGACTGCCCTGGGACTGACCCCCAAGAGCACTGTTGTCATATTCTGTGAGACCCGAGCAGAATGGATGATTGTAGCCCTGACCTGCTTCAAGTACAACTTCCCTCGTGAGTGCTCGACCTGCTTTCTTCTGATGTATTTTAGAACCATTTCTCAGCACTGGTTTGGCTTTAAAGTACTTTGACCCTGCCAGTCTTGTCACTGAAGGTGTAAGAATTTCATAAACTTCCTCTGCTGATGGTCTGGTTCTTACAAGTTTTCAGTCTATTCTATGTGTTGTGGAGATCCCTCAAATTAACTTGCTCATATTTATGAAACTTTTTTATGATTTTATTGTAGTAATGTTCTAGATGTTAGAATGACAGAACAGTACAGTTACTATTCAGGGGTTTTTTTTAAATACTCGGAAGATGTCAGGAGTGCCATTTCCCCCCAAAAATGTGGGATGTTTTTATAGTATTTCTTGACTGTATCCTGACATGAAATGGTTATTAGAAAAGAGAACAATGGTAAACAAAATCATATGATAGAACGTGGATGTTTTGGTGACATTTATATGCTGCTCAACTTCATGACAATTTCACATGGGGTTTGGTTTGGGTTTTTTTCTTTTTTTAATTTATTTAAGCTGTCACAAATCTCCAATTGGAATTAATTCATACATTCTTGTTGGTGAGGTGCAAAGGTGGCCTTGCACTCATGTGCACACACCATACTGTGACCACAGCTCAGTTTGTTTGCTGCCTTGTGTTTCTGCTTGCACTGGGCTGGCTTTTTCTTCCAGTAGCAGTAGTAGCTGCCTGTGTGAGGAGCAGCTCAAATTGCTTTAAGGGTCTTTGGGGTTACAGTTTGAGACAGCAGATGATACTAAAGGAAGGGTTTTTCCAGTAGAGAGATGAATGGAAGAGGTGAACTTCTTAGTGCCTGTGAGGCTCTTAAGGGCATCACTGTTGCCAGCTGGGGTTAAAAACAACCTAGCAGTGTGACAAAGAGTCTGATTCCTCAGTGTGATTCTCTGCCTTGCCCCCATCAATAATTTCATGGGAGCAAGGGAAGTAGCTGACAGTGTGGAAAGAGCTGCCTGCAGGTGAGCACAGCCTTGAGCCGTGACCCTGCGAGGTTTGGAGCGTTGCCTCTCCCTGAGCTCTGGTTGCAGAGAGCTCAGGGGCAGAACTGATCTCAGTTCCTTTGTGGCATTGCTTGCTGCATTATTGTTGGGGTTTGGTGCATCTCTTTTCTGATATTTTTTTTCTGCTATTGAAGTAGAATAATTTCAGAAGGACTGGATGATCATTGTAGGTTCCTTCCTGTCCTTGTTCCAGAGGTCTCCTGTGCTGTAAAATTTCTGGCATGGGAAAATTAAAAGCTGGTTTATTTCAAAATTAGAAAATTCCCAGTTGAGCTAATAATAACTCCCCCCTCCTGCAGTGCTTCCCAGGAAGCTGAAGCAAGAGCTCTTGCATTTAGTGTCACTTTAACCTCTCTCTCCCATGCTCTCCCTCACTGTGACAGTTGTCACTCTGTATGCCACGCTGGGTGAAGAGGCAGTGACCTACGGCCTCAACGAGTGTGGAGCATCATATCTGGTCACGAGTGTGGAGCTTCTGGAGAGCAAACTTAAGGTAATTTGGTACCAGCTTCACCTCATATAAGCAACCCTATAATAATTTTACAGTGCAGGCAGTGCTAAAAATGTCGTTTCTCTTCTGTAGACTGCACTGCCACGAGTCTCCTGTCTGAAACACATCATTTACGTGGACAAGAAAACCATCAATAAATCAGAATACCCTGAAAATGTGGAGATTCATAGTATGCAGACAGTGGAAGAGCTGGGAGCCAAACCAGAAAACTGTAAGTGCATCACTTCAGAGAGGACTAATCAGAACTGTGTTAGCAGTGAAATCAGACCTGGGAGAAGAGGGATGTGTAGCAGAAACCCCCCCAGCTGTGCAGCTGTCCAACCAAAGACAGTGGCAGATTGTCAGTTCATCCTCTGGCTCCCTTTAAATAAACAAAAAATGTGTTAGATCTCTTTTGTTTAAGTGTCAGATATGTCAGGATAAAACTTTGGTTTTAACTTCTAAACCATAAGCAGAGTAATTTAAGACTCCACCTTTGTTTTAGGAAATGAAATAGAATCTGGTGCAGTGTTGCATTTTTTGCTACCCTTACCTTCTATTCATCTTATTTTCACTACTTTTCCTAAGAAAAGAGGAGAAAACACTTGAAGGACTTTGTGGTTGGTTAGTTTTGGGTTTTTTAATTGGCTTGGAAATGTCCGTTTTCTTAACCAAGCTGTAGCTAAAAAGCACCTTGGGCTAGAGGAATAACATTATTTACATTCCTTGCTCTATTGGGCAGCCAGGAGTGACTGTAAACATAAGGAAGGAAAACCCAGTCCTGATGATCTGTTTTCTTTACATGAGCAGTCTGTACTTACCCTCATCTCCTCTCTTGAATAAAGGAGGAGCTAAACTGGCAAAGGAGCTTTGGGAAGCACAGACTCCTCACAGCTGCTTATCTATGATCAGCCTGAGGTGCTGGTAGAGACCAGCAGTGACCCTGAGGGCTGTTGTTTTGTTGGGTTTGTCCCTAAAAGACCTGCTTTCCTTGCAGACACTGTGAAAGCCATGAAAGCCAATGATTTTCATCCTAAGAATATGCCTATAAGCCATGATGACAGAAGTATCACTCAGATTGTGTAGATGCCCAAATTTTCATAATCCTTTTAAAATCAGCCTTCCCTCTCTTCCTCTTAAAAACAGATCCCTGTTCTCTCCAGCCCCGACTTCTGCCTCCCCCACTGCCCATGCAGCAGCACAGTGTGCTTGCCTGGGGTGGAGCAGCTGTTTCACACTGACTACAGACACTGTCACACTGATTGATTAATTACAGGAATAATTTAGAAAGTAGATAAGAATTAATAACAGTTTTTCTCCTGTGTTTTTTAGCAAGCATTCTGCCAAGCAGACCTGTTCCCTCAGACTTGGCTTTAGTAATGTACACCAGTGGCTCTACTGGGAGACCCAAAGGAGTGATGATGCAACATAAAAACTTAATAGCTGGAATGACAGGACAGTGTGAGAGGATACCTGGACTGGGGTAAGAAACACTTAGCTGTGTATGGAGAGGTAAAACAGAGCCTCCAAAAGTATGCAAATTTATAGAGAGGCTGCTGCTGGCCTTGTGTGTTATCAAGTTTGTTCATTTTATTGTGAGTCCACTACTCTAATTTACAAGAAGTGTTTGAAAAGTATGCCCTTCTGGCTCTTTTCTCACGTGCTGTTGCTACTTTGGTTTATTACCCTTAGCTCTAGGTCAGTGACGGATTTTTGCACTTTTAAGCATCACAGGATGCCACTGGATAAGGAGATTCCTCATCTAATGCAACGTGGGGAATTTTTTTAAGACATTTTCAGGCAGCTCGAGTCAGTGTAGGAAATATGTCAGAGCCTACCACTGCCAGTGACCTGCAGACACCACTGTGGCTCATGCATGTGCTGCACAATCTGCTCCAGTGCAGTTTGCTGCAGGAGCAGAGGAGGAATCAATTGTGTGTTGATGACAGTAAAACCAACTGCAAGTTCCCTCACATTAATGTTCTGAGGAGATTTTTCATGACAGTGGGTGTATTTGTGCAGTCACAAAGGGTTCAAGAGCTGAAATGAGCTCTGTTGCTCCACTCCTTTGTGAGAGGATACAGCCCCAGCTCTGACGGGTGCTGGAAGCTGCAGTTCAGTGACAGCCAGAAGGGTCTTGCTGAGAAGTCTCTGAGCAGTTACTTCCTGAAATAAGCCTCAGTACTTCAGTGATCAGCCCTCTTCCTAGAAATGTATCTTAGAGAAAGGTGACTGACAGGGTTTTGTAAATCATTGGTCATTATTTTAAAATATAGCGATTTCATCCGTAATTTCATAACTGGAATGAAATCTCCCCCAGGGAGAGGAAACAGCAGTGAAGCACTAAGGAACCTTCATGTTTCCTAGAAAACAAGGCAAATCCTGTAATTCATACTGATTTCAGTAAGGTCACACCTCCCCATTTTGTTTACACACTGTGGTTGAAATCACATCCTTCTTGCCTGCAGAAGAATAAGCCTTACCTGTGATCCGGATCTTTCAAACAGCAATAACTAAGCACACAATAAAACTGTTAAACTGTATTTTCAGTCCATTTGTGCCTCGTGGTTAATTAGTAACCCTTTCCTTCCCCAGCCCCAAGGACACTTACATTGGCTATTTGCCTCTGGCCCACGTGTTAGAACTGACAGCAGAAGTTTCCTGCATCACCTACGGCTGCAGGATCGGATACTCCTCCCCACTCACGCTCTCGGATCAGGTGAGGGGGTGCCGGTTATTAATCATTACTCTTACTATCACAAGGGGGGGAAAAATTATGCAGGAACAGGGGAAGAGATTGATACAAATTACATGATAATATATCTCCCTCTTTTTTTAGCCCCTCAGTTTTAAAGAGCTGTTTGGTTTTCTGCTTCATAAATTGACTTTTTTTTTTTATTACAGTCAAGTAAAATTAAGAAGGGAAGCAAAGGAGACTGTACTGTACTTAAGCCTACACTGATGGCAGCTGTGCCTGTAAGTATGCAGAAGCAGATATGTTTAGCAAAAAAAAAATGATGTTTTCTATCTTTTTCATGCTAGAAAAGTCTATTTACTAACATGTTTTTCTCTTCACGTGACAGTAACTGTCACCAGTAGTAAAGAGCAGAATGTAGACATTCCAGTTGTCTTTGGTTGAACTGAGCACTGATGATGCAGACCTGTACTAAAGAGTCTGTACCAAAGCCAGGGCCCTTTTTCATCCAAACCTGTAAATGTGCTCCACTAGCTGCAAGTGGTGTTTTACTGGACTACTGATGTGACACAGAAAGCCTCTGACAGTCACAGTCTGGAACTCCTTTTCCCACAGGGACAAAGCAGGGTGGCTTTGGCCAACAGGACACTTTAGGGATAGGGGCAGTTGGCTGTCACAGGCTCAGGCTGTGCTGCTCCAGTTTTTGGGGTGCTCAGTCTCAGCTGTTTGTCCTCAAGGTAACACTGAGGCCGAGTCCCTCTTGCTGTTCTCAGGGTAAGCAGGACAGACTTAGTCTCTTAGAAGCAAAAATGACCAGGACTCCAATTGCTTCTGTAGCTCCTGCTGCTCTTTGAGTGACCAGGCTCCTGCATTCCACAAGGTTAGGGTGGTATACAAAAAAAATCCACAAATGTTTGTGTCTTTCTAATGGAAAAAGCTTCCTCATGTGTGCTGGAATCACATGTGCTGCTTTTGTGATCTTATCACATCTGTGGCTCATGGGACTGGAAGCACCAGCTGTTGGCGCATGGTGGGGGTGAGTGAGCAGGAGGATTTCACCTCATTTAAGAATAGAGGGTTTTGGTTGCTCTGCATCTTAGAGTAGCCAAGAGGTTTAAAATCAATTATTCACTTGCATTCTTTCATTTTATCAAATGCTAAGCATATACAGCAGCTTGATCTCTTTCTTAATAATTAACAGAGTGATAATTAATATGTCTGAGAACCCCAGCCTGCTGGAAAATATCCATTTAAATTTATTTCATGGGGAGAAAGCACATAAATACTTCAAAGCATTGTGCTCCAAAACAAATTTGAAGGAGCCAATCTGTAAACTTCTATTAAATACTTCCTCAGTCTGAACACTGTTTTAGGTTCTGTGTATTTTAGTGATCATAGGTTATTATTTTAATGGGAATTAATCTCTCCTCTGTGACAGAATTGTGGTGGTTTTTTGTCAGATAACTGGAATTACTGCAACCACATTGCTTTGAAAGTTGAAAAACAATCTTGGAAAAGGAAATGGTGAACTGAAATCTCTTGGTTCATTCCCTTGCCCCTGCCAATTGCTGTGGATAAAGTATGGCCATCAGGACTCCTCAGCACGATCTATCTTGCATGGAATATACCAACCTCTGGCAAAGAGATTTACCCAAACTTGAATTCAGAATTTTCTAAACCACTTTGTCACAGTTTAAGTACAGGTTAAGGTGTAAATAGCACCCAGCTGTCGTGCTTTGCAAATTGACTGATGGATCACACATTGCACTTAAGCACTACCTAACCAATGGTGCAAATATTTTCACTTACTATCCATTTCAAAGGAAGAATAATGGGGCTTATTTATAGCATAACATGGACTTTAATTTACACATGCTGGTCTACTGCTCCTTGTGGTAATCTTCCTTGCTTTTTTTAACTCTTTGTAGGAAATAATGGACAGAATTTATAAAAATGTCATGAGTAAAGTTCAGGAGATGAACTATATCCAGAGAACTCTGTTCAAGATAGGCTATGACTACAAACTGGAACAGATCAAGAGGGGGTACGATGCACCTCTGTGTAACATGTAAGTACAATTCACCACCCAAGTGTACCTTTTGCCTTGGGATATCTGTGAAGACACTCTAAAAGAATGATCATCTGAGCTATCAGACAGTTCTCCTCCTACATGCAGATACCATCTAATGACTAATTGAAGCAGTCCAAGTTCTTACTGGAAACGGATAAGATATTTAATGGCAGGAATGACTAATCTTCCCAACAGCTGACTAGTTAGTTTTCATTGGATTGCATTTTTTTTTGTAATAAAATTGGAATGTTTGTTTAGTTAAGCTGCAGGAATTCTGCCTCTTCCAGTGTTACACAAGAGATAACGGGTTTGGATTCGCCCTCCTGTCCCTACTAAAATCTGTGAGTTCATTTTTAAGGTGTTCCAGAGAGGAAGGAAGGAAGAAGGTTCGTGTCTTTGATAAAAGCGAGCTGAGTGAATAATTTTTAATGCTCCTTTCCTCCTTTCCAGACTATTGTTTAAGAAAGTGAAGGCCCTGCTGGGAGGGAATGTCCGTATGATGCTCTCTGGAGGAGCACCGCTCTCCCCTCAAACACAAAGATTCATGAACATCTGCTTTTGCTGTCCTGTTGGTCAAGGCTATGGACTCACAGAGACCTGTGGAGCTGGAACCATTACAGAAGGTAGTTAAAACACCTCTGGAAATACATAATAAGATATAGGTGTGCATGGGGGTTTGGGGGATTGCTGTAAAGTCCAAATAGCTGCAGTTCTTAACTGCAATAAAGTGACGTGAGATAAACTATGACCTATTTATATTTCAAGTGACAAAAAACCTTTCTGTTCTTTGTTGTTCTCTTCCTAAGTTGCTGATTACAGCACTGGCAGAGTTGGAGCTCCTCTTATTTGCTGTGAAATAAAACTGAGAGACTGGCAAGAAGGTGAGAGCATTAATTGGTTTGATTTCAGAGTAACTAATTTAACCCCTGCCTAGCTGGTTTCTTTGCCTACCTGCTTAGCTAGGTGTAGCAGATGAAGTAATTATCCTTTATCTTTTTTAACATGATCAGTTAGTGTGTTTTAACTTCAAGCTGATGTATCAAAGTATTTTCTTGGCAACAGAATATACATGTTAAAAATAATTATGTTGTTTTCAGGGGGTTATACTAATAAAGACAAGCCTAATCCTAGAGGAGAAATTGTAATTGGTGGACCCAATGTCTCCATGGGATACTTTAAAAATGAAGAGAAGACAACAGAAGAGTTTTCCATTGATGAGAACGGTCAGAGATGGTTCTGTACAGGAGACATTGGGGAGTTTCATCCCGATGGGTGTCTGCAGATCATAGGTGGGCCTCAGGTTTTGATACCTTAATATATTACCAGATACTGGCTAAACATAATCATAAGAACGCTATTAATGCTGCTGGCTTTGCCAGGACTAACCTACTTGAGGTTATTTGCTTGCAGAGGCACAGTGTAAAACGCATTTCCAAAAGTCCTCACAGCTGTAGTAATGGAAGTGATGCCATTTGCTGTGGCATTATCACCATCTAGATGTAGCACACAAATTTTAAAGAATAAATCTAAGATTAACTTTTGCATTAATTACCAATTTTTAAGAAGAGAGTCCTCATCACTTCCTTACAAGCTGCGTGACAAAACGTGTAGTGCTGTATAGACTTCTTTACAGAAGTTTTTATAAACTTGGCAGCTATTAGCTGCTTTAAAATTCTAGTAAGATGCTTTAATTAATGTTTGTGCACAGCACTGCACAAAATCCATATATAGTGCCTTTGGAAATGAGTCTGTGGAAATGCAGAAGTTTAAATGAAACAAGCTTTTCTTTTGCCTTCCCCTGACTCCTAGATCGTAAGAAAGACCTGGTAAAGCTACAAGCAGGAGAATATGTATCTCTGGGCAAAGTAGAGGCAGCACTGAAGAACTGTCCACTGATTGACAATATCTGTGCTTATGCCAAAAGGTAAGAGTGGTATTCATTCAGAAACTCCATTCAGAGTGAAGATGAAATGCAGGCTCTGATCCACTTCCCTGATGCAATGCTCTGGTTTTCTGTGGTTTCCACTGAGCAACCCCCTCCACCAGAATGCAAGTTCCAAAGAGTGTTCCTGAAGGAGCACAGGTTCCCAGATTCCCTAAAAGCTGAAGAAAGGAGCAGTTTTTCTTTTGGCATTTCACCCATCCAAATACACTCCAGTTCCATCCCATCCCTTCCCTAAACAGGCATTGTTATATTTAGGATGTGTTTTGGCCTTCTCTCAGAATACCAGTGAAGAGTTGATCTGGACACTTTGCACCTAATCCAGAGCTCTCCCGTGAGTTCTGGAAATGGTCCTGGTCTCTCCTCCCCCTCCCCTCAGTTCAAAACTCTACGTGAGGGGGAACTGCAGAGAACTGGCTGAGCCCCAGGTTTAGCTGGGAAACTAAAACTGAGATGTGCACATGGAAAATACACAAAGATTCTGATTCTGATCAAACCCAACACTGTAAACCAGCTTCCTGTTCAGCCATGAGCTGGGAAGACTTGATGTACAAGAAGGATTCTGTATGGGGGAGTAACTCAAGTTCAGAGAGCCCTGGGCATCTGTGGCTCCAACATCAGGTAATTTACTCCTGGAAATGGAAGTCTTGACTGGATCTTTTCTCCTTCCTTCCCTTGCCATCCTGGGCAGTGACCAGTCCTACGTGATCAGTTTTGTGGTTCCTAATCAGAAGAGGCTGATGGCTTTGGCTGAGCAGAAGGGCATCAGTGGAACCTGGGTGGACATTTGTAACAATCCTACAATGGAAGCAGAAATCCTGCGAGAGATTAAAGAAGTGGCAAACAAGAGTAAGTAACACAGCCCGTGGTGCTGGCCAATCTCCTGGGGCTTACCCAGCAAAAACTCTGTTATCCTCACCCTTTGCTTACATGTTCTTTGTACCCTCTGGATAGTAACCTACTATCGAGACACAACTAATTTATGTGACACTTTTTCCCAAAACTATTTTAAAGACATCGTTCTCGTTCTTAGTGGAACATAAAGCAACTTCGTCACGAGCAGCCACCTGTCTGAGTGGGAGGCAGCCGAATTTAGAGGCAGAAACGCTCCCGGCTCCCGCATCTGCTGCCCCCCGGAGGCTGTGCTGGAAATTCAGCTGCCAGTCCGTGGCCGTGGGATCGCGTTCCCAGCCCACCAGCAGGAGCTGAAAGCACTGCTTCCAGCTCAAGGGAAAATAAGTGGTTAATGTAACAAAAACACAGAGAAGTCCCTTTGTTTTGAACTCTAAATAAACTCTTAGGAAGGAGGAATTTGGGGAAGAAACATTCAACCATGGAAAACATAGAAGTCCTTCATTATAATTTAAATATGAGGCACATCCAACTAGTCTGAGTTCACCTCAGTTATCACTACATTCCTGTAACAAAGATACAACTCCAGATTTCTGTGTGTCCTCTTGTGGCAGTAGTCTCAGGGCTTCAGGCTGCACAGGCATTTGTTCCAAGCTTTAGATTTTGCTCTGTCACATCCAATGCAAGCTGCAAGTCCAGTGGATTAGAATATTTGCACACTGACCAGCACTGGTGCAGGATTAAATCTGCCTGTGGCCCTCCTGTAAGGTTATTTCATCAAGTAGGACACCATATTATACAACCTACAGAGTGCTCACCTTAAACTTGTAGGTAGCACAAATCAGTACTTCATTTGGCTTTGTAATCACAGTCATGTTTTTCTTTCTTCTTGTCCCTGCAGTGAAATTAGAAAGGTTTGAAATCCCCATCAAAGTACGGCTAAGCCCTGAACCCTGGACCCCAGAGACTGGGCTGGTAACAGATGCTTTCAAGCTGAAAAGGAAAGAACTGAAAAACCATTACCTCAACGACATCGAACGAATGTACGGAGGCAAATAAAGCAGCTCTGGTGGCCAGGCAGTTGTGCAGATGGTTCTTCTCCTGCCTCAGTTCTGGATGTCTGTGTATACTGTAGATATCACACATTCAAAAAACACACCAAATAGATGACTTTCTGTAATCTCTGTCGAGTAAAACGGAATATCTTAGACTCCAAATTCGTAATTATTAGAGATTAGACACTGATGGTCTCCATAGAGTTTCATGTGATAATCTCCAGTTTCCAGACAGACATCACTATGTGAAGCAGTATGACCAGGTAATTTTATTAGTATTGTTTCTCCAGAATATTCAGACTGCTTGCAACTTCTGTTTAACTCCTGCTGAAGTATGATCTGTGTTTCAAAGAGTTAAAAATAATGTGATTGTGGTGATTCTTCTGTCATAATAAGACACTTAGCAAAGGAGGCAAGAGGAGTAATGTCTATCCCTTTCCATTTAAAAACAAAACCAACAACATTAGTCAAGAACTTGCTGGAGATCCCTAATAACACACTGCTTGAGAATGGATGGGTTCTTCTGCACATCAGTATCTTGATTAATTACAGTGCCTACAAAAGAGTATAAAGTACACTTACTGAAATAAAGGTGAACTGAAAAGCTTTCTAAAACCAAGTTATATGAAATTTCATCCAAGAGCATTGAATTAACTATTTCAGCTCCCAACTCACCAAACAGATTTTACTTGCTGCTGGTTTTTAATTCAAGCAGAGCTTTCCACTGGGACACAAAGTAGAAGAAAACAAAGACTTGTTCTGCTCCAGGGCATAACTGATGAGAAATCAGTGCCCAAATGCAGGATGCACAACTTGCATCTGGGCTGGCAAACAGCAGTGAAACTGAGGGCAGTGGTGTCTAAAGAGACGTGAAACTCAGAGGAGTTTGGGTGGGTTTTATTGAGAGTGGTTGGCGGTTTTGTTTTCAAGGCACTGATCCTCTAGACCTTCACATGGTACAGGTCACCTGTACAGAATTTAGAGGCTCAGGTTTTAAATGTCTGGATCTGCTTTATGGAAAGGTATTTCTGTTCACCTTTTAACTGTGGTAAGCTTAACAAAGCAACCAGAAACCAACTGTAGTTCCCCTGTCTAGTGTTGTTGTTTTACTTACAGAAAAGTAGTTTGTGGTCAGGGAATTTTTGTTTTATGGAACTTGTAAAAAGGGACAAATCACTCTTTACAGAAATTCATTACGAAAATGTTCTCTTATTAACTGGAAGTCAGAGATGTGAAAGAGTGGGAAGATATAATTTAATAATACTTCATCATTTTTTTGTGCCGAATTCTGTACTGTGTCTTCTTTTGAATTGTAACTGAGCTCCTGCATCCCTGCCAGCTCTTCACACTTGAACCATAAGTGCTGTAAAAAGTGAAGGCTCTTGATACTGTTCTACTTTGCACTTTCTTAGTCATTTTATATATGTTGCTTACATTTTGTACAGCCGTGGCCCTCAACTGCTATATATTCCAAATTCACTTGAAAGTATATATAGATTTCTATTCATAATATTTGTGTTGTGTATATGATGGTTAAAAAGAAAAACTATTTGGTATTGTCACTGTACAGAAAGTAAAAGATTTTGTACAACGCTTCTCGAACACACGAGCTTGCAACTTCAGGGCAAGCTTTTTCTTTCGTTGCATGTATGTGTATTTTTCTTTTTTCCCAGTTAAAATAGGCTTTGGCAAAAATAAATCATGGCTCTATACTCCTCAGCTGAATCAGCCCTCCTCCTGGGGACCAACTCGAAACTTCCCAAGGCATAACTTTCTCTAGACCAGAACACTGCCAGCTCATCTTCCAAGAACCCTGAGGGGAAGGAGGAAAAGAAAACGGTATAGAAAGCTGACTGCATCTCGTTGTGCATGGAACTGCAAGAGTCACTCAAAGGAACAAAGAAATAGCTTTTCTAAAACAATTAAATTACTTTTTTTTTTAAAAGACACATACAGTTGGTTTACAACAACAGGAATTACTTCCCATATCAGTAGCAACTTTTCAAATTACTCAGTCCTGGAGCCAGGTTACCAATTTTTCTGTGTTAAAAAATGGTCACTATTAAATAGCCTTTAGTCAGCCTGTCAGTGTCACAAAAGTGAAGTACATATAAGAAAGATGCTTGCACTTGAGTCTGTCAGCAGGCTACAAGACTTTTTTTTTTTTTAAAAAGCCATGAATGTATTTATATGAAATGTATTTTATCTTCTGTGTCTTGGTTGACTGAGGATTGCTATTTTAAAAAAATATACATACAAAATGTTAACATTTCAAAAGTGGAATACAACTTAAATGGTTCAACAAGTTTGTGTTCTGGTAGATCTTTCTGTGTTGCACAAGTTGTCTCTGGTTTCTGTTCTGTGCCTCCCATCCTGTCTGAAACCAAGCCTGCCTTAGAAGGACTTCCCAAAAGCAGCAGCAGCAGTACCTGCTGCAGATATTAAAAACAAAGCCTCCAGGGGGCCTCGTTTGGTTTTTAAGGAATGAACTAAATATGGATGTGCTGCAAAAGACAATTTGATCCACCATCAGCTTTTCAGGCATTTCTGGAGAAGGGGAAGGTTTACATCAGGCTCCCTTCAAACATGGGGGTTGTTTGCAAATAAAATAACATGCAGTTTGGAAAGAACTTTATCCTTCATTTGAATGAATTCTGAATCCTTTTTGTGACAGAGCTTGTAGAGAAGCAACAGAGGATGAGCAAGAATGTGCAATTCTTGCCATTAAAAATAAGGAACTGGGATGCAGATGAAGGGAAGTAAATTCCTTTCAAACCGTTATGTGATAGGTGCTGTATCCTGTGCTGGGCAGAAAGAACATAGAACATGGCACTGAAGTGGGAGGGAGAGGTTCATGTACTACATGTGACTTCAGAAAGCAGGTTCAGAATTAAAAATTATCCTCCTAAGTCTCAGAAACAAATTCAAAGAGAAAAAAAATCCAGTTTGGGCATATCCCATAGAAGATTCTGTTTAGGCCCCCTGCCTCAAAAAACATGGGGTGTCCAGAGAAAGATTATAACTACCCTTTCAGTGGGACTGGAAAGCTTCATCTCTGAAGGAAGGTCACAGTTGGGTTTAACTGGCCTGAAGAGGAACGGCACATGACAAGAGATGAGTAACGTTCAACTGTTACCCTGATGAAGGTACAAAGAGCCAAGGCCACAGGAGGAGGAGGAACAGTTAAGTTTACACAAAGTCACATTGATGATTTGACATTTTAAAAG
The DNA here is from genome assembly GCF_022539395.1 of Myiozetetes cayanensis. NCBI lineage: Eukaryota > Metazoa > Chordata > Aves > Passeriformes > Tyrannidae > Myiozetetes > Myiozetetes cayanensis. Next base: position 10,463,289 of record NW_026087159.1, on the reverse strand, counting down.
AAACACAGGACTTTAAACCAATTCCTTACTAAATACTGAACTAGCTAATTTTCAGTCAATCTCCACCAAATCTACCACATCCCAGAACTATAGATTCAAATAAATATGTTGTATTCTAAAGATAAATTAGTGATGTTCTGCAGTTACATGCAAAACAAGAAATAAATTCTCATTATATATTTGGGTTTTTTTGTTTCTTGGTTCTGTTTGGTTTGGGGGTTTTTTTGTTTGGGGATTTTTTTGGTCATTTTGTTTCAGTTTTTCCTGAGCCTGCTGATAGCTAAGCTCTATTTACATGAGAATAAATCAATTTCCCTTTTGAAGGCTAAAATTTACACATTGGAAGCTTAAAAAAATAACAAATCTGGTGCTGCTTTTGCCTAAGGTGCCACAAAGGTGATTTACAAAATGCGATCAGTAAAACTTGCAGTCAGTGCTCCTGTGGAATCGCAAACAATGCAGAGTAAAATTGTGCGAACTTACCAGGATTAATTAAAAAAACCCACCCACATTTCCAGTTAACTCCGTGCTGCTGCAGAGTAGATCAGTGACTGGTTTTTAATGTGATAGGATTACATCAGCCACAGAGGAACGGGGCTGACTGCACTAAACACACATCTGTGCTTGGCCTGGCATTTTCACATCGTTTAATATGAACGGGTTCTGACAGAAATGGGGTGATGTTTGCACTATTGCTTTGCTGCTGGGAGCTGTAACAGGCAGAATCTTGCTCCAGTTTTATTGGGGAAGGACATACTAGAAGAAAATCAAATCCATTCTGTATTGACATGGAGTTTTAATGAAGCTGATTATCCCAGGTAATTTGTCCAGAACTGTCTTTAGAGGGAAGCATGTAGTCTTGGCATTGGACCAGTGCTAATTAATTTACACAAGCAGAGCTCTGGGTACAGTGTCTGATCCTCACAGTCCTCACCTGTGCTTTTCAAGCAAAAAATGACCTAAAAAACCTCAAACAAACAAAAGAACCCCGCAGTCAAACCCACCCCACAAACTGCTGCATTTTCCCCTGGTTCTCTCAGTCTGAAACACCAATAATCTGGTTAATGATGAACACTAAGAGATGCCAGAGAGTCACTATGTGTTTGCTACACATGCTTATTCTGTGTTTACCCTCACATGTCTCTTATTACAGAAGTTTGCCTAGCACATCCATCTCCATTACCTGTGAACATCCAGACCCTGAGAGGGAATACCCTTCACTCCAAGACATGACCTCATATCATTAAAATGCTAAAGCAAAAAGATGTAAGTTGTACTTTTTAAAAATACAGATAAGGACTATTAGCACTTGGATTTGAAACAGCACTGGACTACTACTAACAGGACTATTGCAACTATAACTTCAGGGAGTTGTTCCAGCACTTTCCAAAAAGTCCCAGCCCTGGGAGGTGTTTCCAGGGTTTTTGTTTGTTTTAAATAACTAACCCAAACCTTTCCTGCTGGATATAGATCAGCCTATTACTTATGGTGCTCCCCCAGGGAGTGAACACGAAGAATGGATCACTGTTCTCTAGAGCTGCCTGCCCTACTTTCTGTCTTTTAAGTTGAAGCAAAACCAAGCTCTCCCAGCGAGCCTGTTTCTATGAAATTTAATCAGGGTCATTAAACCAGGGCCCTGTGTCCCCACGTTCAAAACACAGCACCTGTCCCATCTCCCTGTATCCTTTATGGCAATTACTTCCCAAAGCCTTTACCTTCACCACATCCCAGAACACAATTTTATGTAACAGTGCAACTCTCACCTTGCAGCATTTTTTTATTGTTATTTTTGAGACCTGTACCTTGGCTCTGAGCACTTGCAGCAGCAGGAGAACAATATTGCTGTGAGGAGGGGAAATGCACAGCTGGTGACAGTTCTCCAGGAGCTCTGCAAACAAACTCTACACCACAACCCAAGCTGAATTTCTAACTAGTCTGGATGAGTTTTAAGCTCCATGCAGCCCCCTCTAAGTATTTACTGGCCAGCAGAGTCCTTCATTTCAGAGGAAAGATGCCTAGAAAACTGTTCACACCAACAAAAAACATAGTGTAGAAACGCAACCTAAAACCTACCACTGTGAAGAAATAGCCATCAGACTCTGGGGTTTGGCTCTCTTGCATGATCCTAAATGGATATTCAGCTCTTCCAACTGTAGTAAAAACTATGACCTGTTGTTGAAACTGCACAAGATAAAAACTCCTCTAAATGCTGGTGAGATCGTGAATCTGTAACATGTGCAGCTGCCCTGCTCACCTCTGTGCATAATGACAACTGAATTTAGAGTTACTAGAGAAACAACCTGGGAGCAGGGAAAACTCTGAGGCGCTCAGAGCATTCACGGAATTTCAAACCCAAACATAACTATGGGCACAGAGCTTTAGGAAGGGGAAAAAATGAAGAAAACTCACCTGTCTGTAGCAGCACCAACATCCAGCACAGCCAGACTGGGAACCACCCAGAGCCCACCCTGTTAACATTCAGGGCTTTCCAGGCCTTTCTGATCAAGGAGCAGACCCTCTTTAGCTGATGGCTAATTGTTTTCATGACTCCCATTTATTCTGCCTCTGGGTGTCTCGATCACCACAGCTGCTGCTGCTCATGTTCCAGTGCTCCACCACCTTTCCTCCCAGCACTTCCATGCTTTTCTCTGCTCCAGGCACCTCAACAGCTGCAGTTTTGTCAGCAGGGCACTGGGTGACAGCTCTTGTACAAGAGAGATTTGGATTAGGTATTAAGAAGAAATTAATTACTTTGAGGGTGGTGAGGCACTATTAGAGGTTGCCCAGAGAAACTGTGTCTGCTCCATCCCTGAAAGTGTTCAAGGCAAGGTTGAATGGAGTGAGGAACATGAACTAATGGGAAGTGTCCCTATCCATGGCAGGGGTTTTGAACTGGAGATCTTTAAGATCCCTTCCAACCCAAGCCGTTCAGTGATTCTGTGACTGGAACCCGCACCTACCCGCCCTTACTTTGGCAGACCTGCATTTTCCCAAAGCACGAAGCATCTCGCGCCTGTAACTCAGGGAGCCTGTCAAGGGTCCTGGAGGTTCTGCTCAGCTCTGCGCGTTCCCTCGCAGAGGCAGCGGGAGCCGTGGCCGGGCGGCGCCGCCTCCCGCGGGTGCCACGATGAACTGCAGCGATGCGCGGCGGCTGCGGGCGCTGCTGGGCGCGCTGCTGCGGGAGCTGCGCGGCCCCGGCAACTCCAGCGCGGCCCCGCCGGGCCCCGGCCCCGGCTCGGACGGCTCGCTGTACATCCTGCTCATCATGATCTTCTACGGCTGCCTGGCCGGGGGGCTCATCCTGGCCTACACCCGCTCGAGGAAGCTGGAGTCCAAACACGACCCCTACCACCTGTACATCGAGCGGGACTGGGGTCCCCGCGGGCCGGGGCAGGCGGCCCAGGAGGGCCCCGAGGGGCAGCGGCTGTGACAGCGCCGGGACCGGCAGGAGGAAGGGTCTGTCCTGCGGGGGCATCGCTCCTGCCGCCCTCCCACCCGGCACTACGGACAGCCAGCGACTGCGGGGCAAGAGAAACAGCCTGCTGAGCAGTCGCACAGCGCTCAAGGCTCGTCGTGCGGTGAGAGCTGTCCTACAACTCTTTGCATTCGTTTGTGTTGCTTTCCTACAATAAACACCTGCATTACCTACTGCAGCCTTTCAGTACTTGAAGGGGGCTTATGAAAAGGAGGGAGAGTGAGTTTTTACACAGGCTAATGGTGATAGGACAAAGGGGAATGGTTTTAAACTAAGAGGAGATTCAGATTTGCTTTTAGGAAGAAATTCTGCACTGTGAGGGTGCCCAGAGAGGTTGTGGATGCTCCACTCCCGAAAGTGTTCAAGGATGGGGCCCTGGACAACCTGATCTAGTGGGCAGCATCCCTGCCCATGGCAGGGGGTTGGAACTAGATGATCTTTAAGGTCCCTTCCAACCCAAACCATTCTGTGATTACATATGTACAGAGACCTCTCTCATCTTTCAGCTTTAGATCTTAGTTTAACATCCTTTCTTTAAAATCTGTTTGTATTCTACCTTGTTGTCTGACCACCATGCTCTTGCTGCCAGCAGTGCTCTGCAGAACTAAAAGCAGGTCCATTATTGCTGTAGGATGCTGCCTTCTGTCACTCTGGAGCATTGACAGCTGGGCCACGGATTGGAAGGCTCAGGTCTCCTTCTGTTAAAGCAAGATGGGTTTGGCTCACCTGGAAGCATTTATCAAAACAAAGAGAGCTTAGAAACTGAAGCTGTTCCCATGAGGGAAGCACCAGTTCTGTGGCTTTGCCAATGCACAGGAACTTTTAAAGCCATCAAAAACATCCTTCCACACACAGGGATGTGTAATTCCAAGAATATCTTTGTACAAATTAAACCAACATAGACTATATGCTTTCTATACAAAAAGCCAGGCAGGCAGAGGTTGTTTTAGAGGTTCTAGATATGACAATAGTCTGTGCTTTCTTGGTTTGGGGTGAGTTTTTTCAGATAAAGATTACTGAACAATTCCAAGGAACAAGTGCTGTCACTAGGAATGCTGCATTACCCAATACAAACTACTGTTTGGATTTTATACAAACCACACTGAAGGAAAAAGAAGTTTTGACATTAACTTCAAAGGAGGAGCGATTTTTGTTATAGACTTAAATTTCCTAACACTTGTGAATATTTTGTCCAACAAAACCAGTCATCTTGTACTTGGCAACTGCTGCATCTTGTTCTCTACTGTAACTCTGTGGGGAATCATTGTAAACTGAACACCTGAAGTGATGAGTTTAAAAAAAAAAATCCTTGAGAGGACTGGCAGTTACCAAGTCAACCTTGTCACTGCAGAAAAACACTGCAAGATTCACAGACCAAATTACAAAGTATCCTTAGATATCAAACAGTGTCTTGTGAATACCTGGATATTTTAAAACTGAAAAGTATGGGGCAGAGAAAAAAATTCAAGTTCCAGAAACAATTTGAGTGGGAGTACATGGCATAGTACTGTATGCCAACACTGTATCAGTGCATGAGACCTTCAGCTCAGCACAGAAAATGCAGCAGTCGGTACCGTGTGGGAAAAAGGATGTTGGAGAAACCAATAAACTGCCAATGTTCTTAAAATCCCCTATGAAGTAGTTGGACAACAGTAAAGTTCGAGTCAGTTACTTCCATCTGCCAGGATTCCAACAGTATCTCTGGAAAATGAAAATGCTTCAGCCTGGACTTTTGGAGAGTCACAAGCCATATATGTATTATATGTCTACAGCTGCAGAAGCTGACTGTCTAATGAACTTTCTCCCTGGTATAACTCAAACACTGTATCAGACACACTAGAAGATTTTCTGTGAGGATTCCCTTCAGTACAATCAGAATTAAGCTGACCACAACCAAAGCATCCCTCTCTAAAACTGAGGGGATCATTATGCATATACAAACCCTTTTATTTACCCTGTCTCAGTGATTAACTTCTCCTTCTGCCTGACCACTGCCCATGAGCAGGACTGGCCTGAGAGGCCTTACAGACTCAGAGCTTAGGAATTATTCAGGACCACTGAACTCAGCTACTTTAGACAAGAACAGGGGAAGGACTCTTACAGTTTTCTGAGATCTGCACACATTAAAGTTTCAATGCACTGGACACTAAAACCTGTGCTTGCCACACTTGATTTAGTATCAGCTGGTTACTGACTGCTTTCCACTGCTTCACCCTACAGACAAATCTGAAGGAAGGCTGTGCGAGTCCCTCCAAGTACCACTGATTTCTTCATCCAATTTTCCCCTATCTTCATAATCCACTTCTCCCCCCAAAATGCAAAGTGTGTTCAACACGCTGTATTTAGGTCCTAACTAAAACCAAGGGCTGCCCCTGTGAAAAAGTCTGCCCTGCATGACACAGCTCAAAAAGGAAAGCACAAGACCTCCTGCCAAGTAACTTAACTAAACATCTAATTATCTGCTGTTCTATCTGTGCCTTTCAACACCTGAAAGAATCACAAGGTCTGAACTGTGGTAATCTGTGATTTACATCAGTCCATCTGTTCTTATAGTTACAGTTCAACCAGCTGTTTAAAGAAGGTGACACCCTCGTGCATTAACACACACACAGGTCCTTAAAACACCCCAGAAGAATTCACACTGTGGCATACAGAGACCTTGATAAGTCAGCATTACGCCCAGCAGCAACATTCATTTCTTTCTGTTTGTTTGAATAAGTCCAGTACATCGTGTACTGGCTGGAAATCTTGAAAAGCCTTGAAGCTGCAAACTCAGTGGGACTGAGCTGAAAGAGGCTACAAGGAGACAAAAATTAGCCACTGAAACTCACTCAAAACATTTTTTCCATCAACAGGATATTCTAAGGCACCTGTATTACTGATGCAGGGCAAAGTGGCCACTTAGTCCCTGTAGTCCATTCCATCACTGGACTCAAGGGATAACAAGACAGATTTATATTGAAGGAAAAAGCCCAGCTATCAATACCCTACCACTGCTCAGTTAGGAACAAAAAAGGAAAAGCTTTACTTTTCTAGAAAGGCCTACCCATTCTTTTCTTCAGCCCTGGGGGAATCTTGGAAGAGCAATTTCTGAATTCACTTTCAACATCCCTGCAAAAATATCTTCTGGTTTGGCCCTAACTGATTTATGATTCCCAGCACTCGTAAACCTTACAGTGCATCAGCTGTCAGAGCCTTGCTCAGGATCATTACCAGGAGTGACTGCTTGCAGTCACTGAAATCTACACCTTCACACACAGCAAGAACCTCACAATATATTTGGCACTGTTTCCAGAGCATGTTTCCAGAACAATCTGTTTCCACAAAACCACTGACCTTGCATTGGGATCTTCATCTTTCCAGCATCAGCTTAAAAGCTGCTGTCTGCACTGAGCAAGTGTTCCTCAGTAATTTGATGTTAAATCTCCAGTTACCTCAAGAAGCTTTCCTTATTTGAGTGTTTCATTTCTTCTTAGCAGACAAACAGCAGAGGCACAACAACATGTTCTCAGTGAAAATACTTACAACCCAAGGATCTGGCTCAAATTTTGTTTGACTTCATCCAGGTATGTGCTGGACAGCAGCCTAAACTTCAGTAAATTTTAGAGGGAAATGTCAACTTGAGATAGTTACAGCTCGACACCATTTACTGCCTGAGAGTGCTCTGGTGAGGCATTTGCAACAGGGTTATTATTCCAGGCACACTTTTTCCCTCACAGAGCTCACAGCCAGCCTGTTCTGCAGTGCTCCAGCACCACACAGCAACAATTAGAACCTACAACACAAGCAGTAAAGATAAGGAAGCCATAAATTATTTCTTGCACTTTTAATATCACAAGAACAAGCTATGAAAACTTCTAATAATAATAAAAAAAGATAGAATATCAGGTAGGTGGTTTTTGGTTGGTTTTCTTTTTTTTAGGTTTTTTTTTAAATTAATCTTACAAGAGGTCTTAAACAATTTGAAAAACTTACAAAATATATTCAAGTGTGGAAAGTTATTTTACTGGTAAAACAGCATTTCTTTATAATGTGCTTTTCTCCAGTTAGGGTAAGGAAGTGTAGGCATATCAGAACAAAGCATTCAGACTATCAGAACAAATCCCTTTTCTCCATTCCAAGGAACAGCACAAGTCAATCCATTTAACTGTGGTATCCCAGAAGAACAAAGAAACATAAAAGCAGTGACTGATAAAGACAATACAGAGAAAATACACAAAAAAAATCTATCAAGTTTTCAGTTTTGTGTGTGGAAGTGCTTGGCTCTTCAGCTGGCTTTGTTTTTGGTTGTACAAGAGTAACTTGGTATCAAACAAAAAAAAAAAAGGGGAGCATGAACTCCAGTTTGGAGCATAAACATACTCATTTTATAGATGCCCATTGTAAATTTTGGGTATTGCAGCAGAGTCAGCAATGGGGAACACTAAACCAGCTGGATGGTTTTGTACTGAATGAGATTAAAGAATTTTTGTGTTCTCTTGTGCTAATTTAAGCACAGAAGTTTTAGCAAGCAGCACAGAACTAGGATGAAAGAGATTTTTTGTTTGTGCCATTAGTTACTCAGTTGTAAAGCCACTGGTTGACTGTAACAGCTCCATTATCACTTAGTATAATAAATAAAAATATTTTGCAAACCAGCATTTTCAGTTATAAAGAGCAAGAGCTAATTCTGGTAGCAGTGAATCACCCCAAGTGATCCTCACTGAAGATGATGGAAATAGGCAGCAGTAACGGGCTCTTCTCCCCAGCCCAAAGCAATTGTGTTCCAATGAATTTCTCTACAGAACCCATGGGTGTGCACACCAAGTCCCATTCCAGCCACAGATCTTACTAAGTAAGAGTTTAAACTGGATTTGTCCAGCTAGGTCAGTTAGTTACCTTCCTAAGTCCCGCTCCAGGTAGTGGTAGCTTTTTTTGTTTGGTCAGTTTTTTTCATATTAACTGCAGGAGTCAGATTTAAAAGCAGCTTGCATTTGAATAGCATGAAAATAATAACTGAGAATAACATCTGGTTGAAAACATTGCCTCATATATTCTAAATCTCCCAGTCTGCCTAGAAAAGCTTAAAAATTACTATACAAATTCAAACTTGGATAAAAATATCCAAAAAGTATTTATTCACAGGACAATCTTATCAGGTACTGATATAAGTGTGTGTTCTGATGACCGCCTTCAAAAGTCCAACAAGCCAATGCTACAGATGCACCCATTACTACATTTTAAAAGGCAAAACCTGTTTTGTGTTTGCAAAGCAGATCTGTAACACCACTTACACAATCAACAGCGAATTAAACAGCCAGTAGAGTACACCACACCAGTGTCACAGTTCAACAATGCTGTACCAGTTACAGGCATGGTTAAGGTTACGTTTTCTTTTCGAACTTGTATAGGAAATACAAATATATGAACATTGCGTATTCTCTTATGAACAAACAGTAATTAAATAGAGTGATCCTTTCTTCACTACATACAGAAATAACAACGTATTTACAATATTTACAGTTTTCAAAAAATTCTCTTCCTGCACTGGGCTGCAGGAATTCAAATTCTTCCGCCTGAAAAAATAGGTACACAATAGTTCTGACCATAAACAGCCTCCGGACAGACACAAGTTGCTAATTCTAACTGACTGGTGTATAGACTAGAGGGACTGAAAAGGAAATACAACCGCCCGTTTCACCTGAACACCCCGTGATTCGTGGGCTTACATGGCAAACTACAGACGCTTTAGGATGTTTTACACACGTGAGATATTGCTCATTTTCACAGTTTTCTCGATTTAAGCCATAGAACCAGTGAGCTGCAGCTGTAACTGCTTTCAGACTGCTGTTGTCATTGTCACATGGGTTATGATGGGAGTTACAAGCTCCTCTCCTGCGTTTTTAGTTACAAGCAAGTGCTCACAGATACAGCTACGTTTTGGGGTTTGTTTGGTTGGTTTTCACTCAGCTTAAAACAGAAGCAGGCCAATTTAAAACAAATCTGCTGATATCCAGATTTACTCTTAATTTCCCAAGTTAAGACAGACAGTCTTAACCTGCAGTCTTGAAAACTATTTTAAAGCAGCTGAAAGCCTTAAACTGCAAATTCAAAGCAAGACACACAAAATGCCCCAGAATCAATAATTAAAGGCCATGTTTACAAAGAACATGAAAAATACAGTAAAAACCTGCATGAGAGGAAGATAAGTGTTTGTGGTGCAGAGCTGCTGTTCTCGAAAATAATTCAAGCACCTGTCCTGAATAACAGTACTGAAGAGAAAAATTGAAGGCTTCACAGTAATACACACTTTCAGTGCCACTTTTGGACTACAATGTTTCTTGAAAAGACAAAAAGAATTCAAAACTCGCAGACTTAACATGGGAAAAATAGTCCAAACCTCATAGCAACAGAATGAACAGTTAAAGCAAACAGAAATCATGTTACCAACCTATTTCTAGGTCACTGTAAGACTTCAAAGGAAAAATATTCAGTTTGAAGTCCTTTACATGCATGTGGCAAGTTGTTGGCACAGGAGCTCCGAATCATTCAGCATGCCCTACATATGAATCCATGTAAATTAACCAGGACCAAAGTCTGGGAAGCTCAGACCAGAAGGAAACCCAATGAGATGATTTAGTTCTATCACATCAGAGAAGGTAATGTGACCTTTCCAATGGATTGGGAGATTTGCTCCTTTCACAAACAGTAGAATCCACTGCAATCCTTCCCAGCCTCCTACAACCAGGAGTAGATAGCTTTCGGAATTCCATCCACATGCCACAAGCACCTTCTTCAAAAAAGAGAAGATGCTACTGTAAAAACAGGTCTTTTCAAGTTGAAGAAAAACTACATTTGGTCAGAATTGTATATGAATAGGATTTTGTATTTAAATAGCAGAGTTTGAGCATCCAGCAGCGGCAGCACAGCTGCATGTAAGGCATTTGGGGAATGATTCGAGTACAGCTCACTGCCTTCAGCACTTCACTAAATTCAACTAACACGAGCAACCTCTCACATTTTAGGATTATTACTAAAGCCGTGGTCACCGGAACCAGCCCCGAAGGATCTGCGGACCTTCCGTAACAACAGATGCAACACAAAGAGCGCGTGTGTTCCCAGGGGAGAACAGCTGCCTGCACAGTGGACTCCTTCGTGCCAAATGAGAGAGGTCACTCCCCTGGCAGTCCCTGCTAACTGGCCCAGTCCTGGAAGCGGAAGCAATCCCCGGCGATCTTCCACACGGTGTTGGTGGGGGTGGCCTGTGCTGTCAGCAAGAAGTTCTGATTGAAGTAGCGCTGCTTATCGCCATCAAATTTGACAGTCCCACTTGTCACCACGAGCACTGTTGTCTGGCCTTGAGTAGCTTGTTCTTCACAAGGAGGTATAAAATGATGAAGAAAACAACTCAAACAAAGACTAGCAGGTAAAGGAGCAGGAAATGCACAGAGAGGCTTCGTTCAATGTGGCTGTGCCAGCGCCAGGGTAACACCAGCTGGTTCCACAGCGGGGCAGAACAGCTTTGGTGCAGCGTTTCTACACAGACAACGGTGGGGTCGCTCAACACGGCTCTGCAATGGCTTTGCCCTTCTCACCTCCTGCTGTTCACTTAAGAGCACTATGACAAACACCTCCATTTTTGCTCAGAATAACCTCTCATTACTCGAGATACACACACATATAGGTATTTAGCAAGTTGCATTGACCGTTTCCCCCCGTTATTAGACATTATATCTTTTCCACAGCAGAGCAAAGCAAGTGTGCTTGACCACAGGCTTTTTCCTTACTTAATATTCCCAAAATGTCCATTAGAAGCAATTTATTAACTTCCCAGTAATGTAAGCCTTTCTTTGCAGTTGTTAATCAGAAATCTAAAGAACTTAACATCTATTCTAGATGTGAAGAAATCAAAGTACAAACAGGTTAATAACGATTTGTTCCACGTTATACTGTAGATCAGGACCAGAGGCCACCATAGAGGTCTCTCAAGGACAACATAATCTGATAAGCCAGAATTTTTCCATACATAAAAATACATCATTTCTGAATATGATCTTAACAAAAAAAAGTCCTTAAAATATTTTCCCAGACATGAGAAAAAGTGTGGAGTTGCTGCATCTTTTGATTTGTGCTTTATTTATGCACAACTTGACATTTCAACCCTTGGTATTTCCTCTAAGCTTATTCCAAAGGAAATATTAAGCCCTATTATAATTTCATTTTTCTTTTAATAGTTAAAAAAGCCCTGAAAAATAGATAAATTATAACACAACCTTACCGTGAACGGGCTGGCAGTCCAACACATTAACCTGGAACTCACTTGATGGCAACATTTCAAAAAATTTATTTAGCTCTTCTTGCCCAGACACTGCATTCCCATTCCAAACTAACGTGGCTTTGTCCAAATACAGCCTGGTTAAAGCCTGAGTGATTATGAAAATACAAATTTAGGATAAATATGTGAACATACAGTGGACAACACACAAAACCTGCCCCCCGTACCGACCCAACCCTGCTCCTGTAAGGCACAGCTGCACATACTGGACTTGGGCCATGAAGAAGTGTAAGGCACTTCCCTTTTCACAGCACGGCTGCACAGGAACACAAAACCCTCTGCAGGGCTCAGCCTGGCCACCACAACACATGGGAACCCACGTGCAGCTGCTTTCTGTGCAATGCCAGTTAGAAAAGTAACAAAAAGAGCACAAGACAATTTAAACTACTGTCAAAAATCTACATACCCTTCTTCTCTTATCCATCGTCTCATAATAAATATTGACAAACTCATCTGCAGCTCTACAAGCTTGATCCACATAGGTTTTGAAATCCTGGAGGGAGGAAATCAGATCAAATTATTAACATTGCACAACCCAGCCATGCATGCAATTTCCACTGTAAGTCGCTTTGATTGGTCTTTTCCACCCTCACCAAAGACAGTGTCAAATAATGTTGAAATTTATTCTAAACTCCTTTTCTACTTGCAGGAAGTGCCAGCTTTTAGCCAGGTGACAGTTTTAGAATTAATTTCGAACGCTGATATATTTCTTGTATTGAAATTGCAAATATTTACATTGGAAAATGGGCTACAGCTGGCTGCAGGTGCTGTGGACACGAAAGTATTCAGGGAAAACAGTTGTTGCTGTGATGGCTGTTCTGGAATAAAGTTAAGGAACAAGATTTATTCAGTATATGTCTGAGAATTAGCATGAACCCCATCACACTGCCACCCTAGGCTTATTTTTTAAAACACCTTCATATACAAATACAAAATATCATGAGAGAGAACACCAACGTGCTGGCTGTATCTGTTCCACTACCAATCAGTGCTGAATCCACAGGTAGAACCCAAATTTCTCACACCTCATCACTACCCTTACATCTCTCGCCTTTTATTCATCCCCAGGCCACAGCCTGAGCTGTCCCATCCCTGCACTGGGATCTCACTGATCTGCTCAGTTTTTCAGCTGCTTGGCCCTTAATCTCCTGCAGACCCTGAACTGGGACCCTCTGGAAAGCAGATTCTGAACTTCCCGCCCATAGAGCTACAAAACTGCACTTGGTGCTGTTATGATAACTTGGTTTAGTGCAACTCAGTCAGTGCTGCACAACTGAACTACTTATATTTTCTTGGAAGCCCTTACTGAACAGACACCAGAACTACTGAGTTCCTCCAGTATTTCCACGGGAAACACTTATCTGTTCAGAGAAAGCACTGCAAAATAACCAGCAGGCTAGCAAATAATCCCTGTTTAGTCAGCAAAGTCAAACACTCTCATCTTACTATGCTCTATTTCTTCTCTCCCTCTGTAGGGACACGAGCCTGCTCCTCACCTTCCCCAGCAATTCCCCAACCCACAGGCTAATTCCAAACACACGTGGCAAAGCAGTGTCAGAGACGCTGTATCCCAGAAAAATACCCGGAGAAACTCCCTGGCACTGGAGACCAGGAGTGTCAGTCAGAGCTGGCTCTGGGAATCGGAGCTGGCCCTGGGAACAGGAACTGCAGCTCTGCCCGTGGTGTCAGAGCAGGTGCTGTGTCCCCTCAGCCGAGGTTACACTGTACCCACACTGCCCGGCCAGCACTAACCATTCCCACTCAGCTCCAAACGGATGGAATGGGCGGGAGGGAAAACCAGGAGACTGCAATGATCTGTCGGGGTACCCGGAGCAGGAGCCGAGTGGGGAAATGAGCTCTGCTGGCTTGTGACGCCCCAGACGAGTTTTCACAGCCGCAGCCCGGCACTCCTTTTTAAATTCTGGGAACAGCTCAGGCTGGGATAAACTCCTGGAGGGCCACCTGGCCCTAATCCCTTCCCAAGGGTCGATCCCCTTTCCCAGGCCTGTATCTGACTGCCCAGTGTCCCGCCCCCGACCGGGGAAAAAAAAAAACCCAACCAACCCCAAAACAACCCTCTGGAAGACTCTGACGACAATTCCAAGCAGTTTCCTAACCCACCGACGTCTCCCCGCGCAGGGCGAGGAGGCCCCTGCCCGGACCCCGCGCTGAGGCGACGCCGCCCCGCCCGGGGCCGGGACGGTGTCCCGGCCCCGGGCGGGGCGGCGTCGCCTCAGCGCGGGGTCCGGGACACGTCCCGCAGCCTCCCAGCGCTCCCACGCCCGCCCTGCGAGCCGCATCCCCCTCATCCCGGCCGTTCCCGGTGGTTCCCGGCCCGGCCCTCACTCACCACGGACGCGGCCATGGGGCGGCGAGGCGGGAGGGCGCCGGAAGTGCACGGCGGACGGTTCCGCCGCGCCCGCGATGCCCTCGCCACCAACGTTCCGCCCGCGAACCCGCTCCGGCCGGAGCGTTTATATATATATATTTTATATACATATATATTTGTTTGTATATATTACTTCTACTATATTATATATTTTTATATAAATATATATTTTATATATATACGTAACGATATACGAGGATTTCAGAAACACATTTCAGCCGCCTGGGCTTAGGCCCCGGATTTTATTTTATTTTGTTTTCGTTCAGTCGATCGATTAAAATCAATTGAAACGGGTAACGAAGTGCCGTTTGATTTCAGGATCGCTGACGAAATGACGGATTTCTGTCGTGAATTATTTGATACTGGGCGAATCGTGACCACGGAATGAAAGCGGAATTCAATCTCTAATAAGATGGAAAGAGTGAACAGCCCTTAATTTTGCAAATACAGTCTTGCTGGACTTGGATTAATGAGTTTGTAATTTTCAAGGGTTTATAATTTTTTCCCCTCTAAGGTTACATAATTAACACTGAGAGATTTCCAGCTGAATGTCCACTATTGAAAGAACCCAACAACCTACAATGCTTTTTAATTTACTGATTCAGAATATAAGTACTGGAACCATAACACCTTTGAACTCTGCAGCTCCAAAATCTCACTGCAGGGCTGTACACAACACTGAAGGGCAAGTCCAGGAGGCAGCAGAAGGCAAATATTCCAAATTTCCATAGCCATTCTACTGAAGAGAGACCAAAGAAGTGACCCATGGGCTCTACCAGTGATTAAAGCGATTCCCACAACACTTCAGCTCTCAAGCTGCTAAAGCAGCACCTGTGAAGGCTCTCATGCCTTCACATGGGTCATGTGGACTGTCCTCTGTGATCATGAGCCTTTATGAATTGTGCATGGTTCCTGTGAAAGACAACTCTCACCTGCTGTTAGAGCTACCAAAGAGAGCAGTAATGCTGCCCAGACTGACACAAGTTTAAGGAACTGTCTCCTAAAATGAGGGAAGCAACTCACACTGACCAAATCCAGGCAGATGCTGATGAATGGGGTGCCTGTGAAACTGGATCATGACTCAGGGTTTGAGGGTTTTGCCTGAGCCAAGGGCTGAATGAGAATTTGAAGATTTGATCTGATGATTTAATGGGAACTGGGAGTTAAGTCTCAGGTGCTCAGCACATTGGCACTTTGACCTATAGGCTGGGTACAAAAATAATGCTAAAGCTGGAGTGGGATTTACTAAACCACACTGGGCTTAAGAAAGCCTAGTTTGGACAGTTCCCAACACAAAAGGCGTATTTCTCTGGGTAGACCCAGGCAGAACCTGTGCTTGTTACAGTCCCTTGGGCACTCTGCATCACTCCACCTCAAATTTCTATCATACCAGAACTACAGGAATGTAATGACTCTTATCCTGATAAATACCTCTATTGTTTTTCAAAGAAAAACAGGACTTGCTATATACTGAAGTGGTAACTGTATCCACTGGGATAGGATGAGATCAAGCACAAATAACTGTTCCATTTTACTCCATGTCAAAGCAGTCCCAAGTGGGGATAAGTTTTCAGAACAGGTCAGTTCAAAGTGTCACTGCAGTTGCTAGTTAAAGACATTTTAAAATCCTCTTCATTTCATTAGATAATGAAGCATTATTTCAGCTCGTGTGAAAATCTGCCCACATGCGAGTTAAACATATGGCCAGCTAAACATATTTGTGGGGTTTGTCCTCCAATATCTTATCCCCTTCAAAAAAGAGACACCTTAGAGAATAGTCACATTTAAAGTCAATTTAATGAATATTTTTGGATCAGCTATAGATGGAGCACTAACCACTGCACATGATAGATTTAATAGAACCACTGTGCAGAGTTCACTCCTGAGAAGGCCTGAAGGGCTGGAATTACAGTTTATGTGCTCTCTGAAATTGTTAGGTCAGCTTCTAAAATATTCTGAGCTCAATTTACACTTGGCTTAGACCTCAGTGCTGGGCACTGGTAGGCTACCCACAACAATTAACTAGTTAGTGGGATGAGTTAACAACAATCAAATGCTAAGTAATATTTCCCCAGGCCAAATGTACCTGTGACCATTTAAAGAATCATTTTCCAGTAAAGAACCATTTACTTCCACCTGGAAGTAAGGAGTTTTGTCACTTGCTTTTCTTTATAAATGGAAGAATTAGGAAAATCTTGTATGATTATTGAGTACATGCTTTCAGATGTTTTACTTTTATTCCTGAATCCTGCAAAATATTGAGCACTGTCTGATCATCTGACCTGTGGTTCTGTGCTCAGCTCATCTGCACAGCAGCTCTGCAGCAGGGAAAGCTCTTTCAACTTTCCCTGCTCTCTATGTTATTGCAATGGTACCAAATGTTCCCTAAAATATCAGTAATCCAATAGTCAACTCTTAAAAAATAGCAAAACTCCCACTAACTCTAATGGAAGCCAGATCCGGCCTTTGCTTTGTTTGTTTTGTCCAAACAGGGAATAAACAAAGCTTCTTCAAAATGTACCTTTAACCACTACCTCAGTTCCAAAGTCCCAGTGCTCAAGCTCCAGTTTTAGCAAATATCTTGGCTAAATGTCAAACAATTCCATCAGCTCTTTGAAGGCAAATATTAGACAGAGACTGCATCTGCAATAATTTCCCCAAACACCATTCAATTAACCTACTTGGCTAAAAGGTGATGCAAAAATCAATATTTTGTAACAGAGGCATGTGTTTCAGAGGAAACTAATCAATAGGCATCAGAGCAATTTCGAATTACAGGCAAATATAGACAAAGTTAAAATATCAAGCAGTTGAGGTATCAAATGCATTGCAACTTAAAACAGCTCTATTATTTTAGGCAGGATATTCCTCCAGTTACAATTTCAACATATCATTGCTTTTATTGAATTATTTTCCTAAAATAAAAATAATTACTGTAATTTTAGGAGAACTCACAAAAAGGTGGGAGTTCCCCTGTTGGTCCTTTACCAGCTGGTAACTGGAACTGTGCATTAGGTTTCCTCTGAGTACAGCAGCTGGAATACACCTGAATATTTGGAATTCTTCTGTTTGTTTTTCATGAGGTGTTTTTCTCCCCCTATTGCTTCTAACCTTTCACATACATATGAGATGAAAGCAACAGGAGACCCACAAGTATTCTAAGACCTGAGCTAGACCAAAAGAAAAATGTGAGATCTGACTGTGAATGCACCCATCCCTCCAATCATTTCAAGGAGTATCTGTTAAAACAGAGATGAGAAGAAAGGCTGAAGAGCAAGCCCAGGCACAAGCTTCCTTTTCCACCTTTACTCTTTTATTCTATTTATTCTATTTATTTATGAAGACCCAAAGCTAAGTCAGTGTCTAACCTCTTCTGTAACAGCCTAATCTATTTTTCTTTGAGAAGTTACAGCCTTTGGAATGAATCACACAGGAATCTTCCTGCAACATTTGTACTGCATTTACCAAATACTCAGAAGGATGAACTCCCATTCCCACTGCAGTTATTAATAACAAACTCTGCATTGCTGCAGTGTAAATACTGATTCACCAAAGAACACTAAATCTGGTTATTAACTCCCATGATTGCACTAGTCTGCCAATGAGAAATACATTTAAAAAACATAGTAGTAAGTAGGGAGGGAACACAAGCTGTGGGTGATTTACAGGAACCTTTATGATTTTATCACCAAACAGACAAGAAAGGTAAATACTTAGAAAAAAACAAGCCCTAAGACATTACATCAAAACAAGAAAAGGGATTATCATCTTTAAAAATACTATTTCTCCATGTTGCTATTCTCTAGATATGAAGGATGTGAATATTCTCTTCAAAAAAAGAGGAAGACCAAACCAATGGAGTCAGAAACATGAGAGATTTTCCAAATGACCTTTGGATTTATATTTCAAAATTATTTTGTAAGGACACTGAGAGATATTCTTTCCTTTTGGGGCACTAAAACAGAACAGGTAATAGGAGGATTCAGGGCACACTTTTAAACCCAGTCAAATCTTATTCAGGGACCTGGCTGGCATTTACTATCAATCCTGGTTCAGTTCTCAGAAAGGAGGCAATTTCCTCTATACAGGTTCAGCCATTGTTGCACCTGGCACAGTATCCCAGTGGGAAAATGAAGATACAGATAAGCTATCTGTAGGTAAAATGTTCTCTCTGCTTCTGCACAGTGTCAGTATAGCTAAAAGACAAAGTAAAGGAAAAGTGAGCATCTCCTGTAATTGTGATTTAAAGAATCAAGGTGAATATGCCCATAGAATTCTAATAGGCTGTGTCCCTAAATTCTTGTCAAGATTCCTTATAAATGAACCTTTTATTTACATTTCAAACATTAATACACCACTGTGCAAGAAATTGTTTCTTAGGGATTGACAGCAGAGCATCCAAGAAACTGGCTTAAATGCCATCAAGGCAGCCAGGAATAAACCAACATGCCAATGCTCTGATGGTTTATTCCAGAGAAATGCACCTGGACCCACCAGCTGTCATACATATTCCATCTGGAGCAACAGCTGTTTGCTCAATAGTTGTCATACTGTCTGACACAAACAATTGTTTGTTAAATTTGTCATCAGGCATTCTCTCTGGGGTTGGAAATATTGCAAAATGTCACATTTTGATCCTGTCCTTACATCTGGAGCATTTTTTCCTGTGTAGTGTACAGTGTCTCAGTGCAACTCCAGTCAGAATTACAGGGCCTGTAGCATCTCCAAAAAGGTCAAGTTCCAGGTAATTCACTGTGAGCTAAGGATGCCTAAGTAAGGGGAAGTGGAAAGTAATGTTTGGTAGATCAAATGATGTGGCAGATGGATCCAGTCAAATCGCCGGGCTAAGAACATGAGACTAACAAATTCATTTTATATAAACTTTGGGGGAGAAGGCAGAGGGAAATTCCAGATCATGGAAATTATGGAAGATGTTACAACAGTGGGGGCTGGGGAGTGACCTTAGAGTCGTAGCTGTGGGGAAAGAACAAGTATGTTTATTAGATATGTTATGAGGGAATGTTTTGCATGAAGCAGTGGAATTTGAACACTCAGTGAATGAAGCAGCACGTTATTACAGGGTTGAGCAACCAGGAGGACTGTGGTGAAGAAGATATTCAACAGGAAATGAAGCAACATTATATGATAGGCAAGTGCTTAGAAATGGAGAGGTAGACCTGAAACACTTCCTAGCACAGGCAAGCTTTGAGGCTGGGGGTTGATTAAATCACCAGGTAAGTATGTGTAACAAGAAAATGTGGAAATTGAAGGCAGTCATAATCCCTCTGAAGAACTGACTGAACAGAAGTGTACCCATCTAAATAGATGCTTTATGAACTGTAGGAGATAAGCACCCGCAGTGAAGGTAATGAAAAAAGTAGATCAAGTTGCATCCTGAAAAAATTGGTTTGAAAGTATATTCCAGTGGATAATAATAGAATCAGTAAAGCACATAATGGATGGGGAATCTAGTTAGCGGAGACAAAACCTGCCAAACAATTATCCACCTAATTTCTTCTTTGTAAGTACTGTTTGTGGCACAGGAGAATATGGCATGAATGAAAATATTCAGCATGTTAACTTTAACTGCTCACAACATACAGCAAATCAACAGACAGGAAGACTCCCTTCAAAAAACCTTCCCACTGAGAGCACTTTTAGAAATGTCTGTTTTATGAAACTCTACACAAGCAGGTCCCTGAAAATGACCTGCTTTCCTCTCAGCTGTGTGCATCCAGGGCTTGCTGATGCCTCATAACAGATTTTCGTTCTTTTTTGGACTGAACTGAAGAATAATGAATACCATATAGACATTTTTTAAAATTATCCTTTTTGGATCAACAGTGTGGACTTATCATAGTAAGTCACCCAAAATGTTATTCCTCCAAAAATGGGATTTGATTAACCATCACTAAGCTCAAGGATTTTTAAAGGGCAATTCATGGTGTAAAGAAGCATAGTCAAAAATAAACAGCAAATAACATATGTCTCCATCATTCAAGTAAAGAAGGATAAACCTTTCAGTGAACTTACTAATGCTGATCTTTAAATTCATTGAATATAAAAAAGACAGAGTCATGGAAAGACAAAGACACATTTTCTATGAGAAGAGCGTGAGAAAGTTGAGGTTGTTCAGCCTGGAGAGACAAAGGCTCCGGGGAGACCTTATTGTGGTACTTAAAGAAAGATGGGGACTAGACTTTTTAGTAGGGCCTGTTGTGGCTGGGCAAATTAAACTAAAAGAGGGTATGTTTAGATTAGAAATGTGGAACTGTGGGGGTGGTGAAGCACTGGCACAGGTTGTCCAGAGGAGCTGTGTCTGCCCCATCCCTGGAGGTGCTCAAGGCCAGGCTGGACGGGGCTTGGAGCAACCTGGTCTAGTGGAAGGTGTCCCTGCCCATGGCAGGGGGTTGGGACGGGATGGGCTTTAAGGCCGCTCCCAACCCGAACTATTCCATGCTCCAAGGACGGGATTCCCCGCGGGCCCGTCCCGCTCCTCTCCGCCGTGTGTCGCCGTCGCGCCGCTCCCACGGCTGTGCTGCTGAGAGGCGAGCGGCGGGGCACGGCCAGAGCAGAGTCTAAAGGACAGCGTTTGGCGCAATCTGTTTACTTTCCACCAGACTTTGCTTTCCAAGAGTAAGGAACGAAACGCTGGAAGACGTATTTGTCAGCGTTGCCGAGCACAGCCGCACAGCCGTGCTCGGAGTGTGGCTCTGAGCTCCCTGGGCGTTCCCGTTCAGTGCACCCATCACCCCAGCCCCTGCAGGGCAGGTGTCCGAATTTCTTGTCCCAGAACTGCCAAAACTTAGAGCACTTTTATTCACCTTAGATGAGGGCCACACTGGGCTCGGGACACTGGTCCTTAAAAGCTTAAAGCGCTGTGACAAAATTTTATCTGAAGTTGTTCTTACCAACTCCTTTTAGCACTAGCAGCCACCAGCTGAGCCATGTCCTCAGGCTTCCCCACACCAACTGCAAAATTAGTTACAGTAATTAACAGTAACATAAATAATCTCATTCCAAACACAGTACTCTATAAACGGGAGAGCAAAAGAACCAGCAACCTCATGGAGTCCAGCTGGAATCAATGAAATCATGTTGAGAACCTGCAAAAAATCAAACATTCCTCTGGAAGAAGAGGCGATTCTTGTGTTTTTAGTGAAGATTCCTGCTTGTTATTCAAACCATTCTAGGGATAGAAGAAAAGGAGAGGGAAGAAGAATTTTTATGTATTTAAGATCTGACAAAATTGTACAATATTTTTGGAATTCAGTGGATTGCAGAAAATGTTAGATATTTTCAAGGATGTAGTGAGAGAATGTTCTAGGATATCAAAAGGTTTTCTTAAGCTACCTAAAAGAGGCTATGCACATCCCACACAGGGCTACAGCTTTTTAGTGTGTTAGGTCTCAGTCTAACATCCTAGCCATGAAAACAAAAGTAAATTAGTATTACTGAAGTTTGGAAATCATATTGTAATAAAGGATCTTCAAACGCAGTTCCTTTGAGTGTCTCATAAATACCACTAAAGCAAAGGTATAGGAAAATATTGGAAAAGTGAATTATTTTTATATTCACAGATATTTGAAATAAGATGATGTAGCACATAGGTACAGAACAAGAATAAATGCTTATAAGTTCTCTTTCAATGTTAAGCAGAAAGACAAGAAGGTAAAATGCCAGTGAAGGAACACACCTTAGCACACTCAACTGCCGAAAAAGAACAAAATATGCTTAAATTCATAATGATGATGACAATTTAAAACGGGCTCTGGAGCATGCAATAGCATGACAGATTAATAGAGAAAGGGATTTTTTCCAATATTTACACTAGATGCCCCAGACACTGAAGACTGGCGAGAACCAAGAGAATTTTGTCATTGATCTGTGAAGGTTTCTGTGCACATTCTGTGAATTCTGCTCTCACAGAGAGCACATCACTTCCTTGCAGCTTCACTTGGGTTCCAGTGCTAGTCCTTTGCCAGGAGGAATCCCAGAGCCACTGAGCACTGAGAGCAGCCCTCACTGGTGTATTCAGCAGTGTTCTGTACCCAACCCAGACTGCCAGTATTGGTGTCAGCTGCTCTCTGGTTGGTCTCATTTGAGAAAGGAGACAGAAATATGCACAAGGGACATGTTCTTATTTTTATTTTTAGCCAGATCTTCACAACCTTGAAAAACCATCAAGAAAAAGAAGCTAGTGCAGTAAACAAACTCTGAACTAGAAATTCTAAGGCAATTAAAATTGAGACAGCAGGGTCAGGAGACTGGAAAAGGTCTGTGAAGTAAAAGGCATGGGGCTTCCTCAGTTCCATCTCTGTGCTGCCAGAGTATGTCTCCTGTATCCATCCACCTGCCTCCTGCTGTGAAAAACCTTAGCACCACTGCTTTACAAGTCTGTCTGACTTCCAAGACCACACATATCCAGGCCAGGAATAGTACAGAATCTTTGAGAATAGAAGTTTACAGACAAATTGTAATTTATTAACATGAAGAACATTTTTGTCTTCCTCTATGATGTTTCAGGATGTAGACATAACAGTCAAGCTCTGAACAAGCACTCCATGAGCAATCAATTCCCCCTTCCTCCATGGAATGGCACAAGTTTACTTGCCACAACACTGGCAGCTATTCCAAATAAACTGACTCCTGTCTCATTTGCACTGGTGGACATCCCATCCCTGAAAACTCAGGGCTGCTGAGTGGCTGCTTCCTAACAGGGAGGAGGGAGCCAAGTGCCTTGAAAGCAGGCACGTCTACCACAAGAAAAACTTAATTTGCTTCCCTTAATAAAACGTGCTTTTGTATTTATAAGTCCAAACATGGAAGCTTGCATAGACAAAGCAATTTGGACACAAGGAGAGAGAAAACATTCCAAGCAGTGATGTTGTTATAAACCCTGAAATCAAAGTAATTACTCACTGAGTTGGGAATCTAGCTCTTGGAGTACAGTCTATTTTTATTTATTCCCTAATGAGGATTAAAGGTAGCAGTGTCTGTAAGATGATTAAATTTCATGGTGAACTTGGAAGGAAGATGGTAACACTAATGATGAGGACCAACCTGCTTCCTGTGTCTGCACCAGTGATTTGCAAAGGAACTTACCCAGGTATTTGTCTCTCATCTCACAATTGTTTCTACTTACCTCCTGGTATTTCAATTCTTGAGGCACTTTTGGAATGGAAATATACCTTTCTTTCCAGATGAAAGTGATACAAAAAAGGAGATACACCCTTTTCACACTGCTCCAAGAGAGAATCCTCCCAGCAGTTCTCAGTACACCACATGCACACAGGAGCTTCCCTACCTTGCAAAGACCTCTCAGCAACACAGCAAAAAACAAGACGTAATCTGCTTCTGCCTGTTGTTCTTTACTTGTCTTGGTAGTTTGTCTGTCAGAACTGGGTTTTACATCTCTTCACTGACATCCTTCTCACTCTCTTCTTTGGCT
This sequence comes from Myiozetetes cayanensis, assembly GCF_022539395.1. Lineage (NCBI taxonomy): Eukaryota > Metazoa > Chordata > Aves > Passeriformes > Tyrannidae > Myiozetetes > Myiozetetes cayanensis. The sequence goes on along the minus strand of NW_026087159.1, from coordinate 10,439,660 downwards.
TTAGTGCTCTTTTTTGCCTTATCCTTCTCAGCCTGACTTCTCATGGAAATGTCAGTATTTAACCCCTCTCCTCTTTTCAGCACCTCATTGCATGCTCCCCCCCCACACACATACATTTCTCCATTTCATTTACATTTCTTCCTTCCTTTCAACGTGTCTTTGCTGGTATCCCAGCCACAGTTCCCCAAAGGTACATCCTGGGAGCCAAACGATTTGGTTACATTGTGTTAGGAGACACAGAGGGCTTTTCAGCTCTCAGGATTCTCAGGAGGTGACACCTGACTGCTGGCTTTGATCAGAACATGAAGCACTGACATGTTAAAGAAGAAAAAGCTTGTTCCAAAGATCCTCTACATCAGATATGTCCATGTGACAATAAAAGAGCTAAGATCTTCAGGAGAAAGAAAACTAGGAAATGCTTGCTCTCTCCAGTTGGCAAAGGAGAGAATGAGCTTGAACTCTTCATCTCAGGAGTCAAGGACAGAAGCTTGGCAAGGTGATGTTGGAGGGCACCTGTGCCCCAACACATTCCTGGCTTTTCTGATGACTGCAATATGAGAACTAGGGAAAAAACCATCATCCATTCCTGGGCACATGGATGGCTGGGGATGTGTTTGGAGCTACATGGTTCACTGCTGGAATACATGGAAAGCAGGTAAATAGGAAGAGAGGGAGGAGCAGCAACAAGCAGCATGATCTTGGTGGTGTTGACATCAGCAAGAGGAAGGTCCTGCACTCAGCCCTGGGCAGTGTTTGCCAGCTGGGGGTCTGGCTGCTGAGCTCATCAGTGTGGGACACAGCTTTGCCACAGAGACCCAGGCTGCAAACAGAGCAGTGGGGGTTTGAATGCTTCTGAAAAAAAGTAGCAAACAAACTCCTGTGTCCAGGTTCAGCCACTCCAAGTCATTCAGCACCAACGCCAAATAACATTTCACACCAATCAGCAGCAGAAATGTGAAAAAATCATCAGCAACATTTTTGGTGCAGTAATTCAATCACTCTGAAAACCACAGTCATAGATTTTACTGAGGGAAAAATCCCTGGGAGGGGTACAGGCCATTGTCATACTGTGAGGCAGAATGCTCAGAGGGAGGATATTCCACTGCAAAGTGAAGCAGTGAGGTAATGGTAACATTACTTTATAAACTGCATACACACCAATGACAACTTCAAGCTTAATGTAATGGAATGTCTTGAAATAACAGAAAAAGAATTCATCTGACCAGATAACAGGCTGTTATTAACACTGTTAATGACAATGCCAGCAGTAAAACTAAGAGGAATTTTGTAGGCTTACACTGATCCGAGCTGCAGACTAACATTCCTTGTGTGTGTGTGTGAAATATACTTGATTTTTCCTCCACAAAAAGTTTAGTATAGGAAAATATAACAATATCTCAGATGAATCTACCATATACTATTGACTACTAGCAATGAAGGCTCGTGAAAAATGGGCCTAAATTATGCTGTACATTCTCTGAGAAAACTCACTGGAAGTTCCTGAATGTACTTACAAAAGTAGTGCAATACAAATGAAAATAGTAACAGTGTCCTGAGCTCTCTGTTATTGTGCAGGCAAAGCATCAGTCTTTGTACTTCCCAAGAGCAACGCCCAGAAAATTGGTGTGAGCAGGGAAAACAGAGGTGTGGCCAGAGCCATGTCCAGTATGAAGTGAGGATGCTGATGATCACTTGGTTTGTTATTTTGCCCTTTAATACACTTTTCTGTGTGGTAAGGGAAGGCACATTCCTCAGCATAATATAGAGAAGTTGTGCTAAAAAAAACAGCTACCACTTAGCAGTTCCTGACAGCCAGTGCTGCCTGGGGTTGCAAAAGATCTCAGCAAGGGTCAGACCTGGCAGACCCCAGAAGCATTACCAAATGATGAGCACCCAAGCAGGGCTGTTACTGGAGCTCATTATAATGATTATTAATATTAATAACGTTGCCACTGATTTCTGCAGGAGCCTGTTGGATCTAAAGCCATCCTACACCTTATTCTGTGGCACTGAGCTACAGTCTTTGCTGAGCTTTTCTCATTGCAGATATTCTGTCTTACAGGACTTTCATGGCATTTGCTCCCCTCTCTCTGCAGTCTTGACCAAGCCCTCCCAGCACCTTCCAGCTGTGCCCAGCTGTGCTCAGGAGGCAGCAGCGAATCACTTTTCATCACAGTCCTGGGTCTCATTATTTGTTACTACCATTACTGTTTCTTCTTTTTATTATTTTATGTTTTGCCAACAGGCATTATTTCTCTTGGACTTTCCAAGGGTTTAATTTTGGGAAATGCTGAGAACATTCTATTCCCATTGGCTTCTGTGGAACATAAAGAAGTCTGCACTATGTGAGACAGACCCACTATGTTTGCATGGTTAAACTCTATGAATTTAAGTTGTCTCAAACTCATCCTGCACTGTCAGAATGTGCCCTTCTTTAGACATTACAGGTGTACTCTTTAACAGCAAATATTTTAATGGAACTATTTTGAAAGTTCTCTCTTTTTTCTTGTGTTTGGTTTTTTTTTCTGTTCTACTTTATTTTTGTTTAAGTTCTCAGACTTCTGAGTTTCTGCACTTTCCCAAAATACGCCTACTATATTCTATCTTTGTAAATGCTTCCTGCAATGCTATCTTCAGTCCACCTTTCCCAAGTAAAGTCTTTTAGCTCTTCTCCTCAGCCACAAACACGAGTGCTTTTGCATGTTATAGTGCTGTTCAAGTGGTGCTTCCATTCAGTGGAGGAAGAGCTGTAACCTGATTCTCCTGTTATAAAGCATTTAGAAGTTTAAGAAGCAAGGAGAACATCAGGCTGATATTTCCTATGTCATCAGCCTCAGGGTAAAATAAATTGTGAGGACATTTGGAAAACTTTAACATTTCTGCTTTTTAAATTTTGAAAACTTAATCATGTTTTCATCATTAAAGAATATTTTTGATGTTTTCCTTGACAACAACTGGCTCAAAAATAGCCTTCCCTGTTGGATTTCCTTTTCCTTTGGAACTATGTATCAATTAAGGAAGCTGCAGCTCTTAATAAATAAATACATAGGCACAAGAGGAACCAGAACTCATTGTTTAGGGAAATAATTTGGCATTTAATGAGCTCTTTATGGCTGAAGAGGATGGTAATTAACCATTCCTGTTGGGAGGGCTCCGGGCACTTCCTTCTATCAAGCACCAGAGCTGTGAAGTTTTATAATAGTCTTGTAGATTTGCTAAATGTGTGTTCATGTTACCCCAACTGTTTTAGATAAACAAATTAAGTCCATATGTAAAATTAAACAGTTGGAAAACGACTAAAATGTTATCTATGAAATGCTGATTTGGTGCTGCCTATCCTGCAGAATGCCCTCCTGAGCAACAGCTGAAGGACAAAGGGAACTCTGAAAGAGGAATTACATCAAAAAGTGAAATTAGTAAGGGATTCTTTCTTTCATCACCATGAATCCAATCAGGAATTGCTGACACTGGAGAAATAATTATATGCTTAGTGGTGAGTGTTCTCCCTGGTTTGGAAAAATAATCATTGAAACGAAGTCTAGACCTACAAATATAGAGTTCCACTGATTTATAGTCAAGAAAAGAGGGAGGAAATAAAAAGCAGAAAACAGAGACAAATAAAGGTTGCAATGTTGTAAATGTTAAATCCAGCATATACTAACATATTTTCTTAACCTTCTTAATTTGGTTAAACTGGTTCTACAATAATTTTGATTTGCTGTGTAAACCTGTTTATAGCAGCAAAACAATTCCAAAGAATGGTGCTCAACATTCTTCAGAGTGGTTGTTCCATCAAGGATGAGGAGATAGTCTGAGAATAACAATACTGCATAACCTCTGGGCATTGTTTTTCCCAAGCTCATGGTTAATTACTGACATTTTCAGATAAATGTGCTCAACATTTTTGTCTCATGTTTTTACAGCTCTAATGTATCTCAGTAAATCCAGCTAAACGTTCCACTGACTAAACTTCTAGATATCATCTAGATAAAAAGTGTGGCAATCAAATCAGTGACATCAGAAGACTAAATTAAAAAAAAAAAAAAAAAGCAGCATTACATTTGGTGTTTATATCTTGTTTTCTTATTGCTAACCTATCAGGTGATAGTGAAGAAGGCATTCAGTGAGTGGACACAGCAGAAACAGCAGCGTGACACAAAGGGAGCATCACTCCCTGTGTGCTGAGTGGAGCTCAGTGCCCATGTGTGAACCCAGACATGAACACACACCAGGCAGCCTCAAACACAGACTCTTCCTCTCCTGCCAAAGGGGACTGGAAGTGATCTGAAGTGCAAAAAGAGACAGAAACCACTGACTTCAGTGGAATGTGAGGCATGCTTTCTCCTTTGTTTTCCAGCAGGACTATTAAAAGAAAACATCGTCTCTAGCTTTGAATCTCTCCAACTGTAATGCTGGCCAAAGCTGAAAGGTGCTGAGCGCTTTCTGAGGAGGGGCAGAGCTCTGTGGATTCCCAGTAAGGCAGGGAACGCTCAAGGAACAGCCTTCTGACACTGAAACACATTTGCAGCTTTCAAAATGTAATGTTTCTGTGCAATAAAACTGCCCTGCTGGTACTAAATCTAATCAGGACCACGTGCCCCATCTCCCATGTAAGCATGTTTTGGAGAATACTTTCTACAATAGCTCATCTGTGGATTCAACCACAAATGAAATGTCTTGCTTATGTTGCACTCCCTTTCCTGCCTGTCTGCACAGAGTAAAATGAACTGTTTCCCCAGCTATCAAGCAGCCTCTCTTCTTCAGTCCCAACACATCCAGGATTCCTGCAGGGTTATTGCATTTCTAAATTCCCTATATGCACATAGATGCATACACATGCAAATAAAAAGATATGACAGGTCCTTGTTGCCATGCAAATTGGAAACAAATATGGAATGCTTCTGACTGAAGAGCCTTTATGGAGCATTTTATCACTGAAAAGCTGTTGGTTCTAATCATACATACCTGACATCAAAAATCCTATGAATCACTAAGTATTTTAGGTAACAAAAATAGTATCCAACCAGACCTTAAATCTTGTAAAAAATACAAAAATCAGAATTACTAAAATTTTAAAAAGCTAGCTGTTTTCTTACTTAGACACTCCCACTTGGCCACTCACCAACAGTTCTGAGGAAGATTTCTATCCACAGTTAGAGCTTAATACCATTCCCTAGGAAAAATCTTTTGGAAAAAAGGCTTTTTATCTTTCATAAAAAAAAAAAAACAAAACCTTGCAGGTCCTCCTTTGATTTATCATCTCACTTTTTATTTATTGGATTCCTTGGAAAAAACCAGCTTTTCTGACCCTTTCATCCTGGCCTCTCCATATACATTCCTGCACTAAAATTCTCTTACAGTGTTCCTTACACTGGAAAGAGCAAGATTCCCTAATTCTTGGTTCCTTGAGAGACAAAAGACTGGATGGTTCCTTGTGGATTTGTGGTGCTATTACCACTGGACTGCCAGCTCAGCTCTCAATGCCTCATATTGCTAAAATGAGTCAGCTTTTGATACAAAATGCTGTTTCATTTTCCTCATTGAAATTGGAACAGGCTTCTGTTCTGCCTGTCCAGTGTACTTTGAGAAAAGTCACATATTAGTTTGGGTTTAATTCTTAGAATGCTCACCAGTCTTTCAAAGTTACTCTCCTGTTGTTTTTACAGTGTCACTCCTGAATGGTGGGGATGGACCTTCAGACTTGACAAAGCAATCCTTAAAATTCCTGGTATTCTTGAAGCAAACTCATGCACATTTCTTCCCTTTTTCTACTTCTCTGACACAAAGCTGTAAAACCCAGCAACAACACTCAGCAAACTTCTGCCCTGGGATGGACTATTGTATGTGATTGAGCAAAAGTGCATTTTTTAAGTCAATCCTATAGCATATGTGAATTAATGAAAACCAAATGTGAATATACTTGTCATTTCCTCAATATTTTGCTGTCCTTAAAAGTTTTCTGATAAACTAGATGCATTTCATTAGCAATAATCAGTTAATCATAACCTAATTTTGAGTTATTGCCCTGTTTTAAAGTTGAGGAAATAACAGCAAAGAGATAAATGGTATTGCAGCAACATGCAGAGGCTGCACTGACATTTGTGCTTTGGGGGCTGCACAGGTGAACAGTTTCCAACCCCACAGAACTGAAATGCTAAATGAAACAAATAAGAGGTTATGATGGGAATGGAGGGACAGAGGGGCAAAGTGATTTTCCTGTAGTCACACAGACAGAAATCGAGACTCTGATGCCACACTGAGATAAACACAGTAGAAATGTCAAACCTGCTTGTGAGAGAGTCCAGACATGTCCTTTCATGCCAGAGGAACCAAACTACCCTTTTCTATCCCCCATAAACCTTTTCACATTCTTCTTCCTTTTTTTATATAGTCTTAATCTCACATGTTATTACAAAAGTTTTTGGTACCTAGATATAGTCTTGGATGGGAAACAAAGCTTTAGCTTTGTCAGAGGAGAGATCCACGATCTCCTGTAAAACAGATACATCATCAGCCAGAACATCCCTCCCTTTAGCTCTCAAAGCTGCACATACTTTATAACATATGTTCCATCAATGCTTTGGCAGAACTATTCCAGTCATTATTGCAGGGAAGCAATAAATTGGGAAACACCTATTATAAAACTTCTCATGGGCAAGTCCACAAGAAGATATATTAAATGTTTGCATTTTTCTTATTCCTTTTTTTTTTTTTAAGTTAGAAACATATACAGTCTGCATAGGTTCCCCTCAAATAAAACCAACAAGTCAACCAGGCTCTATAAAAAAAATCAAAAATTAATAGCAAGATGAAGTCCAACAGGAAATTATCAGGATTATTAATAAATTTTGTGGATTTCTTTACAGTTTAATTACCATCAGGATTTCTGTGAAGGATTAAATTGCCTACATAACAAGCTTAGGGTCTGTTGTTTGGCATACCTGATTATCAAGAGTCAAAGTCCTGGTGAAAATCATATTGCACAAAGCACAAGCTATTGTGGATTACCCTGTGGTTCAGTGACACGTGGAGTGGCTGAGTCACACTCCTGGGGAGCAGGAACTCTCTGCCATATTCCTTCCCCTCATTTCCCAACTGGACAAGAAGTGCAAAGAAGCAGATTCCAGGGGCTTGGTTCTACTCATGACTAGAGTGTTGGTGAGACTGTGAGCCAAAGTAAAATGTTAACTAAACGGTGTTTTTTTTCGAAATTGCAATTTTGAAAGAGAGCAAAAATTGTCTCTTCCATAGGTTTCCTAGGCTGCTGCTAAGAATGGTTTAGAAAGAAGTCTTCTGGTAGCTGTAAAGATTATACCTTTTTAGGTTTGACCTAGGGTTTATGTTGACTATTTAATAGCTTAATATTTGACTATCTCTTTATAGAGATTAAAAGTAAAATGTTTTTACTGTGATACTAAAAATTAAGTTTTCCTAATCCTTCACCTAGAAAAAAAATGTTATTTTTTCCATAAGAGAAGTGTTTTCCTACAAGGGCTTGATCTCGTTAAATTGAGTCTAAAGCAATTAACCTATTTCTTACTGTCAGATTTAATTGTATTTTGACCTACTTGAAGACTAAACCCTGTGCTATACCTGTCTGAATTACCTTTAGCCTGAAAAACATCCCAGCTGGAAGAGGCTGTGCACACAGCAATGGAATAAACTCAAACCAGGGGCTTCTATGCTTTTGGATTAGCATTTTGGAGGCTGAGTATCTCCAGGAGAAAAGGAGATGTTACTTTACTTTCAGTGTGCATAGAATGGGTCTGTTCTGAGCTCTCCCTGGGGAACTGTCAGATCGACATAAGTAACAAGAGAAAAAAATCACTAATCTAATTTTAAGGAACGATCCAGAATCTAAAGAAAAAACACATGGAGAACCTGTATTTTAATAGCTTCCAATCCACTGGTTTCTAAGGGTTTCAGGAAATTGCACTAAAATACAGGTCTTGCTCTTTTTATCATTTGTTTATCACCTCTACTATGAAAACATGGAAACATATTTGGAATGCAACTGGATGCTCCTGGGAACACAATAGTGTGAGCAGGAATTCCATGTTATATAGTTCAACCCTTTTTTTCAGTCTAGGATAAATCATATAATCAGAAATTCAGTGAGTAATTTGGTTTTTTAAAAAACAATATTTTGAAAAATCCTTTAATGACATAGTTTGTTCAGCATTCAAACTGAATAATTAGGGGACACACACACACATATGTATGTATATATATATGACACAATGCTGCACCTGTAAACAATGCAGATATCTCCTTTATACTACAGCTATGATGTATCTGAGCTTGTTTGGAGACCACCCAGATGTGTCTCCTTTCTATTTTAAAGTCCTGCCCTAAGTTACAGACAACCACAAGTGGGAGGCAGTCTGAGTATTTGCAAAAAAAAGTTAAAAATACTTTGTAGCAGCTTGTTAGAGCAGGAAATCACTTGACTGGACCGAGGTCTGCGGCATTTGTCATTCCTGTAGAGCTTGTTTTGACTCCAGTGGAGATTGCATGGGATGATTGAATACTTTGGTTTCTACCTCTTTTGCCTGAAAAGTGACCAGCAACCAGGCTTAGCACATTTTGACAGATGGAAAACAACTGCTCTGTATTCTGTAAGAACTTGGGGTTTTCTTTTGGTTTTGGTGGATGTTCAGGGATGCAGTTCTGCCTCTGCTCCTTCACGTTCCAAGAGGCAGGAGCAGGAGAGAAGAGTGACATTTTGAGGTTTGGCTTGGCCCTTGGATTGCTGACCTGCAGCCCAACTGCACAAAGACCTGCACAAAGAGAGCCCATGACCCCATAAATCCTGCAAGCTGCAAAAGGCCATGGCCATGTCAACTGATTCATTCCTCTGTTACTGGAAAACCGACTTTACTACAGTAACATGCTGTACTTTAAAGGTCACAGTGAACAGGGTTCTGATAAATCAGGCTTGACAGCCACAGAGTGGGTCCATAACAAAACAAGAAGCTTTAAAGTAAGTAAACAAAAAAAGTAGGTAGAACAGCCAGAATTCCATTTTTTGCCTGATGAGAACTAAAAACCCATAAGTAGAAAAGCAGAACATTTTCTGCTGTCTAGGGCATTTTTCAGGTGCCCATCACAGTATTAATTCCAGAAGGAAGGGAATCTCTACCTTATATACTTACTACTAGATGCATGCAGACAATCTGATCATTTCTGCAGAGAAAAACATTGAAATTCCTAAAAAGAAATTATGCTTCAAACTTCCTGCCCATAATGGTAAGTGCAGTTCTCACCTATTATGAGACTGAAAATAGAATGATGAGGTCAAATACCAGATCTTCTGGAATAACAAAGCAATTTAAGATAGATGACCAAGTTTGAAGGAGTCTGGCAAGAAGATGCTTCTGGATTTATTATCTCAAGCTTTAATCTGAAATTAACTTACTATACCTCAAATTGTCACAGAGTAGAGACCTAAGGAAACAATGTCAGACTTCCTTTTCCCCCCAACATCTTTGACCTCCTCCAACAATCCCTACAGTGCTAAACCCAACTAATTAAATTGGGATTATGTTTGTTTTCCATTATCACATCTGATAGATTAGTTTGCTAGAAAAAATATGAAGCACTGGAAATGTCTGGTTTGTAAAATAAGGTACACTGATGAGATTCATGAGCTGCTGTTACCTCAAACTGGTAATTTTATATAGCATGACACAATGTCAGTACAAATACCAGCTTAGGTACAAAGACCCAAAGTAACTATTTATTATTTCATCTGAATACAAATAATTAATTTTTTAATTAAAAATAAGACCAAGATGTCAAAATACTCCGTGTGCAATGATGACTAAAGATCAAATTTTATTACGTGAATGGAACAAAAATCTAGGATGGCTGCTGCAGGTTTTTTCCAGAAAGAAGTTCTTAGAGAAAAGGTATCTGACTAAGAAGACAGGCCAGAAAAATGTCAACTGATTCACTGTGGAGAAGCTTGTCACAGTCTGTAAACAGTTCTGCTTTGATATCCCAAATAAAGCCCTTCATACAGACTGGAATGCTTGGTTAATTGGATGTGACTTTTTCATTGATGTGATATGAAAACTCCCAAGGCAACGTCTCAATTTTATCTAAAACTTCCTTTTCCTCATTTAAAGCTGAATGATTTCCTTCTCTGGTTTTATCAATGGGCCAGAAAGGCTGATAAGATTGTTTCCTTCCTCTGTTAGATGTGTTTGGACTTCTGCCATCCTGTCTTGAAAAGTAATACATTTGATTTCCTGTCCTGGGTAGAGCAACAAGTGGGAGGCAACTGCCTTCATTCATAAAATGTAACTGGAAGATTAACGCAAGCCATGGAAGATGAAGCCAAGAGATGGGCTTGCATTTGAGCTGCTCAAATTCTCAGCCACTGCACCCCAACAATTTACTGCTCTAAGCGCACTGCAAGAGCAGCAGGAAGCAAATCTCCTCTCAGCAGACTGAGGCCTGTGAACTCCTGGGAGCTCCCTCCAGGAGGGACGTGCTGAGGGTCTGAAACTCTCCTCCCACCTCTCCCTTACGATTCCACTCTTCCCTCCTCTTCCCCCTTCTGATATAGAGCTCTGTTCTTATCAGTCCTTTGCACACCAGAATGAAGGAGGTGTGAGGGAGATAAAGGCATGACCTCATTTAATTCTCCACTGTACCTCTCCTATGAAGGAGAATTTCTAGGGCTGCAGCCAAAAGTGAGTCTGCAATTTTGTGGCAACACAGGAAAGTTCTCTCCCTTTCTACTTCATCCCCACAGCAGGAAGAATAATTTTGGACTTACAGAATCTTCAGTATTTATCACACATGCTCTTGCACCCCCATTGGACTTCAGCCCAACACATGAGGGAGTGCAGCAGCTACAGGGAGCTCGATAGAGCTCCTGTGTGTAAGTGCAAAGAGGCATGAATCATTTAAGTTATCTATTTCCTGAACACAAGCACTAAGGCAACAGCTGTTTTTACAAGATAAACAATATCACATCCTCCTGGACCTGAAAGAAAGAATCAGACCTGAACTGCTATATGTTTCTTTAAATAGAAATGACCCCCATTGATTAATACAAATGAAATTCCCATCTCTTTTTTTGTGTCAGTTTGAGACATGTTTAATTTGTGAGACAGTCCTCTAACAGAATTAGCCTCAGTCTGGTGCAGCATTCTCATTTCTTTGCCAGAAACACCTTCTGCAGCACTCATTGCAATCTGAATTTAATATCCTCACTCCAGAAAGGGATGTATTTCATCGAGGAGTGATCTCTCCTCACATGGGCAGGACACAGTTCCTTACTGCCTCATAGCTCATCAGCCTGGAATGCAGGGGTGATAAAACAGAGCTTTTGCCCTGCTTTTCTCCTTTGGGTGTCTCAGCTTCTGCTGCAGCAGCACCGGTGAAGCCACCAGTGGTGCTGGCTGCCCACCCTGAGACACGTGCCCAACTTGGCAGCTGCTTCATGCAGTTTTACTGTTGGCCTTCCTCAAGATGAAGGAACCCCAAGGTCCCTGCCCAGCCCCTCCTACATTCCTGTTAGTACATCCCCCCTTCTCCTCTAAGTTCTCTTAAATGTTTGTAGCTACAATTCCAGTCCTCTGGTCCCTCTTTTCCTCTCCCGAGATGCTTCCCTTTCATTCATGGCCACCTCCCCCCATCCTCTGCATTCTTTCTGAGCTCCCCCTGGATCAAAGCACAGAGTGCAGAGCATTTGAGCTGCTCTGAGGCTGCTCTCCAACTCCCAGCACATCCTTTGGGGGCACTCACCAGCCCTGCTCCAACAAGTACCGAGGGATTGCAGAGCTCTGGGCATTTCTAAGGTTGTCTCAGAAAACCTGAGATGTGGTTTCTGCCCATGAAACTACGATGGGAAGGGTGAAATAGGCTGCCTATGCCTATGTCATATTACTCCAAAATTATTTTCATGCAAGGTTTTTTCTTAGGGGCAGCATCTGCATCATAATACAAATACAATATAAAACTATTAACCAGGTTACATTTAAAGAAAAAATACACATATGCATAAGGCTTTACAAGCATATGTATGTACATAGGTATGTACTTATGCAACACATACATAAGTACTTATATAGAAGTGGATTAATGATTTGGTTCTAATTTCTTAAATTTTATAAAAGCCTCAGCAAACAAATTCTATGCTCTCAAGCTTCAAAGAAAACAAAATAATGCCATCCCTTCAATTACTGAGAGCTGCAGTTGAAAGAATATGGAAAAAATCAAATTCCTAAATTATGATATGGTTAAGTTGAATATAGCTCAGAAAAAAACTGCACTTCTAGTGAAAACCAACCTCTTGAGGAAATTTAAGGGTTGAAGTCATAATGTGGGCTATTTACTGCCAGAAGAAAACACTATTAACCCATACTGAAATGCTGACTGATCTGGTAGTAATTTGAATATTTGGGGTATTAGAAGTATGATTCTTCAAAATATTTTAGTTTTCAGATTCATTAAAATTTGAGTTTTAACTCTGAAATCTGAAACCTTTATCTTTACAGCAAAAAGGCAACACAAACACAGTAAGGGAAGTAACAAATCAAGAATAGGGTTAATTTTCCATAGCATATAAATATTTGTGGTGTAGTGGTCTGGGTGTAGTAGCAAAAGCAAGGATTTTTATATTTCCAATCCTGCCTGGATCAATCAATGGCCTTAAGAAAGCTCTGTAGACCTATCAGTTTTTCAGAGTGGTTAAAGCTCAGTAAGAAGCAATGATATTCATCTAATTCAATTTTTACTACAAAGAAATAGATTTATAACCTTCAAATGGGACAGAGAGATTTCCCCAATTGATCCATTAAGGAATATTAAAAAATGGGTTTGAATAAAATACTTGCTTCTCTTATGGATAGCAGCAGAAGTTGGACTTTTGGAGAAAAAGCCTAAAAAATGCAGCATAGACTGAAAACCACAGGTTCTACAGAAAACAGAAAAATGTTCTATAGGAATGTTACTTGTCTTAAAAATACTATATAATTTTCTGCAAAATCATAGGCTTTCTTTGGAAATTTTAGGAGTTTGTAGAAGAAATATCAATTTCTGTCTATATTAACTATTATGGTCATTATTATGACCTGATATCTATAGATAGCTTGTGATTTTCCATTCGAACTGGAAAGGCAGCCTTTAAAGAACAAATCAAACTTCCAGGCCTGCAGCTCTATCCTTCTTGTTGTTTAGACTTTACAGTAAAATTTTACCCAGGAAGTTCTTTGCTTTTATACTTGGCAATTTAAGGATAACATACAGTAAATACACAGATTATAGACAAATGAACATCCCCCCATTTGAAACTTGAGTCTTGATTTTACAGCATTAGGAGACACTTTTTTGGTTTTGTTTCGCTCCTCTGTGTTACGAAGCTGTCCCTTCACAGGATGTTATTTTGACATCAATTCTCAAAGAACCACAACCCCAACAGTCAGCACTCCTGAGACAGATCTGGGGCAGGCTCTGCTCTCTCCAGCTCACCTGTCAGGAATACCAGTGATTTTTGGAAGACTGCTGTCAGCCACCAGAGCCAGCCCTCAGGGGAGCCCCAGCCGTGAGAATTCAGTGGCAACAGGACAGTGCAGATTGCAGCTGGATAAATGCAAATTTCCATCCTTTCAAAAACAGAGATCTAGAAAATCATTCTGCTCTATTCATTTATTCCACATTAAATCAAACCTGTAAGACTGCCCCTGCTTCTATGAAGTCAGCCAGCAGTTTCCCATTGTCCTGTACTGCATGGCAAGGGGATTAGACCCCTGGTAGAAGTTATGAAACTGCAGAAGCTGAGTTCAAAAGCCCAGTGTTTCTGCTGGTATTGCCCAAAGCACCTCAGAGCAGAACCCCTGCTAAGGGCCACAACAGGCTTTTGACTGGTGGGGATCTTTGCCATCTGGGATAACTGCACAGGAAGTAATATGCTTCTCTGAATTTTCCAATTTTATATTTTGAAGTATATGCTAAATAAACAGCTACAACAAGCCATTGGGGTGCCCAGATACAGAAGAGTATCAGCTTGTAATTACATAAAGATTAAAACTTCTTTATCCAAGGCTTAATTTGTAATATTTTCTTTATCTCTTATCCTGTTTGCCACTGGACTGCTGTCATCATTCTTGTACCATTTTTTGTTGACTGCTCTACTGTCCAAATTCTATGATATTGTGAAAGTAAAAAATGCTCAATCTCTATTATCTTTTCTTTTTATCCCTTCAGTTAAGATTGAGGGAACTTATTTTTAGCTTATAATTTGGGAAAAGATTGAGACAACCTGGACCTTTGCCTGTGTTCAGACCAGATTTAAGCCTTTAAACACTTAGTTGTTAAGTTAGATTCTTCTGTAACAAAGAAGAAAGAGATTTGTTTTTCAACTTGAGTTACAACATTTTTTGTAATTTGACCTGGTAATTGGCAACTGTGAAGCTCTGAGTGTCCTAAGAGAAATTAAGAATGCTGCATTTCATGCCTCAGTTTTTAGATTGTCAGTTTTAAAATTAGGTGGCAGAGAGAAAAAAACCATTCCTTTATTTGAAACTGGGCATACATAGAGTTTTTAACTCTAAGTTTTTCCTCATCCTTCAAGAGCCTTTAGATTTAAAGGTGTAATTAATCCCTGGAACACACATGTACTGACAAATATCCTTCTACATGAAAGAAACCTTCAAAACCCCAAACTTTAAAAGAAGATGTGCCAGGTCAGCATAAGTTAAGACCATAGTCCTAGTGATCTCACTTCTTAAAACTTATTGTTTGATAAACCTAAACCACAGCAGATGGAATCTTTATTCTGTGTGTCTATGTAGGTCTACTGGTCACTGCATTCTTCAGGCACAAGAAATCCTGCTTGGGATTGAGTGAAAGCAGAGTGGCTGCCAAACATCTGTGAGAAATTGAACACTCTTCATTTCTAATCTGAAACCTGAGTGGACAACTTGTTGTTGGCCTCTTCTGTCTAGACTGATGTTGTTCCCCACCCCCCTCTATGTGTAAGGGTCAGCCAGGAACCTGCAGGACAGAAAGAAAATGGTCCAAAATGACGAACACTTTTCATTGAAGTAATCAGAGCTCACTTCCACACTCATTTCTTCCACGTCCATCAAGATATAAGTAAGAGGAAAGCCTGAGTTTAGAGTTGACACCTATGAAAATAAAATGCCTGGCAGAGGTTCTAAGAAAAGGCATGCCCTGGTTTTAATTTGTGTTACGTAGAGGGCCTCTAAAAGTGAAAAAGCATGTGGTGTGCTCGAGGCCCCTTGCAGCTAAGAGACTGCAAGGAGAGTAAGTTCATTTATGCCCTCACTTTATTTACACTCCTTTCCACATGAAGGTGCTTTTTTAATCACTCAGTTTCATCCTTAACTCTTCCTTTGAGCTTTTACCACTAATAAAAACCTGTCTTACAAAGAACACTCTGGTGTGTCACTCAAGCTTCCCAAATCAAGCTTAGGTTGAAAAAAGTTAAGGATTATAGTCCTTCCTTGGACAGACTGGAAAAGTAAGTTTTGGCAATGTATTTTTAGGAAAAATGGTGAGGGAGATGTCTAAATTTACATGCCAACTTTTTGAATTAAGAGCAACTCTAGGTAGTTAGAGGCTGAATTTTGAAAGGTTGATAATTCAGAAACACAACTAAGTTTAATAATCAATTTATAACACAAGCCCAGCTAAGACACTGTTCATGTATAAGACTGCTGCCTCCATTGTACCAGTGTGTCTGTAAGGAGGTAAATAAACAGAGTCATATGGGCAAGGAGGCAAGATCTGAACCGAGGTGATACCAGCATGAAGCCAGCACAGTTCATAGGTCAAGGTCTCAACAGAGGTGATTGCCAGTGATGTCACATTGACACGCCACAATAGGTCACAGGACCAGGGACAGGAACCTGGTGAAACATATGCTGATGAGAGATCAAACGTTTCATTAATTTTGAAAATATATCTTTTTCTGCCAGCAAGAGCTTTGCTTCTACACTTCAATTTCCTTTTCATCTGCAAGATGGGAGAGTATCAGCTTGCAAGATGACCCTATTGTAATTTCAACAGAGGTTTTGGCATTTAATCATTATAATTCAGTTTTGTACCGAGTAGATTAGATGCAAGAATTTGTATAGTAACATCTGTGATTAACAAGACAAAATGCCTCTCTTTTAGTTCCCATGGTATTATCTCTACAGAGAACTGGAATTTTTTTTTCTTTCAGAAATACTAAGTAAATCTATGAAATCTATTGTACTTTCATCCACTTCAATAGTGTAAATGTTCTGATTTGTGGGAAGTGCTTTCTGCTAATAATGACACACTATCTAATAGTTTGTGCTAAATCTTTAATCAGTTTCCTCCTGATTTGCTTTTGCTCTTTGGTATAAAAACAGAAATGGTCACAGAACTGCAAACTTGGAGAAAGATCAAAGAGACAGTTAAAAAAATAAAGCACAGAACTGCAGTGAAGTTTGCTGATAAGCACATCCCTGTGGGTGCAATAATCACACAGTACAGTTATGACCACTCTCAAAGTTTGAGTCGAAACTTGGTGTTTGACTGAACAGAGACACAAAGGTTGTAAATACATTACAGCCTATTTCTAGTAAAATCAGTTTTTATTACCATACAGTCTAGACCAAACTGAGATTGGAATTCACATCTTCATAGCTACTATGCAGCAAATATACTAAATAATGTACCTGCCCAAGAAAACTTCCAATCTCAAAAGGAAAGAAGGAAATCTTGATGAAAGGTGGTAATTTTTTCCATTTTACAGGTTGGAAACTAAAACACAAAATGTTTTCAAGCTTAACCCAAACCCCAGTGATTTCTCTGGGCTTTGTTCAGACTCTTGGATTATATCCACGTTGTATCAAATGTCGCCTCAGTACCTGCCCAGCTGCAGGCAGCACAGTGCAAGGGGGGTTGGCAAGATGGGATGATAATGTGGCTGCACAGTGGGATATGGGACACAGGCAGCACTGACCATCCCCATGGAGGACTCTGGCTGTCTCTGGAGACTTCCCTTAGTTTACTGACAGTGTGTCTTTCTGACTCCCTGGGCAGTAAAATGTAACACTGAGATCATGAGAGAGTTTGGCTTTAAGGCCACTCTCACAGGTATTTTTTCTATCCACGCACAATGTAACTCAATGTTATGTGAGCATTTGAATTTAGACCCAAGCTTCTCATAATTCAGAAATAACCCATTCCTCTGGTTTGGATCCTTCAGAAATCAAACAGTTCAGTTCATCCAAACACAGGCAAGTTTGGATGCTTCTCTAAGTGTCCAGAGTCTGCAAAAAGAGGGCAAGAGATCTCATAAAAATGTGTGTGACTTCAAGGAGAGTTCCCTCCCAGGGGTGGCTGCAGAGCCAGACCTGATGAAGTGCTCCTTTTGCTCCAACTTCATTTCCCAGCCCCCCCTCAGTCGTTTTGGTTCCGTGCACACATCTCAGGTACGTGTGTGTGACATGCACAGACATTCCCTCATCAGGGGTGTATTCATGGAAGACTGAGAGAAATTCTCATTCCAATGATTTAAGAAGACTGCAATTACTGAACTGAACCCATAATACTGCCAAATGAAACTATATTAAACTAAAGAACTGGAGAATTTCTGTACATTCCGTTCTTTAGTAAAAGTTTGTCAGTCGGTTCATACCTTTTGTAAACTCAATGGATTAATGAGTATTAGATTTAGTTTTGTACTTTATTGCTTTAATCACTATTTTGAAAAATATGAATAATTTCATATATATATTATAATTTATATTCTCATTCAGTCCACACTGCATTTCACAGTGTATTCTTTAAATCTTAAAATTGAAATTATTCAGTACTAGGATTGTTTCTCCATTATGTTTCCACATACAAAATCACAGCATTGTTCCTAAAAGATTTCTGATCAGTGTGGAACAAAGCACTTGCAAGAGATGTGTTCAGTTTTCAGCAGGGCAAATTAGCCCAGCACCTTAAAGCTCCAGGATGTACAGACCCTTACAATCTCAGATGAATACACTGCCTTTGCTTGACATTTTCATCAGCAATATCTAGCCACAGGTCCCTGAAAAATCAAAGTTCAACCTGTTCACCCCATACCTTACAAAATAGTCTTTAATGTTGCAGGTTCTGCAGACTTTATTTGCTCTGTTAAAAACTGCACAATAGGTCAAAAATAACAAAGTGCAACATTTTTACTATTTCAGTGTTTCAAGTGTTTCAGTGTTTCATTGCACTTGATGTCCTGAAACTGAAACAACAAATTTTGCAATCCTGCAGGTCTGACAGCTCTGCAGCTGCTCTGCTGCTTTGTTCTTTTTAAAAAATGAATATCATCATCTTCTTCCTTAGTATTTTTTCTACATTTTCAACACTGCAAATAATCTACCTTTATAAAGTAATGTAATGAGATCAGGATGAGAATACTTAAATTATTATTTTGATATTCTTTCTATCTTTGACAATATTTCTCATACTAACAAGACACATTGATCCTCAAAAAACATCTCCAGTAGAGAATGTACCATATCCATATAAAAATGCCATGACATACAGAGAGTATTTGCAATTGCAGCAAAAAAAAATGTGCTAACTTTGCTTAAAGCTTTTCAGCTTCTTTTCATCATTTTTACTGCCTCATTTAAGAAAGCATTGAATAATGCAAAGGTGTTTTTTAAACTGAAATGTATAGCTTATGACCTAGTATTTGCTATCTAATGTGAACAAACACTACCATAAGATGCTTAGCTTAGTCAGTGAAAAACTCCTGTGAATTTCCATGAGCTTTAAGTCAGACATTCAACCAAAATCTCTAAAAATTGTTTCCAACAATTCTGAGGCCATCATTTCTTCCTTAAAATGACACACCAACCTGCCTCATTCTTTTCAGATTAGGCTTTTCTTCTCTTCTGTCTGGGCCCTGAAGGTTACATTATTCATAAATGTGTATAAACCACATTTATTTCCATATTACACAAATACTCATTCCATTTCCTCTGAAAGTCTACTCCACATCTTTAGTACTTTTATTTTACATTGACTTTTAATATAGGTTTGTTCAGCTCCAGATTTTTAAGCCATCTGCTTGCCTTGCACAATTTATTCCAGGTATTTACTCATTTACTTCAGACACAGACACCGTATGAACACACACTCAGCTTTCTCCCCTGCCCTCTGCCACAGCTGCCACCCTACCCACCCGTGTCTGCAGCTGCTCTCGCAGCACCAAAGACCACAGAGGACGCTGAGGGCCCCTCAGAGGGTTTTCTAAAGCACAAACTCTTACAAGCAGGGTGAGGGGAAGCAGAGGAAGCTTCACCCTGGTGCCAGTGCAGCCTGCAGAGCTCTGACAGGTTCCCACCCCAATGGTAGGGCGAGTTTTATGGGGGGATCACTGTCAGCAGTTCTGCAGCAGGGGGAGCACCAGGGGGGCCTCTCACTGCTCACCCTGTGGGAGAAGTCTCCAAGCTGCACGCACAGTCCCGCTTTATTCTACAAACTACAGCCACAGATTTGAGGAGTGCAGATAAAAGCAAGCCCATGAGAAGTTTCAGATGTCAGGAGCTTGGACAAAGATCAGATGACTCTGCTCTGCCTGACAATTTGTTTTATGTCATCTGTCTGTAGTAAGCACTTTTTTTAAGTGGGTTGAAGTACCTCCTTTCCTACTAGTACTCAAGTTCAAACCTCCTCATCTAAATCCTAGTCTGCCCTCAGTTTGTTCTTGTTAATCAGGAATTCTTGGAACAACAGAAACACGTTTGTGTTTTTAGCACACATTATGTGTTTTCCATCTGTAAGACACTTATTTGAGTTACTCCCCTTTCCAACTGGCTAAGCTATTTTACTATTCTGTGTTGATTATAGAGATTTATTATTATATTCCTATTAAGAGTATGAGATGATATCAGGATTTCTGACTTCATAAAACAGGCCAAAGACACAGGGCAGCAGACATAAAATTCAGACTTAAATCAGTATCCTTTACACTTTTAGCACTTGTTCTCACTGGAACAAAACTTCAGAACAACTTAGCAATTTAAGAAACTCCTCCTCATCGAGGAAAGCCAGTGCACACAAGAGATGCTGACTACAGGGCATCCCTGTGACCTCTGCAGGGGCCACCTGCGAGGACACCCTGAGAGCAAACATGAGTAGAAAGGGGAAGAGCAAGGGGCAAGCTGGGCAGCAGAGGTGTGATTGTACCCCAGGGGGTCTGCTGGTCATAACAACTCGCTAATCAACAGCCTGACCCCCCTCCTGCTAAGCTGACACTGCGCTTGAGTTGATAATGCAACTTCTCAGCACCATGTTTCAGAACAAGTTGTACTTGGCACACTGCCATGGTGCTGAGTGATCCTTCTCCTGTGGGATTCCAGAGCTTCCACAAACACAACAGGTCACTTTCCGCTAATGTGACATAAAAGAAAGAGATTGAAAATGTCAGTGTTGACATTGGCTGCCTGATGAAATCAGTATGCAGGATCAAGCTCTGTTTACAAGGCCAGAGTTAAAGGGAACTCATGTAACTCCCTCTGCCCCCCGACTTCACCTCTCCCACACACAGACTCATCACCACACTGAACAGCTGGCTGGAGTCTGACCAGAATGGCCACACAGTAATGAATCTGAACGACTTTTAATAAGCACACATCCAGCTTTAGCATGAGCATGGCTGAGTACCAAATGCTGGATTGTCCTGCTGCCTGAAAACCAATCCTTGATGTCTGAATGTTAAGTATGAATGAGTAGAATGGCATACAAATAAACTGATGACATGAAAAAATTATCTAGGTCTTAACGTTAGAAAATGTGATCACAAACCTATGCAACCTGATTGTTGTGGTAGGATATTAACAGACAAACAAAAGGTTCTTAGTGCTTCTGACCCTTAAAGCCCACCTGCACTTTTAAGATGCTCTTGCTTCTTTCTTTCTTTCAAGCCTAACTCACACAATCTTGATTTGGTAGCACGTTTAGTGAAAAAAAGCAAATGACATTTCTGTCAGCAAAGAATCTAAATCAGACCTGCACTTAAATCTTTGTCAACTTTGTGTATTCCATTCAACAGCAAGAATTCCTATAGAGCTCTGTCTTAAGCAAAACTGAAAAGATCTTCTGTTGGGTCTTGCAGCCTGGTTTCGGTAGCAAATAAAAATACAGTGTATTCCTCTAGGGAAGTACTGATATGAATCACCCTATTTAAGAAAAAGTGTATTAGAAGAGAATGAATCACTGTTTGCTCTATGAGCACTCCAGCACATTGTAGGTACAAGTATTATTCATCCAGATGTGTAGTAACTTCACTAGAACACTCAATTCTTAAGGATTTTAGTCACAGACACATTCTCCTGGAATTTGTAACTTCCTTACTTTGAGAACAGACATTGCATTCTGTACATACTGATACAAACACAATCCCTGTAAGCCAAATAGTCCATCTAGTTCTACCAGGTGCCTGTATCTTTTTTCCCTGGTGCTCTGCCCACCCAGACTGAAAATGCTCAGTCACAGTTGACCCTGGAAGCAAAACAAGCCCAGGTTACCCTGCAGATGGAAGATCATAAAGCCCAGAACCACGGCTGGGTTAGAACAAAGAATAGTGACTGACCTAGTCAAGAAATGTTTGGCCTCGTATATCAAAAGATTGACTTTATTTAGTTCTGCTGTTGCTGCTAAATTGATACGTAAGGAAAAGAAAAGAATGATGAATTCTCATGCTTTAGAAATGTAGTAATTCCACAGATAAATGTTATTTTCCATTTCTAGAAAAGATGGGCAAGAAAATAAACATTATCAGGATAATTTCTTCCTTTCTTCCCTGCCAATTCATGGTGAATAAATCTACAAACTATTTCAGTTTTCAAGACTGAAAATATACATGTTAGCAGTTTAGTTTCAAGCAAAGATATACCTTTAGGAAAGAAAAAAGGAAAAAGTATTTCAAGAAACAATTGTAACATTTTCCTAAACTAAGCCACTATTTACAATTAATTACAAAAAGTAGTCTATTAAAATACAGCTAAAACCATCTGCACCTGATTTTAGCCTAAAGGTCTTAATTGTAAACAGTTTGCCTCTGTAATAGGATAAATGATATCTTTAAAGTTACTAACTTGTATGAAAATGGAAATGATCACTACTTGCCAACAGGATGGAAGAGGGACAAAGTATGTTATTGTAATTAGGGACTTGTATCCTCTTTCTGCAAAAACAAAAATCCATTTCTTTTCCCAGAAGACTAGATACAAATATTTTTTATTCTATCAACTATAATCATATGAGTATATAACATTTTTCATTCCAGTAATTTTATGCAAGAAAAATTCTGCATTTGAAATACCAGTCTCTTCTATCAACTGATAATAAATTACTTATGCAGTTCACTATTAGGCAAATAGTGCTTTGATCCAGCTGACAGACTGTTGGAAAAGTAATTGGTAATAAAATACATTTCGATATTTTGGAGGGACTGGTCCCATCAGCCTGTCTGGGCCGAGCACAGCAGCTCTGGGAATTAAGTTCACTTTATAAAGTGTCAGTGCTGGGTTCTCCAGACACCCACAGGAGATGAGATGGGATTCTCCCTAAGAAGATCCTCTCAAAATTAGATTTGTCCATGTTTGCATAGAACCTAAAAGGAAATAAAAAATATAGGATCTTTGTCTGTTAAGTTTAATTATTCATAGTGCCTTTAGTTTAGTTTACAGATTATTTTAATTTTAATTGATCTTTTAATTATTAATATTTCCTGTCTACAGAAGATTAGAAAACCATTTGCTGCAGGTTTTGCCTGAATAAAAACTGTCCTAGAAAGCTTACAATGGCTTACAAGGTGTTAGTGAATATAGAAAAAGATACTTTTTTTTTAATTTTAAAGAATTGGTGCATCTAGAGTCAGCTACTCTTGCAAATTCTGAAACACTTTCCAAAGTCCCAGAAAGCAGTAAGTGCTGGAGCTCACCCCTGATGTCCTGTGCCCACAGCTGGCTGCGTTCCAGCCCAACGCACTGACTCATGAACTCAGTGCCCTCTGCCATTCTTACAAAAC
Source organism: Myiozetetes cayanensis (assembly GCF_022539395.1). Classification (NCBI taxonomy): domain Eukaryota; kingdom Metazoa; phylum Chordata; class Aves; order Passeriformes; family Tyrannidae; genus Myiozetetes; species Myiozetetes cayanensis. The sequence goes on along the minus strand of NW_026087159.1, from coordinate 10,416,622 downwards.
CTTGTGCTTGCGTGTGACACACGAGTTTGGGGCTCTCCTAAACAATAAGTTTCTCGACTCTTGTTCTTGGTTGTCAGCTCATCACCCGTGAACTCCCTGCAAATCTTTCAAAAACAAGCCAGGACAGTTGTGTTCACTCAGCAGTGTCAGCACCTTTCGGTCAGGTAATGCTCCCAGGGGGAGTCTCTCTCACTAAAGACACTGTCACAGGGGCAAGGTCATTGCTCTTTCTGACAAGCCACAAGAATAGCTCTGCTAGTGCTTTAAAATTTAGAGAAATACATAAATCTTTGGCACTCTTACTTCTGCTTGCACAGGCAGGTTGTGGCACCCTTTTTCCCCTTCAAATTTTCAAATTTCCTAAACACCTGGAATCAGACAAATGAAGGTCACTTACAAAAACCTCATTTTTTTTTCCTTTTATAATTCTAGATATCTAAGAGTAATATCTCTCTTTTTTTTTTTTACAAATTTCATCTTGATATTTTCACGCATCAATTGTTACATATGCACAAACATTCCAATTTGTATAGACAGATCATAACCAATTATTTCAGCATTCTGTAGATTCAACAGCAAGCTCAAAAATGTACCAACAGCTATGGAAATAAAGTGCACCTTTTTTTGCATGAGAATTTAGGCAAGCAGATCCAGACTTCATATAAACATCCACGGGTGTTTTAGAAGAACTTGTAAAAATATGGTTCTTATGAGAGATTCAACAGGGCAGGCTGTGTTTGGAATCAAACAGTTACAGTCTTTGTCACCTGTTCTTCAGTTTTGAGCAAATTTATATCTGAGTTTTAGCAAAGCAGCTTTAGATATCACCAGCTTTCAGTGTTTTGATATCCTAACCAGTTGGAGCTTGTCAAACATTAAGAAATATTTCCTGTAACATTAATCAAGAAATCATTTCACAAATATGATCCTAGAAAAAGCACACGGAGTCATATCTGTGTGAAGGCACCAAAGTTCAGAGATAAGGCAGGTGACAAACGGACAGAAACACCCAATTTCAAGACACAAAACTTTTAAAGTAACACAAATACGAATTGCAAAACCTTTCCTGTCCCTGTTAAGTGATCTTTCCATGAAGCTACTCTTGATTTGTTATGCAGCTAAGAACAGAATCAGTCTCATAGGAAGTGGAATGAAGTTACTCATACTATAAGTAACTTTTTCGCAACGAAAGAACAATTTCACCTCCCATTTTGCTCTTCAAACTGGAAGATAGATTTCTCTTTCCAAAGCTTGCAGCAGGAAAACCAACATGCAGAAGGACATGACTCCACCCAAGCCTCCCATTTTAGGCTGCACCCACTCCCAAAATAGCCGTGCTTGTGCCACGCAGTTCACTCCAGCAGCTCCAGTGGAGAACTGCACACAAATATTGGTGTGGAGACACAAGAAGGAGAGTATTTTAATAACTGTGTGAATACTAACAATATAAATTCATATTTACAGTTGGATAAAAAACCCAAGCATGTTTACCTAAGAAATGTAATAGTTGTTTACAAGAAGTTGGAGAATGAATACAATTAAACACGCACTTTAGCTTTGCCCATGCAAATGTGAGCAGCCTTCAGCAGTTGTCTTTGTTTTCTGTACTTATTCATTACTCCAACACATAATTATTTTAAAAATATCACAGTGACATGATGTTGTTTCAGAATATATCTGGTATTTATTTGAAGACTGATCTCTGTCAGCTCTCCCATGAAATGGAAGAAATAAAATTTTCTACGAATGAGCCCCACCCAGTCAAAGCAACATTTCTTTTACTATATAGCAAGTTCTTCCACTCCTAAAACTTGGAAACACATCAAAACCACTCTAAAAATACCTTGTTTCTTTTTCCACACAAGAGGCAAAGATAATTTAAGTGATTTAAGTGTGAATATAATCCAACAACCCATTATCAACATTATATTAAACAATCCCTAATTGCAGATATATTTGCAATGCTATTCCCAAAAGATATTATGAAACACTGTTCTGTTTTTTCACATCTTCAGATTTATGATCAATAATAACGTTAACTTCATTAATGACATTTAAATCTTATTGCCACAAACAGGCAAACTAGTTTGCAGACTTTGTAACTACCCATTATAGTTTCCTTTGGTTCCTAATCCAAAAAGAAGTGAATTTCCAGAGACAGAGGCTTTGCTGGATCACAGACACCGTGAGTCTTGTATAATTAAAAGATGAAATTCCTCTGAGGTCAGTGCTTTTCAGACCCAGAAACACGGGGATGGCAGAATGTCTCTTGCATTTGATAATGAGGTATTTGCCCTGGCAACGACTGAAAAAGTGTTTTCAAGATAGAGAAATGTGTTGAAACAGTGGAGGATGTGTTTCTTAACTGAGTAGGAACATGAGATATCTGGATGAAGATAAAAGGTTTTTGACTTAATCAAGAGCAGCAAAATAAACAGGAATAGAGGAAAAGATTTTGTACTGAAAATTGCCATGCATTTTCTATTTTCCCAAGTTTCAGACATTTACTTTCCCTTTTATCTTCAGCAATCTGAATGTTATGTTAAGATATTTATGACCCAAATTATTCTCTGTCTTTTCTTTTGTGTATGAAAAATTAGGTTGATTGCTACATCAATGACAGAGTGACCCATCAATAGAAAATAAATCTTCTAGATTTCAAAGAAGCTGTGAAAAAACCAAGAAAAATCAAATTCAATCTAATAAAAACAACAATAATTTGGGGACTACAATGTAGTTCTGAAAATGTGTATCAACAAAGGTGAATTTTATATCACATCCTAATTGTCAGACTTGGAGGAAATTTTAATTCAGAAAGAATGAAATTTCAAAAGTACAATGACTGTACTCTCCTTGTAAAGGTTTGTCTTTCTTGTATTATTATTATTAGCTTATGGACTAACAGACTTTGAACAAATTTTTGATTGATTCTGTGCAAATGCCATCAATTTTTTTGTCAGCCTTGCCATTAATAGACTTTGCCCTTTTATCTTTATCTTCCCACCTCAGTTTTCAGCTCATTTGAAGTGTCGGTTCTGGGGTTTACATTACAATGAACATTTACTTAATTATTTTAAGTTTTATCGATTTTCCTCTTTTTTTTTTTTTTTTTTACAAGTAAAAAATCTGTGAGCAACAAAGAAATCAGACAGAGAAACTGTAATAATGACCATATTCTCCTACTGACTTGTGCTGAAAAAAGAAGAAAAGCTATCAACCAATAATTCACGTATATTTGTTTTACTTTAGTACCATATCCCACTGTCAAACTTTGCATGTTTTCCACTGTTGTTATGGGAATAATTCAAGACAAAAAGCTTTCCTAAATGCAGTGCCACAGACCATGGACCCAAATTTCAGCCTAACCACTGAATGAATCTGGGATCCAATTCCAGTAGAATGTTCCCTTTACCAGAGCAGGCGGGACTGCAGGACTGACTCAGCGATAACGATCAAACCCAGCCAAGCACGGACGTCCTTTCTCATAGTATCATGCATTTTTCTTACACATCGTCCCTTTCAAGTACAGACGAGGCCCAGCTCTGCTTAATTTCTGAGATATGACATGATCCTTCCTCAAGAACAAAAGCATTTAAACTCACATCCTTTCTTAACGTTAAAGTGATTAACATGTTACCTCTTGCTAATTTTGTGACTCAAAGAGCAAGATATTCAGCATTGCTCATTTCTGGAATTTTGTTAAGATTTATTTACTTTTTCCACTAGTGCAGCAATCGCAACCTGTATGAATTGAGACACTAAATAAGACACCATTTCTATAAAAATCTTTTTCAATACCCCTATATATAAAAATATAGGGCCAAATACTACTCTTATGCAAGAGTAAATCAGGAGCAACTCAGTATTTCCATATTTAATTTGCAGATTGTTAACTTGAGCTCTGCTTCTCCAAGTTTCATCACTGAAAGAAATACCTGCTCCTATAACCTGGAGGTGGCAGAAGCAACCACTCATCCATTTCAGAGGAGATTCCAGCTCAAGCTGTACTAATATTTACCCTTAAGATAGCAGCATAAAGATAGAGGGACCATAAATTTTTAACACAGGGAGAATTGCTGAGTAATGTAGGATTAATGTAACTGTTTAGTTTGTTTATTTATTTGATCTTAGAATGTGAAGGACTAACTAAGGGTGGATAGAATATATTAAGAATAGGCAAACTATTAAAGATCTCCCTTATCTCTGCTCTACACATCCTAATGCCACCAATTCTAGTTTTATTACTTCAGTTCCAATCTTTCTACAAGACAAATAATTGCTCCCACTCTCTCTCTGTGGCATTCTTAATGGGTAAGAAAATATTTTTGCCTTCCTTCTTTCATTCTTTTTCCTCATTTCCCCTTAACTTCTCAGATTCCACTTTGATAGTCTCCTAAAGATTTTAAACCACCCTGCATATCAGTGACGCTGCTGTTAAACAGGGTTAACAAGGTCACTTTGACAGGACCAGAAGCAATGTTTGTTTTGAAACCGAGTGCTCTGTTTAAATCTGTTTATTTCTGCTCCAAGTCGAGGCACTTTGAGCTGTCAGGATGACTCAGAGCAAAGTTGCAAAGCCTCAGTTCTACAAAGAGATTAGTCACTTTGTTTTCTTGCACTGAGCTGCTCTGAGTCAGCTACAAATTGTTGCACATCGACTACCTGGGTACAGCTTTAAATGGTGCAGGTAACTCCAGTGCAAAGTTCTGAAAGAAAAGCAGTCTCAGTATATCTAAGCAAATAATTGACCAGGCCTATCTTCTCCAACATAGAACTGAGTTTGAGACCGAAAGAAATTAGAACTGTATTGATTTACAATTTTTCCCTTAGTCAAGGAGAAACTTCAGGCTTAGTGGTCAGAATTTCCTTCATAAACTGCCTGGAGATGAGAAATACATTGATATGAAAGAGAGTGATCTAAATGTATACCTTGTACATTTTATCTTCAGGAATTTTAGGATAGTTTTGGAGAAGTTTTTATTCCAAAAAATGAAGCAGTACTTTATTACAAAATATATCAAATGCCTTTCTGGAAAAAAAGAGAGGTAAGCCTGTTCTAATCTAGTGTGAAAAATAATATAGAGATGCACTGTCCTTGTATTATTATTATTTATTTATTATGTTGTAGTGATTATGCAAAATGGTTATGCTAACTTTGCTAAATACTAAGGTCATTAAGTTGCATATTGTACAAATACACAGAAATAACACTGACCTGCCAACAGTACTAAGTAACAGAATGCTCTGTTACTGAAAGGCACAGTAGTAAGGAAAGTCCTGAAAGACATGAAGTAGTTGATTCTGCCCTGACACAACGTATTTACGCACTTTTCTCTCCTCTACTCTCAGTCACATCAAGCCACAGGTACAGAGGAAAATTATCTTATTCTCCAACATGCATCAGTACCAAGAAGCACTGAGTTAATCTAGACTGATGTATTAAAAGTAAGTACAACATTAAAAAAAATATATAAATGATGTATCTTTCAAAACAATCATTGGCTTCCTAATAAACACTGGTACGTCGTAATTTTTATAATTATGATAACTCATTGGTCAGTCTATTCTTCATTTTTTGTAAAAGTGGTGGAAAGTAAAATTTGGCAAGCATAAAAAAACAGCAAGAAAACTAGAACAACTGAGCATCAGGAGGCGGAGCAAACACTCAGCAACAATCTCCTGTCATTTCAATGTATTGCAATATGGTTTGTCTCCTGGCTTTACTATAAATTACTTTCTTTTGTAAAAAGTTTTAGTTGTTGTGAAAACTGCCTGTGAATCTGTGAAAGCTCTGTCTGAAAAACAAACGTAGGTGTAAGGATCATACAGAATGGAATTTCAGGCTACATACTTAAAATTAGATTGCACAACCTATATCTGTGCTGGTTACCCAAGCTGTCCTACAGGCTAAACTGAGCAAATTGGTATTTCCTCATGCATTTCCTCCTGCATTGATAGGAGCATAATTTGTTCCTTAAGTAAATGGTTCAGGTAAAATTTTCTGGAAATGTCACTGTAAAAGTATAGATGTCTAACACTGAAACAACAAACTATTCAGCATACACTATCCTGTCCACTATAGATTCTTCTTCTTCATAAACCAGGAAAGAAAGTAAATATTTTTTACTGCCAGGCTTCACACAGAATTACTGTTGCTACCAAATTAGGTATTCTAAATGCTTGGTTTCTAATTGGCTACCAGAATCATTAACCTCCTAAAACATCAAGAACAACGAACGTTTGCATTGCTAGCTGATCTAATGTTAACAAATAACTACTTTAATCTCAAATGTATTTACAGGTAAATCACTGTTCATCAGCAAAATCTGCTGCCTGAATCTGTTAAAAGTCATTGCAGAGATTAACTAGCTGATTGGCTGATTGACTATGTTATTCTTAAATTTAACAGAGGAAAAGTTTATTTTTGTTGGTTTGCACGTGAGTGCAACTCATTTGCTTGAAAAATTCATAAGAACTCAGATTTGTTTAGCCATGTTCTATTTGGTGGTTATTGCTAAGTCTGCCTGGAATCAAACTTGAATGGTCCTTTGCAAGCCATGTATGTGTTGCCGATATCTTCTCTCACTGCAAAAGATTTGCTTCCTATAGGATGAAAAGTGAGTGCCCAAGGAACAAACATTAGTTTCAGAGCTGACAAGTGAGTACAATGTCCCACCTACCTACACATGGGCGGAGAAACAATAATCCAGGCATCTGACAGTCACAGAGTTGTGTATGGAAGTAGTAAGGCATTCCTGCATTCTACTGTGTCATCACACCGCCCTTCCTGAAAGCTGTACTAAGGGCCTTAAATTAATGAGCAGATCTCGAAGAGACATTATTTACTTCTATGAGCAAGGGGAGAAGTTGTGGGAATTGGGATCGGAAGTAAACATAATCATCATTCTGCTCCGTTCTGTGTCGGCACAGGGAGCTGGCTGGACACGAGGGAGGGAACGTACTCTATCTGGCAGGGGCTGATGGCACACTCCCAGCTTGTGCAATGCTACAGCTCAGGGGAAATATGATTCAGAGGCTGCCTCTGAGTCACGACTTCTCCCTGAGCTCCTCCGAACGGGCATGGCCACGTTTTGTCCCATCCTGGAAGCACCACAGGGATCCGGCTCACCCTGAGCTCTGAGGTGTGTCAGCAAGCACTCTGTGAGAGGCACCAAAGCACTGGGCACTGCTTCCCTTTGCAATAATTAAACCAGACTAATATATATTAGCGAAAAGGCAACCCCTCCTTGCTAGTGACTTTAAGCACTTGGTGTTGTCCAAGATATCTATGTTGTCCTGCCACACATTTAAGATAATTCCTTACGGACCGACAAGATATATCCACTGCACGTTTGGGAAGGGGAGACGCTGATTCCCTGGAGCTCAGGGCATTCCCGCAGCCCAGGGCAGTCCCTGGAGCTCACGGCATTCCCATAGCCCGGGGAAGTCCCTGGAGCTCACTTTGGGAGCGCCGCGCAGGGCACCTCATCCATCCGTCCTCTGCACTCAGCAGAACGGACGTGGCAGCTCTGGCCAGAGCTGCTCTAGGGACACGCGGCTGCCCAGGTGCCAGAGCCTGTCCCCGGGAGCGGCTGGCAGTGCCAGAGCCTGTCCCTGGGAGCGGGTGGCAGTGCCAGAGCCTGTCCCCGGGAGCGGGTGGCAGCGCCAGAGCAGCGCAGAGAGCAGGAGATGATCTCTCACACGGGTGGCAGGGCTGCGAGAGGAGGGAGGAAGGTTAAGGAGCATCAAGGAGCTCTAGAAAGAGTCTGGTGGAACCAAGCTCTGCCCTCCCTGAGATGGGAGCAGGAATGACCACCAGAGAAAACCCACAATCAGAGGCTTTCCCCCTTCTTAAATATGTTGTCCCATGGGCGCTACCATCCTGATGGCTGGCACTGGCTATGCTGGACGTGGGGAAGCTTCTGGTAGCTCCTCTCAGAAGCCACCCCTGTATCTCCCCCTACCCCCAGTTACCCAAACCTTGCCACACAAACCCAGTACATTCCAACCCTCGCCTCTGGGAATCTAAGAATTACCATTAAAATGTACATTCATCACAAACTTCACTTAACATCAACAAAAAGACTTCCCCGCATCAAAATCAAAATAATATCACAATGCCAACAAAAATGGGCAATTTACACAAAATCCTCCCCTCCTCCCTTTACCACAATTACAACTAGCCTGGTTGCTTCAGTAATTTCCAATCTTAATGACCTGGACGTATGGCCAAAAACTGTGTATCGCAAAAGGGCACATTAACGTTTCTTTCACTAGCACAGTTGCATAATATTTCACGTAATCCCAAAGCTGTATGTCCCAAACAGCAACTGTCCACTAATAGGAAAACAAACAGACAGAATAATCTTACTATTCATTCATGATCCAGTGAGAAAACGTTGTGCAAATGTGAGTGTGTGCCTTTGAAAAACAGCACTCTGTGGTTCTTTTCACTGCGTGGTGACACCATCCCCAATGACACAAAACAGTAAAGAAACCAAGTGTCTGAGTATTTTCTGTAGACAATTATGTGATAGGATTAGATAGATGGTGAAAGGAGTATAATGGAACAAGTAAACAACCAGATCCTCATTATCAGAGAGGTGCTGAGCACCCACAGCTCCCTCTAAATTAAACTGGGAACTCTTTAATATGTCTGCCTTTAATCTTTGTGCCTGAAAATCTTAAATTCAAATCTATACATTTTCATAAGTGAACATCACCATAATTGCTGTGAAGGTTCCGGTATGTTATTTCAACAGAGCAAGGAAGGCCTGGATGAGAACTACGAGTCCATGTAGCTGGAAATGCCTGGAAATGCACGTGTAGGGGGCTCTTGGCACACAGTGGATTCTACGCAGCTGTAGAGATGAAGGAAGCCCTCAGGTTGGCTTTACAATGGTTTTTATATAACCCTTGATACCAAAATGCATGAAATTCTTAGTCATTAACAGATTTCCCCCTAAAAAAACTCTTTTGACAAAGGGAGGAATTACTCTTTCCATTTAATGACTAAGGGATCGAAAGACAACAGATGGAGAGATTTGCCCAGGCAAACCTGCTGCAAACTGAAGTGACAGCTTAAAATTCCTGATCTGTGCCTTAAACAGAGGGTATTATTGCCCTCTGAATCTTGGCTGAGAAATGTCATAATAATTTCATTTTCTTATTCCACTGACATACAATGGATGGGGAAGTTTCCGTGTTTGCAGAGTAACCTGGGATAACTGGTTAATTTAAAACCACTATTCTATTTGACTTTGTGAGCTAACTTTGCCTCTTGTAAAAACCACGTATGATCACACCATAGAGCAAGACTGTGAAGAAGTTAATGAGAACAGGCTACTTTGGAGGTGTAAAGATAAAATGAGACTTCTAGGAGAAGAGTTTGGGCCATAAATATACAGTATGAAGAATTACATTAATTTATTTAGCATAAATATTTAGAAATACATGATTAGTGAAAATGTAATGCATACAACTAAGAACTATGAACCTTACCTTGCACTCAACATCCTTTGGTGGTTCCTAAATACTTCTGTAATATTTTTATTCTGAATTCCTACAGAGTTAATTTCTCCCAGTAATATGGAGTTCCTTTTCTTTTATGAACATGTCACAAGTAAGACTGAGTTAGGATTGTATTTTACTACTCAACAAAACTGATTTGTTTTCTGTCATTTATTGGGTAATTACTCCCACAGATGCAACTGAGGATGGGCATAATATAAGCTGTTGTAACCAGGAGAAATGAGCAATAAATCACATGATATCACATCCAAAACCATTCACCTCTTATATCTTACCTGAATTAATAATATCACTCTTTGTGGAATTTCATGGACACTTACAGGAACCCATTCCTTGTCCCTCAGTCCTTCAGCAGCAGATGACATATTTGTCCCTCCATTTGGCTCAACAATGCAACTACCAGTGGCTCAATTGCTTTGTATTACAGGCATTGCAGCCACTTGTGGAAACTGTAATGAAAGAAATGGTTTCATATTTCTGGCCCCTTATAGTGCCTGCTTCATGCAGACACTTGGTAGGGGAGAAAGAGCAAATACGTGAAACACAAAGCAAACATACCTCCAGCTCCAAGAACTACAGGTTCTTCAGGTCTGGTGAAGATCAAGAGACATGAAGAGGGAACCTTGATTTCCCTTTACAGCTGCTGAAAGACAGTGCACCAACAGTTAGTGAAGCATTTCATACTCGGGCTATGTGGGTTTCTGTGAGTAAAACTGAAGAATATAAAGCTGATTATATATAAGAGCAGGGCACTGACTTTACAGAGCGAACTCTGGCTGTGTGCCACCCCAGTGGCCAGAGAAACAGTGAGATAGAAACCTGCAAAAGTCCATGAAAGTTATAATCATTTGTGACAAAAGAGATAATAAAATTAGATGCTATTCCATATCTAGACAATTATTTAAGTAATGGAAGGAAATAATACACTAACAGGTATTCTTACGTATTTCATATGAGTTACAAAAATAAAAAATCATTACTTCAGGAAATCAGTAACTTTCATTCAATAACTGCACCAAAGACTCTAAACCATATTTATTTGGAGAGAAAACAAATTAGGTATTCTTCCTTTAATGAAAGTTGAGAACGAGTATGCAAATTATAGACTAGCTTGCAGTTTCGGGAAGTATTTTTTAAGAGTCACATAGAAAAACATGAACAATTGAAGTTTTCAGGAAGTCTAAGCGCTCCTTTCAAGCCAGGGAGCGCCCATTGGAAAAATCTGTTTCTATCAGCTCTGTCTTTGCCGCTCCCCACGGGTCTGATCACGCTCGTCCACCACTCCAAAACTCTGCCTGACTGAATTATGCATATGTTGCTTTCTCAACTCCACAGCAAAAACATTGCAAGTGCAATGCAAGAGCAAAGGACTTTAAAAGAGACCAGAAAACAGTGATACATTTCTTCCGACAGACACAGCTTATTCATAGTTACTGTCAAGCAAGCCCAGAGGTTGATGACTAAAAAAAAAACATAAACAAAAAAGAGAACCCAAGCCCTTTCTTTCAAATGGTTTCCTTTCTTCCTCCCACGTGTATCCTTCAGCAACCAGGCAGAATAAGCATGCAATGAACATAGTTCACCTTGCTCCATACATTAAAACCAGTTTAAATTTTCATGTAAAACTATAGAAGGAAACCCAAACAATATATGGAAATGCACAAGCAGTCTCAGCCTCACCCAACTGACAGACCAGGTAGAAAAGAATGAAAAATAAAAGGAATACATCTTTAAAAAACAGTTTAATTCTACCAGGGTCTATCAACAACATAATGCAGTATAATTGTATAGTTAATGCATGACAACATTGTGTGGCAGAGTCAATGTTAATGGGGAGTTTAGTCGTGTATTTTTGTACCAACATGTCTTTAAAAACTCAATTTAATCTCAGTTTCCTAGTGTTTATAAACTTGTTTTGGAAATAATTACATTTCTGTAGTTGCAACTTATTCACTGTATTGCCATAACACTTTGGAGCTCTAATCACAGACAGGAACATACTGTGTTAGACGCTGTAAAAACACAAAACAAAAAGAGCACAGTTTAAACACATGCTGAGCAGGCAGCGAACAAATAGAGAATAGAGAGTACGAAAAAATAATGAGGCATTAACAATCAATACAGCAAGTACAAGACTCGGCATGCCAGCTTCCAAATTGAGTTACTGGAGACTCCAAAAAATATGCTTTCCCATACCTCAGAGTCAGAATGAAAGAAAACACAGAGCTATTTATCCGAAAACAAAACAAGTGGGTGGTGTAAGCTGGTGTCAGGAATTGTTGAGAGTTGTCATCTCATAATGAATCATAGGTGAGGTAGCCAAAGAATGACCTTGAAAGCAAATCAAAAAAGTAAAGAGACGTGTGGTCAAAATTACTGGCTTGGGAAATGATCTTCGCAGTGGTGTTACGGGAAAAGGATTATTTTTACACTTGACATGACTGGTTCACACAAACTCCTAACTCAAGTGAAACGTACCTTTGGCAGGGTTATTAAGAGTGAGAAGGCACCAGGGACAGCATCAGTGGCCAACACCCTGCCCTGCCCTGTGGATTAAGTGCCCCACACAGCCCAGGAACACGGTTTGGGTTTTGAACTCGGACATTGTGCTCTGTGAGGTCACCAGAGAGCTGGCAAAGGCAGGGGTTAATTATGAGAGGAAGAAAGTGCTGGGGAGGTGGGCAAAGGGCTGGAAGTGGCTCCTGCCTTTGGAATGGTGGGACAGCCACATGTACAATCTTAAGCTCTGCCAGGGGAGGTTTAGGTTGGATATTAGGAATTTTCTACAGAGAGACTAATCAGACATTGGAATGGGCTGCCCAGGGTGGTGGTGGATTCACCATCGCTGGAGATTTTTAAGATGAGACTGGATGTGGCAGTCAGTGCCATGGTCTAGTAAGCACAGCACTGTTGGACCAAGGGTTGGACTTTATCTTGGTGCACTTCCAACCCGGCTGATTCTATGTGGTAACGCCTCGTGCTGTATTTTAGCAATACAATTAAATCTAGATGGAGCACGGAGATTTTTACAGCACTCAAGTGCCCACTGACTGTGAAACAGAAAGATTTTGCTCCTTGCTCGTCATATTTTGATCTAAACCCCAGGGATTGTGTCAGCGGCCTGTGTGGATCCCAGACATGGAGGATCACACAGCAGCCACGGGAGAAACGCGGGTTGCTCGCTGTGCCCAACCCAACTGCGACCGGCAGCGGACAACCCGGAACCCGTGACAGCTCCGCAGTGACACAGCAGTGTATCTAAAAAATAAACAACCCGCTGCAAGTCAACAGCACCGCCAGCGCAGGCGGGGGGGCAAGGGGGCGCTGTGGGTGCCGTGAGAGCTGTGAGGGAGCTGTGAGGGTCTGCGGGAGCCGTGAGGGCTGTGAGGAGCTGCGGGAGCGCTCAGCGGGGACGGCGGGGCCGGACATGGCGGCCTGTGGAGAGGTCACGCGCCGCGCAGCCCGCGCGCCGGCGGGTTGTTTACTTCCTCCGCGGCGCGCGCCCGCTCCCCCCCCCTCCTCCCTCCCGGCCCGCGCCCCGCCCCGCCCCGCGCGCCCTCCCCGCCGGCCAATGGGAGCCGCCCCCGCCCCGCGCGCGCAGGAGGCGGGAGGAAAGCGGCGAAGGGCAACGTCAGCCGGTACCGCTCGTCGGACGCGGCTGTGCCGCTGATTGGCCACGCGAGCCGCCCGTCTTCCCCGAGGCCCCGCCTTCCGCTTTGCTCGCACCGCCCACTCCGCGGCACTGCCTGGCTCCGCCTCCCCGCTCGCTGTGTGTGAGGCGCCGATTGGCTGCCGGAGCGGCCGCTCAGCGGTCGGCCAATCACCGCCGGCCCCGCCTCTTTCCCCAGCTCAGGAAACGCCCCGCGAGACCGCGGCCAGCCCAGGGCAGCTACCACCTACTATTGGTCCGCCGCGCTGTCAATCCTCGCTGATCCCACCTTCCCGGACAGAGCGCGGCGAAGCCCGCCCCCCGCTATCAACTCCGCCCGCTGATTGGCTCGCCGGAGGAAGGGCCGCGGTTCTCCATTGGCTGCCCGCACTGCCGCTCCGGCGCGCGGCCCGGCCGGCTCTGCGCTGCCCCCTCGCCCTGCGCACCGGGGGCCCCGCCCTCCGCCGGCCGCGGCCCCGCCCCCCGCGCGGTCACGTGATGTTTTCGCCGCGGTGCCGCCGCCGCCCGTGAGCGCGAGCGGCCGGAGCGGGAGCGCGGGCCGGGCGGGGGGCGCGGGAGGCACCGCCAGCACCGCCCGCTCCCCATGCGCGGGGCGCTCCCCCGGTGAGCGCCGATCCCCGCTCTGCCCGCCCTACTGCCCCCGTCCCCGGCGGCACCGGACCCTGCGTGGCCCCTAAGATGGCGAGCGGGATGAATGGCTCGGGTGGCGGCGGCGGCGGCGGCGAGGAGGAGCCGGGCGCCCGGCACACGGGAGGCGGAGCGGCTCCCCAGCAGGAGCCCGGCGTGCTCGGCGCGGTGGCGGGCGAGGGCGAGCCGGCGGCGGGCGAGGGCGGGCGCTGCCCGTCCCCGCAGCCGCACCACCTGCTGCTGCTGCTGCGGCGCTCGCCCAGCGCCTCGCTGTGCCCCGCGCCCGAGGCCGCCCCCGCGCCGGGCCGGGCCGTGCCCTCGGCGGCCCGCGGCGGGCAGCCCCCCCCGGCGGGCCGCGGAGCCGGCGAGGACGTGAGGAAGTGCGGGTACCTGCGCAAGCAGAAGCACGGGCACAAGCGCTACTTCGTGCTGCGGGCCGAGAGCCACCTGGCCCCCGCCCGGCTGGAGTACTACGACAGCGAGAAGAAGTTCAAGAGCAGCCTGCGGGCGGCGGGGGCCGGCGGGGCGGCCGCGCTGTGCTGCCCCCCGCCCAAGCGGGTCATCCCGCTGTACCAGTGCTTCACCGTGAGCCGCCGCGCCGACGCCAAGCACAAGCACATCATCGCCCTGTACACCAAGGACGAGTACTTCGCCATGCTGGCGGAGAACGAGGCCGAGCAGGAGGCCTGGTACCAGGCCATCAGCGAGCTCATGAGCCAGAGCAAGAGGGGCTTCCTGGAGCAGGAGGACCACGCCGATCAGCAGGTGGATGAGGATGACGAGCACTACGGGGCCACCTTGAGGCCTGGCACCGTGTTCAAGGAGGTGTGGCAGGTCAACGTGAAGCCCAAAGGGTTGGGACAGACGAAAAACCTCACTGGAGTGTACAGGTTGTGCCTCTCCAGCAAGGCCATCCACCTCGTCAAGCTGAACTCAGAGGTGCCCTCTGTCCACCTGCAGCTGATGAACATTCGCCGCTGTGGACACTCAGAGAACTTTTTCTTTATTGAAGTGGGCAGATCTGCCTCTATTGGGCCTGGAGAACTCTGGATGCAAGTGGATGATTCGGTGGTTGCCCAGAATATGCACGAGACTTTTCTGGATACCATGAAAGCTCTGAAGGCCTTTGCAGAGTTCAGGCCCCGGAGCAAGAGCCAGTCTTCTGGTGGTGGCAGTGGTACCAATCCCATCTCCCTCATCACCACCAGGAGGCACTTGGGCAACTTGCCCCCCAGCCAGACAGGCTTGCAGAGAAGATCTAGAACTGAGAGCGTTGCTGGAGGGACTCCTCCTACCACCAAAAGCAACAACTCCTACCGCTTCAGAACATCCAGTGAAGGAGAAGGAACCATGGCTAGACCTTTTAGGTCAGTGACTGGGAGTATGATCCACCTGAATACTGCAAGGATGAATCTGGGCCGTCAGGAAGGGAGTGGAAGGTACGTGAGAGCTGCTTTCAGCTCATCTTACCACACCAGGTCTGCTTCGCTGCCCGTTTCTCATTTTCCCTCCACTACAAGTCCCATCAGTGTTTCTTCCAGTAGTGGCCATGGCTCTGCTTCGGACATGCTGACCAGGCCTTCCAGCTCATCTGTTTGTGGTTCCCCGAGTGATGGAGGATTTATCTCCTCTGATGAATATGGCTCCAGCCCTGGAGATTTCAGGTACTTTCGGGTCAGGAGTAATACACCGGATTCCCTGGGAAACACACCACCTATCAGAGAGGAGAACTGTCTCAGTGAGTACATGTCCATGAGTAAGCAACAAGTAGATGATGGCTCAAGAGATGATTATATGGAGGCTGAAAAGTGTTTCAGGAAAAGAACTTACTCTCTAACAAAACCAAATTCTGTAGCAGTGCAACAGAAGATGACGCAAACTACGGCTTTGTTAGATGAAGATTCTGCAGGAAATCATGGGCGATTACTTTACTCTGAAACACCAAAATTGAAAGATAACCATGAATTGGAGTACAGTGATACCAACCTTGATTCCGTGTGTAACCAAAGCAGGAGTCAAGCCAGGGATGATGGGTACATGCCAATGATGCCAGGAGTCGCATCTTCTCTATCCAGCACCAGCGATTATTTGCCAATGACTCCTAAAAGCATGTCTGTTCCAAAACAGATCAACAATTCCTGGTCACCATCTCAAGTTGACTCCCGAGGATATATGATGATGTTTCCCAAGGCTGGCTCTTCACCTGTACGGAGTCCTTTAACTGGATTTGGTTCTAAAGGAAGTAATGAGAAGATCATAAACAATGAGTATATGGATATGTCACCTGGTAATTCAGCTCCAAAGCACCCCAGTGATTCAAATTACATTCATACTACTTCTGTGTCCAAAGGTTTTAGTTCATATTTTTCTTTACCCAGAAGCTTTAAGGCGTTATCAGGACAAAATGGTGACCACAGTGAATATGTTCCAATGTCTTCACCTGGAAAACTCCTGTATGGTGGACCAGAAAATGTAAAAGGGGTCAGCAGTGAGACTCTGGCTAATGGCATCTCTAAGTTGCCAACGTTGAAAGGTTCAGATGAAGGACTCGTGCAGAACAGGGCCACCAGACCCACACGCCTGCCCCTGGGTACGAGGGGGAGTAACACCATCCCCAGAATGTACGACCGTACAGTTCCACCCGAGCCAGCGAGTCCCGGTGAATACATAAATATTGATTTTAACGAAAAGGCGAGTAACACACCCTATTCCTTATCTGCAGAAGGATCACCATCATCTCTGGGCTCAAGTAGTGATCACAGGCAGTCACCGCTCTCTGATTACATGAGCGTTGACTTGGATGTACAGTCACCGAAAGTAGCGAAGGAACTGTCGAACTCTCTGACAGATATTTCAATTTATGCAAGTTCCAGTATTCCTAGAAACCAACCAAACCCCGACTACGCCAGGCTCTCATTTGGTACTGCTTGTGTCAGCACCACGAGTAACAGGACTGATGACTACACCGAGATGACGTTCAACATGGCAGCGACACCACCTCGGCCGTTTGCCGCCGAATCCGACAACGGTGTGAAGATGGATAGTCCTTCTTCCATCGTTAATAGACTCTGCATTGTTGATCGATACGCTGGCAGCAGTAGCTTCTCTGTTCCTGGCTCCGACCCTCCTATGGGACCGAAAGTGATTCGAGCCGACCCTCAAGGCAGGAGGAGACACAGCTCTGAAACGTTCTCCTCTGCCGGGACTGTGACGACCTCGTCCTCCTTCTTTACTGACAGTAGCAAAAGACACAGCTCTGCCTCATTTGACAACGTTTGGTTAAAACCCGATGAAAACATTTCCGATGGTCAGGAAAGCAAAATGTCCAGGGATACCTCAACTGGATTTCAGAATGGCTTAAACTACATCGCTCTGAATTTACGCGATGAGCCCCTAAGCTGTGAGGCAAGTACTACAGCACCGGCTTGCCATCTGCAGAATGGTACTTCAGGTTTGGACAGTGGAGCTTACGTAAGCATAGATTTCAGCAGATCCGATGGTCTGAAGTGTAACGCTGCAAGAAAAGGTTTGTAACTTTAAAAGCACTTCCCTTTCATGCTCGCTTAACCGTAGGGATTAGATTGGCTGCATAATGCTGCCTTCAGAGCGGGGTAAATGTTTTTTTATAATCTCCTGGGTTATTCTAGTACAACCAGTTTTGTCATAGTGCAGCATCTGAACAGCAGTGAAAGGGGACGTGGTCCTTGGCCTAAAGGGTTTGGGTGACTCTGCTAGGCAGTCAGGAGTTACCAAACTGTCATCTGCCTCGTTTATTTATAAATTACTTTTGCTAGTATAAGCATTAATGGTATTTCATAGTGTGAATTCTTGTCCTGAGGTTGTGGTAGCTCTTCACTTCCCTTCTCTTCCCTTCCTTTTTTTCCTGAACTTCATATTTTGTATTTTGGAAGCTCAAAATGAGTAAATTAGGTTTAGACCTCAAAATCTGGGGCTTAAATATGTTTCTTTGAACAGATGTAGGTGAAATACATTTTTGGGGTTTTTTATGTGCAAATATGGCCAAATTTAAGTAGCTGAATCTTATGTAAACAGAACTCAGTTTTTTTCCCCGTGAAGGTTTGGTGGCTCCTTTTGAGCTCTGGTCTCCAGAGGATTCTTGCATCCTCTGGAGGAGCCATCTCCTGCTGGCTGAGCAGTGTGGGGACCCGATACAACTCCTTAGTGCTGTCCAAGGCTTTAGCTGAGCTGTAACCCTTCCCCTGCTCCAAGCAGTGTGTCCAAGGTCCGAAACTTGGGAGGGGAGGCTGCTGGCTTTGAAGGTATCAGTGGTCTGACCCAGGCTAAGGTAACGCAGTTCGAGGGGTGCATAAAATGTGAGGGTGTTGCAGGTGGGGAGAAAGAATATGGGAAGGAGAAGGGACGCTCCTGTGTGTGTGATAAGCCCTGCTGGTGGGAGCAAAGGCAGTAATTAGCTGCTGGTGGTGGTGTGTCCCGCCTGAGCAGTGTGAGCGCTGCGCTGTGGCTCGGGAAGAGCCATCCTTGCTCTGGTGTCAGTGACCCACTGAACTCCTTGCAGTAATTCACCCTCCCGCTAGAAAACCATTTCTGTTGGAAATGTTTTCCTCTCTTTGCAAATGTAAGTGTAGTCAATAATTGATGAGTACTAAGGGGAAATATTTAATCATGGTTGGACATTGGTACTTGTCTGCTCTGTCAACAGAGAAAGCACTAAAGGAGCAGGCTGCTGCTGACTTCTGTATTTTTAATTACAGTCTTAAACACTGAAATGATTTTTTCCTAGTTTCACATTAAAACAAAGTATCTAAAGGCAGAAGGCATTGCAAGAGCTTAAAATTGTGTAGCCTTTACTAGTGGAAGGTACAAGCCTGACTCAGCTCGCATGCCATTCGGAGTCTGGCAGCACTGCTTGGGGCTGCTCAGAAATGTGTGGTTTGCCTCAGTGGTTTTCTTTCCTCTGCTTTGTTTTGTTGGTTGGAATCAAATTTAGAAGACGTTGAAAGTTGCCAGTCCAAGAAGTGCTTGCTTCCAAAGTTAGTCTTTCAGCACTTCAAAGATTTGTCTGCTAAATCTGCTAAGTCAGGGGCTCATGGACTGCCAATTTATGTTTGGTTTTGTTGGGTTGTTTTGTTTTTTTTTTGTGTTTTTTGGTGTTTTTTTTAAAGCACCTCCAAACATAGCAAAATTCTTAACTTGATCTTATTCCCCTCACGCGACTAAAATCCATGTTAGAAAGTAATGCTTTTTACAAAACAAAGAGGAAAAAAAAAGAACAAAGGTGTTTTTTTCCAGCTGTACTGTAAACATCACTTGGAAAAATATTTTTCAGGAGATAGCGTGTTTAGAAACTGTATTACTGATAAGCATTTTACCTACTGCTGCCACAGCAAAATATCTCCAGCCCTGTGCTGTTTTTTTTCCCTTGTGTGTTAGAAGCTGCAGAGGGGCAGGAGGCAGAACAGCTGCTGGCCCTTGCTGGGAACCGAAGTTCTCCGAACATGAAACACGCATCGAAGCAAAAACAACTCCGCGAAAAAACATGAGCTTGGGCAGGGAATTAAGCACGAGAACAGTGAGAGCTTAGCTCGGTGGGTTTTTTTCCTAGTCCTAAAAAGAAAAAAATACAAAGCACAGCTCCAAACCAAGGCCTAACAGTTTTCTATAAAGGCAGTATAAAACATTTCTGCTGTACAGTAGGGGAAGGTAGGTGAGGTGAGGACATTGCTCACTCGTGGGGGGGCAGAGTGAACAGATTTTGGAATTGTCCAGCTTAAAAACAGCTTGCCAGACTTGAATACAATACTGTAAATTGGTGGTGTATATCTGTTTCTCCAGAATGACTTAAAATCCTTGATTATAAAAGATACCTGTTAACATTCATGTACTAAATCATCTCTCTGAGCTATAGCAAGCATGATTTTAGAAGTCTGTATTCTTTAAACAGCTTATCAGTTTCTATGGCAATAAAGCTTTTATTTAAATATTTAAGTTCTTGTTACCCAGAAAAACATTTTCATGTTCCCTTTTGAACAGTGAAAATGAAGCTTCACTCTTAAACCTGTTGTACCCTGAAGAGGTGTAGTGTGCCTCTGAGTAATTGATATTTTTAATACTTTTGGAGACTTAGCAGAACAGAGTGCTGTCTTTCCTTTCCTTCTGCATCTCACTTTTTATGTCTCTCTGCCTGAAAAAGTGCTCTGTGGTTAAATCCATTCTTAAGGAAAATATTTAGCAGATGAATTTTTATCCTTTACTTCCTAGAAAGGAGCTATCCCGTCTGTGTTAAATTCTGTAGGTAGAGAACTTAATCTCTTCTCCCTGAACCACAGTTTTATTGAAAGGAAAACACTTCCCAGCTTCGGATTGTTTGCTTTTTTTGTTTTGTTTTTGTTTGCTTAAAGGGAATATTGTGTTCTGTGACTCAGCTGCATTCTCCCAACTGCCGAGGGTGGTGAAGTGATTTCCAATGCATCACTGCCCCCTCACTGTAATTCCCAAACTACTTCTGGGTCAGGTTCACTGATATGAATCAAACTTTTTTTTTTTTTTCTTTCCCCTTCTCCATTCATGACACAGATGGACGAGGGGAAGGGCATGGATTTGGAACTGTAACGAGGCCTTACTTGTTATTAAACTTTTATTTGAGGTTTAGGCAAAACTGATCCCGGGTTTTGTGTTGATAATGGTGACGATAAAAAGAATAGAAGGCTCTGATTTTTTAATGCTTGCAGTTTAAGGAGGTCATTAGCAAAACAGTTTCGTCACAAAATTGTTACACAATATTGAAGCAAGCGGTTTGCAGTTTTGATTACATGAATCTGAGTCATGAAATTTTGTGCTAGGAGTACAGAACACTAAAGCTACTTCAAACAAGGCTTAGCTAATGTACACCCTGTTATTGGACCTTGTAGAAACCGAGGAGGATAATGAGAGTGGGGCAGTAATAAAATGTCTAATGAGTCCTGTATAGTACAGGTTTCTTCAGTCTTAATTAGAAATCCTAAATCTGCAAAGATACCCTGGACTCAAAAAACAGCTATTCAGAGTAAATGTAATGTTCACCTTAATATCTACTCAGCTATTTCACACCCACTCTTTAATCTTATCTCTGCCTGATACTCTTACACTTTGCTAAGATATTATTTCAGATGTTCTTTAAAGTGCAGGGTTGTTATTTAAGTGTTCTGCACCTTTTTAATCTGCTCCTGTGCTAGACTGGGTGAGAGTGGTGTGTACACTTTGGGGAGTTTGAGAGGAAGGAAAACAAGTACAGCTGTAAAGCAAAACTTAACGTTCCAAATTCTCCAGATCCTTTCTGGTAACTTGCGTATTTCAAATGCAAAATCTTAAAGAGTATAAGGAACAATCTACACCTTGAGAAATTCAGAAGCTGAAAGTTTTAGATATTACTAATATAGTAAATTACAGTTTATGGGATACCAGGCAAATAACTGCTCCTTTTGGGTTTCAGACAAGTGGTTTTTAAGTTTGCTTCAAACTGAGGCTCTTCTGTATTGACAGAATATTTAAAGGCAGGGGTCCATGTAAAAATAACTTGAAGAACCCTCCTGCAGCACATCTGAAGGCTGCTGTGTGTCCTACATCTGTGAAATAATGCTGGGATAATAATTCTTGAAAGACCCAAACAACCCGAACCACTCTAACCTTGCTGTAACAGATGCCACTTTAACCCTCCTGAGCGACTTACAGCTATGCTTAAAAACAACCAGAGTAACTTTCTCAAGTAGTGTATGAGCTGCTGAAGGCAGAACAGATTTTTGCTGTGTGGTGTGGGAGTGAGCTAATTATGACATATTTGACCAAGAATCAGTTGGGTGTTACTTGTGCTTGGGCGAGAAAACCTGAGACAGGAGTGTTCCCCTGCCATTGAGAGAGAATGCTTGCTTGGGATTCAGCTTTGAAATGCTTTTGGAAATCAGCTAATGGTGACATTTGTCTGTTTTGGAAGTCTAAAACTTTTTGCTTGTAGCTGTTCTGTAGGTTAGGACATCGCTGCAGGATGCCTGGAGTTCTGGGAGCAATCCAGTACGGGTTCAAGGTGCTTTTTGTGGTTGGTTTTCTTTTTTAAAGTCTTTCGTTGAAATCTTAAATGCATTATTACCCTTGTTAGTTCTCCTTCTACAACTTCACATTTTCCCTTCCTCCCTTGATGTCTGAGGGCCCCTTGTTCCCTGTTGCTGGGGTGGCAGGTTGGAAGTTGCAGGAGTTGGGCAGCACTCACTTGGTCTTTCCAGCATCTGTATCCCAACATGTGATCACTGGGATGGTTTGTCCCCAGTATTTCTTTGGGGTTTTTGTATGTCCAGGGGTGTGTTAGCAGTAGGGAGAGTTTGGGTTTGCTTTTTCTCCACATACGGTCTTTTTTTTAATGAAAAGGATCTTTAATACATTTTCTTCATTTTGATTGCTGGGGCAGGATTTATACCTTGAGGTTTTGGGCGGTACTGAGAAGAGTTTACAGTGCTGTGTTGTACCGTGGGGTGTGTGCACGCTCTGTTTGTGGATCTGTGGTGCTCACAAGAACATGCTGAAAGCTTTTGATCCCACTAACAAGTTTGTTTTCCTGATCCAAAGCAGGAAACAAACTCTGGAGTTGTATTTTAAGTACTGTTGTAATCAAGTGTGGCATTTTATCAACAAAGGAAAATAGAGTGATAAAACTGATAGGCAGGTGAGAGAGAGTTGATTTTTCTGGAGCCTGGGGATGTATTATTACTGCAGGTTTCTCCTAAAAATGTACTGTTATCTTACGACACATCCTTAAATAGTGTGTAATGGCTTGGCTGGAGAGCTTTCTGATGGCCCACCCTGCAAATTTGCTGTGTGACTTTTTTCACATTTAGGTTTTGCATGTTCACAACAACCCCACGATCCAGTTGCACCCTTGTCTTACAGGTTAAAGCACTGACAAGGGGAAAAAGGAGAACTATATTCTAGTTTTAATCAAGCCCTGTATCTTTATAAAGGTCACTCAGCTTAGGGACAGAGATTTAGCTGAGAGTGTGATCAGGAGGGATTTCTGTCATACTTGAGGGCAGTGGGAAGACAGAGGTAAATGAGCCTGACTCATCAAAGGCATTTCAAAGGTGTTGCCGAGTATCTTATCTAAATTATCTTGAACATGTAAGTGTTTGGATTTGGGGAGATTTTGCTTCAGGGGTAGCATTACCCCAGGAGCAGCAGGCCCTTAGCAAGAATTTTCTGCCCTGGTTAAGTCATGAGCTCTGTCTTAAGGGGCAAAGGTTGCTTATTTCCAAACAGCAGTTTTCTGTTGATTTAGGTCTGTGGTTGGGTGCAAACCATTGACACTGTCTGTGTGTGTGTTGGATACCTGTGTGTTGTGTGCAGGTGATTTGTGAGTTAAGTGGGAGGTCTGATCTTTTTGATTCTTCCAAGAAGAGAGGGTTTTGAAACAGGTGGCTTATACTGAAATTAATATAGTTAAGATTTGCCTGTAATTTCAGGGTGATGATACAATTTAATGTGACTCAGGCAAATGGAAATCTTTTAAATTACCACTGAAACGTGAATAGTACTTCTGTTCACTGTGTAACATGCCTGTTATGAACCCTTATAAATACCAAATTGAACTATTATTTAGGGCATAAAATAGACAAGACTACTGTTTCCCTTTTGCTAGGGTAGGAAAACCTCATAAATATGCTGCCTACTTGGAGAAAGGAGTTTTTTTTGGTAGAACACAATTTTGTGGAATGACCAAAGATATCAAAATGCTTCTTTTCTTTTTCTGAAAATCTTAGGAAATAGTACCAAAAGGTGCACAAAAAACCTAGTAAAATTTGCTTCTGAATTTATTGAGGCACTGATGAGTGATACTCTCCTTCCACAGGGAATAGTTGGCTTCTGTTCTGTACTCACACCGAGCCAGCTTCCATTATTGTTTGTGGTTCTTGCTGACCAGGTGAATTTGCAGTATAATTTTTTTCCATGCTGCATAGCCTGACCCTGAATTATTTTTTTGGAAGTAGTGGTTCTTTTCACACAAATCTCTTGGACTAGCAGGAGTTTGGGAAGTTGTTAGTGAGAGGGAAGCAGACACATCACTGATAAACGTGTCCTTCTCCACTCTGGGTACCTTTGCTTCCCTGGTCTGAGTATCCATAGCCTGTTGCAGATGGGTTGGCTGAGGACTCACTTCAGCACAAGGTGGAAGCAGGTAAAACATCTGTCAATAAACAGATGAACATGCTTTAAGTTCTATAAGTCAAACCCATGAAATCTCTTAAGTCTAAACCAATATGGGTTAAGGGGTCAAAAAGATAGTTTCCTGTATGGAATTATTTTTTGTCTGAAGTTAATCTGTTAGAACAGTTTGTAAGCTGTTAGGGTTTTCATTAGTACATCCACTTGTAGAGTTCAAACCTTGAGAATATTTGCTTTTTGTTACGTGAGACTCTTTGGGAGGCATTTGCCATCTGTATTTCACTCTGATTTTTTTGGGGGGGTGAGTTTTTTAGTTAATTGTTTTTAGAACAAGAAGTTTTTAAACTGCAGATTGTGGTGAACAGGAAGTCAGTTAGAAATGAGATGAAAAAATGAACAGATTTGATCTTGAGGTCATTCAGACAGTATTACAACAGAGAGTCTGTTAATGAAAGCTCGTAGCTCCAGATGTGGTCTCCACTCCTCGTGGAACCTGAACAGGTAGGCAGGATGGAGGTCCCCTGTACTGTGCCACAAATGTAAATGTGTTGGTCTCTGTCCTGAGGAGCTTACAATTTAAAGATGAAACTAAAGAGATGGATGAAACTTAATGTGCTGGGGTGGAGAGTTAAGATAGAGATCAAGGCTGCTGCCATTGGCAGGGGGGAGATAAGAGTCAGCCTGGGAGAGATAAAAGGCTGCTGAGAGTGGGTCAGGAGAGGAAGCTGGGAGAGGCACTTGGAAGGGTATGCACACGCCAGGGAGCAGGGAAGGTAGTGAGCTATAAATACAGCGGTTGTAATGGTTTAAATGACTTGAAAAGGATGAGGTAAATGTCAGAACACTGGCCAGAATATTAATCTTGGTAAGAGGAATGTGGGCCAACATGTATCTCCGAGTTAGGGGCATGTCCCAGTGTTAACTTCTCCCTTTTAGGTGCAGAATGTGATTATAATTTTTTCTGTTTTTTTCTTTTTCCTTTCTGTAAGTCAGTTTTTCTGCAGCCATGTGACTGATAGATTCAGTGCAAGCAGGAATGTGCCCTGGAGCACCGGATCACCCCGTGCAGCCTCCCAGGGCAGTTCATGTCACACAGACCTGCTCCTCTGTTCTTGGTGGGACTTTGCTGCAGAAGCAGCCAAGGTGGAGCTGCATTGGCATTACTGCTGGTTTTTTTTAGGTGCATCTCTGGGTTTCAGGCAGTCTTCTAGCGTTGGAGAGGAGGCAGCAGTGTGGAGATAGTCACCTTTAGGATTTGTAACCAGCGTGCCAGAGCATTTGGAGCCCATCTCTAGTTGGGGAGGTCTGGATGGGACTCTCTCATTGCTGCTGTGGGAGAGGCCCATGGAAGCTGGAGCACAGAACAATTGCTGCACAGGAGAAAGTTCCTTTCTTTCTGTGTCGGTAGATGAGGTTGAACAGACGCTGCAGTGGTTGTGGGTGAGTCTGGAAGTGGCGGCGGCATCGAGGCTTGATTCACTGCTGAGGGCACGAGTGATTGAAATATTAATGTTGACATGTTCCACAAGTAAACACAAAACAAGAGTTGCACACTGCTGATTAAACCTTGTCTGTGTGTAGACTCAGTTTACCTCTGTCCTTGTAAGCTCCCAGGCAGCTCCTGGAAGCTGAAGGCTCAATCCTTGGCTCCCGTGCTTGTGCTGTGATTTGAGAAGTCGCCGCTTCACACATGCAGTGCAATCTGAACCTCTCTTCTTCCTCCCCTGCGTGAGCCAGGGTTTGGGGTATCCTAATGTTAATGAAGACTCAATAATGTGGTAATTAGAAAGTGTAAAAAATGAACGTGTGCCCCTGCTGTGTGTGGTAGAGAGAGTGGCCCATAGCACAGATGTATTTATTTTTTTGTGTGGGCACACATGGGCAAAGGGTATGGCTGAGGAGGGTGTAACTGTGTGGGTGTGTGGCTGTGTAGTAACTTTCTTTGACAGTCATTTATGGCAGTAGAGGTGAAAGGAAAGGGTAGTGCTGAATGCTTTCAGGTGTTGATGTCTAAAGTGGTTGTGAAGAACGACGGGATGAATTAGAACAGGTGAAATTTTGTGTGGCAAGGAAGTCTTGGGAAAGGTGATTTGAAAGGTGGGGACCTTTTTCGTTAGTCATAAGTGACACTGCCCTTTCTCTTGGTTGTGTTCACAAAGAATAGTTTGGTTCACTCCAGCCCCAGCCCTGTGTCTGCAAGCAGACACCACCCAGCAGAGGACGAGCAGGGCAGGTGTATGTAATACTTCCCACAAACATACACCCAGCCTCTGATTTTCTGATTTTTTTTTTCAGCTTGGGGGATTTCCTGAGCCTGATGTAGTTTGTCTGTTTTATAATCCTTTATGGATCTTTAATCCAAGTACTTTTCCAATCTCTCTTTGATCCTGTGTAAACTCCTTGTATCCATAGCAGCCTGTGATCAGTCAGTACACACTGCATGCCGACCTCTGTCCATTTTGGACCCTGCTCTGTACCAGCTTTGTTCAGCAGCCCCCAGTGTGTGTAGTGGAAGAGATAACGAACCTTATCTTTTCCCTCCAGGCCACTTAAGATTGTGTAGATGCTGTAGCCCCCTGTGCCATACACTTGGCCAGGGTGCTGCCAGCACCTTCCCGTGCTGCTCACAGCGCAGACCTGGGCTATCATCTGGGCTGGGTACATCCAGTACTTCTCTGCAGGCTGAAGGGTTCTTTACCTGTCTGTTCCTCACTGGGAAGCTGTGTCACACCTTGCAATTGTCTGCACTACTCAAACTCTTCCAAGTATTCCAAGTCCTTTCCGAGTGTGGGCAGCAGGGCGGTGTGTGCAGACGTGTGTGCCATGGCTGTTTTCTCTCCTGTTCATTTCCAAACAGTTTGTAATGCCCACTTTGCAGCAAGAGCACAGGCAGAAAGTATTCCTCCCTGTTGGCACTGAGGGCTCCTGACCTTTGTCTCAAGAGCAGAGTGAACTGTAGCAGGTGGTATTCTCAGAAGGTGCACAAACAACTTTTGGTTGTTTGTTGGGTTTTTTTTTGCTAAAATTTACCCTTGTTTTCTGTGGTTTAGGAGGTCAGGTGCAGTTATCTCACACACTTGCTGTGAGATCACTTCTTCAAAAGCAGAACTGTTTTTCGTTTTTCTGTGACATGAAAATCTGAAATATTCAGAACTTCTCTGTGTTTGGAAGTGAAGAAGAGTTTATTTCTGGTGTTGTCGTTCTGTCTTGTAATCAAAAGTTAGCTTAAAAATCCCAAGCAAACAAACTCAAAAAACCCCCAACAACTTCTTGTCAAGCTGTCTGTGCAATTTGAGTTGGTGTTAGGCCCCTGCCAAAACTGCATGCAAGTTTACTAATTCTAGGAATAGTATCAGTAGAAGAGATGAAATTAGGGAGTGTGCATAAGGCCTTCCTAGAAACAACCCTGCTGTTTATTCAAACAGGAAAAAAAGCCACTGTTGCAAAAGATAAGGCATTTCTGCAAAGTGAATACAAGTTATCTTGAAGCATGGGAGAGGTTTTTAGCTCATGAAACTGCCTGGCACTAAATAATGAAACCATGTTTTGATGGAACAACTGTGGATAAAGATTATTTGTAAGAGTAACTTTGTCTTCTAAATTTCAGAAGCGCAGCTTGAGGAGCAGTCTCATTCACTGGGATGTGTTGTTACCCAGTTGCTGTGTTCAAATAGTTTATCCAATGAAAAGTGGGTCATGTAACAGGTTTTTATAAAAACAAATTGTGATTTTTTTCGCTTGTGGGAAGTCAGTAAAATTACAGGTACAAAATCTGTTCATTAGCTCACTTTGAGCATCATCGATTTGTTGTTGGCTGAAGAGAGCAGATGGAATGTGTGCTCAGTGGTCAGCAGGTAGTTGAACACCTTGCCCAAATTGGGATGTCTCTTTGTGCTGGGGCCTGGTTTGGGTCACCCAGGCACAGTAAGTGCACATGTGATGGGTGCCAGGTTTTGATCTGTGTTTGTAGACTCGGAGTCTGCATGTGCAAATTAAGAAGGAATTTGGCTTTTCTCAAGTAACACCGCTTGCCTCTAGCAAGGTCTAAAGCTGTGCTATTAAAATAAGAACTCCAAGTAGGACAATGATGTGGGATGGTAGCTGTGTATTCAGTAAAATTTGGGGCAGAAAAACTTCTCAGTAATTTGTGAGGAATGTATTTGGGCAGCTGAGCCCCCTCCCAGGCCTGCATGCCATGGGGAGGGCTCCACATGGAACTCCCTGCCGTGTTCCTGCCCCGGAACATTTGCCTTTGGATGCCTTTTGTGTCCTGAGGTTGTGCTGGGCTCGGTGCTTTCCTGAACAACTGGAATATTGTGTGGCCATGTGGCAGGAGAGTCTAGGGCTGCTCTGCTGCTTTTGATCTGCATAAATCAAATTAATTCTGATTTCCCCCTAACCTGAAGTTCAGGAAATGGAGAACTTTGGTAGCGTTCTCCAGAAAGCATTAAGCTGTCTTAAGTCTTTGACATGGAGATTTTAATCATTTAATTATCTTAAATTATTATCGTCTGTAAGCAAAGCTTTTATCCTTTTAGGAATCAGTTGCAGAATTATGTCAGTAAAAGCCTTTCCTGTAAAAACAGGTATTATTTAGAATGGATTTCTTTGAGAGAATTAGGGTATGTCTGCTGTGTTCTGAAAGTCTCTTGGTATGTTTCAAAGTATCCTACCTTGTGTGGCCTTAATTGAGATGCAGGAAATGAAGGATGAATTGGGTATATTCTCATCTGATACATTTTCACGTGGAACACACCAGGTTTGCAGTCTAATGAATTAAGACTGATTTTAATTCTCTGCCCCTAATTTTTATAAAACTGCTGATGATTTTTGCATAGAAAACTTGCTGAGTGCTTTTCTGGTGTGTTCCTTAATTTTAAAGAAAACATTTTTGAGCAATGGCATGCTGCCATCCTAATTTAAATATTTGTCCTGTTAGTTTCTCTTCTGCTCTTGTGATCTTTTTCATCTGATTGCTTGTTCCTCAGCAAAATTCAGACAACTGCAGGTAGTTTTATTATCTGATCCCATCTTAAACTTATGAATTGAAATGCAGTTGTGTAATGAAGAGGACATTGCTTCAATTTTCCAAACTTTGCTTATATATTTTGAGAGGTGATCTGTGAAAATGTTTGGATGCTTTCTAGACTCATTTTCCTTATTAATCGTAGGAAGTTGAATTTATGTTGTTGACAGTATTCAAAGCAGTAGAGCTCAATTTTGAACTAAGGCTGAAGCTTTTGTGCAGAAAAAGATAGAAAAGCCCAGTGTAGGGTGCTCTAGAAGTTTTAGGGTGCTGAAACTTCTTATAATAGTATATTTCTAAACTGCTTGAAAAGTTGTTTTGCAGAGGTTTTCTTGAGTCCAGGTTTGTGTTACTTGTTTGTTGGCAGGATCAGTTATCAGATTTTTTTTTTTTGGTAGACTTAGCAGATTTTCTTGGAAGAGCTCGTGACAGTGCAGGAACAGCCGTGTGTTTGCACTGCGAGTGGAAGTTATCTCCAAACTTGTCATGTCTTCTGATCTGGCCACTGAGTTTTATTTGGTGGCATTTGTGTTTTGAGGACTCCAAGGAACTGCTGGGGTGCTCTGTGAGCGTTGTGCCTCTTGTCCTTGCTAGTTCTTGTCTCAGAATTTGTTTACCTTTTAGGAGAGTTTTTTCATCCCATTCTCTGACGTTTTCCTTTGCTGTTCAGTCAGTGCCGAGTCAAATCCATTCGGATGGGGTCTGTAAAGAAATGCTAATCTGGCTTTTATTGTTGATCAGCAATTCTCATATTTGTACCATTAACACAGAAGGTTGATGGCTGATGAATCTTACACCATGGAGGCTGAAATAAGATCATCCAGCTTCCCGGAAGTGCTGCTGTCTTCTTTGAGCACTGCGTGGCCTCATTAGTTTACCTTCACCAACTGGTAAATCAAAAAATAGAAGCAGATCAGGTGTGGGAGAGAAGAGCCACCAAGAAGCTTAGTGTGTGAGTGCTCCTGCAATGTCCCTGAATAAACCCACGGCCCTTCCAAAAGGTCCTTGTGGTGAGCAGGCACAGCGGTGGGATCCCGTCAGCACAGCAGACATGGGCCTTGTTCTCACTTCCATGAAACCATTTTACACCTCTGTGATGAACAACTTCTCTTGTGTTCTGGGAGCCTCTCGACAAACCTCAGTGGAGCTCAGGTGGCCCCAGGGCCCTGCAGGCAGTGGCAGCGCTGGGGTGTGAGGCGCAGTGGTGCGGGTGGTGAGCGCAGCTCCGGGGGCTGGGGGGGAGCGGCATCAGCTGGAGCTCCTGAAACTCTGCGGTTTGGAAATCACAGTCAGGGCTCGTGGCTGACTGCACAGCTGCCCTGGGCTCTGCTGGAGACCCCTGGGTGCAGGCTGCACTGCTCCTGGGACTGGAATTCTGTGGACCTGGAGGGTGGCGGTGGGTGTGACCTGGGGGCCTTTGGCTGTGGTCCCTCTGCAGGGATGGGCTCCCGAGGGCTGCCCTTGGGAACGGGGGTGACTGCAGCGCTTTGCAGGAGGGATCCTGCAAGACCTCAGTCTCCTCTTAGGTTTCAGATGGAATTTTTTTTTATGTGGTCAGGTTTCACAAGTTGCTCTTTACCTTTTCTATCTGGTACTGATATATGTGTTCAAATACACATATATATATGTCAATTGATATCTGTATTTATCTCTATATATAAATGTTTGATGCTTTTATTCCAAGAAAGCCGATGACTCAGGGCATCAGCCAGCTGTGATGCTCCAACTGCAGTACTGAAGTTTCCAGCTTTAACAAGGGGATTAGAGTAGTGGTGACAACCAATAGCTCCATGTCTGACAGACTCAAGGCTTTATGAGATTGTCATCAGGTTGTAGGTAATGTTTATGTGAGACTTCTTTATTTTAATTTACAGTTCCAGCGATTCTGTTTTATCTAAAAAATGAAGAGGAAGCATGCTGAAGTGTGGTTTATAAGGGGGTAGGTGGGTGGGAAATTAATGAGCTTTTGTTCAGGAATTGTGGAGTTTTGGGTAGGGGGGGACACTACGAGGAGATCCTGGGCCTGTCTTACAGCCCAGGCTGCTGGAAAACTGTATATTTGAGCCAGGAATTCCAGGGAATTTGTGAGCTGTTGTGAAGCTTAGCTGAGGATACTTTCTTCTGTTTTTTGATAAATTAATCTGTGCTAGCTGGGGCTCTGCTCAGAGTTACCTGATGTGCTCACTTTACAATTGATTGTTGTGCTGCTGTCTGAGCAGGCCAGGCTGCTTCAGGGAATTAAACTTAGAAGTTAAACAGGTGCTGGTTTGTTTTTTTTTCCTCTTAAGCTCTTACCTTTCCCCTCCAAGTAATTAAATGTAAGCTGGCATTGGTTTATGAACATTTTCAAAACTTTTTAGGTATAAATACTGAGTTCTGCCATATTCAAACAACTGGGCAATTGCTCTTCAAAATGTTTTGGGGATATGCTTGGAGAGATTAGAATAACTTGTCAAACAGCTTTCAGGTGTGCCTTGTGTGTGAGGCGTGGAGGAAAAATGTCCTGACAAAAGCAGAGACAGTTTTTGAAGTTCCTTTCATGTGAGCTTACAGGTCCATAGCAAGGAAAGGAAAGTTAATTTTTACTGAATATAAGTTTAATATAGAAGCTTTAACTGTTTTAGTGTTTGACTTGCACGCATTGTTGAGGTGTGATTCATTGCAAGCTGTGGTGCATATTTTCATTCTTTGGTCTTACAACAAAATAATATTTTTCTAAAGAGGAAAATTGTTTCAAAAATAATAGCTTCAGTTGGCTTTTGTGAAAACAAAGCCATTGCTGACCACATCACGCTCTGTGTGTGCCAAGCAATAGCTTTTTGTAGTGATCTTATTATGTCTGTGAAACAACACAAACAGAGATTCTTGAGTTGGTGTCTTTTGGCCACCTTCTCCTTGAATTGTGGAAAACCAAGTCACTGTATTTTTGAAATCATTATGTATTTGAAAAATGAAACTGCAGCAACCCAGGCATTGGTGTGGGCTGTGTGGGGATAACAGGGAGCTTCCTCTGAAGTGGAAGGACCCCTTTAGTTCTCCACTGCTGCCAGCCCTGCTGTCGCCTTTGCCTCTCCGTGTCTGGAGCCACGAGCAGCCTTTGCCAAGGGCTGGGATGGGCAGGGGCTGCTCAGGCAGCCCAGCTGAGCTCTGGTTTTTTCTGTTTGGTTTTTTTTTTCTTTTTCTTTTTTTTTTTTTTTTTCTGTCTTTCATGCTTCTTTTGAAGCAGTAGTATTTTTAGCCGGCCAGAAATCAGAAGTTCTTTAAGGCAGGGTGGAGTTGGGGTGTTCATACCTCATGATTGGTTTGTAAGTAAACATACAGGTTTGCATTATTACACATAATGCTTGTTCTTTACGTGGCCACGTTTTCTTTAGCATGTCCCTGGGGCAGAGGCAGGGAAGCACCGTGGGTGCATTAGCAGTGAGATGTAACTGGTTTCCTTGTGACCCTGCAGATTGAGCCCGGGCAGGATTGAGCTCTGGAACCCCTTTCCCTGCTCCAGGGGGCTGTTCTGCCATCGCTGTGCTGTGTAATGAAGTGTTCCCCCTATTGCAGCTCTTCTCAAGCTGGGAGCTCTCCCAGAGCAGGGAGGGAGCTGACACTGTGTGGCTTCGAGGGGAAAAAGTAGCTGACATTTCTGTGTTTGCTGTTTTCGTGAAGACTGAATCTCCTGCACTAGTTGTTTCTCAGTGAGAACAGCCTGTTGTTTCTTCCTTCCCTGTGTTACCAGGGAACATCCCCCAGGCATGTCCCTCAAACCTTGGAGAGAAGGTGAGCAAAGCCACCTGGCTGGCAGAGGACAATGCCCTCAGTCTTGGCTGGGAGGACAGAAATGGTGGAAGGGGACAGTCTGTGGGGACTGGAGACAGTGACCCACTGATTTGGCTGACAGTACCCCCTGACTGAAAACTGGTGTTCATGCTGGTTCTGCTGGGAGTGGAAGGGATTTTGTAGTGGGCTGAAAAGTGACTTTTTGTGTGTTCCTCAGTAGAGTTCACACAACTGAGGAAAGCATTTGCATCCCCTTCATCACCTTTTCTTTCCATGTAGGAAAACTCTTGAGTTGCTCTCACCTTGGCATGTGCGTGGTGAATTGTAGAGCTGGTGTTCTGCTTTGAGGGCAGACTCCCCCTGTTTCCATTTCTGCCTTGTCACCCATCTATCTGGGTAATACATCCTGTAATACAAGCATTATGTTTTATACCCCTCTTTTTACCCAGTGCTTTGTGTTCTGCCTTTTCCAGTCAGTTTGAAGCCACTGAAGGCGGTTGGTTGTTGGAGCCGTGTGCTTTTGTATCAGGTGGGATTCCACGAAAAAGGGTCGTGAATACTCTGAGGTGTTTCGTATTATTAACTAAATTAAGCTTTTTTCCTGGAAAGCTGAGGACAGGGCACACAGCTGCCAGGACCTGCTGCTGCTCTGTTGGAGCTGGAGGTGCTGGGAGTGTTTGGTTTGTGTTGCAGCTCTGCCCTGCTGTGAGTGGGGTGTTCACTGCAGCCTCAGTCACTCCTGTGAGCGGCAGCGCCAGGTCCCCTGCGCTGGGGAACGGCCCTGGCGGTGGCAGAGGTGGCAGTGGCAGAGGTGGCACAGGTGGCAGTGGCACAGGCAGCCGTGAGCTTCGGTCCCTGCCCAGCGCAGGCTGTGCTGGCTGCTGCCCCAGCTCCTGTCCTGGTACACGTGTCACTCTGGCTCTGCAGCGCTTCCCACTCCATCCTTCTTCCTTCCCTCGGGATCTCTGAGGCGTTGTCACTTGGCAGTGCCCCCTGTCCCTGTGAGGGACCCTCGTCCTGCAGTCAGCAGCTCTCACTCCTGCAGTGGATAAGCTCCATGTGTTCTCCTCGCTAGAAAATATTTTTTCTGATATTTTTTGAATTTGAAATGTCACTGACTTTTTTTTTTTCCCCCCCTTCTCCTTTCTAGACTGACTGCATTGCCATGGAAACCATTGTTGGAAGAGAAGACTTTTCTGCTGGTAACTCCAGAAACTGTGTGGTGCTTTTGGAAGCAAAGCTCAGCTCCAGCCGGCGACTTTCATTTCCACCAGCACGGACATAGACACACATCCTTTTAATTAATTTTTTTCATAGACATCAGCTCTCTACAGTTGAATTAATTTGAATTGAGATTTTTTTCATAGCTGTGCTTTGGTGATGGAATTTGGTCTTTCATGTCATATCTATTCGGGAGGCAGTGTGAATGCTAATAGGAGATCCCTGTATGTCCCTTTCTTCCTCCTGCCTCTCCCATGAATTATTATTTTTTTTTAAATTTATATTCTGAAAAGTCAAAGCTGGTTTCTGATTGTCTATTTAACATGGGTTTTACTTCTCTGGTACATTAACAAGTGGTTAGCTTAAAACATGTATTGTTTAGAAATATTTTGGCAGTTCAGGATTTTTCCAGGTGGCTGGGCGGAAGGAGGGAGGGAGAGGTGCACATTGAGGGGTGAACCCACGGGACTGGACGGGTCTGAGGAGGAGAGACCTCTTCTGCCTCTTTTTTTTTTTTTTTTCTTTTTTTTAAAGTTTTGCTTTTATGGTACAAGAGATATTTCTTGAGCATAGGCTAGAAGCTTTTAAATCAAATGTCTGTCAGAGCTTAAACGAAATTTTTTTTTTTTGCTCAGAATTTTGGTATGTACAAAGTAGGATTAATGGGCTGGTTGTCTTGTAGATTGTTTTTGTTCTTGTTTATAAATATGAATTGTGTAAAATGAGGTTTTTGTTCATGGATTCGAATGGAGAACTGCGGAGTCGTATCCAGCGTTTGTGACTTCTGCATTAGACTTGTCAGCTGTAGCTTTTTAAAGGGAAACCACCCTAATTGATCTTACTTTCAGCCAAAGTCCCACTTTTAATTTGGGACTATTTTTATTCTTTCTTTCTGGCATAATGGGGGAAAAAATGTAAAATGTTGGCTTATCAATTGTCTTTATCCCACTGACAGAAATGTGAACGACTATTTGACATTTTTAAAATAAGCCCTGATTTTTCTACAACTTAAGTGCTTCACTCTTGTACTGAATTTTTTTTGGGTTGAAATGAATTTAGGTTTTTAACACTGCTATGAAATTAAAAGAGCACGACACTAGTCATTGGTACATGCGATGGGTAATAAAAGGCACTGACGATTGCGAAAGGGTTTCGAAGTGGTACAAAATCCTCGTGCTGTACTGCACCACACAGCTGGGAATCCTCCACATGTATATTGTACAAGGGATGTGCCAGGCTGCCTCACCCCCCCAGACAACCTTGCAATTGCTGGTACAGTTTGTGTAACAAATTAGACACTGTCAGCTCGGACTGTTCAGTGATGTGTACTCAGATCTGTTTTGGAGTACTATTGAGATGTACATGTCACTAAAATAGGAAGCTTCTTTTTTTTTTTTTTTCCTTTTTTGAATCATGGTACCAATCAGTTTACACAGTGTCTGGTGACAGGGAAAAAAACCTGTTGCTACAGGGTTTAAAAGCACAGACCTGTTTTTGATTCTGGAAGAGAAGTTTCAGTTGGTCCAGTTAACTTGCTGCTAAACATACAGGAATTAAAAACACAACCACTCTTACAGACCATGATACTGTCTTGCCATACAGCTCTTGGTTGGTCTCGCAAATGAATAATGCAATACCTAGACAGCTTTTTATAAAGCTTTACATCTTTTCTAAGAAATCAAAATTTGGATGAAGTTAGTTCTAAACATTTAATGTGAAAGGAAAAGGTTGTTTTGAAGAAATTTGTTACATATTTCATATTAGGTCCCTGAGGCTGCCATTGTACAATATACAGCACTGATTTAATACATGCTGAATAAATAAGTAAATGGGTAACCTCAAGTATAGTGGTACAAATACTAATAGGTACGGCATAATAAATATGCAATCTTTTTGAATCTCTTAGTTTACAGCAACTAATTTATTCAGTATTGTGCTGGAAGAACATTTTCAGATGATGTAAAACATATCACTATATATACTACCTTCCAGCTACCCGTTTATGCTGCTGTATAGTACAAAAATACCAATGATAGAACAATGTTTGTCCTGTAAATTTAATTTGATATTGGACAGTTATTGTCTGTACAAACTAAAACATATATGATTGAAACTGTTCATTATATTTGCTATTTCTGCTTCACAGATCTGTTTTAAAAGTTTGAGCTGATTGATCTGGCTTTGTCTTCCATTGTAAATATTGTTCTGTTGTTTTCTTTGTAAAACACATCGCGTTGGCGGTTTTGGGAGACTGGCTTGAAGCTCTGTATAGTGTTTATATTTATCTGACTTGGCTTTCCATAGAGCTACTTGCAGTAAATACGTGTTCATGTAGCTCCGTGTCTGGGTTTTATTTTTAAACAAACTTTTGCTTTTTCCTGGCTGAAGTGTTTCCTCCTGCTGTGGCTGCTTCTGTCACCCTGCATCCCCGAGGATTTGGAGAAGCTTTTAGCACTGTTTCAGGGCTCTGATTCCCACTGTGTCCAGTTTTCTCTGCCTTTACACTTGGTATAAAAAGTAACAGCAAAACACCCAGAAGTTTTCTTTCCCATGGATTCATAGTGTTGGTAAACAACTAAGCTTTGGAATGGAAAACAAAACAAAACAAGGCCTGGATACTTTTTCTGCTTTAAATGTTGTCCATGACTGGGTAGGGAAGTCTCATGATCAAAAAATACTGGAGGAAATACTGAAGGAATTTTTAGCATTGTAGTATCAAATAGAGTCCTGACTCTAGGGCAGAAGGGAACAAGTGTGTTTTGCTGTTGTATCTTTTTTGCAGTGACACTTGGGTTTGGTGTGTGTTAAATAAGGTCTCAGTGTGTAAAACCCAAATGCAAGTAGGTAATCTCATCAGTTCAAGTAATGCACCTGCTTGTAAAAACAACTGAAGTCAAAATACCAACCAAATGTGGTGCCTTTTCAGATTCCTTTCTGATGTGAGGGATATGGCAATATTTTTTTATAAAAAGAGGCTTTTATCCCTAGATGGGAATATATATGATCTCCAGAAATGTGGGTGATTACTGTGAAATATCTTGGAGGAGACCTTTCTTTAAAATTACCTAATTTAATTTTACTTTGTTATTCAGAATAGTGCATTGAAACAGCTCTCTGGAAAACTCAAGTTTGCTGTAAGAACAAGGTTTCCCTCAACTAAAGCAGCCCCTTTCTCAGGGCCCCACTGCAGAGTGGGCAGCCTGGACTGGGAGGGAAAGGAGCAGAGTCTGCTCAGCCCTGGCAGAAAGAGCCCCACCAGCAGCACAAACAAACAGTGACCAGACTGTTGGACAGTGTCATGATAATTATGCCAAAATACCTTGAACTGGACCTGAAATGGGGCAGCTGCTGGAGGGTTGTGGGGTTTTTTGGGGAGGGTGGGGGTGTTGGAGTTCATTTTACAAACCCCTTTGGGTGACAGAGCTCTCTTGCTTCTGAAGTGTGGTGAAAGCCCTCAATTAAAGCCAGAAGGCAAGTTGGATTTCCTGACTAACTTGAAGACAGCCACTAAAATACATCTTAAAAGTCTTTGTTTTGAAATGCATTGCCCAGTTCTCCTGGCCTGTGCATCTGCCTGAGCTTTGTGCTACTGGCCATCAACAAATATGAGGGAGGGGTTCACAGCAGGGAAGAAGGATCTTGTCAGTGTTACCAGCTATCAATACAATCTGTATTGCATTTTTTTCATCCCTGTACCTTGTCTTGGCTGTAGCAGTAGTTCCCTCAGATGTATGGAAGTCTCTCCCCTCATTTGTCCAGGAAGAGCTGTGGAGCAGTCTCGGGGGAGAGCAGGAGCACGGAGCTTGCTGGGCATGTCTGGAAGGTAAGAACTTTTCCCCCTCCTCCTCTTTTGTTAAGGAGACAAACACACCAAGCTCAGTTTCTTTGGTTTTCTTCTGAGTTAGTTAATGTACAACTTTTTAAAGCACCATTATGGTTACAGCCTGACTGACTGTGAGGAAAACTCAGCAGGCCCTGGAGCTGAGCAGCCTCAGCCACCATCCTGTGCTACACCTGGGGCAGGGAGAGCTTTGGGAAGGACAGCAGGTTGTTGTGTCACTGATCAGCTGCTGTCACCTCACTGCCAGCTGGGGCTGTCCTTGGGCAGTGGTCACCTGTCTGTACAAAGGGGTAGAGTCAAAAATCTTTCCAAAGCTCATAGTTCTAGATACTTATCCTACATTTTAAATGTAGAGCACTGTCACTGCTCCCCTGAGCTAATCACTGCCCTTGGCTCCCAGCAGCAAGTGTCCTGCTTTTTTTGCCAACAAACTAACCTGGAATAACTAAATTATTCATCTCTTGTGCAATTTTCAGCTTGTGCTTCTAGTGGAAGTAGCCATGGCAGCAGAAGTATTGTGTGTCCAGCAAGGTTGTCTGCAGTGTAACTTTTCTGGGAAGGAGCTGTTCCAAGCACATAACACTGCTCCCAGCAGCACAGTCCTGAATCCAGCAAAATGGCAATGCCTCAGGTGTGTCCTGAGGATGGCACAGGCACACAGTTCATGCAGCAAACTGAACTAAAAATTACTCCAGCTGGAAATCCAAGTATATAGAAAATAATTGCAGAACATCAAATTTTAGAACTCGAGCATTTGCTACTTGTAAAATCTATATATTGTTTTTTAAAATTCTAAAACTACTTTTAAAAGTAGGTCCTTTCATTCACCCTCTGTGGGGAATGGTCACAATGGAGGGACTGACCTTTCCAGCAGAGGACAAAGCCTCAGAGGCTTCAGAGCTTCTGCAGCACAAGGTTTGTGTGTGGCAGTGCAGCTCACGGTACAGAAGTGCTGCTGCACTAGGAACAGTGAAAATCCAAGTCAGGCACAAGATTGAATCCCTAAACCCAGGATTTAGCAAACTAATATTCCTTCAGAGAAGTTGTGCTCTTTTCAGTCGTCGTCCTGGGTGCAGTCGACAGTGCCCCCCCCACCTGCAGCAAGAACAAGGCCTGGGTGGGGGGCAAGGAAAGGTGGGGACCCCCCTCCTTGTGAGCTTTCCTGCTGCTCCAGGCAGGGCCAGGCCTCGTGGTGCTGCTGTCACAGCTCCTGCCAAAGCCACACGGTGCCCTCGAGTGGCTGCTGGGTGTCCCCAACAGCTCAGACCTGGGAGGGACCCACCAGGTGCCTGCTCGAGGTTGACTAAAATAGACAAAGTATGTGATTAGTTAGGAGAATAAAAGCTTCAGTGAAAAACATACCAGACACCAGGAGAAAAAGCTTAACTGGAGCTGAGTGGTGTCTGAAGCCAGATCATGTTTAGATGTTGTTGAAGATTATTTTAAGGCTCTAATGTTCAAAACAGGTTTTTTTCGTTTTTAATAATAAATCTGCAAACACAAACTTTTACCTGTAGTTTAATGTTTATATAGTGATGGATAGCACCTAGAGGCCCCAACCAACATTTGAGCCCCCTCAATGTCTCTGCCCCAAGGAGCTTACAGTCTAAGCATCAAGAAGCAAGAGAGAATAATAACCATTTTTTCTTTTGTAGATCAGTAACTCCGATTCAACACAGGTCAAGTGATTTACCTGCTCTAAGGCACAGATGGTGTGGTGGGAATTAACCCAACATCTCTTGAATCTCTGCTGCAGGTCTCAAAGGATGTTCCTTCCTCTCTAGACCACTTTCCTCTTTGTAAAGTACAGCCCCTTTGGAATTCTGAGCCTGAAGCTGATTAAGGTTTAGGACTGTTCTCCAAGTCTGGGTCAGAGCTGCAGGGACAGAACAGAGAATGGACCTGTCACAAGTGCAGCTGCTTTACACCACTTCACTTTCCTGTGGTCATCTC
The DNA here is from genome assembly GCF_022539395.1 of Myiozetetes cayanensis. Classification (NCBI taxonomy): domain Eukaryota; kingdom Metazoa; phylum Chordata; class Aves; order Passeriformes; family Tyrannidae; genus Myiozetetes; species Myiozetetes cayanensis. The sequence goes on along the minus strand of NW_026087159.1, from coordinate 10,376,818 downwards.
ACAGCTTTGGGCCCTGACGCTGCCACAAGACCAGCAGGTCTGGGAGCTCTCTACCTCAGTCTGGAATGGGATCTCCTGCCTTGGTTTCACATGCTGTGAGAGAAGCCCAAATCTCATAAAGAAGCACCAGTTATGCACTGCTATAACAAACATGTTCTGCCCTTGCCCCCGTCCCCACATCTGAACACTTCTGGTTGGTGAGCACAAGATGGGGTGTTGGAAGGGAAGGCTGAGTGAGCTCTTCCTTTGGGAGGCTCCTTGACCTTGGCATCCACTGTTCTGCTTTTCTGGGGCTAGAGCTTGGCTGCTGCGTTCATTTCAGACTTCTGTGGAGCCAGCAGTAAGATAAGGGCTTGTGTTTACATGAAGAGACTGACTTACTATTTTACTTCAGCTTTGGTAACAAGTTCCTGACTTGGAGGTAGCAGCAGGTTCAGGTTATTTCTATATGCATCAGCAAACCAAACTAAAAGAGCTGAAAGATGCACGTTGCTGAATTGCCCACTCTCTACCAACGTATATAACTGCAACTAATGGAAAAAAGACAAAGCCATTAATATTTTGCACTTTAAACTAAAGAACTTCAGTTTCATACTTGGTTGAAAGCTTTTGAAATCAGCACCAATCTCATTGTATCACTGCCACCTGCTCAGTCACCAGTCCCATGTCTTTTGTCAAATGTGCATAGAACAGGGAGGTGTCGGATGCTCCGTGTTTACAAGGATAACAAGGATAACTGGAAGGTAAGAACGAACAGCCATTAGCAGATAAATTACTGAACAGTAGTCAATAAACAAATACACGTCACCTGTACAGAGCAGTGCGTTAATTCACAAGTCAGGCTGTATTGGTAGTGGAGGTGGCAATATACAACAGGAATAGGAAAGTATCATCACTTGACAAATAGTCCTGCATTGTCAGGGAGCTGTTCGTACACGGGGTAAATGAAACGGCACTGACCATGGAAGCTGAACAGTCATGCATACAAAAGTGATCACTTTTCAGCTATTGCACAAGGAGTGACACTCTTAAGACATACACGGTAGGATTCGTACAAACTGACATCAGAAAGACTGCATGCACCATCTTTCAAGGCCTTATGTGAATAAACATACACAAGAGTTGCTGTATACTGTAAATACACTGTGGATGTGTATAAATTCACATAAGATTAAAAGATTAATCTGTAAATAGGAAAAGTTTCCACCATCTTACGCTTTATTTTGTTCAGAAGGTGTCTTAGCATGTACACTATTTAGGATAAAATGTGTGACACCATTCAGAGTTGAGGTTTCATGTGAGCATCGTAAATGCTTCGGTAATTGGATATTCCCAAGGGACAGGTTTGGTTAAACCAAACTACTACAATGTGAATGCGACTTCTGAAAAGAAGGATATAGAATATGGCTAATAATTTCACATATTTTCACAAGATAAAAAGAAAACCAACTTTTCAAGTGGATTGGGATTTCTAAGCACAAATAAAACCACTGATAGCATGGTGTACAACATTTAAAACCCTGATCAAAATTACTTCAGAATAATTGTGCATTCCCCAAATATATCAGGTTGGCAACAGAGGAAGGAAATGAAAATTAAATGCATAACTTGGTCTAAGAGGGGTAAATTCTCTCTGTACCATAAGTTTCATAATAAAATACTGCTGTATCTTTTCATTTTAGACATGAGAATTTTTGTATCAGTCTGGTTTGTTTTCTAAATGACTGAAAATTTCAACTAAAAAGGTGTTTACACAATATACACATTTCATTACTTACAAAGAGAAATAAGCTTAAAATTTCATATTAAAAACCTGGGATACAGTAGGGTTAGTAGCACCATGAAAAATGTTTTTCAAAACTGCAGTCTTGTTATTTTAAACATACTCAGTGCGTCGTGTCTTTCTCTGTTCTCTTGGTTGATCGAAAAGGTGCCATTTTGGTACAGGGAGAGAAATGAAAGATTTCATCTTCTGATCCTTTATGAACCTCGAGTGTTCTTTTCTGTTCCCAAGAGGTCAATTCTTTCACCTTAGTCCTGTTGTCAAAAATGTACTGAACAACCCTTAGTTTGGCACGTGAGTGAGGTACACTTGAATTTGCACGGTTAAAACAGTTTGGATTCGGTTTTTTTTTCTTTTCTTTCTGCACAGTAGCACCATTGTTGCAGCTGGAAGACAGTGCATCTTAGGAATTTTCAACTGTTTTATAAAACGTTCTCCAGGACGTTACGTCTTCTTCATGCAGACTTGACAACGACTAATCCGCGTCCTCAGGTCTCCCGCTTTCAGTGTCTCTGACTGAGGTTTGCTGGTGACAGGCACAAGGGAAAGGTTGGGTTAGCTTTTGTTTGTTTGTTTACACAACTGTCCCTTTTAACTTCTGCTTAATTCACGTTTTAATACAACACTCAAATACAGGAGTGGGGGGTGAATCCTGGATTTGGGAGTTTTCCTTAAGAGTGATCTTTTTGTCTGTCCCCGGCACCAGGTGACAGGTGCTCAGTCACGTCCAGTGTCTGTGTCCCCAGGGTATGGGAACCACGTGTTTCAGGCTGCCAGGTGATGGAACACAAAGACAAACTGAAGGGGAGGTGAATTTTGTACATTTGAGAGAATATTTCTGGGGTCTTTGTTTCTGTCCTTTGGGTTTCTTAGTTGAAGGGTACTTTAACAGCATATAAAATGGACTGTTACAGTGAGAGCTGTATTTCAGTCATGGCTTTACCAAATTATTAATTTTTATTCTGAAAGGGTAAGGAGATGGGAGATTGATGTAATTAATATGTGTAATATGTGTGTACACAGAGTAAGTCCAATTCTTAATAGTTTCTTTAAAAAAATACAATAAAGAAGGAAGTTGTTTTTATGGGATAGAGAAAATACAAGATACAGAAAACTCAAAGGTGCATGGTACTTACCAGTAGGCAGTTTTTACTAGAGAATTACCACTAATCAACTAACCAGAAATCTGAAGAGTGATGATTAATCATGTCAAGTATCCTGACTGTAGGGGTTACACAAGAAAAGCTTAGGGGCCACCACTGCTGTGTAACACAGTGCACAGAGCCAGCCCTCTGTGACAAAGCTACACTTTTCAAGTAGGTGGCAATGGGAATGTTATGAGGGTTTTATCAGCACACAAACAGAGCAGTAGTTAGTTATTCTATGAAAGGAGATGATTTTTCAAAGAAAAAATGTTGCTACTCAAGTTGAAAGGGAAGGAGGTTGAGGAGTTGAGAGACTCCAGCTGAAATACTGACTGCAGAGAAGCTGAGGACAGAAAGGCCACTGGCTTCCTTGCAGCCAAAATGTCACCCTGTTTCCTTCTGCAAAGTAGGGGGGAAATGCTGGCCATGGAGGGTGGGAAACCTCCTTTACACAAGACTTTTAAAATCAGTTTAAACACCTGCCTTAAAAGGTTTAAGTAGAGTTGATGTTGCCCTTCATACCTTCCCTTGTTTGTACTTTTCAAATAGGAGTTTATTGAAAGGTCTGCTAAGGAAAAACCCAACAAATTGTTCTTTTGGGCTCCAAATATAGTAAATACAGTAGGACTACTTTCAGAGAAAGTACTGCAGCAACATGTGAATAAGAACTGACACAGAAAAAACCTGACTCCTTTCAAAACAGCATGTGCCCCAGCAAGTTTTTACATATTAAAGGCTTACCAAGGAAACACTTGAAAAACTGGTTGTGAGGGGGAAACCAAGCTAAATTATTTCCCTATACCCCTGTAAACAAACCTCTTTGATCTCTGGAATAAATTCAGTTTCCACAGTGCTCATTCTGGAATAAAGCAATAGACAAGAAACAGGTTTTCTTACCTGAACATTTCTGACACCTCGACAGTTGCCAGCCAGAAACTGTAGGAATTGGCGTAGTAATTGCAGGTGCCCCGCCCGTGGCACTCGATGAACGGTGCTGAGCGGAATTCCTCCAAACAGGAGCCAGGCGATGCCAAGGCCTGTCCAGAGCCCTCTGCTCCAGCACTAGTGTGCTGGTGGAGGAAAGAAAGACGCAAACAAGAATCTTAGGTGCTAAAAAAGTCAATAGCACGGCATTTTCAACTATTAAAAGAGTCACTGTCCATTCTTGGCAGAGATAACGCGGTGTCAGACACCGCTGTAAATGCCCATTTACTCTGGGATCTGTGTCCTGGAGAATCCCTGTCAGTCTTGGCTACCTTGGTTAGTGATTGAAGGTAAAGGCTTTCAAACAACAACCCTTGCAGTTCTGAACAACGTCCCAAAGCAGCCAGTGGAGGACACAGGTGGGCAGTAGCTGCCTCTGGAGTAGGAGGCAGTTCTTACCATCATGAAAGAGTAGCCGATCCAAAGGGAGTCCCAGCCTGGAGGACATGCAGGAATCTGAATGGTCTGACTGTGGACAGCTATCACCATAGCAGGAGCTTCACACACAACACATCTGGACACAGGGGAAGTACCAGAGAAACAAATGACATTACAATATTATAGGAGCATGTTTTATTAAGAATTCTTAACAGAGAAAGGGAAGAAAACTAGCCTGTGAGAGGCTCTCCTATTAATCTAGACTTCTCACATATTTTGTAGTTGCAATAAGACAGTATTTTGGAGTGTGAAGTCTGTCTGTATTTTCACTACATGGGGTAAAATACTGAAGCAATTCCTGAAGCAAAAGCTGGAAGCTTGAAGTCCCCAAGTGAACACCTTACTCCTAGAGCCAGTGGCTCCCATGTTCTCTCTCCTGTCCATGGCAATCTTGCTGTGGTGACTACAGAGATTCCCTGGTTGAGGGGAGCTCTTGCAGCCCTTCAGTCTCTCATTACCACTGCTGCATGGAGACAGACCTTTTAAGACAATGAATACTTTAAAAACAAGCTATTTTCCTAGTTCTTCCCAGAGCAAAACATGGCAGCCTCATCTCCTAGCACCCAACCTGCATGTTGGAGACCCATGGCCAAGACACACTAATTATGCAGCCCTTAAAAGAGCCCCGAGCAGGCTGCTCTGTCTCACCGGCTGATGAAGGGCTGGATGCTCTGCCCCGTCAGTGGCTCCATGCTCATGGGCATTGGCTCCGGCGTCGACAGCCAGTAGGAATAGTCATTCCTTGACGCGAAGTTACAAACGTTGTTGATGTTGCAGAACATGAAGGGCATGGTGCTGAAACGTCTGAGACAGCTCCCAGCGGTACCTACAGATAAGATACACAAAATGTGACAGCGAAGTTTTCACTTCGTCGCTTTTTATAGCAGTTCTTTGAGAGCGGTAATTGTGTGTTCTTCCTCTCCCCCTGTGAGTGTGCAGCATGTGCTATCAGATTGTCACACGTGGGAAAAACTTCACTTCTGTGTTCTGGTTTACATTCTTTCATTCTGAATTACCACATGCAGCCTCTGGAGATGGCAGATCTTAGCATGCAATCCCCATCCTCATCCAAGAAACCTCCAAGACAGTCATATCTTCAGAGAAGCAGAGCATTCGAAGAAGCAGCTTACAACCTCTTTCCTCTTAGAGCATGCAAAATATCTCACCTAAATCCTGGCCATGTGCTCTTTCATTTCCTTGCACATACAGAAGAGAGAATCCATCATATATTCTTGATGTTCCCTGTGGACAGAGTGGTGTATCCCTGGTCTGGCTGTGCCGAGTTATGAGGAATCCATGAGCCACAGAAGCTGTTCCAGGAGGACCTGGTGGGCCCTGTAAGCCGTCGGGACCAGGAGGTCCCTGTACTCCTCGAGAACCTGTTCACAGGAGAGAAACACAACACACAGTGTTTATCAACATCACTTCCTGCTCTTTCAGGACCAGTGTAGCTCTGAAAGGCAGCACAGTCCTGTGACTGAGGTGCTGGTGAATTCAGGCACCTGGTATCTGCTAACACCACCTCCCTGACACTTTCTGTGTTGTAGGGGTACTGTGATACATGTAAATACATTCAGGGCTGTGAGGCACTAAGGTAACTGCAGAGGACATGACAGGCACTAAAATGAGTTCAAATTAGCTTCCCAATTGCAAAAAATACCTGTGTGTGCAGCTTAATAAGATGATGTTGAAACATCTTGCTCAAGATAACAAAGTAAGTGGCAGAGGCAGAAACAGGAGCAAGTCTCACTCTGGGGCACACTGTGGTGACACCTGAGCCAAAGCCCATCAAAATGAATAGAAAAGCTGAAGTCAGTTTTGGAGCAGGTTACAAAAAGTGGAAATAAGTTAGAACAGTCTTGAATGTGAGCAAAAATGAGTCAAAGGACTGAGAAATGTATCAGAAAAGAATGTTCTAGAACAGCAATATCAGGAAATAGAACTACAAATATTTAGGCTATGTTATTCTACATTATTTACATTTTCCCCTAAAATAACGCTAACAGATTTCATAGAGCTACTCAGAGAAAAAGGAAAAATAGGCATTATGGATTTTTGTATTCTTTTAACTATTAAAATTCTAAACTTTTTCTCACAATTTGCAGTATAGAGCTACTTAATCATCATCATCTTCAGAAAATTGTCCCAGTGCCTATTCTGCTTTCTCAAATCCTAGTTCAGGGGTTCTAAGTGACAGCTGCATGGTAGCCCCATCTCTGCCTTTGGTGAAATTCTTTCCTTTATGAATCTGTTTTTCCCCATTCATGATTTGCATGCAAAATAAAAACGATTTAACTAATATCTCTCTTCTTTTTCTTACAATCTTCTGCTCTCCTCTGCATCATCTGTGCTGCAAAGAAGATGCCAGTCAGCTTGAGATAAAGCACTTGACAATATTATTCAGCAATGACCAAGCAATGTGTTGGTGCTGAGAATATTCCAAACCACAGCATGTTCAGCTGCTTGTAATATCGTTGCATTAAGAAAATCCTAAAATGGTGATTTTATCGTTATTCCACGAGGCAAAGATCTTACTTCCCAGTATTAGCCTGCACTCAGAAATGGGAGTAGCTCTTTTTCCACTGAGTCCTGACAGGATAAACACCATACCTGGATGGCCTGGAAGACCCCTCTCTCCTTTACGTCCTGCTGGACCATCAAAACCAGGTAGTCCATCTCTCCCTGGGTCACCAGGAAGACCAATTGGCCCTAGAATACACAAAAGCATAACTGAAATAAAAGCTCTTGAAATCTCACTACAGAAATCTTTACATTGCCTGGGACTCATCTGTTGTTTCTTTGTGATACATAAGAACAGCCCATTGAACCAGAAATATATGGTGGAACCCTGCATTTATCTATTAACCCTGCATTCATCTGTTATCTGTTAACCCTGCATTTATCTATTGCCTCTTGCTGAGCTCAGTCACTCATCCCTGCAGTCTCTGGACGTGACTGGCATTGCATCCTGCACTCGGCTCTGCCTCTGGCATTTCCTCTGCAGCCACTCAGCATCATACCTGGCAATCCCTGTGGCCCTGGCAATCCAGGTGGCCCTTTGGACCCAGGCTGTCCTGGAGGACCTGGGGGACCAGGATCACCTTTGACGACAATGCTCCGTCCAATGGTACCTGGTAAACCTGGTGGACCTGAGAGAGAACAGACCAGTATTAGATAAACCAAGGTGGAAGAGAGCATTAGAAGCACTTTGTTTATTGCAAGGTCAGAAACCAAGAACTCCATCAGTGCAAAGAACAAGTGTGTATATAGGGTAAAAAAGTGCTCTTGGTGAACCCCTCAAAGGACCACTCTTGCAGGAGCACAGACTGGACACAGAGTATAAAGTATTTTAGGATTACTTGTAGGGGCTAAAAAGTGCAGCATGGAACTGTGTTGATGCTGTTGTTCACTTAACTGCTTTCATTGTTGGCTCAGACCAACTCAGTCCTACATCTGTGTAACAAATTCTACTGGCAAAAGTGGAGCAAAAGTGACAGTGCCACCACCCAGGACTCCTACCTGGTGGGCCTGGCAGTCCTTGGCTGCCTGTGAGGCCAGCGGGTCCTGCAGGTCCAGTGGGCCCCTTCATACCTGAAACATCAAATGCACACAGTTACACAGTGAAAGAACGTGCTGTTTTACAACCTATGCTGCAGGAACGGCCCAAACAGGCTGTTACTGTGTCTGGAGGTTTTCACTTGAAATGCTATTTAAATGCCTGGGAATCCCCAGTTAAATACCTGGGAATCCTGGAACGCCTGGAACCCCGGGGTCCCCCTTCATTCCATTCAAACCTGGACGGCCAGGATCGCCCTGCAAAGAACAGCCTGACGTTATTCACTGCTCTCAGCCTCAGGAACAGATTGAGAGGTGCCTGTGGACAAACAAGCAAACTGGGGGCTCTGAAGGGCTGAGGAACACGGGGACACGAGGCTGCATTGACAGCTCCAGCTCCCACGGGAATACAGCAGGGACATCCTGCCCAGGGACTGGGGGATAATTAAGGAAGAAACTTCTCCTTGCTATGAGATAGGGTGTTAGCTACCACACTTGGGCTTTTATTTTATTCTGGCAAACCGCATATTCCACCCAAATATATTCCATTTTTATTGCATTTAAAAATTAACATGGGGAAAACTCCATTTCTTGTCCTACCTGGCGTCCAGGTGGTCCTTGATCTCCCTTTGGACCAGTCAGGCCAGGTGGACCAGGTGGACCTGGGTTCCCTTTTTCCCCTTTAAGTCCTCCACTGCCTGGTGGCCCTCGTGGACCTTCTGGGCCTGGTGGACCTTAACATTGCAGAACAAATACACACATATCAGTACATATCAACCATTCTCCCCAGGTTTGTGCCTTCAGAATGAGAAAGAAAAAACCATTAAAAGATATTTTGGCTTGACTTCCCATCTCTATTTCAATGCTAAATTCAGGGTAAACTAAAAGGAGAACAAATGGAGGGATTATTTGCACTACCCAAATCAGGAACCAAGGCTCCTTATCTAGCTGAGGAAGAGAAGCAGGTCCTTCCAGAAGGCAGTGCAGCTCATCTGCATTAGCAGCTTCCCAGTGACCAGAGCCATGCCTTTACTAGGAGCCAAGAAACCCAAAATTAGATGGTACAAATATCCCCCTCTGCTGACCTGCATTGCATTCACCATGTCTTAAGTGTTATTTAACAGCCTGGACTCCTTTTAAAAGCTGGTCTCAACCATGTAAAATGCTGCTGCTTTTTTGCTGTTAGAATATGACACACCTATTGAGCAGCCCTTATATACTCTCTCCTGACTGCTGGGCAGCAGGGAGCTCATCATTCTGCCTCCCCTAAATAATAATCTGAGTTGCAGAAACTTCCTTATGTTGAATCTCCCTCCATCTGATTTGTCTTTCTTCAGTAGAATTACACACTGTAAATCCAATGGAGGAACTGGGTTGGCCTTTAAATATTTTGCCTTTGCTACAGCAGCATTAACCCAAAGCAAAGCAGTGGATTTAAAAGAAAATTAGGTGTCTGCAGAGCTGAAAGATGAGACCTACACCTCTATGCCACCATCTAAACAGAAGGTAACAGATAGTAATTTGTGGCAAAACAAACTGTAAGCAAATGCAGCAACAGCTAACAACATTTTACAAGTTAGATCTCACAACTGGATTAACAAAAGGACCTCTTTGCAGGACAGTGCTATGACATTCTCCCCTGTAGTACAACAAATCCAATAACATTTATGAGTGTGCTGGATTTTCAGTTCTTCCGCAACCTTGAATAACTTAGCATCTCCTTTGCCATCCTCATAGTCTACATTCAATGAATTAATTTGATGACTTGTATTTCTGCATGCAGATTTGAGTATAGAATTCCTTCCCTTTCTAAATCAACAGCAATTTTGTACCAGATTTCACACGTATCCTGTAGCAGTTTCAGCTACAGAAGGCATCCCATCATGCAAGGATTTTTTGTGTTCATTTTGTTCTTTTATACTGGTCTAGTACTGTACACATGCAAAATAATAGCAGGTTACCATCTGAGGCACGCTAATCAAACACATATGGCCTGCAGGGTAACCATAGTCCTTAAAGAGACAATCACAGAATTACAGGAAAACATCTGTTTCTCTCACATCAAGTGCAAGGCAGTAAAACAAATTGACCGAGTTAAGATTCTAACCTGGAGGACCTGGAAGGATCAGAGTTCACCAAAGCCCAATGATCGATGTTAGAAGGGTCAGACATCACACAGTACAAAACAAGATTACTAGTTAGAAATAGTACAGGTGACAGCATATACACTACACAACAACCCATTTCACCAGTATATTTTGCATTTACAGTATAATCCACAGGCATGCACAAAACCACACATGAATATGACAGGCATTTTCAGATACAAGTTCTGCTGGTGACTCGGCTCTGCTAACTTGACACTTCATTTAACAGCAAACTCAGAGCTTTGCTAACAGATGTGTTATTGCTCTAACTTTACAGCTAAGGCTGGTTAGTCCTGGTTCACAAGAGGTTTGGACTATGTAACCATTTCACTGACAGTATTCAGCCTCACAGGACCTGGAGCTTGGCAAACAGGCAGGTGAATTGTGAATGACAACTTAGTCTTGAGCCAAATTGTGCTCTGGGTAGGGGGGAAGTCTGACTGAACAGAAGGATTTATCACCACAAATCAGGTATGAACCTCACCTACCTGTGAACATAATTCTAGGACTGAAAAATAGGCTTAGACCCCCTTTGAAATGGAAAGCACAATTGACATGGATCAACAGGGTTGCAAATGCTGTAAGCAAAAGTACAGCAGAACTTGCAAATTTAGAATTTGCTGTCTTTACTGTTGCCATTAGTCTTTCCTGATAAAATTATTCCAAGATGCTAATTTACCTGTTTAAAGTTATTATGGAGAATGGCATGTGATAACAACCTTGGAAAAATGATTTAAATGTCCTCTTTCCAAAGGTAAGCTGGTTGTCCCTATTATGCTCCTAAGTTAACACAGATTTTAGCCTCTGTGCCACTTGCATCTTTCATGTCAGTGAAATGATTTAAATATGTCAACATACCACCATGCAATTTGCATCTAAAAACTACAATAAATCCACAACAGGTTTACCTCACAGCACAACTTCTTACATATTTGATAAATTATTTTAAATACTAACTGTAATACAGTTATTAAAAATAATGATATGGACATTTCATTGTTACTGTTAAGTACTTATAAACTATATTTCACTGATAGGTAAGTTTTGCTATGATTTAGGAATCTGTTCATCACTGAATTCTGGCTGAGCACAGACACAGGGTGGAACAAAATGTGAGGCAATTGCTGAGCTCCTCCCAACACCCCCATGATGGCAGCCCTCCTTTAAAGTGTGGTTACTGCTTGGGTGACCACAGTTAAATTAAAAGGCAAAGCCACATTCATTTCTTTATATGACTGCATAAAGCTGGGATTCAAACATCAGGGGCTGCCACATTTGCTACCTCACAGTGCTTAGGCTAAAAACTAAAATGGATTCCTCTATGGAATTTTCCTGATGTTTCTTTGCTTCCTGGAAGTCATCATAGCAAAACCTAAAGACATCATCATCATCATTATTATTAAGTAGATATACCGAGTCATTTTCAATCCAGACACAGACACTGAAAATCCTCCCAAGTGGCAGTTTGTGTTCCATGTTGATACTCTAAATAAACTCCTGAAAACAACCATGTTCTCACCAATCCTGTCCCCCTGCCCTCATGCCAGGGAGGGGAGGACTGTGAGCTTTATTTTAATTAAATACTTGTGAAAGGAAGAACTTTCCTCATTCCCTCTAAATGTTGTGGTGAAGGAAAACAATGGAAATAAGGACTTTCTTCACTGAAAAGTTACAATGCTCCAAGTTGGGAATGTAAAGCATCACTGTTAGTCGATATAAATTTTCCTAAAGACACTGTTGGTATACAAGAAGCATCTAATTTATTTAAGTCAGTTGAGAGTGTCCAAAATCAACAGTAGTAGGTGTTACAAAAACGAGTGGTGCCACTTGCCCAAGCTGCGATACCCAATCGTACAGCAAAGGCACAGGAGGACAGTGCAATGTGCTTTGTAAAAAAAAGATAAAACCCTCTCTATATTATTTTCAACTGCTCTGAGAATAACATGCTAAAACAAGTTTCACAGCTGGGAACTTTATAAAAGCCTTACAAATCTGGACCCACGTGGTTTTCCACCACTGTGTCCTTCCAGTGTCAGTCACACTACAACGTGGAGGAGGTGGCTGAAAGCAAACTCTGAGGGTTTTTTTTTTCCACCACAAATTAAAAGGTATGTTTGAAAAATGACTCCACACATCTACTTTTAGACAATACAAAAGTATATAAGTTCATTTTCATGCAAAGTTATTATTTTGGAGTTACAGGGCTAACCTGAGGGACCTGGGAGTAGGGGGTCAGAATTCACCAAGGTCATCATTAGGACAAGGGGAAAAACATCAAAATTGTTAGAAATATCAACAAACTAACATATTCAACTAAACCTTTCTTTTTAGATTTAGCTCAATATTCCTTTACATACAGTGTGCAAAACACCAAACTATTATTATTCATAGCAAAGAAAACAGACGTGGAATAACAGCAGTGTTCTGTTGCCCTGGAAATTGGCTTAATTTTATAATCAATTAATAAATCCGTCCCCAAACCATCTATCAATGTTTATTTTAGGGACAACTCCACTGTAGTCAGAGAACTACATCATGTTTGACTTCATCACTGTTACTAATCTTAGAATATACACAGAAGTCAACAACAAACAGTGTACGCAAACAGCTTCTGGTTTTATTTCTGTCCCTGGAAGGGGTAATTTGACAGCCACACAGCTGCTTTTATGACTAACTGCCTTATGTTGAAATGTTACAAAATCAGCACTCCAACAATAGACTGTGTTATCATCAGAAACAAAAGGCTGGAGTGCTGATTGTACCAGAACTGCAATAATAGTTTGGTTTATCCACATTAGTTCACACATAACTGAGCAAAACAAATGCTTCACTTTATACATTGCATGCAACAAAAATGGAAATCAGAGAAAGAGAGAGAGAGAACATGGCTGAGCAGAACCTCACTGATTGTACCCCCTCCCTGTGCCAATGCTCATAAATCTGCACAAAATGAGCCCCACCATTTCTCCACCTCCCCTACTGACTCGAGTCAGTAAGAACCTGATTTACACAGGGAAGTGTGAATGAGAAGCTCCATAAAACCCCAATGCTGCAGCAGAGCAGAGAATCTCAGTTGGCACTTTCATTATACATCAGAGACTGCTCAGCTGATTTAATTTTTTCTTTTAGAGTTTGGAGATATCACCTACAAAAGAATCTTTTAAAAAGGAAAGCCTATACTGTTACGGACCAATCAGTCTCCTGGGCCAAAATTTGAACTGCTGCACCACTCTACATAGAGAAAAATTACAGAAAGTCAAGAGCAAACTGGGAGGACCAACTGGCTGCAGGGATGCTCCACTGCCTGGTTAGAGCCCCTGGGGTCCAGCAGGGAGTAGGTTCCTCCAGTAGAAAGGGGGAGGGCAGGGCATTCACGCCCCATTCCACTGCCCAAACAGGAAAACAGGAAGACATCGTGACTGGCTGGGTGTTATTAACCCATGGGGTGCTTTCACACCAGCCACATACAAAGCATGTTTAGGATGCAACACAATTCAAGTATTTTTACTAGGACTAAAAGAAAACCTCATTATGCTGGCAAACAACAACCCAGTTTTAAGGTGTTATAAATTAAGAACAAATGTTGTTTATAATGACTCATTTTTGGAATGCACAGTTAGGGTAGATGAGTTCATAGCCCACTCTGCACAAGAAAAAGCTCATACTGCCACTGAGAATAACAACATATGACAATTCCAGTTCTGGGGAAAATATTTTGATAAAATTCCATTCTACAAAAAATTTTTCAGTGGGACTGCCTCCTCTTGTATCAGAAGCAAGCATGAGGAAAAAGCGACTCTTAAAATCTTTCCAAGTGTGTACTGCAAAACTAAACTCTCTCTTGATACCCAAAGATGAACAATCTATGTGTAGCAGCTATTTTACCAATATATTAACTCGCCTCAGAAAAGTCTTTAAATCAAAGAATAGTTTGAGGGCAGTTTGAGAGCAATAAATAAAAAACCTGTCATCAACCAATGGCTTTGTTTGAAAGCAGTCTCCTTTAGGGAGAATATCAAGCCTGTTAAGTGACATGAGTCTCATTGGTACTTCTGGATTCAAGATACAGCAATAAGCTTGAGTCAGAGCTGTGACAGGTTCTTTAAAGTTCAATATTTTTAAGAGCAGTATCTAAATTCAAATAAACATTCTGTAACACACACACACACAAAATCAAATTCTAATACAGGCCAGGTAGTTGCTCAGCAATGTTAACTCAGTATAGTGTTTTCTCATTCCCAGAATTAGTCGGTGCAGGAACAAAATGCAAACATGGAATGGAAAGATGAAGACGGAGCACGGAGTCCACGGGAGCCACAGGACACAATGGAGCAGTGACTTTATGTTACGTGACACGGAGATGAGGAGCAGCTATCCGACCGGACCATGCTGTGATGCTTAGTGGGAATTTGATTGCCATGACTCTTACAAATGATGGGGTTTGTTACTTTGGGGTTTTGTGCACGATGACAGCTGCTGACCGTGTGACAAGTACTGCAAAGGCATCAGACGTTGGGGGGTCGGTATCGTGCTTGCGAGGGGATTACTGGGACAGCATGCGGAGAACCTCCCGCCCGGCAACGCCTCCGATTTTTGCTGCCAGGTATCAGAAACTCACACCACAAACTGGGGGCTGGTTTATTTTTAGATACTGTCACTTTTGGCAACAAAATGCTCTGGTTGCCCGCACACGTAAATTGGGAGGATTTGAAGGCTGATGACCTACCAGCAAAATATCAAAGTGTCGAAGATGTTTGCGGGTACGGATCATGCTCTTACCTGGCCTTCCTGGAACACCTGGTGGGCCAGGGCTACCTTTAGGACCTTCCAGAGGTGGCCCTGGTAATCCTGGTGGACCTGGTGGACCCTGTAGACCAGGGAATCCCTGGAAACCTGGTTCTCCCTTCAGACCTGGAAGTCCAGGGGGCCCTGGCGGGCCAGGTAACCCCAGTTCTCCTTTTTGCCCTGTAAAACCAGACAGCCGTGTCACATTGTTACAGCCCCTTCCAAAAGTCCAAAGTCAATTTGCAGAGCCAGTTCTCTCTCTTGCAAAAGATCCAAGTCTGGCCACAGCTCCCCTGTCAGTCAGACAGGGTAAAATTGTCTAACATTCAGAAAAGAGTTAAGGCTAATAATTCTTGCAGGAGAAAGCACTGTACACCTTCTGACATGGTAAAAGTCTTACTAAGTGTCACTTTACTACTCAGTGATGCTGTAAGTCATAAACATCCTCTGAGGTTGTAAGGCCAGAAGCAAGACTCTCTGTGAAGAAATCTGTCTATATTAAGACTTCATAATTTTTTGGAGATATTGCTGGAAGTTAAGACATACTTGCAAAACTTCTGAATAAGCTGGAGGAATTTAGGAGCATTAATGCTACTGGAAAGGAAGCAACATAGCAAGCAGCTATACCTTTAAAGCAACTTCACTTCTCATCTGTTGTATGAATGCTTTATTTACTGAGACAAATCAGCAAAGTTCCACACAATGCACTAGGCTGTAGTCCTGTGTGCATTTATTCTGGCTGCATAATTGCTAATTTACAAAACTCAGTGGTCAGTAATAAGTGTCTTTATTACTGTGGTTAATTTGAAACAGTCTGCTGAGGAAAAAAAGTTGTTATTTTAGTTGTTGCCATGGCATTCATTTGTTGCAGAACGTACAACACACCCTTCTTTTTTTTTGGTGTATAAATGTATTTTACATTCAACCTTTTCAACAAGGAGCAATAGAGAAACTTTACCTGACAACCCTGGAAGTCCTGGAGGTCCTGGGCGCCCAAAACCTGGTAGACCTGAAGAGAAACAGATTCAGTTAATAATGAACATTTAGCTTTCAGGTCTCGGGGAATGGGAATATGAGGTTTAGAACAATGAAAATGCAGTTCATCTAAATCTGCAATTCCTTGAGATTCCTGGGATTCTCATGCACTCATCAGGCTTCACCAAAGCCAGAGGTTCTGCTGTTGAATGCATCTATAACTTTCACGAGCATTTCCATCCATTCCCAATCCCCGCGCTTTCGGATTTTGGGAGCTGCTATGTCTGCATTTTTGTGTGGGGTTCTATCTTTAGGGCAGACATTACACTGTTTATGCACTCTGTAACTGAGCTGAAGCACTACAGCTAACATGGAACACAGGAACAGAGGCTGGTGTTGAAGTCAGGTAATAAAATCTGAGAGCTGCTTGAATTCATGTCCTGTGCTTCACGGGCACCCTTTGTGAGCCACCCAGCAGCTGGGAAACACAGGAGCAGCTCTGAGGTTATAGGGCAGTCACAGGGAAGAAAGGACAGAGTGAGCAGAACATCTCAAAGCAGAGTCAAGAGGAGAACACAAACAGGAAGGACATCTAACCTGGTTCACCCTTCTGACCCGCTGGTCCTGGGATACCATCTCGACCAGGCTGTCCCTTCTCCCCTGAGGGACCGGGAGGGCCAGGACGACCAATATCACCTAAAAGGGGATCACAACACATTAGCCCAGTCATGCCTAACCTACAACAAAAAAAACAGCACCCCATCCCCACCACCTGAATCTAAAGGCGTGGCAGTGCAATACCAGATTCACAGGGGTGTAATCTTAAAATTAAAACCTTTCTCTCTCTCCTCTGACAGTTTAGAAGAGGCTTCTAGGCCTGTGACCTTTCAAGCAGTCACTGTTTGCTAAAAATAATATAATGCTTCCCTTTAGAATAAATTAGGTCTTTGCTCCTATATAAACAGGTTACACCACTGGAGTACTTAACATAAATAAAGCTGGTAAATACTGAAACAGTTAACTTGTTGTCTCAATAGCCAATAATGAATTGACTATGACAGTAGACAAAAGTCCTCAAAAGAAAGTTAAAACTTCTTTCTTTTCTATTTAATTTCGGTGAATTATGTGTCTGCAATGACAGCACCCATGTACATACAGATGCATTTTCAAGATATTAAAAAGGTAAGAAGAAAGGAAGTGGCTTCATGTGCTGTGTTTTTCACAGAAGCTGCTGATCTCTGCTGGTCCCTGCTGCGCTGTTCATGCTCACCTACTGGCCCAGGTGGTCCAGGCAGGCCAGGATTACCTGGAGGCCCCTCAATACCTTTTGGTCCTGGAATTCCTGGTGTTCCTGTAAAGCACAGGCATTTCAATAAAATTAAGCACAAAACTGTTTTTTCAGCAGATCTTGAAGTGCCACAACCTGAGATGTCCGGAGTAACAAATGAGCCCATTTTACCAAGACACTGTAATTGTGCTCATTTTGCAGATTTACAGCTGACCAAGGACGTGAATTATAAAGCAAAGAGTGTAGAGAAACAAAACATACTAGCACAGCTGTCCTTACTTCAGCTCTCAAAACTGTCTTCTTAATTGTTGAGTGCCCGTAGCCAAGGACACAGCAAGTCTGGCAGTCTGCTAGAAAATGACTATTTTAGGGACAGGTGTTTCTGCTTGACAGCAAATTGAAAGCACTATGAACTGTGATTGGATAGTTCTTCCCCAATCCTCTTTTCTTTTCTTGAAAAAGGATCTTAATAAAAACAGTCTTAAAAGAGTTTAGACTGCATTCCCATTCCTACAGCATGAGCTGAGTGGGAGGTAGGAAAGCCAGTGATGCAACTTTGTTTCTTTAAATTGTGAATGACTAACTGAGATATACCTGTGAACAATCTCTTAATATTTTTTAGAGAAGAGTGCAAAACCTAACAATTATGTTTCAGAGATTTCTCTTTACAATATGCTTTTGGCCAGTAAATGGTATGAAAAAAAAGCCCAGTTTTCCTGATGGCACTTTTTTATTGATTCATGAAGGAAAAATATGGACACAAGTCTTTGTGGATGTGAGAGTCTGATTGCTGTGGAGAGTGGGGAGCATCAGCTACCACAACTGCTACATCCCCTCAGAGCAGATGAATAATTTCAGAAGGCACTCTACAGTGATGCATTCCCACACTTACTGTTGCCAATTCCAACAACACAAAGCTTAGAAGCAACCAGAAACTGTGAATGAAGCTGGAGCCCTCCCCCAGTGACCCACTGTGTTGAGCTGTGTGTACCAAGACAAGCAAGAAGTAAAACGAAAAAAAGCTGTTGAGAATTACCTGGAAATCCAGGAAGGCCTGGTTCTCCTTTTGCACCTGGACTGCCTGGAAATCCAGGCAAACCAGGACTTCCAGCTATACCTTTACTGCCTGGACTGCCTGGGTACCCAGGCAAACCAAGGTCACCCTGGAAAACAGGAAGCAGAATAAGAACCCAGTCCTTAGAAGATGGGTAAGCCTTTCTTGAACGTTCCCCATCTCACCACCACATAAAGGTCATCATTGCATTGGTTACACTTCTCCTCATATCCAGGTACTGTCAAACATCTTTACAGAAAAGAGTAAAGACTTCAACAGTTTTCCCCTAGAATTTTGTACAGAGTATCATAGTTTTTTCTCAGAACTGGCCTACATTAAGGAAAAAAGTGTCTTCCTTTCTTCCAGAAGAAACAGAGATTTTTACCCCATGATAATGCAGAATAAAAAAAAAAGAAATCTGTGGAGCTTTAATCATGCAATGCTTTTGCTAAATTAATTGTGCTCAACAGCAGTTGTAAGGCATCACTGAAGACTGCAAGATATTCTGAAGATCTTTTTGTCCCTCTTTTGTGGCTGCCAGAAAGGATGACATAGGTAAATGTTAATGCCAATATTTTATATAGGCTTAAGAATTTTAAGCAGTAGCAATCATGCCATATTATTAGTAATTTATTCTTAAATGCATGTTGTCTTAATTTTTTAATAATTAACCACATAATTAGACACAGGAACAATGATATTAATTCTATAAATGCCAACCAACTATGAAAGTGTCCCAGGGAGGACTAGGCCACTAACTGAACCCAACTTGAAAAGTCTGGTAAACTATCTTCTCCTTTACATGATTAAATTATATGTAAATATTTTCACCTTTAAAATTAGAAATTTTTGCTCCCACCTGAAAAGAACAAATCAGTCAACCCCGCTTGTTATTAATATAATAATATTACATATTTACAGTTATACATAATATACATTAAGCAATAGTTGGGGGAAAAAATCAACAGATAATTTCCTCACGGACTTTTCAATCGGAAAATCTTATAAAGGTACCTTTGGTCCAGGGGGACCAGGAATACCAATGCCAGAAAGTCCAGGGTCACCTTTCTCTCCTTTCAGTCCAGGAAATCCTGCAGGCCCAGGCTGCCCTGGACGTCCTGCAATTCCTTGGCTGCCTTTAATCCCTGGGGGGCCTGTCCAAGAGATAATGTACAAGTTTTAAAAATACAAATAAAACTTCTGCAGTAATTTACAGAAATCACTCAAAGTAGAGCAATTGAACTAGAATGGACTAACAATTTCACTGGCTGGCTTTGAATACCTAATGTGTTTTTATTTTTAAAAACCAACTAAATTATCTAAAAATCTCAATTATGTATTTAGGGCTTTATGTATTCCTCAACTTTATTGCTATTATTATTAAATAATACATAAAAGCAGATCCCTCTTTGTACTATAGAAAAGGAAAACACTGTCCCAAATTAAGTAAAGTACAAGCACAGAAACTAACCTGGAAGGCCCATCTCTCCCATGGCACCTTTTAATCCTGGAGGTCCTGCTGGTCCTGGCTCCCCAGGAAACCCCATGTCTCCCTTGATGCCTAGGAAAGGTGTGATTTAGTTAATTAATGGTAATAATTAAAAGTTTCAGATATTCATGCATTCTCATATGAATACGCTTGTCATCTAATTACAAAGGCAATGATTTGGAGTTGCTTTAGGCCTCAAACTGCTCCTACATGCTTTTTCACACTCATTTGTAGTAAAATATTGAACACCTTCAGTTTGTTCCAAGCCAAGATTCGATCAGGGCAACTGCTTATTTGTTTTGAAGATTAGTCTAACGAAAAGGGTCAAATCTCAGTCCATGATTTCGCCACCATCTGAAACAATTTGGTACTGGTGTGACTTGGTCTCCCCTGAGTTGTTCTGCAGAATTAACACATCCCTCTCTTACCTGCAACAGGTATTCAGCAGCTTCTATTAAAGGATTAAATGCAACCTACAATGCCCAAACTAGTTCGAGTCCTGGAAGGTTAAAAATGTTCCCCAAGCCCAACAAGATATTTAGGACAAGACCTACATTAGACACAGCCAGCAAAGATTCAAGATCTCAGAGAAACTGTTACAGCTGTAGGGAGAAGCAGTGCAAAACTGAATTTGTTTTCCTGCTCCTTGCAATTCTTTAAAGCAAAGATGTGACACCCAGAAACAGCTTCTGCAACACGTTCATTTTCCAGTCATCCTAAAAGCTACCCTAATCTTCAATGGGATCAGCTTAAACCACCTTTTGGGTCTGTTGGAAGCAAAGAGCTCCAATCATGCTGTTTGGATAATGACTTTAAATGTCCCAAAACTGTGCTGGAGTTTTAAGTGCAAATTTCTAAGCTTTGCTTAGATATACCTGGATTAACATCCCAATTCCATGTGATGAAGGCTCATGCAAATTCTTACTCATCAAAGCTGTCCCTCTGAAGCCTTGTTTACTGACCTGGCAATCCTGGCACACCTGGTGGGCCAATAAGTCCTGGTGGCCCTGGGTCACCTGGGAGTCCTTGATAACCTTTCTGTCCTGATAAACCAGGAATACCTCAAAGGAAAAAGATAGAGTTTATTGTTATTACTATTACTACTACTGTGTGCTTTCCTTTACCTTAAGAGATCAGATGTAGCTAAAGGTGAATAAAAATCCAAACAGGGATTTTTCTTCAGTAAATATAATTACTCTTGGTTTAGCAAAGAGAAGTATCAGAGAACACAAAATATTGGTTCTGGAGAGTTGAAAATTACTACAGAACAGGAACAGCTCTTACTTGAGAGAGGGGAAAGAAAGAAAAAGAAAAGGACTGTCTTAGGATCCTACCTAGGCTTCACAGAAATTAATGCAATAGATAAATTAGCACAATAATGGCTGGGACAACATTAGGGAAAGGCATTCTGGTTCTCTGTAGGGTAGAATGTTTTTACTCTTCTCAAGACTCAATTAGAGTTCATCAGAACCCCGAGTTGGGGAGGAGGGGGAAGCCACCAAAAGTGAGAGAGAAAACAGACTTGAGAGGACTGGGAAAAACTTCCAGGGTGCCAACTTCCCAAGCAGAGACACACACATAGATGACAAATAGCTCTGAGGTGGGTAAACTTAGAGACAGCCAAGGAGGTGGTGCATGAGCAGATGACCTGTGCAATTTCATCCTACAAGGCAAAGGCCCAAAGGCCTTTGAGGCAGCAGGAATGCAGCCAGCACAGCAGCCATGACAACTGTCTCTCCTCATGCTTAGCAGTAACACCTGGAAGACTGAATTGTAATCCTGCTGAAAGCACCTCAGTGCTATCAGAATATTGCCACGTGCCAAATAAAAGTATCATTGCAAACTAACCATACAGAGGAACTTGGCCATAGAACCCCTTTAAAAAAGCCTAAAATACAAGACCCTTAAGCCACAGTCATACTCTCAGTTTATTTTTTTCTGTAAGAAAGAATGAACTGTAATGGATCCAGTCACACCTCACTGTTATCTGTAGAGGACAAACCACCTCCCCAGACCACATGCAAAGTTCTTTACCTGGAACACCTGGCTCTCCTTTTTCTCCTTTTGCTCCCAGCTGTTTTGGATCAACTTTTCCAGGAGGACCTGGCAGACCTGCTTCACCTTTGACGCCTTTCTGTCCTACCGGTCCAGGAGGCCCCGGCGGACCAGGCAATCCACTGTTACCTGCAGCAGGAGCAGATAATGAAAGGGAAAAGAACATAATCCTTCAGGTAGGCCAATGCATTTGTAATGCTTTTTCTTAAATAGGGAGTCCATGATTCATTCATGAAGTTGGAATTCACTAAAGGATCAGGCAGTTGGTGCAAGGTTGCTCACACCTTTGGCCCTGGAGCAAAGCCGAGGGATGGAGTGCCCGGGGGTGTCCGTGAGCTCTGGGCAGCCCAGCACAGAGGAACCAGCTGTGTCTGTAGGAGCCACATTTAGAGCTCCCAGAGCCCCACCACACACTGGGCCACCAGCAACAGCCACAGCACCTTTGGATTCACAGCTTCCCTCTTCTGGGGAGATAATTGGGGTTTTCTTCTACCAAACTCTTCCTCTCCAATGAGGGGGTTAGGACAATGCAGGTAGAAGAGTTTCTCTGTGATACCTATAGAGCTGATTTTGGATAAGCTCCATAACCCAAAGCTACTGATTTTCTTCTTCTGTTGTTTTAAGCAGACTTCATAACACACTTCAGAAATGTTGCTTTACTTCAATGCCATCCATCCCAAGGAAAGGTTTTCAAAATAACTAACAATTCATGCATCAATTAAATAGTGTAACTGAATGCTATGGCTCAAAACTCCAAAGCAATTCTGAACATCAGCACTGTCAAAAGAAGACAACTTGAGCAGGTCCCAATAATGAAGGTCTAGATGTTAGTATTACACAACCTCTTTCCACACAGGATGTGGAAACCAGCATTCTGCATTCTCTTCTGGGGTGTATAAAACAAACCTTACCTTTCAAGCCAGGCAGGCCATTTCTTCCAGGAGTTCCTGGAGGCCCTGGAGGCCCAGGAGCTCCCATGACGCCCATCTCACCCTTGGCACCTGAAGGCATTGAATCACCATTGTCATTCTGAACAAAAACCTACCGGTACCTTAATTTTACTTCCCTGCACCTCTGTGGTATTTATGAACCAGCACATGCATCTAAAGACTGGTTTTAGGGAATTTTAGGGAAGCACTCAGTTCTTGCACAGATCTAAATCAGATAAAATGACACTTGAAAATTGTGGCAAATTTTCCACAGTTAAGTCCTGGGAAGAAAATTTGCAATGCTCTGCTATGGCAGAAAGCATATTTATACCTTCAAGAAGTTGTTTGAAACAAACTTGAATTTAGTGAAAGCCAAGCAGACAATTAAGTATACACTACTTTTAGAATGTTTTGTATTGTCCTCTCCATCAAAAAGAGGGACTCTCACTTTTGAGATTTCTGTTTCAAAGGACAAACCAGACTAGCTTAACTGAATAGTCTAACACAAAGAATAAGGAAATTAATACTTAAAACTATGTAGCATTGGTAATTATTTTCTTTAAACACATTTTATTTCTAAATTGTAGCAGTGACTAGAAAAAAAAAATCACAAAATAAATTAGAAAAGTATCATAGCAAAGATGATCAAAGTCACATTTGAACGTTGTGAAACAGAATAACATACAATAATTGAACCAAGTTACAGGGAAAAGTGGAAAGGTAACAAGGATTTTAATGCAACAGATTTTGTTACAATTTTTTTTAGAAGTATGAGATGTAACAGTTACATGTATCCAACTTTAAACAGGTAGGATAAACATCAAAGTTCAATAAACTGGCACGGCCAAGCATAAAGAGCATCCAACTGTAATGACAGTTTGGTCTTTGTCCACAGGTAACAAACATGAACTTACCTGGAAATCCAGGTATTCCATCCCTGCCAGGTGGCCCAGGGGAACCCTGAGGCCCTGGCAGACCAGGGGGTCCTGGATATCCGGGGGTTCCTCGGTCACCTGGCGGACCAGGAACGTCGAAGCCTGGAGGACCCGGATCCCCCTTCTCCCCTGGGATGCCTTGCAACCCTAGAGAATGTTGTTAAGAAATAACCTTTTAGCAAAGTCAGGCAAGGCTGAAATCTGTGTGTCTCTGGGTGCACTACTGTAGGAATAGCTAAATTTTATTTGCAGTCCATTCCTAACACTGATGAAAACCCTGCAATTCTTCTAAAGCAATTTATTTTTTAATGGCTATCAAGTGTTAAAAGGTCATATTCTCCTGAAGATAAGCATTACTAAAATTTTACCAAGGTGTAGCAAATGCAATTAAAAAAAAATAATCTCTAAAGGAAAACAACTGTCTTCAACAACCCTGGAAGCCTGACTTATAAAACAAAAAGCCAAAATTGATTAGACTGGTTTGTGTCTTATAATTACTGAGATTCTTATATTCCCATTAATTATTCCATTTCACTACATTCTAAGGTAACATTGGCTGAATATCTTTGAAGGATAGCAAAATTTTGCACTGCCTTACATTTCCCTGAATGAAAAATATGAATTGTCAAAATATGCTTAAGGTTGTTTAATGCTAATGACACTGAGCTCGAGGCACTGCAGGGGCAAGCAGAGAGCTCGTTTCCCTCCAGTGCACGGTATCAGTGAAGATGTTCACCCTGGAAATGCAGCTGCCAAAAAAAAAGGACTATTCATTAAATCTGAAGTTAAGAAAAGGCTTTGGTAAAGAAACCACAGTACCTGGGGGACCTGGGGTTCAAAAGCCAACGAGTTAGAGCTCATCAGGAAGTTGAGACAGGTAGCAGTAAGGAGTTGTAATAGTCGTTAAGTTAGGAAACAAAATAAAGCACATGTACATTAGAACAAGGAAAAAAAAATATCTACCTAAAGTTACTGAAAGCAGATCTAAGTACAAAGAATTCAACAGTAATGCAGCTAAGAGAAACCACACTGCAAGGACACTCCAAGCTTTTTCAAAGTCTTTTTCAAAGTGCAGCCACCACTGTATGCAGAAACAACAGTGAGATATTTTCAAATATTGATGGTACATTTTAAAAATAAAAT
Organism: Myiozetetes cayanensis; assembly: GCF_022539395.1. Classification (NCBI taxonomy): domain Eukaryota; kingdom Metazoa; phylum Chordata; class Aves; order Passeriformes; family Tyrannidae; genus Myiozetetes; species Myiozetetes cayanensis. The sequence goes on along the minus strand of NW_026087159.1, from coordinate 10,352,113 downwards.
TGTTTTTCCCTCTCTTTTTGTCTAGTATTCTCTCCAAAAGTAGAGAACAAGCTTTACTGATATGTTTTTTTACAGAACTGTTATATCTAGATACTGGCTTGGATACCTTCTGAACAGCAGAGTACATCCTACCTATCAGCTTCTTGTTGACTGGCCTCACAATTCTGGTAAATCCTTTCAAACAGGGATTTTCAATAGATGCTTCTTCTTTATTACACAAAAAGCCTTTAAATATTTTCCCCCATTCTTTCAGTTCTATTATGCAAATCTCCATTGTTCCACCCACAGACAGTGTATTGAATGTTGTGTGCCATGACATAATTTACTGAATAATGACACCACTGAGCCAAAACTTCATCAATAACTCCCAGGCAGCAGAACTTTGTAATGGTGACCCCGCCCTGGGCTGCAGCAACAAGTTTAGGAGTGATGTCATCATGTGTTCTCTGCACACTGAAAAGGCAGATCAAGTTTTCTTGACAGCATAAGCTGTAGACTTGTGTTTATTTAATGATAAGTATGCTCCCCTTTGGCAGCAGCTTATCACTGCATTAAACTGTGGGCTCATGTGCCTGGAACTGCTTCCTCTGCAGAGAAAAACAGTACCAGATGATGCATAAGGGAATGCACATGCTGTGTGTTTAAGGGCTTTCTATCAGCAGGAGGAAAAAAAAAAACAAAAGAGAAAATAATGTATTACCCAGCAATAGGACAAACTCCTTATCTAGAATGAAAAAGATACTTTTGCAAATAGAAATTAATTCTAATTGAATTTCTGGTTCTCAAAAATGTAGCCACGTCGTAATTAGAACAATATAGACAACACAGTAAATTCTAAACTGTTACATGTTTAAAAAAAGGAAAATGTTGAGCTACTGCAAACTATTTGAATAAATGGTGGTGCAGAGAAAGGAAATTCTGAACGGGGAAATCCTTCCAGGAATTTTCCAAATTACCTGAAAAACAGAGCCTCAGAAACTTTACCCTAATGTTGCATAAAGAAACAGAATCAAGACAGCCTAGTAAAACAAGCAAGGGATGGGAGATGGGAATGGAAGACATTCTGCACAAAACAGAGACAGAGCAGTGCCACGGGAAATAACAAGGACTTCTCAAGCATGCATTAGAGTTCAGAGCCACCATGCTGTTAGTAGCCACAATGATTAGTCAGTACAGACATGAAGAGCGAAAATAAAGGCATTTCAAACCCATCAGCTCTAGTAATCATTGTGCATTTGCCAACTTTGGTCTTTTGCAGGATAAATCAGTGATCACATGACATCAAATTCTGGCTAACAGCAGGGGAGATGTTACAGGAAGACAAAAGAACATGCATTGGATTCATGAAAACATTCAGACATGCTAATCCATCCCACCCCTCACCCCACACACACGCCTGTGCTCCCTTCTGTTCCACTTTAGCCCCAGGTGCAGCTCAGCACAGCCAGACAGGCCCAGGATGCAGCCCCTGGCTCAGGGGACCCCTGTGCACGTTGTCCAGACCCCTGGTGTCCCCAGCTCAGTACTGGGCACAGGACAGGCTTGCTGGTGCACTGACCACACCTTCCTTCCCCACTCGGAAACTTGTGCAAAACCAGACCTAGACACGACCCACACTTTGTGCACGTGAGTAGAACTCAAACTCCATGGGTCTGCTTACTCAAGTGCTTGCCTACCTTCCAGTTCAGCACTTTGTGGAATCTCAGCTCCCAGTTCATAAAGACCTGAACATGACCAAGTAATCCCCGCCCCACGGTCCTACAGCTGGCCAGGGCTCTGTCAGCATGCATTGCAAACAATGCCAAGCCCAGAGCTGGCACACAAACACATCCACAAAGTGTGGCTCACAAACATGCAGTGCAAACATTCACAGAGGCATGGCAACAACCAGATGGATTTTGAAGGGTTTGTTTCAGGGCAAGGCAGCTCAGAAAAGTTCTCACTGTGGGGACTGCCACATATTTGCAACATCAAGAGCTGGTGCACAGCAAGCCCATTCACTGAATGAAGGGGGAAAGGAATTTCCCTAAACAAACTTTGTGAATAGAATGATGTGCATGCATGCACATGTACCCTCTGTGCACAGAGATGGAACAAGTTCAGATCTTCATCAGTCACCAGTGATTTTGGACAAAAGATAACCAAACTCACATCAGAGACATATTCCTAATTATCACTATTCTTAGATTCTACGTTGTCAGTCTAATTTAAACCTATCAGGACTCATAAAACTTGTTGGGTTTGCAGAAAAAAACCAAGTGTATGAGGGAATCAGGAATCCCAGAACTCAGAGGTTTCTGTAAGAGAAATTCTAAAGCTCTTTTCTAGCTGGGCTTATGACAAGATGAATGTGTGTGACCTCTTTTATTGACAGGTTTTTGTTAAAACGGTATCATGTCACTACCTGGAGAGCATTTTCTCCTCCATGAAATAATGAACCTGCTAGTTTGGAATACTCATGATTTCTTCCTTTTCACATTAACTTGAGTTAAATTGTGCTTCAGTTTCCATTAAATAAAAAAAAAGTCAAGAAAAACTGCCTGGCCATGCTAGGGAGAACCTGAATTACTGACTTGATTTTGCACTCAACAAGTAAGTAGAGGGAAGACAAACAGCATTGTATAGGGAATTGAGTTTGCTTTTTTTCCAAACCAGAGTTTAATTTTCTAGATAAAAATGTAAAAAAGTTATTAAAAAATATCTCTCACCCAGTGAATTTGGTATACCGTTTGGTAAGCTAGAAAAACCGCTTCGAAATTTTAGAACCATCTTGCTATTTGAAAGCAATGCAATAATAGCACAGTACAGGCAGCTCAAGGCAGCTTTCCTTCCCTTCTGTACCCCCAAACCTCTGCACTAACATTGTGCTCCCTTCTGTCTTGCCCTGAAGAACATGAACTCTTAGGATAAACTGCTTCACAGAGATTTTGGCACTATCTGTGCACAACACTTGCTAGAATTGCTGTTGAGACTCTGAGCTCTCTCCAAAGTGGGCTTTTACACCCTTGGGACTTATGTAAGTTGTGCAAATGGCAGGGCTGAATGTAATTCCACTTCTGATTTCAGTGAACATCATGACGTACCAAGTTTTGCCAGCTTGACTGGCAAAACATCCAAGCTAATAGACATGAGTCTCTATCTTCTCTTGCTGTCTTGTGTAGCTGCTTGGTGCATGCCCAAAATAACCTAAGGGTACAATTCATGCAAGTTTTACCTGGGGGGCCAACTGGACCTGGAGGTCCTGGAGATCCAGGTGGACCTTGACCACCAATGCCAGGGATGCCTGGTGGGCCTGGGAGTCCTGGTGGTCCACTTGGTCCAGGATCACCTAAAAGAACACTCTTGTTTAGTTAAACACTGAACTCGGTTCAGAGACATCCTCTTTCAGAGCAGTGCTTGCACATTGCACTTGCAGCAAACAAATATTGATCCATCACAGGAGAAAACACACTTTGGAGGCTATTTCTGAAGGCCTCGCTCAGTGTGGAATGCCTGCAGTTTACATTTCTAGGCTGCACACAGACATATTGCATCATCATCATCATCCACGTCAAACTCAGCAGGTGCTCTCCAGCAAACCAGGCTGGGCGGGTCAATACACACCACGATCAAGAGCAGGAAAAATTGAACTGTAATGCTCTGCACGTTGAAGCACAGTGTATCTAAATGACAATTATTCTATTGATCAAGTTTTACCCCCATGTAGACATGATTTGTCTTTAGAATACAGACTTTCAGGCACTGACTCACAGATTGGTATTTACTCCCTTGCTTGCCTTTTGAGAACACAATCTTCCATTTACACGGGTGTGTCAGATTTGGAAAAACGGATCCTGAAGTAATTTGTCTGAAGTCAACACTCCTTGTATTTAACTGCCATATGCCTCCCAGCACATCTACATTTTAAAAAGTTCAATAGGGAACAGAAAGGGGAGAGTTCTCCATACCTTTGGGCCCGGGAGTTCCATCAAAACCTGCTCGTCCTGGGAGACCAGGGCTTCCTGGGAAGCCAGGATCACCTTTAGGTCCTTGAACTCCTTTTATGCCTGGGGGCCCTGGGGGTCCAGGTGGTCCTGGAACTCCAAATCCACGATCCCCCTATTACAAATTAAAAAAAAAAAAAAATAAATAAATAAATAAAAGGGGCTTTTCTAAGTTTATCCTCTCCTAAAAACATTCAAATAGCAAAGGAAAAATGCCCATCATCTTACAGTGCAATTTCTATTTTACTACTCTCACTCAAACCTCAAGCAGAGAATGTGACTTCCCCGCCACCAAAAGAAGAGAATGAGAGGTGAAATCCTCCTCACTATCTTCCCACTGATGCAGAAAAACCTCTAAGATAGGAAAGTTTTATGCTAAACACAAATACAGACCTTCTGTCCTGGGAAACCAGGTGGTCCAGGAGGTCCATCGAGTCCTGGGCGACCTGGAGCTCCTGGAGCTCCGGGGGGGCCTGGAGTTCCTGGGAAACCTGCACGTAACATGAGGGTTAGGGCAGGAGAAAGGACACCAGAGAGCATTAAAACAACTCTTCCAGACGTGCCTGAGGCCCATGGAAACAGGTTCTGTGCTAGCTCAAGTGTCCTTGGGGGTACCTGTTTGGCTGAGGTAACTTTTGAGCACGGTTTTTGCCACAGAAGGATCTCTGGGACTCTCAAAGTGGGGCACTGCCCATACTGTGTGCTTTTGCAAAAATTACAAGCAGTTGATATCAGAACCATTAACATCTTGAGACAGCATTTGGAGTTCTTTTATTGATTCAAGCTCATTTCCCCAAGTTTTACCCATTTACTTTTTTGTCCTTGGCTTACTGAGGAATGTAAGTGACTGGGAAGGAGCAGGACAGTGAAGAGAGCAAAAACAGGAGCTCAGCAGTTTTTTCTCCTGATATTTCTGAAACTATTATAAAGATGTATAAATATAAGACAAACACCTTTTAAAGGATTCTAGAGACAGAAAACGGCTCACTAGGAAAAAGTGCAGACACAACCCCCTGTGTGCCCTCTTCCAGCCACTACAGCACAGCACCACGGCAGCAAACAAACCTTTGGGGCCTGGTGGTCCTGGAAGTCCAATGCCAGGAATCCCTGGCTCTCCCTTTGCACCTGGGATGCCGGGTAAACCACGCTGACCTGGCTGGCCAGGATCTCCTGTGAGAAGAAGAACATCAACATAGTTACCCAGAATCAGTCAGAATAAAAAGATCTTGGAATTCCTTGGATATCTAGCTCCTCCTTTACCTGGAAGACCTGGATCACCATTTCTTCCTGGAGGACCAGGGGGGCCAGGAACTCCTGGTTCTGTAATAGTCTGTCCAGGTTCACCTTTTGGACCTAAAACAAAAAAGCAAAAATACGAATCACTAAGTAGGAGTTCCTTTTCTGTTTTTCTTTCAGCAGAAAAAGATGCTTCCAAAGAACTCAAACACCAGCAACACTTGACCCAACAGGTTCTCCACTCCTAAGCCCGACACAAGCCTTGTTCAATTTCAAGACATTTTTCTTGCCATGCTATTTCTTTCTAGCTTTGTCCTAGATACCATCACATGAACAGTACTTTCCATAGCTGACACCAGCACAACTAGATTAGGATCTGTGTAGTTGACAAGAAAGTAACAAAAGCAAACTTGTTCAAAGCAAACCCTTCTTTTCAAAAACTGTTGTAGCTGCAGGATGGTTAAGCACATGCCAGACAGTTACAGTGCACTTCCACTGCAGTCAGTGGAGAAGGAGAAGCTTCTCTGGAGGTCAGAGCAGAAGGTGAGGCACAGCAGCAACATGGCACAAATGCTGCTCGCTCTGTGATCCTGTGATGACCCTCAGCAAGGGAGCTCATAAATACCAGGTCTTACAATGCCTCTGGGAAAATCTTAAAAGCAGCATCATGTTCTGAGAACTATCTGGAGCAAAAGGGTAGAGCCTGATTTCGCAGCTCAGCAGCACACAGAGACCCACTCACCAGGAACACCAGGAGGCCCTGGACGGCCGGATACACCTTGGATGCCCTTTTCACCAGGTGAACCTTGTGGACCAAAACCAGGAGGTCCAGGAAGCCCTTTTTCTCCAGGAAGACCTGGTATTCCTGGATCACCTGGAATACCCATTTCTCCTTTGAATGCAACACTGCCCTGAAAACAGAAAGAGTAGCATGGGAAAGATCATGTATTTACTATCAAAGGAGTAAAGTGTTTCATTGCTTCTGTTTTGAAACTCTTAGGCATTTTCCACCCTTCCAGCTCTTAAGGCCATGAGTTGCCTACAACTTACTAATCTGGGAGAGAGCAGGCCTAGACCTGGCTCCTTAATTCTTCCCACTACAATGGTGAGATAGAGACAAGGGCAGAAGGGACCATCTGACACTGCCCAAGAGAAGCCTCAGCTTATTTCTAGAGGCACTGACAGATTCAGGAGGTACCTCAGTGTATCATCACTAGATTGGCATCTACAGAAGAGCATTACTGCCTTATCACAGCCAGAAAAAGTGCATTGCCAGTCCTCTTCTCTGCACTATGTCAAATGCATGCAGGACTTCCCAAGATATCCATCCAATCAAAGACAGCACAAAATGGAACTCACAGGTTCCCCCTTAGGGCCAGGTAAACCTGGCAGTCCATCTCGTCCAGGAGTGCCATCTATGCCAGGGAGACCTGGAGGACCAGGGAAGCCGGGGTCTCCTTTGTCACCTTTCAGTCTTGGAGAAGTCAGGACATCCCCTGGGTCTCCTTTAGGACCAGGTCTCCCAGGAGCACCTGGGGACCCTGGGAAGCCCTGAAGGAATTAAAAAAAAAAAAAAAAGCCTTTTAATTTTCTTTCACTCTGTGTCCAAGTTTGGCACAACATAAGGATTATGCATTCAAGGTAGTTATAGACAAAAAATGAGTATTAGACAAGAAATTATATCTACTCTTTACAGATCTATGAATCATGCAAGACAAATGAGACACTATTTTCCCACCAGAACATAACACCACCACTTACTGGTGGCCCTACAAGGCCAGTTAATCCAGGAAGCCCCTTTTCACCTTTTGGTCCAGGAAAACCAGGAGAACCTGAGTAGTGCAGAAAGACAGAAAAGAAAAACATAAACCTGGAGAAGCTGTAAATATCAAGCATGCTGATTGCACAGATAATATATAAGTTGTTTTAAAATCAGGTAGAGTTTACTCTGGGTTGGTTTTTTTTTTTGTGGTTTTTTTTTTTTGTTTCTTTTTGAGAGCCTAATTTTATTTGAGCAGAACAAAGTTTGCAACTCTAAGTTAAATCAGTAATGTCAAAAAATATCGTGCTTTTAAAAAGCTCCAGCTCCTCTATTATTCCAGGAATAGCAAGCAGTAGAAGTTAATTTTTGTCTTTCAGCTAAATCTACAACAGAGCCTACACCTCCAATACACAGAATTCTTGCAAGGCTGTCTTTGAGCAGAGAAATAAAACCCGAGTGATTGTTTGACACATATCCAGCCTGTTCCTCCCCAGCTGTGCAGAACACAACATGTACCAACTGTTTACTGGAGCTGGCAACTGTGCATCTGCATTTGTACTCAACACACAGATATGCTGTTACCATTACACACAGATATTCAGACAGAAAGGTGACTTTATAGAGCAGATTAAGCAGACCAGTGAAGCCCAAAGCCTTACCTGGACTACCCGGTGGTCCTGGTGGTCCTCTCTCCCCAGGAGGCCCAGTTACTCCAGTTCCTATGCAGTTGAAGCACGTGTCTCCTTGATCACCTACAAAGATTTGCATTGAGAAAAAAAATCATGCTTGAGCATCAGATTTTAGGAGACATTAAAATAGAGTTCAGCACAACAGCAATTGCCTTCGCCCTACTGTTTTATAATACCAGGCCCAGAATGAGTATTTTAAATAATCATTGCTTAAATATTAGGTTTCCCCCTTGAAAGGCAAAATGAAGCTTTTTGGTGACTTAGAGTCAGACAATATTAGATAAAATCAGAATTGATTTAGGATGACAGTGCGAAATAAATTAAAACAAAAAAAATGCTTTCAATAATAGAAAATAAAACTATGGATATTTTCCTCACCAAAAAAGTCCTCTTCTAAAGTAGGTACTTGACACTTTAAACTACAACTCTAAAACACATTTATCAAAATTCCAAACTCTGATTGAACTCCAAGAGTGCAAAATAAATGCTGGTAATGTTTCACTGATTTGGCAATAGACTAAAATTATTTAATTTTTAAAAAAAGAGTGGTTTCAAGAAGTTTAGGAATTTTCTTCACAACAGAATTTCTTAATGTTTGAGCACTTCATTTACATTAATGAATTAATCCCTGCAATTTCCATGAGAAAAAATAGTTCTGTTTGAAGGAGGTACAAAATGAAGTGAGATGCCCAAAGTCATATAAGATGTCCATGGATGAGCTAGAAAAAGATTCTCACTTACCCATATCAGGATCCTCATTGCAAGGTTGTCTTTTTGGAAACAAGGATACATATTAAATATGACTTTCTTTTGCTTACCAAACAAAGAAACTCACTGTAGATTGACCAACTCAAATTAGAAATCTTGTATTTATAATTTTAATGTTGCTTTTCATTTAAAAAAGTCAAACTTATTATTGAAGTATAGAAGGTTTTCACACAGACTTGGTAACTGCTGTTAGCACTCAGTTTTTATCCACCTGGGAGATACTCATCAACCTCAAGTTCCAATTTACTTCACTCTGAAGCACATGACCTGTGCTCAGCCCTAGCATTGGTTGTACCTTCAGCCACTTTGAGACTCCTATGCTTTAAATTAGATGAAGGAGTATCCTATGCCCAAAGAAACAGCTGTCTTACTCAGAAACAGAAAAATCTGCACTCAACCCTACTGGGAAGAGACACTGTTAATGCTTATTTAATGCAGAGTTTACATTTTTTAACAAGTTTCAGTAAAAAGAGAACCCAAGACAGCCACGACACTGCACCTTTTTGGCCTCGCTCCCCTGTAAAGCCTGGTTGTCCTGGAATTCCTGGAGGACCTGGTGGCCCCTGCTCACATAACCCTTCACCTGAGGAGAATCAGGAGAGGTGTAATGATCAGTTTGTGTTTTCTGACAGCAGCACTGAATGAATGCATGTATTCAGGACAAAAGTGTACTTCCTGGTATTGGTGTGGATATTCTGATATACCCCCCCAGTCACACATCAAACATTTTGGCAGCTCACACAGAGGACTGCTGGTAAAAACACACACACATAATCCAAACTCTAAAGGAAAAAGTCAGTGATATTACACAACAATCATCAGTTCTTCACAACCTCAGCTATCTCCCACTGCTTCCTCCTTCCATCTCTACACTACATTCTGATACTCAGCCTCACATTTTAAAAACGTGCCTATGAAACCTCAGAGTGAAGGGACTTCAGATGCCAATGCCATCTAGACAGTAAATTCCTTCCTGAACCATGTTAGTCTCCCCTGCTTGCTGTCTGTGTGAACATCACTTACCAGGAGGAACAGACGGTGCTGGTGGCCCTGGGGGACCTGGTGGTCCTGGAGGTCCTCGTGGTCCAGCCAGTCCTGGTTGCCCAGGAATAGAAACACCAGGTAAACCTGGATCTCCCTTCTGTCCTCTCTCCCCAGGTAAGCCAGGTGGGCCAGGAGGTCCAACAGTAGTGATCCCTAAGATGGGAATAACTTAATTCTTTGCCAGCTCAAAGGTGCACAACACATTTTTGCAAGGATAACCATGATATGAGGACTAACATGCTACAGATAAGACTGTCTTTCCATGTGAGTACTCCATAATATTTCATTTATGAAATCAAACTACAAGTTGATGTGCAGTGTTTGACATACGCACATCTTACATTTTCAGAGATGATTGTTTGAAAAATTGACTTGAGACTCAACAACTAAGTTTATGAAGGAAAAAAAAAATAAAACAGGACTAACAAAAGGAGGTATTGATAGAAATAAAAAAAAGAACATATACAAGCTCTAACACAGAATCATTATCTTCTTCTCTGTGCATGTACAAGGTGTCACTGCTCACTCCCACTGTAGACTCAGTCCATCTCCTCCCTTACTACTGGCCAAAGAGAGCAATGAATGTTCAGAAATCCCCACACCATCCCCATAAGCTCAAAACTATCCTTCAAGCTCAAAGGTAGTTCTAAATAGTTCTGCCTTAATTTGCTGCTCAGTCCTTCTGTCACAAAGAGTGTGAAAAGACTGCAAAGTCAGATATCAATTCAGACATTTGAGCATAGAACTTCTTTTAAAGCTTGCACTCCTACCTGGAGATCCTGGTAAGCCAGGTGGGCCTGGCCTACCAGAGAATCCACGCTCCCCTTTGGCTCCTGGAAGTCCTGGCAATCCTTTGCTACCTTTTGGTCCCACTGTTGCATCAATGCCTGGTCGTGGAATGACCTGTAAATGTTTCATGCTCATGTGAAACAACTTGCCGAGAGAAATCGCTGGAATGGTAAAGGGATGTGAGAGGGGGAAAGTCCAACATACTTTGAACCTTATACCAATGACAGGAAGCTTTCCCTACTGCACTGAATTACCAGACAAAATTCCAGTAATGAACACTTCCCAATAGGAAGCTGTTTGACTGCCAAGCCAGCAGAGTCATAGCAGGGTTCAGTGAGGCTGACTCAGTTCTGCTGGGCTGAGGTTACAGCCCAGCCTGTGTTTGCAAACCCGAGAGCACAGAATTCATCTTGAAAGAGGGAAACCATCACTTCTATTACTGAATGTATGAAAGCTTTAGTGGTGCTGTTATTGTTGTACCCAGAGATAGGACTTCCAGTCTGCCAAGAACTACAGTGAAACAACACTGCCAACCAAATGCAGAAAAAAAATAAAGGATCAGCAACTTACAATTCCAGGAGGACCAGGGGGACCCATGTCACCTTTTTCACCCTACCAAGGAAATTAAGAGCGTTTTTCATGCTGTGCAGTAGAACATAAGCAAGTTATTGCAAATATTCTTCAACGCTGCAATAGCACAGGCAATGCAATTCAGCCAGAACTGAACTCAGTGATGGCAGATTTTCAATCTGTTATGCAATAATGGCAAAAAACCCGGCGTACCTTTTCACCATCTCTTCCTGGAGCACCGTTTATTCCAGGCCCACCAGGTAAACCCTTCAAGAAAACAGAAAGATAATCACACTCTGATCTTCTCCATATCAGAAGCAAACTTATAAGGAGTCTGCTTAGATCAGAAATGTATGAGTTACTCACATCCCTACCAGGCTGACCAGGTTCTCCATCTTTGCCAGGCTTTCCCTTCAAAGACATAAACATGCATTGAAATAAAATGCTTCAGTGGTGAAGAATTCTCATGGAAATTATGTTACTTATTTCCCATTTTTTTCAGTAAACCAAACTGCCTCTAGAGTGCAGTCCTTGGGACAAAGATCTCAAAGACATCAACCAAGTATAATCCACGGAGTTACCTAAACTGAGGTTTCCACTTCAAAAACCAGAGCTCAAAACCATGACAAGTCTCAAAGAAATGCTGGGTGAATACAGCACAAAATGATCTCCAGTTTGCTATTGCTCATTCACTGTGGTTCCTTCTCCCTTTATTTTAACACTACAGAAATCCTTCACTTGGAACACAGACCCTAACTCCTTAAACACTAGAACATTATATTTAATTAGGAAATAAATATATTGTGACCAGTGAAATGAAATAAGAACATTTTTGTGTTTGAATTTTAACTCTCCTTCAAATCAAACACAATTTTCTCAAGAGTATCAACAAAAACACAAAGTGCAACTCTGCTCAAAGAACTGAATTCTAAAAGCCATAGATCCTTGCTGAACAGCTCTGTCATTGCTGAAATAAAAGCAGTGCAAGCTCCACTTTATTCCAGACCATTCAACGGGCACACAAATGTCACTCTATTGTCAGAGTTACAGGAGCTGTGTCTGGGGGCACCTCCTGGGGCACAACTGGAATAGGTGATTGAGCTTCAGTGCCAAGACCTCCCAGTCACTGAGAAGTTGTCAATATGACCTCACAGATAAAGTGTATCAGAGTATAACATGATTTGTGAATTCTTTATTATTAGTGATGAGTTCTGGCTCTCAAAAATGAGGTTTTAAGATTTCCTGTGAATTTGCAGAATGACCTATTTGAATACACAGGCTGACATTTTAATGAATATATCTGAAATGAGCCACACAGGATCATATGGAGCCCTAAAAGGCAACTTTTAAGTGATTTATTAGCAAAACTGCACTTTAAGAATGCAATAAATTCAGAGTAATAAATCTAAATAAAAATGTTTGTAAACAAGATTTTGGTAAAAGACATCTGACACAGCCCCTCAGGACTTTTATCCTTTCAGATCTTTGCAAATTTCTGTGGTTTCCATTTACTTTTGCAGAGAAAAGCTGCAATTCAAAACCCACTCAAAATATAATGAGACTTTTGGCTTTGAAAAACTGACTCATTTGTTATGTTCCTTAAAGGAGACAAATCAAAGCCCTTCTATAAATCTCAGCAACTAAGAAGGATTTTATCTAGAATACCAAACATATGTTTCCATTGTATTTATTTCCCATGGAAATTGGAAAACATACTACCAACATGTTTCTAAACAGTGTTTATATATTGTCCAATTAACCTGAGCAAGACTTGTGTCTTGATTTTCAAAGGGGCCCATTCTGTTGATGAAACTATGTGTTCAGAAGCTGTGGAAGTGAAAATACAGAATGCTTTGAGCTGCTAACAGCTTGTCTTCTCTTTCCTGGTCCAGCCCATGTTATTTTCATCCTATTTCTTAGCACTTCTATGATCTTCCTCAGCTTTTCTGAGCTGTGATATCCATTTAAATTCCAGGATTGCTGTGAATCTAGTCAGGAACAAAGTGATTCATGCTATCCCTAGATACAGCTATCCTGCCTCATCCCCTCCCCAGATAGCACATAAATTGAGGCAATATCTTGAGAAGTGACAAATAGATTTTTTTGGTCTTAATGCAGCATTCAGAGACTTGGTTTTGTGACTCACCTCACAAGTAAACTCAGTGAGAATGAGTTTACATAGACCAGTTTATATATATATATCTGTATCTCTATACAAGCTGCTGCTTGGCAACCCAGTACACAGCAAACTGAATGAAGACCCTTTGGAAAAGGAAGAAGAAAACTGCTGCCTCAGACAAGCAGCCCAACAGCTTTGAAGAAGGTTACCTGTTAACCAGGTAACATAACTCAAACCATTTTCTCCTGCCCCCAAAACTAAGATCCACAAGGCAGATAATTCTTTCAGAAAGCACTGAGAGAGCCATCGATAGAAGCACTTTCATGACCCACGTGCATCATCTACAAGTCTGCCAGGTTACAAGGGGGGAAAAAAAGTAGTCTCTTACCCAGAGGCTGATGGCCCCACCTGAATTCAACATTTGTTTAATTCTCAAAGATAACACTGAGTGGAAAGATAAATGTTTGGTTAAACAGACTACTTACTCTTTTGCCTGGTTCTCCTTGCTCACCTTTTTCACCTTTTACGCCACCGGGAAGACCCTGGACACACAAACGTCATCTTAAACTGAGCCCACAAGCCAGAGCAGAATGAAGTTACAGTTCTGATACAAATGCAACAAAAAAGAACTAAAAGAGTTCTACTCACAGGAGGGCCTTGTGGCCCAGGAAGTCCTGGTGGGCCTGGATCACCTGGAATACCCTGTCAAGCATGGGCAAAGAAAAAACGGATTAAAGCCTCCATCACTCCCTAATAGCTCAGTTGATTTTTATTTTTTTTTAATAGAATATTTTTTTGCTGTCATTTAGACTTCCAAGTTCTGAAGGAACATATTTATTCTTTCTTGGTGTGGAACTTCAAGTGCATCTATAAATTTTATTAACTGCTCATCCTGTTTATTTAGATGATTCACTCCACTAAGGACACAACTGCCTCCTGTGTGCACTGTAGCAGCTGGTTTGGTGGCCTGCAGCTGCTATACAAAAATAAAAAGAAGAAAGAAAAAAGGAAAGCAAGAATAAACAAATCCCAGATCCTGCTGAAATTAAAGGAGCAACAGTCATTGGATTACTGGTAATTGCTGAAGTTGAGGGGCCACCAGGATCAAAGTGTGTTTCTCAGGAAGTGTTAAAAAATTTGAGTTTCTATTTTGCCTTGTTACACCTTTGTACAACTCACTAAATCTTTCCACCATTAACCTATAGAAAAGTTACCAGCTACTGAATGCACAAAAAGTTTCAGTGCAGTTTCTCTTATTTTCATGGAGGCCTCCCAGACTTTTACAAGCCCATTTACACACCTGATTTTAGCCTGAGATCACGGGTGGAGGCCCACACCAAAACTTTGTGCGTATTTCACAAAACAGAGTGGGTGTAATGTTGAAATTTTTTACTGATTGTGTATTACCAAGCATAAACTTTGTTGAAATAAAAAGCAAATTTGCAAACTTTGAAATCATTGTTAATGTTGGCTGAAGGCACTCAGAAAGTGTTTGTAAGTCTTAGTGCTTTAAAAGGAATGTAGGTAGAATGCTTTCAGTTTGTACATTTACATAACTTAATGCCAGTATAATTAGTCCTTCAGGGACTCCCTGATGACAGAGGCAAATTACTCTGACCCCAATAAAATCAGATGAATTTTTGCTTCAATGAAAGTGTAGTCAAAATGTCACCTTGTCTTTCCTTAGAATTACAAAGACACACAGTCCTGCTCTTTACTTTCTGTCCCACCATCCAGTAACAGAGAGACAAAACCAGAGACTGAGACCTTTCTAGGATGACTGCACATTGCAAATGCACACCAGTGCATAGTTCTAGGTAATGCCTTAGGGGTGCCTCATGTTCTTCTGAAAGGAAGGGTAACAAATGGCTTTGATCAAGATCACCTGCTCCCTATATCTTGAGCTTTCTTCTCTGACATGTTTCCCAAGATAAAAAAATGGAAAGGAAGAAACTGATACAGATGGAGGAAAGTAATAGTTTAAAGTTCTGTTACCACACTGACATTTGCAAAATAATCAGAGCATAAAAACGATCACTCACCACTTCTGCCTCAAAATATCTCTACCTCAACTCTTCTATTACTTAGGGTGGTATTTGAGAATACCACAAAAGCTTCAAAGAAAATGTGACATCCAGGCATCCCTGATCCTGCTGGTTCTGCTCAGGCTGCCTGTGACTGGCACCCAGAATTAAACAGCACTGCAAAATGTTCCCCAGTGAAAAAGAAAGAAAAAAGTGTAATAACTTCAAAAATGGTAACTCTCCCCATGACTTTTAGGCATTTATGGGTGGGGAAGGATCCATGCAAATCCAAACAGCAGTTTGAGCTTACTGTCACAATATGGCTTGATAATTACTATTGAGAAGCCAGAAGCAGGGAAAGCACTTTATTCAAACCACAGGGAAGAAAGATCTTGGGGCATCACTAATGACCAAAAAAAAAAGGGAAGGAAAAAAAATTTGAATTAAAATTTTTAAACGACTTCCTCACAATGGATGACATAGCTGGTTAATTAGTGGGAATCTGAATCCCCAGACTGTTCTGAAAAATTGCAGTCTGGGTGTTCCAAGGAATGAGAATATTTTAACTGCTTTTACTGTTACTGGGAACTTCCTTTAGGAGAGTTTCTTAAGAATAGTTGCTTTACTAAGGGAAGTAACTGGACTAATGTGACTGGCATGCTTTCTATGAAAGGAAAAGTACTCAGGCCTGGAACATGAAGTACTCTGAGAGAAATAACAGAACCTCTGCAGTGAGCAGGACGTGAACACACATGAGCCAAACTAACAGAGGCTGCAGCTCGATGGATGCAGTGCCCCACTCACCTGATCTCCTTTCTGAAACTCAATGTCATTTGGTCTTTTCTGTTCTCCAATTTGTCCTGGTGGCCCTGGAGGTCCCTGAAGACCTTGTTCACCCTAACGTGCAAGAACATGCAGTTTGTTACAGGCATTACAAGCCAAAATGACAAGTGTAAGCATTTTGAAAGTAATAAGCAAAAATATCATCGTGATCACCTACTCACTTTTTCACCTTTGGGTCCTTGGAAATTCAAACCCATATTACCCTGCAAAAAGTATAACTCATCAGCCCTTAGAAGTCACAAATAAACAGAAAGAAAAAGAAAACAGTCCATCACCACCATCAACGAGGGAAAGAAAATACCTTGGGTCCTGGCAGCCCTGGTGGACCAGGAGGTCCCTATTAAAAAAGGAAACCAAAAAACAAGTCACTTCCAAGCACTTTACATGCCCCTTGTAGAAAAAAACCCCAAACCACTCCCTGTGTTGACAAGGCACTTTGCCTTCCTCTGAAAACTCTTTTTCATGCCATTCAACTTCACAAATGTGTAAGAAACTAGTTCTTCCTTCAAGTGAGAGAGTAAAATGAAACTAAACAGTCAGGTATTAAACATCCTACTTTAAATAAACTAAATCTTGTCCCTTAGGCTGCACACAAATAAGAAGCCTGCACAATGATTCAATTTGCCCAATTTAAAACAAAAAAAAGCCTGGGAACAGCCTGTTTCAAAAGCATCTTATTTAAACATGCACAGTCACAGCTCCAGGGTGAACTCAATGCATGGTTGCTGCTGTCTTCATACCAAGTCCTGACTACCATGATGTCTGCACTTCACTGCCCTGCCTCTGAGAACATGAAAGAAGTAACTGTCCCATTTAAGGCTTTATGAGTAACAGGTTAAATAAACTTACCGTCAAACCTGGGGGCCCTGGAGGGCCAATTGGACCTGGTATTCCCATGGAGCCAGGTGGGCCCTGTTGAGAAAGAGGAGAAGGCTATGAGAGGTACCTTTTTATGAATCAAAACCACAACCCAGGTAAGATCTTCAAGGTCAAAAAAAACCAACAGTGGCATCTCATACATGTCAAATCAATGTAGCTGACCACTAACCTACCAATCTGTCCTTGTGGAAAGGCCTAAAGGAGTGTGTATCATGTTAGGAGTGTTCTGCTCTCAACATCAATACATCTCTTTGGCTTGGATAAGGGAATGCTTTTTTGTTTGTTCTGAACTACTTTTGCACTTTCTTTCTCTTCATGCACTGAGAGAGAACAACAAAACACTTTGTATTTGTGATTCCTCCCAGCCAGAAACAGACAATAGGGAAGCCCAGATCAGAGGAGCAGAAATGCTAACAGGCTCAGTCTGGTCAGAATAGCCTGGGGCTTGCCTCTCTGTACCAGGAAATGGGAGGCTGGCTTCTGTCCAGGTCAGGCCGATAGACTCATTTTCGGCTCCCCTTGTTCTTCCACTAAAGCAATGAATGGCTCAGTGGGGAAGCACAGGGCCTGGAGTCACTAGCTGTTTTCACAGAAGACTGCTGGGAGAATAGAAACACTGTTCAGGAGGTGCAACATGAGGAGAACAGCTGAGAAATTACCCTCTCCTTCCCACCATCCAAAACAGCGGCTACAGCCCAGAAAGCCAGATGTTACTTACTTTAACTCAGGGTGAAGAAGGGAAGGGAACTCCAGAACTGATACAAAGAATGTCTAGGAAGGGGGAACAGGTAAGGGAAGTAGAGAAGTAAGTCAGTAACTGTGAGTGCTGCTGCCTGCTGGATACCACCTTCCTGACCAGGGGACCTTTCTGGCCTCTGTGGGTCAACCTATTAAGAGCAATATGGAATCCCACACTTTCCCTCACGTCATTCATTAGAGGTACATCCAATGTGAGCCCTGCCTCTCCAAATAAACACATGAATCCCCTAGCACCAAATCTTCCAATTGCCCTGCAATGCAAACACTGTTCATGTCATCTTTTTTGGCAGAACACAGCCTAATAGAACTTTAGGCAACTTACAGGTATCCCTGGAAGACCTGGAAATCCTGGGTCGCCCTTCTGTCCTGGCAGCAAGGATGTAATTATTTCACCTGCTTCACCCTAGAAGAGAGAGCTGACTTTAATTAACAGAACTTTTTAGAATTCTTTACCACCATTCTGACCTTAAAGGACTCAGAGCTGTGTTACACCCTAGCAGTACACTTTAATGTAAGAACTAGATTCTCCAAGAATAGCTCTTTTTAGGAGAGATGAAGATTTTTTAAATGGTTAAACTAACAACTATTAAAAGGTTTCTTTTCTACAAAAATATCAGCATTGATTTAAATTCCAAAAGATTAGGAGATTGAAACACAAACACTTCACAAAAGAAACATTCTAGCTCCCTGTAAGAGCAGCTGATAGGGCACAGCAGAAAAAGGGCTCATTCAGCTTTTTCCAATGACCCACCCCACGAGAGTAATGATGAGTATGCTGCTATAGCAGTCATGCTTTGTGATCTATATTGAAGCACAGTTTCTTATTCATTCCAGGGAATATCCTTGGTTTAAAAATATGTGTTCTGATAAACTTGCCTTTCAATATCTTGAAAATAACTGGGGGGAAAAAAGGAGCTGAGAAAAACAATTCAGCTTAATAGTCACAATTTCCCAGCACCAGTATTTTGCTGTCCTCTCAGGAGTTTATTAGAACAATTCTGTGGGTCAAGTTTCCTTTCAAACAGATTTGAACCAAAACTGATGTTTTGGCCCCTGCTCAAATCAGTCAAGGATACAACCAAAACAACCCTTAAAAAACAAAAGGGCTTCTTAAGGTTCAACATCAGATCATGAGACTCTTTACATTATGCTGAAAAGCCATCTAGGTAATCTACACAGTTCAAAGCCCGTTTTCAGAAGGAACCTAAGTTGTTGTACTATTCACAGGACATTTTAAGTCACTACTGTTTAGTCTGTAGTAGTGTTCTTGAGTATTCACAGGTAGTCTAATGGTGTGTTTGGGTGTTTGTTTCTGCTAACCTGACGCCTCCCAACACCGACACTGTCCCTCCCAGCCCCAAGGAAACCAGCCCCAGAAAACACTCTGCTACTTCTACAACTACTGACCCAAACTGAGCAAGCTACTGCAGAATTTCCAGTCAGCTGCACTGGAGTGGCCCAGAAACACTAAGAAGGTGACTGCAGACAGCAGTGGATGCACGTGGTCTTGCATGAAAGCCAGCAGGTTACTCAGATCACACTGCACACCACGCCTGGTTAGTATTTCAATGCGAGTACAGCACACTTACCTTCATACCTGGCAGACCAGGGGGTCCCTTTGTTTAAAAGAAACAAACAAACAAAAATAATAAAGATCAGTAGAAATAAATCATTGGTATGTTATTTGCACACCACTAATCAGATCTACACCATGAGGCAAATATTAAAGACAGAAATTTAAGAGAAGATATGAAACAGGAGAAAGTAAATTTTTTTATGAATTTCAGAATAAAATGGAAAAATTAGAGAAGAACTTTCACAGTGAGTGTTGAGCATTAGAGAGGTTACATTTCCATTTCTTAGCAATTTCCTTCTTTATTGACTCCTATTACCCATCCTGTCTACCACCTCTCTTTCTGTTTGTACTTAGTTCTGACAGCCACTTTGCTGTACATCCTTGTGTTTCATACTGAAAACATCCAACACTGTGTCTCTTTTTGCTGCCCCATTAATCACCAGTAAGGCTCTTTAGATGTACCAGATGTCAGTATCAAGATCTTACTTTTCTGACACATATGCATGTATTTGTATTTTTCTGCAGGTGGTAAAGCATCTCAGCATGTGAGAATTCAAAGGGGTTTTTATGAGCTTTACCACAGCAGAAAAGCTCACTTTTGTTAGACATCTAAAATACTCTGATTAACCAGGAAAAAAAAATTCTTATTTATTAAAAGAACAACTGCAGAAAGAGGATGATATTTATCTGATTTTTCACAGATCTAAGTATATTTGTCACAGATCTCATTCAGTGGATCACAGGCAGTTGATTGGGAAATCTTTTACTTACAGGAGGCCCTTGTAAACCAGGAAAACCCGGACTGCCTGGGAATCCACGCTCTCCCTTAGGGAGGAAAAAAAAAATAATTAGCCAAAACCAAACCAAAACATAGCAAAATCAGATAAACCAACTTTTGACTGAAAGGTCTAGTTTCATTGCTAGCTTGTGACTCCAGATTAGCAAATTGTATTGGAACAAGCTGTAGAAGAAACACTTAGTTAATTCACACTACTGATCGAAACATAGATTTCTACATTCAGATATTTCCACATATTTCCAGTCCAAGTACTACACTAGACATGGAAAACACATGTAGTGCTACAGAAGACTAACTCATGGGAAAATCCAAATGTGAAGCTAAATAACATGTTAGGATAAAGTCACTCCTTCCAACAAGGACCCTGAATCAGTATTTTCCATACAATATTATTAAAAAATAATGCTATAAAAGTCTCACTGTTAAGTAATGAGTTTTTCTTGGTAGCAAAAGTCTACTATAAAGATGAGATGCAGCATCTGATCTAATTATCAGACTGTCAGTTGTAATCTCTAAAGTAAGGATTAGAACAAAGAATTTAACTACACTGGCTGCAGAGTATAAATATTGTGTCTTGGTGCTGGCAAAACCTGTGCTTTAAGTACTGGACCATGTTATTATATTGCACATAATAAACTAAACCTGTTGGCTATAGCCAGGAGAACAAGAGCTCTTTACCCTATAATTGTTGCATTGATAAGAATTTTAAGGGTATTCCACCTTTGTTCCATTGCATCCTGGGATACCCTGAGGTCCTGGTGGCCCATCTTGTCCTGGTAATCCCTTCGAAGTGGAAAAGAGGAAAGAAAAGTTAGATTGTAAGATGATGTTCTGGGCCTGAAAGACCAAAAAAAACCCCCAGATTTGTATCTATACAGACTATTCCTACTCACAGGAAGTCCTGGTGTTCCTGGAAATCCTGGAAGCCCTGGCGGTCCCTGAAGGAAATGAACCACATTTGAAACAGTTTGGTACAAATGGACGTGCAAAAGGATTTACCAGGATTTGACTACACATAACCTATTTGTGCAAAGGTAAGGAAACAAAACCAGAAACATCTGAATCACCTGCAAAAAAAGAATGTCATGCTGACAGCCCTCGAGATTCTTACCAATCTTTCAGGGAACTATCCACAAAAACACAATGACAGTGCAGAACCACTAAAGTAGTAGTTCACAGATGTATACATAAAATAAATGAACACTCATGGTTTGGGAAATGGATGTGTCCCAATGAAATCAGAGGTGTATCAATTATTACCAGCTGACGGGTCTGACAGAAAAAGCAAAGGCACAAAAATCTAAAGGACTTCCAGACAAGTCCACCTCTCCCATATGGACCCTGGATACACTGTCACTACTTCAGAATACATGGAAGCAAAGTTACTGGCACTTGTTTGGGTCCTGCATTGCAAAACAGATCAAGTAAGTATTAGGGCTACTGTCCCTAATACAAGTAGTATGTAAGATTGTATTACTTATGAAATCTTGCATTACTCACAGAAAGTAATACAATCTCTTCTAGCTGGTAGGTAAATTACTCTTTGGATTTGAGCTAATTTGTTCTCCTGTAAATCACTACTTCTGTGAGGACTCACTCAATGCCTGGCAGTCTTCAGCCATAATTCCAATATATCACCCTAAAACTGCACCAGTACTTACTCTGATTCCTTTGGGTCCAATAGGTCCTGGAAGACCATCGTCACCCTACAAAACAAAACCAAACAAACAGAACTCCACAGTCAAGTTTGCAGGCTGCCTTTCCATCAGGTTGGAAGTATGATAAAATTTCTTTCACAGGTTTACAGTAAGAGGACTAAAAGTTGTCATTTCCTGAGTGAAAGGGTTCAAAATTATTTTAATTTTGGTGTTGAGTGAAAAAGTATTTGTTCCAGCTGATTTACGATGAGTTAGAGGAAAGGTTTTATAAAGTTCACAGCTCTCTCAGACACTTGTCAGGTGCTCTCACTGAATATCCTGCAGCGGCCTCTTGTGGGCAGAACAAGAGAACCAAGATTAAATGTGAATGATACTGCACTGGCATTAATGTGTTCTATGATAATCATAAATCAGAATGCAGATCTTCACATCAAAATCTTAAGACATTTATGGAATAAAAGTATAACAAAAGTTTCTAGTCCAAGACTCTAGTGCCATTTCTCTCCTGTTATATCAAATTAATCTTTTCTAGTGAAGACTTTATTTTCTTATCACCTGCCTATCTTTTTCTTTGCTTCTTTTTGATGTGCTTCTGTCAGGTTTATACTGTGAGCACTTGCAACAGAAACTGCAGATCCTGGCTCTCCTTGTGTATATTAAGGACAAATGCATTCAGAGGCATTTTACTGCTGTATTGCACCACCTGAGTGTAATGATGCAATTCAGTAGTAAATAAAAAGAATCCTAACCCTTCTAGGGAAAGCCAGGAGCATTCCTCAGCTCTCTGCACACAGGTTCAATGAGGCCTCCATGTGCATCACCCCACCCAAACCCAGCCCAGGAATGCCACCAGGTGCAAACAACAGTTTACCTTCGTGGTGGGAACCCTGGGGGCAGCTGAGAGCCAGCTCAGCTCTTATCAGTGAACTAAGCTAAGGCAGGAGCACGTTAGTGCAAGGACTACCAAACCTACATCACAGCACCTTGCTAAACCTGTTCCTTGACCTCAATCTGCAGCACCCACTGAAGGGATACAAGTGTGCAGGTAGTGCTGGCAAGTACCTGTGTAGGTGAAGAACAGGATAGGAAATGCAGAGTAATCTTCTTCCTCTGGTTGGCCATTCAAACCAATCAACCAAAAACCTACATTACATCCTAACATCCAAAGATTTTGACTATTAAACTAATGGTAATAGGGAGTTCTGGAATTTAGGATCAGCACTACAAGCAAGCTAACACTACCCAGCAGCTTTATGCAACTTAACTGAATTGGGACTTACCTTTGAGCCTCTGGGACCAGGTGGTCCTTCTGGTCCTGGAAATCCAGGCAAACCTGGCTGTCCTTCCAAGCCTGGGAATCCCCTTTCACCCTACAAAAAGAATAGGTGGTAGTGGAGGTGGAACATGACAAAAACATAAATTATGACAGATTATGATTTACCTGCAGTTTCAGAATATACATAACTGTAAATTCACAAAATATTTATATATTATTTCTTCTATAACACAGATTCACAAAAATCAGTAAATATTAAAGTTTTGACTGGTACAGAAAGGTTTGGAAATCTAATGTATCTATGCATTATGCATGTATCTATATAATGTTACACTTTTCAACTGTGTAAACAGATATTTCCTACAGCTCTGTTACATCAATCAGTATATATATATATATAACTGTTTATGAAACAGGCAGTTGTTCACCACTATTCCAGGTTTGATTTGGTTGGTAGATTTGGTTCCTACCTGCAAAACCCCTCTGTTTATTTATCCCAGCTGTTTTTCACAACAACCACAGGAACCACCAAGGAAATGTTCCACCCAAACACTTTAATCACAAGGTTTTGCACATTCTCTTTGAAAACCAATTTGTCCTGAACTTTTATTTTCTTGCTTCAGCAAGAACAGGAGTAGTAGCTCCCACATCTATTACCTGGTAATCTACCAGCTATGGCACTCTAGGAAGCTGGGAAATCCTGCCCAGCTCTCCTCAGCCAAGTGGAACAACTGAACCAGCAATCTCCCATCATCACAGCAGTGAACTGAAGACTGGGTACTGCAAGCAGCCAGAAGTAGGGAACTGCAGCCTTGGACACAGTATGCAAAAGCCAAGATTGAGGCTTTGCTCATCTCCCATTTATTTTCCATACAGACCTGTATGTTAAGCACAACAGCAGTATCATGTCTTATTATTAAATCCTAGTTTTCTCAATGTCCTGCTTAGGAACATTCTCTGTATTCCAGTGTGGGAGGGCAGGAACTTGGAATTTGCATTCAAAACACCTACAAGATGCTGAGATCTCACAAAAATCTTCAGAGAAAGTTAACGGGACTTTCTTCCTGCCTTCTTTGCCAGTGTTTGCTCTACTGCTTTCACAGTGGAAACACAAGAGGAAAACCTTTGGATGAGATTAAAGGCTGTGTGTGAGCAAGAGCTGCAAACTCACAGAGGAAACAACGAAGCTGTACTTAGTCCTACCTACACAGTGAGACTCAAAGATTCCTTGGATAGGAATGAGCAACTCATTAACTGGTCTGCTAAAGTTGGTTTCCTATTAATTGAAATGTAAACATACTCCTCTTTTACTGTAGGTCACATATTGCTCTCTTATTCCGGACAGACATCTTTTCTCCCCTGTGAAAATGCTGAAATTGCACTGTAAATTGAGGCAAGCTTAGTGTGGCAGAGTCCAGACTCTCTTTTCGTACACCAAGTGCCAGGTTGTACTGTGGTGGTTGACCCTGGCTGGACACCACTCTATCACAACCCTCCTGGGCACAACAGAGGAAAGAAAACATACAAAAAAACCTTGTAGGCCAAGATAAGGACAGGGAGAGACCACTCACTGATTACTACCCTGTGCAAATCAAGACTTGACCCAGGGAACTTAATTTAATTTATTACAAATCAAACCAGAGTAATGAGAAATAAACCCAAATCTTAAAACCATCTTCCCCTCGCCAGCCCTGCCTTCTTCCCAGGCTTCCAGTTTCTCCACCTCCTCCCCCCCAACAGCACACAGGGACAGGGAATGGGGGCTGCAGTCAGTTCATCACACGTTGTCTCTGCTGCTCCTTCCTCCTCTTTAGCATGGAGCTCCTCCAGTGTGGGTCCTTTACACAGGCTGCAGTCCTTCAGGAACAGGATGCTCTGGTGTGGGTCCCCTAGGAGGTCACACATCTTGCCAGTAAACCTGCTCCAGGTGCAGCTTCTTTGGGCATCCACCTGCTCTCACTTGGGGTCCCCCCAGCTACAAGTGGATCTCTGCTCCCCCATGGACCCCTGGGCACAGCTGCCTCCCCATGGGCTGCAGGGGACTCTCTGCTCTGGCACCTGGAGCAGCTCCTGCCCCTCCTTTGTCCCCAGCTTGGGTGTCTGCAGGGCTGTTTCTCTTACCTATTCTCACTCCTCTCTCCTGACTGCTACTGGTGTTACACAGATTTTTTTTTCCCATCCCTTAAATCTGTTATCCCAGAGGCATCACCACCATTACTGCTGGGCTTGACCTTGGAGCTTGGCATTGTCTCCACTGGATGGGGGAAGCTTCTGGTAGCTTGTCACAAAAGCCACCCCCACAGCCTCCCCACTACCAACCCCTTCCCCTGTAAACCCAATACAAGCACTTTGACACAGAGCTGTACAGATGGTGTGCTGCCTCATCAGAAAAGCAAGACTGAGGAGGAGTGTTACTATCTCAGGCCAGGATAGGAAAGGGTTAGTGTGTCCCTGAAGGAGCGAGAATGAGGAATTCGGGAGTGCCAGATAAGGAAAGCATTAGGCAGAACCAGATTTTGGAGCAAGCTCTGGCAAGAACTGTGTTTGCACACTAAGAAAACACACTTGTGTACAAGAGGCATGTCAGATGCCTCAGGTGTGAGCTGAGCTACACAGTGTCTACTAATCTCAACCTGGTCACACTTGCCCACATTTTTGTTAGAGAAAATGACATCTCCCAATGCTTGCTAGAGCAGACCTTTAGCAGAGGGTTGGCCTTGTGTGTCATTTAAGGCTGAAGGAACTGTTCTCCAAAATGCAACTATGCCAAGGTCTCCACTCTAAACAGTCTCAGAACTGGGAATCCAAGGCCTTGAAAGAAAGAGAAACACGAAGCCAAACAGTTAAGCAAGAAGAATACAGGAGGCAACAACTGATTTAATTAAAGTGCACTACTGAAACTAAAATGAGTATTTTCCAAGCTCAAAGTGAGCAGCAACAATGAGAGCCTTGCATGAGGAAACTGTTGCCAGGGTAACTCCTTGGAGTTTACCCCCAAGAACCAACAGCTGATTTGAGGACTCTGCTCAGGGACAGCTGAGGGACTACACCAGACAATTCCCAAGGGAACTGCATTAAAACTAATTACAGTGGAAAATAGCTGCACTGTAATCACCATTTTTGATTAAAAAATTGCTTGAAGAAGGAAATGTGGGCAAATTGGGTGGGGGGAGAAGCCAAGCTGATCCAGCTGTCATGAATACAGATGAGGAGGGTATTTTTTAATGGTCTTCTACTTCAACAGCACATAGAAGGATTCCATAGGTGAGAACAGTTTTCAGGTGTTGCTTATGCCTCCAGACTTCTCCTATTGCACACACTATACTGATTTCCATGAAGGTTTATCTGCCACAAAATTTCCAGAATAAACTGCCTGCTCGTTTCAGGAACAAACTGAAACAGAAAATAAATTTAACAAGTCTTCTACAAAAACTCTATGCCAAAAATGGACATTATACCATTAAGGATACGAGATTGAAGTCCCTGGGCAGTATGCAATGAGTTTTCTTATAAATGCAAAAACTGTCACTAGCCAGTTCTGCTTACACAGAAATAACTGAGGAAGTCTGGATACTTTTTGTTTCAGACTAGAAGGTGCTCAGGAGAAACAAAGAGCAAAGTTGTCAATTCAGACCTCATCTTCCAGTCCTGAAAGTACAGGATTGTTTCCATGGCAAAATAAAGATGCATTGGCTACAAAAACATCATCTCCTTGGGGAATGGGTGAGGAATCAGGTTCTGATCTCATTTAGTGATAAATCCAGAGGAGCCAGCAAAGCAATTGCCCTCAATCAGCTACACAGCTATGGCAAAACTGTCAGTTTGCAAGCTTGAACATGACTGTTGCTTAGGGGATATAAAGAAAAAAAATAGTTGGGAAACACCCTAAAATTATGCTTTAAGCTGCAGCAAGATATAGCCAATTAAACATGGATAAAAAATTTGGCATAGTTCCCTGTACTCTAATAATAGGCCACAAGTATTTAAGAAATCAGGGATAGATGCAGTTTTAAAGCATGTTCAAGTAATTTACATTTCTAGAATTTATTCCAAAAAATCAAGTATTTCTAAATAGACAGTGTGAGGAGAGAAACCGGGATATTTATTTACATAGATGTGATACACCAGTGGTAAAAAGAAAGACTTTTAGAAAATGGAGCAAAAAAAATGCAGGAAAGCAGTAGCTGAATAGCCCATCAATGCCTAAACACTGCAAGAATGTGGCTGGAGATTTGGCAGGAGAGGCAGGTACTTGCTTCCTGCCTTGCTATGAAAATAGTGAACTTCAGAAAGAGTCTAAAGATAGTTAACTAAAGGTGGCCACTTAAAACGAGATTCACGTACAAATGTCTGTAGTAATGTTAAAAGATAGATGGCATGGAAGGAGTGATGCCACAGCCAGACATACTATTCTCTCCCCTTCTAAACAAGAGGGTGAAAATCACAGCTGCCTCAGATTATAATACTGGCCTCAATAACAAATATATTCAAACACAAATTCTGCCTCAACTTTAACAGCACTGACTTAACAGATTTAGAAATACAGTATGTGCTCAAGACATCATCCAAAACAAACACACCAATCAGCCACAAACAGTAGTGTTAAAGTTATAGTTTAATGCAATGAAGATATCCCCTCTGACAGGACCTGTGTTCTTCAAAGGATATCAAATTTTTTTTCAGGATATCATCAGTGACTTCTTTTGCAAGATGAAAACAGTTGAGGATTCATGGCCAGTGGTCACTTGCCAGGGTTGTAAATGTTTCAGAACATAGGGCTGTATTAGTGCAATTCAGACCAACAGTTATTAACCACATACATCAATCATGTAATTGTTCTTGACAAAGTGATTAAAATCAGAGAAGTTTTAAGTATTTTTTAGGAATTTGTGTAAAACAGAAATAGAAAAGAAAAGCTGAGCTTGGGTCACATCTGTACTAAATTTTACTGTGATAAAGGCAGAAGGAAATAGGAATCTTGAGGAAAAACACTGCTAATTTTCTTCTGAGACTCAGGGTTCCAAGAATATACATCCAAAGAGACCAAGAGTATGTTATTCTTCCTGGGTAAGGGGTATGGATTTCCCAAAGCACCTGAAATCCCTTCAGAGCTCAGTTATTACAAGCTGTTCCTGCCAGGATCCCAGGCACCAAGCTTGTATGAGATCACATATTACAACCCACTTGAGACTTTGGAGTTAAACCTTGTATATTATGATCAATAAATCCAATAAACTCAGCAGCTGCTGAAGTTCTCCTTTAAAAGGCCACGGACTAACCCTATGTAATAACTAAAGAAAAGCTTTTAAAATCAATTTATTTAATTTTAATGGGTAGAACCCAATAGTCCTGCTCATCAAAACCAGCATAATTATTTGCAGCTACTTTGATGGGAAATGGCATTTTAAGTTCTCTGAAAAAGAATCCCTTCCATCTTAATCCACGTTTCTCTCACAGCCACACATACAGCTGTGCTGCAACACAACTTTCATGAAGGAATCGATCAGGATGAAAACCAGCCAAGTTTACAAGGAAACTTCTTTTCAGTGTGAACAGTTCAGCAATAGCCCCATAAGTGGCAGAGGAAAACAGGAAGATGTAGGTAAGGGAAGGTGTGAAAGCCATTTCAGCAGCAATGTGTACTACCACTTATGCAAACCCACTGTAGTCTCGGGCTAAGTGCCCTCTCAGTGACTGAGATGCACCAAGTTTGTTCCTGTGGCTCTCCTCTCAGCCCCCAGCAGCTGAGATTCACTCCCACCACAACCCCCCTCCTCCTCCTTCCCCAATCTTTGTCAAACTGATCTTATCAGCAACTTCGGATCTTGTTTTCAGCTGAGACAAAACCAGCCCAGTAATCTGCAAGGCTTGCTGGTTTGTGTTAGAAGTTGCTCTGAGTGCAGCATCTATCATGTTTGTTTCTTTAGCAAGCTTTTATTCAGGAACTGGCTTTTAAGCATTAAAGCAGGTTCACCTCAAAAATGCTAGTATTTGATACCCAGTTGCTTAAGTGAAAAGGAAACTTCTTTCAGTTGAAAAGTGAGAGCAATTCCTATAAGCACCTGCATGTAATAGTTTAATCACATACTTCAGTTTTAATACTCTTACCAAATCCAGTTCACTACTGAGCTACTTACTGTAACAGCAGATTGGCTTCCAGCTGCAGTCAATTTTTACTGATTACTACAGTAAATTCCTCTGCTTTCTTCATTATACCATTTTAGGCATGTTTGAATTTTACACTGCCCACTTTACATTTAGATTTAGTAAGGTGGGTTTGAGCAGGGGAAGAAAATTTTAGTGCACTGCTTTTTGTCTGCTGTTGTACTGTGGGTTTCAAAAAAAAAAAACAAAACAAACAAACAAAAAGCTTACAGTGCTTTGATTCTGCTAGAGATAACATGCTATGATGCTACCAGGGCACATGCAGAGGCAGAACTAAAGAAAAACCACTGGCAGCATAGAAGCAGTTAAGTGAGAGCTGTGCCTCCCTAAAGCAAGAGAAGACAGTAGTTTTCTTATCTGTTACTGTTCAAATTGTGTTGCTTTACCTGATCTGTTAAATTTGGGATATCCTAAAGGGAATGCTAGGATGCTTAGGAAGAAGGCTACTCTTGAGTCTCAGAAGAAATGCATTCTGCTCTGCCAAGCTGAACAAAGCAGCACTTCTCAGTTGACTTAATGCAAGTGGACAGCAGCCCGTTGGATGCAGGTGCTGGTTTAGGGCCAGAAGTGAAGCCCAGTGGAACAGAAACACAGGCTCAGCTGAGTGCACAGACCAGGCTTTTCTTGTCTTCCCAGTACAGAACCAGGTTCCATACACCTGACTTCCAGTAGTTCTTCAAATACATTTTCACATTTCTAATGGGAGAATCAAAGAGGGGAGATTAAATAAACAGCTCTTTGTCTAATGGTCTTCATGCACCAATTAGGCAAGA
This sequence comes from Myiozetetes cayanensis, assembly GCF_022539395.1. Taxonomy (NCBI): domain Eukaryota; kingdom Metazoa; phylum Chordata; class Aves; order Passeriformes; family Tyrannidae; genus Myiozetetes; species Myiozetetes cayanensis. Next base: position 10,322,401 of record NW_026087159.1, on the reverse strand, counting down.
AGCTACAGGGTTTGACTCGTGGTTCAGAGGTCACTGCAGAAGGAAGGAGAAACACCAAATGCCAAGTGTCAAATACAAAACAAAAGCCTGAAACTTGTTGTAGCAGCAATTTACACACTCAGCTGGAAAACAGATACTATTTGCAAGAAAGCTGGATTGGAGATAGTATTGGATTTGGAAACTTAGATCAAATGTATAACTGGGTGGTACACTGTGAGGGATCAATCATCTTAAGAAAGCCCTTGATGTCTTGTAGTAGTACAAGAATCTAGAAAAAGTTTAAGGCTGTTAAAAAGTCCAAGTGAACCAAAGTGACAAATTTATAAGATAAAGTATTATAGGTGTCAGTGAGAGAGAGCTCTTGGGGTTCTCCTGAGCTGAACTGCTGAATGCAGTAATGCATCAAATACTGAGGGTTTGTAATTACAGGGCAACAAACAATGAGGTTTTCCAAAACTGTGCCTGCTACAACTGCATTGGGAATAGAAGCCTGATGTTTAAGTGCCTTCAAACTGAACCTGGAACAATCTGTGACTAGTGTTAGGATGAATTTGGTTTGGGCACCTGCAGATCCTCTAGAATCTAGGCACCTACATCCTCTAGGAACGCATTAATCAGGTTCATGTTTTGGCCAACCAAGTCTAACTCGGAAGGTTTGCCATCAAGGGAATGCTGTTCTTCACTAGGTATGTAAATTGGCAATATACCCAATGAACTAAAGTAAATGCCAGGGAATGAACTCATCTCTCAGGAGCTATTTGGATGGCAGGTGTGGCATCAAACATTACCCAGAATTTTGGACATCTGCCTTGTTTAACCTCAGCCAGCAGTGAAATTCTGCATCAGCACGTTAGAGTGCCAATGCAGTGACTGATTATTTTGCGTTACTTTTTGTTCATTTAAGGTTACACTTGTTTATGCAAGTAAAAAAACCACCTTTGAAATGTGTCAAATTAATCCAGACCACTGAAGTCCTTCTAGAGCCTTGCTAAGGTTTGTAAGTGGTTTGATAAGCCAGGCTCATCAAACTCTGTTATCAGTTCTGTTATCAGTCCTGTTATCAGTCTTTATGAAGACTCCATTGTATCTCAAGCAAACTGTTTACAAGACTAAGAGTGGAATTATTTCTGGCAACCTCTGCCCCTTGCAGTGATCACATCCCTGTGACAACAGCAGTTACAAGAGAACTATTTAACCACAACTTAATTACAACCCCCCACCTGAGGAAAGGCCCGACTCGGGCACGTAGTGAGCTGTGTATCTACAGCGCACTGTAACTAAAAGAGATGCTGGGCACCTCCTGTTTCCTCCGTGGAAACAACTGTAAAACAATAAGGAATTATGGTGACAAACATGAAATACTGCACAGATATACTGAGCTCCAGGAATGAGACTGAAAGTCAAAGCTGCAAAGAAGCAGGAAACCTCAGAGATGTCAGCATGCAACTCTTGGCCTTAGGACACCGTCTGGGCAGATCAACATAGCTTGTTGCACTGAATGAGGCACACAGAGGTGCTTTTTGGGTTGGGGATGGTTTTTATTTTGCTTGATCCAAGGATACATGTCTGGGCATTAACCAGCTGCTTACTTTGGTGGTAGCTATTTGTGTAAGGAAAGCTGTAGCTGAATTTTGTCACCTCCACGGTCCAGCTCACATCTAGACAGCAACAGCAATCATCTTTGCATACAGCTGTACAAATTATGAGGTGAAAACTAGTGCAAGTTCAGAACACATTAGTGAGCATCACTTATGGGATGGCAATGCAAGAAAAGAGGGAAAGCAACCCACACTCACTCTATTTTAAGTTCTCACTGAAGCATTACCAGCATAACTATTATTGTACATTCCACACCTTAGCTTGTCAACACAAAGTAGTTAGTGTAGGCAGGCCTGGGCTGTAAATAGGAATTCTTTCTATTTTACTAAAATTTGGGTCCTTTTTTTTTTCCCTGTCATATAGCTGGAAAGAATTGTACCATCATGCCCTACTCTTGAGAAAATAATATAAAATTCTGTCCAGTGTTGAATGGACCAGTCAGTCTGACTCATTACCTCAGACTGTTAATACAGTTCTGCTCTTTGGTGCGTGACCACACTGCGGTCAAAGAAAAGAAGATATGAGCAAGAAGCAAAAGCTATCACTCAAAAGCTATCAGTTATCTGAAGTCAGCATATGGCTCAGTGGTTTGTGGGCTGGTCTGCTCATAAAAAAAAAAAAAAGGAAAGGAAGGAAAAAAGGCATATTTAGCATATTTACCTTTTCACCTTTTACTCCACTGCAATCACATTTGGACAAAGATGTACATCCATGGCAAGCCTTTAAAGACAAAAGAAATAGAATATGTTTTTAATCAGTATAAGACTATGTGAAGTCTTTAAAACTCTCACAAAAAGTTAGAAAGTTAATCTAAAATGTAAGCCTACAAAGTTTGTCCTTTAGCCATTAAACACGTGTTCAAAGCAGACACAGTTAACTGGAAGTTCAAGCACCTTTGACAACACCTATGCTCGTTTGTAAGTATTTTACAGATAGTTCCTCCAAAATCTTAGACTTTTACACTGATGCTCAAATGTCATCTGCTCTTAGGGCAAGGTACAAACACCTATGGCCAAAGGGGCCAGCAATTCCACAAAACAGGTTGTTCAGCATGTCCCCAACAGAGAAGAGCCCAGTTACGCCTCCAACCAGTAGATGTCAGGTTTTACACAGGACTTTCATCAAGCCTAAAGCTTATGAGCATATTTGTGATAGTTCCTAGAAAATACTACCTAATTCTTCCCTCCACATATAAGTTCATGAGAAAAGACTTTTTTCAGAACTCTAGATTTCATGTAGCTGCATTCAGCCTCCATGACAAGCCAGCTACAATAGTCTCCGGTATAAGGGGACTGACAGCCAGATTTGAAGGGGTCAAACGAAGGGGATATAGTAGCTTGTTCACAGAGAAAAATCAAAGTTAAGTAACTTTTCCATACCACATTTGCTTAGATGATATTCTTCCACCCCCACCCTAACATGGGATGCTCAATGAAGCTCCATGTTGATTTCAGAAATTAAAAAATGTGTTTAAAAAGTGAGACTTCTAGAAAAAAAAAATTTGTAGAAAGTCTTTACAGACCTTTTCAGACCTTTTTATAGTTTTAAAAACCACAAACCACATTAGAAGATAAACCCTGAAGTGTTTCAGGTAGTGTAACTTTTTCTCAGAACAGGTGCAGCATTGTACTAAAAACATAAAGAATATACTTTAAAAGTTTGAAAAGCTGGGCATTTGGGGTCCTCCCCTCCAGTAATCTACAGAGAACATTATGTACAAAGTTTCAATCAAGCATGAAACCAGTCGGTGTGTCAGATCTGAAGTACACCCACACTTCAATTCTAGTCTTCATTATCACAGAAGCATTTAGAGACATGACCCATCACCTACCTGGCATTAGGAATGTCCTGGCTCTTGGCCTAAACACACTACACCGAGCATCAGACTGGAGACACAGAAGTAGCTTAATTCACCTGGAGCTACAAAGACCCAGGATCAGCTAAGCAACTTGCAGCAAGAGGCAGAGCTCTGAGTACAGCAGCAGTGGTACATGACAGGACCAGGCTGTCTCTCCAAATCTTCCATTTGGCTTTTGTAATCGGTTTCTTGATTTTATATAAATGAAACCTCAAAATTCTTAGTTAGCAGGGATTTATTGAGCCATTTCCTAAAGTGAAATTGAACCATTCTAGCCAGTTCAGGTGTTCAAAGATCAGGCTGGACAAAGGCCTGAGTAACCTGGCCTGACCTCATGGCTGCTCTGCTTCGGAACAGGGGTTTTGGTTAGAAGCCCTTCTGATGCTCCCCTTCAATCCAAGTTATCCTGTGAATCTGGTATCTGATTCCTTTTCACTTTTAAAAATGGATTTTTAAAAAAGCAAGTTCCTTGGGAACCAGTTTTAGTATTAATCTTGTTAACAAAGCTTCATTTAAAAGGGATTAACCTTAGTTACATGCAATATTCCCTTGCCTCACAGGACAAGCCTAACACACAGAACTGGCAAGTTACCTGGCTGCCTGTGCCACAGCACTGACTCCCTACTATGAGGACAGAACAGTGAGAGCAACGTGGAAAACCTTTTCTGCCTCCAAGAGGTGTGGGGGGGCAATAAACTAAATCAGTACTCATCAAAACCCACCAAGAGCTGTGGTAGAACACACACACAGGCTAAAGTAACACACACATGGAAAGCATGATCAAGAGCACACACAATAAGGAGGATTTATTCAGACTGTGGAACAGAAAAAAACTCATTTAGTCTTCCTTGCAGCTTCTATAAAATTTTTCTAACAGGAAATTTCTAAGCTTTCAGGTACAAGGGTAAACAGGGTTGGGGTAAACAGGGAGAAAAGGAAGTTGGAAGGGAACACGTTGGTATGAGATGATACTGCCCCTTCACAAAACAAGTTAGATGCACACAGTGCTGTGAAGATGAACTTTCAGACAGTGAAGCTCCAGAGTCTCTGCCCTCTGCTACTGTATCTGTACAGGAAACCCACAGAAAACTACTTTGTTAGTGCTTACACATCTCCAACAGCGATTCTGGCAGCACCAAGACCACATGAAATAGACCCAATTCATAACACAAATGAAATGGTGAGATAATTTGGCATGGAAGGAATCACTCAAAGCAGGGCAACTTAGGGCAGGTTCTACAGGTGCTTGCCCAGTTGCACATTGAGTAATTACAGTGGTGGAGATGCCACAGCCTCTTCAGGCCTTTGATCTGCTGTCTGACTGGTGAAGCTGCTCCTCCACAAACCATCCCACCAGAATTCCCTATGTTGCAGCTTGTATCCATTAAAACACTTTCCTGTATGGAGTTTTTGAAGAACATGCTGCTCTCCCTTATTCTATTTGCAGTTAAAAACACCCAAGGTGCTTTGATTTAACCAATAGAGGGGTTTTTAAACCCGTGACTATCTTCCAAAGCAATTTATATATTCAGACTGGATTCCTTACGCTCTGAGCAGCCTCTTAACATATACAATTAGCCTGTCTTGAGGAGTCAGGAGCACTCACTGAATCCTTTTTGACAGATGGTTTTGGACATCCAGTTCAGATGCATTACTTGCAGGAAGGAAACACGGTCTTTCCCAGACAAGAGTGAAGGGAAACTAAAAGTCTGTAATCAGAAAACTCTGCAAATACCCAACGATAGTAAATTTTTGGCATAAATCCTGGGAACATTTATTCACCCACAAGCTTATCAAGAAGTACTCCCCCAGCAGAGTCACTTATCTTCCTGTACAAAAGCTGTATTTGGCAGATCGTGTTTTTACTTGCATCAACTTATACCTCCACCAAGGTAAGGGATTTTTAACTAAACAGTTTGAAGCAAAATAGCCTTGAGAATTCATACTGTATCGAGATCAATTTTGCCATTTACAGGTCATATTGCTGTACAGCTTTAAAAAACCCAAAACAACGAACCAAAGCAAAACATGATGGCACAGGAGGAAAAAAAAAAAAAAAAGCTTAATGACCTACTCTAAGTGAAAACTTTCCTCCTGTTTAGACTTTTCAGTAATCTCAAGGTCTTTTTTTTTTTACTTGGCAAAGCAGGCACAAAAATTGTGCTACAGGAGACTGCATAGTGCATAACAAGCCAGTACAAGTTTGAAAGCCACTCAGCAGCCACAGGCTAGAGATTTTTGATGTCACAGGATCAGTTGTGTATCTCATACTGATGCAAAGAGAATCCAGGCACAGCAACACTTCTCCTGCACATGAACAAGAACTTATCTACACCTCAACTGAACAAAGAAAATGGATACAATGACATTTGAAGAGTAGAAAAAGCTACATTAAGAGCAAGATTTAGATAGTTACAAACAGTAAATCACCCTTAGAAACAGCTTAACCATCACTAGTTCTGAAAATTAAGTGACTTTTTGAGTTTTCAGACACAGAAAGTTAAATTACTCCAAACCTCAGGGGGTCTCCAAGTTACACTGGGTGCATCTATTACAAGTTGGGAAACTGAGGAAATCTCCTGCCTTGTATTGGGCAGCCAGAAGCCTTCAGTAGCAGTTCAATTCCTGGCTCTGGCCAGTAGGACACATTGTCTAAGGTGAAAGGGAAGATGATAAAAAGTATTGGATGTAATAGTGAGTTGCAGCTTGATTATCAGGAGCTGGTCACAATCTCCATGTCTATTAAAATCTTTTAGTTTTCAACTACACAAAGATGAACAAGAAATCAAGGCAGCTTTTAAGAGCCAGACTGGAACTGCTCAGATTTGTTTCTTACCATATACCTGTGGCCTCCCCTTCACATACCTGTAAAGATGAACTTGCCATCACTGCCATTTCCTTTGCTGTGACTTTTCCACAGCAAGACACAATCAGAGGCTCTAATTAATCTATTCGAGTTTAGCTAATCCTTTCATTGGATTTTCCTGACAGCTTCTACCCCATTGAATCTGTGTGTGGAGAGCAAGTTCTTTTCATTAGTATATAAAAGGAGGGATGGTATTGGTTTACTGGTCAAAGGATAATTCTTCCAGAACAAGCTCAGTCTTTTGTGTCTTACATGGACTGAAGAAAACTGCTTTCAATGCCACCAAAAGAATGGAGTTTTGTTTGTTTGTTTGTTTTCCAGTGTGAAGGAAAAAAGCACACTCTTGGACGCAGGTTTGTTACAGTCAGCTCAGTGAAGTGAACAGCCTAAGTTATCCTCAGATTTTGTTTGGTTAGAAGTCTGCCTTACACATTAGGCACGTATTCCCCTCCTTTCTCATCAGGTCTAAAGATGTTGGTTAAAAGGCAACTTCAGCATATTCCACTTCCTCCCCACCTCCCAGCTGCCATCCACCACAGCATTGGACTCGATATTTCTAAATACTAACAGGCTGTTCCTCAAGAGAACAGCAACTTGGGACTTTACAACACTGTGAAGGGAAAAAGAGGTGCTTTGCAATTACATACATGCAGCTGCAGGGAAACTTAACAGTTAATTGTGTGCACATAGGGAGGGGTATAAGGGAATTTCTAAACCTCCACACTAGAGTAAGCATCAGTACTTAAATAATGTATTAGTATTTGAACATATGACAGGATTTTAATACTCTTTCCACAGGAAAGATTACAGAGATGGGGAGGGAAGCCAGTCATTCACAAACCCTGACACTTACAAATTAGAAACTGGCAATCAAGAGGAGGTGCAGCTTCTTACAGAAGCACAGTAGGTGACTCAAGAAGGTGCCTTTGCAAACTATCAGAAGAGTAGTTCTGACATGACCCAAGTTGCTTACAACTGACTTCTCAATCCAGAAAGCAAATGACTGGATAAGAGAAAGAAACAAGAAATAGTTGGAATATTTACATATTTGGGCAATTTCTTTATTTTGACATCCACCTTCTGTATAATTTTATCATGAACTCAAAATTTCCTGTTTGATAACCCCTCCCATTTCTAGAAGAGCACAGAGACATTACTGAACCTCCCCAGCAATGCAGTTTGTACTAACAGACCACTTGCTTTTCCTGACAGCTCCATTCTGATGGCAGCAAGAGGTCAAGGAAGCATCAAAAAACTGATTGTGTTCAGCCACTGATTTTAAATGCTGGTGTGGCCTGCAATGCATTAAGACCCCCTCAGAGACTTAAATGACCACTAAGCTTCAGCATGCAACATCTGTGGGGATTAACATGCACACACCAGCTTCATAAACAGATGTCCTGAAGGAAACCAGACAGTTATTTGACATCACAACATTGTAAGCTGCTTCATCAGGTGAGAATAGTTCCTTCTAGCAGGGAAAAGATGCACAGGAATCACTGAAATAAATTCTGCCCAAAACAAAGTCGGCCAGAATTTGAAAGCAAATTTAAAACTGCAACAGCCTCTGATGACAGGAGCATAAATGAACTGTGGAACAATATTTCACAGCTTGGGAGAAAGGAGCCAAGACCAAACAGCAAAGGCTAGAAAAAAATGTTAATATGCACTCAAGTCACAGTATGCAGCAATTGCTGTTTGTGCCCTGTATTTGCATCTTCCCATACTTTTCTCTAATGACTTCACTAGGATTTATTTGCATACTTATAATGAAGCCTTTTGATAGTATGGTTTTACTGAGACCCCCATTCACTAGAACGGTCAAAGGAAGAACCAGCCATAAAACCCATTCAAAAGCAATTCATCTTTGAGGGTTTCCATGCAGCACACAGTCCTTCGCCCCTAACAATTCCTGAACTTCCAACTTGCCATTCCATCCCACCTCCTTTTTCACAGATACAAGTAACAGAAGCACTTGTGATGTGGTTACAAGCCTTTCCACTACCTGCAGCAGGTTTAACTGCATAGCTACTCAGGCAATGAATTGCTGTGATTCAAAGATGATATCTCAGTTCGAGGATGGACACATAGGAGCTTTATGTTTTCCTTTCCTTCCAAGGGTTATAAAAAGCTAATAGAGAGAGTACGTGCTTCTAATACTTTTAAGGTTACCAAGAGCCTCAGGTCTCTCCCTTCAGTATTTACTGGCACAACGTGACCAGCTACTCCTGTCAGCAAGCTGATCAGGTAATGAAGGTAACACAGCACTACTTTCTTTGGAGAGCAAAGGAAAAGAAGTTCTAGCACGTTATGCATCAGCCCCACCAGGTTTGTACTGCCAAGGGGGAAGGCGGAGAGGCATTGCCAGGTTTTTGAACTCTTCCAGTCCAGAAAAAAGATCAAACACAACTTCAAAATTCACCAAGTCCGTCTCTAGACCACATATTTGGTAAAATAAACTTATACCTTGGAATTCCTACAATAGCTACCTTTACTGAAATATATGCAACTTTACTGCCGAGAAGCAGTTGAACAATATTTTGTAGTTCACAAAACTGTGGAAAGTGCTGATTCCCAAGCTGCTCTGGTTCATGATTTAAGGATGGCAGAAGAGAATGTTCATGGTAGAGACTGCAAATGCCTGTTGGACAACTGTGCAAGATATGTTCCTAGAATAAAGCTGATATACAGCAGACAAATCCTGCAGCTCACAGTTATTCGAGCTGTTATAGGAGTTGCCTAAATGTTACTAACATCACCTTCCTCATTCAGGTATGACAGCTTAGCAATCAGGAGCATAACTTTAACATCAGAAAAAAAAGGAGCATAAATATTGGATAATTCCATCAATATAAAGACTGATTGTGCTGTTAGAAATTCCCTCTGATTAAAGTCAGTAAATTCAGCACATAGAAAGGCACCAGTTACAAATGCCTTTGCTGTAGGAGGATGAAGGCACTACCCTTTCTCATGCAAAAGTCACAAACTCAATTATTCATACCTCTATTTGTAATGGAAATTAAATTCAGTCTTTCAGTTCCAGTCAGACAAAGATTAAGCTTTATTTTGGTGGTGGTCCTGAAGAATATCCTCATATTTATTAGCTTGCCAAGATCTGTGTAACGAAACACCTGCACAGTCATCTAGCTAAGGATTTACTACTCATCCAGGTCAAAGATTTCACCATTTATCTTTGGCCACTCAAGTTTCCTTTCACTTGCCTGGACAGAAATATAACCAACAAACAAAAGGTTTCATGGGGATTTGACAAGCTGCTATTGTGAGTTCTAATTATGATTTCACATATTTGCTCTTTAGGCTTTAACAGGAGTACAAATCTGCAGATAACAATTTATTACTCAAACACCTGTGTGAAGTCACCTATGGCAGCAAAGCCATCCCAGCTCTATAATCCAAATGGCCAACCTTTTCTCACTGAGGTACTGTATTTATGAGCAGTAACATTGCTAAAGCAATGAATCTGAATTAAAAGACTACTACGTGCCCTTTTAAGGAATTGTTTCCCTCATTCTACCTAAAGACGCAAAGAGAATAAATTTTATAGTGTAAAATGTAAGAGTCAAAACATGCTTGCAGAAGTTCTTGACCAACTTTTTTTTTTCTTGTTAAGTAAGGGAACTTCTGACATGTAATTTCATCTGTTGCACCTTGAGGCACCATCTTTCTTTGAAGTCTGCACAATACGAGACCTGCTCAGACCTGCAGAGGAAGCTCTTAGCTGTAGTAGCCACAGTTGTGGTCACTGTGAATGAGAACACAAGAGGCAGGTCAAAAACAGGTTCTTAAACACCTGATGAATAAACAGTCCTTTTTTCTCTTAAGGGGTAGCACTAGGTATTGTTATTTAGATACCTGAAGAACAAATATTGGAGTAATACCATGAAACATAACTGTAAGAGACCCACCAGACTAGTTACTGTACCCTAAATGACTGCTCTGCTTATATGGAAAGTTTATTAAATAATAAATTTTCTCTCAGAATACAGTTACCATGATTTTATTGGAATGAAAGGGCTACCTAAAAAGCCCCAAAATTATAAGCAAGAAAACCTTGGTATGACTACCTTCAGAATATGCAAAAATTGAAACAACAGGCTGGTGTTATAAGACAGTGTAGTGTATTTTACTGGGCAAGACATAAAGAAAGTAAAATAATCATATCAACTCCACTGCCCTTCTCACAAGCATTTCAAAGCTAAAATCGAAGAGACCTGAGAAGCCAAGTACTTCTGTCCTAATGAACACGGATTTCCAAACAGCTCCACATCAGGCTGTATGAATTGCCAAAAAATCTCCTTTAATAGCAACTCAGGTTAAGTATTACCTTTATGCTGCCATCCAGAGGCAGCACCTTACAAAGCTTCTGTGTTTAGATTTGGCAAGTACACCTCTTGGTAAACAGTGCAACAACAAGCAAAGAGCACTAAACCAGAATGTAAACTACCAGGTGGTCTTCTCAGCCCACTTCATCTCCAAGTTAATGAACTGACAGATGCCAAACACCACATTTCCCTTGTCAGCCAGCAATGCAACACCTGCATCAATCTCTAAATATACAGTGTAAACAGAGAAACATCCTAAACAAAGTAATTCTTTTCAGTTTCGGAATGGGAGGCTTTGGGGATGGACAAATTTCACAAGCACCTCTGTAGGCAGTCTACACTGCTGCTCATTTCAGTTCAAAACACTGAATTCTGAGTGCAAGCTGTCCTTAATTTTTATACAGGTCATAAGCAAACTCCTTAAGCATATACACAGCAAATGGGAGGAAAGGTTAGTTTTAGGCATGGCCCCATCTTTGCCTGTCCAGCTGCACGTCCCTGCCACTAACACTGGCCCTGAGACACCAGCATGGAGCACCTGGCAGGCAGGCAGTGGCAGGGCACAGAAAGCCACTTGGCTTTTCAGGAAGTCTCAGTTTTATTTTACACACAAGTCTCTAATCACCAGCCTCTTGGGGCTTCCTAATTTCTTCCAGCTGCAAATAAGAAGTGCCATATGGTACTCATTACAGGTTAAGATTTACTAGTCATTTAGGACCTTTCCCATGTGACAGGTGTTAGATGTTGCCACTTTCTATAACCATGTCCAAATGTAACACAAACCTAGACCAAACTGTCAGGCTTGTAAGTCTCAGGTATGTTTGCAAGCCAAGTATTATACTGTCATAACACCAGTCATTGTGGCACTCCATTTATAGTCCATGCCTGGTTAAGCAAATGGAATAAAGTCACGGGCTCCAGACTAATTCCCCAGAAAATGTCCTGTTCCTCACCTTCATCTATGGATGCATCTAAAATGCAACAGAGGAAGCTTCATATCCAGAGTCCTGTTAATGGATGTCAATCATTTGTCACTGACATCTGCACCTTCAAGTGTCAAAAGCATGAAGCAGACCACACAAGAACATAAAACCCACTTCTTCCTTGGAGACAGGAGAGGCAAAATAAAACAGCATTTCAGATTAATCTAACCCCACTATGGTCTATCTTGAAACTACTGAAAGCACTGAATTAATACCAAAGATTAAGCAAGTACACATACTAAAGAGAATAGAGGCTGTGCAGAGTGATATTGCATTGAGATGTTATCTGTAGAAGTACACACCCTCTTAACTGCCAGAACAAGACCTAACTCACTTTAAGGCTTGGTGGGTGTCTGGGGGATTTTTTGTGGTGGAGGTGATTATCAACTCCATTCTCCTTCAGTTCTTGGACCAAGTATCATAGCTTCAAGGTTCTTCCAGCTAAAGCTGTTTTATCATTTGTTTATGCCCGTGGCAGCAGCACACTCTGTGTGTGCACTTTAACACCTAAAGAGAGCACTATGGGCAGCACTTTCTCTGTACCACTCCGTGCTAACAAAGAGCTGCTCTCCAGCCTCAGGTAACCAAAGCTGAAAAAGTAAGTGGCACTGAAGAGAGCCAAGTTAAACAAGGAAGCAACGGAGACAAAGCAGTTGTCCTACCACTGGAAGTCAGAGGCACTTGAAAATGATGCAGCATCAGGGCCTAATGATTGGGAAGCCCTTTTCTTCTATTTTATTTCTTTTAAAACACTGGAAGACAGCTGCAGGCTAATGCTAATAGAATATTCTATCTAGCACATACAGCTCGTGGAATTACATACTCAAACTTGATTAGAAGAAATAGATTTCACTTCCTTACACCAGAGAAATGACATCTAGAGGCAATACACTACCTTATCCTGAGAATCCTTACATTTGGATTGCACTGATCATCACTAAACAGAAAGCATGCCCTGGAAATAAGGTCACACTTCTCAGAGACTTATCACATGAAAAAATTTTTGAATCCATGCAGAGAACTAGCTAAAAGGACCATAGACTAGATCTTGACATAAAGCATTGAAAATTCAACAGATTTTTTAAGAGTTAACATTACATCAATAATGGCAAAATAAATCTGATCAGTGCTAGAGAGAAGGGGTGCAGAATGACAGGAAAGACCCTTTTATTTTTATTTCTAAGGGAAACAAAAGGGAGGAAGTCTTCAGGAGTAGCATTAAGCTTCTCCTTACTTTGATACACGTAAATTTAGTTTTTGCTTTCTTCAGCTATTGATTTTATTCCCAGTTTCCTCTGGAGGTTACTCAATAGCAAGTTAACAATATCTAACCTAAAGTATCTCGTTATGGTGATTCTCTGACCAGGTCCCAGGGTGTCAGTGAGCTGCCTTCCTTGCAACATCACACTAAAACACTGTCAGTTTAAAAGAGTGGGAGTAGGCAGTGAGAGAGCACACGTGGTTCCAACACCCCAGCACAATAATTAAAGTGAGCAGATCCATTCATAAGAAATAGCTCTCAAGTATCATTAAAACTAGAGATGCAGCCTCAAGCTTGGCAGGAGTAAGAAACAGCCCCTGGCATTTGTACACATTCCAAAACAGAAAAGTCACTTTCTCTAAGGGAAAGTATTCCCTGAGGCACCCTGTTTTAGGGAATACACCAACTCCCACAAGTGCTATTCAGAGCTGAACATATGCCAAGAAGATAACCTGCTTCAAGTTTGTGACGTATGCTCTGCATCCTGCAGTAACCAGCAGGTTAATTACAAGCACTCAATATGGAGCCTTTCCACTAAGTTTTAACATTATTCCTACAGTAAGCAAGGTTTGGAAGAGAAGATACTGTTTCAATGTCCTTTTAGTCTGTAACTATCAGAACAAACAGAGAAATTCCGAGACAGCTCTGCTTTGAGCAAGAGGTCACCTAATCTGGACTCCAGCACAGAAGGATTATACTCACAGCCCAAGTTTCACTATGATTCTACAATACATTACAAGCTTGCAGTACTAGTACTTTTAAATTTTATCTACATCTAAGTAAAAATATTCAGAGTGTTAAATCCAACAATGGTTTTGTGCTGGGTTAACCTTGGCTGGATGCCAGGTGCCCACTAAGTCTCTCAGCAATTGTGGTCACAGGCAATACAAACTCGACTTAGGGAAATAATTTTTATTGCCAATCAAAAGTCAAACTAGAGTAATAAGAAATAAAACCCACACCTTCAAAGCCCTTGCCCCCTGCCTCACTTCTTCCCAGGCTTAACTTCACTCCCAGTTTCTCGATCTCCTATCCCCCAGCAGCACTGGAAGTTAAACTACCAAAACCAAACACACTCAAGCCTTGCAATTTTTCATCCTCTCTGGGTTTTCTCCTTGTTGTTTTAAATATTTAATGACTTAAGAATTAAAAGGCAAGTAATGGTTTTGCAGAAATCTCAAAGTTTCTCCTCATAGCTGCCCATCCTGTGACTAGATGAAAAGAGAGAGCAAAATCAAATATAAATTCTCAGTTTTCAGTGCAGTGAAGAAGCCTCCTTTTCCTTCTGAATTTGCCTTTAAGGTTGAACATACAAGAGAAGCACTCAAACTAATTCAGAATAAGTATTTTCTACAATTAATTTACATTCTCTGAATGACAGCTAGAAATTACTCTGCCTTTCAGAAACAATGGCTTCTGCTGTCTTTCTGTGTAACAGGTTGGTTCAAAGTAAGCTGACTCGAGAAAAATCACTGCCTCATAGAAAGGATTATTTTTAAAAGGTTTTTAAACTGAGTTCATAAGCTCCTTCACCCAAACACTGCTTTGCAGTGGCATTTCTTGTCAGGAAATCAAATTTTCTGGGAGCTGAAGGCTTGTCTAGCCTTGCCTGCAAGTCACGTTAGTTTCCATTGCTTTAAGTAAAGCAATTTAATTGTGGGTTTTAATAATTGCTACTTTAATTCAAGGTGTAGAAAGAGTGCAGTTCATTGCCCAGGGTGGTCATTTTATTTCTGTCTATTGGACCCCTGTGGGATTTAAGTACATGAAGGGAAAGGTTTGCTTTTGAAGAATCAATGCTGTATTTAACAGACAGACTGATGCTAGATAGGAATACATCGACAACTTCTGAAAAAACAATTTCTTAATGAAGGAAGATTAGCCTTCATTGCCTACAAGGTGAAGTACAAAATATCAAATACAATTGTTGAATTAAACATTGCTTAAGCTTGACAGCTTTATGTAGTTTATAACTAATGCTTGTTATATTTTCACCCACAGTGCAGGAGTTGAAGTGAACAGGAACCAGAATAGACAGAAATAAAATTAACTATTCTCAATATACTGCAATATTCCAAACATCTTGCTTATGACTTGAAACATTCCAAATCCATCACTATTACAAGGCCTCAGTACAATTTCTCTAAGTACAAATGTTTCAGGTTCCTTCACTTTAGCACTGTGGTTGTCAAATAAAGCCAAATTTTATGTTTCGCATAATAAAGTTCTGACTTTTGTCTAGCCCAGTAACCACATAAAAAGACAGTCAAGCTGGAAATTAAGGTAGAAAGGAAAGTCTGCATAGCTCTACTTCATTTTCTCCACAAAAGTACCAAAAAGATATTGTAACATCTGTCACAGCAGCAGTTCCTAAAACACGCTGAGCTGAAGGGCCTCTATGAAGCTTCGTCTTTCTCCTGGATGGCTCAGGAGTCTCAATCTCTTAAATGAAGCCATTCCCCCCCAGCTCTGCTGATTATTTGCCACAGCTCTCAAGTGAGTCTGTGCAGCAAATGGACCAGCCAAACCTCTATTTCTTCTACCAGAGCCAATAAGGAGATCTTATCTACCAGAACTACATCTCCAAATACAACACCAGGAGGTGAGAGACGCAACTACTACAGCAGAGAAAGATGTCAAGAGATTAAAGCCTTAATTTCATTCCAGTGAAGCATTTTAACACAAACCAAGGATTTCCTCCATGATCACTGTTCCTTCTGGAGAAGGGGTGTCTACCACAAGCATAGACCTCAGCTGCAACCAAGGATTGCACAAGTCAGGTTTCTAAAAGCATCTAAACTCTTCAGGAAGCAGCAATAAATAAACAGCATAAATACCTCTCTTTTTCCAGTGGTGTGGTTTAAAACTAAGATTCCCCTTGCTAACAACTAAAGGCAGTCCTATAAAAAACACACTTTACAACATGTTTAATATATTTCAGCAGAAAGTCCTGACAGACACATGCTGGCAAAAGGATTTATTAGCCTGTTTTTAGCCAGGGAAGTGAAGAGACCTTTGCTTCCCTTGGGGAAAATTAACAGGGGAGAAAGGAGGGTTTCAGCAGAGCTGCAGTAGCAAAGCTTATCTTGTATACACTGGAGTCACGTTAGACTAGAGTAGGACAGTTCTGCAGGTCCAGCTGTGCCTCAGTAAAAGGAATAGTTTTGGAGATGATAATGTAGAACCAAAAGTAAAATTGCCAAATGCATTGCACAGAGATGCCTTTTACAGTGCTAGGAGAGTGAAGAGATTGAAATTCAACTCTGACATTTTAATTCTCTGTAGAGATTAGGTAAAAGAAACAAAATACAGTTGAGAGACTAAACTATTTTCCTTCCCCTCCAAATTGGAGGAGACAAAGAAATCCAACAGCAAAGCTGCAAATAACCAAGAGCCTTCAAGTGATCTGAAATCCATAGCTGTAAAGCTCCTTTCTTCCTGACTTGTAATACACACTCTTCAAGTAAAAAAAAAAAAAATCAAAATAAAATCATTGTCTATATTGCCACTACAATTTATTTTGTTATAATGGAACAAAAGAGAAATAATACACATAGAAACACACACTGCATAACCACCCTCCACAAGAAGGGATTACAAAATTAAAATTCTGAATGCTGCTGCTCTGACAGCTTAAGAGTTTAAGCCAAAATGTAAAATCTGTGATATAGCTTTGCAATTATCTAATTGCTCTTTATCCATCTCTCTTAAAATTAAGATCACATCCCCCAGTTCTTGCTTTTTGCAGCCTCTGACAAGTTCTCCACGAAAGACTTAAGCTCTGTAAGAAAGACTCAGTCAATTGTAAAGCAATTCTTTTTTTTAAATAAGCTCTAGATTTCTTTTTCTAGCAGGACCCTTTCCTGTTCAGCTCAGCTATGTTTATTCTGATGACAATTTCACATTACACTGAAGCTTTTCCTCCACACACCAAACAGCTACACAAGCAGGATGCTCAGCACACCACCTTTTTCAGAAGCTGCACTCTACCAGTGATATTAAAAAGGGTTTAACTGCATAGCAAACCCTTCCCAGGAGGGTAAAGGATAAAGGATTCTGCCTAAAGTGTCTTCTCTCAAAGCTCTTTGTCTGGTATCACCACTGGCAGAGGCTGCTCTCCATTCAGGGCACTTGTGCAACACCATTCCTAGAACATGGAATTGTTATCTGGGTATCTTGTTCTGTGGTGATATCAGCAGAGAGTTTACACAACTGATACAACTGGAGGAGGAAGCACCTTAATCTCAGTGAATGAAAGGTCAAAAATACACAGTGCATCTTCACTGTATGTGTGGAGAAGACACCTCACTTTGCCCCAGACTGAAAACACGCACATTAGATTTGCTGGGTTGTTATTGATGTTTTCAGTTGTTTTGTAATACAGAAAAGTTTTCACATGTTCTAATAAACCCAACAGCAGTTAACTGCATTACAGTGTCATTGCTTATTCACGGTAGAAAAAAAAAATCATGATAAGAATTTACATTTACTGTTAAATAAATTAAATGACACTTTGTCCTAGGCAAATTTCTTTTGAAAAAGGTAACTAAGAATTGCTCTCAGTGAACAGATTTATTCATTCATTCGGGAAAATGAAAGCCTAGGAAGTTCCACTGAAATATCAACATTTCCATCATGTGGAAAAAATGACTAAAATACATAAAGATTTTGTATGCATAGCTGCAAATGATTCTGTTATGGCCCAAATAGCTCTTATATTCTGTTTCATACAGATTCCCTGGATTTGTTTGTATTATATTTTGCCAGAACACAACTCAAGATATGGAATTCTTACTATATGTCTTTAACTAAGAGCCATGAAAGGTCAAAAATCAAAACACATGACAAATGGCAAGTTGGAAGCGGAAGGGCTTGAGCCTTGATGTTATAAAACTAAGTCTTGTGCATGACTAATCAAGACACATCCACGGAATTTCAAGATGAAATACTTTCTGAATCCTAAAAGCCAGCATCCATTTCTTTCTGCTTTTACAAACCTAGCTTTTGTAACTAGGAGCCCCTGCCAGTTATGAAATGGAAAATAATGACAACTACCACAATAAAATAGTTAGGACAAACAAGAGAAACACAGCTGACCAACAAATTGACTATTAATCGTGCACTTTGTCATTAATGACATGGTAGCACATATTTATATATATGGTAACTTGAAAGGAAAAAAGATCTCAACTAAACCTAGAGAACTTTCACACATAATACATTACTGCCTTAAACACAAATAACAGCCACGTTGCCAGCCTGCCTTACCATATTTGACCAACTGTTTTCAGCCCTATACTTCTAGTCAGATTGGAGTTATAATGGAAGGCAAAGGAAAAAGACATTGCTGAAACTATTTAATTTTTAGTAACTTCTGGGCTGACAAAGTCTATTCACTCATTAAAAATCTAGGCCTTTACTATGAGGGAAACTTTTTCTCAGTATAAATCAATAGACAGTCACTAATTTCAAGGGGGTTTCACAGATAGCTCAATTCAAGAATCTAGCCCATTTATGTTCTTTAATTAAAATGATTTCCCAGTCACAACTTGCAGTCACTTTTTCTATAACACACTGCAAGTGTAAACCTGTCAGAAGAAGGGAAAAAAAAAATTTGCTTATAAAAGAGCTAGTTAGCTCATATACATATATGCAGATTTATATTAAAACCAGCAGGGCACTTAAGCTAAAATATTGTCTAACATACATAAGCACTCATATCTTTTGCTGAAAGCATAAAACAAATAAGTATTTTTTAATAGTCTAGCTTGAAATCAGTTCATGCACTGATGACACCATCTTCCAATTCATTCATTCTCTCACTCTTAAGTAAAACCATTCTCAGACTCCCAATCACTGTAACACTGTTCATCAGTAGTTACTCTTCATTCTACACTGAGTCTGCACAAGAGTGCATAGCATGATCCATACACTACTCACCAAGTGTAGACTGCGGGCTATGAAAACCCAGCAATAAAATCAGAACAATGAAATCCATCCCTACTTGAGTATGAAATGCAGGGGTGTTTTTAATAATTAGGATTTCCCTATGAAGTGCACACTGCCAAATGAGTCTCAGCTATATTCTTTGTCACCGATCACAGCCACACACACTATTACAAATTAGCTGGAGCAAAGAATGTACAACTTTTTTATTTGAAATTTTTTTTTAAAAATGTTGAATAACAATTTCAGATATTATCTGAATAAGGATACCAGATTGACTTGAATTCATCACACCAAATTTATCCTGCTGGGGGGAGGATTCCAACAAAAGATCCCAAAACAAAATTCACAGAAGAGACAGTGTGTATGAATAATACTGAAGAGACAGTGTGTATGAATAATACTGCTAGAGCGTTTAGTCAACCCTTTCTGACAATGGGAGGAATAAACTGCTGATCCTCTTTAATAGGGATCAGCATCATTTAGTGTTATCACAGGAAATTCAATGACATCAGAACACCAAAGTGTGGAGAAAACCATCAGACCCTTACCACAAAAGGCCAGTGGGATTCATGTAGGTTGGAACAGAGGCATTTCTCTCTTTCCCCACCCCCACCAGCCCTTGGGTCTTCAGTTAATCTTATCTCACTGTAAATCCTAAAAGAGAGGCTAAAAGAGCACAAGGTGGTGTTAAGAACCAGAAATTCCACAATTGTTTTTGCTTTCTTCATTCCTTCCAAGGTAGGGGACTGCCTACAGGGTCACCACAGTCCTGTTCCCAGACCCCACAGGCTCCCACCAACCACACACATGGAACTGTGCCTGGATGCCTTCCTGAAGAAAGGAAGGGGCCACATTTCTGCACACAAACCTCCCCATCTTCAAACCCCACCTGCTAAACCAGTGAAGTCCTGTAGGTGGGACTGCCTGGGTCCTGCTTTGGGTTGGGAGTTAAGGCAGCCTGGGGTGAGGTGGTGCTGAGCAGAGCAGCAGAACTGGTGTCACAGACAATGTGGAGACAAGCAGTTCCCTGTATCAGTAAGCTCTGGTGGCACACTGGTATCACTTCCATTTGGGTTCCCACCTGGGCATGGTAAGAAGGAGGGGTAGAAGAGGAAGGAAGTATATTATGGCTGGTCTTTGCTTTTTCAGAGGGCAGATGAAAGGTCTACAAAGTTTCACTGTAAAGGAATGCACTTCAAAGGAGAGTTCAAGACAAATAAGATTTTGTCAGCTCTAACTACAAAATGAAAGGGGGAGTCACAGAAATGTACTCTATACTTATTACTGTAACATATTATGACTTTTTTTCTAGAGAGTAATCCTAAAGAGCAGCAATCTAGACTCATTCTCCTTTCCAAGTAAACTTAAAAAAAAAAAAATCAAGAAGAGAAAGGGATTGTAAAAGCCTGAAATTAACCCATATTAGTGTAAGACTTTTAGTGAAATACAGCCTTTTTAGTTAACTTTCCTACTTGTTAACAGCTAGAGGTCTTCGTCAAATACTTCAAAACCTGAAGCCAGGGATCACCTCTCCCACCTCTCAGTTTCAAGGCCCTGCCACTCTAGGGAACCTGGGACAGCATCCCTCTCTCCAAGACAGAGATGAAAACTCTCCTCCAGGCCATTTACTGGGAGCTCCCTACTACAGTGCACACAACTGCCATCTCCGTTAGCTCCTCACCTTGGGTTTTAAGAAAGCAGAAATACAACCCTCGAGAGAACCAAGCCCCAGCCTGAGGCACAGTCCTCCGGCAAGCCATGCCCACATGCCTCCAACCCCCTACCACGTCCAGGTGCGACTCGGGGCGGCAGGTGATGGTTCAGTGGAAAGAGCTCAGACACCTCTTCACAGAGGTCCTTCGGGGAGGGGGAAAGGCAAGGGGGAATCATTCCTCCTTTGTCCCGGAGGAGGAGCGGGTTCGGAACCCGCACAAAGCTCACCCGGGCTCTCCCGTTCCCCACTCCCGCTCGCTCTCCTGCCTCCCCACAGCCTCCGACGGCCCCGGCCGTGCGGGTCCCGCGCAGCGCCGGCCCGACGGCACCGCGGGGCTTTGTGCGGGAGGGGCCGCACGGCAGCCCCGGCACCTGCGGGAGCCCAGAGACCCTCCCGCCGCCGACCCCCGCCCGCCTCAGGGTTCGTGTCAGGGGGAGCCCACCCTCGGCCGCCCTCGAGGCTCCGAAGCTCCCCCCGGGGCTCCGCGCGGCGGCCGCGCCCGGCAGGGACAGCACCCGCGGAGAACAAGGAGGGCGCCCCGCACTCACCGCCGCCGCCACCTCCCGCGGCCCCCAGCACCCCAGCAGCACCAGCACCAGGCAGCCGGCGGCCAGGCTGCAGCTCCGCCACCGCGGCTCCATCCCGCCCGCTCAGGAGCTCCGGGGCCGGCCCTGCGGCGCGGGCATAGCCCGGCGGGGCAGCGCGGCTCCTGCAGGCGGCTCCCGCCGGCCGCCCCGATGGCAGCGCCCGCCCCTCTGCCGCACTCGCCGGCTTCTGCCGGCTCAAGTGCTCCCGGGACTACAGTATTCCTCCGCTCCGGGGGCGGGTGGGAGGTGTGGGGTGAGGTGCCGCTCCGCTCCGAGGGGGCCGCGATCCCCCCAACGCCGCCCTGCCCCCGGGCGCCGCGGTTTTGTCGGCTCCAAGGGCGGGCGCCGCCTCTCCCCGCCCCGCACCTCCACCGGGCGGGCAGCTGGACCCCGGACTACTTTCTGCAGCGGAAGCTGCTCTGTGCGCGTGTGAGGGTAGGGGGAGTTGTTGGCAGTGCCGGGTCGCCCCTCCGGAGGGGCGGGCGGCGGGCGCGGGGCTCGCCCGGGTTCGGTCCCGGCCCACCCGGCCCCGCTCAGGTGCGACGCCTCGGCGAGCACCGCGCGAACTTCCTGCCCGGGCACGCTGCGAGCGCCTGGCGGGGCTGCGGAGCCGCGGGAGGCGAGCGGTGACCGAGCCCGGGCAGCTCCAGCCCGGCCGCTCCTCCGGGGCCGGGCACCCTCGGTGCGCCGCCGGGAAGGAGCCGCACCGTGCCTTGCCCGCCCCGAGGGACGGCGGACCCTGCTCTTCCTCGGCCGTGCCCGCGGGCTGCCCGGGCCATGGGGCGCGCAGGGTGAGTGCCGAGCGGGGCCCCCCCGCTCCCCGCGGAGCCCTCGCTCCCCGCCGTGACTCTCTGTCCCTTTTGCCTCCCCGCAGGGCGCTGGTGCTGCTGCTCCTCTGGCTGGGCGCGGAGCTGGCGAGTGCGGTAAGTGCGTGCAGGTCCAGCGCTCGCTGGAGGTGAACGTGCCCACCCTTCTAACCTGTCGGGGTTCGGGCATCCTTCGGCCAGAGAACAGACACCTCCCTGCCCCCCTCGGAAAGATGCGCGGGTTTGTTTTTTTGTAATTGCTGGACACCTGTGCTCCGAAGTTCCTTTGTGTCTTTCGTCGGCTCGACTTTGACTACTTTTTGAAAAGTACGCTGTGGTGAAAGACCATCTGTGTGCCGTGTAACAGCCTTCAGTGTCTGAAAGCGTGATCAGTGTCTCACTTTGCAGCTGACTGCCTTTCTTTCTCTTTTAGGCTCTTCTCAAACTTTTCTGTTAAAAGCTGACTCTCTAGGTCCTTGTTCTCGAGGGATCCAATCCACAGCACATCATAACTAAGTAAAAGTGATACGAGAAATTAAAGGATTAAGCTGTTAAGTGTTGTATCAAGCTTCATGATTGTTAGTAAATGTGTTTTAAGTTCTAAGTTGGTATACAGAAGCAATGACTTTATGATCTGTCAGTCTGACACTTTTATGACATAAACGTGGATTTTCTCTTGCTCTTCCTAATTAATGTTTAAATAGATTAGTAGGCGATTGCAAGCTTTTTAAAATGTTCACAATTTTTTTCTTTTTGATGTTATAATAGATTTTCTGCAGCTGGGATGCTGCAGTTCTTAGCCCACTCAACTAGTGAATGAAAGAGTCCTTTGGAAGATCTGTAGCCTAAATTAAGTATCCAACTGATGTAAAGTCAGCAGTTAAAAAAAGGTCTTTGTTATATTGTAACATAAATTAAGATTGTATAGTAATGTTTGTGGTGTGGATTTTACAGCTCACATACAATAGCGAATTAATGGAAGTAGTATAATATGTTTTAAGCAAGTTTATTTTAATTCAGCTTCTGACAGATTTCTAACAAAGCCAGTTAAAACGTGTTCTTGACTTGGCAGCCAATGTTTTTCTACTGCATTTGCTACTCTTTTGATTAAAATTTTAAGGAATTAGAACCTTCCTGTGCAACAGAGAAGAAATGTTTTTAAAAGTCTTTAATAGCAGAGGGGTTTATACTTTTCATAAATATGAAAGGCTTGGTTCTGTTTTGCATTTTTTATAATCAATTGCACTAGTAGAATTTCATCATCCTGATCAGGTGGTAGTTACAAGCTTTAATCTTCTCAAAGATTAAAAGATTAGAGAGTTTTATTCAACAAAACCAAGAACTGTTCTTCTGAGAGTTCTTGCTGTAGTGGAATCTGGGTAGAAATGACTTTTATAAAGCAAGTATTTTAAAGATTCTTTGAAGCAAATGTGCCACATTTTGTAGTAATTTTTATAAATTCATGCAATATGGCAGTGAAATTATTCCTGATTGATGCAGATGTAATTGACAGCAGATTTTAAATCATTTGCTCCAGTTTTGCTTTCTACCTGTTGGAAAACACATCTCTTAACAGTCAGATTTCTGTTAGTTCCTTGGCATCTTTCATTGCCCATAAAGGGGACTCTGTCAATTTAAGTCTATTGCAGTGAGTAAGATTAATCTATTCTTGCTATTTCTGAGTCTTCCTGACAGTTTTCTTCAGGGTTAGAAAACAATCAGAATTTTAATTGTAGTGTAATCAGTCTAAAAGTATGAAAAAGAATCAGAAATAAGTCCTTAAAATACTTAGTGCTCTGCATGTCTAAGCAGTTGATGGATTTAATGATTTTTATTAAAAATGCTGTCAAACATGCCCAACAGGAAAGGTTAAAACTCTGTTTTTGTAAACTTCAGATACAGTAGTAGGTTACTGAGTTTCTGGTATCACTGATTTAAAAACACATCCAAACACCTTCCAGCGTGAAGTAAGCTGTTAAGAGAAAGTACTGGTGATTGCATTTGCAGTAAGCAGAGATTTTTTAGGGAAAGCAAGATCTCTGAAACATTTCTTAATAGTCTTCTGGTATATAATTTGAAGTGACAGAGCACAGTGAAGTACCATGCTAATCAAATGAGGTTAAAGCTTTAGGTTAATAAGGAGTAATAACTTCTAGAAGACTATTCACAGAGACAGTCCACTTGTTGCTGGAGATGGTGTCATTTACAACTGTTGTTTGTAATTTCTTTCCTTCAAAAACCTCTTTTCAGTAACATATCTGTTGTAAAGGAAACTTCCCTAAAATATTGTTCCAGTTGTTGAGCGCTCTTCAGGAACAGTACTATGTAGGCAATGACTGATATGTCAGGCCAGCACCTTGAATAAAGTTTTATCAGAGATGGCTTTGACACACAGATCTCAGTTATGAGGTGTAGTCATCCCCCTTTCTGTAAGAACAGGATTTTAAAGTGTATCTGAATGCATGTCTCAGTTAATAATTGTTTTCCCTGGGTGTGAGTGATAATCTGTTTTGAATGGCAGTACAAAATTAGCCTTGTAATGCTATCTATGTTTTCTTGAGCCAAATGTTGAAAACATACATGACTTGCAGTTTGCAGAGATTGTTACCTCGTTTGTAGACCAATTGCTGGGGGTGACCCAAGAGCCTCCCCTACCAGCTTTCAGCTGAAGTCACTCTAGAAGCTATGCTTCATTCTTGCTTTCAGTCTTTTATCATCAAGAATTTGCATTAATAATTAGCCAGCAGTGTCAGTACAGGATGCTGTGCATAACTAAAACAACTTTGTAGTACTGTCCTTGAGACATTCATTGCACCAAGACAAATGACAGAAGTTGGTCCAGAACTAGGGGGGATAAGAGTTGCTAGAGAGGCAGGGGTTTGCCTTGGCTGATCACTGCACTCCCCTGAGGCTTTGAGGCTTTTCCAGGCTATTGGGCAAAATGGAGTTTTTAGGAGAGGAACTGTTTTTAAAAGATACTCAGAGTTTTGCTGATGTTTTGGGGTTGTCCTCTCATAAACGTGAGGTGGAGCATGAGCTGAAAATGGTCACAAAACATAGAGACAGCCTCTTGCATTGAAATTTGAGATTCACATCTCTTCACAGAGCTCTCAGCTGAGCTGCATCATAGTCATTCTGTGCCCCCTGAGAGCATACCTGACATACAGGTGAGATGACAGCTCCTCATTTGTTTCCTTTCTGTCCTTGTTCAGCCAGCTGAGTGTACCTGTGCTGGTTTTGATGTGATGTCCTAAGGAATTACTGTTAGGACTTATTGTAAGGACTTACCATCAGGCATGTTCTGTTGGAACACCTGAGCTTTCAGATGGAGTTCAATTAGCTTTATTTTACAAGTGAACTTCGTGTACTATTGCAACTCTTCCATTTTTTTTGCTAATAAATGTGCAGATTAACTACAGCCACTCTCTTTTTTTAGCACTTAGTATCTTGTTCAGCAAAACATTTTCAGTATCCAAGTAAGGCAAATAAAAACTATGTGTGAAAACCAGTTCTGGGCAGTCTGCTCTATTTTGAGTAACTGTAGCCCTGCTAGTTCATGACACACTAGCCCAAGTGATCTTATTTGTCTGTCTCCCAGATTTTTTGTGTGTTTTGTTTCTATATCTATGATACAAACGTTTCATAATATCTTTTACTTTAGTATGTACTGGACCAGCTTAATTGAACCGAGCTCGTTGTTTTCAGTGGCCAAAAAATAATTTTGTCCCAGAGACTCTGACAGAGGGGGAAAAATAGCTGTTTAATTATGGATATTTAAAATCAGACTTGCAGCTCTCATCGTAACACTTTCCAGTGCAGTTTCTGCAAATATGATGTTATCCATTAAAGAGGTATTTATAAAGTTCTGATTTCTTTTTCTTTGCCATTTTAATCAGTATTTGTAAGCATGCAGTCCTTCTGTAATTTGATTTTTACAGCTGTATCTTTATGTAGTCGTGAACTTTATGGGGGAAGAAGTAATACCTGTAGTAAAGTTACTTGTATAAGGAAGGAATCTACAGAATTCAAGAAATAATATAAAATATCAACCTAATCTTCTAAATCTCAGGATTTGTTTACCAGATAAAGCTTCTAATGTGTAAGAATGCATGGGTGTGGAGGCTTGTTTGGTGAAGATTCCCATAGTGCATTGAGAATGGTCATTCTGGGAAGGTCAAGTTTGAGTGGCAATAGGTCTATAGTAAAATAATAACAATTATAACCTGGTTCTGTAGCAAAATAATGAGAATTACTAAAAAAAGAAGCTGATTGTTCATAATAGTGCTAATTATCAGGCTCTTGCCAAGACATGTTGAGTTCTAGGGGAAATTTTCATTTAAAACTGACTATCCCTTTCTCTCCCATCTGAACAAATAATTGTTTATTTGCTGAATATTTTCTGGGTGATGAGACAACAGAGCCTACAAAGTGGCTGTTTATTTGGCACTCAGATACTGTTTCAGGTGCTGTTCAGCAGCTATGAAATGGAGTAACACATATGATGGTGTTCTGAAAAGCTTTCTTTTGATATCATTATCTATTTGAGGTTGTGGCTGCCTTTTCATAGGTGTGAGAAGCACTGTGTGACCTGAAGAAGCATTTTATTTCCCCTTCTGTACAAACCAGCTTTGCTACCAGCCCCTAGGCTCTTGTCAGACAGTTTTGGTTATGTATCAGGAAATATGACCCACCTGCTTTTTGAGCATCTTTCAAGATGAACTAGGAAGGGATTGCTGCAAACACTGCAAAGCTCATGATTCTGTGTTGAACAGTGCTGAGGAACCAGAAACATATTTCAGAGATGCCAGCCAGTTTTACCCTTTTGTCAGTGACTTTTTGGGGATTATCAGGTTTTTTAGGGCAAGTCTTTAGGTACCTCAAAATAAAAAAAGAAGGTATTCCTTCTGGGAGAAAAAAGGTATTCTTTTACTGTAGAGTGGTGTAATAGTATTTTGAAGTGATCATGAAGTCATGATATAGATGAGAAAGTCTTTCCTGCCAAAATTGTTGATGTACTTGACCTTCTCTCTTCCTTCATAAGTGGGTTTGTGTGCCTCTCCATGGATAATGATTAATTTCCTTGGATAGTTGGGTTTTTAGTTACCTTTTTTTTTTTTTTAAATTATTTTATTTTATTTCAAAATATCCCTAGAGCCCAATAAGGCTCCTACTCTGCTGGGAAGGCTATAAACCCTAACTGAGCTTTAACATATTTATTTCCATTTACATGTCTGAACAGAAAGAGCATTTAGAGTGGAATCATGCAGTTCTCAATACCTGTTCCTTGCAAAGAGGGAATTTGGAGGTGTGGGCAATAAATCTAAAAATACTTGGGAAAAGTAAATAACTTGTTCCTGTGCTTTTTGCACAAATTTCCTTCAGTTTGGCCTGCCTTGGGTTTTCCCATACAAGTTCCCCTTCTCTGTTGGTGTGATTTATATGGAAGTCGTGTTGCTGCAGTTTCCAGTACTGTGTTTAACTTTCTACTTTCAAAAGTTGTTGACAATAATCTTGCTACTTAGGTTCAAATTCATCTTTTCAGAATTGTTTCCCCTTCTCTCAGGTTTGAGCAAACACAAAGAGGTGAAAATAATACCAAGCCAAGGGAACTGTTCCATGGATCTGCTCCTTTGCTGGCTTCCTTGCCACATTTTTTAACAGTCCATGATGCTCAGAGCTGACTGCTCTGATTCTGCCTGTACCCAAATGAATACAGAGCTGCAAAGATCCCCGAGATCTGTGCTTTCCTTCTTGTTATTTCTGTGGGATTTTGATTAGCTTTGGCTGTGTCAACCTCATTGGGCCACTAAAGCAGCACCTCCAGTTTTCACAGTCTCTGCTCACTCGGTTACCTTCACACTGAGAGAATCAACACTGGGAACCACATTGGTCTGATTTGCTTCTATCCACCGAGCTGTCAATAGCTACTGTATTCTGAGTTTGCCTAATTCACTGCCTGCTCTATTCTCTCCCATTTGGCTGGAATCTCCTGTCCTTTGTACAGCCTCCAGCCCTTGCCTCAACGTGCTCTCCAAGCTCCTCTGCCTTTCTGGCTCTCCTTTGTGCTTCAGCAGGCAGGGAGGCTGCCAGGATCACTCCTGACGGTTAATCCCGCAGTGCTTTCTCTGATGCCTCACTCCAGCAGCAGTGAGGACGTGTCAGTGCCTGTTACCCAGGAATCTCTCCTGCACAGATCTGCTCAGGAGGGTTGTACCTAATGTGCATTGCTTTTCCCATTGGTGATAGGAACCAACGATTTCCACCCTTTACACACACTCTTGGCAAGATCCCAGCGTGATGTGTAACACAGGTAAAATCTAAACATCATCTAGGGGTTGTACCTGGACTGATTGAGAACTTGCTAGAAAAGGCAAGACATCAAGGTTTCTGTAAGATATGAGCATAATAGTTAATTTTCCTTCAGTTTTGCATATTTGTCATTTTCCCATTTCCATTGAAGGTGAAAGAGGTTGGAAACAAGGTAGCAACAGCAACATTAACTGTTTCCTTAGCATATTTTTTTGGTTGACAGATCAAAACTTGCAGCTTTCTGGAGACTGGGATAGAAATGTTTGTACAGAGTCAGCTGAAAGCCGACTGCGTAAATGAATTTATAGCACTGATGGAAGGGGTTGGTTTGGACCTAAAAAGTAGAGAGAGAGGAAAAGAAAAGTGCAGTTAAGCAAGAAATGGACTTAAAAATTAAAGGTTTTTTTGCTAGGAGCATAATTTTAAAGCTTTAAATAGCATCAAGTCAGTGCTTTGTCTTTTCCTGACTTTTTTTAATTACTGGGTGTACCTTACCTGTTCTCATTGCATTAGTGTTTTCAAATCAGTTCTTATGTTCCTTATCCTATTATTTGAATCATTGAAAGTTAATATTTTCTATTAAGATCCTAGTTCTAAAAAGAAGTCTTAAACCAAAAAAAAAAGATTCTCTAGAAAATTATATACCTATAAAAGAAGTGATGAATCTATTACTCTTAATACTTTAAAGTTTGTTTAGAATTCATAAGCTGGCAAGTCAATTTTTCCAGATAAAATATATTCTGAAATATCTATAAGCTCATTTAATTACTGTAAAAAAGATAAATAGATGAATTGACACAGTGAATAATGGCTAGACTTTTCCAAAGAGAATCGGGACCTTTTTAAAGTTCTAATAGTTCTTTCAGTCAAACTTCTGCTGTGAGGGAGTGTGCAGATATCACTTGCTCTGTGTAATGTATTTATTTAATTTTTTAAAAGCAATTTGGCATTATTGCTACTACTATAGTGGAAACACATCAAAACAATAGGAGGGTGAATCACTGTATTGTACTTTGATGATTAAAGCACAAAATGATCCACAAAGCAGGGTGGAACTGAACTGGAAGAACATAGCCTGCAGGAGCAAAAAGTAGGCTTGGAAAAGTAAGAATTTATAGTAGTCTTCAGACTTTTCCATAAAAGGAGCCTGTAGGCTTTCAGCCTCAGCCCTCCTTTTGAGGTTTTAGGCTGTCATCAAAGTGTGTGTGAGGGGTTGAAAAGTTGGAACATTATCTGTAAAATGAATGTATCTTTGTAAATACCTTTTCTATGAAGTGCAGCATATGTGTGGATTCAGCTGGAAGGTGAGCTTGGCAGGCCCTGGATTGCACTGCACAGTGTACATGGCATTTTGCATAGAACATGCTGGATCTTTGTTACCAGAAAGGATGAAAGTGTGGTGAGTCTCAGTCCTGTGTTCATGACTGAGGTGATTTCCAGTAAGCCCTGGGTGCCAAAAGTAAGGTGCTTTATTTCTGGTGTACTTTTGAAATGCACATTCTCTTTACTTTCACTGTGGGAATAGGTGTAACCCAAATGCACTGCTTGATATTTAGCAAAAGTTTTCTGTTTTCATCAAAAACACAGTTTTTAACAGCTATCTCTTCTTGTAAGATTTATATGATCATTTTTACAAAGGAAGAGAAATGCATTTTTAACCTAGTAAAGTAGTTTTGGCTTAAACTGGAAACAACCTGTGAAATGTGTTTCTACAGATGGTACTTGGCTTTTCTCTGTGACTTGAAGAGGTCCAAGTTATAAGCTTAACAATATACAGAAAATATGTTAATGTGGTGGTGAAAGGACGAAGCTTTCAAACCACTCCTGTAACAAATGTGTTCTAGGCACCAAAGCAAATGTCAGATGCTTAGCCTACTTTTACCACAAATAGATACAGAAAATACTCTTTGAATGCCACAGAGGTCCACAGAGGTTTTGAAGTTAAATGAGTTGGTGACCATAAACAGAATACTTTAGATGGTTTCTTGAAGGTAGTGATTATATGGTTTGCTCTGTGGTACTTTTAACAACCTTAATCTCTCTGAATGTATAATCTTGTTAGGATTAAACCAAAATCTGCCTAGATAATTAGAGTGAGCTCCAAACTGTGGTTTGACCTGTATCTCTTAGTGGTGCAATTTCCATGTGAATGTGCTGGCCCTGGAGCGTGTGGAGTGTGGAGAGCCCTCAGCAGGGTCTCTGGGAGCTGAGGACCTCCCATACCTCAAATAATCTGTTCCCTAAGAATGTGGTTGGAAAATCACCTCCGAGGTTTTGCAAAGACTGCTTTTCTGTGACTGTACCAGCTGGGGTCTGGGTCAGAACATGTTTTAATGTGGCAGAGCACATTTTTCATTGAGGGTAAGATGTGTTTGCAGGCCATCCCGAGCGCTGAGAGTCACAGGATGGGTCGAAGCCTGGAGTGCCTTGTGGCAGGCACGTTCACTGGTTGCATTACTGTGTTGTCCTTCACTTCTGGTAGTGATTTGCAGATGTCCTTCCACCCTGCCGGGCTAAGTACTGGTGTTACTGCCCTGCATGTGTGAAGAAAGCTTTGCCCCAAGTCATGCAGCAAGTTTTTCTTCTTTGAACTGTTTGCACCGGGTGTTTTGTGTGCCCTCAGGCTCCTCTCTAAATGAAATGACTTGTGCAATCTGCCTTTGGAGATCTCGAAGGTTTGAACCTCTAACAAATAAGGCACAAAACTGTAAAATGTTGATTATGGCTGCTTAAAGGCTCTCCACTCAACTGCATTTTCTTCTGTTGGCTAGCACAGGACTATGAAGTTCTCTAAGAATGTGGTTGGTTTTTATCTTCCATTTTTGTGCTATCCAGCCAAATTCTGCACGTCTTTCAGAGAGGAGTGGCAGGGATTAAAAACCAGCTAGTGAGTCTTTAACTACAGTCTGACAGTGGTAGAGTAGAATTAATTAATGTTTATATCCGATCTCCAGTGTTACTGTAACTTTTCAACTCCATTCAAGGATACTTTATGAACCACAAACCGAAGTGTTTACCAAGTTATTTTGGATAGAAGTAAATTAAAGCTATGTTAAAAAAAAAAAAAGGTTGATTTCTGGTTTTTTTTAACAGAAGTCTGATTCATAAAACAGTAGATATTGTGCAGAAGTTCAACAAACAAGTGGTTTGGTTTTTTTCATTTTCAAACTTAGTAATAGGAGTTTAATAATTTTCATTCTGAGCTGCAGTTACCAGAAGTGTTCTGCAGTTCACTGTAGCTTTCCAGATCTATTTCTCCTTTCTTTCTTACCTTACAGTTTTTAAAACTAATGAAAAGGATTTTTTTTTTTGGTTGTTTGGCTGAGTTACTGTCCAGATCTGGAATGATTGTTTTACAGTTTTCCCTGCACAGGAGACTGCCAGCCCAGGCACCTTTGTGCAGCAATACTGGCTGTGGATTTTGTTTGAATTATATGATAATATTGAATTTACCAGGGATAAATGTTGCTGAAGTAGTTCTATGTTTTCTATATATAATAACAAGTGTTCTGTTTGTGTAAGAACAACCAGGCAAAACACAGCATCTGTTTCACCAGGATGCGTTCTTATAATTTCCATTAAAGAAATTCCAGTGAGAAAGTTATTTCCCTCCTCTTCATTCCGGTATTATGAGCTCACTCAGAGGAGGGCAGAGAGGTACCAGGTTTCAGGACTAAATTCCTTTGCCAGAGGAATGTGCAGTGAGACACAGGTACAGGCTAGCTCCACGACATACTTGTTTAGAGGGGCCCTTCTGCAGCCCAGCAGCTTACAGATCTCAGATTTACAACACTTCCTTATCTGCATGGTTTTGTTCTAAAAAAAGAAGAGCAGGATTGGTTTTTATGAAGAATATTGTGAGTTTTGTTTGATTTTACAAAGCAAATTTCATTTTGCCTTTCTAGATAGGCAGTAAAAGTGTTTTGTAACACCCTTAAAAGGTGTAGAGGCAAATGTAAGAAAGGTAGAGACAATTGAAAAGCACTCACTGCTGTCAGGTGTACTCTGGGCTATTGTGTTTAACTGAGGTCACTGAGAATTTAGTCTGCATCTTACATAGTATGTCATTGGGGGCCTCAGTTTCTTTTGGAATTTTATTTAGTGTCTGGCATGAGTAATCCTTATTTTCCTTACATATCAAATGTCAGTGGCATCTTAAGCCTGATTATTTAGATGTTGCCTCACACTGTATCAAAGTAGCACTAGTATCAACTTGTATCTTGAAAAAGTTGCACAAAAGCACCAAACCCTTTCCACTAACTAAGTTTGTCATAAAACTACTATGGGAACGTAATTCAAATTCTGTTTGGAACCAGCTTATCTCTGTAAGATGAGACCACCACAATTCATTTGGTTACTTGGCAGAGCTGTGAAATTTGCTGTGCTTGCTCAGTTTTGTAGCCACTGCAGCCTCTTGCTCTTGATAAGCCCCAAATCACAAATTCCTGTGTGATGATATCAGGGAACTGTAGCAGGATATTGACTTCTGTCAGGTATTTTATGGTTAGGACAGGAAGTTAGTATTTTGTAGATAAAACAGGAGGACTTGGTTGTGGCATAACTAATAAGGAAACCTGGATTCTGTTCTCAATTTAGCTTGATGAATGGCTTCAGGTAACTTTCTTAAATGCTCCAAACCATGTTTGTAGCTATCTGTAAAATAATCATGCATGTGCTACTCCCAGTGGTTTGTATGTCTGTTTATCAAGGTGTACTTTAAAACAGGTAACTGTTGGTAGCACTTAAGGAAATTTAGAGGAGGAGTTGGATGTGTGCTTGTTGGTGTTTTCCTCAAGTTCCTAAGATGATACAAATATTTTTCTTTCTTGATTTTCATGACTAATCTACTCGCTCTACTAATACGTGTGACTAGAGAATGATGATAAAAACATACAAAACATGTGTTCTATAAAAACTGATCTGAGTGCAATTTGAATTCCAGTTTTAATTTCACAAAACTCAAGACTTAAATCTTGTTCTTTTCCTTACATATATTCCACTCTGGTGCCACGAGGCTGGTTAGAAATTAGTACTGCATAAAAGCCTAGACTGGACCAAACAAATAGCATCTGTGTAAAGCAACAGAACAAAGTTGGTGTTACTTTATGCAAGTTATGAAAGCGTAATGTAAATGAAAACATAGCTAATGTAGTATTTTTCATGGGAATATAGGTGATGCCACATTTTTTCTTGAAGTATTAGAAGAAGGTGCTAGACTGTAGAGACCTGTTATGTAACATCTGGATGTTTGACTTGGGCAGAGGTGAGGAAATCAGGAATCAGCTCTCCTGAGACTGGGTTATCTCAGACCTGTCAGCTGTGGGATTTCTTGCATCTCTGTATGAAGCAATTGGCACCTGGAGGTGTTGGATTCAGGATCTCTGACAAGCTGGATGGAGGTTTGTTTAGAAAGGTCTGGGTTAAAGAGTCAGGAAAAAAATATAAATCATAGTATTTTGGCCTGCAGGATCTGCTGGGTTGGTTACGTCATGTTTGGTGCACATGGACACAGTGAAGTGTTCAGAACAAAGCACAGCTTTTAAATGACAGTAATTGGTTGCACTTGCTCCAAATATTGTTTTGCATTTCTGTGTCTCTGGATGAGCTGGAGTTTGTGGGAGGGGAAAAGCTGTTAAATGGAGGGAGAAGCTCCAGCAGAGAAGCCTGCCAGGGCCAGGAATCCTGTTTGCTGGTGCCATTCCCTAGCAGGAGGCTGTGCCTGTGCCCTGCAGGTGGATGATGTGTCTGTAGGGAGGAAGGAGAGCAGCTGTAGCTGATGGGTCTTCAGCAAGCCTCTGCCCTGTCCATTTTTGCAGTTTAATGTATAACTTGGTGCAAATTTCCACACCTTCAACACGAGTACAAGATGTTTTGTTCAGTGTGAGGCAGGGAATATTTCTGTAGCTGGTTTAAATCCAAGTTAGACAACTTATACCTTAAGATAACTTATCTAACTAAATAAATGAGGTATCTTCCTACTCCATTCTGTATTTTCTGTTTGCACCACTTTGCATGCCCATGTGCTTTAAAAGTAATCAAATAAAGTGTGTTCTTCCTTTCAGTTACTTTATTTGTTATCAAAGGTCTTAACCAAAATTCATTTAGTGGAAAAACTAATTTGAAACCTTTCTCAGGTCAGTACATTTGACTGAAATTTGATATTAATTAATTTAGCCTTGCATGCAGAGTACTTGTGGTGTATAAGCTGCCATTGTTGGGACACATTGCAAAATCTGAAACGAAATGTTTTCTGGAGTTCGCTGCTCGTGGTTAAATGAACACTCATGTAACCTTTTGTTTGGTTTTCTATAGAATTTAATTTACAAACTTTGCTGGAAAATAACCTTTTGCCCTTATTAATGTATTCCGTGGCACAAAGGAGCCTGCAGGGTGTCAGGGTGCACAATGTGCACGCCCTGCTCTGCAGTGGGAAATCGCTGTTTGCCTCTGCTGGGGGGAGCTTGGAAGTGAATGTTTGGATCAGTTCATAGGTTGAACTTTTAGCTCCCATTCTGTTTCTCCCACTGCATCTGTAGGTCTTGTGCCTATCACAGCAGAAGTTAGTCTGTGTGGTGAGTGTGGCAGTATAGAGAGCTGTGAATTGTTTTTCTTGTGGTTA
Organism: Myiozetetes cayanensis; assembly: GCF_022539395.1. NCBI lineage: Eukaryota > Metazoa > Chordata > Aves > Passeriformes > Tyrannidae > Myiozetetes > Myiozetetes cayanensis. The sequence continues at coordinate 10,287,507 of NW_026087159.1, read as the reverse complement.
GAGGAAGGAAATGCAGCACTTACCAGGAGCCCAGAGCACGCAATTTTATTCAGATTTTACCTTTCAAAAATACTCTTCAGATACTACTTATATCAACTTCCTTAAAAATCTGTGAGATTAAAGTACCTTCATGTGCACATGGCATACTTTCTTTTTCTCTGAAAGATCACTTTGTGGCATTGTGAACCTCATGTTTTTATTGCTACGTCTGTGACACTCACACCTGTGAACCCAGGTCACCACATCTGACCCTACTGTGCTCTCATATGCCGAAAATCAAACTTGAAACACAATCCCTACTTCAAAAGATTTGCAACCTGCCAGATACGTGCAAAACCTAAAGAAACCCTGGGAAAATACTGCTCAGCAAGGGGCAGTCTCATCACACCAACCGTAGAATTGCTGCTGCTGTTTAAGGAACTGTGTACACTCAGCTTCCTCTGATACTCATTCTGTTCAGGGATGGCAGCTCCTCTGCCTCTTAAAACCTAGAGAATTCCTGAATTAAATGTTGTTCTTGGGTATAGAAGTGGAGGTTCGAGCCTGATTTTAATTTAAAATCACTTACTGTGGTAGGAGGGTGTTGATAATTATCTGGCTGAGGAAAGGCTTGGAAACAATTGTCATTGCTCCTGAAACTGTTCTTTCTCAGTCTTGTGGCAGGATGGTGAGCTCAGAGCACAGCTGTGCTTTATGCTGCTGGCATGAAAATAGAGACCATAAAAAAGGAACCTTTCTGCAACAGGATTTTATTGTTGAACTGATTGTTGATGTGATAGCTCAGATCATAAATCTTTGGGGTCAATGATCAACAATCCAAAGGGATCATTCTCTTCCTTGCAACAACAGAAGCATTAACTCTCCAGAAAACATCAAATTATTTCATATACTGAGGTAAAATCTGCCCTGGTCAAACCAGAAAGAACATGTCGTTGTTCAGTCTAGGAACATTACACACCCCTCTGACAAACTGAGAAATTAATCAGGGTTGTAATCCTTGGGTAAGATTAACATGAGAGCATCCAAAGCTATTATACTTGATTCAAGTAAAAATGCGTGTGGGTGTATGTTTATGTACAGCTATTGCTTAGTTCTGACCTCTTGGGAATCTCAAAGGACAGTAACAGCAGGTGGAAAGAGTTTCAGGGTAAATTTGACATCATATCCAGATTAATTATTCAGTATGTCTCACTGATGTTTTTGAACTCTGAAAGAGGGTTAAAGGAGGAGAGGATATTTAGCCAATCTAGTTTTGAGGTAATTTCTCCATTTAACTGAGGTGTGACTTGGAGAATAACTATTAATAACCTGAGTCCTTTTACACCCAAAGGAGAATTGGTAAGAGCGGTAATTTGGGAGCACCAAGGTCCGATGACTGATGGGCACAGGGAATGGCAGTGCTTACCTCTGACACAAAGATTGTACACACTGTGAAAAGCACTTGTAAAGTGGCATGTGGATGTTCCTGGGAGATGAGCAGCAGGATGGTGTGCAGGGCAGCTGGGCACCTGTGCCTTCCTTGCAATGATACTCCAGCAACTCTTAAGGGATTTCATCCCTGCAGACTTTTTCTGTAGGTCCCACTGCAGGATGTGCAGCCTGTCCATGTTCCATCACTCCAGAGAACGGGGGCTCAGGGTGGTTATGCCAGTAACAAAACCTAATATAGCCATTATCAGACAATGGATAAAAGAAGTGAAGTCACTGTGGAGTGCAGTGTACTCCTGCAGGGTTCGTGTTTTGTTTTGCAGAATAGCAATAAACACTGCACAGCACCTTTGGACAGGTAGAAGAAGGTGTGATTTTTCTCTGGAACAGTATGGAAGTATTAGGAAGGATGAATATAGTTGTTTGTCTTGGAATAGGACCAGGATTCAAGGTCTAATGACTCCAGTATCTGTGGTTTGCTAATGGCCACCAGATGCTGGGACCTCTGGTTTTTATCTCATCTGAAAGAAAGGCTAAGTCATCAGAGCCCCTGATAGCTCAGGATGGACTGAGATATAAATGTTTCCTGCTAATTCCCAGCCCTGCCTGTTCTATCACTTATGTTTCTGGTGAAGCTTCTTATGACAACACAGTTGTGCTGAGATTGGGATTTTTCGAGGGGTTAGGTGCAAAAGGTTGCAACTTTCCTGTGAGATACACAGATTCCTTCATGTCAAGGAAGGGTTATGGTCACTATTGTCATAACAAAGACCAAGTACATCTAAACACATTTCTTTAAGGTATTTTAACAATATTTGATCTCTCCCCCAGTAATAACTTAGTAGTCAGTCTTTAAAATGAGCATTTGTGATCATTGATGAATTCAGAAGTAGTTTTTGAGCTGGAATTAATTAGGAAACAACTTGCTGCTTGTAGTTTCAGGGAGGGATTTCACTACTAGTGGGTCTTCTCTTTTGCCCTTCTTTTTCTCTTTTCTTTTTTAGTCATTGAGAAAGCAACCCAATACTAGATCACATGCAAGAAATTAAGTATTTCACGAAGTTCTCTTCAGAAGGCTTCCTTCTGGGATATTATGCAAATCTCTGGATTTGTTGTAAGGAAAATATATAAAAAATGTTCCTTCTTCAGAGTCACTGAAGGTGTCATCCTGTTGCCTTACACCTTCACTTAAGAACTTGAGCAATAGTTGTGAAATACTTCTCCCAACTTGTAGTCAGTAAGGATATGAATGTTTTAATTATTACTAAATATGCTAATTCCCCTCACCTCTTAGGTTCAATAGTGGTTCTATTACATTGCATGGTAGCAAAAGGATAAAAACAAATCTTGTTTGTGAATGGGAAAATATGTATTATTTCTTAAATAGGGTAATTTGACAGAAAGATAACTACACTGCATTGTTTTTGCTTTCTGCATTTCTTTAGCTATCTAAATACATGTAAAATACATAACCAGACGTGTTTCAGACACATGAAATAACTTTGTGTTGTATTTGTTAATTAGTGTTGTGCTGGCTGTGACCAACTACTATTGACTGTAAAAACCCAAAATCTTACAAACTTTCTTTCTTTTGTGTTGTGTGGCCAGAAAGTAAGTCTTGCAGTTCAGCAGCAGTTGCAAACTCGAGTAGCAAGGTTTGTAGTGGTCCTATTTATAGGGGGAAATGGGGAGTGGCAGAGTCAAATTCCTTAGGGAGATGCATTTACTTATTCTAGAGGAAGAATGATAAAGGATGAACTTGACTGTGATTATGATTAAAATGCACGTTCATCACAGGTCTGAAGGTCACAAGAGACGTCTGTCCTGGGAAATGCAGTGAAAACTGTGGAGCACTCCTGGGAGCTGAGAGAACTCAAGTGAACTTGAGAGTGAGGCTGACTGGAAAGGTGCAATAGCTGTTTATGGAAATGGAAAAGCTCTTTTATTTATTTTTACTACAAGTGCCAGTACTGTACTTCAGCAAGAACTTTAATCCTTAAAGCCTTGCAAATGAGTTTGATACACCTCAGCATTTGGAGAAGAGCTGTGAGCAGATTGAATTTTTTTTTTCTTCCTTCCCATCTCCTTTCCCTCCCTGCAGCTAAATTCCAGCCCACATCTGCCCTTCCACTGAAAGCTTAAAACCTTTTTTCCTTCTGTGTGACCTTTGCCCTCCCTTTTAAGCAAGTGCAGGGGCAGGGGTCAGAAGTCTTGTCCATCTCCTCCCAGCAGCAAGAGTTCTTCCTGAACAAGGGAAAAATCCAGTGAGAAAAATCAGGATGCACATTCAGCCAGTCCAGCATATGTTAAGGCCTTGACACTTGGATGTTATCAAAATATTGTTGCCAGTGTTGAGCTCTTTTTAATCCTGCTACAATTTTTTTTTTCTTCTTAAAATCCAGATGGATATTTCTGGTCTCATTTCTGGAATCAAAATGCTAAAAGCAAAGAGTTATTTGAACACTTCCATTTTCAGCAGGTCCATTGAGAAGACATCACTGTTGCTGTCAAAATACAATTATTCACACAGTTCTTATATCTCAAATGTGATATAAAAGTTTCTTAGACAACGTAGGCTACCCTTGAAATCAAAGGAATGTGGCAAAATCAAGACCTACACGTTCCCTCTTCCAAACTGTATGCAATTTATTTTTTCCTTTTCATTATGAACGATCTCTTCCCTTTAAAGAGGGACTAAAGAATGGGAACTGCAGCTTTTGAAGAATACTTCTGAATTCAAAATGATTGAAGCTGATAGTCATGTATTCAATTAGGTCTTTTGAATCCATTTCCATATATGTGAGTTCAATATATGTTGGTGGTCAAGGCTGTACAGGATGACTAAAGAAACATGCTTCCTCTGTTCAAAATTCTGGTTTAAACCATATAAGAAACAAGGAAATGTTTCAACGTTTTAGATATTCATGGAAACTCTTGAAATTTGTAGATCCCTCCTGCCCAATACATTCACAATAATGCTTCACTGGCAGCACACTGAAGATGTGGCCTGTAAGGCCATTTTTAGATGTGAAGGTCTTGAATATGGAACTGTGAAGATCTAACTTGTACCATAAAAGCTTCAAAGGCTTGACTCTAGCTCCCTTTGTTTTGTTTGTTCGTTGGTTGGTTTGTTTTTCGTATGGGAATGTGGACTCTGCGGCTTGAGAGTTGGGAGTGTGAAGGATCTTAAGGTTGGTTCTTCCTTGCAATCTGTTTATGGAAATGTTTATAATTATGAGATATTCACGCTGAAATTGTATGGGTTGTTTGTAAAAAGCAACTTGAGCCTGAAAAGTAGATGTTTTGAAGATGAAAAATATTCTGATCCCCTGCAGTGCTGAAAAGTTCTGACTTAGGGGGGCCCTTATTCCAAAAGATGTATTTCATTATGGCTGAATTCTCAGAAAATTCTCAGAATATTTCAGGGTTAAACATGACGGGAGTACTCAAACAACTTTTCCCTTGTTCCAAGTTGGGGCATTATCTCCTGCATTACTGCAGTTAATGCATAATCTCCTGCAGAATGGGTTTGGCTGGCTCAGAAATACAAGTTGGCAAAGGTATGTGAAAAGTTGAGCATTCTTTGTGTGCTGGCTCCTGCTTTTTCTGTGTGTACCGTTCTAAGAGTTCAGAGCACAAAGCCAGGGAGGGATAGTTTACAGTGTCTAAGCTGTGAGGTGACTCCCTCAGTCTATTTTGGGGTTTTGCTGACCTGTACTAATGCCAGGCTCATACATTTGCCACGTTATTTAGATCTGTTAAGAGATAAATTTGTCTCTGCTTGTAGTTACTAAATTTAAAGGGGCTCTGTTATGTATAGCAGCTCTGGGAAGTTGCTCAGATGAAAAAGGAGGTCAGTCTTTGAGGTATTGAGAGATTGATTGGCCTTGGCTGGCTTTAAATGACCCGTTACATCACAGTAACCTGTTCTGTGAGGAGTGGAGCTGTGGGCCTGTGCAAAAACAGGTGACCATTCCTTTTTGCCATATGCTGGACAACACCAGTACTGTAACCCACAGTGCCACCATATGCAAGGAAACACCAATTAATTTTCTGTGTTCTATTCTGAACGTGTCAGTGCTGAGCAAGTCAAAACAAACACGAGGCTGAAGTAGCAAAATGAGCCAAATGTGTTTTTGGTTGCATTGCCTTCAAAGTCCCTGCTTGCATCAGTTGTGAACTTGGATCCATGACTTCATGCAAATACATATCTTTGTGAGAGACAAAAATAAGGAGGCCAGGTGAAGTGAGGTGTCTTGCCCTTGCCTTCCCTGGCTCTTTGAGTTTTCTGGAAATGTAGTGACTAAGAATGACCTGAATGTTGGGGAGAACATGTAATATTCGTACCAGATTGTGTGCAAGTTATTGACCAGTTAGTGAAATTGGAGTTAAATGTGTATGTGGTGAGTAGCTCTAAATAAATTTATCCTTATGATTGGCATTGATACTTGGTGTTGTTATTGACAAATTATCATCTTTCTATTTTGCTTCACGTGCTGAGCACAGAAAGTACCTTGAAAGGACCATAAATTCTTCAAGAGTGGCAGGGAGATGGGATCCTCTGTATCACCAGGCTAACAGAAATGTTTATGAATGTGATTAGTCTTAGAAGAGATATTGTTTTCAGTTCAAAGGAACTGTATGTAAAAGATTTCAGGAGGGTTTTTTTTGGTGTAAAATAATCACATTTCATGTGCTGGTATGCAATCTTTCAATTTATAGTCAAGGACACTTAACAGATCAAAAAGCCTGAGCATTTGCCTATATTCTTGTGCTTCTGCTCTCAATTACTTGATTTCCTCTGCTCATTCAAGGCGGGTGGAAGTCACAGAACATCCAATTTTTCCCATAGTGCAGCCACTGAGCTGAATGGGGACATTTTATGATTTAAGAGGCCCTGGAGTGTCTTCACTGTTTAAAATGTCGGTCTTTGTAAAACTATCCTTGAGTTGTCTTCTTTAAACACGCTGTTCAAACCCCGGACTGAAGAAACAAAAAGCAATCCCAACAGATATCCCTGACAGAATTCTGTTTGCTTTGCTTTAACTGTGACACCATATATTTGTTTAAAGGCAGAAAAGATATATGTGCAAACGAAGGCAGAATTGGCCTAATCAAAATGTGGGTGGGTGGAAATAACCTTACTCTGTGAATGAATGTAAATTACTGTGGGATGTTCTCTTTAGCCTCACAGATGTGTTCTCATCGCTGTTTACATCTCCTCAGTTCCTGTTTTCTGAAAACACTTTTTTGTTTCACATTGCTGACATTGAGAATTCTTTGAAGATGCTCTACTGTAAGAGAAACAACCTTGAGTTGTAGTGCAAGTGCCAAGGTGGAATAAAATAATCAGAGTTTTGATTGTGGAAGTGCTGTATGACCATTAGTCATTTTTCTAATGCCGCTCTGCAGCTGTCAATGGGAATAGTGATAAAGGTGATGAAAAGCTGTTGGCTAACATTGATGAAGTATATATAGTATTTCCAACATACTTTAAGCTCTAAATATCAGCAGATGCCGTGTATGAAGAAACATTTTGCCAGGAAAACAAGTTTAGAACCTTTAACTTTGCTGACACTGATGTTGTCCTTGAGTAAACTCAACATCTGCATGTTGAGTTTACAGTGACAGCCATTGATTTCTGCAATACCATTCCTGTGGACATCCTAAAACCAGCCATTAGAAAAGGCATATGCAGAGAAGAGGAAAAAATCTAACTAGGTAAATTACTTACCTAAAATATGTAGGTGGTAGGTAGATTTTTTAATGCAGCCTAAGGATTTGGACAGTGCTAAAGCTTATCTTCCCCAATATAAAACAGCACAACATCATTGCAAAACCACGAAGAGAGAGATGTGTTTATGGTGAGGGCTCCAGCAGTGTGTTGGGACAGTATACTCAGTTTTGTTCAGGAGCTTTTACAGAAGTGTGATTAAGATGACATTTGTGTCTTGTGCATTTAAATGTTGGGACTCTGACATTACTTAACAGTGTTAAATTACATTTAGGATAAATTATACTTGGTTCTTAAGCTAGTGGAAGCTCACAAGAATCTGTGATGTAGATTTTTGCCTTCTGGCGTTAGTGGTACTTTGTAATTTTTGAAGTGATATAAAATCAGAATTAGGACCTGTGTTTCTCTCACCCCACTGTCCATTTTTAAGCCAGTAACCTTTGCTGTCTTATGCTAATCTGTTGCTTCTCTATGTAGTGGAAAAAAGTATTTACTAGCCTGCAGATGACAAAGAAGTGAAGTCTCTGGGCTAGGTCATAAGGAAAGACACCTCACTTGGCTGTCACATGTACTGGGTCCATTTATCCCAGCTGGAGCTGGATTGGAGCAGGTTGATCCTCATAAAATTGTAACTATTGAAAAAGAAGACCCTGTCTTTTATGATATTGAGTTTTAATCATGGTGACTTCATTCACATGTTCTTATGTAAATAAACAGTAAAATTTCACTCCTTTTATTTTTGAAGTGCCATTGGAACCTGGCAGTTGAGCCAGTTTTCAGTGCCTCTTGCTGTCCATTTAAGCTGTGCTTCACCTTTCCCTATGAGGATGTTAAAGTAATGTCACTGCCTCACTAAAATCAAGGTAAACAACATCCACTCCTCTCATCCATCCAGCCTGTCATCCAATCGTAAAAGGCCATCAGGATGACTGAACATGATTTCCCCTTCACAAATCTGTGCTGTTTCTGATTGTATTCTTGTCTTTTGTGTGTTTGAAATAGGTTTTCAGACAGATTTACTCCATGGCTTCCCAGGGACTGAGATGAGGCTAAGTGGCTTGTAGTTCTCCAGGTCTTCTTTCTTGCCTTTCTTGACGGTGGTAGTGACATTTGCTTTTTCCCAGAGCTTGGGAATCTCTCACGGTCACTGTGACTTTTCAGAGATGAGAGTATCCGTGCAACATCAGCGTGTTCCCTCAGCACTGATGGACACATTTGTCAGGTCCTATGAACTTCTGTATGCTCAGCTTGTTTAAATGTTCCCTACAAAGTAAGGATAAGTCTTTCAGGCTGCAACCAGTATCTAAGAGATTCAACAGGGTGCTAAAACGTTGGCTTTGTAAATGTGGTTGCGAAATGAACGAACGTTTCTATTGTGATTTACTTTATAAAAGGACCTAATGTGACCTTTAAACATCTGCTTATAAAGAGAGGGTGTTAAGCAGGACTATAGGCCAGAGCACTTTGTTCTTAAAATGACATTTTTGGAACTTTCATTATAAGGACTGGCTGTTCCTTGCTTTGCCTCTATAAACTGTACTGGCATGTTAAATTCCTCCCTCATATTGCTGCCTCTCTTGGCTGCTGTACTTCTGCCATATGGTCAGTCAGAAGGATTATTTGCTTATAGGTTTGACAATAACAGGAAAGCTATTCAAATGGTGAAAGTTTACTAAGTGCTGTACAAATGTGTTTAGTCTTGGCTTAGCCTACAACAGCTGAGGCAAGGAAGTTTATCAATCTCAGTGTAATTATTTACTGTCTTATGATGGTGATTTTGATGGTCTAGTGGCTAATGCACCGCTGGGAAATATGCTCCTCCACTATACATGGTCTTTATCTTAAGATTCTGAGCAGGAAAGAGCAAAATAAGCAGTCCAGTGGATCCAGTCTCAAAACAGCACCAGCAGTTCCTCCACACCACAGATGAGTCCTGGAAGCCCACTGGACTGGAGTCTGTGCATGCAGGGACTGCTGCCCTGCACAGCGTGTTCCTCTTGAGCCCTTGCAATGTGTGCAGAGCAGCACAGCAGCTCCTTCCTTGGCGTGTCAGTCCAGTCATCTCGTGTGTCAGAGGCACCCGCTGCTCCCTTCCCTGCATGGTTTCTGGTATGGATTGAAAGGAAATGTCGAATCTTTCATAGTATGGGGAGAAAGTAACAGTGAATAGGGTTAAAAATACTTGATACGGATTGCTGAATAGCTGGGGGTCTTTCCTGTGCTTGGACAGGAGGTGACTGTGAGGTATCTCAAATGTCAGGGAGCAGCAGTGATGGAAAATTATTTTTGTTCCATGATCACTAATGAGAGATAAAAAGGAAGCAAGGAGCTGAATATGTAAATTACTTCTTTCCTATATTGAACTAAGTTTGTGGAGGTCTGTCTTTAAAATTCGTAGGTCCTCTCTTAGTGCTGGTAAACATGAAGATACCCTCAAAAAGACATTTAAATATTGTTCATGGCTGTTGCCTATACATAACTTTAAATTGTGGGCTGTGTGGAAAATGTTTGTGTAGTTTCATATGTGTGTATGTATATATGTGTAGTTTTATGTATACACTTCTGTAAATATTTTAAAAAGTACAATTTCTGGTGCACGCACAAGGTACTTTTTCTAAATATCAACTTAGGCTTGGGCACACAGTACAAAATACTCCCCCAAGACACAGCCTCTACTCAGTCACCAGATAAAGTGGCATTTGGACTTGCATAAGAAGGACGTTTTGATAACAAGCTCAATCTTGCCTCTGTTGGAATCAGTCAGAAGTTTCCATTGACTTCTCTGAATGCCGGATTCACAAGTACTTGCAAATCTTTAGTGAGGTCAGATTCTTTGCCCCTCATGCCAGTGCACCCAGCAAAGAAAAAGGCTAATCCTGTGAAGAGCTGAGCCCATCAAAGTGAGAGAAGTAAATACCATTGAATACTTAAATTCAAACCTTGTATCCCCTGTCTTCTATGAAGTGCAGTCTTACATTGCACTTAATCCGATCTAAGTGTGGGCTACCCTATGTCCTGATTATGGTTTCCTGCCTCTGTTGTGCTGGATCAATTGATTAGAGGGTGAATTGGATCAGTTCATTGTTCTGACAGAAAACCAGGCTCTGCAGTTCGTTTGACCCGCTGTTCCCAGCAGACTCACGTGATTGGGAGCTCTGGAGAGGTGGGAATGGGGAGGGACAGGACAGAGAGGAATCTATGAGAGTGGAAATGAGTCTTGGGGCAGCAGCCTGGAAGCCAGTGGATTTAACATGAAACTAGAGATAATTGTATGAGTAAAAGTTGTCAAATCAAACTGTAAATCTGGTCTATTCAGGTAGCAAAAACTTATTCAAACTGTTACTGACTAAACAAAGTGAGTGGACAGTCTGCAAAAATCGTGGCAGTGAGAATGCTCTTAATATTGTTGCAGCAGATGTGTTTTGTCCCTTTTATTGAAGGACTAACGTAGCACCGGTTTGTAGTTGTGTCAGGCTGAGACAAGCCTAAGTGTGCGTGCTGTTTTCTTCAGGGAAAGTTTTGTAGCTGTCTAAACACTATTCTAACTGATCTGCTAAAAACCGTTCCATCCTTTCAAAATCTTTTAATTGACCTTGCTACTTAAATTTCAGATAGAGGAAGGAAGAATTATAGCAATTCATATTGATGTGGTTTGGGTGAGAAAGGTGGAAAGAATAGTTCAAGGTACATTTAGGTGCCTTTTTTTTTTTAAGTGATAACTGATTTCCAGTCACTTCATGTTATGACAGATACACGATGATTTCAACAGAGACTATATTAATCATTTTCCTAAAGCAAATGAGTAAGATGCAGAAACTTTAACTTCAAAGTGCTGTACAAATAAAGAAGGCCTCTCAAACAAACATGCCTTTTCTGTCTGGTGCTACTGAAACCGGAGAGTGCTGTGTGTCTTTGTCTCATAGGTGATAATGTGGCAAAAATACCCAGGAGGTGTGTGGTGGAGATTGCTGCTGGCAGGATGCTTTCAGGGACTGCAGAACAGCTCTTTCTTCACTGTTGCTTGCTGTGCCACCTCTGGAGCGTAATGCAGTGACTGCATGGCACTGGAGATGTCCTCAGAGCTGGGGGCTGGCTGGTGAGAGGAGGTGCATATGGGCTAGGAGGTAGAGGAGCACTGGATGCCTTTAGAGGCTTGGCTGCTGTGAATGCCCTTATTTGTGTCACTAGTCATGTTGTTCTGCTCCAGAATTAGGTCTCTTTGATTTGTGGTGGATGCCTCTGAACTGCAAGCCCAGGAAAGTGATATCTCTGCCTTGTGTGCATTTAGTGTCTCCCCAGCCATCTATAGGTGAAATAAAAAAGCAGCTAGGGGAGAAAGGAAGCTTGGGGAGTTGAACTAAAATGTGTTCTTTGGCAGAACACACCTGGTCTGTTCAACGTGTGGGTGAGGTAGCTGTGGTTTGTAATTATAACCTGCAAAGTAACAGTCAGGTTTGGCTCTAGGTACATGACTGCTGTAATCTTGAAGCTCTGGGAGTCAATTCTGTTGAGAACTGGTGAGAACAATCAACTTCTGGAAAGTAAATTATTTAATTCAAGGTTACCTAAATTACTGTGGCTAAGAGAATCATTCTTACTGGACAGTCCAAAGTATAAATTCTTTCAACTCCTGCCAACCTAAAATGAAAAACAAAAGACAGGCTGCAATGACCAGCTGTAGTATTGAAATATTCTCCTAAATTGCAATGTGTGTAGATTTTACAAAGCCTTTTGTGATGGTAGGGCAGAGCTGGCTTTGGGAAATTCATTGCAGGTCTGTAAGTTTGATGTAGGTTGAGATGGATAGGGTTTCTTTTTTCACACTGAATTTGCTGATTTTTTTCACAATTTTCCTCCAAATTTTCTTGTTTTGAATAGCATGTATTCTGGACGCCATCCCTTTTTCCTGGTGGTTGTAGGGTCAGAATTCTGAAGTGTGTCACGTTACAGTTGTGAATCCCCGAACAAAGTGACAGGGCTGCAGGGAGGTTGGTTTCATTGTGCTGTGTGCTGCTGCTTTTTGAGGCAGGGTTGGTCGAGGGGAGTTCAACAGTGTCTCGGTAATAGGCTCCAAAATCAAATGAACTTGTGCAAGGCAAATTTACAGTGTGCCTTTTCTCCGTAAAAAAAAAGCTCACTGGCAAATAATCTGAAAGAACCCAACATCTCAATAAGACAAGGTCCCTCCCCTCTGCTCCCTGTCCTGAAAGGGCCCATTGTTCCCAGGTTTCAAGGTGGGCTCATTGACTTTCATGTTGCCATGGAACCAGCATGTCTTTCTTCCTGAATGATACTTGCTTGTAATCTCAGAAGCTTTTCCAGCTAATTAACACAGGTGATTTGTGAGTGGACTTGGTTGGACTGAAGGCCAGTGAAGGACCTGTTTGATTCACCACATGAAGAAATGAAAGGTGTTAAAATAAAGGTCTGGGATAAGCCTTGGTTGAAGGAGGGAGGGCAGCTAATCAGAAATGCTGTTAACTCCCAGTTTCTATTATATGGAACACAGGAAGGCTGATGTTGCATTTACATGCTGGTAGGCTTAAATACAAGTAAATCAAATAAAGGGCTGTTAAAACTTGGAATTTAAATGCACAACAGTACCTAGTAGTTACTTTGAAAAAGGAAGAGGTATTTTTATTGTTAATTCATGGTCCATGTAGTTAAAATTGCAATGAATAGAAATAGAAGTGATTCTAACTCGTTTAATAAAACCTGTGCATACATTCCCATATTTTCCTCAATACATACCAGCATACTGTCTGATAATAGAACTGTGTTGCAAAATTTTAGACAGAGTAGTTTTTCTGTCCAAAAAACCCATTAAACCATCCTACTGGGCAAAGAAGTGTAATATCATTGCAAATGAGTCTGCCTAAGTTTGGCAGTGCTGCCCAGCTCCAGTTTAGTGCTGGGAGTGCCTTGGGGGCTTGGCCTGTCAGGTGGGGTGATACAGGTGCTCTGAGCACTCAGTAAAACACGGTGATTTTTCATCAGGACTGTGTTAGACATATTTTCTGTTGGTGCTGAGATAGTATTTGGTGTGCTGAGTGTGCTGTTGTCTCACTGAATCTCTGCAGGGTGCTCAGCACTTTCTAGGGCAAGTCCCTGGTGGACCCAGTGCCAATAAGAGCAGTTCCTTTCTCTGCCTGGCATTTCCCTGTGAGTGATAACAGTTGGTCATATCTAAGTCTGTTATTTTAAGAACATCTGTTGTTCTTGTCACAAATCGAGGTATTTTTCAACAGGATCCAGTGCAAAAGTTAGAATCCAGTTTACCAGTTAAGGAAAAACTGGAGTAATCTTTTCTTAATGCAGTACAACTTGAAATAGATAGCGTGCAAATGAAAGTTTGGTCCTTTCATGTCTGTGGTCATCTGGTTTTTTATTATCTTGCTTTCCATTTTTATGTCCAAAAGTGTCACACTAAAAGAACATGGTACAATGAGACAGGCTGTACAAAAACACACAGGAGAATTTTTTTTATTCTTCCATTAGACTTTTTACTTACATTTGTCAAGTTATGACGCTTGTAGCCAAAATAAAAAAAAAAAAAAAAAAAAGACTGCTTAAGTTGGCAAAACCCTTGAAAGAAGTTGTTTGGAATAGTGTGGGAGTTTTTTTCTCAGGAGGGACATCTGTGCTTAACTAGTGTGTTGCTTAACTACACAGTAAATTTTAGCTCTAATCTTCCTTTCAGGAGTTGTTGGGTTTGCTGTTCTGAGTGATGATGTTCAAGGCTGGATATTAAATTACTCAAGAATATTCTAGTAGTGTGCTTTCTACGTTGTCACATACCTAAATTCTCAGTCTCGTGGGTAGGTGCTGTATGTGGAGTGTAGATCATCCATTATCACACTATGCCTGACAGCCAAGAAATAAGTGAACTTAAATGGAGAACAATTTAGAACGTTTTTAAAACTTAAGAAGCGTTTTGGGGCGGTACGGTTTCTGTAAGGTGATACATTCTGTCACTGTTCATTCTGGGCAGTAACTTGTTGAGGTTTGGGTTTTCTTGTGTTTTGGGGTTTTTTTTAGTGAAACTTATTTTGAACATGGTGGCAGCTGCTTCTTTAATGAAAAACTTGACCTACTGAGTCCTCCATGTCTGAGCAATTCTAACTGCACCCTAATGCTGAGGGACTGCTTGAGGGAGAGGATTTATGGAAGCACATCATAAGATATTGATTTCAGTGAAATTTTGTGATTTGTATCTTCACTGTATTGGTTTTCTCTGTTTAGGTGATGTCTGTCCATTCTTATCTCTAGTGGGTTTCAGGAAGGACGGGGCAAGGTAATACTTTAAACAGAACAAATGTGTTCTTACAGGATGACTTTATTTTACAAACTAACTTTTCTAAACACACTTACTTGCTTGGACTTCCAGAGTTAAATCATTGCTTAGCCTTGCCCATTCTTTATGTCAATTGGTTGAGACTTCATTTTAGCTGCTTTTACTTCTTGAGCTGCTTTTTGTCATCTCCCAAATGAGAAGTCCAGGCAGTTTGGCTTTAGTCAGACAGTTCCATATCCAGTAGCTGTATGGGGATCAGAGTGTTAAGCATTTTAAGAAGTCACCATTTCAAACAGTTGCTTGAAAGGGCACACACCTATTGATAAAGATCTATGCCTTTGGCAAAAAAAAAGAAGAGTTCTAAAGATTATATTAAGTAGGCATTTCTGTTCTAAATTGCATCAGACTCCACAATTTAATTTTGTAGATAGCTTTAGTCTTTCTGATGACAGATTTTCCTTTGCATGGTTTAGTCAAGGCTGAAAAAACAATTTCTTCAAATTTCTTGTCAAGTTCTGTGACAAACCAGACATCCAAAAGTTGGAGTTGCATGTGCTCACTCTCTGCCTTTCCTTGTCTGTAAGACACTCTGAAGACAAAAGCCTTGTTTTCTGTCACGCCACATATAAAATAATACATGAAACAAATAGTCAAAAAAAGTGGTACATATATAGTGAGGGGGGAAAAAAAAGAAAATTAAAAGATGAGATTAACGTTTGCATTGTTTTCAGCTTATGGAGTTGTGATAATGATGTCTCCAAAGACATATTTCATATTTTTTTAGCTGTTGCTAAGAATAGTTTCCTTTTGTCTCAGTTTTTCCTTCCCTTATCCAGCACCAGCTAACTGTGACATTTGGTTCTGCGTTTTCTAATTTATCATTCTGAAGTTAATAGTCTGCTTAGTAACCTAGAGACACACTAAAAAAATAAGATATTTGTAAATAAAAGATACATTTATTCTGCCAGTTCTATGTTTTGTCCTTTTTTGGTTTCCTGGTAGAAGTGTTTGTGGCACACTTTGTCTCAGATCTAATCAGTACCTATTCCTCAGCAAACATACTCTCCTCCTGTCAAAATACTGCATCAAGCTCTACCTCCTCTGATCTGTTTAATCTAGATAAATGTTATAAAGGCTTTTTGTCTTTTCCTTTTCCAGACAGGTAAGTTTATCCCTAACAGAGACTGTACATTTTGCCTTGGCAGAACTTTGCAACATCCCCAGTTGATGAATAGACATCTGCTCTGCTTAGAAGTGTTACTTGAAATTAAATAGGCCCAACAGTAAATTAAGTATATGGCTACACAATGGAACTACTTAAATTTCCTTTGACATTTTATAGTTGTTTACCTCAGTTTATATTTTCTCCCTTCCTCCCTTCTCCTTTATCAGTGTCAGTAGGGAGAGAAGTGTCATGATAGCCGTGGTCCTCTCCAGCGCTTGGGACACAGCCTTTTTTGGTTTCCTAAATTGCTGGCTAATTTACATCTGGCTTAACTGTGTAGTTTAATGTACTCGATGTACTTGCTGGGCAGACTGGAGAGGAATCCTTAAGTAAATCAGTTCTGCCCTGCAGGGAGGGGCTTGACTGGCTGAATTACTGGGAAGGGTTGTTTTACCATGAAAGGACAGGTTGCCTGAAAACCTCAGTGAAAGGAGAAGGGCAGCCCAAGAGATCAGTTTGAACCAATAACTGGAATACCAAATACAGCATCCTGTTGAGCACATTGTGTGCTATGTGTAAGGGTGGTGGAAGGGGAATTGTTCTGTAGTAATAGAATGGCAGGTTGATTTTACATCTTGGGTTCATCAGATAAACCACATCCCTCAGAGTCCTGAGTGATCATCTGAAATTTTGGACTGTGGATCCAACCAGGATCAAAGATCCCACGGGGGATCTTTTCCTGGGGCTATACCACTGGTATTTTACAGAGCAGAAAGAAGTGCAGAAAAACACACTTTCATTTAGAGGTCCCTTTGTGAGTTTGTCTCAGTCCCTTTGAATTTCGAGGGCCTGGGATGAGATCACCCCAGAACTAGACGAGGGTACCTGAGGAAGGTGCAGGAGCTGCATCTCTTCAAACAACCCAGAATTACTGAGGTGGGGGATAGGGAGCAAGTAGACCTGGCTATAGCTGTTGTTTCCACGGGTTGGGCAGTATTTGGAAAGGGGTTTAGTTCGGTTATCTCGGTCTTGAACTCCCAGCCTTGTGCTTTTCTGACTTCCAGTCACTCCACAGCATAGACAGGGAGGCACTTGGGTTCACGTGCTGCTGGAACTCAAGCTTCTGGGGCTTGCTTGCAGAGCATGAAAGGTGTGCCCAGAATTCTTTCCCCAGTGTCAAAGACATCCATTTCATTTTATCATGCAAAGACTAATGTTCAGGTTTTCTTTCTTCCTAACCTTTGTTCCATATGGAATGAAAAAAATGCAAGAAATGTAGTATTTCCAGTAGATAAAGTTTTTGCCCTCCCTGCCTCCTCCCAGAGATGGTTGGTTTGAAAAATGCTTTGCAGGACCACCACTGTGTTTGTAGAGGACTTTGAGATAAATGTGCTTGTAGATAAGCTGTGTTTAGAAACATATGGTTATTATCATCAGTAAGATAAGAAGTCTCATCAAAGTCACTTCACTGTGTTCAACTGGGGCTAGAAAAGGGAATTACTGAAAGAAATCCTTGTTTAGTTATGTAAACCTTCTTGCATGGTGATATAGTATCTTGAATGCATACTCTTGGGTTTTTAACATACTTTACTTTTATGATTTTCCACCTGTTGCTCTTTGTAATTCTGATATTTTGTAGTGTTGAAAAATTCTTAATTGCCAACTGATTTCTCCTCTGTTAGGGACTAAATGGAAAGCCTTTGGACTTCAAAGGCCATTTAGGCTGCATTTGCTGCTTGGATGGGCCTTTTATGCAACTTTCTTTTGCAGAGTTGTAGGGCTGTAGAGGAACAACATGTCTGATTTTACCCTTTTATTACTTTTACTATTTTAATTTGTTTGTGTTGTTGAAGGTGCATGCAGATGTATATGCAATTTTAAAGATGTACGATGTGCATAATTCATTCTTTTTCATTTTAGCATAAAGGAACTGATTTATCACCAACATTTACACAAGATGTTTGTAAATAGTACTGATGTCCTGGTGGTATTTTACGTTTCTCATGAAGGGTAAATGGCCAGTCAAGAGTGCAAAGCAGTTAGCAGCCAAGAGTAGGAAGTTGTATGTTCCTGGGAGAAACACGTGTTGTGACTTGAGAAGTCCACTCCCTGAAAATAGAAATGGTGCATTAGAAATAGCATAGAGGGTAGAGAAACAGCTCCAAAGATGTTTACTTCAAAAAAGCCACATTTTTTTTTCTTAATTATGTTTACTGCTGCAGTGCCCAAAGGTTAGTTAACAACAAGGACCCATTGTGCAGTGTCCAAAACATACATAGTAGCAAGGCATCTTTTTCCCCTAAAGGAGAGCAATTTCTCAATGATTCTACTCTTTGAAGTATTTTGTGAGTGGAGCACAAAATGCTTCCCTGGTTTCTTTTGTGATTTTATTGAGCAAGAGCACTCCATGTGCGTGGTACTTTCCAGGGCTGATGTAGTAAATCTTGACTAGAGGGCTTAATGAACGTGACACAGTGGGATGCCTCACTGTGCTATTTGCAGTGGCTTTAGTCTATTCTTGCTTCAATGACAAAAACCTCCAGGGAAATCAGTGAGGATGTATCCAGGTACAAACCAGCTTATTTGCAGGATCACAAACTACAAGGTGAATAGAGATCTAAATGTCTGAATGAGGAAAGGAAGCCAACTGGTGAAGCTATAGAGTTAATCATTTGGTATTATAACAGGTAGTCTTCTGATAGTTTCAGGAGATGAATGCATAAGTTTTTATTTAGATAGACTATAATTATATAGACTTTCAGCTGCTTGGGCATTTTGGTCCTTCTGTAAGTTGTGATGTAGATCATCTATTTAAAAAATAGGATGAAAGGTTAAGTGAGAGAAAATGAGTTTTAGACAGTGTTTAATGCTATGTCAGCTGAGCCTGCAGACCAAACTGTCTGTGCAAAGAACTGGCTCAAAAGCCACTTCCTCAAGAGGCTCTGCTCGTGTTCCTGGCCATGCATTTCCCTGTGCTCATCCTGCTCTTCCCTGTGTGCCCAGGAGACAGATCCTACCAGCTGTGTCCCACACATAAGGCTACATTGACCCCTAGTGTAACTCCATCAGAGAAAGCTGTTAGTGCAGATTGTCCTCTGACTCAGGTCCAAAAGATACAGAGAGAGATTAGTAGTTAGCTTTGGTGTGGTGGAGCAGATGCAGCTCCCTCCTTTGCTTCTTAATCCATCAGCATTTTGCCACGAGTATCACTAAAAGTGTGCTCAGATTCTACCAACATGTTGCTTGGGTTTTACTGTTTCATTATCAGCTCTGGAGCTTTCATTTCAAAGAAGGTTTTGTAACAGATGGCTTTGGGGAATGATGCATTTGAAAATCAAATGCAAATAATAAATTGCTGACATATTTTCAAAGTTGGTGGTCTGTGTTGTGTACAAATTTGGAGGATGAATCACAGTGGACACATTCCAGTTTACCTTCTGAGATGTGATTTGATGATAAGTACTATTAGCATTCCTTTAACTTTTTGTGAAGATTCTCTAGTACTTTTGCTTAACCTGTTTCCACAATGAAGGAGCTGAGGCCAGTCCTTTCCATTGGACTATAGGAAGAATAAGGTGATATTCAGGATGAGAGAAGGGCCTAAAGTCTGGCTTTACATGTGGTTTATGAGGTAGTTTAAATACTACCTCATAAACCTACCAGGCTTCCTTACTTTTGAAGGTGTGTTTTTTACATTCTAATTCTGTAAGAGTCAATGAAAGATGCTTTTTCAGACTTTTCACAATTTTACACCAGATTTTAATGCAGCAAATCAAAGAAGAAATTTGTATGAGTAAGGTTAATGCAGCAGCATCACATTGCTCATGAAGTGAACAGAGATATTATGTTTGACTCATTCTTTTGCTGTGAAAATGTACAAGGATTTCTAGTACTGTGAATGTAATTTTCTTATTAATCTTCAGCAGATAACAGGATCCTGAACTATATGAAAATTGTTTATTTGAAGATTCCAGAAGTTTTCATTAAGTAGCTTTTGATTATGAGGTTTCTTATTATTATTTTGCTCTGTACTGGAGCAGTCCTTGACTAAAGAAGTTACTGAAAATAAGTCTTGGGGAAAAAATGTCATCCCTGTCATATGTCTTTATGCAAGTTTGAGATTCTTTCACTTTGTTTTATCATCATCAACTTTTTTTTGTCTTCATCTTTTTGTCTTCTTTTATGGCAGACATGTTCTTCCCTTGGTGTACTTTACATACTCCAATTTTGCATGCTGGTATTCCTTAGGATTCATTCTTTTCTGAAATTTTCCAATTTATTTGCCCATTTACATCACTGCCACTTTAACTTCCTCATGTTAAAGATGATGCTTTTAACCTTTCTGCTGCCTTTTCCTAAAATGTGCCCTCACCCTGTTCCTCTGGGTTCATTCTCCCAACTGATTAAAACCCTTGTCTTCAGCCAAGGATTATTTAGTCTTTTGTGGTTGATCCTTTGATGCAGAGCAGAAATTTTGAGGCAAAATTGAGCCTCAGCTCATGCAACTGAGCAATCCTTCCTGGAAGTCTCCCACTGAAGTCCTTTGTTAGATGATTTCCTGCTGCTTGGGCTGAAGGTACAGTTTTCTTTGGATTTGCAGGCAAGTCCTTCCAGATCATGTATGTTTATTCTGTGGTCCTGTGTTATTCTAGGGGAGCTGGAATGAATGTGAGTCTGGGACACCTCTTGTGGCATCACAGCTGTCAGGTTTCTTTACTGTCTTTGGCTCCAGTCCAGAGCAAGCTGAAGTCAATGGAAAGATTTGAATACCACTCCATCTGCATGAATCAGCTGTGCATAAATGCTCGATAGAGGTGCACCAGAAACAGGAGAGGAAAATTGTCCTTACAATGGTTCTTGGTTATGAATGTCTTTTAAAAATTGTTCCTTACTCATAACAATACTTCTTTAATAAAGTGGGTCTTTTCTACACTGAAATCATGCTAGTGATTCTTATGGAAGCCTGAAATAACTCATATGTGTGTTACTCAGTTTGTATTACGGCTATTTAAATCTCAGAGTATGTATTTTTGTAACAGTGCTGCTATTTTATATTAGTGTTTTCTATTTTTAAAATTGTGGTTTTTCAAAATCATCAATGAAATTAAAATAGTTTCATTCATTTCTCTTGTAATGGTGGTGCTTACCCCTGTAACTAGTACCCTTATTTCTTTAATTCTTATTGTTTCTCAGGAGCAAATTCATCAACATAGAGCAGTTGGCAAAAAACCTTCCTGCCTGAATACATGTTCAGAACAAGTGTGACAGGCTCATGCTACATGTTTCAGGTTACAATCTATAAATGTTCAAATAACCTTGCATTCATGTATTCAAATGGAAAAACGTATTAAACCTTTTCAGAAGAGAACACTGTTGTCTAGAATCTTATATGCAGCCTTTGGAGTTGTATTCACAAATATTATGCACATGGCTGTTTGCTATTTAAGTAGTTTTGGAGTGTCTGATGTCAGCTACTTCCCTAAATAAAATACTCAGGACATGTAACACCTGGTTCGGAGCCAACTGGCTTTGCTTTGCTTCCTCTCCAAATGCCTTCATTCACAAGTGAGCAGAGTGACTCCTCATGCTGTGAAAAAGGAACCCAGAAATTCATGGCAAACACAGTTTTGCACAACATGGGGACATATTTTCAGTTTTGAATAAAGCTCAGTGAGAGCTTCCTCCACGGGCCCCAAGGGCTCACGCGGGAACAAGGAATAATCTGGAGAAAAAGTTGATGGGAAGTTGAAACCTTTGAAGAATTTAAGGTTGAATAAGTATCTGGGAAGGCATAATCTGACTTTCTGGAGACATAAAGCTATCTGTGAAGAGTTTAAGTGTCAGGACTAGAGATGTCCACTGGGAAATACGCATACAATCATGGCAAAATTTTTGTCTCAGTGCGCTTCACTCTTAGAACAAGTTCATAAAATCTGAATAATGCTTGTAATCAGAAATGATCTCTCAGCAGTGTGTCTGTTACGAGAGGGACCAGTTTTTATGTACTGAGCCCTTGCTGTTGCACATTGTGAATTCAGGTTCATGGTGATCATTCCTTATCTGAGCAGACAGTTTGGAGATGCTCTTACAGTCTATCATATAACTTCTTGAGGCAGTTTTTCTCCTCTTTCCTATTGGGTGGTTCATTGGTTGGGGGTTTCTTGTGTGGGTATTTTGTTTGCTCCTGTCTGGATAGGGAAGTATGGGAGGTTGGATTAAAGGCTTTTTTTAATATCTGCTCATTCTAAAAATGAAGGTGTTTAATTCAGCAAAATGGAGTAAACATCAGGGTGTATAAAGGGTTTTTTATTTAGCAGAAAACTGATCAAGTGATGTCAGACTAGTTACTTTCTCTGAGAAGGCTGATTCAGAGAAGTTCAAAAGTTGAGAAACTTACATGAATTGCTTTTCATTTTTCACGTTCCTCACTGACAGATGTCAGGAAATTTTAAAGGCTTTAAAAATATTTCCTGTGAATGCTTTTAGTAAGGAAATGTTCACTTCCAGTCTGAACTTGTTTCAGCACTTAGTTTGGTCACCTTGATATGAGGAGCTTGTGTGTTCATTCCTTTCAGAGTTCCAAAATGTAGGGACTGTACCTGGGCATGCTGGACAGTGAAAGTTTCCTTAGAGGGGGTTGTTCTTAGTATGTGACTAAATTACAGTGTGTGGCTGAATTGGACTTTTTTCCAGGATTTACAATATTATCAGTAGCATTGCAGGGCTTTTGGCAGCCCAGTATTTCAAACCTGTTGAGTGTGGGAGTGGGTCAAACTCTCTAAACTAAATTTATGTAGTTAACTTCAATGTACTGTCACAATCTCTATTGACTGGGAATTAAGTTTGTGATACAGGGACTTCAGATTTACATAAATGCTGTAATTATTTTTGAATAACCAATGCTAGTGCAGTAAATTCAAAATATATTCTCAGTTTAATTCCAAATTCACGGTGGTTTCCTACTGTCTTCCTTGCACATCCACTCTTAGTTAAAAATGCCATCTTCCCTCATCCAGGACTTTCTGTTCTCAGAGGTGCAGCTTCTTGTTCTTGGAAATGTGGAAGGATCCCAAAGTTAAATGTGTCTTGGTAGTTCTATTGATGTAGAGATACCTGTGTATGCAGGGTGGCTGAGGCACAGGTTGCAGTTACCAGTTGTGATCTTTGTCTGATAATGTACAGAGTATCTCAAAGCATCACCTGGTTTTATGGCCCTGGGAAGCGCTCATCACCTTGCAGAATAGCACCAACTTGTGTCCATTCACTCGTCCTCAAACAGTTTCTAACCCAACTTTTTCTGTTGATTTGGTGATTTTGAAAATGGCCCAATTATGGAGAAGTTAAAATGTAATTATATTTTGACCCTTTGCTTCCCGGTGAATTCACACAACAAATGTAACGCAGATGAAAAGCACTGAAACCAAGCGTTTTAATTAAAGAAGATCTCTAGCTGGCAATTAGTTATGAAATTCAATTTTTCTTTCTCTTTTTTTTGTCTTTTAATAGGGTGGAAAGAAGTCCTACAGTGGGCCATGTGGGGGCCGCGATTGCAGCGCTGGATGCAAATGTTTTCCTGAGAAGGGCGCCCGGGTAAGTTTGTTTTCACTAATACAACTAGTCCTTGTGTCTCTTATCAATCTTTTTATAAATAAACAAATAACCCCCAAGTTAATATGTGTAATTCTCAATCTAATGACCTCATGAAACCACAAATGATGAAGACCAGCTGCATTTCAAACGTCCCTGGCCAAGCTTTCCAAAGCCCTTCTGTAGGTTTACAAATGGCTCACTTTGCAATGATGGAATCTCGTTTCTTTGTGATCTGAGCCCTAGTTCAAAAGAAGTCAGATGGTTTTGAAGTAGACTACAACAATTAAAATTAGGAAAATCAAAGTAGTCCGGGCTTCCAGTACAAATTTTGCCCAGGCCTTACTGCAATAGCTTCTGGTTGTGAAAGTGTTTTTGACTTGTGTATGTGTTTGTGAAGGAACAATAACTGGGAGTGAATCTAAGCAATTCCCTTTGAGAAAGTCGTTTGTGTAGCTAAAGATTCTCTCTCTGAAGTCTGCATTTGAAGCAACCAAATGTTTAAGCAAGACTTCTGTAAAAATCTTTAATTTCCTCTCATTATATGGAAAGACTGTAAGTTTTGTCTTAATGCCACTGCTTTTCTCCTGTCTTGGGGTAATGCAGTTACTCACTTCACTCTGCTTCAATTACATTGTTAATTTTGGTCCAGACACCACCTACTTAATGTTTTATCTTAAACTCCAAAGTGTTTTAGCACATATGAAAATGAATTTTATAGATTTTGGTTATGGAGATTAAAGGAGGAAAGAGCTGCATTGTAGGTACTTGAAGAATTGAAAAGGCTTAAGGAGGAGGGAAATAATACCAGTTGTCTTGTTTAATAAATCAGCTGTTCTTCTTGAAATCATACTGAAAACTCATCCTTTGCAGGAAAACAAAAGAAATTAAGTCTTACTTAAACACTAGCAGTCCTGATTTTTTTTTCCTTTCTATTTCAGTGACACAGCATGAGTATATTCAAGGCATTACTTTCTAGGACTGAACTTAGGAAAATGTTGCTATTTAAAAACAATTGTCAGCATGGGCTTAAATGTTTTCCTAATTGCAGGCAGAGCTGAGCATGAATGCTTAATTGATAACTGATGATGTGTTTGCTCTGGAAGTATAAACATTTTTTCAGTTCATCCTGTGGCAGAGTGAAAACATGTCCAAACAGATAAGTGGAAGAACTTCGCAAGGAAGTTCTCAACATAACCTAGAATGCAAGCTAAAACCAATTGCTCAACACCTTTTGTGATTAGATACTGTAAGGGGACAGACCTGGTTTGGTTCTGGAACACAATATCCTGTAAATGCTTTGCCCTTTAGATACCAATGAGCATCATTCTTCTGTCTCTTTACATTCCCGGGGTTCAGCTTGATTGTTTGAACTGGCCACGGCGCTGTTGACCTTGCAGTTTGAGCTCTTGGCATCTCTTTTGTTAAGATGTCACAAAGATTTTAGGCTGTTTTCATTGCTGACCTGAGAACTCATTTGGCTTTTAGCTTGTTTCTTACGTGACCTGTATCAGTAGGCATTTTCAGTCCTTTAAACACGTGTTCCGTCCTACTGAGACCTGTCGGTGGAGCAAACTGTCTGCTAGGAGTGGTAATCTTTCCCTTTTACAACACTACTTCCATCAAGCCGTGCTGAGCCCTGCTGACACCTTCTTGGACATCTGCAGGCAGCTACTGGAGGTCTGCCATGCCAGAGGATAAGGAGGTGACTGGCTGAACTGGGAGAGCGGATGGTGTGATTATGTATCCTACAGCACAGCTTGTTTCTTGCAGGACACTGTACAGCCCCAGGCTAATTCCTTGGCTTCCTGCCTAGCTCCTTCTCCAGTGCTGCAAAGCCTTTAAGTTCAAAAAGCCAAATGGGAGACGGGGCTTTGCCAATGCCCCGAATCCATATTTTGTTGAAAAAAAATGTTTCAGCTGTCAATTTTGCACAATTAACCAGATCGGAACAAAGCTGAGCTTTCTTTTTAAAGACAAGAAATAGCTAAAAAGCACAAGAAAAATGACAATAAGCTGACAGCTTAATGAAAATAATGTTGGCAGTGTCCTTAAATGTCCTCCTCGAATGCACATCTGATCAGATCAGGCTGTGATGAATTTGTTTCTGACTAGATAGTTAAAAAATTTATTTGGGCAATAAAAGTGTCAAAACTGCTTGATTAGTGAAAGATATTCCTAGAACTGGCATGTAGAGATGTAGAACCCACATGTTCCCATGTTCTTGTTTTTGCTACAGACTGTTAGTGCATGTTCAAGATATATTGAAAAACACCAACAAAACCTACAAAGAAACCCCAACCAAAAACCCCAAACCAGTATAATCTCCCTGTCTTGAAGACTGAGCTTATTTAGAAGACTAATCTCTATGAAGTGAGTCAGCAATTTGTGGAATAATTGAGATTCTATTCTGAAGGAAGGGTGGTACAGTACTTGCCCAGCAGTCACTCAGGGAGTTCTCTTAAATTAGTAAGGCCCATCTCCTAAAAGAGCAAAATTTCCTTTCTGTTAGTTGTCCAAATACTTGGATTAAATTTGAAAAGCATTATTGCTATCCTGTACCCATTTTAGCCTGTTGGGTGAAGTTTATTGTGCAGGTGAGTGATCTACAGCTGGAACATTTTTGGGACCAGTCAGAAAAAATTACTTGTGTTTAAAACAGTGGTTTTCATTCCACTTTCTTGCTGTTTGCCCACGGTTTATGGGCAGGGGTAATGCCCTTTGAAAATGTCATGCTGTATTGGTGGCTCCCTTGCTAAGAAATGCACTGCAGAGAGGCCAGCAGGGACCAGGAGGCGTTTTCCATACTTGAAGTATCAAGAAGCACTAAATAATAGACAGCCTGCACCATTTCATTTTGCAGATCATTTTACATTTGTGTATAATAATGTTGGCTTTTTTGTTTTTATATCCTGTCAACTACTTCCAAACACTTACAAAGATAAACTAGCAGACACAGTCCTTGTTGCATGTATACCTTCTCCTGATGCCTGTTCACTTATCTTGGAATTTATAACAATATTAGAGTTTGTTTTAAACTTTGCTCACCATGTGTTGGAGCTAATCTTTCATTTTTTCATCATCCCCCACCAAAATAGAAATTAAGGAACAAAAATGTAGAAACTTCTTCCAAAGCTTCAGAAATTACTCAGGTTAGCTCAAAAATGCAGTTGCAATGGGAGTGAAAGGTTAGTGCTCCCAGAGATGCATGAGATTCCCCAGGTTTGTCCTGAAGTTAAAATGATGATAGTGAGTGTAGTGTAATTTATCTCTGGGCAATCAAAGAGTTTTGGATACAATTACTGCAGATCAAACAAGCTAGAAAGGATAGACAGATCCCCAGTGTCCACACACTGAGCAGCCTAACCTGAGGTCAGAACTTTGGATCATTAATCTAATTGTTATCTCAGATAAACTAATGTTGCATTGGCAAGACATCTTAGACTAACTTTTGTCTTGAACTCATTCCCTCAACTCAATACTGGGTCTACTGAATGTCCCTCTTGTGATAATTAGTTGAAGATTGGTTGATGTTTCTTTGCTATAAAATATGTAATAATTATAACTTGTATTTTTTTGAAAGATTTGCTGAATTCTGCTTTGGCTGGTTAGTCACTCTGTTTGGAACAATTAGGGATTTCCTGGTGAAACACCATTTCTTTGGAAGTGTAAACCCAACAAAATGAATTATTTTTGCAGAAGTGTTTTATACAAACCTATTTGCTGGAGACAAAATTCTGTTAAGCAGTTTGTTCAAGGCTTCCTACTACCTGGCCTGACAAGCACTGACATAGTGATGCCATTTTAATATCCATGACCTGCAGGTTGACCAGTTAAAATCAAAGCAGACTGTGAGATATTGCCATTTCCTTCAAACTGACAATGCCAAGATATGAACAGTTCTAAAAGCACTAACCATGGATAATCAGCATGGTACAGGTAATACTGGGATCATTATCTAGTTAGTTTTGTAAAGATGGAGTATAAGTAAATGGTGTCTAATTCTTGTTCAGTTTTCCTTCTGGTTAAACAAAAAATGCCATCATTTGGTTTAGGAAGAGGATTATCTATAACATTGAAAAATGTTGACCATCTGTTCGCTGTCATTAAGAAGTCCTGGCAATATTTTGAAAGAAAATGAGGTAATAGTTAAGTCAAACAACTTACGTGCCAGCTGCTTTTTTTAACAACTGCCAAGATTTTTTTTTATTTTTTAAGTAACGAAACTAACTTTGCCAAATGTAGCATTAAACAATTATTGTACATGCCCTCCTGATCCAACCTAAATACACTGAGCTTAGCTCTCTAATGAGAACCACACCATATACGAACTAAAACAGCATAAATAAACCCCATCTCATTGCATTTGAAAGGATTCCTTATGCAAGGGGTGTCAAGACCAAACCTGTTCATCTGCACAGCCTTACATCATCTCTCTTTGAGGACTTCTGGAGGGGACCTGCCTTATCTTAACTTACAGATGTTGTATAATTCAGTCATGGTGAGCAACTGTGTTTAAGCAGGGTAACCAAGGAGTCTCTGGTAGCAAATCTCATTTCCATGATTTGTTTTGCAGTTTGGTCTGAAAAAGGACCCGTGCATTAAATGAGGCTAAATATATTCTAGGAAACATATCCCGATAAGAAGATTGCCACAGCTTTCAAAACTAACCAGAATCCATGGCATTTCTGTGTCACCAGGGTAGCTGAGGTGACTCTGTGACCTGAAACTGTGTCTAAATCTGCCTGCAAGGGCAGCAGATTTTGTAATTGCAGTGGGGACCTGTGTTTACTTTTGAAATGAACCAGAACGTGGGTCCTCAAACTGTTCCATAGAGCACTTCCAGATGGCTTGGAAGAGCCCAGCAAAGAAGTAGCTGTCGCCATTCAAGTAACTGTGCTTCATGTGAGCTGTAACCCAGGATTTTAAAGTCTTTACAGTATTTTGGAAGCAAATGGAGCATTTAAAAAGCTCCTTGTTGCACATCCTACAACACTGTGAGTTGTCTTAGCTTGAGAAGAAGTTACGTAGTCTCACTGTACCAAGTCTGCTCTTTCTCCTTTCTGGCTTGAAAAAATGTCTGGTTTTCTCAAAGTGAGGTGTTTTCTCCAAAGTGAGGTGTTACTGGTGTGTGTTCAAGCTGGGATGAGTACTGAAGGTCATGTAGTCAGCGGGTGCAGGGTCAGATGGCTCTGCCTTGTGCTGTGAGGAATCCCCATCTGAAGGCAGAGTATGCTGTGATTCTGTGTCCTGGCTCTGGCTTTGTGAGCTGGGGGGGCAGGCGTGTTGCCCTGGGAATGGGTACTGTATAATTTCATGTTTGTACAAGCTGCCATGGCTACCCCTGGTAACCTGCACGAGGAATGTACTGTTCCCCTTGGAACCAGTGCCATCACTCCCACTGATTTCGCTTATGTGTGTAGACAGATGGGAAGACAGAACCAGACTAGCCTTGTCTCTCCCTCTTTGGACCCTTGCCACAGCCGACCTTCTGTTCTAACTTTATATCTGTGCCACTTTCTTCAAGACCAAAAAGTGACAAGTTGTGCTACAGATTTGATCCATATGGACAAAACAGAGAGTTCAACAAGAGTTTCTTAGTACCGACCTTCCCCCACCAGCTTCCTAAACACTGGAGAGTAAAAACGTGTATCCAAATTCTTTCTTCATAAAAATTATCATGTCTTTCTTGGTCACAGATTGGAGATTCTAATGAGTCTGTGATGTTTTACTTGCCACATAACTCCTCAGAACAGGACTAACATGACCCTTCAGATTTTCTTGTTAATGCATTTATACTGTAGGAGGAGAGTTGTTAATGTTGTTAAAATTGTTTTGTGTCAGGCAGTCAATCCACCTTGCAGTCAAAAAGACAGCTAAGAACTCCTGTAGGAAGATAAACTCTCTAATGTCCTGCCCAGGACAAGAAAAGCAAATGTTAATGTGAGTCTTTGAAACATATGAATATCTAGTTGGGCTTTTGCTTAACAAAAGCCGTACTTCTTTGTCTGATTATTCCTGCAATGATGTCTCAGTTGAAGAGAGATATTTAATGCTCTCTTACATCTGAGAAATGGCACAAGACTTTCCTCTCCAAGCAGCTGACAGACAAGAAGGGGTAACTTATATCCTGCATTAAAATTACCCAGTTGGTATTTTCTTCCAGCACATTTTATATAATTTGTATGTGGCATTTGCTGTGTCTCAGGAGCCTTTTTTCTCCAGGTTAAGTTCTTTTAAATACTTCATTTTCTTCATACCTCTCTCCTTTCACCTCTCTCCAAAACTTGCCCATCTTTTAACTCAGTGTGATTTTTTTCAGAGTATCCCTGGTACTAATTATTTTTTAAGCTCCTTGAAATGAGAAGAGGTGCCCTTTGCAGAAACAAGAGTCTTTTTTGAAGAGTTTCCGTTGGCAGTAAGTGAAAGGTGTGACAGAGATTTTCAGTGTGATCTCTTGAGTAAGTCAGCCTTGGAAGCAGAAGGATCACAGAACCAATCTAGGAGCAAGGCCCAGCTCGAGGAGGTTTGGCCGACAGTCAAGTTGGCCAATTGGTGAGCCAGGCAAAGACAGCAGGGATTATTACACTGCAAACTTAATTAGGCAACAGATAGGCAGGAAGTGCGCCAGTCATGGAGCCTGCAGCCAGAGAGAGCACAATGGGGACGGCTAGCCAGGCAAAGCTGTGTTTGCAGTGGTAAAAGAGGCTGTAGTGCAAAGGGGTTGGAAGTAAAGCTGAATGCATGGGTCTCCCAGGCTGACTGTCAGTCCCTGCTTTCTGGGAAATATGTGCGGTATTTTTGGTGTGAATTGCGGTTTTTCCTGGTAGATCAAAGGTTTCAGAAGACATAACAGGCTTGGTCATCAGTGATAGGCAAGGAGAACGTGCAGGACCTGTCTCCTTGTGAATCAGCAGTGTTTTTGCTCATTCTTGTTTGCTTGTGTCCAGGAAAGTGGCAGGGCTGACTGTCTAAACACTTGATGGTGAAGAAAATAAAAGAAAGGAAGAAATGATGGCGCTTTTTTTTTTGCCAAATAAAGGAGCATCCAAATAACAGAACATAGTGGGAATAAGAGAAGAGTAATAGCATACAGGATACAGAATGGTCTGGCTGAGAATCTGGGTGTAAGTGTAAATTGTATAAAAATATCTATGAAATGTTGGAACACTTACCCCATAGGATGAGGGAGCAGGGGGCAGGAATGGTGCAATTCATCTGTAGGTATGAGAGTGCAGCGTGGCTGAGGGGAAGATGGCAGCTTCTAAAAGGTCCTGCATAAAAGTAGGAGGAATACTCAGGTGTTTGTCAGCCTCCTCCCTTTTAAGCTGTTGATTAGAGACATTTTAGCTGTTGCTCTCTAATAAGTCATAAATCCACTGATAGAACAAGCATATTTTCACAACTGTCCAGTGTTGAGCTGATTTGATGAGTGACATGTTACATACTCTTTGACATTCTCTGGAACTGCCAACATAGAAAACTTAAACTTGGAGGGAAGTTGTGAACTGTAACAAGAAAGGGATACCTGAGTTGTACCAGGTATTTCATTCAGTTACTTGTTTTGGGAAAAGGAACATTTTAGTAGTCTGAAAAGCAGCATAGATACAAATGTCTTTATTCATAATGGGGGATTTTTGAAAGGGGTGGTTTTTTTAAATAAACAGAAGAGTGTTATCAAAACTAATAAACAAAAGTCAAAATAATGTAAAATTTTCTGGGCTTAATCCATAATAAATCCATTACAAATTATGCACAACTTTTGAAGGACTATTAAAAAGAAATATCTGGTTGTTTCTTTAAGCTTAATGTACTTTTTTTTTAAATCATCAAAGAAAGCTGTCTAATAAAATGACAGCATGTGCTGAATTCTCAGTGTACAGGAAAGGAAGAATTTTTTAGTACCTAGTGTTTAGCACTAAGGGTGATGCAATTCTGCACTAAATTTTGCTTTTTGAAGTCCTATAAAGCTGCTATCTTTTAAGACAGATCTCTTGGTTGTGTGTTCACATCCACAGTATTCTGCTGGAACAGTGTAGCAGAGCTTGTTCTGCTGTGTAGCTGAGCTGTGTTCTGTTCACCTGCTCCTGAAGCTGTGGTGTGTTTTAGCACAGTGGCAAACCCGCCCCAGCACCAGATTTGTTCTACTCTGTTGCCAGACAGCACCATCTGCCTGCTTGTGTGTCTGGGTGTTCCTATTTCCTGTCAGGTTCTAAAAACAGAATAAAAATTCCTAACTGTGGAAAAGAATAAGAAATACATCGGTCAGGATATTCTTGCCATAGCTGTGTTTGCTGCAACTGCTACACTTAGGGGACAGATTTTGTTGTGAAAACAGCTGTAAGCTCTAGGAGTGTACATGCTCCTTTGCTCTGGGAGGCAAAGGCACTATATATATATATATACAGCAGATTTTCAGACTTTACCTCTGTGTTAGACATAGTGAATCAAAGAGGTGCCTTGGGTCTGGGCAAGAAACATAAATAATCCTGTTTAGTAAAGTGGGATGTTTTTTGTTTATAGATTATTTATTCTTTGTAACCTGAACTCTTAACTGCAGTGATGGCTCTTTTGGATCGATGAACAATGACATCAGCCTCGAAAGTGCAGAAGTTATAGCTTCTGTACTTTGACAGATCCTTCCTGGGACATGCACAACAAACTGGTTCTCAGTGATTTGGAGCAGTGCAGTGATGCTTCTCATCCCTCACCCCTTCCTGTGCATCACAGTGCACGTTTATCAGCAATCTCACTGGAAACACTGTGGAATGCAGTTCCCCAAATGTATTGAGGCGTGCTTACGCTGGCACCATGGACCACACTTTGGGAACAGCTGGAATGTCAATCAGGATATTTTTATATGGGAAATAAGGGTAATGGGTATTTTCTAGGAATTTTTAAACAGGTTTTGTTTTTAATTTGTGAAGCTTCATTTCCCTTTATATGTTGTCTGTTCTGAATACCTACATGATATTGTGGCATTTCTTTTATTGTGATGACTAATGACTGAGGATCCAGCTGAGATGAGGGAAGTCCTGCAGTGCAGGGCAGTTACAAACATACAGTTGGTGCTCCGAAGTGCTTTCACTCTGTGAGAATTACTTTAGTTCCATGTTTCCTCAAGTTTTAGTAAGAAATCTGTTGCTTTTATTCAACTGTATTTTCAGGGAAGTAGGTGACTTCATAGAAAATATGTTGAAATAAAACTCTAAAAAGTTAGCACTCTGTACTCCTTAAGAGTCCTCTGAAAATAGTTAACCACTTCTTCTGGAATATATTTTCTCTCCAAACTTAGAGACATTTGAAAGAGAAGATAGCAGAAGAGGTTGTCTTGTCTCTTTTTAATTAGGGCATATCTTCCTAACAGTACAAAATGTTTTTGGAGGATGTCAACCTTTGGAAGATCCTTAGCAGTAGAAATATAGCCCAGCTTGTCTCACAGCAAATTCAAAATAAAGAAATAAAGTCTGCATGCAAAATCGAGGCAGCAGGTGGTCATTCCCTGTATAGCTCCAGCTGCACTTGAGCTGTAAATCCAAAAGCATTACAAAACCAGCAATGGGACACCCAGTGGTTTCTCGCAGGCTTGGATCAGTGTTCCTGGGACTTTAAAGGCAATTTTCCTGAGATTTAATGTTTTCTCTTGGAACAATAAATGACATAAGTGTTATCTCCAGACTTTTTCCAGAGCAGTGAAGTAATTAAACTTCACTTGTTTTTCTAACATCAGGACTAAAACCTGAACTAATCTAGTCTAACCATTCCCTTGTCTTTTATCAGCCGGAATGTGCATTAACTCCTGAGAACCTTTGGGTAAACAGTAGTTCTGCTTACAGTGGCTGTATTTTATGCACTGGGTAACAAAAAATAGTCAGGGTTTCCTTCACAGAGTTAACGTAGCTGCTGTATTGTGCATTATTTTTTCTTGCAGAAGCACGTGCCAGGTGTACCACATTTAGGTGCCTTTAGATTGATTTCCTTTGCTAAGACAGCATCTGCTGTGCTTGGGCTCTGTCTGATGCTTGTGTTGGAAGGGGCAAGGAGAAAGAAGGAACATTGGGATTTTTTCCTGTCTTCTATATCACAGTGTAGTTTGCCCTGGAGGAAAAAACCAGCATCACTCAAGAGTGATGATGCTTGAAGGATCCTTCCATTTTGTGTAATATTCTTCTTTGAAACCTCCAGATCTGTGATGTTTTCCAGACCTCCTCTTTGAGCAGCACAATTTTGCCATGTTCCCAGGCTGTCATTTGCAGTGCCTCATCAGAAATGCTTAAAAGTGGTTTTCTTGCCTTTGCAAAATGAGTTTGGGATTTTTATTCTTATTTCATAAAATGTCTTAACGACTTCTGAGCGACTGTGGTGCTTGTTACACCCATTTTAATGGTGTTTTGATGTTTAAAAACCTGCAGAGGAAAATGCAGTTTACACGGAGTCTTTAATTCTTTTCTTCCATCTTACACTTTTTCAGTAAATACATCTCTTGGCACAAGGGAAATTGAAGTGGGAGTGTGTTTCACTTTAAAAAATAACATCCTTGTTAAATAATCCTGCACTTAATTAAATTTCCTCTGTTTTAGCAGCACATAGAAACAAATAGCTGTGACAAACAAAAATAAAGAATCTTGAGGAATAGTGACTTACCTCTGATAAGAACCTTCTGGCATATACATAATTTTTTTAACTTATGCTTTACTAACAAGCTTAGCATTTGGTTCACATTTCCTCTTCCTACTTTGGGCTTACTTATGAGTAAAACCTAATAGATTAAAATATTTGACTGTAAGTCTGAAGCCCTTTTTTTAATCACTCTTTTTGTTACATATTAAGAAGTACATGGTACAACTGGCTTCTGCCTGATAATTACATGAGCACAAACAGGTATCACAGTTCCCTAGTTGATAATTGTGAAGAGACTGAAAAGAAAGCAATGACCAGTTCTCAGATTGTTAATAGTACAGCTGTGGTTATTATCTTGGTAGCCAGCTATGTAATATAGGGATTGCTTTCAGTGCTTCAGACTATGGCCATAAAAATCTTAGATGACCTGGCAAAATGACCTTGGGAAAGTCGTTTCATGTTTCTGTGACAGGCTTCAACTTGGGTCGGGTCTATGCTCAAAATACAACGTTGATCTGTCTTGTAAGTTTGCTGCTTAAGATGTCAGAGCACATGGATGGAGTTTAGCTCAGAGAGGAGCCTGGCCCTGGTTGAGGGTGGAAATTCAGTTAATAAAAAGTGAACTCAGTTCCCCATAAGTCTATAATTTCTGGTTTTGGCCTGACATTAGAGACTAAGTTTAATATGGGCACACACAGTGAAAAATTGGCTTTTTGAATGGCAAATGATCATATTATTAAATGTGAGTTGATACACTTCAAGATACGAAGAGTTTAAATAATTTCTCATATACTTATTTATTGTGTGGAAATGTTGGTCTGAGAATAGATGTAAAGTAAACTGTGAACAGAAGAGTTATGAGACTTGTATGCCTCGGTGGGGTTTGGAGCTGCTTTTCCATTCCCTCAAAAGATCAGCAATAGAAATACCCCCTGTAAAGAAACTGCCTCTCTTCAGTCTTTGATTAATTAAAGAGCATTGTGGCCAACGTGGTTTTAATATGTTACTGGTTTTGGCATATGAAAACTTGTATGCAAAAAAGCTCTGAGAGACTGTCTTTTCATCCTATTTCATCACAAGGCCACACAAAAATGCTCTGATTTTACTGAAGATGGGTAGAATTAATTCAGGAGATGGTCAAGCAAATGCATTGCCACTCACCTTTTGGAAATCTCTTCCTAAAGGAGAGTAACATAGAAATCGAAAGCTCTTTCTGGGATGAAATAGTACACTTTCAATACCTCACAATTTTTGGCTGCTCTTGGTGCCATCTGAATTGTCACAACAGGCAAATACTTGTTGTGATTTTAGGCTGAGATTTTTCACAACCTTCTAAGAACCTTCTAAGAAGGGTCGTGGAATTAAATAGAATTGAGTTCCTCATTCCGTTTTCCTCGCTGATTTTTCTGCTGACCTGCTGTGAGAGACATAGCTATTTTATTTCACTTTTTCTGATAGAAGAGTGACCAAGGAGTGCCCGTTGTGCCAATCATCTTGAGGGAGTGGGAAGAACTCATCACTCCTTGCATTCTGATGTGATGATCTCCCAGTCCAGTACCCTTGGCCAGTTCAGTGTGTGCTTCTGCTGTCACTCTCCCTGTTGCCACGGAGCCTTTTCATTTCCTCCCCTTTGAACCCTGAGGATACTCCGTGGTCACCCCTTGAACACAGGGAGGAGCTGGTTCAGCCTGGTAGCTGAAGTCCCCCCCAGCAGCTGAACACAACCAGGTTGCACAGGGGAAGCTTCCCAGCACTGCTGGTGCTGTGTTATCTTGCCCTCTGACCCAGGTACGGAAATGAAAGTCTTTTGGGATGTGAGTTCTCAGCATTGTAAGGGATAAGAGACAGTGTGAGGGAGCCATTGCAGCTTACAACAAAAATACGAAGAGCGGGAGAAGGAAACAACCTGCTTTTTGTGCCACTGCTTGTGTCACCTTCAGCATTAGCTGTCATTGTCAGACTCAAATCAAATAGCATTGACAGCCTCACCGAGGACACAAACATGAACAAAAACTGGGGGCAGTCAGGACATTGCAGGATCAGGTCTTCAAAACAGACTTTTCTTCAGCCATCTGTTGAATATGTTTGAAGTCGTTTCATTTTAAGAAATTTGACTTGCAGGTCTGGGATTGAAGTGGCTGAGGCAGTCCTTTAGCAAGCAGAGTGTCGTGGGTGTGGTAGCATCTGGTTTTGTGTGGGATACATGAAGCACAACAGCGTCTTCTCTTGGCATCTGCCATTGATTTTTAACTGGGGTCATATTCCTCTTTTGCCAGTGGAAAGGAGCTTATGTTGCACAGGAAAATTCTCGAGCTTCTTCAGGAGAAGGCACCATCAGGTGAGGGGAGGTTGTGAAGTTGGACCTTATCCACATGCACTCTTTAGAGTAAATCCTTCCTCTGTTCCTATACATTATGTTATTGGTGAAATACATCAGCAAATGTTTATAGTCAAGGAAAGTTTGTACTAACACTGTGTCATGCAACTAATCTGTTTATATTATAAAGAGGGAACACTAAGTTAGCTGCATTTTGCTCCAGACACAAGCATCTTACTAAATATTTATACACAGACTAGACTGTTTACTTTGCACCTCATGCTATAGTTGTATTGGGAAGATCCAGAACACCTGGGTTTTAGTAAAGTTTTAAGGAAAGTTTGCTACAACTTTGCAAATTACAGATTAAGAGCTCATTGAATTACTGAATATATGCAGGAGAATTTTAAATGGAGAAATATCACTTCTAAAATGTACATTTCTAAAATAGTGAATAACAAAATATCAGTGAATACCAGGTCAGGATTTCACTCTGGTTCTGCTGCATTCCTACACTTCTTGAATAGAGGAGTGTCCAAAATATCAGAGAAATACCAGTTTTCCCTGATTTAGCTTTGCTGGAGGTCTTGTCTTTACATTAGTGAAAATCAGTTGCTAGGATTAAGTCACTTGGCTGACTTTGGTGATTCTACTCTAAATTTATGCAAAAAATTGTCAGTGGATAGGATCCTGGACCACAGTGTCTCAGGTGTCCTGGCTTTGTAAAGCATCCTTTGCTTTTTTTAAGAGGCTGTGTATCTGCCCTTACTTTCCATCTTCAGGTGTAACTCTACATGTAATCTGATGTCCAGAAGTAGAGGTAGAGGTAAGAACAGTTTGACTGTCTGGGCAGAAAGCAGAAAAAAAATAGCCCAAAGTTATTTCGCAGAGGATAATGCATGTTCTTGGATTTGAAACACTGATTGCCTGTGTATTGTGTATTTAACAGTTGTATCACTTGGAAGAAACATGTGAAAACCCTAATGTTCTTTAAACTATGGAAGTGGGAGGGAAAAGCTTCAGGTGTAGATTGAAAACTGTAGCTAGTTGAAGTGGAAGCTCGTTGTTTATGTGTGGTCATCCTCGGCTGTGCTGGGGAGCACTGGTTGTAAGCCATGGCCAGTGTTTTTTAGTGGGCCCTCTCATCTTGCTCAGTCTGTACAACACTGAAAGCCTTGCTGCTGTCCAGTCGTTTTGGAAATCTGGCAAGAGCTTGTCTGATCAGCACTCACCTCCAGCAAATATCTGCTCACTTGAGATGTGAAGATAAAAGGTTATTAACTGTTTCCCTTAACTGCAGTGGCCTGGGGTCTTAGGCAGCTTTGAATATAAATGGCCTCTGCTAAATTCTAAGATCTGGTGCCCCTTGCTCCTAAATGCCACTGCACATCAGAAACTCCCTCCTAAGCACAACTAGCTATTCAAGTTACACACTTTGGAGGTTTTCCAAAAAACATAGCAAGCACCACTTG
Organism: Myiozetetes cayanensis; assembly: GCF_022539395.1. Lineage (NCBI taxonomy): Eukaryota > Metazoa > Chordata > Aves > Passeriformes > Tyrannidae > Myiozetetes > Myiozetetes cayanensis. Next base: position 10,249,890 of record NW_026087159.1, on the reverse strand, counting down.
TCAGAATTAATAGGTTTTACTACTTTTTGCTAAACATATAGCATTTGATCTCATTTCAGCTTTACAGGAGTTAATGTTTTAACCACTATATTACAAGAGTGAAGGAGTTTTATCCCTGCAGGATGAAGTAGTAATGAAATGTTGTTATGACTAATAATGTGCTTTGCTTTTTTCTGGTGATTCTGAGCTAATGCTTCCTATGTTTAAATTAATTTCCAAATATTTTGCACAAGTTTTGGAAGTAAACAAAACCTACAGTTCTAGGTATGTACTCTTAAAAACTACTTTGTCCCCGAGTTTGTTTGGATAGGATTTAAGAGTTGTATGTGCTGTATAAAATTTGTATTCCAGACTAAACAAAAAGTATGTTTACAAATTGTCTGCTTAGTTTAATTTTTAAGCTTCTTGCCATGCAAGGTACTGTTTGAGATACTATTTTCTTGATATATCAGTATGAAAAGATTGGATTTTCCCAATAATCTTGTGCTGAAACCTAATCAGAAAATTTAATTGTGGAAGAGATTTCATTTCAATCAGTTCCTTTTTCCTTACTTACCACATGGTTACTTTTTCCTTGCATCGAACTTGCAGGCTACATAAAGTACTACAGACATTTCTTACACTATTTCTGTAGAAGAATCAATTTATTCCAGTAAACTAGAAATATATCTGTCCTGTAACAACTGTGTTAATGTGGGAGGTAAAACACTCTTTCCGGAAGAATTGGAGGACACCATCCAACTGGATCGTTTTTTGAAAGGAGCATTTGTACAAAGATTCTGGTTTCTTTGGTCTGATGATTGTTTGCAATATTTATAGTACAGCAGGGCCTGGGGCCTGAGTTGCACATCAGGTTAAATTGTACTTTGTATAAACAATTAAAAAAAGCCTTGCAGCAAAGAACTTTTCTTCTAAGCATTAAATGTCCTGATTTTTTTAAAAAAGCACACAGCTGGGACAAAACCATGGAATGATCCCAAACTGTAGCTGGACACAAGGGCAGATCTGGATTTCCATCCATCTGCGTTAAACTGTGGAGCATTTGGATTTAGTGTTCACTGCAGACATAATAGGGATATTTAAAGATCAATTTAATTATTATATTTAATTATTATATTTAATTATTATATTTAATATAATATATATTTAATATTTAATATAATATATATAAATATATAAGTATAATTAAAATAAAACACCCTCAGCACACACGCAAGCAATACTGGAGGATTGGACACTTGAGGAGCACGAGCCTGAGGGGATGTTGGGACAGCCTGATGGCACAGCCTGATTCAGGCAGTGAGTTTAGGTGTCTCTGTCCTGGAGCTGACTCGTGGAGAGGGGCAGCAGCCAGCTGGCCATGCTTGTCCAGGTGGGTGTGCTCTCAGCAGAGTTAAGGAGCCATAAAAACACATGGAATGTCCTGTTTCCAACTGATACAACATGGATCAAGTTTTGGCATTCTTTTGTTTACTTTAAAGAACAATAGATCGCTAGTTTGACCCTAATTGGGTGGCTGAATGTGTGTAGACCTCATAATTTAGATAGACTTACAGTCAGTCGTGCAAGGTATCTTCAAGACAGTGTTGTCTTTCCGAGCTTGCTAAGTGTTAAATACAGGGGGGATCCGATCTCTCTGCTTTCATGGAAGAAGTCTAGTCTTGCTAGACTTTGAGATACTTACCAAAAAAAGCCTTTGAAGCTGCTCAAATTTGGAAAAGGATGTACACTTCACATATTGCCTCAGTGAAGAGGAAAAGAAAATAGTTGGTGTTAATGGTTAGTTGTTTTTTTAATAAATATAGTATGAGCTGTTAGCACTAGAGTGATGCAGTGATAGGCAAAAAACTGCTATCAAAACAAATAATGTTGATTTAATACTGGTAAATCACACTCTGAAGAATAAAAGTCCCAGATTTCTTCCCCACTTGCTGTTGGATCCAGTAACATGAAGACAAGGAAAATATTTTTTTTTCCCTCTTATTTGTTCAGCAAATACCAAGGTTCTGGATAGTTAAATTTCACTTTATCAGGATAAAATAGCTGTTAGTCCAGTTGACTGATAAGAGCTTTGACACTGCAGTGTTACTTATGTCAATAGAAAAGTGTTGTTTCTGGAAAGCAAAGAGAAGATGATGCAACTTTTGAGACTCGAGTAAAATCACAGTGTTCAAGATGCAAATCCTGTGCTTGGGCACATCCTGTGTGAGAGCTGGGAAAATGAATTCCAGGCTCTGCAGCCTGCCTTTCCCATGACCACCTGTGGAACTGCCACTGAGCATCCGTGTGTCTGTACCTTGGCTTTACCATTTGGAGCAGTAGTAAAATCAAGCAAGTGGCCACCAGACTCACGTAATAACCAACTAGCAAGAGTCTCCAATGCTTAGTGTCATGTTGGAAACAAGGACACAGTCCATTTCCTCACCACAATTTGAGACATTTCACCTTACCCTACATGCAGGACTGTTTGTTGGCTTTTATGGGCTTCCCTCACGTGTGCTCTTCAGTCTGTGCTGCAAACTGAAGGTGGACAGTACAGCTGTGCCTCCTCTGTATTTCTTTACATTATCTCCTTTAATTTCTCAGATTTTTTTCCCTTTATTCTGCTTTTAAGCCTTGACCCTTTAGCCTTCCTCAGTGTCATGGTTCCTCTCAGTCTTTGGTTGGCAGACACTTGCAGAGCTGGCATTTCCAGTCCGTGGCAGATGTAGGACAGCATTTCTGCTGATGCTGATTCAGCCAGGCAAAGATGAGCTATGCTGGCAAGAGCAAATGGCAGTGAGGGATTGATGCCTACTGGGCCTGATCTTCTGTGTCTGCCATCAGGGCTGTCCTTCCCTGCAGCCATCACTTGTCTGTAGGGATGTCGCTGAGAAGACACCAGAGGTTCATAAGATCTAAAATTCCGTAGAAGTGAATGTTTGTTCATGGATCCAGATCCAGGGGCTGCATAAGCTCATGTTCACGGTTTTGCTGTTCTTGCTGCATAAAAGATGGGTCATGGTAATCCCTGTAGATATTTATAAACAACTTAATGTCATGTCTGAAGGGGGCTGGTGTGTATGTGTGGGGTTTAGGGCACAGTTTATTGCACACTATGCAAATGCAGCATGGTGTGAGGCTTTGAAAAATACCCTATGGAAAAACATGCAGCTAGCTGTGGTTTAACTGAAATTGGAGGCACGTCAGGAACAAAAGAAGTACAAAGCCAGTTTGTAGCAGTGATCAATAGAGGATTCCTTTTTGTCTATTCATTCAAAGTATGCTTTGCTTATTTTTCTCAAACAGCAGTCTAATGGTTGTTCCCTAGCTGATGGCTCTAGGGAAAGGGCTTAGAGTAGTTTGTGTAGCTCAACAGTGGCTGTTCTGGCTGCAAAAGAAGCACTGGCAGCAACTTCCAAAGAGTCCTGCTGAGTCTGTGCAGACCAGATCCGCTTCCAGTGCTTGTCCTCCCAGGGTTTCTGGGAGGTTGCAAATTTTTTTTGAGCTGCTAGGAGGCTATTTGCAGATCTGAGACGGTTTTGGTTCCTCTAAAATGACATGTCATCATGTTGGCATATAGTAACACTACTCTTTGATGTAACAGGATGATGTTGAACCAAAGCATCACTGTATTGTGGTCCCATTTGTTATTTTTTAGCAGAGTTTGCTGTCTGAAACAAACCCGTAGAAGTGACTGCGCTGTGAACTTTGTGTCTCTCAGGCCTTAGATAATGCCTGTCATTTACTGCACTCCAAGTGAGTGCAAAATACCATGAGAAATACAATATCATCTTGCAGGCCAGTATGGCTAAATCAACAAAACCAGTAAAAACTGAGAGATGACAGTATTTGCTGTTACAAATGTGCTGTCTCTGCACAGGCTTTTCCTGATTTCATCATTGTACTGTCCTGGCCACAGTAATTCTTTAAGTTTTGAACTGCTAAGTAGACTCAGCCAAAGCTTGGAGTGTCCAGCCATCTGTGAGTTACAGTGGAGTAAAGACTGCTCTTCTCAGTCTTACTTAGACATCAAGATTAAGTCCTACTAAAGATTTCTGGTTTTTCAAGGGAAAAACAATGGATAAAAAAATACTCAATATCCTTAAGGTGTTTAAATTTATGTTGTTATTTCAAAGCGCTTTTTTCTTAGTTTTATTTTTTTCATTTGGATATGGAACTCTTAAGTATTCTGAAAACAATATGCAACTTTGATTAGGAGCTAAATTAAAATGACTGGTGAGCTACCATACCCCTTCCTTTGTCTTTTTGGCATGTTTGCCTAACTGCAGGATATATTCCTAACCCGTAGACATTTCAGTTCTGCTCGGTGCAGTGAAAGCCGTTTTCTGGCTCGCCATGTGTCAGAACAGGGAACGTTTTCACCCTTTATTTTAAGGAGGAAGAAGCTGCTGATCTGATTTGGAAATAGCAGGCTGGTTATTGTCTGTCTAAAGCTGCTGAGACCTGTGTGCAGGACAGCAGCAGTCAGGTTATCCTGCCATCATACACAGATCGCTGATTATCACACCCCAGTGTTTGTGATCTTCTGCAGCGCTGCTTCCTTCTGTCTCTCATCAAGGCCCAGTGAGCACAGACCGTGACAGGTAAAATCTTCTTCCAGACCTCAGATGCTCCCATACAAAGAGCCATGCTTAATCCCTGGCCTAGTGTGTAATTTAGTAATCTGCATGGTCATGAATTCCAGGGATATATGGGCAGGAAGCGCAGAGCAGTGTGGGTAGCAGAGCAGGCCTACAGAGTCATTTAAGTCTTTGTTGTATTGTGTAGCAAGGGATTTTGGGGACAATGAGACCTGTCTGTCAAAGATTAAGCAGACTGGAAGTGTGGTTTATACCAACAAATGAATGAAGCTTTTTGGAGTGTTAATACAGCCACACAGTAAATGTCCAAGGACTTAAACATACAATTTATGTGATGACAAGCAACATTGGAATTAATCATTTATTCTATATACCTTAGCCAGTGGGAATTCAAGTAGGTGAAAAGTTCATTTCTGTCCTTATCTTGATCAATATACAACACTTATATAGGAAAAATGAAAAATCCTTTATTTTTTTTCTCTCTCAGACTTCGGTTTGAAGTTATTTTTACTAACTGCAGTTTATTCTCTGAACACTGCCCAGTAAACCAGCCACTGACTGACTGGCACTTTGTGTTATCAGGCACTGCAATAAAATTTTGCCTGGACCTGCTCTGCCTAAGCCCCTAGAGATAACTGGAATCTTGCCAAATGTTGTCTGTAGATTTTCAGGCCTCTCCTACCCTCCTCTCCCGCTTTGGTCTGGACATTTCCAAGCAATGTGTAGATGAGAATTCACAGACTCCATTTTTTCCTTTAAAGTGAATTGTTTACATGTTTGCAAAACTCCCCTCTGCTCTGCTGCGTAACAGGTCTGTGGGAAGAGTTTTTGTTCTAAATCTGCTATCTTGAATAAGCACAAGATGGTTCCCATCTGAGTTTTAAATCTCGGCTAATATTATCTGTTCCAGCAGATAATTTTGTTTTTGGCAGAACCCTGTGCAAGGAAAGCTGCTCAGACCTTTCTGAAGTGCCAGGAACATGCTGGGAAGGCTATGGGAGGCAAAATGTAGGGGAAACTGCTTGCAGGGAATCTATTGTTCACTGCTGACCCCATACTGGCCAGATCTGTGCATGGCCTACTTTCCCCGCCTGCCTTTCTAACTAGAAGCATCCTTTGGGGCTGAATGACCTGAGTGGATAATGAGAAGTTTTGCTGTGTTTGTCCCTTGTAAACAGAGTGTTTAGCATGTGGAACATGGTCTGGTGACTAAAATGGATATTTTTTTTTTTTTAAGGGGGGGGAGGAACTTTGTTGTTGTTTGTTAGTTTTGTATTCTTTTTCTTTCCCAAAAAAGGGATGCTTTCTTCACTAGATGTTTAATGTAAATACATGATACGACAGTAAGGCTTAGAGGTAGTCATGCTGCATAGATTAGATGCCAGGTTCAGACTTGCTTTCAGAATTACATTGTACTAAGCACTAATTTGGTTGTAATAGCACAAAGACTGGGTATTGGACAGGGAAGGGGACATAAGTAATGCATCAGTAAGAACAAAGGAGAAAAGACCAGATTGTTTTTCTGGAACATTGCTTAACTTGTGGCAATTTATAGGTACACATTTTCTGTGTAACAGTGAAATTTAATAGAATAATTAGATTAGAAAAAGAATAGAACAGTCTACTATGATAAAAGCGAGCCAAAAAAGCAGTCATAAGATCATCATCCAGAAGAGGTTTAGGCTATGACTTGAATTACAAGCTGGAGGAAATGGTCAGATTTTAGATTCAGTTATCTCAGCATTTTACAAGCTTTTTTTCTCAGGAGTTTGAGATGAATTGAGAGAAACTCCTAAAGGCACAAATGAATACAGGCATTTAAATCTGCTTTTAGAATATCAATGTTACGCTTGCGATCCAAATCTCTATTGTTTGTATTCTAATGATTCACTTTACATTCTTCAGAAACAGAGAACACAAGGACAATCATTGAAAAATTTTATTTAATTATTGTATTATTACCACCTGAAAAAACACAGCTATGTTTTATTCCAAATAGTGGAAGAAATCTGTTTTATTTTAGTTAGTATTAAGCAGCCTCTGCAACAAATTTCACCTGGATATTTAATTTATTGCAAAGTGCAGTAAGGCAAATACCACTGTTATATGAGCAGCCACTGGAATATTTGCTGGTAGGCAAAGAGTAATGAGAAAAGGTTGAGCAACTTTTGTGAAGATTCAAAGGGAAGCTGTTAAATCCTCGTTCCTTTCTTTACTGGTTGAATGTCGTGTTTGGGGCAGATCTGGTGCAAGGGGACACTCTCTGTTCCCACAGCATGAGGGGAATGGAAAGCTCTCTGTATTATCCAGAGCAGAGGTGGCTTCCATAGCTCCTTTTCCAGATCACACTTCTGGCTCTATTCCTTATCTCTGAGTTACCTCCTTATCTCTGTGTTATCAGTGAAGCAGGACATATCTTGACTGTGCTTGATTTCCAGTTCCCAGGCAGGAAAAGTGGTCAAATGTATATATAAGGTAGTCCTAGAAATTGTGAGCCAATGGACAGGTACTTTTGACCTTTTTATTACCAATTCCCTCTTCCCTTCTGCCCTTCCTGTCTCGGTCTTCCATTCTAGAATCCCTGATGGGGTGCAGGGGCTGATGGACAGGGAATTCTGTGTGTGGAAGGGCGAGCTGCCCACTGAGATGTGCTGTTCCTCCTGCCACTTCCTCTGTGCAGGATTCCCATGGGTAGTGCCTGTGTGGGATGTGTGACAGTCAGTGGTTCTGCCCCTCAGTGCAAGAGGGAAGCTCAATCCATCCTATCTGCTAAGGAATAGCTGTACTGGGAAAATGCTGGTACAGGCAGTCTCTTCCTGCTAGATCTACTCCTTGCCCACATCCCTGTTCTGTCTCTGAGGAAACATTACCTTTTCACAGCCTTTGCTCGCAAGGGGACTTAGAAATTTTAAAAAATGGGTTTGTTGTAAGAGAAAGAACTGGAGAGGAGCCCAAAGCAAATTAACAGATCTGGACACAGCAGACCCTGTGGAGGTTTGGAGTCTGCTCGGCTTCAGCATGTGGCTGAACCCTCCCTGCCTTCCTAGATACAATGTCCCTTTAATAGTCTTAACAGGCCTGACACTGGCAAGATTTCACTTGTTCAGTACACTACTTAATACAGCTAATTTTCTACTGACAACATTTTTTTGCAACAATGAATCTTCTGTCACTTGAGCCCATGAGGAAGGCAGCTTGGAAATGCCAGCCAGAGGGGGAGGGAGCAAGTTCATTGTCGCTGTTCACTTAAACGGTTCTTTAGAAACACATTGGCTTGTTTGGTTTGTTCGGTGGGGTGCTAGGAATAAGTGGAAGGGAAAATAACACAACACTGCATGTTCTTTCCTCACCAGCCCATAGCACATCCCTGGAAAAGTTGTGTCTTGTAGGGTGTATCTTAAGGAGAGCCAGAAGCTGTGGTTTTGTGGGCACCACCCCTGATCTGGATGTCCACGAAGTGACTGTAATGCAATATCTGTTTTCCCCGAGGGACTTGTGGAATATATATGGTTAGTGTGGTATCTTCTCAGTAATGAGTTAAGGAAAACCCCTTTAGGTGGTTTGTGAAAATAACATGTTTGATCTTAGCAAAGTTGTTGGAGAGATGATACATATGCACATATGTGTTATTGTATATATATATATTTACACAGTGTACATACTGCATGGCCTGCAGCCAGGAGTTTGGAATTGTATAAACTCAGTTAATAAAGAGAGTTGTCAATAGAACCAGTGGCATCTACACATCAGTCTGGTTGGGGAAAAGCCCTGGCAATGAAAGCCAGTAAAGCCAGGGGCTGTGACCTTCACTTTTCATTCCACCCATCTCCTGTTTTGGTGAGCTGTCATTTGGTCATTTCCATTGCCATGCTCTCATCAGAGATGACTTATGTGCATTCTGGGGAGGAAAATGCTTTGCATATGCTACCTTGTCTACTTTCTTGAACAGCCATCAGGAAAATGGAAAGAAGTCTTAGAGAAAACCCGTGTTTTCTTCTGAAATAACTAATTCTTTTGTATTAAAATTTAATTCAAGACTTGTGCTGCTGTCAAGAGATGTGCACAGTTCTCTTCCTGCAGTTAAGGGCAGGAAAATGTTATGACAGCTGCTGTCCTATGTGAACAGGTCGGGGAACTGTAAAGGCTTTCTAAAACATTTTTTAGAGATTAGGCACTGAAGGCTTGAGGGAGAGAAGATGAACTGAGTTGCAAAAGACCATAAAATCTCATAAACCATCCAAACCTTTGGCTGTACTATGCTCTTTTGTTAAATTAGAAAAAAAAAAAAAAAGCTTAGTTCCTAAGTGAATTGAAGTCAGTTAGACCTCCTTGCTAAGATTTCACATTTTTGCTAAGATTTCATAATCGAGTAATCCAGTCTTTCAATATAAGCCCTATTTTTTGGAATGTTGATGAGTGTAATGTACTGCCAGAGCTCCATGAGGTGTAGGAGTGGTTCCTGCCTGCTACCTCCTCATTCATGCCTCATTTCCTCAGTTGCCTCAGTCAGGAGTGAACATGTGTGTGATTTCAGAGGAGTGCCTGTTGTCAGCCTCATGTGCCGTCTTTGTGAATTGTCTCCATTTCTGTATGAACCTAGTATTGCCCTGCCAGTTTAAAACACAGAAAAGGCCCTAAAGGTATCAGTCAGGCTAGCAAAAATTTCATCCTAGATGACCATGTATCACCTGAGCCTCGTGGGCAATTAGCTTAAACAAACAGTGGCTGAGCTGGGGATTCAGGGGTGATCACCTCTGCTGGGGCTGATGTTTCACGCTGTTTCTGCTCAAAAACAACCGTAATTCTGGCTGATGATCATGGAAAAGGCAGGTAAATGTGATTCACATACATAGCTTAGCTCCTTAAAAATAAGCTTTAACTCAGAGTTTTCATACATCAGTAATTAATTTAATGGAAATACGATGTGAGTCATCCCTACGCTTCGTAAATCCTGCTACTCGTTCTCTGCTTGAAAACATTCCCATGACTGAACTCTCTCTGTTTCTGCAGTGCCCATCGTTTGGTGTGGTGCTCAGTGTTACACGTGGACCCTCTCTGAAGCCCAGTGCAGGAAGGCTGTTGGGTCCTCACTGCTGCATCTCTCACACAGATGTTCCAGCCCACAAGGGGCTGTCACTGACTTTGACATTATCTGTGTTCCCTGGGGCCTGGAACCTTTCCACATGCACTTAACTTTCTTATCTAACTTGGACATTTCAGAACATCAAAGCAAAAAGGCAGTCAGAGTTAAAGCCATCCTTTTTTACTTTCATATTTTTTCATAGTTACTTCAAAAATCATGAAGTATAAAATGGAATAACTAATTTAAGTTAATACTGAGTCACTCCTGGCATGGTCCGTGGTGGGGAAAAAGGATGACAGTATGTGGTCTCTTTGTGTATTATAAATAGAAATAGCAAATATGTGGAATTGATTGGATCAGGATGTTTCATGAAAGTTTTTAACTGGAGATCGAGCATTCTAAGGAACAAACTTTTCAGAGATTTAAAGATCCGATTTAAAAATACAGATTAAAAAAAAAATCTAGGCTTCACATTTATAACATGGTAAACCACCCAACTTTGTCACTGAAGTATGGGATTCAGCAAATGAATTTATAGAATCAAATTTCTTTTTTTTTTTTAAAGCAGTTAAAAATAGGGTGTAAAACCATAGATATATATACACACATATGTATACATGCATTTTTTTATCATCTAGGTTTTCCGCTTGCAGTCATGCCTAGTGAGGCTTACTGGAAATAAGTATTTTTTGAAAATGGAGTTTATCACATGAACTAAAACTGGAAATTGTTATGAGAACCAGCCTGCAGTTGCTCATTACTACATTAAAAGATTACTCCTGAGATGACCAGAGTGGCCTTGGCAGTCAGCAGTGTGAACGTGCCAACAGAAAACTTCTGAAAGGCATTGTGATACCAAGGAATTTCCCAAGGTACAGGAATAAATTGTCTCTTTTCCTAAAATTTAAAAAAAAAAAAAAAAAGTTATTACCCTAATATCTTTCCTTAAATTAAAAGGAGAACAAAAAAAAACCCAAACCCAAGATTTTTGGGAAGTTGCTGAATGAAGCAGGATTGTTGCACAGGATTTTTTTCCAGGCCATTATTTCTGTGTGTATGTACAGTTTTGTGTATTTATCTCATGCTGTGTGTGGGCAAAAAGCTGTGCAGAGGAACAGTAAACTATATGGTGGAAATAAAGAAACCATTTTGAACGTGACTTCACCCAAGTTTTTAGAAGAAAAACTGAAGAATAATTTTCTTTAAAAGTACAAAGCGTTTTTCAGTAGAGAGAACAATTGCTTTCTCTGGAATGTGAGCAGGGCACTGGATACCTGACCTGTAATTTAGGAAAATAGTGAAGGGGTTTTCATCAGTAATTATTATTATTATTACAGTAGAACTCTGGGGCCCCAGCTGAGACCAGGACTCCCTTGTGCTGGTCACTGTCTATCTAGCAAGGGATAACCACTGCTGCAGCTTTACCTTAATGTACTCAAACAAGTATAAGATGCTTCCATCTACAAGGCATTTTCTCATGAAGTAAATCTTTCACTAGCAATTTTTTGCACCAATAAAACATGGTTTAAGGGGGAAATAATGGTTGAACAGTAGAGAGCATGAGTAAGCTCCTTTTTAAAAATGTCACTGAATTCTCACAGAGAAGAAACTATGTGTTAGTTTGAGGAAACCTGAGCATCTTTAAATTCAGTTGCTCTTGTCCTACACAGGATCTTAATTTTGCTTAGAAAATTAATAGTGCTTTGCTGCTTGAAATAAGACAGTCTACAATAGAAAAGAGGGATCAGTTCTGCCTTTCCTCATCAGTAGCATTTTCTGCTTAGTTACTAGACCTGTTAGATTTGTCTCCCTTAGTGAATCCCAGTATCCTTTGTGGTGATGAATCACTGAGCTGGCATTTGACAGGGAGTCAGGCCAGCAGAACTGTTCCCCAAGTAAGTATGTGCTTGTTTTTTGTCCTTGAAATCAGGGACGTGTCCACTGGTTCCATAGCACTGCCACGTGTGTCGCTCTGCGCGGTGACAAATCAAAGAGACAAATCAAACAGATTCACGCTTTATTCTCCAAGCCCACAGAGGCAATGGGAAATAAGGAATGCTCGGAATTTGCAATGCTATGTGTAGCAGCTCTGCTTCAGTGGGCGAAAATTTATGTGAGGTATTAGAGCTGGCAAAAGGGATAGGGACAATAGAGAAACTGGGATGTGTTTGGCTGTGCAGCAGTAGAGAGGCCCCATCATCATCCACTGTACTGGACTTTCCTCCTGACACCCTGGGATGCAGATGGATTAAAAGGGTGTAGGGAAGAAGGTACATGCTGCAGAACCTTTTCCATCTTGAAAGACGTTGCCATCAAGTTACACTTTCAGGCCACTGTTTTTACCACCTTCTGCAGTGTGATGACTCAGAAGCAATGGGAGGTTCCTGTTCCAGTCGGTTTTTTCCTCTTGCTTACCACACATTGAGTATGAAAAGCTGCATTTCTGAGCCAGCTGTGTATTTTTAATGGTTTGCAATGGATATGTGTGTAACAGAGATGCATATGATTCATGCTGCACTTGTGACACAAACTGGATCAAAATCCTGAAATGATCTATGAAAACACCCTGGGTATGTAAAGAAATAATGCTGGTTTTTTACCAGCATCATGTTTGTGACAGACAGGCATGTCTTTTAGTGCTGCAGCACAGTAAAAGCCTGGTGCACAAATACGTTTGAGAATACAGGTCACAGTTTTCAAGTATATGAAATTAGAGTAGGCATTTGAGAAAACACTCACAAGTCACAGTAATTTCATTGGCTTTGTTCTTGCTGGATGTTACTAGCAGTCTGTAATTGTCCTCTTTTTAAAAATGATTGTCATGCAGCCAGGAAGACAAAATTGTACAATTTGCAGTAATTACTAATGGCTTTTCTACAGGCTACTGGACTACATATTGAATATTAATGATAAAAACAGGGAGATCCATTGATTAATTGTAGGTTTTACTTGATGTAATCCACATTTTATATTTAAGCTTGTCCTCACTGCTAAGAAATGTCTTATCCTTCCTATCCTTTGATTGAGAGCAGTCCTGATGCCAAAGCACAGTGAAGACTAGGCACTTAACTTTCTACCACAAAGTAAACTCATTGAGGTCAGACGGTAGTTCCACCTGGTACTGAACTCTGTAAGTTTACCTTGTGGTAAAACCTGAGTCTTGCTTGTGCTGTTAGCCTGGAATTGCTCCTGCAGCCACCGTGCCTGCTCTTCACAATGTGCTGATCTTGGAACAGTTCATGGGAGTGCTACTGAGTGATGAAAAATGCTGCTTTTTCAGCAGTGGAGGCAAGTCCTTTGTTTCAGCATAGAAAACATGATTTCCATCCACACAGACTTCAAAAGACACAGTGAGAATTCTTGAGAGCCTGATTATCATGGTATAATCACATTATCAGAGAGATTAGAAGCACTTTACTGTGTCCTTATGCTTTAGTGACACTCTTAGACACTGGACAAAGTCTTCAAGTGCTGTTAAAATCTTTCTTGTAGGGCACTAAGGCAAAGAGAGATTTTTAACTGTGGGCCCTGAAATCACAGAGAACATATTTAATTCTTCTGTCAGAGAGCTGCTCATCCAAACACAAGCAGAAGGTGTAGTTGCTTGTCTTTACTGTCCCATCTTAGAGAGCAAAACAAAAGCCTCCTAAAATGTGAATTGCTATCAGTTCCAGTCATTGTGAAACACTATCATTATAATGGCCAGTCTTCGCGAGCGAAGATCCGGGGAAGGTCTTTCCACCTTCCAGCCTGCGCATTGGATTTTTTAGGTGAGACACAGTGTGCGCGGAACTGAGCCCACCCTTTAATCCTAAGGTTCATCTGCCGGGGCCAAGCGAGCTTGGACAGTGGCAGCGAGGTCCTTAGGACGTAGGTGGGTTGCCTTTAAGGGCTAACGAGCCCCACCTGCCCGGGAGTGGCCCTGACCGGGAATCGAACCCGGGTCTCCGCGGTGACAGCGCGGCGCCTTTACCCCCTAGACCACCAGGGGCTCCACTATCATTAACCAGGCAATCAAACTAATTGAATACAGAAGTATTAGCAATTCAAATAAGTGAGGAATTCACAGTGTGTTTTCTCTACAAACCTTGGTGGACTCTTGGATGCTGTTGATTTTGTGGTGGTGGTTGGCTCTAACTGTGCCTGTTTTTAGGGTATGTCTGGTTAGTGCTGTGTTGCCTTGAGGTAAACAGTGCACAATCCATGATTTTTGAGTTGTTGGCTGAAAGACTCTGAATATCTAGTGACTATGGGAAATTAAAAAGCTAAAACTGAGACTGAAAGTGAGAGCGAAGCATGTGATTTCATAACATGCTTCTTGTGTATGGTTACCAAGGGCCACTGAAGATTTGGGGATTAATATTCTGATTGTAGCGTTCCCGATATGAAGGACTCCACTGATAATTAGACCAGAGTGAGGAGAGCTAAAATTAATCAACAGAAAAGCCTTTTCAGATGGGAGTCTGTGCCTTTGGAAGCATATACTATGGACAGTGTCTAGACAGAAAAGGTATGAAATATCAAACATGCACTTGACCTCAGTTAAAAGGCCAGGATGAAACAATCACAACAGAAAGACTGACGTGGGAGAACTGTGGCACTTAGAAGAAAACTGCTCCAGTAGTGAAGAAACATGGAATATGGAAAAAAGTATTTTAGCCTAAGCAGGTAGTAAAAATGATCCTGGAAAAAGAATTTTTAAAATCAATTATACCTTTTTTCTCCCCTGCTTTGTTTGATTTTAAACATGTAACAATGCATTTTTAAATTAACTGTAAAAGTCTTTTACCTGCCAAGCCATGGAGTCTGTGTGTCTCCAGCTGAGATTGCTAAAACACTTGCAGCAGGGAGCTGCATTCCTTCTGCTGTTTTACAGAGTTAGGGAAATGGAAGAGAAACACTTCCATGGACATGAGTGTAGAGGATAATTAAAAGGAGGGGGATTTTTTGTTGTTTGGTTTTTTGTGTGTGTGTTTTGTTGTTTTGTTTGTTTTGTTTGTTTTGTTTGTTTTTAACTTCATCCTCCATTCTATATGTTTTAATGTGATGAGTGGATAACTTCATGGAAGCCACTGAGTGTCTTTTCAGTAGAAAGCAGAGCCATGAAGTGCATTTTGTATCATGGAAAGCAGGGCCATGAAGTGCATTTTGGACCATGGAAAGCACAGCCATGAACTGCATTTTGGACCATGCAAAGCAGGACCATGAAGTGCATTTTGGACCATGAAGTGCATTTTGGATCATGGAAAGCAGGGCCATGAAGTGCATTTTGGACCATGAAGTGCATTTTGGATCATGGAAAGCAGGACCATGAAGTGCATTTTGTGCCATGGAAAGCAGGACCATGAAGTGCATTTTGGACCATGAAGTGCAGGACCATGAAGTGCATTTTGGACCATGAAGTGCATTTTGGACCATGAAGTTCATTTTCCACTGACGCATCCCTGCGGCTGCGGGAGCTGCTCCATCTGCCGGCAGAGCCCCGCCATTGCACCCTGAGGGAGAGCACGGAGCTCCTTCCCACAGGGCTGTCAATGGCCACTCATAAACTGCTCGGGAAAGGGGACATTTCTGCTGTAACTCAGGACACTGAGGTGTCCGAGGAAGGCTAACAAAGCAGCTGAAGGGTCTGGAGCACAAGCCCCATGAGGAGCAGCTGAGGGAGCTGGGGGTGTTTAGCCTGGAGAAAAGGAGGCTCAGGGATGCCCTTTTCGCTCTCTACAATCACCTGGAAAGAGCTTGTGGGGAGGTGGGGAAGTAGCCATAGGACTGGTGAGGGGAAATGGCCTCAGTCTGGGTTAGGGGAAGTTCAGGTTGGATAGTAAGGAAAATTTCCTCGCTGCAGGAGTGGTTAAGTGGAACAAGCTGCCCAGGGCAGTAGAGGAGTCACCATCCCTGGGAATGTTCAAAAAAACAAATACATGTGGAACTTGGCAGTGGGCATGATGGTATTCAGTCAAAGGTTGGACGTGATGATCTTGGAGGAATTTTCCAGCGTTCATGTTTTAGCACAACATCACCAGCCAGTCGAGGCAGGTGAATGTCCCTCTCTACCCTGCCCTGGTGCAGGCTCACCTCAAGGGCTGTGTGCTGTTTTGGATGCCACAGCATAAGAAATATATAAAGCTGTTAGAGTGTGTCCAAAGGAGAGCTTCAAAGGTAGTCCTGGTGAAGGGTCTAGAGGGGAAGCCAAACGAGCAGCAGAGGAGGAGCAGGTACTGATCTCTGTGACCAGTGACAGGACCTGAGGGAGTGGCCTGAAGTTGTGTCAGGGGAGGTTTAGTTTATATGATAGGAAAAGGTTCCTTATGCAGAGGGCGGTTCAGGACTGTATCAGGCTCCCCAGGAAAGCGGTCACAGCACAAGCCTGTCTGAGTTTTAGGTGAGTTTGGACAATACTCTGAGGCACATAATGTGACTCTTGGGGTTGTCCTGTGCAGGGACAGGAGCTGGACTCGATGATCCTTGTGGGTCCCTTCCAACTCAGGATATTCTATGCTATGAATCTATGACTTACCTGAAATAGGTAACTCTTTATCTGAGAATGTACAGGGAAAACTTTAGGATGTCCTAGCAACCTTGAGATGTATCAAATTGCATTGGAAATTGAGTGAGAAGGACTGATTACAAAGGAGTTTGTGAATGTGGTGCATTGATTTATTTTTTATTCTCTATTAGGGTCGACCAGGACCGATTGGGCTTCAAGGACCGATAGGAGCACCTGGATTTGCTGGCCCAGAAGGTTTGCCAGGAGCAAAAGGTGAGAGAGGAGCAGTGGGGCCCCCTGGACCAACTGGACAGAAAGGTGACAAGGTAAGCTCAATGGTGACTTTTCTGTCCCTGCAGTAGATCTATGGCCTTGTATATATTTTTGGGTGATTAAAGATAATCTTAGACTACCTGTCCAGGGGTAAGAACACAACAGCATTTCAAGTATTTCTCTGTAGAGAATTGTCTGCATTTCTTTTTGAATGAGAATACAGATCCCAAAGCTGCTGAACACTGTACCTGTCCTGGTAGATGAGCCATAGACCAATGACTATTGCTGTTTCAAGCAGTCTTTGGCAGGTGCAAAGTTATTTCTAACAGAAAGGATATTATAAACTATGTCATATTAAATGGAGTAGCCCATAAGGTGTAGGTGTCAACGATTGCAGTGTGTAAGAACAGGCAGAACAGCAAACAGAGAAATGTCTCAGTGCCCACAGGATCCATCCTGTTCCCTTCTTAGGAAGGAAGCATCAAATGGGGAGTTTGGAGCAAGGCAAAAGAATTAATGGAAGTATGAAAAGGTGCTTTCAGTAATAAAGAGTTGGATATACATGGGTAGTTTATATTCATGCAGTGCCTGGTTTCTAAAATCTGAAGGACATCTGGGACATTGGGGTGCAGACTTGCATTCTGGGACTGTGTAGAGATCTTGCCAGTCTGTTTGATTCAAAGTGCTCAGGTCCTTTAACAAATAGAACCAATTTCCTTGCACTCAAGATATCCCTTATTTACTCCAGAATTGTTCCTATCCACTGAAATGGATACATGTGCAATACCAACATACCATAAGATTCTCTCTCTCTTTGTGCTTTGTGGAAGCAATATACTCACCTTTCCAAAACAGGAGCAATTTAAGCTGGATATTCTGCTTCCACAGTCTCTTTTGCTGCTATCCAGAGCAGAGCACTAAAATCAACAGTGTGGTAATTCCTTGTGACTTGGGCAGGGTGGTCTGAAGTTAATGCAGTGGTCTGCATATCTCTGGGGGTCCTATTCACATATAGACAGAAAAACACATAGGTCCTGTTGAAACTCTTGGAAAGTCAAGTGTGACACTGAGAGTTAAGTTTATACCAGATTGTTTATTTTCCTGGCATCTTGTTTTCCCCAGATGTGCAGTAGGAGATTATATTTTTATTTTAAATTGCCTGATTAAAACATTCCAGAAACACTCATTTGGCATCCAGTCAGGCTCAGATGCTCAGTTCCTATCTTCCCTGACCCCTGTGGTCAGAGAGAATCTGCATGGGATAGTTTGCTCCTTTTGGTTTTGAAAGCCAAAGTCCAAGACCGAAAGTGTGGGAGGGAAAAATATCTCCCAGGTAACTGAAATGCACGGACTGATGAAGTGAAATATGTGTACTCTTTTTCCTCAGGGTCCAATGGGAGTTCCAGGATTTCAAGGCATCAATGGGATCCCAGTAAGTTTGCATGTATAGATATAAATTACAGAATGTTAGTCACAAACAAAAGGACAATGAGACTGTCCTAGCACACGCTTAGCGTCCCTTGCAATTGCTTGCTTCTCTCTGGAGGACATGACAGTGTTTGTTAGTTTACCTGGTGGTTCCATGCTGCTTTGTAGGAGGTTTGGATCCTCTTATAGGATAATAGAAAGTTGACACCTTTGAGGAAGTGAGCCTGAGTTACATGGGGATCCACTGCATCACCGATGCTCTTCTTTCAGCACCATGTTTCCTCAACACTATGTGTAGGCTGTATCATGCAATCATAGACTTACAGAATAGAAAGGGACCTCAGAGAACCAAACAGGCATGATCTGCTGTGCTTCAGGCCATTCTTGGGAGGTATTTCCTAATCAATTCTTAAAACCTTGTGATGATTGAGACCAGTTTCTCTATTAGAAAAGCTTTGCTAATGCCTAACTTCAGTCTTCTGCACTAACCACTTTCCCTGACCATCAGGAGTTTCTTGTTTCTTCCATTCTTTGGGACTTTAACTTTCTAGTGACAGTTGTTCACAAAAACTGTGTGCCTAGAGTGTTTTGATCAGCTTTCTTCTGCTTTGGTTTTCCCCAGTGATTTTTGCAAAGATTTTTGCTTTACCTCAGGTGAATTATAACCAGGCTGGCTTTAGAAGTTGCCCCCAACTTCCTTGCCCTTCCTACATTATTTAGCTCATCCTACTTTCTCCTTCTGGTATTATAATTCTTTTTATTTCCTTGATGACATTTTTCCATCCTCTGTACCATTGTGCCTTCAGACTACACTCATCCTCTTACTCATCCTCGTAGCTTCCTCAGCTGGCCAGGAGCTCCAACTGTTGAGCTGTGTTTTCTTCCTATCAACTGAATTGTTGTGATAGATTGGCTGAAAATGCTCAGTTGACCCTGTAAATGAGCTTGTTTGATTCCAGTTCCTTCCTGGCCCTTGTCCTTCACTCCCCCTCTGCTCATCCTTGCCTGTTTTCTCTCCTGCTCTACTCCCTTGCTGCTATTTTTTTGTTGTTCTTTTACCACCAGCCAACTCTCTTGGTCTGAAGAGAACAAGCTGTTCCCATAATACTTAATTTAATTGAACACACTGTGGGAACATGCTGTTCTCAGGGTATTTTTGCAGATGAGGCTCTAGAGAAAGGGGATTCCCAACAATGAGGGAAGGCAGAGATAGAGCAACAGCCAATGCCAGGTAGTTGGCAGCGACAGGCATTCCAAGCAGTGAGAGGATTCAAAGCCTCCGGCATATGCAGATCTGCTGTCTCTGCTTCACAGTGTTCTGCAGGTGGGTGAATGGCAAAAGAGGCAGATTTTGCTGGTCATGAACAGCAAAGTGTACAACACTGTCTCTTCTGTGCCACAACTGCAGGGCAGAAAAAGGGGGAAGGGAAACTGGTTCCTACTGTTTACATTCTAGCCAGTGAGATAAATGCTTCCATTGTAGGGTGAAAATAGCAACCACCACTGCTTGAGAAAATATTTTTACTTTTGCCATTACATTTCAGGGTAGGGAGTAGCTTGGGTTTGTTGTGAAATGTATACAAACATATGCACATTACATGGATGTGTGAAATTCAGAGCAAAGGAGAGAGTGCATGTGTGTGCTGATAGATGAAAGAGAGAAGTCAAATATATTGCTTTCTCTGCACAAGAATTAACATTTAAAAATGAAGGGAGATTCTTTGTAGTGTGCAGGTCTGTTAGCCTGGGCAGGTATAGTTTAGTCATCTCCAAAGGACTGCAAGGCTGTTATGCAGAGGGGAATCCCACTGTTGACCTTAAGGGAAGTGGTATTCCACAGAGTTCCCTCGGGGAATGCGGGTGGCAAGTAACTCATGTTGTTGCAGCTGGCCTGACTAATCCCTTTAACCTAGTAAATACAGCAGCTCCATGTGTTTATTGCTGGACTTTCACGTCACGCTGTAGAAGGAGCCCTTAAATCCTTAGCCCTACTCTGGAAGTTTATTTTTTCCTATAGGACAAGATTCAAGGACCCCTCTGGCAAAGGCTGGAACTGGGAAATGTGTATAGCTTTTCATGAACTGTCCAAGAAGTTGTAGAAGGAAATATTTTTATGATAAGTGGGCCCTTGTCTGTGCCACAAAAGCCAGAGCTACGTGAAGAGGCAGTTTTGTGACCCTCCTAGAGGAAACACAAGCACCTGGTGATGGCTGTAGAAAGGCCACTTTGCCTTAGCAATCCACAAAACTGTTTATTCAGTTAGTTTTGTATTCACCCTTAGTTGTGTTTGTTTCTCTGTTTTTAAATATTTGTTGAGCTCTCCTCTTGGGATTGCCTTTGTGCTGTTTGATTTAGAAAAGAGGTCCCTTGGGATCACAGTGTCAGTGTACAAGGAGGAGTCAGATAAAGTGAGGGCCTACATAACCAGTTCAAGTTTCCTTATCTATCTCCCAGGGAATGTCTCCTTTTGTGAGAACAGAGACCAGGAGTGACCTCTCCAGCCTGTGTTTTAACTCAGATCTGTAAATTAGTCACCCTGACATGTATAAGTAAAGCCTGTGAAAGTCTTCTACCTTAGCCAATTGAGGTGCTCATGTTGAATTGGCACATCTGCCAAAACAGGAATTAGAGGAGATGAGAGCAAGGAAACTGGTAATCACTGTTTTTGGGTTTTTTTTAATCAACACAGCTCTTTAAATCAGTATTTTAAATCCTTGGAAAAAAGGTTAATTTAAGGCAGAACTTTACAACTCTCAAGGAGGTCAGTTGTGGGTGTTCAGTATGTTCTCTGGTAAGGTTCTTAAAACATTATGAGTTCTGATAGCAGATTAGCTGGAAAGTAAGAAACTATGTGGGTTTTTTTTCCTAAAGCAAGAGACAGCATGTGTATGTGTGTGCCTGTGTGCCAGCCTGTGTCATGCTTTGGCTCAGAACCACAGATATGGATGCCACGGGATTAAGTGACGGGCACAGATTTATTGAGCACACACAATTGTGCTCAGCATACCTGACATCCTCTCTCTGTGAGCCCTTCTCACACTCTAAGAGGATACCAGAATCCCTTGGGCCACTTACAGACTGGGGCAGGAGGAGGAGATGTCACCCAGAGCGTTTCCCAGGACGGGAGGACACCAGCCAGCTGCCTGCCAGGGCTGGCTCTTGGCCAGCTCTACAGCTTTAGCAGCTTGGCTCGCTGTTGCCTCGCTCTGAGGGGCAGATGTTGGCCCTCCAGCTTCACTAAACCTTGCAGCTGGTCACTTATGCTGTAACCAGATACGTGTGCACTTGTCCCACGTAGCTCCTGGTTTTGGTGATGCTGTAAACAAAGTGAAAGACCTGGTAGACACTGGTGGGTTGCCGCTGATTTGTTCCTGCTCTGGGAACCAAATTAAATAATTTTTAAGAGACGAACACAAGTGGCAATAAATTGGTGCTTCAACTTATTTCTGTGGTTTTACCAGGCAAGTCCCTGCTTGCACACCACAAGTGGGTATTTTGACAAACTGACTTTAGTCATCAGAGCAACTGGTACTGTTAGTGCAGTGGTGTCTGATGCTAATGCTTTGGGATGACTTCATTGCATGTCTTGTTAAATCTCAAACTCGTTTGGCTGAGCTGCCTTGATCCTGTAGTTGAGATGCACTTGACATTCACTCAGTTTGTACCTTACTGACTGACAGAAAGCAGATCTGAGCTCTCTCCATTTTGTTGGCACAAATTTCAATGGAGTCGCCAAATGAGCTGGACCAAGGACCTCATCTGGCTGAAAATTAACCCCATTAGGAAACAGAACAGTTATTTCTCTTTGTTTCCTGCTCTCACTCATCTGTTGTGCCTGTGCCTGTGCCAGCACAGGGAGGAGGTAGGTGTGAGTAAGCAGGAGTGTGCAGTAGTGCTCCTGGCAGCAGCTGGGACCAGTGATCAGCTTGAGTATTTACGTAATTAGGGCCTAAGTTGCTCTGCAACCTTGGGGTAGTCACTCTGCTACTGTGTGCCCCCAGCTTCCCATCCATAAAATGAAGACTGTAGCATTCCCACATTTCTGCAAGGGGTTTTAAGATCCCTAGATAAAGGGCTTTTCACTGCTGTCAAGTTGTGATTGAGTTTGGTCAGAGCATATGCAATTGGACCAGAAAGACCTTTAGTGATGCAAATGTGTTTTGTTTTAAGTGTCAGGCATGAAGGATTGTTAATGTTCTGCTTTATCTCCATTTTATCCATGTTTTTTTTTACTTTACTAGTGTGAGTCATACCTTGTTTAGTGCCATATCTTAAGGATGGATCTTTGGGATCAAAGTACTTTTGGGATGAGTCAAGATCACCGTGTAGGGAGGGGAGGGAGAGAACTGTCCAGTTACCGATACTGTCTCTGTAAGTTTAATTTTTCTTCCTGCCTCAAAGCACTGTCTTTGAGCACCACAGGACTCCTTTATAGGAAAAAGGAGTATAGAATTAGGAGCTGCTTGAAACCTGGGCAATGTGTCTGAGAGTTCTGCCTTTGTGTGTTCTGCCCTCACACACCTGTATGACACTGAAGACAAAGTAAATAAAGTCTCAAACTTTGATCTCTTTTGCACCAGCACCATGCTCAGTAAACTCCAAATTACTGGAGCTGTACCAGGGCAAAAGAGGTGTGAAATCAAAGTTAGGCACAACTGCATTCTGCTCTGCTTGATTAATAATTGGTATTACAAATACTTTTTAAAAATGTTGTTAATTTAATTGGTACTTTCTCCCAGTTGGTTTGCCTAAGGTCTGAAGTTTTATATAACAAGTAAAGCTGTTTTGCTTGAATGGCCTTATGCTGGAGCTTTAACATCTGTTGATCTATTAAAAGAAAGAATCCATGCTGGAGAGGAAGAGAAGTCACTGAAACTCTAAGCAGATTGGAATTATAAATGCTCAGTATTGTTGAGTCTGCCTCTGCTCTTGTTTTCACATGAGCAGCTCCCATTCCTGGTGTCAGGTGCACCCTTGTGTGCTGTCTGACACTGTTATGTGCCATATGTTTCAGAACTGCTGTGGGATGAGTATTGCCCTTCTGGGACCTACTCATGCACAAGTTATGTACTTCAGAAAATTATCCCTTGGAGAAAAAGGTAGTGAGCTGAATGCAGCCAATGTTCTAGGATTCAACCTTGAGGGAGGATAAACAATGCTGGCTGAAGATGCTGGTTCTGCTGCAGTCTGCCATACGCTGAGCTGGACTGGGAGTTGTGCATTTCTTCTGGGTTGCGTTGCCATTTGGAGGGAAGAGAGCAGTTTTCTGGAGACAACATTATTACTAATAAAATAATGGATCCTTTTAAACATTCTCTTGTTTTCCCTTTACACAGGGTCACCCTGGGCAGCCTGGACCGAGAGGTCTGCCCGGCCCCGATGGCTGCAATGGTACCACTGGGAGCCCTGGCATTTCTGGATCAGATGGGTTTCCTGGCCCACCTGGGCTGCCTGTACGTCCCAACTCCAACACGGTGTTCTGTAGTCACTAAGCCAGGGTTTACTTTTCATGACATTGCTGCAGAAGTAAATGCCAAGTGCTTAGGAAGAACCCACATAACCCCGAGTTTATTACGACTGTTAGAGCTCAGTATAATTTTCTTACTGAAACCCCACTCTGAGGATGAAATGAAGATCCTGTGGATTCAGCATGCTCCCACACCAAGTTATATCACTGTCATTGTTCAAGCCAACTCAGAAGAAAATGTGAAACATCTTCTGTCTGACACAGTTCAAGTCAGTGGCTTGTATATGTATATGAACAGGGGGGTTACATCATGTCAAACAAATTCAAATAGGATCTAAAGTTGTCAAAGGCCTAAAGTAAAAGGGAAGTGTAATATAAGCAGGAAAATTCCAGAGATGTTTGCTGAACCTTGTGTTTCTAAAGCTGCAGGAAGCCTTTAGTTCTCATAATAGCACAGCTTCTCTGACAAAGGATCAGTGGTACTTTTACAGTTTACTGGAGCCAGGGGTTTGCCTTCTTCATTATGCTGAATATAGATTCTTTCAAAACTAAAGCAGTATTTTTTTCCCAGAAATTTATTTTTTACCTTTTTTTTTTTTTTTTTTTTTAAAAAACCCAGGGTCGTCCTGGCCCAAAAGGCCTTAAAGGAGAACCTGTTTTTGCTCAAGGTGGTCTTAAAGGAATGAAGGTAAGACTTGTCATTACATAGGAGAAAATGCAGTACAAGGAGTACTTTGATAACCTGCAGGTTGCAGGGCTGATACTGCAGGTTTGATTGCTGCAGGTGTCTTGGGCATGTCTGAGTGCCTAAGAATAACTTCATTAATGACAACACAGGATGCTTTCAGAGCTTGGAATTGCTTGGTCTTTGCAGAGATCTTGTTCCTCCCATGCTGTGATGCTCATCCTGTTACTGCTCAGCGCATGTTATGGTTCCTACTGTGAGAATCAGTTATAAGGCCTCTCACACTGACTTTGTTGGTCAAAATTAGGAACTCTAAAATTCTACCCCATCGTATATACTCATAAGTTGGTAAAAGTTAAGTAGGTCTCCATTTATTTACTTGTATATTTATGGGAAATACAGATAATTTTATATTATAATGGTATGCTTTTCATAATTTATAGTGGTCTTATAATAAAAGGTTTTATGGTGTGCTTTGCAGTGTTTTTACAGTTAATAATTTTTGAAAGTTAATTTTCTCTTGTTACACATAAATAAAATGGTTGTAATTTCTCCTGAGTTTTGGAAGCTCTCCATTACCCAATTCAAATATGGTAGCACAGATTTCAAATTATTTTCCCATTTACACTTAACATAGTGTCAACTAACAGCAAATATTTCTACTTATACAATACTTGATGTTCCCTTTAGTTTGTTGCAATACTGTTGTGTAATTTTTACTCATGCATTTGTAATTTTTAGGGAGAAAATGGTCTTCCTGGATTGGATGGAATTCCTGTAAGTTATTCAATTTGGTAAATAATGATTTTAAAGAATATTAAGTAGGTACATTTTCATGTATTGGTTCTCAAGGACACTTTTCAGATTAGGGGGTATTATTTAATGTTTCCTGAGACTCACTCTGTCTTTGTTTGGGGTCTGATGGGGTAAATGCTACACATTCTCAACTTGCCCTCTGTTTTTCTTGTAGGGTCCAAAAGGTTTTCCAGGTCCAGTAGGTTCTGCAGGTCCTATAGGATTACCAGGTTTGCAGGTGAGAGACCTCAGGTATTGCACTTGTTGACAGAACAGTTCAGACTTCGTGGTAGTTTTTCCTCCTGGTCTGTCTTTGTGTCCTGACAGTGAGCAGGAGTGTGTGTGCCTCTGACAGGACTGAGCACAGCTGACTTCAAGCCCAGAATGCTCAGTCTTGGATGGTTTAATCTGATCACAGGTCTGCTCTCTGGAGTGTCCAGAGCAACAGTCCTGAGTGAGGGCTCCAGCAAAGCTCCAGAGTGCTGTGTACAAACACTGCATTGTAATGCTCTGAGCCCTTCCTGGTCTCAGGACTAGAGGGAATGGTCTGGTCTCTGCATGTTTGGAGCCTTTGTTATCATGAACTGTGCTAGAGTTGCTTCTCAAGATCCTACAAGAGAGTTTCCATTGGGAAGAGGTAAAAACAAACTGCATGTTTGTTGACTTCAACTTGAAGTTTACTCTTAATTAAAGGCAGTGCCAAAGGGCTGTGCTGTTAGAGATGTGAAGACTTAAGACCACGTGTAGCAGTTTTGGTTTGGAGGCAAGAAAGTTTAGGTACCACTGCAGATCCCAGCATTGCTCCAGTTGTTTGCATCCTAATTAAGTCAAGAGGAATAAAATCTTGCTCTTCTTCACATTTAGGGTCCAGTGGGTCCCCCTGGGCCACCAGGTCCAAAAGTAAGTACCTACCTTTCCTGTCTTCCTTTTATACCTGATTGTTGGGTTTTTAACAGTTCTGTGGGCCTAGAGGATAGTGATGCTGTTGTTGCTGTTGTTTTATTATTCATTCATCCTGGTTTTTCTTTCTCCCAGGGTAACATGGGATTAGGCTTTCAAGGAGAGAAAGGAGAAAAGGTAGGTGAAACTTGTTCTGTTATGGAAGGAGCATGAAATAATACTCTAGTGCTCCATCACAGCTTATTCCTCTAGAAAGTTGTTAGATTCTTTCCTTTTCCTTCTCTTGGACTGATTAACAGTCCCAATACTAAAGAGTCTTGCTGGTTCCTTATCTGTTGGTACACAAAAAAAGAATGGGAGCTTCCTCTGGGTGAAGAGGAGGAAGGGGAAAATATTGAGGATTTTTGTGGTTATCAGGACATGAGGTCCTTAGACATCTTTTCAATCTCCTTCTTTCAGTTGCTTTTAACATTCACCTCTTGTTTTGAATTATTCCACTGTCTTCATTCTTTTTAGCTTTCATGATAATCTTTGGGTCAACCAATGTGTATTTTATTGTCTCAGTACCCTAAGTGGATGTCCTGCAGTCTCTGTGAGAATTTACATTGGCATAGTGGGGCTTCTTAAAGTTCTCAGTTTGGGACTTGATTCTGCTGCTGTTAAAATTAGTTCTCAGCATTCTACATTTCTAATAGTTCCTTCTCTTCTTTTCTTTGATATTTCTCCCCAAAGTTTTTCTGGAATGGTTTCCTGTTGATTTAAGTGCTGAGCCTTTTTTTGTTGTGTTTTGTTTTGTTTTGTTTTTTTCCCTTACCATGTTTTTTGGAAACAAATGCATTTTGGTCATCTTAACTTTCCTTCTGAACTTCTGACTTTCATGACCAAGCTCCCGTGCCAGCATTCAGGCACACAGATCTAGATACATGAGATATGATTAGAATTGTTTTTCTTCTGATTTGTAGGTCACTTTTCTAGAAAATTAAACATGTCCTGAATATGATAATATCTTCCTCTTTTCTCAACAGGGCGATGTGGGGCTGCCTGGTCCTCCAGGTCCCCCACCATCCACTGGAATACTGGAATTCATGGGATTTCCAAAAGGAAAGCAAGGAGAAAAGGTCTGTAAATGCAGTTTACAGACCCACTCCCTCCCCACGCTCCTTCACTCAAGAATTAATGAAATTACTGGACAGTGAGAGCTCTTACATTTCCAAATCGAAATCATTTTCTGTACTAGTTTATTCTGTCAAATGGCTATTGAATAAAAATATTCTTAGCTCGAAGTGTTGTGAGCCACTAGAGAATGCACACCTCTCAGAAGGAGAAATCTGAAAGCTATTTAAGGTTTTCATCATTAATCCTAAAAATAAATGAACTGCAGTCTGGTTTTGTTGGATTTGTGAAATTGTGTCAGCTGAAGCGAAAAACTCCAATCAATTTAGAAAAATAAATGAAAGCCCCAGCTCTTGCTTTGGTGCACACTGCTCTGAAATAATCAGATTTCTCACCTTTATGTTGTTAGTCTGGAATTTGCTGAGATACATATTGAGGTCATCAGTGTTTTTATAAAAGCTGTATGGATCTTGTTAAAAATTCTCTACACACATTAAAATTAGGCATATTGAATTAACCTGGGATCTGTCCATCTGCTGAGAGACACTTTGTCTGGAACATGGTGACACAAATCCGGTGTATTTGCTGAGAAACAAATTACAAGGCCTTGCTTTAGGTGTCAGGAACATGAGGGGTGGGTTGGGGAAAGTCTTGCTTTCACAGGCACAGGGATTTATTGTGCTCATGTCTTCCCCTTGTCAGGGTGAGCCAGGCCCTCGAGGATTACCTGGAGACAAAGGATTGCCTGGCATTCCGGTAAGGACAGAGGAGTGTTTTCAATCTGTGCCTATAATATGGGTTAGATGGTTCCACACCCTCTGAAGAACTCACAAGGTCTCCACAGGAGTTTCTAGGCACCAGAGAACTTTGAAAATCTGATAGGAATGTCCACGAGACCTTTTGCAGAGTGTAAACTCTAATCTGATCATTTTTTGTGCTGTAGGAAGATACAAGGAGGATAATCCTGTCCTACTGTCCGCTTAGAAGGCAGCCAGCATTTCAGAGGAAACCTGCATGTGACTGTACCCAGGACATGGCCACTTGATGGCAGTGTTCCTTGATGACCCACAGACATCTTTAAAAATTCTAGTTTTTTCCCTTTAATTATGTCTAAACACATTTTTTGTTATTTTAATTCAAAGCTGTAAAGCACATGCAGATTTTTCTGTCTGTCTGTATATACCCAGTTAAAATGGGCTGGTTAACATTAGTGCTCATAAACTCAGCAATGTTCAGCATCTTCTCTATATGAATCAAGAACAACAATTTATCCATGGATTCCAGAGAACTTTTTCCCAGCTTATAATCTTTTGTAAACAGGGGTTGTTTCTCTAAGTTTAGGGTATAAATATTTTGAGGAACTTCTGACTAATAAGATAAATTGTTTGCCAGTTCTTTCAATGTACAGATGTTCTTGGTAGAAATACGTGCAAGAGAAACCTGTACATGAAGTACAACTTGTTATTTGCCTCTCTGGACATGCTCCATTATGTGCATGTTTAGCTTTGTGCATCACAAGAGACCCATTGAAGCTGGTGAAGTTGAACATATGTGCAAACTTAACCTCAGCCATAAGATATTTTGAGACTGAAGCCTGAAAATTGCTTAACTACTGTAACTCTTGCTGAAATTAAATCCTGGTGTTCTGTCTCTGGATTTGATAGTTCTTGCTGACTGGGAAAGCCACCAAATGTTGAGCGTGAAAATGCTCGTTCTGTGCCATTCTGAGGCTTTAGAAGTGAAAAGCGAGCTCTGAGCACATTGAACCGCTCATGTTAAGAAACGAGATTTCACATAATTTCTAAATGTGGAGTGGAACACAGAGTAGCACTGGCAGGGTCTTTGCTGTCACTAGAATTTGCAAATGAAATATTTACCATGATTTAAGTGGATGAAAGTCTCGGGAATGAAGAAGGTACTGCTCTGCACGTACTGCCAAGTCTGGTTGATAGAAGGTGTTTTTCTGGGGCAAAATAGTCCCAGCATAAACAATCAGTTCCCTTTGTCTCTCTCTTGTACTGTTTATATTAATAAATTGGTTTGTGCTCACTTTACTTAACGCTGTGCTGTTCACTTCCAAACAGAACACAGATTTAATGCTGATGTTTTTCCTCAGGGCTTTGGAGGTGTTGGAGAAAAAGGAGAAAAAGGTGTGCCTGGCTTACCAGGTGGCAGGGTAGGTAACTTCACAAAGTCTTTAAATGCCTGTTTTTAAACACATGAAGTGAGCCCTTCATGAACAGAAGCATTCCCAAAGCATGTAGGAGTCTCAGACATAGGACTGAGTCCCATAGTAGCCAGCACCACACAAGAAGAGAACCCATAGATA
The DNA here is from genome assembly GCF_022539395.1 of Myiozetetes cayanensis. NCBI lineage: Eukaryota > Metazoa > Chordata > Aves > Passeriformes > Tyrannidae > Myiozetetes > Myiozetetes cayanensis. The sequence continues at coordinate 10,220,747 of NW_026087159.1, read as the reverse complement.
GTCTTACATAAGATAAGAATTCTTTTATCAGTTATTCTGTTAAATTCTTCCCATTATGATTGTTAATATTTGAGAGATAGGAAGATCAGTGGTAGCTTCTCCTTCTGAAAATTTTAACTTTTCATTCTTTGGTGTTGAGATATTTGGAGCCTGACATAATAAGATCAAAATGAGATGAAGCCTCTGAAAGTTAATTTTTTTGGCTGCTCTAGGGTCTTTTGGGACTGGATGGATCTGATGGGATTCCAGGGAGAAAGGTGAGATTTCTTTTATTTTTTACTGTGCTTTCAGTTACAGAAGCCACCTAACTGCTTGAGATCTACTGATTTCCTTATCTAGTGGCTCCAAGTTCTCTGATGGATTAAAATAGTGAAGCAAAGTAGAAAGTCCATGTAAAGCTGTAGATCTCTTGAACTGTCTCTCTAGTTAACCCTGTTAACTTGCACATCCTTATGCCTGCTCACAGGTTCTCACCATCTTTACAGCAAAGGGAGGCCTGAAGGAGCTCTGATATTTTGTGAATACTGAGAAATTGATGCCATCAGTTTTCTCTTTATTTCTTCTTCCGATGTTTGGTAGGACAATGAGTTGGGTTTGTGACTCAAGTCCAGGCACTGCAGATGTCTCAGCTAACAAATAATGCCACTTATTGCCTCACTGTGTACCAGTGTTCCCTGTGTGATTTTGCAGGGTCATCCAGGTGTTCCAGGCTATCCAGGACTGGATGGAGTTGAAGGCATGAAGGTAACTTCTGACTAAAACATTGCTCTTTTAAAGATATTTGTATGAATAAATAAGTATTGTTGCCCTAATTAAACCTTCTCTTTACCTCTGTATCGCTGTAATTTTCAGTATGTTTCAGTTCCTCATTTACTTTATTGTTAAGCATAAAAGTGAGTGGTTGTTGAACTTTTAGCACGAGGTGAACAGATATCATCTACCTGATATTGGTCAACGTGCTGATACAATAACTGGTCTCCAGTACACATTGGATATACAAGTCCATGCTTCCTATTGAGGTAATGGGATGCCTTCAGAGCATAGCTGGGTAGGAGCAGCCATCAGCTTCATCAGACAGGAGGGTGTAAGTCGGGACAGCAGATGATTGTGAATAGCAGAACAAAGTGAATTCTTCACCAACACAAGCAATGATGGTTAGAGAATGACCACAGACAGTGTGTTTCCTGACAAGCTCTCCTCCTCTCCATCACCCATCTCAGTGTGGCATGAATCTGTTTTCTCTGCAGGGTGAATTAGGTGACATCGGTCCCCCAGGCCCTCCTGTCGTTATTGACAGGGAAGGTGTAGTCATTTCAGGTACCCATTTCCATTTTGTTTTGGAACTCATCTAAAGCACTTTTTCTGATCCAACTTTCTTTCTTACTGTATTTTACCACTTCTCCACATTGTATATTGGGTCTAACCCATCTTTGTTATTCTTCCTTTAATTTCTGTGTTGTTGGCATAGGGATATGTTTGGTCCTTGGTTTATAACTTCAGAGTTTACAGAAAGCCTTTCATCCCCACATTGCAGGATGATCTGTTCCAAGGCAGGTTGACATTTCTTGCCTGGGAAGCAGACTGTGAGCACGGGGAAGTGCTGTGTGTCTGCTCTGTGTCTGTCTTCAGTGTACCAAGGAAAAGTGGCTTCCTTGTGTTGCTTGGTAATGGGTGCTCTGAATGTCATTCTGCTGTTATTTGTTGTTCAATGTGGTAAGAATGTTGTTGAGAAAATGAGCTTAATTAATGCCACAGTTGATTGAGGCCTCAGTGGGAACAGTCTGTGAAGCCATAAAGGTAAGGGAACAAATTGTATGGTCTTTCTTATTCTTCTTCCTTCTCGTGTGGTCAAGTTTGAAACAACCTCTATAACAGCTCAGGAGGAATTTTTCTCATTATTACTAACTTTGACTAACAGGCTTCCTGCTAACAGCTTGGCAGCCCTTGCTGTCCATGAGATCAGTGCTCACTGCAGGAACTGACTGAAGAGTCTTTCAGCAGAAATTCTGACATTTTCTTCCTTGTTTTCCTCTTTGTCTAATAGGTGCACCAGGGGACCCTGGAAACCCAGGAATACCTGGTCCTCCAGGAGATGAAGGGATCAGTGGCTTACCAGGCCTTCCAGGAGCACCAGGGTTTCCAGGCCTGGAGATAGGTAAAGCAGCTGCTTACAGTGCCCTTACAAGCTGTTTGCTTTTTTTTTTGCTGGGAATTCTCTGGATAGTGGCCTGGAGATGGTGAAGGTGTTGGAGCAAGCCTCTCCCTGCTCCTTCAGCGGGGAGATTCAACTGATTTGTAGACTGCTGTATGAGAAACAGGAGACAGGGATGACACATAGAGAAGCCAGTTTTGGATGGGAGCAGAGTTAGTGCCACAGTTATTACAGCCCAGGTAAATCTTCATGTGTGACTATTTGGTGTAGCAGTGCACACAGGAGGCTGTTATTTGATTTCCATTTTGACTGAGCTGGTTGGCAGAACCCTTCCCACATTTTAAATCCTAGTGAATGCTTCTGAAATTCTTTTAATGACTTTTCATATTTGTGATAAAGAGCTAACAGGTTATCTGGATAAACCCACAGCTGGTGCAACCCATTTGCCCTGTCAAAAATCTCACTCAGAAGTTTCTGTTTCACTTGAATGTCATCTGTGAAGTTCTGTCCTGCAATGATGCTGTGAGGCTTTTTGAATGACCAAAGGAGTGTGTAAATTTAAGGCAGTTGGTGCCTCCAATTAGTACTTTTTTCCTTTGTGCACAGTTACAAATTGTTCTGTGCTAACATGGTTGTAGTTCAGGGCCCAACAGTCATTTTCACAGCATTAAAAATACTGGAATGTGTTTTCTGCTGGAGGACTGCTCATTGTGTCATTGTTGTCTAGATGGAATGGGCCCTGGAGGGTCTCCAGGTATTCCAGGTGTGAAGGGTGAAGTGGGAGAGCCTGGAAGAGCAACAGTTGGATTACCAGGCCCTCCTGGCAGAGTTGGATTACCAGGTCTGCCGGGAGCACCGGGATTGCCTGGGCCACCACGTACGTACATATTTTACATCTGCTTTTTTATTGGATTCAGAGTGAAACAAGCTGAATTTATGTATTTAGTAAATCTTAGATGTTTGATTGACACCTGATTGTAACCCACAAACTTAAGTATAACAGCAACCACTTCTATGAGGTAAGGAAATAGAGCTAATTATTGTTAAGAGTGGTGGCTGGAAAGACTGAAGCACAGGGTTATGTAAACACAACTTGTGACACTTTGAAGTTCTAGGCTAGTCTCTTATTAGCTTAGGTAAAGAATAGACCATGACCTTATGAACACGTGAGGTAAATGTCTGTCTCATGAGCAGATATTTTGGGTACCAGGGCTCAGACAGGATGCCTGAAGAGACAGTTTTCAGAGCTAATGAAATGTGATTTTATTTTTACATGTTCATTTGTATAGATGGCCTGAATAATTAATTATGCATTGTTTTGTTTTCCTCAGAAACAGAGTATTACATGAAAAGGGTTGATTTTACAAAACTTTGTGGTTTACCATTCTGCCATAAGCTGCATTCAAACAGCCTGTTTTATTTTTGAGAGCCAACCTTTCGAACAGGACACGCTCCAGTGATGGAGCCAGTGAGCATGATCTGATGGAATGATTTTCTGTGCAGAAGGAATAAGTGGTGTCGTATCAATAACTGTTTGCTAGTCAAATCTGGCTCACTTTTCTGCAGAGTCTGTAAAGCTCTTGTAGCTGTGTTTAGCTGATGATTGCAGTTTGTTTCCGTGGCACATCAGACGGTGCTGGTCAGCACTTGGTCTTACTGTTGTCACTGAGGGGAAGGGTTTTCAGACAGTGTAGTTTTAGATTGTTGGATCACTTTCCGCTGCTGTTCCCATCAGCTTATGTTTCATTCTACTCAGCATATAAACAGATGTAGAAAATAATCCTGCAGTCATGAACTGAGGGACAGGGCAAGTCCCCTTAACCTTTTTGCCATTTAGTGTCTTTCCTGAGCTGCAGCCACTGAATGAGAAGTCATCTGCCCTTCTTTGTACTTCCTGTTCACAGTTTGGTGAGTTCTTTGGCCAACTAAGTCTGTGAAAAGGTGCAGTGGCAGAGTAGAGGAATGAAACTCTTTTGCACCCACGTCGTGGGAGCTTTTGCTTTTCTGTATGAGGAGCTGGAAGCAAAGGTGGCAGAGGACTGCAACCCATGAGACCAACCAAGTTCCACCTCCCTGTGTAACTTCCACAGTTGCAGCTTCATCCAATGCCACTTCTGTCAGCTGCAAAAGTGACATTATAAGTCAGTAATGAGCTGGAAATCACCCTTCTCATGGCTTTTCCTTGCCTTCTTTCTGCATATAGGCCCTTCAATCTCCCCAGGGATGATCCTGAGTGGAAGGACTGGGGCCCCAGGGGAGCCTGGACAACGAGGACTTCCAGGAGCTTTGGGTCCAAAGGGCTACAAAGGTAATTGCCTCTTGTTTCAGGAGACCCTTTTAGCAGTCCCTGGGCCTCAGAAATACATTTACACATGGTTAATATTCTAAGGGATGAGATGTGTCTTTATGATAAATCACAGGAGGTTGAGCTGGGTTAAAGGAGCCAACAGCCTTTACAATTTAGACAGAGTTGTGCCCAGCACTACCAGTAAAATCCTATTTCTACTTCCCACTCTGCTCAGCCAAATAAGCTGATAAATATCTCATACCCAGAAAATTAACCAAGTAAGTTATGCTTTAAAGCCATAAGATGCAGTGAGACTTAGAAATAAAATCTTGTTCACTTTTTTTTTGCAATACAGGCTGTAAATGGCAGAGAAACTCAATTTTTATTCTCTTCTGTGCTAAAATTTGTGAGAATTTGGGTCTTAGTGTTTGACAGATTCAGCTGCAAAAGCCATTATGATGCAGACACCACTGTGCTTGGTGATTGTTTGGATCCATGGCCAATTACAGTTCAGGGAAATATAAAGATTCAGCTGAGGGTCACTGTAACCTACTGTGACTGGGAGTATGGAGCTGCTTTCTCTGACATAATAACTATCTCTAAAAAAACCAACAAGACTTCTCTAAAGCTCTCCTAAACCCATCTGTTTAGGAAAGTTTAAACCTTTGGGAAGAGGTCTAGAAGTGCTGAGGTTTATTCTGCACATGGTAATTTGGTGAGGGGCACTGCACAGAAATTACAATGGGGAAAATCTGGCTCCACTTGCTTGGCACTCTCATCAGCTGAGCAGAGGAGGCATAAAATCAAATCATACGAGAATGACTTTGTCTTGATTGAATCAAATACTCCTTTTGAAGCTCTTGCAACTGAAAAGGGTCTTTATCCAAATGAAACTGAGTTTGGAGTGTTGACTGTATTTTCCAGGAGAGGCAGGTGATTGTGCTTGTGATGGAGGAGTTACAAGAGCTGGTCTAAAAGGCATCTCAGGTCCACCAGGTCCATCGGGAAGCCCTGGTGTGCCTGGTGCCAAGGGCATTGGTGGAGACCCAGGCACTGTGGGTGCACCAGGACTGCAAGGCCCTCCGGTAAGGCAGGAAGAGTTTATATTGGTTGTCATGAATTAAAGGAGAAGAAGTGCCCTTGTGCAATTGCTGGTGTTGAATGTAGTGAAAGCAGAACACTTTTTTTTTTTTTTTTTTCATAATGTCTTCTACTTGTTTGGATTTAAAAAAAAAAGGCAACCTAGAAACTGATCTGTGAAAAGGAGCTGAAAGTAGAGACAGTATCATCTATAAAACATGGGAGAAGAAATGGTTCTTAATTTCTGAGAACTGCACGTTTAGCAGTCAAGAGAAAAACAGTAGCAGTTATTCACCCCAGGACTTCTTGGATGTAGACATGCATGGATTAGAGCCAGGGCTCTTCCTGAGTGAGGGCTGGCTGGGGAAGCAGATGTACATGTGCATGGAGGGAAGATCTGAAAAATCAAAGGGTGAGATCTTTCCACATCATTGCTCGTAGCTGTAAAAACTGTGCCCTGTAGATGCAGTCTGCCTCCTGACTGCTGTATGCTCATTACATTAGTGAGAATTCAGCTGGGTTTTTAATCAAACAGCAACCATAACAAACAGGATTTTCCAAAAGTGCTGAGCATTGCTCATTGTAAGTATTTATTTTGAAAAACATAGTCCATAAAGATACCAATCTTTCAGCTTCAGAGTATCTTTATCAGTGTCAGTAAATGCAGGACACCAAGGAATAGGGAAGAAGATTCAGTACTTGGGTCCTGTTATATCATGAGTGATATAATGTTCCCAGATGCCATACAAGATTGCTGTCACTATAGTGCTATATACCAGGCTTTGTCCTGCCATGTGAAGATGTAGTGACAGTAGAAACAGTTGAAAATAATCAAACCTCTTTTTTTTTTTTTTTTTTTTTTTTTTTTTTTTTCCAGTGCAATGTATTCAATAGGAAACCCTTTGGAGATCCTTTCCAGCTCCAGTCGTTGTGTCCTTTCCTCGTATGACATTTTTAAGGAGCCAAGCCTTTTCTCTGCATGTTCATATCCCTGGGGTTTTTTATCTTTTGGTCTGTAGGCTTCAGCTGGTCAGCAAGGTCTGCCAGGCCCTAAGGGAGAAAAAGGGGATCCATCCTATGCAACAGCCAAAGGTGCTCGTGGGGACCGTGGTGCCACAGCACCCAGAGGACCTTCAGGCATCCCGGGAGCTCCTGGCAGGGATGGACTTCCAGGCTTGCCAGGCCCACCAGGCCCTCCAGTAAGTCCAGATTAATTCAGCAGCAGTGCTTCAAAACTGGAATAAGGAGCAGAGACAGTAGCCAGGCCTAGCTAACTGGTCATGATCGGGCCTGTGGTAGATCTTTAAATACATAAGAATTCACAGTCCCTGAGCACAAATTTCTCTTCATCAGGGTTAATAATTGCCAGTCCTTATACCTCTGGCTACCCAGTCAAAAGATAAACTTCAGTAGTGGGGTAGACCCTAATGCTGGTTTTTATTGTGTCCTAAAAGATAATAGACACTGGGGGCATAATCACAAGGGCAATCTCAAAATAGAAAAATCACACCAGAAACCTTTTAATTAAAAAGAAAGTAAAGTCTTTCAGAACTTTCAGAATATGTAATATTTGCATTTTGGCAAATAGAACATAAAATATTCTTTTAATAGCCACTGAGTTTTCCTGCGTTTTAAAATAAAGATAAATAATTTACAGTCCTTTCCAGGCTCATCTGAACCTTTGCACAATGAAACTCTTACGCACTTTTAAAAATGATATATCTTTGATTTTCAGCTGTAATTGTCTTTGCTGCACAGGGTGATGGTGGGCTGGGTTTCCCAGGTGAGAAAGGGCTGCCAGGACTACCTGGCTCCAAGGGCCACCGTGGAGAAACAGGTTCCCCTGGTGTTGGATATCCGGGTCCGAGTGGAGTTCGTGGACCACCAGGTGACCCAGGAATGGATGGGATTCCAGGACAAGTGGGTCTTCCAGGCCCTCCAGGTAGGTGTTGCTGGGCCCTTATCTTGACAAGGCTCAAAGCTGCAAGTCAAATGGCACTCAGCTTACTGCTGTGCTTGCAGCCAGGCTAGAAGATTGCATTAGGCTAAAGATTGCTCTTTAAATTAATTTAGACTGGTTTGTGGGCTCACCAACCTCACACAGCAGTCACAGCTTTCTCAGGTTGTCATGATCAGGAGGACACAGATGATAAGCAACAAATACTCAAGCAGTGCTCAAATACTAAGAGTGTTAGGTGGACCTACTCACTGACTATTGTTGGAGAATCATTTTACACCAAAGGTACTTAGGAAGAATAATAAAATGAGGTTTTTAAAAAAGCACAGCCTACTTCATTGTCAGTGTGTGTACCTAAAGCATCCCATAATGACAAGTGATAAAATAAGTAAATATGGCTTTGATAATGCTTCATATATGATGTTTTATGCTCATTCTCAAATTGAGTTACTTCTAAACGTTTATGGAAAATGCTTTCATAACAAAATGACTGCAGAGAACTAGTGCCAGTGTCTTGATTCCATGTCAGCCATTTAAATATGAATTTAGACAAGCAGTGTATTTTCTTTGTCACTGCTGGTTTTCAGTATATTTTTCATTCTGTGTGTATTTGGGCTTCTGTGCTGGATGCTGTATTACCTCACACCAGTGTCGTGCTGGGTTGTTGGTATGGGCTGAGGAGACAGCCAGCATTAATGTCCCCCAGCAACAGTCTGCATAAGCTTTTTTTCCAATCCAAGTCACATGCTAAATGCTAAAAGCTTTACTAACTCATAGCTATGAAATGCTTACGTCTTTGTTCAGGAAATTGTCTCTTACAAAATCTGCCAAATTAAAATTGCATTGTGAGAGAAGTAAAAGTAAAATGCTCTTTGCGTGATGTGAGCTCCAGATATTCTGTGGAGCACATCAGGAAACCAGCTTATTATGAGTGCTACATCAAAGCTTTGGGAACAATGAGTGGTCCTTTGTAGAAGAGTATCTATAGTCAAAATATGTGGGAAAGTGTGAATAAGTCATTAGCCAGTTCAGTTTGCACCTCCATAGAGATGTGTAAGAAAACTTGTGAATGCATCATTCCCTCCATACTAGGAAATAATTTGCATACATTAAAAGACCCTTTGATGTAGGAAATTTCATCTAATATTAAAGAAACGTGGGTGGGTGGAAGAAATATTCTTTTCTTATGCTGTCCAGACTGAAAGGCCTGAACACGAAAATGTGGAAAGGGTCTGTGACCCACTGAAGTTACCATGTCAAAGACACCACTGAGGAATTTTGCTCAAGTTCATGTCAAATGCTGTGAAACAGGGTGAAACTGTCTTGCTTTGGAAGTCTAACTCAGTGTTTCATAAAAAGCTAGACTGATATTATGAGATCACCCAAAAATGTTGGAATTGCTCTTATTTCACTTTTATGCCTGACACGATGATTTCATAATTGTTTGGTTTTCTTGATATTCAGATATTATTGTGTAAACTGTGATAAGGTGGAGTATGAAGTAGTTGGGGAAGGTAAAGTTTTGCTGATATAATTTTTGCAGTAAGACTTGCATACATAGTTTTGCAAAACACACAAGGAAACAGTCCTATTTACATTTCAGTGACCCTCCCATGAAATATCCATTGTTCAAGTACTCTACTGCTGATTAATAATGTAAAATACAGAATATGCTATTGTAAGTGAGAAGTGTTTTTGAAAAACTTGCACAAGTTCTGAAGGCCATGTGAGGTGAATGGAACAGTATTAAGTAAAACTACCCTTTCCAAGTCACTTGTACCCCAAAAGCTTGCTTTTTGGAACATGTCATTCTTTACTGTGAAGAGGAAAAGGCTCAGAGAAGTTCACTCACAACCATTTTTGATGTGTCCTGTAAAAAGCATCTGGATACTAAATGTTCCTCTTCTGACCATCACCCTGAGAGGGACTGTGTGCAACCTGAGTGTTCCTTTGTTTTAGGCATCACCCTGCCCTGCATAGTTCCTGGAGCGTATGGGCCCCCGGGGACTCCCGGCTTCCAGGACTGCCAGGTAGGGAACAACTCACGTAATGCACTGGCTGACTACCAAGAAGCACTTATTCCTCAAGCAAGATAATACCTCCTAATTAATCCTCCTCCAAGTGATAGTTATTCCAGAGAGTTAACTGGCAGAACAATGTCTTTTTTTTTTCCAAAGTAACTCAGCTCAGATCCCATGGACTGTCATAATAACTGCACCATTTTTTTCCCTTTCAAGCCTCTGAACACAAACCCCCTGCTTCTGTGTTTATGTAGCTCATGAACAGCCATAGCTTTGAGACTTTATTTAGCTTAAATTGTGTGTCCAGCAAGGGTATCCAGCATCAGCTTTGCAGAAAAGATCTGAGCCTGTTTTCTTGTGCTGTTGTTTCTGTCTTCCACTGTTCGTTGTTAGTATTATTAATTAATATATTTTTACCCTTAGGTCCCAAAGGCAGCAAAGGCTTTTCTGGCATTCCAGGCCAACCTGGATTACATGGGTCTAAAGGACAGCCAGGATCTCCAGGAATAATGGGCTTGCAAGGGGAACCTGGTAAGAGGGAAGTTACTGGGGTGACTTTCTGACACCAATTACTGTTTCTAATTCAATACTGAAACATTCTGCAACTTTTCAAGCAACTTTTTTTTGCATGGAATTTTGAAGAATGTTGATTTTGTTCGAGATGCTGATGGAAGCAAGTATTCTGTGCTTCTGCTGAGTGTCTTTTACTGATTTTCTCTTGAAGGTTTCCCTGGACCTCGAGGAGAACAAGGGTCACAAGGGCTTCCAGGACTGGATGGAACAGATGGTTTGCCAGGGAAAATGGGTGCTTCAGGCTTAGTTGGAATAAAAGGAGCTCCTGGAGATGTATTTGGTGCTGAGAGTGGAGCCCTGGGAGACCGTGGCCGACCTGGACTCCCAGGTGATAAAGGGCTTGCAGGTGATATTGGATTTCCAGGACCAAAAGGTGAGCAGTGATACTGCTTGTATCTGGGGACATCAAACTGTCCTTTAAAGACCCTTCCTCTTTCCAATCTCCTCAAGACACTGCACCTCCTCAGAGTTGCTCACAGATGGTAATTTGCTGGTTTTCTCTTAGAATCTAATGCAACTCAAAGGCTTTTATTGAAACTTGCTTTTTAATTAAAAACGTGAATTTTGCTTTATTTGTTCTGTAACATCATAACCCTCTGTTTCCAGGGCTGGATGGAAGACCAGGCCTCCTGGGTATTAAAGGTGAACAGGGTCATGCAGGATACTCAGGTGTCCCTGGACTGCGGGGACCTCCTGGCCCTGGAGGTCCTTTTGGCATTAAGGGAAAACCAGGACCTGTGGGCTCAGCTGGCCTTCCAGGAGCAGCAGGTATGTCGTGTTTTCAAGTGCAGACAACTTGCTGGGCTGAACTCTGCAGAGTTGAACAAGTGTGGGAGAGATCTGGCATTTGCTAGGAGTGAGTTCCTACCTCTGGTTATGGGTAACAGAGGGCAGATTTTGAGGCTGTTGCTTTGGACTCTGGGCAGCTCCTGCCTAAAAATGTTGTCCCAAAGCGTAGCAGAAAGAAGAAATCTTGAATGTCTTGATATTTTTAACATCTTTGCTCTTACATGCTGGCTGTATCATTGACTAATCTTCATCTCCCATTTTCATGGCAATTAATTTCTAATGTGTGAGGTTGCTTGAAATGTGATTTAGATCAAAAAATTATTGGTTTCCTCAGCACAAGCACTTGTCTTCTCCGTCTTCTCTTCACTGAGGCAGGAGATAAATATATTGCCCATCACTGAAGGGGAAAAAAACCCACCTTTTGAGTATAGCAGTATCTCTCAAGCTGCAGAGACTAAAGTGTTTTCTAACAGTGTATGCTAAACTGAAGAACCAAGCAAAGAGAGACCTGGGAATTGGTAGACAGTGGTCTAGGACATAACTCTGGGATATAACAGTGCCATTGTGATATGTAGCATGACAGGGCTGAAGCACAGTGGCAACAAATGAATGAAAGCAGGAACATTATTTGAGATGAAAGTCATAGAGTTTTTAATTTTTTTAAAATTTTAATATTAGCATTCCTTCTGCCTCTCTACTGTTTTACATTTATGGTCTGTATGCCACATTTGACTTTTCTTCAACTGTTTTTAAAAAAACTCCCATTGCTAGGATGATAAGCTCCAAATAATCAAGGTTTTTTGCAGCTGTTGTCTCTCTGAATCATTAATTTCTTTTGCACCCTTGTTCTTTCTGTTTACATATTTTGTCGGTTTTTTCCCTTCACCATGTTTCTATTCCATTTATCATCAACTCTCCATTTCTGATGTCACACTGTTTGGTTATGGGTTCTTCACATAGGCTGTCAAGGTGAGAAAATGCAGTGTAGCATAAAAGCTCATGGACTAACAACCCGGCTTTTAATGCTACAAGAATTGCATTGACCATAGGTGATACCCCTTATCATTGCTAATCAAACCAGAAGGCAAAGAACCATTGGAATGAGAATGCTCAGAAGGTAACAAAGCTTCAAGCCTATAAGGAAATCCTTAATATGCAGAGATTTTAAGTGTGTGTGTTTCCTTTGTCTTCTTAAGTAAGGCAGCCCTTTCATCTTCTGCTTCAAAAAACACAGAGTTGTAGCTTAGAAGATTATAACAAAGTACAACAAAGCTTGAATTTTGAGTGCTGCTGCTGCAAATGCCGTTTTTCAGAAGCCACCCGATTTTTTTTTTCCCTTCTCTTCATTCCTTTGAATCTGAGCATTCTGTTTTCAGTGGTTTGAGCCTTTATTTAAAATCGTAAACTGTTACAGAGCTTCAGCTAGAAACATTTAGAGGCAAAACAGTGCATATGGTGTTGGTTTTGTGACAGCACAATCAGCTTGTTCCTTCAGTGAGCAATTTGCTCTGGAGTAACTACCAAGGTGGAAAAGAAACTTGTGAGGACAAGCCTCTCCAGCCGATCTCTGGTTCCCCAGAGGCTGGGGTAGGTAGCAGAAGCTGACATTAATGGTGCTCCCCACTCTGGTGTGGCTGCCTTGATGATAAAGGTAAGGCTGTGCACTACAGGTCAGTGTCTGGTGGTCAGAAATGGCCACGTCATAAGGGGTTTCACTCTCGCCAGTTGTGTAGTGATGTAGGCAGTAACCCTCTCCATAGGTATTTCATCATTAGTTGACTAATGCTTTTGCAGTTCTGAGCTTTCTGCCTTCTCGTAGGCTGCATGTGCCGTAAGGTCCATTTGTCATTAAAAACAACGCTGTGTTTAAAGAGCTTGGGAAGCTGCCACGGATTGTCCTGGTGCTTGTGCAGTACACTCTGTTGAGGTCCTTCTTGTGTCGATTCAGGGCTTCCTGGAGTCAAAGGCGTGGCTGGGGATGTAGGTCCACAAGGCCCTGCTGGTATGAAAGGCTTCCCAGGTCTTGATGGTGCTCCAGGATCTCCTGGGGAAAGAGGATTCGTGGGGCCACCCGGACCTTTTGGTCAAGACGGACGTCCAGGTTTCTCTGGGCCAAAAGGTATGTGTTTCAGTCTTGAGATTACTGTGCTCACTAGTCATAGAGACTAATATGCCCTTTCTATTTCTATTTCTCAATATTTTTATGCAGGTGAGAAAGGGTCTTCTGGCCTCCTTGGTTTTCCTGGCATGCCAGGACTGCCTGGTGTCCCTGGAGTGAACGGGTTTAAAGGAGCTCCTGGCACAGCTGGAGGAAAAGGAAGCCCTGGAGTTGTGGGACTTCAAGGTCAAAAAGGTGAGAAACAGCTGAAATGGTTTTTCTGGGTGTGCAGCAGAGGGACTTGGGAGGCTGTTCTGAGATGTCTGTGTCTGGCATCTTGTTCCAAGCTCTTTTCTTCCCTGTGAAATGCTTTGGCCTGTTTGACAAAGGTGCTGAGCACTTACTGATGAATTTGCATCAGGAGACATGGAAGTTGTGTTTTTGTCTGCAGGCTTCTAGTGCTGTGTCCTTTCCCTGCTAGGTTATGTTGCAAGATTTCCTGACTTCTTATTTCTCCAGGTGACAGAGGTGATATAGGTCCACCAGGTCTTCCTGTTCTTGGGACTTCAGAACAAGCACTGCAAATCAAAGGAGACAAAGGAGATCCTGGATTAGCTGGACTTGGAGGATTCCCTGGACCCAGAGGTATTTCACAACATTGCAGTTGGTTGCTGGTGTCAGTTGTTCAGTAATTGGGCCTGTTGTCAGTGGAGCATGGTCTGTCCTTCTCACAGTGCCTGCAGTATTAGTGTTTTCTGTTCTGCCATTCCAGCAAGGCTTGCATCTGGCAATTCTGAATATTGAGAAAACAGCTCTATTCTGCACAGATCTAATGCCAGCTCTTCTGGATTATTAACTGACATTACACTCTTCTGTATAACCCAGGTGATAAAGGAATCCCAGGAAGCCGTGGGCAGCCTGGTCTCCCTGGTCCAGTTGGGTCAGCAGGCAAAGAGAAAGGTCTTCATGGTGACCCAGGCTTCCCTGGCCCCCCTGGACAACCTGGGCTGCCAGGGCAGAAGGGCACACATGGTATCATGGGATTTCCAGGAATGCCAGGAGAGAGGGTAAATACCTTCTTAAGCATCTTCATCTTCTCTGATGCTCTTAGCAGAATCCTGTGTTCTGATTGGTACTTCTGTAGCAAAGCAGCAGAAGCTGGCAGGACTTTTCCTTACAAATATTCCAGATTATTTTCGTTTGGCTCATATCATTAAATGACACTTTCATAGTGTCATTTAATTATTACTATTAATTATTACGACAAATGCAGTATTTCTTCCTACCTCTTTGTGTTCTGTTATCCCACATAACCCAGACTTGGGACAGCAAGAATGAAAAGCAAAGGCTCATTTTAGTTGGGTTGTGTTTTTTTCAGGGTTCAGATGGCATCACAGGAACACTTGGATTCCCAGGACCTGTGGGCCTCCCTGGTCCAAAGGGTAAGAAATCTTTCACAGTGTACATGGTCTTTCAGTACACACAGTCCTAAAATTAATGACATAAAGGAATGAGCAGTGTTCTGGAAGTGTCCACTGCTCTCCAGTGACTGGCTCAAAAATACATGTCCCCTTGTAAGGGGCTTCATTCAGACAAGACCCATCCTAAGCCTAAATACTTTATGGTCCGTTGAAAGTTCATCTCCTCACATCAAAAGTGTGAAGTGCAGGATGTTGTGGAATTACCTGTGAATGTCTGTCTTATGCATTTGCACGAGTGGATCTGCATCCATTGCTGGTTACAAGTGTTTTCAGACTCAGGTGCATCACTTGCTGTTGTCTTTGTTTGCTCCATGAATTTGAAGTTTAGCAAGGTTTTATTTTCATAAACAAGGTCATTGAGAGCTCTGGAAACCTCTGTCAATAACCAGTTACAGAATGGCCTTTCTTTCCCAGGTGACCAGGGAGAGTCTCTTGGTGTTCCTGGCACTGCTGGAGCAAAAGGAGAGCGAGGGGACCCAGGGTTCCCAGGTAAAGTATCCCTTGATTGCTCACTTGAAGAGTGAAATTCCAGAGACTAAACAGGATGGCACTGCCAAATTTGGGTATTTTTGTAATCTATGAATTTAAATACTTTAGCCCTCTCCTGGAGGTAAGATCTGAGGAGTCTGGAATCCAGGTGGGGCACAAATCTGGATGATAATGAACATGTCTGAGACCAGCCCAGTTCTAATGCTGAGTCCACTTCACTTCTTGAGGAGGAACTTGTGAATTTGCACTGGTGTTTGGCATCCTTTGAATCCAGCCCAGGGCCCTGGCAATGGCTGAAGCAGACACCTCAACATATCACATTTCTCACCCTCTTCACACCTTTCTCCAGTCCTAATTTGTGCTGTATGTTTTTATCCTTTCAGGAGAGAGAGGGAGAGAAGGACTCAAGGGTGAGCCAGGCTACCCAGGAAACACTGGGGTGAATGGACCCAAAGGCAGCCCAGGAGATCTTGGCCAAGAAGGACCAGCAGGTACAGGATGAGGCCTCTTCAATTCTGCAGCTCATGGTGTGACTGGAACAACCTCACCTTGATTTCCTTAGCCCTGTTTGGTCTGTGTCAGCTGAGGCTTTGGCAAGAAGACTGGAATTTCTTGACATTAGTGTCCTCTCAGTCAAATATGGTGAATCCTGCACAATTGAAACCTAAAGGAATTCCATTAACAAATAGGAAAGACCTCCCTTAGATACAAGCAGTAGGAGCTTCTTCACAGCTCTTTCATCTCAACACTTCTGTTTGCTCCCTCTCTAGAGCCAAACTCACCCAGAAGGACAGCTACAGGTGTCTTTGGGTTGTGGGGTTACTAGCAGGTTGGGCAACAGTGGAAGTTGTTATTGAAATATTTTATTTGGAAAACAGTTCAGTTATGTGGTATGTGAATTGTTTCAGTGTGTCACTTAGTGGATGATAAAGAATGTCATTGCTATGATTAAAATAAAGAGCCATCAAATGTGATGTGTGATGCTGGTAGTGGTAGTGAGGAGAGATTTGGGTCTGGTTTTGCTTTGTTTAAATAGTAGTTTATTCATCCATCTTAGGAGTCAAGTGCAGGAACAGAAGCTGTAAGATGGAGCTGTTTCAGCCTGGATGTGATGTGTAGTACAGAAATATTTGTCTGCTTTTAGGAATCCCTGGAAATGCTGGGCCCAGAGGAGTCCCTGGGCCACCAGGACCCCCAGGACAGCCAGGATCTGTTGGATTCCCCGGAGCTCGCGGAGCAGCAGGACCTAAAGGTATATCTGGAGCCTGCACATGGGGGGAGAAGTTGGGTCAGAAAACCAGTGTTTTGGCCAAGTTTATCCCAGCAGGCAGCACTGATGTGTGGGCCAGCTGTGCGTGGGAAACCAGCTCTGCTCTTGGCAATCTGTGCAGCACCAGCTGCTAGAAATGAGCAGAGGAGTGGTTGGAAAGGGAGAGGCTCTTGCTTGATCCCAATCACTGGTGGGTGTTCACTGAGAGTAAAACTGGTGAGAGCAGTGGGAAGAGCTTCCATGAAGGGGGCTTGTGTGAAGGAAAACTTTGCACCCTGTGTGCCAGGTTTCTCTTAGGCATTGTATTCTCCATGAAGCATCTTATGCATTCCCATCTAACGAGATTGTTTGGTAATTTGTTCACTTACGTGTTCCCATTGTCTCCTCAGGCTTTCATGGATTTCCAGGTTTGACTGGTCTGAATGGCTTGCCAGGCACAAAAGGGTCTCCTGGAACGCCAGGTAAAGGAAATGTGTAGTGGAAGTGTCATATCTGGGTAAATGCATGCACTGCTCCATCATGAGAACAGTGTTTCCCACAAAATTCTCCTATTTCATCCAGTTCTGGATTTAATTATGACCTGAGAAAAAGACCTCAGGACGCTGAATGTGCATGAACAAATTCTCCTGTGCCAGTAAGAACAGGATGCAGCCTGTGGAGCTGAGGAGGCTTTTCTGCTGATGGTTCTCCTTGAATTCCTGAAGGACTGTGTCACTGCTGGAAAACTGATGGAGTGAAATCATGAAACTCTTCCATTTCTAATGGATGTTTGATTTGAGCAGGGCAGCACCAAATGCTTGCTTTGAGTCGGGCTTAGTGTTGAAATGTTTCTGTACTGCTTTTTAGAGCCCTCCATTATATGGAGCTCAAGGAAGGCATCAGTAAAATCAGAAGCTGATTTCTTTGATTGTATTCCAGATTCTGCTTTTAGGAAGCTTTTGCTGGATTTTTTTCTTATTTTTGATCATATGAAATAGAATATTCTTCTCTTTCAGTTGCTCTACTGAAAACAGCAGAGACAGTAGTAAATGTCTGATTTCTTATTAACACTTACTTTGTGTAATGATTTAACTGCTATTACACAATTTGAATAGACTGTCTTATCTTTGTTAACCGTGTTTATTTAGGTCTGAGTGAACCTGGACTGAAAGGACCTGCAGGTCTCCCAGGTACAAAGGGTGAAGAAGGTTCTCCAGGCCTGGGTAGAGGAGCTGTAGGATTCCCTGGACCAAAAGGCTCAGCAGGAGACATGGGTAAATAGTGATGTTCTGTAAGCAAGATGTACTGCAGCTCAGATTAATGGGTTGCATGGTCAGCAGAATTACCAAAGAGAACTCTGGAAGCCACAAAGGTTGTTAGAAGTTTGACAGGTGAATGTTAAATCTGTGATGTGGCCCTTTGTTTGAGAAACTTCAAGAAAGTTCTGTACCACTCCTGAACAGCACAATGTGTAAATTTTCCCCTCATGTAGTGAGATGTCTCTTTGTTCTCCTCAATAAAAACACTTTTCAGCCACTACTTCTGTCCATGTCTGAAATCCATGAAGACCTTTGGGGACACTCTCTCTTTGTATTTCTTATCCTAGGTCCTCCTGGGCCTATGGGACTGCCTGGCTTGCCAGGAACACCTGGAGCTTCTCTTCCTTCTGATATCCGTGGGAGGCCTGGAGATGCTGGCCATCCAGGAACTGATGGCAGTCCAGGTATGTGTGTAGTTAAAAGTTTTGTCATGATGGCATTGGTACCCATTCAGTACCTCACAGCCTTGTTGGGGAGGCTGAGACTTTTCCCTGACCAAAGATTTGGAGCCACTGCTCTTCTTCTCCTAGGGAATTTCTGAGTCACCAGGAGCTACCATGCAGGGCAAGGGCTACTCTCAGGCCCAGAATCTGAATCTGGATTATTGTGGTTAAAAGGATTAAAGTGGATATGAGCAGATGGGGTTTGGATCCTTTCCTTCGGGAGGATGACACCCTTGGAAATGCAGACACCCAAACAATGACTGTCCTCTAGAAAGACACACTGGGGGTAACCCCAGCATTTACCTTGCCGCAGGAACAGATTTTGCTAATTAACTCTGTTGTCTCCAGGTTTTCCAGGTCTACCAGGACCACGAGGGCCCCCTGGCCCAGCTTCTGACCAAGGTGACACAGGCAGTCCAGGTTTCCCCGGTGTCCTCGGCTTGCGAGGCAGTAAGGGCGACGTGGGACTCACTGGTCCAGTTGGACTCCCTGGAGTGTCTGGATTCAAAGGTAACGTTGCCTTGAAAGGATCAGGGGGTGGTTTGGCAGATGTCATCTCCCCACTGTGAATGGCTGTTGGGTGGTGAGTGTGGCCTCATTCAGGTGTAACAGCTCAGTTTGATGTCTAAATGTCTAAATCTTCCCTTTTGGCTCATGCAGGTTTAACCTACTGACTCTAAAAGTAGCACAGTGAGGCCAGCTCCAGGGCTCCTCAGTGTGCCCTGAATGATTTTTTTCCTCTTACCTTTGGTGGGCTTTTTTCTGAGTAGATGGTGTCCACCTGCAATGGTGCTGTGCTGGTCATCACAGTTACCCCCTTGCATGTGCTCTCTGGAGATGCTCTTTCATCCCACCTGTCCTGTGTGCTCAGAGGCATTAGTGTGGTGGATTTAGGTCTCCACAAGAGCCTAAGAGGATTGCAGGAGTTAAGAGATGTTCTGGGCTAAGGCAGGGAACACGTTGCTCTCTCTTTGGTCAGTACCAAAGGAGGATAAAGGGCAGCTGCCCACAAGATCTTCAGGAACAAGGTTTCAGAGAAACCACACAGCTCAAAAGCGAGGAAAGGATGCAGAACCACTGTCAGATGAAGATCTGCTGTCTTTGTAGGCTGTTGGATCCCGAGGCCTCTGTGCTGTGCCCAGTGATGGATTCCAAATAGAGAAGATGTGTTCTCCCCAAACACTGTCCCTGGGTTACCCAAAAAAGCAGAGGAGTACTTTCAATAAAGTGTAATTAGGTAGCAGTGGAAATTCTTGTCTTGAGGCTCTGCAGCCATTCTGGATGTCAGAATGGGCACAGATTTCCTTAAGGGTTGTGGGCCCCTCCATCTCAGAGCCAAAATGCAGTGTGCTTCCCAGAGCCCCAGGCGGGGGTCAGAACCAGGAGCCTGTGCTGAGCCCCTGAGTGTTCAGCTGTGTCTTTGCAGGTGCCAGAGGAGAGCCTGGCCTGATGGGGATGCCGGGTAAAGATGGGCCCCCGGGGGATCCCGGTCATGCTGGGCTGAAAGGAGAAATGGGCCGTCGAGGTGAGTGCTGGGGGATGTAAAAACCTGCCATTTATTGCACATGGTTTGGGCTGGGGAGGATTTCAGAGCCCCCTTAGTGGATTATTTGGGAGACTCTTAGTTTCTTAGAGATTGAAGTAAGTTAGAAAGAGCTTGACATACTTTTTACAAGATCCCCAGTGCTGATATACAAAGGTGATTTTAATTTCTCCTTCTTCTCCTTTGTATCAGAATTGGCACCAAAACTGTGATTTTTTTTTTTTTGTGATGTATTTACACTGTCATTTGCCCCATGTGCAGGTCTCCCTGGCAGACCAGGGGCTCCAGGAATAACCCCACAGCCAGAAGAAGTCACAGCCCCTGCAGGCTTACCTGGTCTGCCAGGAATTGATGGTGTCCCTGGCTTTGATGGAGATCCTGGATTCCCGGGCCCAGCTGGAAAACCAGGTAAAAAGTAGACTCAGATCACTGAAATGTAGCAGTCTGTGATGCAGTGATACAACACCAGGTATTGTATCAGTGGTCATCATTCAGCACTAGGGATTACTTGAACAGAGTAACTGGGGAGGTGCTGGGAACTTCAGCCTGAGGTTTGTATTGTTTAGCAAAGCAACTTCGGTGGGTCAGGCACCTCTTGGCTCTCCAAGGCCCAGCAAATCACTTTCTCAGCACTGCCATTTAGGTGATTTTTAAATGTTAATATTCTCTTTTACTGAAGCCTGAGTCTTAGGTCTGATGTAGCTTCAGGCTGAAGTCGGTCGCTTATCTGAGATCTCAGTGCTGCATTTTCAGCCCTGTGTAAATTCAGCTGCACCTCTTGATCCTTTAAGGGACAGCAGATCAGGTGGAGTCCCTTATGGAGCTGGTTGTTTGTAACCACAGCTAGTGAAGAGTGAGCTCTCACGCAGCATGGCTGCTGACAACCTGTTTCCCTTCTGGAAAATGATGGTAGGAGTGAAAGCATTAGTCTGGGGAAATGATGATACTAATAATTGTATTTCAGGTGCAAAAGGTCTGCCAGGAAGATCTGGTTTGAAAGGACGTGATGGCTTACCTGGAACACCTGGCATAGCTGGGGATCCAGGACCTTCAGGTGCCCCAGGACCACAGGGGTTTGAAGGTAATTTTATGATTTGGGGAGCACAGATCAAGAAGAATCAATCAGTAGAATTCTGTTTGATTACAGCTTCTGCAGAGACCCTCCCCAGTAGCCAGTTAGGACCAGAGGATGTCAGTGGTCTTGTGTTTTGTATCTGCAATGAAGAAAATTCAGTCTTCAGTGAGGAAAGTTTTGTCACATGTCCTTGTTGATGTCACTGCTGGTGTTTCCCTAGGTACAATTCTGAACCCCTTTTGGTTTTAGTGTTTTGTGGATGTGGGGATCATCTTGAGGATGTAAAAGAACGATATAGTATTCACAGTGACCACAGCTGTGAGGGTTGGACAGCAGAGGAAAAAAGGCACAGTGAGGAAGAGAAGGAATATCATCCTGGAGAGCACTGTAACAAAAATGAATCCACTGGGTTTTGGTTGGTGCTCTGAGATCCTCAGAATGACTGTACTGCGAGATACACATTGTTGGGCAAAGAAAGAAAATTAAATGAGGTAGAGAATGGGTGGGTGCTGAGAAATGACTGCTTTTGGAACTGATAAGTAGTCTATTTATTCATATAACAACCATCAAAATCTGGGGTCCTCATTGTACAAGATGGACATAAACACAATGCCAAGGTGGGGTACAGGGCCAGCTGATGCCCACACTGGTTACTGTAACAGTGACTCCTTTTCTCTCTCCCAGGTGTTGCTGGGAAGCCGGGCCCACTTGGTCTGCCGGGCATGCCTGGTCGGAGCGTGGGTGTTGGATACACCTTAGTGAAGCACAGTCAGTCAGACCAAATCCCACCGTGCCCCATAGGAATGAATAAGCTCTGGGATGGCTACAGCCTGCTGTACGTGGAGGGGCAGGAAAAGGCTCACAACCAGGATCTCGGTGAGTTGACAGAATTCTCTTAGGCATAAACAAAGGAGCAGTCCTCTCTGGCAGCACAGAGGGCTGTAGCAGAGGTGGGGGCAGCCTGCTCGGCCGGGATCTGTGCTGGGAGCAGCATCACTCGTGCCCTCCTCCACCGTGAATGTGGTGTGTGCGAGCTGGAGAGTTTGGCAGATGCCTGGTCTGACCCCTTCTCCAACTGTTCCAGGTTTTGCTGGCTCGTGTTTGCCTCGCTTCAGCACCATGCCTTTCATTTACTGCAACATCAACGAGGTGTGCTACTACGCCAGCCGCAATGACAAGTCCTACTGGCTCTCCACCACTGCTCCCATCCCCATGATGCCAGTGGACAGCGCCCAGATCCCACAGTACATCAGTCGCTGCTCTGTGTGTGAGGCACCTTCCCAGGCCGTGGCCGTGCACAGCCAGGACATCACCATCCCACAGTGTCCCCTGGGCTGGCGCAGCCTGTGGATAGGATACTCCTTCCTTATGGTAAGGATATTACTACTACTGCTGTAAACATTCCTAGATCTCCTCTTGGTGAGGTCACTGAGACTCCATCCTGTGAGTTACTTACAGGAACCTGAAGCCCTGTCTCTTCTTGCCCCAGTGCATTTCTTCTTCATCAGCTCAGGTGCTGTAGCTCTTGAAGTTTGTTCTGTTTAGCACCTGCCCTGATCAGGTTGGATGATAATGCTGCTGCCTGAGTTCTGTGTTGCCACAGATATTCTTTGTTCTTCATGCCTTTAAGTGTGGAAATGCCAATTAAGCTAAAGCATTGACTTAATCCTCTCTCTCAGTGGAAAAAGTTTTCCATTGCACCCTCCTAGAGGCTCATTAGTGTAAGATTGTTAGGAAAATATGATGTCAGCATTATTGTTTCCAAATGTTCCCAGCTTTCAAGTGAAAAGCTGGTTTGCCATTATAACAGGCCTGTAAATTCAGCCTAAGTACGTTCCTTTGCTTCTTCCCAACCAAGGTGTAATTTTGGTTGCCTGTTTCACTCCCTTTAGCATCAGAACTGGCAGAGTCCCCTGGTTACCTCCCATTCTGTTCCTCTGAGCTCACTTAACTCGCCCTCTTCATTTCAGCACACTGCGGCGGGGGCGGAAGGTGGAGGTCAGTCCCTTGTCTCCCCCGGCTCCTGCCTGGAGGATTTCCGTGCCACTCCATTCATCGAGTGCAACGGCGCTCGGGGAACGTGCCACTACTTTGCCAACAAGTACAGCTTCTGGCTGACCACGGTGGAGCAGTCGCAGCAGTTTGTCAGTGCCCCTCCCTCGGAGACCCTGAAAGCGGGACAGCTGCGCACGCGCGTCAGCCGCTGCCAGGTCTGCATGAAGAACTTGTAGGAGCAGAAGTGCAGTTACGGCAGCAGGCCTCGTAACCCCGGGTCAGCCATCGCTGACTGAAGAAGGGTAAATCCATGAACCTGTTTGGTGTGTGTTTGGGTGAATGAGGACAGACGGAATTCTACAGAAATCAAGTGTCAAGTCCAGTGACTGCGCACAGAGGAGGGAAAGACCAGTGCTCTGAAACCACTTTTTTTAACGAAACATGGTGCTATGCTTTTACTTCAGTATTTTTTTCCCCTCATTTGTGGCTACCTCAGAAAGTCTCTGCGAGTTCCTTGTTCAGACTGGAGAGCAGCTGACACCTCACACCACTCATGTCCGAGGCACTTGCCAGTCCTCATCCAGAGAGACTTTTCCAAAGCTGTGCTTAATTAGTGTCTTTGCAAACAGTATTTGCTTTAGTGTAAAGCAGTCAAGACTCATTCTCCTACAAAATACAGGACTGGCTAAAAATTATGTGTGTTTTTTTATGGTTGATAACTGATTTTCTTAGAAAGACTCAAAAATTAATGTTTTGCTTTGCTTATTATCCAGATGGAACATTCTTTCCTCCAGTGACAGGTAATCATTTCTAATTCAGACTGTCATCCACAGTAGACCCTCAAGAGCTACGAAAAATGCAGTTTATGACGTGAAGATGAATCCAAAACACCTCCAGTATTTTGCATAGCTTTGTATTGAAATATGTTCCAGGTAAAGTGTTGACTTCATGGTCTGTGCTTATCTACCTGCAGTCAGCAGAACTATTTTATTACTAAGAACACATATTTCCTTTCTGAGGCAGCCTTGGCACATTTATTTTGTAATTATTCAAGCTGTGTGTGTTTGAGAAGTAGAGCTTTTGCTGGATGGCACACGAGCTTATGCAGACACGGGAGTAAGTGGGTATGGGATGTACATTTTCTGCTCCCACAGTCACAATGTGTTGTAAACTGCTTCCTCTGGGCTTTCTTGCTGTTAAAAAACTGTATTTCTAGTGTACTCACTGTTAACTAGTCATGCTTTCCTTCAGGGCATAATTAAAGAGAAGTGCCACTAATTGGATTATCCTTGTGTATTTTGAGGGAAAGGACATTTCAAAGGAGTGCCTAGAAAATGCACCGTCACCTTGGCTTGAAAATCTAAAATTATTCAGACAATTTTTACTAATGCAAGACTGAGGCATTATTTTAAAGTATGGTTTCTTTATGAGGTTCTAGGGCTCTGTCCAGCAAAGTACTTAAGAACATACTTGCTTTTAAGCAGATAATTTTTTACCTTTAATGATGATTACATGCATAACACATTATTATCTTCCAAGACAGGGGGGCAGAGAGCTCTGCATGTTCTGGAGTTGAACCACACTGGAGATGAGCAGGGAATTTGTGAAGGAAAATGTTGTCTTTCATTTCACTTATTCCTAATTGTGAACAATCAGCAACTGCTTTGGCTGTGTTTTGCAGATATCCTTAAGGCATTTTAACCCCTGAGTGGCAATCCTTTCATGCTGCATACCCAGTCTACTTCTTAGCTGCCCTGATAGCATCGTGTTGGATTTACATCCATTCCCCATCAGCCCCATTTCCATCAGTTTACCCCACCCCAGAATCCTTCAGGAGCTCTGTGGGGCTCCTCTGACAGTGCTACCCCATGGCCAGGGGTGGGGAATGAGCATGTTGTGCTCCACTGAGGGCTTTCTTTAACTGCTTTTCTTCTTTAGCAGTCACTGCTCAAGACTGAGCATTTCAGAGCAAGGGCTCAGTTTTTTTTAGTGGGGAGGAGAGGGCTGCAATTCTTGTCACAGGAACAGTAAATTCATGTATTAAGAAGTCATGCTTTGTTGTTTTTTTTTTAAAAACCATGCAGCAAATCCACGGAGAGGGAGAAGAAAGTCCTGGTTTTCCTACATGTATAGTTTCCAAACCGTGATTAATAAACACTGAAGGCAAACAAGGTGAAGTATGAGCAGGTTATGACTATTTTTCTTGGAAATCACACTGGCCCTGATGAAGAAGTGCAAGTGAGAGCAGACAGCATTCAGGATTTCTCTATGTTGTCATTTATTGCTGAAGATGAAACTGCGATTCACGTCCATTACACTATCGTGACACAATGACCACAGCGGGGACTGTCTGAGAGTAAAAAGGAACTATCGTGGATTAAAAGATCTCTGCCTTTATTCTGAGCTGGTTTTCTTAGAGCTGCAAGAGAGATACTCTGCCTAAGGAACAAAACTGCACCAGCTGTTCTGATAAACCTGGAGAATTAAGGCACTTTTACCAAAACAGATTTCAAAAGGCAACAAGTCAAAACCCAACAATTAAGTAAGTTGCATATGCCTATATATTAAGTTTTAAGATAACCTGGGTTATATTTAGTTCACACAAACAAATTAACAAAATATAGCAGCATACAACCTATGAAAAGCTTAAGAAATTTATTAGATGCACAGATAAAGTGCTGTAACAGAGAAACTTGTGTAAATCTTTTTAAAAATAAATAAGGTACAGTTAAACCACCTTTGACTCACTTAAGCTCCAAAGAAAAGTCAGCCTAAGTTGTAATGATTGAATTTTAAGGTCAAGGTGAAATATATCATAACTATAACAGTGGTTGTGATCTGTATCAACTATTTGAGTCTCCTGTTCCTCTTGAGGTTTCCCAGAAACAGGAAGGCTATTGCAAAACGTATACATTAGACATAGTTCCTTTCACAGAAACATTTTTGTAATAAAGTGTGGTTGCTCAAATACATGTTAAAATATTTAACAAGGAAACGATTTTCTCCTGATCCAGTCGATCTTTTAAACAAGACAATGCATTTTTTTCTACGATGCAGCCCATGGGAGGGAACAGAAGTAAACATCCTCCTTAAGTTGAGACTGTTTTGCTTTAAGAACTAAACTATTGCATTATAAGAGAGCAAGAAATACCCATTTTGTGTTATCCCTTTCTCCAAACATACAGCCCATTGACAGACTTATTTTTGCCTTAATGTCAGAGGTCCATTTGTCTTCAGGAAAGACACACATTAAAAACAGATTCCCTTTCAGGGTCTTAGAATAAAATCTTTCACTGCCTTTCCCCCTGGGGAAGCTCTTTGACAGAAGGAACTGTCACTGTTGGAGTTTTGGATGCTACCAGGTGTTTGTGCTCTGTTATCCATGATTTCAGGCACTTTGGGGCTAACATGGCTGTGTGATTTAAGTCAATGCAGTAATATTAGCAATATGTTCAATACTCAGAAGGGTCACCACAGTTTCCTTCATACGCTCAGGATTTCAAATTCTTCTTCCAATTCAAAGAGCTTGTCTGTAGACTCAATGAGTTCTGGGAAAAAAATTAAACAAATCAGAATCTAAAGACATGCCTGACTTTGTTTACTTAAAAAAATCCCAAAACCACCCTCCTGTTTTTCTGAAATGTGGCCTTTGAAATATTTTGTAAGATTTAAAAACACATTGTGCTAGGAATTGTAAATGGTACATGGCCTGTTTGGATAACTGATACTCTGTAAGACAGAGAATCATGTAGTGATTGCTTGATCCTCAGGAAAGCCCAGTTATTCCACCTGTGATGATTCTCCTGTTTGCTGAGGAGAACCACTCTCAGCTGGTACCACACCTGCTCCTGTGGTTGTCACTTCTGGCTTGGTTGGAGGTATGAAAGGAGGCCAGTGTGGTGGGTGCTTCTGGACGAGCTCAAACATCCGCAGACTCTGCTGCTTTAGGATCTCCTGAGGACAGAAGAGAAAACAAAAAAATGTCTTGCTTAATTAAACACATTTTTAATTATGTATGTCTATCAAAGAACAAAGGCTGTGTGCAGACAGACAGTGAATACCTGGTATTTCAGGTACCTGCCACTATGAATCACTGCTCACAGATCTCTTTTCCTACTTGAAAATACCCCTGAAGGATGGATCTCTTAAACTGTCCTACAAATTATCAGTGTGTTGTTATAGGCTTTGGTATCCACACACCCATAATTTTGTTTACATGGAGCAGACACCAAGAACGTGGTATTTTCTGCCTTTTGAAAGAAAATTATTTGCATGGACCTCTCTTTGTTCAAGTTTTCTGTTGATCAATCAGAACAAAAGACAGATCCATTATCTCAAAAAAAATACCCAACAGATTCTGAAAGATAGGCTTAATCAGAAGAAACAAGTTATTATTGCAGCCAAATGTCACTCCTGTTAGGTAAGCTACATCATATCTTCTATTTCCGTTATTTACAAACTGCTTTCCTTAAGCCTTTTTTTTTTTTTAAATAAATGCCTTTAGAGGTTGGTGTTACTTCACATTCATATTTCTGTAGTTGGTATCACAACTGCTTGCAGAAATATCCTAAAAAAAACAATTTTCCTGTGGCATCCAGCATCTTCTTTGTATCCCACAGTGCAGCAGGAGCTGAAGGGATTCTGCACTGAGAGAATCAGATCTTTTGTGGTACCAGGGACCAACGCTCAGAAGTAGAACACATATTATTGTCAAAAAATAAATAATGATCAGGAAACAATAAATAAATAAATAAATTGCTACAACATGGCAGTTTAACAATGTATTTCTCAGTAAATGACTAAGTATCAGTACTGCTAAAAAAAACCAAACTCTGTAGGGTTTCTATGAACTTGTTTTCCCAGTGCCAGGGCTCAGGGCTGCAAAATGCTGAACAAGCTCCATCAGCAACTCAGCAGTGTCATCTTACCCTGATCTTTAGTGCAGCCTTTGCTGGTGCTTGTTTGATTTGCAGGCAGGGAATTTCCACTTTAAAAAAAAGAAAAGTGAACATGGTTTCATACAGAGCAAATAAAGACAATAGTATTACCTTTTGTACGAGACTACACCAGTTATCAAAATCACATTCTTCTTTGCAAAAGAAGCCCTAAGGAAAGAATGCACATAGTGGTGTTAAGGAATTACAATGTGTCAGTGAGTGAAGGATGCTGTGGATCTATGTATTGGTTATATCTCAAGTGACAATCACCCCTAACCCAGCCAAAGGATGTTGACATGGGATCAGATTGAATTTCTTCACCTACCACAGTATTCTTGTTACCAATACTGGATGACTCCTACAAGTAACTCTGTTTAAAGATTTGTAAATTATATAAAACAAATTAGGCTCAGGTAAGTACCTTCTCCACAGCAACCATGCACAGATGCAATAAACTAAGGAAACCTGATTCAGTTCCTTGCTTTTCCATTCAAAATACTTCTAGAAAATGTACTGGCTGCCCAGGAAAGAAAGTTAGTTGGCTCCCCAGGATCCACAAGTCAATTCCCTGCTTGACCCAAAATTCATGTATCCTATGCAGTTACTACATAAACTACCACGTGTTGAATTTGTTTACAGAAGACGGCTCTGTGATCTTGGGTGCGATCAATACAACACGTTACTGCCCTTACCAATACCCAGAGGTACTGCTTTGAATAAAGGACACACATCATTAATTCCCAACACCTACTAAAGCTACTGAAGGGTCCAAGTTCATGATCTTCATTCTGTGTGGGGCTTGCTGGCAGTGGAAGCTCTCGTCATCAACTGTGCCGTTTTCTTCTGAATCTACAAAACTCTGAGTGGTGTGAGGGTCCAAGTAGATCAGCTCATTGCCTGCAGGGGTAAAATCCGTATGGTGATAACAGGCAAGAGGCTTTCATAAGCACTTATTGCATCCACAATTGTAAAACACCAATTGGGTTATCAGCACAGTCCATATTTCGACTTTCTAGCTGGGGAGTCTTTTAAAGAACTGGAAAATGAGGCACAGTAGCTTCCCACAGGGCATTTAATACGCTTTCCTATTGTTACCTGTTAGGGTAGATGTTTTGGATGGTTTGTTGTACCTTTGTCACATTCTTTATCTGTGTGAGGTTCAGATTTTTTAGAAATCTCAACTGCTGTAATCCCTAACATTCCACAGGTCAAGAGGTACAGGATGACCACAAATGCAATCTGTAATCCCATTAGGCATTCACTCAGAAATTGGAACAAATAAGTCTGACTAAAACAGCTCAGCTTTTACAAAAGAAAGAACAAAATATCCAAAAAGTTATGGATCAAACCAGGGTGAAATCTGAAAGACTGAATCTAGTATCAACTACTGCATTAATTAATAAAGCAAGGCATGGAAGAAGGTGAAAGAGATACTGCTATGAGAAAGTAACTTCTGAAAACTCTGAAGCAAAAGGCTAAAGCAAAACATCCTTCACTAGAAAGTACTAATCATTGGGAAAAATTCAGTATTCTAGCAGCAATGACACCTGACACTCGTTGAATGCTATGTGTCTTGTTCCTGCTTGTATCATTCCTTATTTTTACATCAACCTTTGCTGCTCTGTTCCTGTAAGGATGGTATCATACTGTTCCTGAAGTGTCCAGGGTATGTTTCTTCATTTCCATTCTCATGTTTAAACTGCTTCCCCTTCCCAAGGAAAACCCTTTCAGTCATATGGATATTTGGAGTAAGTTTCTTTCTTCCTTACCTAAAAATCCTATAAAATAATAGGCATTATTGGGTTTCCCTCCTAATGCTCCCAAAGACTGTGGCATCTTAAAGCATTCCTAGGAGTTCAAAGAGAGAAAAATGAAATTGAAGTTGATTTGCTGTATCGATGTTTCAGACACCTGAACTTATTTCACAGTACCAAACAATCACTGAGAAAAACCCTTACTTTGAACGCGTCAATGTACACTGGGTTTATGTGATTAATCCCTAGGCGGAGAGGTATAATGAGCAGGAGGGGCTTCCAGCCCGGGCAGAGTCCTGCTGTGTTCCTGTTTCGGCCAAGAGCACTCCTGTGCAGATGGGCACTGCTGTGGGCAACGCTGCTGCTCTGGGCAGGGGACCAGCACATCTTCTCTGGGGAACGGAAACAGAGGTCAGTGAACGCACAGAGGAACACAGAGCACGGCTGCCACTCCATCCTGGGTTAGTTTGGTTTTCCAGACAGCTCTACAGAGCTGCTGCTCTAAGGCAAAAGGAGCAGGACATGGAAGTCATTACCTCTCTAGTAGAAGTAATTCTGGCAGACAGAGTATGTGCTGGCACAATAGTGAGACATGAGATAACTGGCAGGGGGGTGAAAATTTAGGACTGAAGTTACATTTACTACTAGCACTATTAATGCTGTCAAGCTTTGCCTGGGAAGTGATATGGCAGAGATGAAGCATTAGAAATTCTGCAGGGAACTCTTTGCTTCCAGTGGTGCAGACATAAAACAACCAGAAGTAGGGACAAAAGTAGAAACCAGGCTGTGGCTAAATACTGCTTGTAACCCCACCTCTTTTACAACTGAAAATCAACCCTGTGTTTCTCTAGGATCTGACCCTGGTTTCTCTTTTGCCTTACAAAAGCAAACTCTGTATTACAAGCAATTCTCTGGATTTCTGCATACTGTGCAACTTCACTCCATGGCTGGGGGGGGAGTTTGGATAGCACAGACCAAACTGCACTTTTTCCTCAACTGCACGTAAGTTGGCCACCAAAAAGGCCTCATCACTTTGTGCTAACTTCAGTTAGCACACAAAACCTAAATTTGTATTTCCTGTATTGCTTTTCTTTCCCTGGGAACAAGTAAGGATGGCCCAAAGTATTTTGTTCATATTTATATACATTCAGGAGAGTGGAGTCAAATCAAAAACTGTAACCAAAGAAATAATCACAGAATCATTTAGGCTGGAAAAGACCTTTAGGATCATCAAGTACTAATGTTACTCTAATGTTGCCAGAATGTAGTTTCCCCAAACAATTAAATTTGCCATGAATTTGAGCTACTTTTTATTATTTGCTGAGACATAAAAGTAGTTCTGAAAAAACTTTTGTTTCACTTACTGATGTCTTCAATGACCACTGTATTGTCCATAGACACATAAACTGCTAATGAATTCCATTCATCAAATAAAGCAAGCTTCCTAGAAAACATGAAGGTAATACAAGTTAATTAGGACCATGAGGGTGGCTTTTAATTCAGGACAGTTAGATGGTTCTTGAGTAAAAAAATTGTTTGTTTTTTTTTTAAAACATACTTGTTGGTTTGGGGTTTTTTTAGTCTCCATGTAATAAAAAGATAGCTTTAATCCTAATATTAATAATTTAATATATTTAGAAAAAATAAATACTGAGTGGTTCCAGGAAAAGCACACCCACTGTACTGTGTGAAAGCTGTTTTGACCTTTAGCCAAATGCAGTGATAGTAACAGCTCAACCACATAATTAGATTTATTACTTTTTATTGCATTTAACAGCCTCCACAGTGGGATCCTGCCCACAGTGCCTGGCATCATCTAGAGAAGGAAAAAAAAGTCAACTCTCTGAGTGTGGCTTCTGGACTAGGAGGAGCTGCCCTGCTTTCCACAGCAGCCTCAGGCAGCACTGCAGCTCAGACAGCAGGGAACTGCAGTTCAGTTCCTCCCTGGCCTGGATGGCTGCACTCAGATCCTTCACAGCAGCACTGTAATCTGCATGGTGGTACTGCTGACCTGTCAGAGCTGTGCCACTTTGGGCCAAGGAGTGTGTATTCCTTGCTGGAGCTTACCAAGGTTAGGGCATGTTGACAGAGAGCCCTTTCTGCAGGTCTTACCCAGGCTCTTGGTGTATTAAAATTTAGAACTCGCCCAGTCCTGACTCACTACTTGCCCTCCGGGCTGCACCACGGTCTGCACTGTGCTGGCAAACACATGGCACAGACAGTCCTGATTCTGAGGGAGAGGGAGGGAGGGAGATCATCCTCTGACACTGCCCTGGGGCCTCAGTGTGGTCTGAGCTCAGCTGCCCTGGGGGAACGCTCCCAGTGAGCTCTGGGGACGAGACTTACTTGAGTACTTGAGCAACTGTGTTTGGTCCAAACCATTCTCCAATGGACTTCCCCTCTCCAACACCCATCTGTGCTGTTTGTGGGAGGGAAAACACACACAGTGGATGTTAAACAGCATGGCCTACTTCTGACATGCATTCTAGAGCAACTGCAAACTGTATTTACAACAACAATTATTTTCTCGATCTATGCTCTTTTCAAATCTTAATGGCTCCTAGTTCCCTTACTGAAGTTCCTAAACTGCAACGAGAATTACAGGTATGTCCTTAATTACAAATTACAGCACTAAGCTTTGTGACTGTCTATTTTAATACTATCAACTCTGGTACCCAAAGCTTGAATACTTTATCAAGAGCTAGAATCTAGCATACAGGCTTATTTAGGTCTTAGTGAATAACATTTCTGAATTATTACACTTTGTACCCACTTGCATGCATTTTTATTTATGTATTAACATATACACTGTCTTCACAATCACCTTTTAAAAGTTTTTAATTAACTTATTTCAAAGGAGAAAGTTTCAACACAGTAGGAATTTCAGTGGACAAAAAAAAGTTGGTGTGTGTTCTTACCCATTTGGTGGATGGAATAACAGCAATCTTTTCTATCTAGAAAGCACCGTAAGATTCTATGATATTCTTCTGGTTGTTTTTTGTGTTTTTCCCATTGCCAATCTTACAGGAAAAAAAAAATGTTATACAGATTAAAAAAAAATGTTTCCATCATACTGATCAAATTTCTAGATGGTAGAAAGCCATACACTGAGATGTTAAGAGACTAATGTACAATCCATCTCTAATATTTACATTTTATGTAGAGATCCTAGAAGTCACAGCTTTGTCCTCCCTCCATCTCTATTTCTCTGCTTAAGGCTGGCATGATTTTATCCCAATAGACAAGAATAGTTCA
This sequence comes from Myiozetetes cayanensis, assembly GCF_022539395.1. Classification (NCBI taxonomy): domain Eukaryota; kingdom Metazoa; phylum Chordata; class Aves; order Passeriformes; family Tyrannidae; genus Myiozetetes; species Myiozetetes cayanensis. The sequence goes on along the minus strand of NW_026087159.1, from coordinate 10,188,250 downwards.
CTATTAACATCTATCAGGGCACCAAGGAAAGTTTCACTAAGGAATTTAGGTTTTACGCTTTCATTGAAAACTACAAAAGAATCAAACAGTCTCCAAGCAACACAGAAGTTCCCTCAGCAACAGTACTCACCCCTTCCTAAATGTCTGCAGATGAGTGCCTGGGCCAGCATCATCTGCCCACAGCGCAGCATACATCCCCAGCCCGCGTCAGATGAAGGGCCGGTGCCTCCTGAAAGCAAAGCTCATCACAATCAACGCGGGCCTTAACTGTCCTACAGACTAAAGGCACTGAGCAAGCTCTTTCCTTTCCATAGTGCTGGTGTAACTTTACTGCTTGCCCTATGAACGTGAAGACCTGATTATACACAGGTAGAGGCAAACAGGCAAACAGCTTTAATCTTCTGTTTGCATAAACTGTTAAAATTATGCTCAAAATGTTCTAATACTGTAAAAATAATTTTAGAGTCCCTGACATGATCACTCATCCTGCTAATCCATAAGCAGGCAGCTGGACTGCTGCATACTCACCAATAGGCGAAAACTTCCTTCTATACGTAAACCAGAGACGAGCACTTATATCCAACAGCAGCTTAGATTTGTCTGGAACAATTTTAAGAGGGAAGAAATTATTAAAACAGACTTTTAAAACTGAAAAATCCCAATTTGCCCTGTGCAGTCTATATATGGAGTGTGTGGAAGGCTCTTGTTCACTTTTACATACAAGACCCTTAAAACATTTTTAGCAGTTGAAACACAGAGAGCTTTTGTAGACTGCAAATTAAAGTTAACTTATTAAGGATGAAATAATTATTAGCCAATGAACTTTTACACAGGGTTTGGAATGATTACACCCAGCCTGACTGAAACAGTTCTGGAGAACTATGTCCTCAGGAAAGAACTGGTAAAGCAAGTTAAGAAAGGTGAATAACTTCTACATGCAAACCATCACAGAATTATGCTCTACCTCCAAACCCAATACAAAGTCACTTTAAGAAAAGGTTAATAACTTTAAATTTAATTAAATCTCTTTTGTTTGTTTGTTTAAACACATGCACTTACAGACTTCTCCCAAAGGCTCTGAAGAATGCTTAAGAATCTTATTTGCTCGTTTTCCCTGAGCTGTGGCTCAGACTGGCTGGGCTCTCCAGAGGCTCCCTCAGCTGATCGAGGCTGCAGGCGGCACCCTGGGCTGTCCTGAACACCAGGCCTGCACTGGTGGCCACTGCCTTTGCCTTGTCTTCTCCCCCAGGAGCAAAGCTCATCTCTGAATCCTCATTTTTATATAAATACATAGCTCTGCCATAACTTTTAGGTATTTGCTTTCGCCAAAGTAGAGTATGTGCCGTCGATTAATTTATTATTCTTACGAAACATCCTTTTAGTTGCAAGTAACAGGCTGTAGACAGCATCCCTCATGGGACAATAACATTAGAGAGGCTGAACATTTCCCAAAATTTATTTATTTATCTATTTCTGAGGCAGCTGATGTTGGGATGTGACCAGGCTCACACCTGACAGCCCTTGCTATAGGTGCAGTCACTCTGCCTGAATTACAGCTGGAAACACACGGATACCTGTGTTTAGGTGGTGTTGCCTTCCCAGAATCCACACTGGCTCGTCAGTTTCTGGAAATTCTTCTAAGTAGTCTGACAAAATAGTGATCTGGTTTTCATACCTAGATAAAACTGAACAGCAATACACAAAATTCACACTCCATTTTATCCCTTTGTTCTTTTGTGCACACCTTGGAGCTCTCAGACTGAACTAGTTGCAGCAAGTCCTTGCAGCCTTTGGGGGTTCTGACCAGTGCTGTCAGCAGCTTTGAGTTTTTTCTTTAAAAGCTGTTCTGACACTGAAATATCCAATGCCTTGACTGGCTTTTATTTTGATCCTCACCAGGACTAACACCTTGATTTAAGCAGTCTGACTTGAAGCCAGTGGCAGAAGTTCAGGATGACTGCAGCGAGGGTGAGATTTGATTCAAGATAATGAGGGAAGGAAAAAAACAATTTAGGCACAATGGCTTGATCTGAAATGTACAAAAAAAAAATACAAATCAGAGCGATTACAGCCTCGTGCTTAATGGGAAGCATGTGAAAAGTGTTAGCAAGACTGGGCTTTACTTTCTCAACTGGAGATTTGAAACACTTCAGGAGGAAGAAAAAAAGATATAATAATGTTATTATTCAACATTAATTCTATGTCTAGTGTAAAATAACAAATAATAATTAACACTACTAAAAGTAGACAGTCCAACCAATTTCTAGATTATTAAAGCAGTGCTTTCTGAAAGAGTGAAACATGCCTTCAAGCGTAAAAATGAATGTAAAATCCTTTATTTTAGATAACAATCTTAAGGAATATATTGATAAAAAAATCAGAAGTGAAAGCAGGCACAATTCTATTTTACTCTTAGGGCGCACATACATCCCACTATAAAGAATGAACAATCAGCTGTTAAGTTCAGACCCCCCGGGAAAGCACCGCCAGGGTCTCTTTTCCCCTCCCGGGGTCTCTTTTTCCCCTCACGGGGTCTCTTTTTCCCCGTCCGAGGCTCCCTCAGCCCTCGGAGCGCTCCCGGCCGACCCGCGGCGCCTCCCGGGGCCGGGCTGGCAGCGGCCCCCCGGCTCCGGCTGAGCCGCCCCGCACCCGAGCCCCGCACCCGAGCCCTTCTCCGAGCCCCTCACCGAGCCCCTCAGCCCCGTCCCCGGGAGAGGCCGCGGGACCCCCCGCTCCGGGCGATCCCCTCACGGCGGATCGCAGCCCCCCCGCCTCACTCCCTCCGTCCCTCAGCCCGCCGGCGCTTCCCGCCGCTGTGGCCCCCGGGGCGCCGACCCGACCCCTCGCCGCGGCCACCGGGACACCGTCCCGACCCGTCGCCGCCGCCCCGCCGGCCGTGCCCGCGCCCCGCGCCCCTCACCGGCCTCCATCCTCCCGCTGTCACCATCCTCCTCCTCCTCCTCGCCCCGACACGGAGCCACGACACGGCCGCGCCGCGGGGCGCCCTGGGAGCTGCAGTCCCGCCGCCCGCCCGTAGCGCGCCGCCCCCCACCCGCGGTACTACAACCCCCAGCGGCCTCCGCGACAGAGAGGGCGGGCCGAGCGGGCGGGGAGGTGCGATTGGCCGGGCCGGCCGCAGCGGCCTTGTGATTGGCGGGGGGGCGGCGGGGCAGCATGGAGGGCGCGGTGTCGGACGTGCCCGTGTGTAACCTCGCCTTCGCCGGGCGCCTCGACGAGCTGCGGGCGCTGCTGCTCCGCGACCGCGCACAGGCCACCCGCGCCGACCAGGTCAGCGGGACGCGGGGGCTGAGGGGGGCGGCTGTCGGCGGGGCGGCTCATGCCAGCCGCTCGCGGTGCTTGCCGCGCTCGCTCTCTCATCGCTCTCTCCTTCTCTCCCGCAGGATCACCGCACCGCGCTGCACTGGGCCTGCTCGGCGGGGCACACGGATGTCGCCGAGCTGCTCCTCGGGCTCGGCGTGCCCGTGAACGATAAGGACGATGTGAGTGTGGCGGCCCTGCCCGGTTCTGCCGCGGCCCTGGGCTGCCGTGGCTTCCCCAGCCTTCCTCCCTTCCGTCCCTGCCCCGCTCCCGGTGCCCCCAGCGCGGTGTCTGTGAGGCTTGGGAAAGCCCAGGCTGCCGTGTGTGCGCTGGGAAGGCAGCGAAATACTTCGCTGTTCGTGCGGAAATGGGCGTAGAGAGACTTGATGAGCCGTGCTTGTTGTAAAGCCATTTTAGGAGGACTTTTCTTATGAACGAAGCTGCGAAACCAGCGGTGTTTGTTTGGGTAGTTGTTGGGGTTTCCATGTTGCCCTTATCTCGGTGTGATCCTCTCAAATGTATTGTGCCAAACCGTGAGGTACCATGAAGGTTTGTCTCGTTCAGTCATTTCACTGAAGTGGCTCTTGGTGAGGAGATGATCTGCTCATGTCCTAGAGGAAGGGTTGAAATATTTGCGTCCCAATATGTGCAGTGTGAGCAGCTAAGTGTCAGTTCGGGTTATGCACTGTCATGGTTTTTTTGCCCGAAACTCGTGTTTTGGATAATGTGGTTTTGTTCTCCCCTCTGTAGGCTGGTTGGAGCCCCTTACACATCGCTGCCTCTGCAGGCCGGGATGAAATCGTGAAAGCCCTCATTGCCAAGGGTGCTCATGTCAACGCTGTCAATCAGAACGGCTGCACGCCCCTGCACTATGCAGCCTCCAAAAATAAGCAGGAGGTACGTTTAGCCAGGCTACTGGAGCTGGTGGTGCTCTGGGAAGAAGGATTTCAATGTGTTAACTTCACATCCTCCTCCCCTGCTCCTTTCTCTTACTACACACTCAGATTGCAATCATGCTGTTGGAGAATGGAGCAGATCCCGATGCAACAGATCATTTTGAATCCACCCCGTTACACAGAGCAGCAGCCAAAGGGAACCTAAAAATGGTGCAGATCCTTGTGCAGCACAATGCCACTGTGGATATGCGGGACTCTGAAGGGAATACTCCCCTGTAAGTATTTTTTCCTTTTTACTTTGCTTAATACAGCATAATCTCTATGAAATGAAAGGCCATTATTTCAATTTCTTTTTTTTTAATATTTTTTGTTGCCTTAAAATACTGCCTTGCTTCACATCCCTGTGCAATTAAAATGTATTTGAGAAAATCATACTTAGTATTTTGCCTAAGTGTGTCTGTACATGCATACTTTTAATTTGTGTTACCACATCTACTTAAAAGAGTGTAGAACACCTTTTGTAATAATTTGGAATACGTTTGGTTGCCACTAGAGGGTAGAGAGTGAGCTAATGACATCAAAGTAGAGGAAACTGGTCTTGCAGGCTGGCCTACTCTGTCCTGCCAAGCAAGAACTCATTTTACAACCTTTTCTTCACCTCTCTTAAGGAAAATAAGTTGCAATTTAAATACAACCAGCCCAGTGTTCAGTGTTACCTTAGAGAACAATTGGAATCTGCAAGGATAAAACCTCAGCTGCTTGGAAGTTGGTGGCAAAACTCTGCCTTATTTAGAGTGGAATCAAGAGTTTGCTGTGAATAAGATCAAGCAGTGTGTCTAAGCTGTACATAAACCTTGGAATGGCCCTGGAATGCACACAGTTATTCTCAGGATACTGTGCTGAATGGGAAAATGTGCTCGCTGCATTTGCAGTAGCTCATTACTTCAGATTGCTTTTTAGCAACAGGTGATTTCTTTATCACTTTCAGTTCAAATGGAGGTTGCCATTGTCCATTTTCACTGTGGATTATGTTCTGCTTTGCTTTGCTGACTGCACAGCCAAATCCCAATCCAAAGAACTGTCTTAACATTGCAAGGACAGCAGCAGGAGGAATGTTCTTGAGTTGTGACAACAGAGTAGTTGGACAGCGTCTGTGTAGGTAGCTGGTTGTGTGTGGTTTGGTTGTTCTAGGATGTATCTCCCCCCAAAATTCGAGCTGTCATTTTGACACCGCCTAATTATTGCTCTTGAGAAGCCTGGACTGTTTAACAGTGGCTGTGGGTTTCTTGTTCCCCCTGCAGTCATTTGGCCTGCGACGAAGAGAGAGTGGAGGAGGCCAAGCTGCTGGTGTCTCACGGGGCAAGCATTCACATTGAGAACAAAGAAGAGCTGACCCCACTGAAAGTGGCAAAGGGTGGCCTGGGAGCCATACTTAAAAGGATGGTGGAGGGCTAGTGGGGGCTTCCCACTCGAGCCTCTCTCCTGTCGCACTTATATTTAATTAAGACTGCAGACTTCGTATTTTGATATTTCAACCAGGATGTCGTGTGTGGGTATCGGCATGGTAATAAAATGTTTTTATTGAAGCTGTCCTTCAAGTGCAGTGCCAAAACAACTGTTTGTACTTCCTGTTAATTAAATAGTTCACTGATTTTAAGGTATTTTTCAATATCTTACAGTTTTCTTTCAGTTTACAGTACGATTTGTATAAATGTGGTCATTGTATGTCAGATCTTAGTTCAGAATTATTTCATTCAAGCAACAGGACCAAAAATGCTTTAAAAATTTAAAGCAAATTTAATTTTGGAAGCTTGTCCTAGAGTCTTTGGTTTTGCCCTTAGCCTTTGTGATTTGTGTGTGGGATTGTATTTAGGTTTTGTGGGTACAAATTGTCTTTCTTCAGATGATTCTAAACTACACCATATCTCCCTCTGTAGAATGCAGTTTGCTCAGTTGCTTAGGTAAATGTATCCAGTTTTGTTACTCTTGGTCTATTCAAGTGAGATCTGACTGTTTAAAGCTTTTTTTTGTTGTTGTTATTGATTATTATTCTGTTTCTCTGCATCTTTAAATACATGTATTTGATGAAGTGCACTGCTGCAGAACACAGCAGCAGTTTCAGGGTTACCTCTGCAAATCTAATGTTTTATAATGGATGGCTCTGGATAATTCTCTGGGATATACTTCAAATTTAATGTTTTTTCCTCTTGCTCCTTTTGTAGGTTCCTTTTTCTATTTTCTTTGACTCCCATATGCAGCACTGGCACTTGCAATTTACCATCTTGTTTTATAACAGAAACCTGGTTTAATCTCTACTTACTCATAGCAAATGCTGATATTAAGTTATTAGAAGGCAAAGCTAATGAGAGAGAGCCTGAAAAGTGACCTCCTGTCCTGATGTTGGTAAGAGCACTTTTGGCACCAGTGGATAGATTTCCCCTTGAACAAATGATGCTGGTAAAATTCTGTGAAATAAAGAACTTTCCTAAACGACAGTCTTTGGTATCATAAAACTTTATTGAACCTGTATGTAACAAAACCAATATTTTCTAAATAGCTTGTACAGCAAGTGAGATGCAACTTTGCCATCCATTCCACAGTGTGGGAATGCAACATATTTGATTTCAGCCTCAAGGAAAGGTTGAAAGGCAAGCTGGCAGTTTCTACAGGTTGACATGTAGGGCTTAAGGTAGTGCAATTTATTTTGATAAACAAGACAGAAACAACCAAATATCTTCACCAATGACTTTAAAACACCAATGACTCTTAGAACACAGAATGCAGGTTAAAATTCACTAAGGGGGCACACTGAGAGCAGGAGGGATAACTTGCCTGTACAGTAAGCTCTGGCCATGCAGACCTTGATTGAAGGATGAACCTGACTGAGTAAATGTGTCTTGTGTTCTTGTGTTTCTTGTTCAGCTGAAGTGAAGAGTTCTGTATTCATCCTTGATCTTTGTGGAGCAAAAAAACCCTGCCACAGCTCTGTGACATTCTTGTAAATACACTTCCCTAGAAGGTGGTAGCTTGAATGTTGGCTGAGTATCTGGTTTCCATGTTAATGATCCCCTCTCCCACAGGAGATGATAAATGGGCCATGCAGCAAAGACTGTTGGGACATCCAAGGCAAATTCTGAAAAATGTTTCTGTGTCCTGCGTGGCTCTGCAGGGTTTTGGAGCTACACACCGTGAATCAATTCCTAATTTGAATTGTGCCTTGCCCAGAGCATCAGTGGAAAGCTAGGAACAGTGCCCCATCATTTTTAGTAAACTTTTACAGACTTTATAGTGAGAACAAACACCTGCCAGAAGGCTTCCAGAAACACCTCAATATGTTAAGAAACTCTGCTTTGTTTCTTATTTTTGCCTTTTTATTTTTAATACTACCTATTACACACTGGTGGGTAGAAGTATGGGAGGAATCATTAGTCAAGAACTTGTGTTGAATTGTTCCTTTGTTTTATATAAAAATATTAACGTAACTTAAGCAGTTTCTTCTTTTTGAACAAATATAAACCCTGTGACATTCTTGGAAGATTGTATTAGCTACAGAAGGTAGTTACAACTTCACCCACATAAGCTCCTATCTTACTGCAGCAAGTTGTGTAAGGAATACCTGCAGATTAATTTGTGTAGGTGAGATTAAGGAAAGATTGGAAAAAATTATAGTAATGATCACATAATATAGTCTCCTCTTCAATCACAATAGTGCTGTTGCAGAGATGTGGAAGTTGGAAGGGTATTGCAGTAAGAAAAATGTTGCTAAGATGCATATATACAGAAGAAGGCTTTAGAAGAACTAATACAGCCATAGTGGTGACATGAAGACAGTTGTTTATAGTTTCCCACAAAAGGGAAAAAGAAAGCTTAGGAATATCAGATAAGAAATTATTTTAAATTATTGTGCTGCTGTCAGCCAAGTCGTGGGCTCCCTCAGACTAATGACTGATTTGAATTATATCATGGAGAAACACCTTTGGTAAGAAATAGCACCCAAACAGGAGTAGGTAGTCTCTCTCTTGCTGTTTCTGAGCATGTTTACTGTCATCATTCTGCATGTTGACACAACTTTGGGTGTCAATATCAGACTTCCTCAGTAAACTGCTCAGCCCAGATTGAAGGACGTGAGTTACGGATTTTGCTTGGCACAGTTGCCACAAAAGTCAACAAGAGCTGCCTGATTAAGGAGATCATGACTTAAAAGTTTACCCTGGATATTTAGGGAAGAGAGGAATGTGAGGATCCACTGGTAGAACATGGCAGTGTTGGTATTAGCAAGGGTTTGACCCTCACAGTTTTGGCACAAGCAGTTTTTAGTCTGGAATAGTGTAAGAACACTGTAAATGTCCTTCTGCTCTGGAATGAAGCTAAACACTATGACACACATAAAGATAAATATTTGAAAGCCAGAAAACTGTGTGGAAAGAGCAATGAATACAGTTATGCTTGAAGATCCCAAATGACTCTTAACTAGGACCTTATGCCTTACATCTTCTTTAAATGTTGCCATTTTTTTTTCTTTTTTTTCCTCCCTTTTTTTTTCCCCTTTTTCTTTCTAGTTTTGTTTTGGTTTTTGGGGGCTTTTGTGCTCACTTTCTCGATAAACATACTTAGAGCTGTAGGAACTGAACCTGCAAATTTTAGCCCAGAAACTTTAAAGATGAATGTTGCACATGTCTGATGTTTACAGGCTAAGAACAGTCACCGAGGGACTTATGCATGTTAGGTCCTATAAAAGATTTAAGTGCCAAAAAGTTCCAGATCCCTGAGCCAGATACCTTTTTGTGCAGTGCATGAGACTGAAACCAGTGTTTCCCTGAGTCAGTGAGGACCGTCCTCGTGCAGTTCAGAAGGGAGCTACTGAGGCTGTGGGTCTGTGTTCACCTGAGCCCCACAGTCCCTGAGGTTTTCTGACAGTGGAAAATCTTTGGAAAAAGCTTTTCAAAAAACTGTAACCTGAGAAATGAGGCCCAGAGAGTAGAGGTGTCTAGTGATCAAGGTGTGTGTGGCTCAGTTCCCTTTTCTCCTTCCAAGAGAGTGCTCATTACTTGACTGTTGGTTATGGCTGTGCTTTGCTCTACTCACCTTTCCTCTTGATGCTTTCACCTGTAGAAAACAGGCTGTTACACTGGGCTGAGAACCAGAAGAAAAGCAGCATGAGTTTGTTGCTCAGTAGGTAGGACAGTTGCCTGGAAATAGACTGAAATCATCTCAGGCAGAGGAAGCAATCGAAACTCGTGTGCTTTATAGTAGAAAGTATTATTTCTAAGTTTTGAAAGCAGCTGTATCTGCATGTCATGAGGAATCTGATGCTGTGCCTGCCTACTGGAACAAGCCTTGCAAGGGATTTAGATTTCCAGCTCCTGTTCTGTGGTAAACAGTCATTTGGTGTCTGAACTGGGTACCCCAGTGCCAGTTCCATTAAACAGAAAACCAGAACTGCTGGAACACACAGAACTCTGGAATGCTGGTGCCTTGGGAACTGTGAGCCAAGAAGGTCACTGTTAACAAAATGTATTCCATGTCAGGCAGCAACAGGGTAAAAGTTTCCAGGATCTTTTGTTTGTCTGTTTTAATTTAAGTAGAATTCAGACACACAAGATTTCATTGGCCCAGGTCTCAACATCTGTTTCTGCATTCTGATGACACTGATGTAACAGCTTTTTACTTCTGACGTGAAAAATCAGTTCCTTCGAACACTGCAATGTACTGACCATGAGGATTGTTCTTGGTACACAGGGAATAAGTTGGCCAACACTGTTTCTGGAGAAGGCTGCTGTGGTTCAGAACTGTGTGGATACACACAGCATTACTGGTAGTTGACTGGAAAGCTCTTACTTTGACAATTTCCTAATTAGTTTTGCAAAATAGGTTGGATAAACATGGATGATAGTCTTTTTATACTTACATTTTTGTACAGTTATAACTAGATAATAAAAGAAATTTGGCTAACTTTAAAGGCCAAATCTTCTGCTATTCACATGTAACAGACCCTTTTCAATCTCCAGCCCAGTGGTTCACAATGCAAATGCCCATTTAAGTTTTAGTCAAGCCTCTATGTTAATTCAATGACAACAATTTTTGTATAAAGGGGTCCAAAGCTGACAAGGAAAACTTAAAACTCTAGGCTGTTTCTTCTTTGTCTGCTTCTTGCTTCTCCTTGTTTTCAGGTGTTCCAGGGGCTGTTGGTTCATCCACGCTCGGGTATTCCATTGTTGCATTGCTGGAGGGAACTGTGGTCGCAGGAATGTTTTCTTCATTAGGTACCTGAACATAGTCTGCATTGGATTGTTTCTGAGCCATTTCTCTGCAGGAAGACAGGATTAGGATTGTGATTTCACACATGTCGAAATCCCATGTGCACCAGAGTCTCTCAAAAGGATGAACCTTTGTATTTGTTGTCTAAACAGTAACCCCCTCGTTATTATGACTGTGTAAAAAGGTAACAACATCCCTGCTGCTGAGACAGAAAGAAGGACAGAATATTAGCTAATAAGACCTCTGCATCACTGGTTTAAGTGATGTCACTAGAATAAAGGAGATTTTAGTACATTTAAATGCTAAGCCAGGAAAGTGGAAAGGGAAACTGAGCGATGGCAAACAATGTCTGAGGAGGGTAGCTAAACACACTGCTTGGTGTGAGCTTTCTGGGAAATTCCATGCAGATGTGGTGTCCTACTGAAGTGCATGAAAATAGAGTGCAGTCAGAAAAGATTTATGGAAAGGCTGAAATCTAGAAAAATATTCTAAAATATATTTAGTATTTTAGAAAATACTGCAATCTAGAAAAATATTTTTAGTAACAAGTATTAATTCAATTTATGTCACCCAAACAATAATAAACTCCCAATATGGAAGCACTGTCACATGCAAAAATATCAGGTGCTAGTAAGATTCAATGCAGTAAGATTTATTAGGATCTGAGCATAAAATTAAATGTTAATGCACAAAATTAAATGTTTCAATGTTAACGTCAATTGAAAGCAGAAATGAGGTGCATGAGTTACTGGCCACTGGTCTGGGTTAGCAGAATTCCATGACATATCCCTGTGATACAGGGAAGTAACAGTTTTTTTCTGGCCTCATCTGCACGTATTCATTTAGCATTTAACATGATGGGGCTAAATACATTCTGTACAGCACACCAGATTATCCCTATTCTGAAGACTTGACCGTTTAAGGTAAAAATGAGCAACCAAAGCAGAGAGGAAAAAACATCTCCAGAGCAGGATCAGAACGGACGTTCTGGGCTCCACTGTGTTGCCTAAACCTTGTGTTTCCTGTGATTTGAGATGCCTTGGAGTATCCCCCGTGTGTGTCCTGGCACTTTAGATAGCACTGAGATGAGCCCTCTGTGTTTAAATCCGGGTAAAGTTTGCTGAGGCGACCCTCAGCTGCTGTTTCTTTTTCACTCCCTCCACCCACTGTTCACAGAGCCCTGTTAACTTTTAAATATTAAGAGCTGATTTTCTAACTTGCCACTTCTAGCTTGTGTTGTTTAAAAACATTTACTTCACTATTTTAGATACTGCTAAGTAGTAGCTGCCTGTTAACATAAGGAAGAGGGTAATGGCAACTTCTGTTAGGAGAGCAACAGAGGAAAAGTCCCACAAAAGCACATGTGCTCACTCTGGAAGTTTTTCAAAACTTGTATTATTTACCCTTCCAAAATGTTTACAGTAATTGCATTTCACTTTAGTTCTGGATTACCAGCAGTGCTTTACAGAAATATTTGTCTTAAAATGAAGCAAACAGAAACTCTTACTGCATCTCATTATTTGGTGACTTCCTATTTTTTGCCTTCTTGGTTAAGACCCAGACGATAATGCAAATGACAGCAGCTGCCAGGATCGCTCCAATTAATGCTCCAGCAACAATACCACTGTCTGAATCTGGAAGGAAAAACACAAAGATTGCTTGACTTTATTTTTAAAAGTAGTAATATAGCAAAATTCCCACGGAAATTTAGTGCAGGAGCTTTTAGCAGAAAGAAGGCAGAAAGAATTGGATTCAAAGAACTCTTTCCAGCGGGGAGGCCAAAGGAAAGTGAGAATTATGTTTATGTGATCTTTGTTGCCTCCTCTTTCTTGTTGGTTAGCTCACAATCCCAACAAACTCTCTCTATGTCTGGCTAAGGGAAACTTTGGGCTGTAACACTGACAGCAGGTAAAAGCCTTTGCTCTTCAGTCCTTGCAAACACATTCTGAAATTCAAGTTGCCTTTATTTCTGTCTTTCAGCTGAGATATCAAATGTATGCTCTGATCATTTGTGAGCCTCTAAAGCCTTTTATTTCCACTTCAGTGCAGCTTCCAGCTCTGACCTGCTATTTTCAGGTCATAGTCCACTGAATCATTGAGTGACCATTTCATGGACATCTCTCATGGCTGGTTGTACAACATAGGCTTGGCTCTTGTTAAATATTACTGGTTCTGTGAAAAATATGCATGCAGGTGTGGTTGACCGCTGCTTGAGAACACTCAGGATAACGTATTCTTCTGTGACTGCAGTATTTTTAGCCAGTGGTTACATCTGCAGTGCCCCAGTCCTTGTACTACCACGTTTCAGTGATGGTTTTAATTTCTGGGGTAAGGGGACCTCAGTGGGACTGATGGCTGGAAGAAATTTGCCCAAACTCTATGTCTGTCCATTGTCAGTAAAGGCTCTGCAGTCAGAACTGGGTCCAGCTGCTCCTCCCTGTGGGAATTAAGCTGGAGATGTTAAACCAGTTTTCTAGGTCAGTGTAAATTCTGGGCACGCCTGGATGAAAACTCCAGAGCTCTCCAAATCCTGTTGTGTTCTTACTTGAAGGGAAAAACAAAAAAAATCTCTGCTTCAAAGCTGTTAGAGCATTCTCCTGCAAAGCTGTGCATGCCCTGCATCAGAGATGTGGCTGCTTTCATGCGTTAAACTCACGTTTTGCTGTCAGGTCGAGCTCACAGGTGCTGTTCCCCAGCACGTTGCTGGCTACGCAGCGGTAATAGCCAGTTTCAAAGGCGGTGAGATTGCCAATGTAAAGAATGCCGGTGTTTGGATCTGTGACAAACAGGGGACAGGTACGAGTTACTGTTTGTATTCGGTGGAGGCAAACAGTTCTCTGTAGGTGGTAACACTGAGAGCTATTCAGAGATTAGAAACAGAGTTCTCTGATTATTTGGTTATTTGGTGTGGTTTTTTTAATATTCTTTCAGTAAAAACCATTTCTCTTCCTTGAAAATTGCTCCGGTGGATTCTGCAAAGGCATAAATGTTTCTCCCATTTTAACAATTTAAGGTAATGGCATAGATAAGACTTCAACATGCCACACGTTTTTTTATTAAACAGGAAAAGTGTCCTTTGTTTTTGACAGCTGTTGGGCAACTTGAATAAGTAAAAATACAATTTTGTGACATTCACCGTCAGAAGAAGAGGATCAATTTTAATTAGGCTATGTGGTACACAGTGTTTGGAATGTTGGTACTAGGGAATTTCAGATCTTGGACACAGTGTAGTTACGTACTAAATTGTTCAGTGGCAGGCTTGAGGGTGTTCTCCTCGACTCTGTACCAGCGGTAGGTGGGATGAGGCAATCCCTCTTCACATCTGCATAGGAGGTAGATTAGATGCCCTTTTTCAGGTGTTCCTTCTATTTTGCAGAAAGGTGTTGATGGTTTGACTGTAAAATAACAATGAGGAGAACAGACACATCATGAGTGCCTACCTGGGGCTGCAATAATCCACTTTGACTTCTGGTACAGTGCTGTAATTCCATTTACAGATTTCCATCCATGATCAGAGTCTTATTTATGGATCTAACCAAAGCCTCTCCCATAAAAAATTGAGTAATATTAAATACATGTACATGCCCTAGGATACAGTTTGCACACTAACTGTTATTATGGAGGTGTTGAGATAAAGACTATGAACTACTTTCATTATAATGAAATGAGGCCACTCACTATTTCTGATACACCATTCTGCCACATAAAAGCATCATTTTTTTTTAGGGACATGGCAGGAGCTTTTCCACAGAAAGGGAAAGGATCAAGGCTTGATTCTTCAGTATATTACAGCTGTGGAAGAAATAAATCAACTACAGTTCTGTTAAAAAATATATATGTTTTGATTTCATTTCCTCACTTTTCACACAAGGGAGGATTCTGTCTTCACTTACACTTACTGTTTTTCATTTCCTACCCACAGAAACGCTGTTGTAGTTCTTTTGAGCACTGTCAGGGAAACTCTGCCATCAATGAGCTCAGCCCAATTTTGTGTGCATAAATGAACAACCTTCCTTGGTTTTCGTGTGAAAAGTGCAATCTCTAACTCTACTGCTCCAATATTTACTACTCATTCTGGGAATTATAGATGAAAGTTATCTGTGGTATTTTGATTTTTCAGACAATGAGTTTACATGTATCTTTTTCTTACCCCTGGAAGATTGGCAAGTGAGGTTGGAATTATGTTTCTTTATGACTGTGATTTGTCATTCTGGCCTTGTATGAATTCTCAAGACAATCAGTGATTGGATGGGGTTAGTACAAACTTTTGTCTTATTAAGATGTAAAATATCTATTTCCACAGCTTTTCATCCTTTCTGTCCTGCCTGGTCATGTTCAAACTATTGCTTTCTTCCATCCACAACACACTTCCTACTACTTCCATCCAACACATCCGAAGTTTCTAGAGCTCTTGGGAATTGGTGTGAGCCAGAACTCTTGGGCTGTACTGCTGCCTCTCCCTGGATTTATGCAAATCACCATGACCAACATTAGGTAAAATTTATGATGTTTTGGTCTTTTCTGGGGCTGCATGTACTGATTTCAGAGAGAAGTCGTCCCTTCCAGCTAAAAGGGTGTTTTATTTTAATCTGAGCTAGCATCACTCTGTTTTCCAACACAAAAAGCAGAGTGAGGCCGGGTAATTCCAGCCACCCTCTTGCCTGCTCACAGGAGGTAAGTTTTTGAGAGCACAAAGTGAACCTGAAGGCCACTGGTGGGAGGGTGAGATGTGGCTGCAGGTCAGGCAAGGGCAGCTGTGCAGTGGCAGCAGGTCCTCTCTGGCTGGAAGCTAGAGGGCACCCAGGCTCTGCTGCCTCCAGAGCCCTGCAAACCATCTGCGTCAGTGCATCTGGGAGCCTCTCCCTGCATCACCAGCCTTGTTTACCACAGCTCTGTTATCCCCTCTGGCCCTGCGTACTCTGAGCAGTGTTTCATAACACGGGAAGCAAACGGCGATCCAGCGACAGAGGGGGAAGGCACTTACCCAGCACACTGACAATCACGGATTTCTGACTCTGTCCAGCATCGCCCTGAGGGCTGAAAACTTCACAGGTGTAGGAACCGGTGTCTGAGGGCTGCATGTTGGAAATTGTTATTGATGCATTCCCTGGACTTGTTGCAGCTGTTATCCTGTTCTTAAATGCTCCATAGGAGTAAGACTGGCCTCCTGAATAATAATAGATCTGTGATAAAGAATCGGTTGTTAGTTTAATAACAAGAGATCTTCTTGCTGCTTGGTTTGGTACTCATAAGATTGCTGATTGCTGATTAAGCCAAGCAGTGTCTTGCCCCTGTCTTGCTCCCTTTCCCAAGAAAGCAGAAATAAAAACATAATACATTTGAATGTATATTTGTAATGGTTCTTAAAAGACAAGCTTTTCAGAAATGGCATGTTTAATTGTCTAATTGACAGTAGCTAGATCGAAGCACAGACTGATGCATTTGCAAAACAAAGGTGAGACCATTGACCATAAATGACAGTTCTGTGAAAAAATGCTGTTGTGGACAGTGAATAGTGATATCAATTGAAATACTGATAATTTGTGATAATATTAATAAATGGCTCAACAGAAGATTATGACAAGGATGGACCTGCCATTGCAAAAACTGGGTGACAGTTCCCTGGTGTCTACGCCCCCAAACTGGGCAAAGTGAACAGTTCCAGCACACTCAGTCATTTCTTTAAGCTGCAGAGAGGTAACCATATAGAATTACAGGTTGTGACCCAAGTAGATATACCATTGTTCCTGCTGACATTCCAGAACCAGCAGTGTAAACGTATTTATTGAAGTTGAACTAACAGCATGTTTTTTAATGGAAATAGTGGGAAAATGTTTATGGGAAAAAGCTTCACAGACTCCTCTGAAATGCCATTCACACCTGACTAGTATCAAAATTTCCTGTTGGTCAAAGTTCTCTGCCTTTTAGGGACACTGCAGATCCCCAGGCGAGAAATATAATTTGCTTTACTTTGCAGATCAACTGATTGCATTTTGAATTAAGAATATTTATTCTTAATCCTGTTTATCCACCCTGATACGGTATTGACTGAAGTCTTTAAGCAATGTTATCTAAAAGCCTTTATTAGCTCAAGGCAAGGTACACCCCAAAACTGTCGGAGCACGGCTGGTTTATGCAATGATACGGCTTTGAAATGAAGGTCAGAACCCAACCTACACAGCACCAGCAGCTCCAGGGCTGCAGCTCAGCCCCATCTTAAGTGCAGTTCTGCATACTCCTCAGCCAGCCTTTATCGTTCCCTGCCCCAGGATTACAAACACCAGGTACAATTGCTGCAGGGCTCTGAACACCGAAGCATTCCAGAGGTGTGGGACCCTGGTGTTGCAGGGAGGGAGCATGAGAGGTCCAGGGGTAGCACAGTGACAGACTGGGTTACAAAGTCTGGGCACAGCTGGAGACACTCCCTCGTTTCCATTATGTGCATGTGATACCATCAGTTTTCAAACTGATTTTATGCTTTGCAAACGTTTAGAGATGTATCTCTATTGCAGAACTAAGATCTGGATGCACACTCGGTGTATTCCCCAGGGAAGGAGAGCATTCAAAATAGGGAGCTCGGTTTAAACAAATTGCTCATCAAAAACCTGGTCTGCCTGGAATTGCAAAAACACACTGGCCACACTGGTCTCATCCTACATTTATCTGAGTATGAGCACCAGCAAAGTGTTATTTATCGCTGTCTGAAGTTATAAGAACTGTGACTTCTGACTTCAGGCTCCTCTTAAGCTGTTGTCCCTAGATAGCTCTCAACAGTGATGGGCTGGATTTCCATCTCCATCAACCGCACCTGTTGGAGCTTCCATCAGCTCTTTACACTAATGTGAAATCAGGTTCTACAATGATCTAAATGAAGTAATCTGTGTCTCACCACAGCATGAGAGGAGTGGCAGGCCCTTCATACCCTACTAAAAGGCCTGATTGCTGGAAAAAGGGGCTAAATACTACTCAGCCTAACTCAGAGTGATTTGGGATTTAGGTGAGAGTAAAGAGTAGCAGGAGGTGTCAATTAGCTTAGCTACAGCACATGTTCCTGGGAAACAGGACTGGCACTGAGTCTGAAATGCAGTCAGGGCGTGCCAATAAACACTGCAGAGGAGCAAGCCCTCCTTGGTATAGCTGACCTGGAGTCCAGGTGAGTGACGTGTTAAAGTCCTCATACAATGCACTGAGAAATTAATTCCTTGTGTTCTCGCTTTCTGATTGAATGAATGCTGTGAAAATATTTTGTGTACACTACTAAATCTGCGGCAGGTGTCAACACAGCAGAGACTATTTTTTTTCTTCATGGATTTAAACAGAGTCTTTCTGGGTTGTTTTTTTTTTTGTTTGTTTCAAGTATGAACATAAAGGAGGTGGAACATCCTCAGGTAATTCAGTTCCTCTGCAGGCTCCTGCCTGTTCTCTGTTCTGCTCCTGTTCGATGCTTATCTTGCTGGCTCTGGAGTTCATTGCCTGAAGGAAGGTGGTAAACACCAAAAAAGGCTGAGTAATGTTGTGATTAATTACTGAGTGTATATCTTGTCCCAGAGGTATGATTGGATTGTGTACACAGGAAATTTCATTTAAGAGGAACAAGTTTTAATTAATTGGCTGTGAATTCACAGCCCATTTTAAACAATACACTCAAAATGGCTATTTTAAATCTTTGTTCAAAGTGGGTTTATGGTGTCCTTTAAAAGCTTGTTTGTGGCCCTCAAAAAACTCAAATTATATCTTTGTAAAAATGTTTCTGTTCCAATTCAAGAGTAAAAAAACTTGTTTTCTGTTGAAGATATGGAAGACTATTTTTGGGCAACTGACAGTTAATATTTCCTCCTACAGAGACACATCTCATTGACATTTCTTTCCATTTTGCCTAAAATGTCTGTATGGGAAAACTGTATTTAGTCAGTGGCAGACTTTTTCTGGAAGCCTTTTAATCTGATGTGATAAATATATTTTAAGTGCACCATCTTGAATGCAAAAAATGCGAAAGGAATCTGTGTTTCTCTTGAAAAAATACACTTTTCATGTCCTGAAGCAAATCACGAGCAGCTCTAGTGGAGTCAATGATTTACCAGAGTAGAAACAATCTTGAAGGTGCAGTAATGGTTGCTGCTTCCCATTTCCAGCTAGTTTGCTCAGGCAAGTTTTTATATTAATGGTGCCTTTTCACATTTAATGTGAGCAGCTGCCTGGGATGACTAATCAAACAACTGACACAAAAAGAGCGGAGATTATCACTCCTAAAACTGCTGTCCCTAATGACTGCACAGTCTGAGACACCAGTTTCTGCCAAGTTGCCCAGAAAACATCTCCCTGACCTTAGAAAGGGTTGCAGTTCAGTTGGTTACTCATCCTGTGGGCCAGGTGGTGCCTGGAGCTGCTGTCAGCACCCACCCATCCTCGTGGGCTTTCCAAGGCAGTGGTGCAGTTACTCTGCATTTCCACAGGCAGTTTCTGCTGCAACCAAGAAAAGGATTTTGGCTCATAGGCTCCCAAGGCAGTTGAGTCCATTATTTGTGTACCTGTTTGGAGTAGCTGGTTTACAAACAGACCAGGGAATTGGGAATGATCACACTCATTTGGAAGAAAATCTCGGTGATCTCAATGCACTCCAGATGCTGGAGACGATATTATTTGTGTCCCAAATTCTGGAGGATCGGGTATGTGAGATCACATGTGCTTTTCTTCTCCTTTAGCCTGACTTGTGGAGAGGCTGCTCCTTTTCTAGAGGGATGGTGAGGAACGTTTTTGCCTGCAGAGGAAGCAGTTGGCAAAGCTGATGCTGAGTTGAAGATTTTCAAAAGCTGCCAGATGTTTGGCAGAGTGTGAGGAGCCCGACTGCAGGTTTTCTTTATACAAATTCTATAGAAATATCTTCCTTAGGGTGTGGAGGGGGTGTGTGAGAAAGCAATCAGTAAATTAGGAGAAACTTGCTTCCATCTGCTTCCTTTCTTCTCGGGGCAGGACAAATATATACTAGGATTTGCATAAATATGTGTCTTTCAAATGTCTTTGGATGGACTGATTCATAATTTCCAGGTCAATACTCCTCCCATCCCCCCTCTCCTGGAGTCACTGCATCCCGTTGCTGTACATGCCCAGTGCATATGGATATCAAAGCTATAAGATAAGATGTACTTGAAGATGTGTTAGAAAATGTTTACTTAATCTCCACAGAACTCTTGACTTCCTGACTTGAGGGGCAGTTTCAGGACACGACTTCCTTTCCAATTCCCTCCCCCAGCCCCTTCTCCCTTTCCCCACCAGCACATGCAAAGCTGTAGCATCCCATTCCATGACGTTTCTCAAGGCTGATGGATTCAGTGTGTGACTCACAGCCTTTGCCTGGAGAGCTGGAAAGCTCAGACATTCAGAGCTCATCATTGGGTTAGTTTGTCATTTTCTGTTTGACATTTTCTCAAGCTACCAGAAAAAGAACTGTTAAAGTCTCTCTCTCAGTGATAAAAGCACAGGAGGACTTGTTTGAGATCATGACCTCATTTTCAACTCTGAGAACAGACAGAATTTATAAAATAACAACAAGGTAAAAAATTTTCATCACTCCCCTAAGCATCTTACCATCTAATTAGAGAACAAATGCCACACACTCAGAGTGTTAATGAAGGCCCAAGGCTCAGATTCTGAACTCGAGTAGATGAGAAAGGAAATGCTCCCGTGTGCCTTGGTTTCTCTGACAGTGTCACAGGGTTGGGTCTGGGCCCACAGGCCTTATTTCATCCACAGCTTCTTTTCACACATTTTTGCCAAAACTCTGATCTGCCAGAAGGTAGTGGGGATATTATATCCTGCATTACTGGGGTTTTTGCATGGGTAATCAAGGGTGTTAACAGTGACTAGAAGTGTCTTGTTGCAACAGCGCTTTGGTAGAAGAGAAAAGGGAGGGAGTCAGAAGCCTTTAGAGGATTAATCATTCAGCAGCTTTAGCTGGTGCAGAATACTTTTGAGGAGCAGCTCTTTGATGTTCTCACAGTATCATTCTTGGGGCTGAACTGTTAGTAAATAATTCCCACAGTGCATCAAGCACAAACATGCTTTCTCAGTGCATTTGGTGTAGCTGCTCTTCAGCAGTTATTACTGGAGCTCAGTTTACACTGGGCTGTGCCCTGTACTTCATGGTGAGACAGGAATCCCGCTGCACTCAAAGAGACTTTGGAATGGATTACAGCTGGAACGCTGAGCTGACAGCTGAGAGGAAGCCAGTTCAGCAGGCAGCTCTATGCCCTCTGTATCCACTGCATCTCCAAATGTTTTTATATTCTATAAAGGAGATCCAGGATGATTTTTTTTTTTCCTATGTAAATATGCAGCCCCAAATTTGGGCTATCCAGATTAGTGCTTACATTCAGCCCAGAGACTCCTGGTGTGTGGATATGCCCTTCAGGTACCCTTTGGGTAGAATATTCCTGAAGGTGCTAGTTCAGCCATCTAGAATAGCTGTGGGGGAAAAACACCCAACCCAACAGCTACATCCAAAATAATTTTGATAAAGAAAAATGCAGTGAAAGAAAGGGCGAGTTAAAAATTCTGAATGATACATCCAATTCAACTTAGTCATGTGCTAGTTTTAAGATTTTAATCCAGAACATGAATATAGGTTTCACAGCAGCATAAATCTAGTAGAAGCTATTTAGGTCTTTTTTTTCCCCTTAAGATTATGGTGATTGTTTTCTTACCTTCTATCTCCAGCTACATCTTCCCCGTGCATCTGTCACATACACCATCTTTTGACATTGACTGACTGACTTTTCATCCATACTCAGAATACCGTGACACGGGGAATGCTGTATTTGAGTAAAAACGGGCTGATCTGAGAGTTAAATGAGACTTTAAATGTTCCCCCAAAATCAAAGAGCCTCCTCTCCACACAGCTCCCCACCTGCCATCAGCGCTGATCACAAAACCTTCTGCAGATTTTGCAGAAGATGCCTCAAGCCTTGTCAACCGCGAGATGCAACAGAATCGTATTTCTGAGTTTTGCCTAAAATTAGGCAAACTAAGATTGAAGTCTAATGTTTGCTCCAAATCCTCTAGTTACAACCTGATCATTTTCTGCTTATCTGCACTTTCCTTTCTGGTAAACACAGGTAGTCCACCATAATCCCACTGACATCCAGGGAGTCACTCCAACTGCAGTGATGGGACAAGAGCATCTCTGTTCCTCTACACTGGAGGTGTTGCCTCTGCTTTCCATGAAGTTATTCTTTATAACTGCCTGCTCAGTGATCTAAGTGTGGGATAAAACTCAAGTTTTAAAAAATCACGTCTGGCAAAAAGAAATGCTGATGTATCGGAGAGGCCCTTTCCAGGAAGTTTTCCTGTAATACTTCAGGATGTGCTTTCAGATGGTAGCCCAGTGCCCACAGCTGTGCCTTGCTTTGTGCTGGGCAGTGGAATTCTGCTGGCACTGGGACTACTGATGATCTGAATGTGGAGGTTCAGGGTGAAAGGAACCAACACAGCTGTGCTCAGATCCCTCTTCTTGCCTCTTTTTCCTTCCTCGGGCTTTCCTTCCCTGGCCCCTCTTGCTGCACATGCCACAGGCACTGTCCACACAGTGCTACTTTCTTGGTAGTACAGAGGTGAGAAAAGGACAGGGCAGGGTGAAAGCCAATATATAAAATAAATGGAAAATATTCTTCTTGTTACGTGCTGCCAACACGCTTCCCCTCTCAATTGCCCATCAGTAATTTTATCAAAGCAGTGTCAGTGTCACTCTGTGCAAATATTTCAAGCTTGCTTTTTTTAAGAGAGCATTTTCATAAGAAGTCTATCAATAATTCTATTTCTCCCACAAATAACAGGCACCCCTGGCCTTTTACTCATCTAATGAATTTAAAATTTCGATCAAGAATCCTACCCTGGGCACACCTTGTGTAGCCAGGCAGGGTCCCTGCTAATTTCATTGACTTAGCTGTGGGTGGCCTGGGCTGGAGGCTCAAGGTGTGGCCCTGGTTGGGCTCAGGAGTTGTATTTAGCTTTACAAAGCTGCAGCCCCGCCTGGGCAGAGTCAACAGAGGCTTCAAGCTTTCAAACATTTACTTAGGTGCTTTGCACCGAGGCCAGCCGAGTGACTCAGAGCATGAAATGAAGCACAGATGTAGGTCTTAGCAGGAGCTGAGACTTCACCTTTTGAACCAGGACAGGCTGTGATGTACCCTGGGTGAGCTGAATAAATACTGTTTGCCTCAGTTTGTCTGGATGTAAAATAAGAGAGAGCTCAGTGTTGGAAAGTCCTCAAGATCCTTGGCTGGGAGTTATATTTTAAAAATTAAATTTGTCATTAAAGGACATGTTGCTAAGGGATAAATGGAAAGAAGAAAAGGTTAAAAATATGTACGGCATCCTATTCTCCATGGTTTTATGCTTACATTATTGAGTTCAAGCAAGGGGAATTACTTCTACTGGAGAAACTACTTAGGAAAAGAGCAGAGTTAGGCTCAATTAGTAAAAAGCTCTATATTCACACACTATATATATAGCTGTGTTGCCTTCAAAGGAGTGCTGTGAACACCTGCCTTGCTGTTTGCTGCCTGTTTGTGGTGTCTCACCCTCACTGCTGCAACTGCCATGGGCTGAGCTGGGAGCACCTGCACCAGCCTTAACTGTAACATTATACAGTTTGGTTTATTATTTGCTGCCACTGCTGAGAGACAGGACCATATTCACAATTATTTGAGTAAACAGTATTTATTAAAATCAAGATTTTTTTTTCCCCCCACACATACTTGTTATGGAGAACATCCCCTCTGCTTAATCTTACGATTGTGAATATACTGCCCGTGTGAATAACAGGGTCATCAAGACATCTACTATTTAGCAAGATGATAGGAATATTTTCAAATGTAGCAGGTGGGAGAAGTAGATGTATTTTCTGCGATTTTTTGGAAAAATTGGAAGTCTCCTGTCTTCAGAATATCTGGCAGAAATTTTCAGCTTTCAGAAATGGAATTTGAAAATGTTATCCATTTAGCTGATGAAAAAAAATGGCAAATTTTGAATAGAGCCAGAATTGTCAACAAACTTTTTTCAGGGCAAATATATGCTATTTATAAGGAGGTGTTTGTTTGTTTATTACAGACATGTTAGAAGACTCTAAATATCTAATACAATTAAATAAGCTTAGTCCACTTAAAATGCAAGCTATTGTTCTGGTATTTAGTAAGATATGGTGACAGTCTTTTCAACATAGTTGGGTTTGTCATCTTACCAGCATATTAAATATATTTTTGACTTGCATTTTGGTATTGTTTTACCTGAACAATGAAAGCCAAAGGTGGCAATCTCCTCTATTGCCATACATATGTTCCATCTACTTGGAACAGAATGTTAAACTTAATTCACCTATGTGCCAAGCCACTGGGGCAAAGCCAGGTTTGTAGAGAGATTATTCTTCTTGTTTAAACTTGTAGGAGAAAGACATGCAGGCTTTCAGGCTCTCAGTCCTTTCTGAAACTCAGAAAAGCCACCAGCCTGAAATAGAAATAGCAACCTCATGGGGAGGGAGGGTGAAAATCCGATTTCATGTTCATCTGTGTTGTGTAATTTCTTAAACCATATTTTCCACAGGCAGTCACAGCCTGTCCTTCCCAGTGTTTGCATTAACACCATTAATTTTATTGTGAATAGGTTCAAAATGGTAAGGAATTGCCATACTGTGGTAAAAGGATACAGGGTCAAGTAATAGCAGACTGAGTGGGCTGCTGAAAGCATTTTAGAAAGGGCAGTGCCCCAGTCCTGCAGCTCTTCCTACACGGGCACCCTCCAGGCACAGCACCAGGCTCAGCACCAGGCTCAGAGGAGCAAAGGGGACCCTCTGAGCTTCACTGAGCCCAACAGCCAAGCAGAAGTGGCACTGCAGGGAAGGAGATTGTACCTTCAAGGAAAACGGGATTAGCAACTAACCCGTGGCCTTTCCAGACTGAACCGACTTTATTTAATGAAAATGCAAATCATCCGTTGCCGTGTGAAAGTGAATTTACCGTGAAATTACTTTCAGATGGGGGAAAACCAGCTGCAATTTTTCCCAGTATTGTTTCTTACAGTCCTTGTAGGCACGGTTTTCCCACTGCCTGCAGGGAGAGCTGCAGCAGCCAGGAGTGAGCACTGGAGGGATTCATCCATCAGGTTTCCCTGACATTTGCTAGTCTTGCATCAGTTACTTCTTGTTGAGTGTATTCTGAACCACCCACAGCATTTTATGATTATAATTCTCAGGGGGTATTTTTCTCATCATTGGTCACAGTTTACAAATGGGTTTCCCCTCCTGGATCTCTTGAAACTGTGTGATTCTCCCTCTAAAATACTTATAACTACAATCTGCTTATTTCTCTTGGTTGTAACCAGAAACTGCACTTATTGTCTTCCAATATGGAAAATTTGACCCAAGTAGAACAGAGACACTCTGACCAAACCTGAAGAAGATGGGCTTGATCCTATCTCAGTACTGCCCTTCCCACCTGAACAAGTGATTAAAATTTAAGATGTAACATACTGGATGAAGATGATCATATTTTGTACTATGTACAACTCAGAAAACCTATAACTAGCCCCCTTTCATGAATAATTATTCATTTAATAAAAGAGTTTTAACTTGAGGAAAGCAAACAATGAGTAACAGCGACTCATACAGTTAATCAGGTAAGCTATGTCTACATCAGCCTGGCATTCAGCCAGAGTCAGAATTTGGGATGGGCCCAGAGTTTGTACTTGGCACTGACAGAGGCTTTATCTGTGGCTGTGAGACACTGCAGGAGGGTAAGCAGTTCTGCCTCAGCTTAAATTGCCATTTCTTACATATTGTCAATTGCTGTTCAATGCCAAATATGTTACATCCTGCACATTCTGCAATTTACAGACGGTCTAATTCTGCTGTAATTGATCAACCAAATAGAAAGTTTAACTCTATCAACAATGGCCAGCTTCCTATTGTAATATTATTAGGAAATTGGTGAACGTGACAAGAATATCCTCAGTGTGGACTGTGCCACTCCTCTAAGTCAGATCTCTTTACATCAAGTCTCAGCTGTAACACCAGGCAGGAGGATTGAACTCTTAGAAAAGAAATGTTAGAAACAGGATAAAACCAAACTGATTGATTCACAGGCACAAGCCTTGCTCCAGGGCATGGAAAAAAAATCCCAGTCATCTTCAAGGATGCTCTTACACTTCTAATCAGCATTTCTTATAGAGGAAGGTGTTGCTGACTGCTCAGCACCTGTCAGGACTGAGCTGATGGGAATTTGTACCCTGTGTGTTATGCTGGGAATGAATTCATATCCCCACCACAATGTAAGATTAACAAATAGCTCTTGAAGTTTGGGCAGTAGTGTGAGTACATAGAGGAAGTTACACATCCCATCCCTGACTCCTTCCAGGCAGACCAGGCTGCTCTGCAAGGTCTTTACAGCCACCTGAGAGGCTTGGGCAGTGGTTACAGCGTGGAGCTGTCTGGTTTGGGTGTCCCATACAATGCCCTTGTGCCTCCGTGCTGACACTCCAACCTACCACAGGGTCTCATTACACCCCTGGGGTAAAACACTGTTTGTCTTTGCAGCCTCTCGGGTGCTGGGGAAGGGCAGGGAGCATTTGCCTTTCATCTGTAATTGTTCTGCTTCCACAATGACAGCTGTGGGATGCCGTGAAATACCAATGCAAGTTTGCTGTGGCGAATTTCCTGCTGTATCAACTTTCTGCCAAAACACTCCCTGCTAACTTTGTGTTGATAGTCCATTGTCAGGCATCGTTCCTCTTACTGAGCCACCGAATCAAGGAGCTCTTGTTTGACCCTTAAATGGGGAACACATTGTCATAGGCAAGGGCGTCTCACCAGGAAAGCAGCCTTCACAATGGCAGGAAATGTCTGCCAGACAAGAGAAAAGGGAGCTGATCCAGGGGGTGCAGCGCTTGTGTGATTTTTGGACACCTGGTCTTTGCTTCACACTTCCTGTGTGACTTGGAGCAAATCCTTTGAGCATCTGAATCACTTTTGTGATTTTTCATCAGTTTCTGAAGGAATTCAGGATGCCAGTGGGATTTAGGAGCCCAGGCAATTTGTGCATCTGCCCCTAAATTTCACTGCATCCCAGTCCTTAGGGTAGGAGCACCAACATTACCTCCCTCCCTGGTCTGTAGTAAGGATAACCCTGCCAGATGTGACAAGACTCTTTGAGGACTTAAGGATATCTTAAATATAATTTCATAGTAATAAGAAATAAATATCTTACGGTGTGCAGCTGGCTCTCTTTGGCACTGTAGAAGCTCCACTGAATGAAGAAATTTCCCAGCGGTGCAGAACTCGTGTACGTGCACAGGAGGGTGACGTTTCCACCTGTGGTGACATTCACTGCCTGCTCGGGGACGGTCACCACAACGCTGCCAACGTGGCCTGTGGGCAGAAAGTGTGGTGAGGAGAGATCCCCCAAGGAGAGATCAGGCCCTGGGAGCTGTGCAGGAGCATCTCACTCCCTGTGTTAGCAAAGGAACCCATAGGACGGTCTAGTTGTTCTCCCTTTCAGTACAGTTTCCCTTAGGCTTCATGTGGAAATTTCAGTGGCAACAAGCTGGGAGTAGGTAAAAGCCAGCAAGCAAAGAAATCCCCCAGAATACCTGTGCCCTTACAACAAATAATCTGAAAAGGCAGAGTTCCTAAACCCGTACTTGCTCTCACTTGCAGATACTCATCTTCTCACTAAGAGCTTGTGGCTAAACCGAACCTTTCTTCTGCACGTGCAGTGCTCTCCTGCACTTGCACTCTCATTCACAGCTGTCTCTTGACCTCTTTTTCAGCCTTTTGGTTGTTTTTTTTTTTTTCTGTTATTCTTTTAGATGTCTGCTCTCCTTCATTATGGAGCACCATCACCTGTTGTGTCTTTCATTCTTACGTTCTCACTGGGACTCTGTGGCACTGTTGGGTCCCTCAGGCTGGAGCTGAGCAGCCTTTCTCTGCTTTTCTTTTGCTAATTACTTTGCTTTTGTTTAGATTTCTTAGGGCTGGTTTTTTTCTCCGCATCAAACTAAGCTTTTGGAATGTGGGTTGTGTGAAGTTCTGTGATAACTTGATCAACCCTTTCTGCTGTGGAGGGAGCAAACATAACCTGGGAGCCCTTCCCTGTAATGTTCTGTTCAGTCTTGAGTACACAGTCATAGAAATGAAACCTAAACTGTCAGAAACATGCATCTGAATTTCAGGGGTTTGTTGTAGGTCGCTGAGCCCAGTTTTAAAGCTACTTTCTAAAGATTCAGATGGAGAATCTATTTCTTTTGAGTGTGATGGAAGGCATAAGTCTTTCTGAGCTTTCTGTGCAAAACAGGCAAGTTGAGAATTTCATCTTATAATAATGTTCATGTGGGTTTCCTGCACGTATTAATGATAGAGGCAAAACCTGTAAAATATTCTTCTCAATGTAATAGATCTGTGCATTTCATGTTCAGATGCTGCTTTTGAGAGTTTAAGCAGAACCTCCAGTAATACAAAATGCTGAAATGATCAGCCCAGTGAGAGAAAACATTGTTTAAAAACCAAACAATCTATTTTGATATTTTTAACCATATAAATATTGCAGATTTTTCAGTTGCTACAGTATGCAAACCTATCTGAACTCTGGGTAGTATTTTCCTTGTTTGATGGCTTCAGTGGTAAAAGCTCACTGCAAGGAAGGAGGGGATAATCTACTTTCCATGTTGATGGAGCTAGGAGGAGAATTAGTGGGTTTAAACTACAACAAGATTTATATTTTAAGTGACGATAGTCTCACAGGAATGGCTGGAGACTGACCTAGATGTGTCAAACCTGCCTTGGGGAAAGAAGGGATCCCAGGGCTGGCTGCCAGTCCTACTTGTCTTGTGAGTTCACAGCAGCTTAATCCGTACTGAGATCTAATATAAAAGCTGTGTCATATTATTTTAGGTATCTCAGTTCACAGTTCTCAGCTTTAAGCATTAGTGTTGGCCAGAGGGTGATGGTTTCTTGCCACACAGTTTACACGTGTTTATTTTCTGCTCTTTGCAGGATTAAAGCTACAGTCGTGCAACACAGTGTTGTTCCACTGAAAACATCCATTTTCCAGTCATCTGCTCCACATATTTCCTTTATAATTCTCTGGTTTTAGAGTCAGGAGTGCCACAGAGCCTGACTGTTATAAGCTTTTCCGGATGAAATTTTTATCAGAGACAGGCATTCTAGTTTCCATAAAACTGTATATTTTGAAGAAAGACAATTAATTGAAATAGGCTTTGCTCTGGTAAAAAGATAAAGCCAAAGCCTATAAGACTGACCTTGTCCAGTGAGCTATTTAAAGCCAACACTAATTGCAAGATGGAGCTTTTGACTGACAGTGGAGTGAACTGGACCCACAGAGCCTGCTCCCTCATCACGGATCTTAACGGGAGTTTCGTGTTGGATTTAGGTTCACTGTTTACAGTTTCTAACCCCTAATCCCATTTCATACACACAGGCCTTTTGCTTTAAATGATAAAAGTGCATGAGTAAGAACTGGCTCAGTGGAAAAAGCTAGTGTGAACACGACCACGACTTGTTTAGAACAGTTGATCCATGTCTTTCACTCATCAATATTATTGTAAGGCCTTTTCCATCCTACAGAGAAAGTCTTTGCAGTTAATTTGGAATTCCCCACTTTCACTGAAGTCTTTAGCAGTGTTTAATGCTCATGAAGTAAATCCAAGTTTGCTGACCTTTTTCTAGCCACGACAGAAAGCCACAGTCAGTGGCACCCATCAGTCTGGACACGCTGCTAGTCTTAAATCCACAACTTTCGCATTAGAAGACGTTGTTTTGAAAAGTATTGGTACCAACTCTGAATTATTTTCCACTTCTAAGGCAAAAATCTGTTGGGTTTCTGTCTGTGTGAGAGTTAGAACACTGAAACTCCAGGAATATTAATATTTAATACTTAAAATATTTCTCTGGCATCCAAACCAGGTAATTCCATCTTGAAAAGAACACGTGGAAACTAACTTCCATTTTCTGTAGTGGAGACAGGGGCTGTTCATCTCCATGGAACATTAGACTTAAAATGCCTGCCTCTGTATATATTAAAAGTAAATCTTAGCACAATGAAATGTCCTTGAAACAGGAATAACATATAATCTTTAAACCTTAAAACACTTGAAAGACCCAAACGCTCCATGCAAGAACTCTTTGCCTCTTCCTGACGTTAGAGCAAAGCATTAATCCACCAAAGCTAAAATTCTGTTCTTGAGCAAAAGTATCTTACCAGGCAATGGTCAGTTTGCAGATTTCCACAAAATGGCCTGGAGTACAGCCATGAGTTTCATTCCATCCTGAAATAAATCCCCTTGAATGTTCTAGTTTGCTAGTCAGGTTCATCTGCTCCCTCACTTCAGCAAGCTCCTTTAGCCCAGTGCTATTTCTATCAGTTTGTTATTCTTACCTGCGAGGACAGCAAGAACTGAAAATATCTTCAGCATCGTTTCACGCATTGTCTTGGCGCTGGGAGAGAAAAGAGAGCAGATGCTGCTTCTGACCAGCACTGAAACTCAACTGTTTTATTTTTTTAAGTGGGTTTTTGTTTTCCTTATCAGCTGTGTATCACCACGTCAGTGAGCTGTTTCATACTCCTTTATCACATGTGTGCCTTTCTCCGACTAGTGGTGTGACTGTTCACTTGGAACCATTTTGTGGGGTTGGAGCAACTAAGGGGTCTGTTAATAATAAACCTTTGAATCAGAGAAGCCCAGGTTCCCCCACTTTTTGCCAGGGCCCAGCAGTACTTGTCCCCACCTAAGTAATTCCACTGAGTACAAGAAAAGTATTTGTGGAGCTATTTAACAGTCAATCTGATTACCAGTGTTGGAGTCAGGCCTAATATGAATAAGGAATAATCTTCATTTCCTGTTAATTCTATAATTTCTTTTCAAAAATGGGCATGTGGAGGTAATATATTGTCAGTACATTTTCATTTTAAAACATGTATCTTACACAGTTTTGTACAGAATGATTACATTGGACTCAGGATTGCTGTGAAACTTTAATATTGAACTCATCAATAAGAAAACATACCAAAATAAAGATCAAATTAAGGTTATCTTCGAAACTGATAGTAAAACCTGTTTCATCCAGTTTTAATCCATGAAGTTCAGTGATACTGATTAAAAAAGTGACAAGGTGAAAATGCTGATTTTTACTTAGTTGTTAATACTGGATTTATACAGTGAAAAAGCGGTGGGTGGAGGTTGGAATCTGTCAGTGTGTCCTCTAATTCCCTCTCATTTATCAACACTGAAGTCCTTTCTCTGGCACTTAAGGCCCCTTCAGCTAATATATATATATATATGTATATTTATTTTACCCTGTTACATTCTATTTTTGCCAATTACTACATTCCTCGAGGGTGAAATGCTCAGTCTGACAGAGAACAGGAGCCAAGAACCCAACTTCTGCACTAATCTGCGCACCTTCAAGCTTGGGACACAGGGCTGAGGTTGCCAATTACAGAGTGGGTGTGGCTCACAGCAAATGATTGCAACCATCCATCCTGTTTTACAGGGGATACTGAACACCAGGAGCATTTACATTTGACTATTACCCGCCTGGGGTCCATTTCCCATGTCAAACCAGAGGTGTGTACCCCAAGACTGACCTTCCCAGCCCTCCGGGGTTATTCTCTGTCAAGGTAATAGATGGCACCTGTCAGCTGCTGACTTTGCTTCTGGCTCATTGCTGCTGGAGAGCAGCACTGCCTGTTCACATGTCACCTGAGGAGAACTGAACACAGAAAGCAAAATCTGGTTTGGTTCGCTGATTTAAGTGACAGTGGGACAGCAGAGAAGCTCTTGCTTACACTGCCAACCCTCGGCTGAGAGGAGAGAACGGCCCCGAGTGCAGCAGCACAGCAGCCACTTGGCCATGGGTGGAGCAAAGACTCTTATCTGCAGATAAAACAGAAGTGGCCAGTACCAGGAACTGCGTGTTAACAGACTTTGTGAGTCAAATCTGTCTGTGAGTCAAATCTGTGTACACTGAAACATATTCAGAAATGTTCCCTTTCAAGCAACTCCCTGCTATTCACTCTCTAAATATAAGTGTCGGTCATTAAAAAATGAAGCCCAGAGGCCCACCCTGAGCAAGGCAGCATCATCCAGACAAGAATAGCCTGAATATTTAGGAATTGCTTCTGTTGACCTGAAACTTAATTAAAAAACTTCCTGTAGAATTCCATGTTTCACTCGACAAAGCTCAGCAGCATTTCAGCAGCTTTGTCTTCCTGAAATATGCTAAATCTGTAGCTGTGTGAAGACACCAAACCCAGCATAACCCAGTGATTTATAGAGCTCTGTAGTTCAGTATCACAGCTGATGGCTGGGGATGAAGAGAAGTGTGTAATTAAAGATTCAAACAGGTACAGTGAAAGAGCTGCTTTAAGCCTTTAAATCCATCATTAGGTTGATTTTCAAATGCACAATACAGTTTTCCTGCCTATTGCACAATTGTGGTCTAAAAAAATATTTATAAGCTTTTCTGCCTAAAAGTTAATTTGTGAACTCACTGCTATTTTTAAACTTGCAGAGAGTAAAAGAGTGTAAAGGTACCAATAATATAAACACTTCTGAGGAGAGCACCATAGCTTGTCACCTCAAATTAACTTGGACAGAAATACACCTAATCCTCTGTATTCAGTTCCCAGAATCAGCACAGCTTGTTATCAAAAAGCACAGTTCCATTTTCTTGTACAGGGTCTGGACTGGTCTTTTTTTTTATTTTCCGTTTTCTCACTCTGGAAAGAAGGTCTTCTTTCCTTTTAACCATTCAAAAACAAACAAACAAAACAGTTTCCTAGAGCAAACTCCCTGTCCAACAGGCTATCCAAGGCTATCCACTTTCTGGGATAAGGAAAAGCACTGAAATGAGGTAGAGCAGAACATTTATTGCCAGGAGATCAGAGAGCTGCAGGCCAGGCATCAGCACTTCGGGCACTTCACCCTGGCTGTGCTGGGGTTGCTGCTCAGAGAAGAGGGCTGGCACATCTGGTGCAGAGGGTGTCTTGGGGCAGCTGTTAATGCCCATTTTACATATACCCCTTGTGGGGCTGCCATGGCCAGCACCAATATTCTAACATTTTCCACATTTCTGGACTATTGCAGATGGGGTAACTTGAACATTTTAGATTGCTCAAAAATGTGGCAGTCAGTTAGTTCAGCAGGATATTGCTGAGAGCATGCAGAGTGCCAGACCTCTGCCATCTGATCTGGCCTGTCTGACAGACACAGATGATGGAAGAAGGTTTTTTATCTTATATCGCTTTAGGAAGCTGATGCCTGCTGTAGTCAAAGGGATTTGTTTGTGTACAACACATTGCAATAGAACTGTAACACCTGTACCCACAGCAGTGTGTATTTAGTCAGCAAGTCCCTTGTGAAATCATTGTGAATGTAAGCACCTGGATAAATTCGTGGATCTGGCTCAGGCCATTTGTGTTGCTGCTAACACTCCTCTGGTCTTCCCTGCCTTCTGTCCTGAGAAAAGCATGAAAAAGCAGAGAAGCAGCTGCTCGTGATGCTTCCCCAGACCTCCTGGGGATGCTGGTGTAGCATCCACGTAACCTGGAATTGGGCTGTCTTGGATTGTGCTGGACCACGATGATGGAGGTGCTGGAGGGAGTTTTGTCAAAGCAGCAGAGTGATGGTTCTGCAGCACTTGAGGAGTTACCACAAATGGTAAGTTTTAACCCCTTGTGTGCAGGTGAGCTGAGCACCACGAGTGCCCTGGCTGATGGAGCTAAAGGATGACTTTCTAACAGAAAGTGCCCACCATCAAAGAATCCATTTATGTGCTGTGGCTCAGGTGTGAAAACCAAAGCAAGCTCTCCACTGCATGATAAATCACAGTAGAATGGTTCTATCTTTGTACAATTGCTGTTTGCTTGGATTTGCATTGGCTGCATCACTTTTTCCCTGCATATGATTAACTCTCCACGTTATGTCTTATTTTTTCTCCCCTTTTGCTTTTTCACGTGGTTTCAGAATTGAAACTAATCAAGCAAAAAAAAAAAAAGGAAATTCACAGTGAGGATCTGGGGATTAAACTGTCAACCTTATCAGAGGGAAAGGTCTTTTTTCTAATCATTGTTTGCATTTTCATAGGTTAACAATTTTTGCAGCTATTAAATGATATTGTTCCTTCAATTTGGCAGCATTTGTTGTACTTGTCTAAAATGAAAAATGCTTTCAGCTTAAGAGTGCATGGAACTGTATAATTTGTATGGTGGCTGCCTTAACAGGTATGATAATGTAATTCTAGGATTACTCTGCCAAATTAAAACCTGGCATAAAATTCATGCAATTGGGCTGAACACTAGGCTTTCCAGCATCTCCTGCTGCCTCTGAAATGGAGGGTTCAGGTGGATTGGTGTTAAAAGGATGTGTTTCATGCTTTCAAACACACCAGTTCATGCTGTCAAATGAATACAAGGTGATCTCATTCTTTATTTTAAAAAATAGCTGGTTTTTAATTCTCACTGTTTCAAGGAAATGCTTGGACATAAGAGGCCTCAGTGCTGACCTCAGCTGCTCCCTACTCCATGCAGGGAGGAACTGCTGCAAATCTCTTTGCTTTTGGCACGTTCCAGGTGAGAAGAGAGGCTAAAGCAGCCTGTGTGTCTGAGCATTGCTCTGCCTGCCCAGGTTTCACCTGGCTGTGAATCCTTTTCATTGGAATTCACGTAACTGGCAGAGGGAATTGAGAAGCTCTTTCTGTGTCCAGGCTCTGCAGCTCGGCTGCCCTCTGAAGGAACCTGAGTTTAGTGAGACTGTGTGGCCTTTTCCCTGGGGAGGCGGACTAATATTTCCATATGCCATTAATTATTAATTAATGGTTGTACAGCTCGTTCTGCCTCAGCTGCCCTTCTCCTGGCATGTGTGCCATGGGGTCCCTGGTGGCAGCTGGAGCCTGGCTCTGCCAGTTCCCTGCACTGCTCCAGCACCGGCTCCTCGAGGGGGATGTGATGGGGCATTTTCCTTGAGAAACTCTGGATTCCTGGAAGCTGGGCAGTGCCTTGGAAACGCTGCAGTTCGGTAAGGTGAGCGAGTTAATGTGAAGTGAACCAAGAGCGACTGCTTGCATAGTGCCTTTCTTAATGAGACTTTTCCTTTTGATTGCCAGGAGCTTCCTACTGGGAGAAGGTTACTTGTTTACTTGGTTTTAATTCTCAGGAAAAATGATAAGATGCTTCCTTTCCTGCTTTGTTAATGATCTCATTAGAGTTGTCTTAATTGTTTTCATTACATTGAGTATGGCAGCACAATGATGTGGTGAAGTTGTGGAGCAGAGGATCAGCAATCCTGAATAAAAAACAGTGTGGAAGACCAGCTGAGATAAACCTAAGCACTTGTTTTGTCCTGCTTTTGATTTGCTTGTGGCAGGCAACCAAAGTTATTCATCAACTGATCCTGTAGCCCAGCAGCTTTGTTACAT
The DNA here is from genome assembly GCF_022539395.1 of Myiozetetes cayanensis. Lineage (NCBI taxonomy): Eukaryota > Metazoa > Chordata > Aves > Passeriformes > Tyrannidae > Myiozetetes > Myiozetetes cayanensis. The sequence goes on along the minus strand of NW_026087159.1, from coordinate 10,153,303 downwards.
ATTGCTGTTTGAATTTTTTGGAAGCACTTGTTATCCTTCAGTGATCAAGTGAGTTTGCAAAGTGGAGGGAAGTAATGGAAAATGAAACTGTCAGCAGCCTGTACATCGTGGGAGCAGCTGGGAAAGCAATCACTCAGATGACTTCATCTCAAAATCACATGAATCTTAATAGCGTGTAGGGTGTAACCTTTGAAGAACAACTGTCTAATTCAGTTGCACACAAGCAATTTGCTTCAGACGAGCTACCAAGGGCAGTGGGGCAGCTCAGCCTGGCACAGTTACATCCCTGTCACGCCTTCCCTCATGGCAGCAGGGTTTGCAGCTGTGCAAACACGTCCCGTGGGTGAGGAACCCACTGATCCGTGGTCGGTAGCTGTGGCCCATTGCAGGCCAGCCTGTGCCCACAGCGCAGCTCCCTCCTGTGTGCCTACAGCCAGGCTGTGTCCTGCACATTTCCCATCTCCTTTCTCCTGGCTGGATTTCCTTGGGCCAGGCTGGCAGGTGCTGCAGAACCCCAGGCACCAGGCAGTGTCCCCCCACTCCATGAGTGCTCGTGGCACAGGTACCCACAGTGCTGCCCTCCAGCCCCTCTCACCAGCTGCCCCCCCTTGCCCAGCTGGGCTCCTGCTCACCTTTGCACCCACAGAGCACTCAGCTTGCTGTAACAATCTTGGTTTGTAAACTACCCTGTAATTGCCAGGCTCTCACAAGGAGAAAGCAAAAAGCCACAGGCTTGTACGGGCATCCCCAAAGAATCAAATTGCTTTGTAAAATTCTCAGAAGTGCTCAGAAGGGCTCTTTTTGCTGTTTTTCTCCCCAAACACAGAGTACTGATTCTGTGCCAGAGATGATGTAAAACTCCTACTGGGTGGCCTTTGCTATAATGTTCAATAAGTGATATGTTCTTGGAGCCTGTATGAAATGCTGAAAAGCTTCCAATTCTATAAGCAGACAGCCCCCAGAAAGAAAGAAAGGCTTAAAACCTGGTTCAGGGACTTATCTATCAGCACCACTGATGTGACTGGTATTGAATTAGCACGAGCTTTTCATTCTGCCCCTTTTCATTCTGCAGGTTAACGTCATGTATCCAGCTGGGACTGTTCTGTTTGGCATCCGTCACGGTCACTGTCTCTGCATCTCTACAAAAAGATGTTTTCAGTTCACTGTGATTTTTTGGAGGCAGGTCACCCCCCAGTTGAGAACTGACCTGTAGCAGACAGCTCAGAGTGGTTGTACATTGCTAACAGTAATTACATGCAATTAAAATGCCTTCCTGGGACAGCAAGACCCTGACCTTCAAATGATCATTTGCAGCCTTGATTTGAGTCGTGTGGCGTCAGCGAGACGTCGCAGCGTTGGAGTCAGCCACGGGCACACGAGCTGTAGAAAGGTGCTGTTTAGCCTCTGTGTCTCATCCTTAGAATATGTTGTGTATGGGAGACATTGACCTAAGGTGTACCAGGATTGTCAAATTTATCATGAACCGTGTAATGTTTCATGGTTTCCCCTAAATCTCTGCCTCTGTGAGATTAATCGGGAATAATGAATGGCATGAAAGGTCAGTTTCATTTGCTCTTTCTTGAAGAAAAGGCTGTTTCTATCCTTTCGATTGCATGGAAAAAAAAATCTTAAAATAGTTCCAAGTATACCCTAAAATAGCAAAAAGTTGAAAGGAAATCAATGACATACATAATTTTTATTTTTTAAAAAGTATGGCCCTACTGAAGCACACAGTGACCTTGAATATGTCATCATATGGCTTTAAAAAGGATGAAAAACTCTTAGCAGTTTCTTGCAGTTTGGACTTGAAAGCCAACCAGGACAATGCCTCTTCCTGATTTTTCTACTTCAACACTGTATTACTACTAATAATAGTAACATAGTTGACAATTAGTTGCTGATTTCTATAAAGACATTTATTTGAATAATATAATCTCTCTTGCAGGTCAAATGCCATTCATAGGGTGCTTGCATTTTTGCAAATGTTTCCTTTTTTTAAAACATGAACTGAACGAAGAGATAAACAAATGGTGTGGGAGTTCATCACAAGGGCTGGCTCTCGATGATTAAAAAGGACTTTTTTAGCTGTGCTTGAGCACAAGTACATGTGACATTTTTTATATACCTTATATGTGTTCTCCCTCGTGTAGCATTAATTTGCACTTCCAAAGAACATCAGCAAATCTTTCCTGTTTCCTTAGAAAATGCTATTTTTGTCATCCCATTCCTGTAAGCAAACTCCTTTCGTGCAGTAGTCCCTCAGGCCAAATACAGCAAAAGCAATACTTCCTCTAAGCAAATGTCAGCATAATGCATTTAGGCATTTTTTTTCATGTTTTAATAATATGAAATTCTATCGGAGTCCTGATTTATTCCATGCATGTTAAGTAAACAGCCTATTTTGATACCCTTTTTTGCAATACAAAAGCTTTGCTTACATTAGTGACTTAAAACCTCACTGGACCCTTTTGAGATGGAAATACACCCAGGTAAGTGTTTCAGCCCTGCTTGGATTGATGGAGCAATGGAAGAAAGCAAGGGGTGCCTGTTTCATTGTAGGGGGACAGGAAAAAAGTTATGATATTTCATAATGAGAAATCATCCTCAAAATAATGCTCCTTTTTCCTTTTTAAAGAGTTATTCTTCAGAATTCTCCTTTCTGCTCTGTACTGCTTCTTGAGGCACTAGATACCAAATGCATTTTGTCCTTTAAAATTATGGTTATAGGCAGTTCTGAAACTCATTTGAGCAGAGTTCTTGCACGGATGCCTGGCAGTTCAGTGGGACTTCTCTCAAGACAGATGTTTACTTTACAGTACTTCAAAACTAACCGGGCAAATGTGGACTTGTAGTTCAAAATGACCATGTCATTTAAGGGTCTGATGCAAAGCCCAGTAGAATCCATAAGAATGTCCTAAGAGACAGGCAAGGTGAGATAGGTTATGTTAAATATGCATGTTATAGGGTGCAGAAAAAGAAATGGCAGAGCTGACCGTGTGCAGTGGTGGTTGTGACAAGGGGTCTTATGGACCTGAAATGTCTGTGTGCTTTTGCCTCTGTGTTACCTTTCCTTATGTGGTACTGGGCAGCAGTGTAGCCTTTACTTAGGACATCCTGTCAGAACCAAAGAGAAATCCAGTTCTAAAATGTGATTTGCACTGCCAGAGGGGCAGCAAATACACTCGTATTTCAAAGAATGTGAGAGAAGATTTATTGTTTGCTTGTTTCTAAAGGCATGCCCAGGATGTGTTCCCAACAGGAGAGAACTTTGTATTATTTCCTCTTAAAACATAGTACATTTTTTAAGTCAGTTAGCAGCAAACATGTATCTCTGAGGGCTTCCTGCTGACGAGAAGGGAGCATGCAGGGCATCCAGAGGGCAGGGATGGGACAGTGTGCAGGAGGGATATCAGGCAGTGTCACTTTACCATCAACAACATGTTTTTTGTCTGAAAATGAACCTTTGCTAATTGTCTCTCTGAGAAGTTACCATCTGCTTTATGTTGTCTTCTGCTGCAAGCAAGGTTACTACATTTCCTGGAAGACAAGAACAGATTTCTCAGGATGCTTTTTTGCTATAGGCACCATCTGTCTGGCTTAAATCCTCAGTTCAGCACAGCAAACCTGGAGCAGCAGTGGTGGTAAGAGCAGCTGTGTGGTATTTGCTTTTCAGTGCTGGTTTCACTCTGCTGTAGCACTAACCTAGACACATATGGCCAGAAATAAGTGTATTGCAAGCAGAGCAGTATGTGTATCAGTATACAATCCATGCTGGTGTAGCTCATGCATGAGTGAACTCTTCACTGTTTCCTTTACAAACACTGATCAGTGCCGGTCTTGACAAATGGTTGGAGGTCTTGGGCTTGTTGGTCTGTTTTCCAGAAGGATTTTCCTTGTGCTTGCCAGGAGGATTTGGATGATTACTTGGCTTTCTGGCCACTGGAATAAGCCTTAAAGCCCACCAGTGGTCTCAAAGGAGTCTGGTTTGGAATCAGGCTTTGTTTACCTCGTTTTGCAGCAGGAATGCCTGGCCATGTCACCTCAGTTCCACGTGCAGTCAGTGGAAGATGAATGGAGGAAGGAGGTTCCCCACATTGTAGGATGGGGAATTCATCTCTACAGGTGCCTGTGTTCCTGCATTTCTACAGGGAAACCTCACCTCTAGTAACCAGATCTTCTCACTCCAGAGAGGAGCCTGGACCTTGCCCCGGTACCTGGTGCAGACTCAAGCCCCTCCAGCTGCTCAAGCCATGAGTGTCTGAGTGCACTTTGCCATCCCACTCTGTCACTGGTAGCTGGGATGAATGTGGCCTTTAAAACCTGTTGGCTTTGCTGTCAGCAATTAGTAACATCTTTCCCATGACTTGGGCCACATGATTTGTAAGCCTCTTGGAAAGTTCCCTGAAACATGAGCCAATTTCTCTTTTAAAACTGTTATTACATTAAAAGAAAAAAATCATCTTGTAGTGCCGAGCAAGATGGTATCAAAAATCTTTCATAGCTCTTGCTGCCAACCAATACAGATTTATACCTTACAGGGAAAGGACACAGAGCCTCAGTTTTCGATTAAAACAGCTCAGCTTTTCATCAGTAAAAACTGAGGTCCACAGTGCCAAATAAAATAAGGCCAGGCTCTTAGCTGGTTTAAACTGGATGAGCTCCATGAAGCATCACTTGACCTGGACTGAATTTTACTTGCTGAATTTTGACTGTTACATGACTTTCCTTCTCTAACCAAGTAAGACATTCAGCAGGATTGCAAGGGATGTGTCTAAAGAGACACACTGCTATTCTCTACCTGTCCAGTCCTAGGTTACCAGTTACTGCAGATGCAAGTGGGATCCTGCTCATACACAGATGTATCAGCAGGGGTTTTTTCCTTTGGAGTCTGCATTTATGTTTATGGCTTGCTGGTGGAGCATTTGTCCTAGTGGACCAGGGGTTTTATTTGTTTCTTTATTCTGGCAAGCTGTAAACTAAACTTTCAACACTCAGTAAGCAAAACTGAGATGCAGTTCTGTGCAGTACAATATTTTTGTGATGACAACACAGTGGGAAGTAAATGGCATCTCCAAAGCACCATGTTCTTCCTTTTGATGCTTCCAGTAATTTTAGTACTGCAGTTTTGTAGCTGGGGAGAAAAGTAACAGAAACCCAGTAGGGTTGCAAAACTTTGAATGAAAGCCCCCAGTGAAATTGTTGCTGCTGGTTTTGTCATGCTTCCACATTTAGTTCCTCTAACAGAGCCGAATCGGGAAGAAACTCCGAGAGCATTAATCACACTGCTCTATACCTTTCAGCTATCTTTTGGCAGCCTTTTGAAAGTCACAGCTAAAAATACTGAAAACATTCTAGGCTTAATGGGTTGTGAGTTAAGGAAAAGGGTAGCATGGAAAGAAAAAAGCATGAGAGCAGTGGGTTGTGCTATGGCTGTACTTATGGAGGTCCCAACACAGGCAAGATAACGAAGGGACTGTTCATCCAAGCTAAAAGTGCATCTCATCTTAAGAGGAGTCACACACTGCACTCTGAAAAGTCCTGTAGGTTTTGAGGGACTTGTCTCCATGATGGGAATATAAATAAAGAAATACCTTTGTGGTGGGTTGACCTTGGCTGGATGCCAGGTGCCCACCAAGCTGCTCTATCGCTGCCTTCCTCAGCAGGACAGGACGGAGTGGAAGAAAGTAAGATGGGAAAAAACCCCCCATGAATCAAGATAAAAGCAGCTTAGTAAAGCCAAAGCTGCACATGGAAGCAAAGGAAAACAAAATATCTATTTTCTACTTTCCATCAGCAGGCAATGCCCAGCCACTTCCCAGGAAGCAGGGCTTCAGTACACATAGTAGTTGTTCTGGAAGACAGAAGTCATAATAATGAATGACAGAGGGTCAGGCAGCAATCAGCATCTCTCTGACTCAAAACATCTCCTGGTACTTTAAGCTTAATAGTCCAAACCATAGACTTGAAACAGGAGTTCATTTTAGGATACAAACCATGAAAGCCTAAATAGAGATCAGCAAGTAAATCCAATTTTTTCCCACCTCTGCCTACTATTTCAATGTTTTACGTGGCTTCTACCAGTTGTTCTTTTGAAGATACTAAAAGACTGAAAGTTGAGAAAAGCATGGGAGGCACTAGCTGTGGTAATAAAAAGCACTTCTTCACTGATTTGACAGGCTGTTGTAAAGTTGTCCCCATGTGACTATATTTACTCATTTTCAAGTCACATTTTTCTCTAGCACTGAACAGGACCGAAGTAAACCCTCCACTAAGCTGTTCCTGCCTCCGCTTGATGCAGAGGCATCGACTGTCCAGCACCCAGAAATTCAAACTTTTAGTGTCATGCAAATGTGACTCGTTTTGCTTCAGCCTTCTCTGTCGTGGGAGATGCAGGGGAGAGGGATGCGTTTTGTTTCAGCAGGAGACTGCGCCAGCCCGGGAGATGGGGCGGCTGCGGGGCTGTACCGAGCCCTAGGGCTGAGGTGGCCTTGCTGCTCTCCTAACACGTTACACCTGTTCTCCTAACAACTTACACCTCTCTTAACACCTTCCTTACACCTTGGCTTGCCGAGGTGGGCCCTGCCCCGGCTGAACCAAGGGTGGCACTAGTTACTTTGTCTTTACAACCCAAATTATAAAATAAGGACAAACAACACCCGGGATGACTGAAAGTATCCCCAACTTAGGCTGTGCCCAAACCCAAACTGCGCCCCGCTGATCCACCGGAGCCCCGCATCTCCACCGGGCCAAGTTTTCCGCGGTGCTGCCGGGCGGGACAGGCACGCCCCGCTCCCGCCCCATCCCGGGATAACCCCACCCCCTTCCCGGGATAGCCCCGCCCCGGGATAACCCGGCCCCCGCCGCAGAGGGCAGGTAAGGGCCGATGGGGCTCCGCTGTCCCGGGCACAGTCCCGGTGTCCCTGGGGGGTGGGAGCGCAATCCCTGGGCCGGGCTCGGCAGTGGCTGTGAGAGCTCGGGGTCCCTGCCCGTGTCCCGGGACGCTCCTGCACCGCTGCCGGCCCGACCTCGCTCTCCGGGAGCGGAGGCACCGCTGGCAGAGCCGTGCCCAGGGTACCCGCGGTTCCCGGGGGATGCCCGCCGCTCCCGGGGCGGCTCGGAGCAGGGCAGGGCAGGGTCTGCCGTCCGGGAGGACCCGGCGGCGAGGGGGAGTGTGGGGCTGGACAGCGGGCAGCGAGCGGGGCAGGACACGGGACAGCCCCTCTCGCAGCCCTCTTCGCCTCGATGGCCGTGTCGGGAGCGGCGGTGCCGGTGGGGACCGCGGTGCGGGTGCTCTGTGCTCCGCGGCACCGCTCGGGGCGAGGGGAGCGTCTCAGGGCACGCAGGGTCAGGCGGGGATACCTCCCACGGGTACCTCCGGGGTGCCTCCCACGGCCCTTCGGGTCACGGCTCGAGGCTGGCCCCACGCGACAGGCTGGCAGGGCATCACACCTGCGAGTCCGGACAGAACGTGGGGCTGTTACTTAAATAAAAGTGTATTTTTTTTCTTGCATTGATGAATTGCGTTGTCAAGGCTTCTTGCAATTAGTCATAGAGTGTTTTTGTGCCATCTCTTAAAATTAAGTTTGTGAGGGGGCTGCTGGTTTTCAGAGGAGAGATCATAGAATGATTTGGGTTGGAAGGGACCTTAAAGACCATCTCATTCCACCCTCCTGCTTACACTAGATGAGGTTGCTCAAAGCCCTATCCAACCTGGCCTTGAACACTTCCAGGGATGGGGCATCCGCAGATTTCTCTGTAGAGAAAACCTGACATGAAAAAGTCTTTAAAAAAGGAAAATCTTACAAAATAGGGAGTGCTTCTGATGCTTTATATTGTACTTTTTGTTATTGCTTCCCCACTTTGTATTCTAAATTACCTGTGAAGACCTGGAATGTCATGTGTCACTTTCCTGTGACTTCTGCTGTTTTGTCTGTATTTTCATAGTCTCTCCATTCCATCCTGGTTTTATTTACTTCCTTATTCATGCTTCATTGTTGTAAATATTTGGCATGGCAACAAAAGCAGCATTTATTAATTTCTACTCCCTTTGCAGCCAGCTCTCCAGTGGGATCAATGCCGTTGTATAAGCCATGGTAACCTATGGCCACTGCTGTTTGGTTTACTGTGTCTTACTTTGTGTTTGTTTGGCAGTGAGTCATTTTTATATAAAATAGCTTGTAACGGAGCTTATTCTCACCAGTGATGTTATACACTGTTTGGGGCCCCCTGAGCCTCTCCCCACAGGGTATGGTCAGAAGGGTGCAGATCTACCAACCTACCCCAGTGAAACTTGTGTGAGGGTGTCAGCAGGCAGAGATCAGTTGGTTCTGAGGGCTGAACCCATCTCCTCTACCTCCCTCCCCATTTCACCTTTGGCAGAATATCTGAGAAACTCCACGTGGTGACCCAAGTTTCTGCTCTCCTGCACAATTCTGTAATTGAAGTGCAAACTTGTTTTCTCCCCCTGAACTCATAAATCGTGTCCCTTTAATGGGCCTCCATCCCTGGGAAAGAGGCAGCCCTTGCCACAGTATGGCACAACATGGACAAAGTGTTCATTGTCCATCAGGCTCGCTTTGATTGCATTTAAATCAATATTGTTATCTGCATTCAGAGATGTAGCAGGGGGAGAAAAACAAAACAAGAATAAATGTTTGCAGCAAAGTTGAAAGAAGTACAAGGCTGCCCCAGGGTGTCAAGGGGCAGCAGAGCCTGAGAGAAATAAGGGTCTGTTAGTGACTCTTGAATCAAAAGCAGGTTACTTTTTGCAAGTTAAACCTAATGGTACAGTTCATCCTGGAGGGATAAAACAAGTGGGATTAGGACAGCAGTTCAGTGAAACTCAGCCCCAGAGAAGAGCTGTGGGAACTGCTCGGGGTGTCTGCTGGGATGAGCCTCCAGCAGGTTCAGCCCAAGCTGTTGCCTTCTCACAGACCTGCAGCTGTCTGGGCTGAATGTAGCACTGCAAAACAGGGTTAGCAGTGTGGGCAGGCATCTCACCCTCTGCAGTGTAATGTGAGTTTTACACAATGGCATCCTCATACAGTTGTGTCTGGGCAGAATTATAGTTGTCACTGCTCACATAAAAGCTCCAAATCTTATTCGGCTTGAGCACCTAGAAATAAAACTGCACTGTTCAACAGTTCAGGTGATCTTGTTATTCTTATCCAAAAAGTCTGTTTTCCCCACCTCCCTGCAAGATTGGCTAAGTATTCACAGAGCTGCACAGATGGAAAAAACACCTTGTCTGCGCAAGAAAGTGGTACCAGATGATCATCTGATACTGATTTTATTTTTAGTCATTTAATTAAATTGGTGCAATCTGTGTTTGGACTCCTCACTTGAGTTTGCCTAAACTTTTATTTTAGGCTAAACTAAATGACAGGCCATGTCCACATGCAGATTCGTGCTAGTTTAAGCATATCTGTTTATAGCTGTGCCTCTAGCTAATTAATCTCCTACAACTTTTTCCTGTAGGAAAAGCCTAATATGAGAGCTGTGGCTTTGTTGAAATCAGTGTGGCATCTGATTTATTTAATGATTAATTTCCTTGTGAATTGTGACTGCCCATTTCTGATAGTATTAGCCTCCTCATGACTGTGGGTGTTGTACATCACCCTTCACTGGATAGACTTAAATACAGGCTCTTTCACCTAACTCTGAGCACTGCAGGGGACAGACAGTGGAAGCAGGTGCTTTTTTCTTCTTGTGGTAATAAGTGCTTGCAGGACCTCTTGTCCCACTGAAGTCATTCAGCTCCTAGAGCATGTACATGGCTCCAGTAAGTGGGTTAATGACTGAGTCTGTGTTTGCATTGAAAAGTTGCATTATTCCTAGAAGGAAAGTGACCATGTAAAAAATATTCCCATGTATGACTTTCTCATAGAAGAAGATCTGAGAACAGGTGATGTTGCAGCTTCAGCAATGGGCTTACTCTTCCTGGATCTTCCTTTTCACTGTATGTCAGGGTGACAAAGTGAAACAGCTTTATTTAAAATTTTAGTGTAGTGCATTTCTGTACTCGAACCAGGCACAGCACAGGCATGTCCAGTCCTCAGGACATGCTTGGGAATTAGAAGAGAAGGAGCTGTGGATCCCAAATCAGGCATTGGACTTCAGCAGCATTTTTCTCCCTTTTCATGATGTGGGGAGTGACCCCAGCCCCTGGACATAGCCCCTCTGTGTTTTGGCATCACAAACTAGAAACTACAGATCAGGAGATTACTTCTTAGAATGTTGTATCCAAAACTGCTTTTCCCAGATGTTGGAGGGAATTATACCTTCCAAATATTTCAAGCAATAATGAGATGCACCCTACTGTTTTGCAGTTACCTTCATTCCAGTTTTGAGTTATTTCAGAATCATTCAGGCGTGGTTGAGGCTTAAAAATAATCATTCACCAGAAGGAAGGATCCCTCGGTATGCAAAGTTTCCTAAACAAACAGTGCTGGTTTCCCTCGGGATTTATGACCACTCTCTGCCTCATGCCATGGAGCTCAGCAGGAACAGGAGTAAACAGGAATCGGGCCCCACATATTTTTAACTTCCCCACCATGTTACAAAATGAGGGGGTTTTGGTGTTGGTTTTATTTAAATAAAATGTCTTCTGACTCTGAGGGCTCCCGACCAGCTCCTCACGGCTGGGTAGGTGCTGCAAGCTCTCGATTGCTGGGGCGTAACAATCAAGGTCAGGAAAGCAGTTAATGACATGTCACCACTGCAGGCAAACATGGAGAAATTATGTTTGGAAGGAAGCAAAGTTGAAGTCAGCAGATACTTTTCTGGGTCAAAAATAAAAGCCAGAACTTCTCGTGGGTGGCTGCTTTTTTCTTCATCTTCCAGCCCTGCAGTTTCTTTGAACTCAGCCAGAACTTATTGTCCATCTCCCCTTTTTCATATTGAAAATATCTGGGTTCTGAGGATCAGTGAATGACAAAGGGGGACAGGGGAATTCTTGGTGTCCCAGGTGGCTGTGCTTGTTTATTTGGGTTCTGGCAATCTGCAGAATTACAACGAACGACATCCTGCAAGCTCTGCAAATAATTCCCACCTATGAAATAAACAGAAGTCTCAAATATTTAAACTCTAGCATTGGATTATCAGTTTATGACCAGTAGAAGGACTGGTTGCCCTTAAGGAGTCTGAGTCACACTTCTTTGATGTTTGTTTTTTTTTTTATTTTGGCAATGCTGGCTCTAGGAAATAATGATTAAGACTGAGAAGCTCAGTCTTTTGTTTATCCTAGGTGGTAACCACAGGATGGTTCATTTAATTAAAAATGGCTAAAAGGAAGTAAATTGTGTGTAATGCAAATTCCACCCATGCAGTTCCTTGCTAGAATGAGATGAGTAGAGTTCAGTGGACATTAATTATTCATGTGGCAGTTACATTGCATGGGGTAGAAATGCACAGGGGAGGAAAAATCCTTATGCATCTTTTCTTTACAAAAGGAAATTGAAGCCTTAACTGAACCTTCCGTAGTATTGTGGGTCTCAGACCTTCTTCAGAAGCAGTGGAATTTCTGAGGCTGAGTGCAAATAAGCAGAGTTCACCCACTTCTGATGTGGTCAGTGGAGCATTTCCTCAGTTATGCATTCCCCACGTGCACTGAATAGGGGAGTTTGCTTGTTTTTTTGGCTTAGCATTGTATTGTTGTTCTCAAATATCTTCTACTGGCTGCTCTCGAGAGGCTGGGCTAGAGACCTGCTTGCTTTGATAAATTCCTGCAATTCCTCTGCACCTACGAACATCTCAGGGCCATTCCTGATCAATGGACATCCTTCACTACAGCTGCCCAGGGGAGGGGGAGGGAAAAGATTTGGATAAAACAGCAGAGATTCTCTATTGTGTTGGATATTATTGGCAAGTGTAATGTGAGAGAATGACTGAATCTGGATGAAACCACCCAGGGCTGCGCTCACAATGAACTGAGCAATGTTTTTTTGTTCTGGGATGCACAATGGAGGGGAGAGCCATGGCTAGGGTCAGACCTGCTGTGTTCTAGCTGCCCCTTGGGCCTGCCAAAACTGCCCTCAGTGGTGGTTACTGGCAGGCACCAGCTGCTCATCAGCAGGTCTGAGGTGGGAATGGCACGTCCCGTCATGTGCAGCCCTCACTGAATAGAGAAAAGTCTGTATGAAGTCTGTGAGTAGTTGAGCTTGAGTAATTCTGGCATTTGTGCCTGGCATTGCCAGAATTTGGCCTTGACATTCTCTGTGTGATGGTAACAGATGCATTTATATGTGGGCTGCTCTGGGAGACCACAATTGCCTGTTTTGTTTGAGGTTATTCTTTATCTTATCAGCTGCCTCTCATCTGAAGGCCGTTTCTATATGGCTTAGCTGCTTAGGAGGTTTTTGGGTAGGAACAGTAGACCTCTTTCCCTCATTTGGCTGGGAAAGTCAGACAAAATACCATTGCACCCTATGCAGCCACAGCATTTTCTGTGGAATAGCTTTTCAGAAAATAATTATATTAAATATATTCTCTGTTCTCGTAGCTCACAGCTGCTCTTGGTCTGGGAAGGACCAGATAGTCCAGAGCTGCAAGTGGCATACGGCAAATTATGAGAAAATAATGCACCTCAGAAGAGCTCTCGTGATGCTTCACTTTGGACTGGCTAAACGAAAGACAGGTATTTTATATATTTATTTCATTACAGTGAGAGGGGAGATGTGAGCACAGAGAGGGAGAGGGAGGGTTAGTGGTGTGAGTGCAGCCACGGGCAGAACAGACCTGGGTAGAGGTGTCTGCTGCCCAGCCCTTGTCTTTTCAGTAGGACAGCCCTTGGTACCTTAGGAGCATTTTCGTACTTTCCAGTGATTTCATACTTTAGCTGCAATGTTTGTAGGCTGCTGCAGTGCCTCTCCTGTCTGTATTTTTGCACCTTGAGGGCTTGTCCAAGTGTAAAAGGGAGCACTTAACATCAGTCGAGCTGCCACAGGTCTGAGTGAAACTCACCGTGGGCAGGAGGTTCTGTGCTGGTTTTCAACCCGTCCTTCCCAAAGAGAAAGACCATCCTAAAGTTTGCTTTTGATTTCTTCTCTGCTGGTAAAGGACATCCACTAAATGTCATAGTGCTATGCCTGTGAGCATTATAGTGGCTATCAGTATTTTGCCTTTAAAATAATTATGGCAGTGCCTCTGCATATTTCACTGACTGCAGAAGAAACCAGATGGGGGGAAGAGTGGGGCTGGACCTTCCAACATGAGACAGAGGGAGGTACAAGGCTGATCACAGACTCCACAGGTGCAGCAGTTTTGGTACTAAATCTTTCTGGTCCTGTGAGCTACAGCATATACTGGGAACTGCATTATAGCTGTGGGTGCCAGGACCACATCCATCATTCTTAATACAATGCTCCTTTTGGTTTTGACTTGCCCTGCAAGAGCTGTCTTGACTAATGAGGGTATTGGGAAGTGTCCACACATTGTAAAGCTAAAGGAGGTTATTTCCTTACATTGTGGCATGATATGTGATAAAGAAGTATGGGCAGAGGCAAGCAGCCTTTCCAGCTTGCTGCTATTTTCATCTGGCTATGAATAGCCTTGTGAGATCAGTGTTATCTGTCCTAGGTTTTGTGATGTTTTGGGTTGGGAGGTTTTCATATCTTTATTACATGGACCTCTGTGCAGCTCCAGGTCTCAAAGGGCGAGGTGGGTCTTGATGGTCCTGTGCTCATCTTGGGGTTGAAGCTGGGGTGTGAAATGCTGGGTCCTGACTACCAAATTGACAGGTTACAGTTCCTAAAATCATCCTTTTCCTTTATATGCAGTGTCTAATCAGTGAAAGCTGCTTGGCCCATGGTGTGTATTATTAATCTGTGCACGTCCCAGTGCTGAAGAAGATGTGCAGAATTTTGAAGGAAACGTGCACACTGAGAAATTAGGACTGACTGAAGTGCCCTGCAGGTGGACTACAGGTAATTTGTGTCTGTAGGTAGATGACATCAAGAGCACTCCACTAATCCACTCTCCACTAATAAAAAGAAAAACTTGAAGAAGGAGGATATATTAATTCAGGCAAGAGGTCTGTAACATACCTTCTTTCATAAATAGCTCTTACTGCTGCAGAAACCCTGCATGGTATTAGTCAAACTATTTATTTTGGAAAGTGCTCCAGAACTACTACACCTTCTTAAGCTTTCCTGTGCGGGTGCAGCTGCAGGCCCATGACCTCTGTGGCCAGCAATGAGAGGAGGCAGGCACAGGGAATTTGGTTGGGTTGGGTCGAGTGTGGGGACACTGCAGGGCACTGAGGAACGAGGAAATGAGCGTTGTCCAGCCTGTCTGAGTGTGCTTTCACTTGCTGTGCCCCAGGGCAGGTGTGCTCCCAGCACCAGGATGTTGCTCTCTGCTGAAGAAAGGTTGGTGTTTGTTTGCCCCTTCACTTCTAGGGGTTGCATTTTGGGTTGGTGCTCGGGGAATGCTACCTGGTGCTTTGCTGAAGGGAGGAAGGGGCAGTTGTGGAGAAGTCACAGATGTCTCAGCTGGTGTAAATGGGATCCCTCCCAGATCCATGATCAACACCTGGCCTTTCCCTGTCTGTGAGCTCCAGAACATGTGGGACTGCTGTTCTCCCTGAGTAGCACTGCTCTTCACTGGCACCCAGTCCAAGCAGCTGACAAAGGGAAGGCTTATTCCTTTTATTAGGATCCTTCTTAGCTTTTCTGCAGGTGATCAGAGCTCTCCTTTCTCCAAGGGCTTGGCAGAGCTGTTTGCTGTGCCCTGTGTGAAGACTGGCATTGCCTGTCTCCCTCCTGGCTGGCAGAGCTGCAGCCAGGCACGACACCCACCACCTCTCCTGGCACTGCAAAGTCACTCTTGCTGGTGAAGATAGCAGGGGCTACAGCTGTTGGGAAGAGCATTTTTCTCCTGAAAACTATTAAGCAGTTCTGTAGTAAACTAGATGGGGGGCTGAGGAGGGTGTGAGGAGTGAGCAAAGCTCCCTGGAATGAGTGAGCAACAAACTTCTTTTCTCTGGAAAGAGAAACTATGGCTGTGACCCAGATCTGCAAAATGAACAATATGGAGCAGGTGAGTGCAGAGTGATCCTAATAAAATACTTGAGGATATCAAATGAAACAAGCAAGCAGCAGGTAAAAACAAATCAAGGGCAGGTACATTTGTGTTGAAAGTGCAGTGAGGCTGCGGGACTGTGGGGCTTTGGGGATAGTTCAGATGTTTGGGCTCTGTGTTTGACAAGCTGCACAGCCATGTAATACACCATTATGGATCTTCTCTGGTGACTGGAGCATTGGTTTCTTCCTGGGGAGGTGGCCACAAGAAATCAAAAGCTATCATGGTAAGAGATGCAGCCAGTTATGCCACATGTTGCTTGTCTCCACACCCCCTCCACACCCAGCGTTTGTCAACATGGCTGAGTGTGCGAGTCAGTCTTCGTGATGTTCTCTTCCCTAGAAAAGCAGTCAGAGGAAAGAAAGTCCTTTGGACATCCAGTGTGCTCCTTTGCTCAGATGTGTGGTCTTTCTTGTAGCTCTGATTGATAATCCATTTTGTCCATCTGCTTTGCTGTGGCAGTGGCAGGACCCAGCAGGGAGGGAAGGGGAGTGCAACTTTCCTTTTGCTTGTCACAGTTTGTCCAAAGCCAGTTTACATCAGTAGGCTAAAAAAAGGGCTTCCACTGAAGGGGTCCCACTGTACTGTAAAATCTGCCCCAGCACTGCACAATGACTCCCATCATTGCCCTGCAAACCTGAAAGGCTTTTGTGTTTCCCTTGCCTGCTGTTTGCAGAGGTGGTGGGGTGAGGGCTGGGCAGAACATGCAGAAAACATCCCTGTCTGTGTGGGACCTGTGGGGTTCTGGCTTTTTTATGGATCTGTTGGTTTAGGTGTTTGTACTGCATCATCCCTGTGGTGTCTGAACTGTTTATTAACGAGGCTTGGAGGGGGGAGAGGATTATGTGCCATCTAACAGGGCAAATCAAAGCTGTGTGGTGCTGCTTCAGGAGTATGAGCTCGGGGATTCAGCAACTGGGGCGCGTGGGCCATGGTTGAGCACAGTGCAGTGCCTGCCTGATGACAAACTGTACCTGTCAGTTGATTCTTACCCTCAATCTATTGCACTTGCACACCCAGGTAAACAAATAGCACCCTCTCCCTCACTGCTGTGTACCTGAGTGGTTAATGGAGAGGTTCTGTTTCAAGCCCCTGCAGTGCCCAAGGCAGCGTGGTGCACCCATCAGAGGCTGCAGAGCTCAGATCGCAGCAGGGACAGCCCCGTGGCTGTGCTGCAGGTGGAGATCATTTCCCAGCCTTGTTTACTCCTGCAGGTCTGGGTCAGCAGCTTTGCAGCTCGTAGGGCTTCCAGCAAAGCCCCCAGGTGGAGTGGTCCTCTGAACCCCCTCACTTTCCCACAGCGAGTGGTTTGATTTTTAACTATATAAAACAACAGGAGGAGTTGGCTGTTTGGTTTCTGTAAACCTTTTCCTTCTAATGGAGCTATTCCAGTAAGATAAAACATTTTCAAGGGATAAAAAAAAAAAAAAAAGAAAAAGGCTTTTTACAAAGAGATGGCCTTTATGCCCAAGAAGTAGCCTTTATTTTTAATTGACTACCATACTGATGAATAAATATGAGTTTTCACAGAAAATGTTTCCTGAACTAGTTTCAGCCCACATGTCATGGGTTTGTTAAAAATAAATAAAAGTTCTTGAGAAGCAAATACTGTGAAATGTCCCTAGATACCTTTTTAAAAATAAAATCTGTCCCAGAAATTTCTGCGAACGTCTTTGTAGAAGTAGGATTGTGCCTGAGAGCCAGAGAGAGGAGCTGGTTGGAATCAAGCAAGGAAGAGCCATACCAGGCTGGATGAAATGTAGGTTTAAACAGTAGAGATTCACCAGGGCTTTTCATTTCTGTTTCTGTTTTAACTATTTAGAGTGATATTGATAGTTTCTCAGATGATAAAGGCTATAATTGTAGTGTTACAAGCCTCAAAGAAATGTGAAATTTTTTTTCCTTTTGTCCAACAATTTTTTACAAAAACGTTGGAGGTTTTATGACAGAGGCCATTCCTTTTATGAGCCTTCTCCTGCAGTGTTCTGTGTTCTGTGGTATCTCTTTGTAAGCATTAATGTCAGATGTCCATTCTAAGATGTTGTTACACCATTATGAAAAAGGCAAACATTTGGGAATGTATCATCCATAAAATAATGTAAATCTGTGAAATGATGTCAAATGAGCAAAGCTCAGCTGAAATGCTTCTCAACTCTGGATATTTGCCAGCTGACAGAAGAGGTGCACCATGCAGAGACAGCCCAGAGCAGTGGCAAAAATGGTGAAAACCCCAGCTCTGAGGAACCTGATGGAGCTGTGGTTGGTTAACCTGGAGGCTGAAGTGTCAAACCCTGTGAGGATGGCTCCAAAGGGAGCATCCCTATGGTAGCCAGGACAGACTGACATCTATCAGGGAGACCTGGGGCAGGCAATGGGAAGGAGTTCCTTGCTGCCAGTTAGCAAAGCACTGAAATAGGTGGCCTGGAGGGGCTGAGATTGGTGTTCTCAAAATGGCAGATTAGACAGAGAGTAAGGGTGACACAGGCATTGGGGTTAGGGAATGGGCATGATGACCTTCAGATCCTGTTTGCCATGAAGGCTGGGATTTATTAATTTTTAATGACCTAACTCCCAAGGCTGTGGCTTTGGGAGAAATAGCAAAGTATGATGAAACCCACAGTTGCCTGACGGGCTTGGAAACAGTGGAAAAATTCTACCTAGTGAGCTAGAAACTGCCTACATGGCCAGGAGCAGGAGGTGTGCCTTCCTGCCCTCCAGTTGGCCAGGTGAGAGGAAAAGGAATAAAGTAGCAAAGCAAGGCTTGGTTTACTTTTCCTCCACGCCCTGCAGCCTCTGGCCATTTTTGCTGTCTGTTGTAACACAAAGTGATCTGCACCAGTAGTGTTTGAATAGCAAATATCAGTGCAGCAGAAAGCAAAGGACACACATATTAGAAAATGAGCAGTCCCTGGTATTTCATGGCATAACGTGCAGCAGGAACACTTGCTGTTCTGTCATTTTCCAGTTGCTTTACAAAGGTTGACTGCTTATCCTTGGTCTCATTTAGGGCAGAAAGAAGCAAGGACAGGAAGAATGGAGGTAAAAAACCAAGCAAGCAATCTGATAATTTGTATGCATATTTTGCTTGTAGCATGCTGAGTCAACTGTTTACCTGTTAGTAGGAAAGCAGCTAAAGTAAAACATTGTCTTGGTTAGGTTAATACCACGTGAGGAACCATAGGACTGGGAGGAAAGTAGGGCAGCTTGTTTTGGAACTTGTGCTGGAGAACAAATAAAAACCCCCAATGTACACAGTCGGTTACCATATGTCACGCTTATCATAAAAGGCATCTCGGTGTTATTTCTTTGCAGGGATGCTTGAGCTCCACCGAGACAGACTTCCCTGGTGAGGACAGCGCATGCCAGAGGTGCTGGTGTTGCCGTGGGTGAGATGAGCTTTCGTGCCTGTTGAGGCAGCCCCGGCGGGCGGCGAGCTCGCTCCTTCCCGAGCTCGCCTGCGTGATTGACGTTGGCTTCCAAAGCGCTGCAACGGCGCCTGAAGAGAAGCAAAGGAGCAGAGTTTTGCTGAGAGAATTTTCCTGGCAGGGGAAGGCAGGCAGTGCAGAGAAATGTGCCAGCCAAGAGCCTGGGAGGGCAAGTCCAGGTGCTAACGCGAGTTCCACCCAAGCCATTCTGCGGTGAAGTCCTTTCTCTCCGTGCCTTGCTCAGCGCACCAGGGTAGGCTGCGAGGGGCTGCCCATGGCACTGGGGTGGGCTGGGCTGGACTAGTTCCTGCTCTGTCATTGCTTCAGCTGTCTGAGGAACTGAAGAAGATTGTAGGGAAGATGTTGGACTTGAGCTTCCTGACCGAGGAGGAGTATGAAAAGCTCATGAAGGTTCTGCAGAGAGATGCAGAGCTCAAGAAGAAGGACGGGGACCGCATCAGGTGAGAGGGTGTGCAATAACAGCAGGGTGTGGGCTTCCCTTGGGGGGATTTTTTCACTTCTTTTAGAGAGGAGCATGTGTGTGTGTCTGTGTCTGTGTGCATGCAACAAGGAGAGATGCAGGCTGCACCAGTGCTGTCCCTTTTGCTCAGATCCCGATGGATCTTTTCACTGTACCTCCTGCTTTCTCAGTCATCCTGCTGTTGCTGCTGTCCTCTCTCTGCAGGATTGCAGGACTGGACTCTCCTTTTGAATTAATCATCAACCCTCAGAGATGCCAAGGGCGTCTTTCTCCTTTCCTGCTCAGGGGAGGAAGATGCTGATTTCTTGGTGTCAGAGGTCTGAGCAGGGGAGTAGCTGCTACCTTGTTTTACTCGCTCGGTAGCTCAGAAGTGCCACGGAGTGTTTTAAAATGAGATTTTACACCCCCTTCTCTGCTTTATGTCCCTTCCTTGCTCTTTGAGGTGGGGTGTGGGTGCACCATCCATCCTGCAGGCAGAGGGGGGCAGTTGGAGGCCACATGATCTGCCAAAGGTTTGCAGGGACCTGTTTCAGGGCCAGGAATTCTCTCAGTTTTGCTCACTTGCCATTGGCCATCCCGGAGCTCAGGTCTGGCTGATCAGGATTGCTTGTTGCTGCTGTCACTTTTTAAATGCCAGCCATTAGACCATCTGGGCTGTCAGTGTGTACCAGGCTGAGGGAGCTGGCACCAAATTCTCCATGGCAAGTAGTTCAGTGAGTGTGGATGGCACTGTGCCAGTGTATCCCAGCTAAGGATGTGAGTCTTCAACTTGCTGTTGAGCCAAAAAAAGAGTAAGCCCCATGTAGGAGGGATGCTCAGGGCTTGAAGTGGGGGCAGGCAGCTTTGCAGCAGGCTCCTAGGAGCCTGTGTGCCCTGGCCTCTGACTTGAGGTGAGAGCTGGGGAAACAGAACTGATGGTGGCATGAAGCAGCTTGGACTTGATGTGTATGTGTCTGCATGCTCTTACCTCTGCTTTGAATTGAATTTTTTGTTTGTTTGGGTTTTTGTTTGTTTTTGCTTTTTTTGTTGTTTATTTGCTTTTGTTTTTGTTCTGAAATGCAGTTAATTTCTGCTCTGCAAGGGAGGTTTGGTGAAAAGAGTGTTTGTATTATTTTGGTTTTGATTCATTTCTCTTTGTAAGCTGTTGCACAAAAGGCTTTGATTTGGGAGTGAAGTGATTTAGGTCCTGACCAGAGATGTGCTAAGAGCCCCTTGCTGCCAGTTTAGCTACCTGCAGTAAGACATGTTTGGTTCCAACACAACCTGCCCACTGGGAGAAATGAAGTCAATGGCATTACATTTAGCTGGTGTCAACAAGATTAAAATATGTTCCTATATCTCTTCTGGCCCAGCACCCTGAGACCCTCACGGAGGCAGTCTGATCTAGATGGGAGCTGCACAGCTCCCCAGCTGTCTGTCCTGTTGGACCCCCAGCACTGCCTGCAGAAGCTTGAGCCCAGTGATCCCATACCTGCTCCCTCCTGGCCTGTAGGCAGCCAAAATGTGACCCTCCAGGGCTCCCTGGTTATCTGGGGGTTTGCCACCTCTTCCTGCTGGGATCTGAACTGAGGTGGGAGTTTCCTCTGACCTCCTAGGTCTTGCAGGGACCCTGAATTGTGGTGAGCTGTGGGAGGCAGTAACAGCTGAAAGGCAGCTAATTCAATAAGCCATGGTGTAAAAACAAAAATAACTGGAGGAGGGTTTGAGTACAGGCTAGGAAACAGAGCACTGATGGGTTTAGGTGCCAAAAACCAGCCCTGGGTGTGCCCGAGTGAGTTACAGTAGGAGAATGCTCAGGAAGGAGAGCTAACCATGTGAGTGCCAAAATTGGCATGGCAGGAGGAGCAGGGAGAGGCACAGTGTCCAGGGGGAATGCTGCAGGGGCAGGTTGCTTCCCTCAGTATCATTATTTATTCCTGTGGTTTGCATCAAATTTGATTCAGAAGGCTTTGCCACTCACAAAGAGATTAATAGACAAATAAAATGGAGAAGTGCAAGCCATGCAAGCAGCCCCACCCCTTCCTAAACCCCCAGGGCTGCCAAGCAAATGGATGAATCTCCTTGCCAGGTGACTGATTTGGATTTGTGAAATTTGGAAGAGGTGAAAGCCTGTGTTTACGAGGTGCTGTTCCCATCTCAGATAAAGAATAAATCATCTGTTGTTTCAATGCTGGTTTGGCCCTTGTGATTGCAGAGAATGATCTCTGGATCCTTCGCGGTGTCAGTCGGGTGAACCGCGCGGACATCGTTACAAACGTAGCTCGGGGGGGTAGAGTTGAAACTTGGGAGATTTTTTTGGGGTGTAATGCTCTTCCTGACTTCCAGGCGGATGCAAGGCTCCATCAAGGATGAAAAGAAGAAGAAGTTTGTGACAGGGGAATGGTTTTCGGAAGTGAAGGCGAAACGGTTTCAGGAAGACTTAGAGGGGCCGGATCTGCTCCGGGCATCGATTAGGAGGAAAAAGGGCAAACTAGAAAGTAAGTGTGTTAATGGGCACCTTAAGAAAACTAATTGATGGATCAAAAAGAGTGGTCCAGAATGGGAGTCTCCCAGTACTGGGAGCCTGTTGGGGACCAACCCTTGTGTTGTGATTATGGAATTCTCTGCTATGCTTTTAGTACTAGAAAAACATCCTTTGTTATCAAAATCAGGGCCCATATTAAAAATTACAGTGTGGCAGAGGATCAAGGCAAAAGCCATGTGCAGTGAATGCCTTTTCTCCACTTCACCTTCTTTTTCCCCAAATTTCTGTTTGTTAGACACAACTGGTATAATTTCTTACCATAGAAGCAAAAAGAGAAGGGGATGATCTAGGACAATTTCTGACATCAAGCTGATATGTGTGGGTCAAACCCACCTCTCTGCCCCAATTCCCAAAGAAATTTGACAAAAGCAGCTGGCCAGCTGCTCTCACAGGCCTTTGAGGTGGTGGGGTCAGTCATATCTCTGTGAAGGGATATCTCCTGGCACATATTTACCCACTTGAGAGGGTCCATGCCTAGCTTTTTACATGGAAATAATTCCATGGCATAATGTGGTTTTTGAAGTAAAAAGGGTTTTGTGACCAAATCTGAAATGTACTCAGGCTGTGTGCCATAGCAAGGGTGTATCTGGGACCATGTGCTAATTGGAAGCAGATTAATTGCATGTTTGACATGCAGATAAACTTTCATGGTGCTCTATAAACAGATCAAAGCAGATTTGTCAGCTCAGGGCAGAGAAGAGAAGAGAAGAGAAGAGATCAGCCCTGTGTGAAACAGGCAGGACGGTGCTTGGGGTCCAAATGTAACCAGCCTGGAGCTGGAACTTTGTGCTGAACAACCATCTTTTCTGGGCCCAGCTTCCCGTTCCTGCTGTGGGGAGCAGCAGCAAAGATCACTCCTTTTTTGATGGACCACCTTGGCCAGGATGTCTGTGTAGCATAAATTGCCTGAGTTTGGCACACCCCTCCTAGCTCCACGTTACTTGGACACATTGTCAAAACTAAACACTGACCAGGGACTGCACTGAGAGCCTCATTTTCTTTTTGCTTTTTACTTATCCCTGACAGCTCTCACAGCTTAGCACAGTTTCATTAGAACCTCTCATGCAGAACTAGCCCATCATATTTCATATGAAGTTGCTTTTATCCTTGCTATTACGGATTCATGATGTCATTAAATTTACCATTTTATCATACCTCCAGAGTGCTAAACATATCAAACCTTTTCCAGCTTGGCAGAGTTGCCTGGCCATTTCTGCAGAGCATGTTCTGCTTTTTGAGGATGTGCATTTGTGCACAGTTCAGTCTGCAGTGGGTGAGATAAGGGCCTTTGCTTGCCATGCTGACACCTTGTTTTCTGTCCCTGGAAAGGTCACTCACCTTCTGGTGGCTTTCAGAGTGATGAAGGAGTGCATGTTCGTTTAGTCAAAGCCATGTAACATGTTCACAACTTTCAATTTAAGTCTTTAGACTTAAGCCTGTGTTAGGGGAGTGATATGAGAAAATTCCTTCATGGAAAAGCCCCACTGAGATAATCTCTGGCATTCCCTTTGCAAGGTTAACAGGCTGAGTCGGGGTGGAAATTTGTGCCTGCACAGGAAAATGCCCTGTGACTTTTTCTGGAGGAGGGTTTTAACCTTCAGAAGGGAGGGTTGTGTGGATCCCTAAGGGTTTTTTTCACTGTTGCTATTGATTCTAATAGAAAACACTAATACAAATCTATAGAACAGATAGATACCCTATATTTAAACTACAGCCTGCAGAGCAACACAGATGGATAAACTTGGTGATAACTTCTCCTAAAGCTCACATGCAATATAAATATGTGTATGGACAAGTTAAACTGGTCAGGCCACTACTAATTTCTGTTGGAATTTGCTTCTTATTTTGTCTCATCCTAAAGTTAGCAAAGGTGTTTTTGCTTGTCTTGGTGGATTATAACATACTAACAGGCTATTTGTTTGTGGTGATAGAAGCCAGGCATAGCTGTGTCAGTGGCTGAGCCATTTTGCAGGGCAGTGATTTGGATGGGTGGAAGTGAACACCTCCTGCTGCCTCTGCCAGCCAGGAACAGGGAGCTCTGAGGGGGAAGTGTCAGTGAAAAGCAAATACAACACAGTGCCTTTGGAAGTGAGGTGAGAAGCGAATGCAGTCTTTGGTTGTAAAGGTCTTTTCAACCATGACAGGTGTGGGAGCTCTGGGTTTGGTTCCTCTACTGCCAGCACAGCTACCTGCTGGCATCTCCCTCCCTCAGGTCTGGGACAGAAGAGGAGGACGTGGCTCTCTGTATAAATAAACACTCCCATGCCTGCACGTGCCATGGCCTGCACGTGCCACCAACCACACCTCCAGAGACAATGTTCAGTGACGCTTTGTGCACATCTGCATTTACACGGGCAAAACACAGCCCCTCTCTCAGAAACATGCTCTCTAAAACTGGCTCATTCCTACACAACCAGACCTTGTCTTCCAGCAGGAGTGACTCCCCAACTTCCCAGACGTGTGGTCCTCATGCAGCTCTGAGCAGAGGCTGCTGTGTCCCCTGCACCTCAGGGCCAGGTGCTGGGCAGGCAGGAAGAGTTGGGAATGCAGCGTTTTTCTCCGTGGGGATGCACAGACAAGGGAGAATGAATCTTTGGATGTCCCTGTTACTTGTAGGCTGACTGGGCTGATGCTGGATGGCACCACCTGAGCAGCACTGGTGTGACACCAATATCACAGCTTGTCTGTCAGCAGGACTGGCCCGCTCTTGAGCCTTCTGGACTTTTCTAACCAGATAAAAAGCAAGGCTGTAGTATTTAATGTCACTTCTGAATCCTCTGAGCTTCCTATTCTATTGTATTGTGTGATGAAATCACACAATCCTAAAATGATTTGGCAGTTCTTGTAACAGGTAGATTTGCTCTTTAAAATAGACCTAGCTGCATGTGAATAAATATGTGCAGATCTTGTTAACCAGACTAAGCTGAGTTTTTCCTCACTGTTTGAGATTTTAATCCTTTTGGTTTTGCAGTAGCAAGAAAGCCCATTTGCCAACAAAATGTCTAATGCAATTTTATACCCTGGCAGTTTGCTGTAAAGGTTACTGTCTTCTATTGTTTTTTCTTTAGGGTCTTTGAGAGCTTAGAAGATATAGCTGAGCCTTGTGCCAGTAAAAATAACAGGGATCTCCTCATTAACTATATTGGCCTCCTCCTTTGTTTGCCAAGATCGGATGACTTGAGTCAAAACAGGAAATGGCTGAGTTTAAATCCTGGAATGGATTAACTTTATTGACAGTCACAGCAGTGTCCTGTGAAGGTTTCCAGCGATGCAACAGCTCCTGGCATGAGTCAGGTGTTAGGAGCTCTCTTTGGCCCCCTGGATCTGTGGGGTCTGGAAGTGCCTTTGGTGCACGGGGAGTGCAGTCAGTGCTGCCCTGGGGCCTCCCCCATCTGTGGGGAGAGCAGGCAGAAACCTTCACAGCCATCTCCTCTTAAATCCCCAGGGATTGTGCTGGTGGGACTCATTTTCATTGAGGGGAGCTTTTTCTTTCCCCAGACAAAACACACCAACCATTACAAGTTTAATGAAATGGCATTTCTCAGTTGTCTCTGTTATATTACAGATGAGGCCAATAAGCACACTGAGATGGGTCTGGAAAGCAAAGATGCCCTGAGTCCTGCCTTCCCTGAGCACGTTGCTGGTGCAGGAGTGGAAAGGTAACCTCTGCTGCAGTGCTCTGGCTGCTGCTCTTACTGCTGATGAAAATTGAGTGCTACCCATTAAATCCTGGTCTTTAAATGAGGTTCCGAGACTGTATAAGTAATAGGTTCTATAGGATATTTTTTTAAATCCTTCTTCCAGGAATTGTCAGAATATCAATCCTCCCCTAATAACTTAGTGCTAATGTGCTTATCCCACAAAGGTCTTTTCCTGCATGATTTGATAAGCGGTCAGTAAAATGGAAGCTGTCTCTAATGTCAGGATATGCTGGTTAGTTTTTCAAAGTAATTATGGTTTTATTTGTTTAATTTTTACCATGGAGCAACACTAACAAAATGAACTATTTGAGGAAACTGCTCATTTCCTGCTGGTGCCAACCTCTGTGTCCAGTGCTCAGCACTCTCCATCAAGGCTTGGTAGGACTTTACATTGTGCTGACTGAGCAGAAACATCCACTGAGAGCACTCTAACAAGCAAAGCAGCGACCTCACTCAATATCCGTGAACTATGGAGAAGCCATTAAAATATTCACATACTCATGTATTGTTGTTCCCATCTCATTTGCATTTTTTTGTCAGCAAAATGAGGAACCATTCTTCACAGGTGGGGGTTGCTCCAGTTAAATATTAAATATGGGCCTTGACAGCACTTCCAAATCTCCTGCAGGTGATCAGTGGGTGTTGTTTAATGAAGGATCCAGCGGCAACAAGCCCGAGGTGCTCCTGCATTACCAGTACAACCCCCAAGGTTTTTTTGGGGTTGGTTAAATCCTGAAAAGCTTGCTTTGTTTTTCTCATTCAGCTCTAAGCAAGGTGTGGCCTGTTCCTTCCTGGGCCATAGCATAGAAATGCATTTCCCTTCTGCATGGCTCTCAGGCTCTTCTGGCACTTCCCAGAAGGGGAAAATCTGAATGAACCAAGTAGTTGACACACATTGTTTTACTGGGCAAGTTCTGCAACTGAGCAGAACTGAGATGGTGTTGAAGGCTGCCTGATCACCCAACCAGGCACATCACTGCCACAGACCTCCTTGTTCAGGCATTTCTCCTCTCCCACAGGTCCAGCACACCTGCTCTTGAAACTGCAGAGCATCAAATTTTGCCAAAACCGAAGCCAAGGCTTCCTGCCCACCTGTCTGCATCACACAAGGTAATACAGCACAGCCCCTGCACTTTGTTTTGTTATTCCTTGGACTTTCACATGTATAGGTCTATACCTACCAGCAGGGGCTCCACAGGTTGCCTGCCCTGGTGTCTGTGCTCAAACAAAACACATTTTTTCCAGTCTTGCTAGTATATATGCACTGATAGGATTTGTTTTCTGTTCAGAGGTCCAGTATACATGATGTCTCTTCCTCAGACAGTGACACTGGAACAAGTCCATTTGCAGCTGCAACAAATGGCTTTCATTTGTCTAGAAAAGGTAAGTTTGTTGTTCAGTGAGCCATTGATGTTTTTGTTACTCAACATCAGACACCAAGAGACAAGATGCTTTTCAGTGTGTGTACAAATAAATAACAAAGAGTATTTCTTACCTTGGCATGTAAGAATGGGCTGTCAGCATTTGTATGAATTATGCCCAGGGCAACAGGGACCAAGGAAAAAAGCAATCTGATGAGTGAAACTTCTCTGGGCTCTTAGTACATTTTAAACTGAGTGCTTGGCTCTCAGCTCTTTAATCCACAAGAGAAGTTACCTTCTCTTTCTGGCCTTGAATGTATAGTGTAGTTTTGATGCATAGCAAATAGCCAGTAGGGAACCTGTCAGACTGAAAGGGAAGCTACCAATAAATCCTGAACTCATTGCAACATTTTAGAGCTCAGTGGATTTTTTTCCATGCCCTGTTGCAGGGAGAAAGGCTGGAGTTTTCAGGGTTTTCTTCAGATGGAAAGGGACTTTCTAGAGTCTGAATATGGGAAAGAATTAAGAATATATTGATAATTTCTGAAAATTCCCTCTCGCTTCCCTTTGAGAAACTGCAGCCCAGACCTTCCAGGGAAATTCGATGTGATGCAGTGGGACAGGCTGTGAGCATTTGTTGTTGTTGTTGTAGGTCATGGAGTATCTCCATTGCCCACCAAGCTTTCAGAGGATGCTGTGCCTCAGCCCAGCAGTGCAGCTGGAGGAGAAGCTGTTGATGGGGCCACTGGCACCACAGTGGGGCCAAAATCTCCACCTGAAGAAGCTTATGCTCCCAGCAAGATACCAGTGAAGAGGAAACCAAGCAGAACCTCCCCCAGATCCGAACAGTTTGTGAATCC
Organism: Myiozetetes cayanensis; assembly: GCF_022539395.1. NCBI lineage: Eukaryota > Metazoa > Chordata > Aves > Passeriformes > Tyrannidae > Myiozetetes > Myiozetetes cayanensis. The sequence continues at coordinate 10,125,873 of NW_026087159.1, read as the reverse complement.
CATGGGGCCAGCAGAGAACAACCTTGCAAAGAAAGAGCTGCTGGCAAGCCCCAAACCACTGACCACAGAGGGGGAAAGCAGCCAGGCCGGGAAGCAAGGCGTGAACTACACGATCTCATCAATGAGTAACAGAGAGGAGGATATCGGCCTCGATCGAGAACACTTCAAGAACCTGAAGAACTTCTGGGAGAAGGCAGCAGACTCTGTGGCAGTGGGAAGCCCACCGGCAGACCCGAGCTGGGGGGAGGCAGATGGCAGGCAGTTCAAGCTGTGCCGCTCGCTCTCTGTGCAGTCTGGGCAAGGCCACAGCAGTGAAGAAAAACCTGGCACCTTCCCCAAAACGAGAACCCCCTACAAAAGGACAATAACTTTGTCTTCCAGCGAGGAGGAGCCGAGCTACGTCGCTCCTGCAAGGAAGGGCTCGGTGTCCGTCGCTCCCAGATCCACGTACGCCAAGAGCAAAGCCGGCCTGCTGACAAGAAATAACTCGCTGAGCGAAAGCAATGGGAAGCTGCTGATGCCAGAGGAGGAGAAGGTGGCACAGCGCTGCTCCAAGAAATCCAGATTGCCTGTGCGAGCTTCTTCCGTCAAAACCGAGTCGCCCACCAAGGAAGTGTCTGGCAGCACGACGGAGCTGGGGACGCCTACGGATGAGCTGATCGTGGCAGAGGAGCACAAGAACACAGAGAGGTCCCTGGCGAGCAGGGTGCAGATAATGATCGAGCCTGTGCTTACAGATGGTGAAAACGGTGATGGGAAAGATGAAAGATCTGACTTGGGCACTCATGACAACATGGAAATAAATGGAGAGCTACCTGAGGGAAAAACGGGCGACTCTTCAGACAAGCCAACACCTGGGGAACCTTCCGGAGAGAGAGAAGCCATTCAGGGAACAGACTCAGCTGTTTACTCAGGTACTGAGGGCTGTAACTGCACCCTGTGAAATTCAAATAGAGAGCCATCCCTAAGCCTGTTTTCTTCCCTAACCCTCGTGCATTTGCACATTTTCTTCATTTGTCCATTTATCCTGTATTGCAGGTTTGTGCAGAGTTAGCATGTGTGGAATGTGTTTAGCAGACAGCTCTGGAAACAGCTCTTGTGTAGCCCAGTGTGAGTGTAGAAGGAGGCAGTGCTGTGTTCCCTTGCTTTCCTCCCCACTCCCAGCCCTTGTGCCTTACCTTGGACAGACCTCCACTTTTTAACATTACCTACAGCATGTCACGGGACCTCACTTATTTCACTCACTGGCAAGATTGTACTTTCTTCAAATGTGGGACTGGAGGAGTTATTTGTGTTCTTAGAGATAAATCTGACACAAATAGAAGAAATAAAATGTGAAGTAAATGAATACATTGGCTGTTAGACTACCCTGATGAAGCCGCTTGCTGTCAGTGCCTAAATGATATTTTGAGTCTTTTTTGGAATGCACAAGAATTTGGATATTAAACTGTAAGCAAAGTGGACTGAACAAGGACTCTGATCTTTCTGTGTTCTGGTGCCACGTTCTCAACCATGATGGTGTCAATAGTATCACCATTTTATCAGCCTCTTCCTCGGGGTTTGATGGGCTCTTGTAGTGATTGTTACTATGAGCAAAAATTATTGTTCTTTGCAATTCACTTCACATGTGGGCTCTCTGCCAAGCAAAGACTTGGAAGAGAGAGCATCTTACCTCCTTTTTCCAAATTTCCTGTCCTTGTGTAACTGGGTAAGGCCTATTTGAGAGGATTTTCCATAGAGTCATCTTATTTTTATTTTTTAATTGTGCCATTTCTTGGCTTATTTCTTACCTCATATAACATTCCTATGAAAATCCTGAGTTGTGCTTCAGGTCAATGCAAACATTTCCTTCATAGAATCATAGAATATTTGGGGTTGTAAAAGACATCTAAGATCACTGAGTCCAACCATTTATACACCAGATCATTCCAATATTTTCCAGGGCTTTTTGCCTTATCATTACATTCATTTCAGGATGGTGTTAGCAGACGGATGTGTTTCACTGGAAGCTCTTTGCAAATGCTGATCTGTCTTAGGGACTGGGTTAATCCAGTATTTACATTTCCTGACATAGTGTGAAGAGTCTTTCTCGGGGAGAGACATCAAAGCACGCAGATGATTTGAAAGCAGCCCTGGGTAATGTAATTGCAGTGTGCTCTAAGCAATGAACAAGCCAGGAGAGGCACAACACACACACACACATACAATTTGTGTTTGTTTATTTATTTACCATGTTGATTTGGCTTTTCATGTATTCCAGAGGAAGATGGGGATCATTCTGCTGCTGCTCAGGCATTGGCCCGAGCAAATAGCATTAATCTTGCAAAGAGCATGGTGAACATTTACACAACCACAGAGAGTGAGTAACATCTTTCTTTCTTTCTTCTTTTTGGTTTACATTTGCTGAAGGTAATATATTATGCCAGTTTTTCATCACCATGCTTCTGTGCATGTACCAGGCAAGGAAAATGACATATTGTTTCATCATCAAATTAGAGAGTTTATAGTGCCTAAAATTAAATTCAGAGCCAGGAAATTGCAGGTGGATTGATGGTATGTTACTCAGTGCCTTCAGCAAAAGCACAAGGGCTTCAAGGGGTTGGCAAAGAGCTTGTACTTGTCCCTCCTGTTCCCCCCTGGAGCGCTGTGGGAGCTGCCTGGCAGCCTGTGCAGTGGATGGAGCAGAGGGGCCAGACCTCGTGTCCAGCGTGTGGTTTTTGGAGGGAGGACAGTCCCCTTTGGGGCTCTGTTGGGGACAGGGAGGTCACCCTGTGACTGCCCACCGTGAGCCCCAAACCTCATCCTTGGAAGCCCTCCTTGTTACACTTCCTTGTTTGCAGTGTAGCCTGTGGAGAGGGCTAGATACAGCTATTTGTTCATGTTTGGAAATAAAAGTAGTAAATATGAAATGAATGGTAAATCAAGAAGCTCTTGGGCATTTTGAGAACTGAAGGATGGATCATCATGGCTAACATGTTAAAAAAGTGTTTACATGGGCATGTGTGTTCATGCAGATTTACCTGCTCAAAACAAATTCTTCTGGGATGGAGAAAGTAATCTTCAAGGGAGTTACTGAGAGAAGATAAAGATAGAAAATAAGTTTTATTTAGATATTTAAGCAGTCCAGTAACCATCTTTCTAAGTTGATAGAAATCTTTATGACTTTTTTCTTTTAGATAAGTTGGCTATTGTCCACCTCTTTGTTTAGAAGAGTATATGAGAGGTGTATGCAATGATGAAAGTGTAGGTACAAATACTTTACAGCTCTTCTGTACACGGCAGTGTGCTATGAGATAAAAATGTGAACATGTTTGGTTTCTTGGACAAGGGGGTAGGTATGTGTGGTTTTAGTGTAAGTTAAATCCACACAAAGCAAGCAAGATCCACGTCCTTGGGCTAATAGGGGAGTTTAATGAGCCACTAGAGGGAGTTTGCACACTCCCACACAGTGAATGAAACACACTGAAAATAGCTTTAAGATGGTAGTTAGCAGTTTTCATCTTGGTGAGGGTCAGTTTCAATGGCAGGTGACAGACACAGGGCAAGTAGGTGGTACTCCAGTGCCTCCCACAAGCTTTTCCTCCTTCCTTGTGCCCTTAAACAAAAATGTGACTTTCTTATATTTTTCTGACTCTGACAAGCTATCTTGATGCCTTTTTTGTTTGTACCTGCAGCATACAATAAACCTCACTTGATACCTCATCAGTTTCTTGAACCTGAAAGAGTCAAAGAGCTGAGCAGATCCTCTCCTGTCCTGTTGTCTGAGGTAGGCCAGGTGCCAGAAATGACGGGGACAGTGTTCACAGCATCCCAGTTGGTTTCATGAGCACCAACAGTACTTGCTTTACCACGTACCTTGTTTGTGTTATGAATAAATGGGAGAAGCCTGAAGAAAAGGCCCCTGGTAAGCCAGGCCAGCTGTTCTGTGCCGGAGCAGCTTAGGTGTTTCCCTGTGCCTCAAACCACGCTGCTCTGTGCCCTTTGCCAGCGCCCAGGCGGGACAGGCGGCTCTGTTTGGAGGCAGTTCATGCTGACGTTCCCTGCTGGTTGGAGGGGATGCCCCTGGGGAGGCTCCCTGCACTCCCCCAACCTCATCCCCGCTAATGGGGCTCTGCCGAGCGATCGGTTTTTCCCTGCGCTCTTGCAGAGTGCTCCTGCGGCGGAGCTCAGAGATGCTTGTTGTTTCCTGAGCAGACCGAGTCAGACACGGCGTCGGAAATCAGCTTCCAGTTCAGCAAGCACAAAAAGACGCCAAGCATTGGCAGCCACTCGTCCGACATGGCCTCTGTCTCCTCGGTAGGTACCGAACGCCTCGCTGGCTCGCTCGGATGCGGTGACGCTGCGTTCGGGCTGATGCTGCTGATGATGTGGCCTCTGGAGTGTCCTGTTGCTCTCTGCATGGCACACTATTAAAAGGACAGTGATGGTTAATTACTTGCTTGGCTTAAAGGAGTGAATCCAGGCACCATCTCAGAATAGAGACCCCCTGAGTCGTTGTTAGTCGAATTCCCTGTAAGTGATAGCCCCCACTCCACGTGGGGATGATCTGAAGCCTGGCAGTGCAGGAGATGGGAAGGGGCCTTTTCTAGGTGGGAAAATGAGACACACAGCTGTTAAGTGACATGTTTGTGGTCCAGGACTGCAGATGGGTGCCCTCTGCAAGCTCATCCTTTATCAGCAGATTCGAGGGAGCTCAGAGTTGGAAAGCAAAAGCGTGATTTAGAGCTTCAGCTTTTAAGGAAAGCTGAAAAGAGCTGAGTGTGTTTAGTTGAGCATTTTTAAAAGATTTCTTAGAGACAGTGTTTGGGGAGGGAGCTGCTTAAAAGTGCTTGAATTTGCTGTGTTACTGTTACGAGTATTTCTGAGGTGTATATTTGAGATTTAAAGATAATATGTGAAGCAATGCTGGTAGGGAGAGGTCATGAATGTAGATAGATGCCCCAAGTTTTTAATGTATTTAAATCCTTCTGCTAATCTGGAGCATCTGGGAGCTGTTAATGAGCCTTTTGTGCCCAAGTCATACAAGTGTTCTTGAAAATGCCATTCAGGATTCTCTGCTGGGGTGAGGATCCTGATGGGACGGTAAATGCAGCTCCAAGACTGAGAGGAGGTGTGTAGCAGGTTTTTGTCAGTTATAATAAAATCCAGAGCCAAAGGAAGTAGGGAAAGACAGAGAAGAATTGAGTTAATTACTAGGAAAGTTTTTTGATAAATGTTCATGACTGTACCACAGGAAAATGCCAAGAGGGTTAATGATTTGCTTTGTAAACAGCATTAGCTTTTATGATATCCTGTCAGGAATCATGAGTGATTGGTTCAATAGAAAATTCTCTCATCTTTCTGGAGCTGAGCTTTGCTTGTGCTTCATCACTTTCTGTCAGTCAGTGAAAAACAATGTGAAAAAAAGAATTCCACGTTGTATGGGCAAATGCAGTTTGTTCTGGGAAATCTGGGTGCCTAGCTGCAGGTTTATATCTGCAGAAACCTTTGGGGAAAGTAGATGCACACAGGCTGTCTCTGGTGGGGCAGTGGCTCTCCAGGATGGGGGTTCTATCTGTTTTGTACCACTCCATGCACATTGTGAGTAAGCAATAAGACAGTAATAGTTGTTCCTACATTTCCAGTCTGATAGGGTTTTACTAGCCTGTCTAAGAAACCGATTGACAGTTGTGTGACAATGGCAGATTATGTCTCTGGGAGTGCACTTCTCAGACTATTATCCTTGTCCAAAGCCAATTCAGGACTGTGCCTGTTTCGGTGGCACTGACCTTGCTCTTTCACATGGCAGGTGAGTGGCAGTGTGCTCAGTGTCTACAGCGGCGATTTTGGGAGTGTGGATGCCCAAGGTACCGTGGAATTTGCTCTAGACTACGACGAGAAGAACCGGGAGTTCCAGGTCCATGTGTCCCAGTGCAAGGACTTGGCTGTAGTGGATGAGAAGAAAGGCAGATCTGACCCGTGAGTGACACTTTGGTGTCTTCTGATTTTCACACTGCTGAGTTCTGTCTTCTGGAGGATTTTTTTTTTCTTTAAATATCATGATTTCTTCCTTCCTTCAGGCTTCTGGTGCATGCTCACTGCTGGGACTTTCCTAGCTGATGGTTCTGGAGCCCTTGGCATCAGTGAAAGTGTTGCCAGGCTTAAATTTGAACAGATTGAGAAAGCTTTGATCACTACAAAGACAGTTCATTTTATCACTGGGATATGTTCTCCCTGCATCCATGTGAACCTTGATCTCCCCATGGTGAATAGACTTGGTAATAACTGTGGTGATGCAGACACGTGTCTGTATGAACAGGAATTCCACAGAGAAGTGCTGTTGGGGCACAGTGGTAGTTGTAGTGGTTGGTGATCTCTAGTTTGAAAGATGATGAAGAGGAGCTTGGATTTGAACCCTTAAAGACATTCCACCTCTTTTCTCCTGTCTGTTTTGTCCCTGATTTTGAATGCACAGAGATACTATAGTTCTGGTCATTTTAGGAAATGGATACATGGCCTTGCTGCCTTCCCAGGAAGGCAGCTTAGACAGCTGCCTCTTCTGACTGTTGGTGACATCCATCCATCTCCATTGAGATTTACAACTTCACATGCAAGCCACGTTAATATCCCAGCAGGTCTCTTAATTAGTTTTTCCCTTAAAGAGTTGATTCCAGGTCTGCTGTTCCCATGTCACAGTTCACAAGTGTTTCTTGCTTGTTAGAGAGCTTGGTGGTGTGGGACAATATAAAGCTGGAGTTTGTTTTCTTTTCTAGGTATGTTAAAACTTACCTGCTCCCAGACAAAGCTAGGATGGGTAAGAGGAAAACTTCAGTGAAGAAGAGGACAGTGAATCCTATTTACAACGAGGTGTTACGGGTAAGAACAAATACATGCTCTGAAATCCTATGTTGTAGCAGGCACCTCTCCCAGGTCAGATCTGGAAAGATCCCACCTTCCTGGCCAGGCACCCAGGATTCTCTGTCAAAATCACACAGTGGTCTTTGGATGAGATAAGGACCTGCAGCCTGTGCTGCCTTCAGCCAGAGCAAGGGGTGTTCATCCTCCCCTTCCCTGGAATGCAATCACAAGGCATGGGACTACTAAGAAAGGTCTGCATTATGTGGTCTTACTCATCAAAGCATAGAGGATTATTTAACAATGCCCAAGCCTGTGTTAATAATTCTTGAAAGAATATTGGTTTTACCCTGTGATGAATGGAGTGCCAGGTTTCCCTGTGCTCAGCAGAAAAGCTTTGTCAGGGTAGTGGTATTGCTGCAGGACGAAAGAGGAGGTGCTCAGAGCGAGGCCAGTCCATTAGTAGTGCATGTGTGGGGTGAGTGTCTCAGAGCTTATTCAGACTTTTGAGTAGTTTATTTCTGGTTTGAGAGAAACAGAAAAAAAAAATTTGAACAGCTTGACTTCTCTTTCTTCCTCTAGTATAAAATAGAGAAAATGGTATTGCTGATCCAAAAACTAAATCTGTCTGTTTGGCACAATGATCCACTGGGACGTAACAGTTTCCTGGGAGAGATCGAAATAGACTTGGCCAGCTGGGACTGGAGCAACAGGAAACTCAACTGGTACCCACTGAAGCCCCGGGTAAGAGTGTCTCAGCTGCAGTCCCAGTTCTTAGCCCAATCCTGAAGCCTTGAGGGGTGGCACAAGTCCTTCCTGAGTGTTCTGAGGCCTTTGGGTGTGGTGGAGCAGAACAACCTGAACTGTACCCAGAGAACAACCCCTAGACATGTTTGTGCAGTGTTCAGTGCTCTGAACAATGGCCTTCTTGGGTCTTATTTGGTGACTGATCTGTAGGGACACTTTCATAAATGCAACCTGACACTAATCACAGAAACTCTGACGTGACTTTGCCACTCTCTCTACTCACATAAAGACCGTCCCTTAAAAATAGACAGCACAGTACTGAGTGAAGCAGCTGAACATGCCTTGAGAGGTAAATATTGAGGTGCCACTGCTTGTCAAGCCCGTACAGCTTCCTGCATGCTTCTGGTCTCAGGTCTAATTTGAGATCCCTTTCATCAAATAAGGAACATTTGTCTTTCAGAACAAAGAACACTTAATTATATTCAGCTGGACATGCCTGGAAGGGCAGCCTTGCTCTGAATCCTCAGGCTTTTGGTTCTCAGTTTGAGAACAAGGCCACAAAGAAGGAAGGTGCCCTGAGAGGGGGCTGCTCCAGCCACACAAAATCAGAGTTTGTGCATCTGTGCCCCTCCACTGAACTCCAAAGCTGTTTGCCTTGCTGTGTTTACACAACTCTTTGTGTTTCAGAGCCTGTCTGCTGTTAACGGTGTGGATCATCGAGGAGTGATGAGTTTGTCTATTAAGTATGTGCCCCCTGGAAGCCTAGGTAAGATGTGGTTCATGCTTCAAGTGTTGCTCTTATGTAGACACACACCTGTTTAAGGGCTGGTTAAAGAGGAATCTTATTAGAGCAAGATCTTAGAGATCAGCACAAGGGCACAACCAGCAGTGCTTGACAGCACTGCCAACAGCCTAGATTTGATTTTCCCATCTGGGCTTACTGGAAGAGTGCTGGGGAGAGAGGAAGGGCTCAGCAATCTCAGACTCATCAGCTGTTATGAGCACTGTGGGCACTCTAGGGTGCTTTGATGTGGTAGCTGCAACACAAAACCCGTGTTACTGTGGGGCAGGCACGAGGCTGGGCTGGCTCAGCAGCTCCTGCTCCTTTGCTGTTTGAAAGCAGCACCAGCAGACTGTGCCAGGAGCCTCTGCATCTGCAGGGGTGACAGCACTGGCAGTGGTGCTGAGGCACCCAGAGAGAGGGAGTATAAACCCAGAGGAGTCACTGGCTGCCCCAGCTCCTGCAGAGCAAACCTGTCGTCCTGGAGCTCTTGCAAGGACTGGTGTGACAGTTTTTCTCGTCTCCTACACGGCAGGTCCCAAGAATCCTCCCTCTGGCGAAGTTCACATTTGGGTCAAAGACGTCAAGGACCTGCTGCAGTTGCGTCCCTCTGGAGTTGACTCCTTTGTGAAGTGGTGAGTGCAGGAGCATGGTATGGGCTTTGCTCCTGGGTCTGTGCCTCCACAGAGCCGCGTGGTTCCTTGAGACCCATTCCCTCCAGAACTTAGGCTTGTTTAGACCAAAGAACAGTCCATATTTTAGGTGCTGTTCCATAGTTCATGCTGTGTTTTTTCCCCTCTCAAAGCTATGTGCTTCCAGACACCAGTAAGAAGAGTTACCAAAAGACCCGAGTCATAAAAAGAGACACAAACCCCGTTTTCAATCACACTATCGTGTACGATGGCTTTCATACAGAGGATCTAAAGGATGCCTGTGTTGAACTGACTGTGTGGGATCATGAAAAGCTTACCAACCATTTCCTTGGAGGAATCAGGCTGGGCCTTGGGACAGGTAAGTGTTTTCCCTTATAACTCAATACCATAGTGTTACCATAGTGCTGAGCCACGAGATAAAATGCAAAGCTGCAGAGCATTTTGTTGTTGGGGAGAAACCAGGGATGGGGAGTCTCAGGGTCTGGTGAGTGTCTCAGTACCTGCACTGTTTGGATGGAGGGGGCCCTGGTGCCATGATAACAAGCCTCTGTTCCCACGTTTTCTGCCAGAGTCAGCTCTGAGGTCTGGCAGAGCTCAAGAATCTCCTTGGGACCATCAGAGGGTTTTCCTGCTGTTACAAGAAAACAGGCCGCATGACAAACCAACATTATATTGGTGCTCCTCCCAGGAAAGTGTCCAGAGATAAACTGGAATGTCATACGGGACAGCACCACCTGGTGACTGTCCAGCCTTGAAGTGCTCTCTGAGGGAAGGTTGCAGAATGTTGCAATCAAGGATAACTTTTCCTTGAGGGTATCAGGAAAAGGCTCATGGTAGCTGGAAGTTTTACCTTGCAGGTGCACCTGTGATTATTGGATTTGCTTGTGTGTTCTCTGTTCTCAATCTCTAATGACCCCAGGAGGGTTGTGAACTATCCAGTGGGAAGGAGCAACAAGAATAAGCCCATAAGCGAGATACAAAAATACCAAACCCAAGATTAGCTGTGATCTAAATTTAGACTTTTATCTCATTAACAAGTAATTGGCATATGAAAAATTAGTTGAATAACTGACTTGGAATTGATGTACACACTTTTCTTCTATGGTATGCTTGATTCCTATACAAATGAAGCAAAAGAATTTTGACAAATACCTCACTGTGTCCACAAGAAAATCTTTTAAGGGGAAAACAAACCCTTTAAGACCTTCTTTACCATCCAAAAAGACACAGGAAGGGCTTGAGCCCAATAGTATTTTCCTTGGCAGGTTATGTTTAGGGTTCTTGCCTTTTGTGGCTTTTGCAATGACTTCATTCTGAACTCTGGTGTAAAATGGAGCACATTTGCAGAAGAACAGAAGGTGTTCAGGGTGCAACCTGCTGAGGGAAGTCAGCACCTTTCATGTTAAGGCACTGCCTGCAACAGTTACATCCCATCGCATGTTTTTGAATGGAGTGGAAACTCTTTGTGTAGGTCCCAACGCTGCAGTTTTCTCCTTCTTTTCAGGTTTGAGCTATGGCATCTCTGTGGACTGGATGGACTCCACGCAAGAGGAGGTGGCCTTTTGGCAGGAGATGATGCTGGCAGCCAATGAATGGATTGAGGGATTGCTGCCACTGCGCTCACTGGCAGGGAGGAAAAAACTGAAATAACCTATAGCTTGTGCCATAGAAAAGCTGGATGTGTTCACTAGAATTAGGAAATTTCCTGCACTTTGGAGATGGAGACCATCCATGGGGCTGCAAGTGTCAGGTTAATAAGGCAGTACCTTGGAGATGTTAGTGTTAAGCACTTATTCACTGACAGAGGACGTGGAAGATGCCAGACTGATGCTCTACTTGATTTTGACCAAGAAGAAACTTAATTTGCCCTTTTATTCGTCATTTGTATTCAGTATATTTGAGTTCCATTAAGCTCCGGGAACACTGGCAGCAGGAAAAGGAGATATGGATACTTTTAATTTTATTTTTTTTTACTGTTTCTTGTGCCATTTTTTTTCCCCGTGCAGAGATGTAGTTGTACTAAAGCAGCAGCATGGTATTACTCATACTCTCTGCAAGTGGTACACTTTGTACTTGATGTACAATTGCTCTGAGCCGCCAGCAGCACAGTTTGAGAAGGGGAGCTTGGCATTTGTCGCTGGTGATAACACGTCTCTAATGTGAGGAAAATCGAGTTCCAAGGTGGATCTGAAGAAAGAGAGGACTATTTGAAGAAGCAAATGAAGCAACCTGAGGAGGATGACAATGATGAATTCAATATATTAATTTCTTTATGCTTTAATCTGAAAGAGTGCAGGGATGGTCCTGCAGCTTGTGGGATTTTGCAGGCAGGGGCTGTTGTCCTCGCTTTCCCACAGGCTTCCTCAGTGACCTCAGGCAAGTTTCTCTATTGAAGGGACAGTTGGAGTGCAATATAAATAAAGTGCTTGCCCGAATGTAAAATATGGTTACATTGCTAACGGGCCTAATTACAGCTTTGCAACGCCTTGTGTGCAAAACATTTCAGTCTGAACTAATGATGTAGGGGACAGTCTCACGTCAGCCTGGCACCACGAGTCAGGAATGAAAGGTCAAAACCACACTGGAGAAGGCAGGAGGTGTTGGGAGCTGTTGGGAGTGTGAGGGGGAGCTGCAGAGCTACAGTTGCCTGGGAGGTCTCCTGCCTCTACATCCCCTGCTGCCCTTCTGGGCTTCATTTCACCTGATGCCTGTCTGTGACTTGTCCGTGGCTGGAATTTCCTTTTTGCCAGTAGCTTGCAAAAAAAAAAACCCCTTTGCATCTGGCACTTTGACTGTGGCAGAGTGGTGTTGTGAATATATTTTGAATTGCGGCTTTGTAATTTCTATTTTGGATGTACATATTGTGATTAAATAGAATGTTTTTCTTTAGTCATCAGCTGGTCTCCTTGTACCTATTTTTATCATGGTCTGAGTTAAAAAAAAAAAAAAAAAACAAAAGGCAAGCAAAAAAGGTATTAAATTTTGTTTTGTCAAGACAAATCATTTTTGCCCAAGGGCAAGTGAAATATCATGGAGAAATATTTGTTGTAGCTATCGTGCCCTAGATTTTGGCTCTGTGAATATTTTGGTATTCCTCTTTAATGGATTGTTTTTATTTAACTCAAGTGTAGTGTAAATTTTCAGCTTAGCAAAGATGGTTGTAAATAAATGAATGGAAAAATGTACACTCAAATAACAAGAGTTTTTCATTAAATGGGGACATTTGGGATATAATCAGCAACTTTCATGGAAAAAAAAAGAATTAAAGTGGTTTTGTGGTTGGAAAAAGACAATTCTTGGAAGTGTACCAGTTATAGTACTGCAAGCACTGAGAGAGGACTCGTAGAGCAGCAGAATTAAGCAATGAAGAAGCTGCTGTATATGTAACATGTCAACCCAAAGATACTTGGTGTGGGTTCCAGCCTGGCATGTTTTGTTCACCAAGATTTGGTCATTTATTACCTTTATGGGATAGAATAACTGGGATAAAATAATAGTGGGCCTAAGGTGAGAGTTTTAAAATTATCTTTACCTTAGGTGCTGAAAATGTGAGTATTTATACATATGTATAACGTTACCCACTATGAGGAGCCCTGGTTGAAGGGGTGGTGGTTTGTTGCAGGGAAGTTACCCGCTTGACTGCTGCTCTCCTCCTGAGAGCTTCCCTATCCACAGGGTGCTCCTGGGGGTGGAATTTCTGCTGTGGCTCGGGAAGTTGTTGGTAACACCATGGGCTTTGTCTTGGACAGGTGGCAGTTAAGGTAGAAAAAGGGGGTCAGTGGGCCAGTTCATCCCCATGCAGTTACTTTTATGAACTTGGCTTGGGACTTTGTCAACAGACTGTTTTAGCATTCAGATTCCATTGAGGATTTTCGTTAATCTCTTGCTGGCTTGTTTATTTAAATTAAGCCCTGATTAACTTAAGAAGCTTTCTTTGGCATTTAGTGGTTTATCAAAGTAAAAGATTACACTGCCAAACCACACACACTTTTGTCACACAGTGCTGGTTCTGAGGCAGTAAAATTTGCTATGCTCTATCTGTTTAACTTGCTGTGCAGAAAGCACTTTATCATGAAATGATTTAAGGCACATTTATGGCCAGTGTCCTGTGGAGGAGCAGAGGAGCTTGTGGGTATAAGGTTGACTGTTTGCACGTGGTTTATGATGTTGACATTTGTTATCTGTGGCTGCTGCACATAACAGAGACTCCAGCCTGTAGGCACGTGCTGATGAAGACATGAGTTGGGTTGTAGCTGGTGAAAAACAAAGAAAAAAGGGATGGGAAGTTTTCTGCCTGTATTCACTAGTTCGTTGTGGAATGTGTTAAGCAAAGCTCCATGACAAGGTAAGACTTTATGCCTACAGCAAATGTGGGTTGTCTCTCTCATTTCCCTGGATATGAACGTGCCGGTGCCAGCGCCGCACTGGGAGCTGGATACAGGAGAGACCCCAGGGACTCAGCCTGCCCAGGAAATGCTGGGTGTGACAGGCTGGGATAGAAACCTCAATATCTACAGGAGAGCTGGCAACTGCTTTCCGTGAGGGTTCTGCATCTGAGAGTCAGTGATGTGCTTCGTTCCAGTTTATGTCTGGTTTATATAACTTTTTCTTGAAAATCTTCCAGAACAGAATAAAAAAAGGAGGGAAAGCAAAAGTTGAGAAGTTTTCTGCCTCATCAGGCAAATATAATGTGTGCCTATGGCTATTCAAAACTGTTCATATTGCAGGTATCAGGAATTATTGAAAATAGTTTAGAAGCAAACTAAAGAAGAGAAAGAAAGAATTATTGCATCTTGAACAACATCCAGTGAATGACTGTCTCAGAGGAGATGGAAAAGTAGTGGTTGAATTAATTACTAAATATTTGCCTAACTTTATCCTTCTCGAAGACAGGAAAAAAATTAAGTACTGCAGAGATTTGGAGATAAAAGGATGCTGGCTAAATAAACCCATATAATAATGTGACCTGTTGAACTAAGAAATGCTGTATTTTTGCAGGCTTGTTAAGTCAAAAGATGTATCCAATAGACTGGTGTATCAAAAACTGAATAAATAAACACACTTCTGATCCCGATAACTAAGCGTGAGCATATTCAGCACCAGGCTCGATTATTTGTTTTAGTTGGGTGATTTGTACTTCTCTATTTTTCATGGCTTAATCCTTTTTCTTTTCCACCTGCTTACTTTGCACCCCTCAGGTGTTGAAATGGATGCCCAGGAGGAGATGTCCCTCTGAGCGCTGTCACGAAGGTTGTCAGGAGGAATTGGGAAGCTCCCTGTGAACACCCATGGAAGAGCAATGCTGGCAAAGATGTGCAAGGTACGTGTTCCTGGAGCTCTGCGTCCTGCTGACCTCTGGAGAGCCCTTCAGACAGAAGTCCTTTCCTGTGGGGTCAGCCAGGAGAAGCTACTTCATCCCAGGGGCTGCTTTTTGGGAGGCTCCTTGTACTGGTGGCTCTGCCACGAGGAGCAGCTCTCCCAGGATGAAGTTTGTGGTTCCCTGGGATGACTCTGAGTCTGTTTTTGTACAGCAGTACCAGCTCCCGGCCCGTCGTGAGCAGGAGGGAGCTGGTTTGGAGCAATGTGGTTTCAGCAACAGGAGGCAACTCCAGAGTGGCTATTCCCTCTTTTTTTGTTTGCCATCTTCAGCCATGCTCCTGAACACATTGGTTGGTTTGGTAGAGGGTGCAAAAAACAGGTGTTTGTCTCCAGCAGGCCCATGGAGAAATTACTGTTAATGGTTCATAACAGATCTCTTCTGAGAAAGTGATGGACATGGTGGAGAGTTGGAAACATTCCCTTCAGGAGCCCTGCAGGAGTTTGGCAGCCCCAGACTAAGCTCGTTGTTGTTTTGCATTAATTTCCCATTCAGTCAACTTAAATGCCTCATATCAGATAGCAAAATCTGAATGAAGGGTGAAGCTGTCAGCAGGCAGCAACATCCTAGAAAGAGTGGAAAAACACAAACAGGAGAAGGGTCTGAGCTTGCCAGGTTTGCTGGTCACACCAGGTTCATGGTGGAGGGCTCCAGTTAACATTCCTGCTGGAAAGGGCTGGTGGTGGTACAGTCACTGCCCTGCAAGTGACCTGAAATAGGTGCTCTCTTAAGCAGGCAGATATTTGCTTTATAAAATGCTGTAAAATCATTTTATGGCTGAACTTTCCCTGAGCTGTGGCAATTCAGCCTCTTTTGTAGACCTGAACCAGCTAAACCAGCCCTACTTTAAGAAGTTGTTTTAGGAGGAACAGAAGGAGTCCTGAGCATGAAAGCATTTCTGTGTGTCAGTTTTCCTTTTTTTTTCCAGGTCTGCAGTCAGGGTTTAGCAAATTACTTGGCATCTTGTATTTTACAAAATGCAAAACATGCAACACCACAGAGACACAGTCCCACCCCCTGCAGCACCTTAAAGATCCTCAACAGGTGTTTCAGCTTCTGATGAAAAGGCACGTGTTTAGTGGTGTTGAACAGAGCAACTGCAAGGGTATTTTACCTTTTCTCTACAGACCTACCTATGCTGCTGTTAAACTTGAGATGCTACTAATAGGAGCAGAAATCAGATTTCATGCATCTAACAACCTATAATACCATCCTGCTAGTTGTTAGCAATCCAGAGTAGCTCCAGTCTGAGCTCTGGACTCAGAGGAGAGGCCAGGGAGCTGTTTTCTGGCACTATAAGTAGCTCAGACAACCCTCTGTAGCAAGAAAAATCACAATAACCTCTTTTCCTTTCCTCCTCTCCCTCTCCCACTCACCATTACTAATTTATCCTGATTGTAATAGCTTCTATTTGCTCTAAGCAGATCCTGTTCCCTTCCTGGGAAGAACAGCTACAAAGACATAATATTCCCAGTGGAGGGTTTGTGCTTGGATTCAGGCAGACTCAGGCAGATATAACGATCTCTTGATGGGAGCCCCCACCTTTTTCGATCAGCCAACCCACGACCATTTGAGTGTGATTGTAATCTGAAATAGGACACTGGGAGCTGCATCTGGAGCGAGCCATCCCATGGCAGTGAGCTGACAATTAATTTATTGTCGCAGGGAAATGTTCGGCCAACGTTTTATGTCTCTTCAGCTGACCTGCTTGCATGTGCCAGCCACTGGGGCTGGAGGCTGTGTCATGAGGATGCTGAGTGGCACCAGAGGGTGGCTCTGCCACTTGCAGGGATGCAACCTTATCCTCCATGCACGTCCACCCGTGCGGATCATGCTGTAGGAGAGTTTAATCTTCCCTGTCCTTTCTGGCTGCAAAACAAATGCTAGCACTGCCCTGGAGCACTGCTGTTGACTCAAGAGGCTTCTCTGGTTATTTCTGAAGTTTCTCTGCATTTGTGTCTCTTTGACATTCTCCCATTGACAGGGATCCTGGCTGGCTTTGCAGCCCCGTCTCTGTGGCATTGTTAAACTCCTCGTGAGGAGGCAGAGCCTCCTGCTCAGGCAGTGGGGCAATTCCATCTGTCTGAGGTCGGGCAGCTGCTCTGGGCCCCTTTGTTCCTCTATGGCCAAGGAGAGAGCAGCAGTGGTGGATGGTTCCTCTCATCAAGCTGAGTGGGATAAATAGCTCTCAAGATGCTCCTGCCTCTCTCAGTTGGGTACAGAAGGTGCTTGGGCACCTCATGTAGGAGAGCCATTTAGGTAATGGGTTCCTATATTGATGGGAGCCCATTAATGGGACAGCCAGCATCACTTAGCCATGACTCTTTGTCAAGCCTGTGTCTGCTTTACTGCTTTTGTTTTGGTGGTACCTCTGCAGGATGTCACCCCTGGAGCCCCAGCCAACATGGCTGGAACTGCCTTGGTGTGCAGTACTCACTCTATTGAGCACTAGAAGCATTTTGCTGACAGGCAGGTGTTTGGGGAGGGAGGTTAGACAGGTCTCCCAGGGACAGAGGCTGCCCCTCCTGCCACACAACTCCACCACTACAAACAGCACTTTAGCCCAGCCAAAAGCCAGGGTGGGACAGAAGTGCCACCATGTGCCTCCTGGCAGTCAGCCCTGCCTGCCCTCCCCTACTGCTACTGCTGTTGGAGGCTCTAAGGCTGTCACTTTGTCACAAAGTCCTAAATTATGCTCCCAGTGCTTGCTGTCGGCTGGGCTGTCAGTTCCAGAGCACCGTGTGGCGCCCTTGGTTTACGCTTGTCTGCACCGCCCTGACTGACTGTGGGCATCGTATAAATAATAAACACTAATTCGCTTAATGCCTTCCCTCTGTCCTGGGTTTTACAGCGGCACAGATCAGCTAGTAGGTCATGGGTGCAATCACATCCCTGTCAACAGTGTAATCTGTCTCTGTGTCACATCTGGACAGGCCTAATTTAACAGGGATGTTTTTTGGAACTAGCTAATAAATTGTTTGCTCCGTGTGGTTACTCAGCCCTGCTCCCAGCACTCCTGTCATCCTGCTGTGTGGCCCGTGACTGTTTTCAGTAACTGGTCTCTGGCCTGTGTGGTTGTGTATGCAGCCAGGGCTCTGCTTGGATGCAGTTTATCTCTGCAACAACGAGCAGCTCCATAGGGAGTGTGGCTGGGATTTGATACCTGGGAGGGTTGGGGTGACAGCCTGTGGGTTTGGGTGCTCCAGGTCCCCGGAGTGTTGTGATTGCTGCACTGTTCCAGGCTGGGGCACAGGCACAGCTCCTGTGCAGCAGCCCCGCAGCGAGGGATTGTGTCTCATTGATTGTTTTTTGTATCCTTGGAAACTGAAAGGGCATTAAAATTGCATGGTGTGTGCAGTGCTGATGCACTCTGCTCCTCAGAGTGCTGCCTAGGGCTTGGAGATGGCTTCAGCCTCCAGCTGCCAGTGTGCAAAGGGCACTGGATGGCTGGGGAGAGAAATGAAGCTACAACTGAATAGCAAACTGTTTAGAGGGAATACTATCTATTTAGGGGGAATTGAACCAAGGCTAGGTTGGATAGGGCTTTGAGCAACCTGGTCAGTGGAAGGTGTCCCTGCATGTGGCAGAGGGTTTGGAACTGCATGAACTTTAAACTCCCTTCCAAATCATTCCGTGATTCTATGAAGTACCTCTGCAAATTGCAGTGATGAGGTCCAGGGGGTGTCTGGCTCCAAGACATGGGAGCTCCCCTGGGCCTCCCGAGGCAGCACTGGCTGCTGGGCTGGACCCTGTTTGTGGAGTCCCACAGGTGCTGCCAGCAAATGCAAGAGCTCTGGTTTCAGCCGTGCCCTCACCTGTGCTCAGGTAGGTCTCACTAGCAGCTCTGAGGACAAAAGGGTTTCTCTGGAATTGCCCTCAGGCCCATGGGAAGGAGCACTGAAAGGTTTCTTGCCTTTAGTCTGGGGCTGCTGACAGCCCAGGAGGCTGCTCCGAGTGTTACCATCAGCGCGCCCGCTCCCGCAGCACCTCACCAGCACCCACCGTCCTGTCCTCAGCCAACAAACCTGCTTTTGCATCAAATCTAGGTTACTGTCTCTCAGACACCAGATCTTTCATTTCCTAAAATGGTACCAGCACAAAGGCTCTCCCAGGATCTCATTTGCTCCTGCCTTCTCACTCCTGCTAATTAGTGCCGTGGCTGCCGAGTCACGCAGCGGGTGTTCATCTCTGTGCGTGTGCTCAGAGAAGATGAACATAATATCTGCATCACGGGATCCTGTGGGTTCACTGGCTGGGAAAGGCAGGTCCCTGGTTCTCCAGGAATTCCTCCAGCTACAACAGGATCTGCTGGGCACCAGCACACCCCTGGGTGGTCTCCCCAGCTCCGCACAGCCCTGCAAGTCAGGGTGCTCTGGGTGCTCCCTGTCAGAGCTCGCGCCGCTGCTGGAAATGTCCACAGGCACCTGTGCCATGAGGTGCTCCCGGAGATGCCGCTGGTGGGTGACTCACTGCCTGCTATTGAGTGCCTCTTGAGCACGTCAGACCCGTGGAAGAGAGGGAATGGGGAAACTGTGTGTGAGAGTACATGGGGAGGAGAGAAAGACAGTGAAGAGAAACCACAATTTGTTGTGGGCTTCAACTAATGGGCATCGAGTACTCAGAAATTACTCGGTAAAGTGCACCAGATCCCCACAAAGCCTCGCTGGCAATGAGTCACTGGTTAATGTACCGCTAACTTGGATTTATAGGTTTAATATTTTTCTGTTGCACTGTTGCTGTTGCTGTGCAGATTGCTTCATCCGTTTTCTTTCCTGTCCCGAGGTACATTAAAATAGGATCTTTTGGGGTTATTATTTTTTAATAAATAGATTATATTTCAAAGGATATTGAAAAAGTTCCTTGCCATTTATTCCTCAAGACTGGAAATGGTCTGTCTAATGTCCTAGTCCAATTTGCAAGGTGGCTAACTATCTTGTACCTATATAAATAATCTTTTTCTGAGGATCTACTGAATATAATAGCTACTGTGGATATGTTTATTTTGACAGTGGTCATGCAGCAGGAGCTCTTAATGAAACCATCTTTATTTAAAGAAAACACCAACGCATTCATAAACTTTAAAAATATATTCCTCCTTTTTTTATGCTTGTCTGAATACACACATTTTAGTCACTATTTTTAATGATATACATGTTCATTTTCCCTTCCAGAGATCAAAACTGTTCTCTGGCAAGTGCTGAACAAGTAGGCACTCAAACTCAGCCGTGTCCCACGTGTCCCAGGTGAGAGTGGCCGTGTGCTGCCATGGCAATGTGTGACACTGCCCGTGTGGGACAGCCTGGTCAAAACTGGGGCTTCCAGTCCAAGGTATCTGTGGGAACACTGTGGGACATTCCCTGCCACTTGGGTTCCTGAACGCTGTGCTTCACTCTGTGGAGCCAAGATCCCGCTTGAGCAAAGCGAGGGAAAATGGGCTTAAGGTTTGTGGTATTTAAGTTGCTGGGTATTTAATGGCTGTAATCATTAATTTTTGAGGCTGTACGCACATCATATGTACACACTATAGATAAATATATATATATATATACAGACACAAACGTATGTGTGTGCATGTGGATATGCTGGGTTTTGTGAGTAAGACACCTTCCTTTTACCACTGTCCCTTTCCAGATCAGGCTTGCCCAGTGCAGGTGGCCCTGGGGCGGTGCAGAGGCTCTCCAGAAGTTCCAGGAGCACTTGGGCTCCTCCGGTAAATGTCAATGGGAACGAAGGAGGAGGAAGCCTGAAACTCTCCAGAAACGAAATCTCGGTTTTAAAACACAGAAAGGTGTTGCGCATCCTTTCCCTTGGGGAAGCGTTGAGGAAGGTGAGCCTTGGCCTGCGCCCATTCGCTTAGGGCTCCGCCAGCTCGCAGCTCCCCTGGCCCTGGGCTCAGCAAAGATTCCCTCGGGCCCGCGTCCCCCGCAGCCACCGGGCATCCCTTCCCTCCCGGTCCCCCGCCAGCGGGCATCCCTTCCCTCCCGGTCCCCCGCAGCCAGCGGGCATCCCTTCCCTGCCGGTCCCCCGCAGCCACCGGGCATCCCTTCCCTGCCGGTCCCCCGGCCAGCGGGCATCCCTTCCCTCCCGGTCCCCCGGCCAGCGGGCATCCCTTCCTGCCGGTCCCCGGCCGCCCCGCCGCCCCGCACGGTCCCGCCCCGCCCCGCCCCCGCGCGGCTCCCGCACCGCCGCGTTCCGAGGGTGGCGGCTCCTCCCGGCAGTGCGGTAACATCGCGGCCGCCATTGCATCGCAGCGCGCCCCGCATCCCTCACCCCGCATCCCTCACCCCCCACCCCGGCACCGGCGGCGGGCGGCAGGGCGAGTGCGGGCTCCGCGGCAGCCGGGGGAGCGACCCTCGGCCGGGCCCCAGCGCCGCTGCCGGGAGGGCCCCGCGGTGCTCGCAGCGCTGAGGGCGGCGGAGCCCGGGCTCGGGGGGATGCGCCGGTGGTGACGGGGCCGCGGGAGCCGGGCCGGGCCAGCGCCGCCCGCCATGGGCCCCGCCTGAGCGGCGCGGCCGCGGCCGCCCCCGGGCCCGCGGGCCGGGCATGGGCGGCGCGGCGGCGGGCGGGCGCTGAGGGGCCGGCGGCTGCAGGATGGAGGCGATCTGGCTGTACCAGTTCCGCCTGATCGTCATCGGCGACTCCACCGTGGGCAAGTCCTGCCTCATCCGCCGCTTCACCGAGGGGCGCTTCGCCCAGATCTCCGACCCCACCGTGGGCGTGGATTTCTTCTCCAGGCTGGTGGAGATCGAGCCTGGCAAGAGGATCAAGCTGCAGATCTGGGACACGGCCGGGCAGGAGCGGTTCCGGTAAGACCCGCGGGGCCGGGGGCTGCGGGCCGGGCCTGGTTTGGGGGGATGAGGGGAGGGGGTAGCGCAGCTGGGAGAGGCGTTTGGGAACGAGACAAAGAAGAGTCAAATTGGCACCTTTTGTGCCCCCCTGTCCCCCGTTTTGGATCCGTGTCCACTCCAAATGGCCGCGTGCGGGATGCGCAGGTGTGCGGGATGCGCAGGTGTGCGGGATGCGCAGGTGTGGATGTCGCTGGGGAGGGGGACGAGGCCCAGGGCAGCGCTGGGGCCGCGTTTCCAGCCGGGAGGTGTCCGCGCATCGGCGGATGCAGCCGGCAGGGAAGGCGCCTGCTCCCCGCCGGTGCGGAGGCAGTGACCAGGATGTTTCCCAGCCGAACACTTAAGCTGATGCTCGCTAAACGCAGTGGAATATGTGGTTTGATGCTCTGCAGCGACAGCAGAGCTCGGCTCTCCGTAGGACAGAGAAAGGTCGGGACAAACCCTTGGCTGTGGCTGTGCAGGGATGACAGGTGCTTTCTAGAGAGTGCCACGCCGAGCGCTACAATTTGGGAGGTTAAGCAACAGTAATGAAATCTCGATGAGGAAAAATAAAGGCAGCATGTGGGACCGTGCCAAGTTTCCCATAGAACTGTGGGATAAAAACAGCAGCCATGGTTGGAGCAGGCTCGGCTCTAGCTAAAGAGGGGCTGGTGCCGTGTGACACATGCTGCTCAGACAGTGCTCATTTGGGAGGGCTGTGAGTGCACCCGCAGCTTCTGGCCTCCTGTTGGCTTATATTTTTCATGCGTCTTTAACCATCATCCGCTCTTTCATCCTGCTCCCTTCGGGAGCACTTTCTGTGCTCCACATCCCTGTGCAGCTTCTCAGAGCTTCTACTTCTGTGCTCTGTAATGACTCGCCTGAGGAATGTTTTGGTTTCATTCAGTAGATGAAACCTCCTCTACCCCCACCCCTCTCACCACCTTCCCTCGCATCTGTGGCGCTGGCACCTGGCCCAGGATGTGCAGTAGCTGGTCCTTACCCACTGACAGGTTTTTCCTCTGCTACCTTGCAGCCTTGAGGGCGAGGAGCTGGTGCTTTATTCTGCCGAGAGAGGAGGTGCTTTAGCTTGCAGTTGCATCAGCTTCCAGCTTTGGATCTTGTGCTGAGGTCTGTAGGAAACACACCTGGGTGCTGTTGCCTGTTTCTGCCTTTGCTGTGAAGAGTGAGAGCTGTCGGATGGCTTCGATTTCCTTTCTTTTACACATTAGGAAGTTGGGGGCCCTTGGGGGCTGCTTACCCTCGGTGCTGGGGGCTGACCCGGCCTGGCACTCGGGTTGTCAGCATGATGAGCAGGCGACCTTCAGCACAAGGGCAGCTGCACTGCTGCGATGGGCAGCAGCGAGCAAAGGCAGGAAGAGTGCAAGGGGCAGGAATGGTCAATGGCTTATAAAAAACCCATAGTGCAACTTTGAAACGCCCTTGCCAAAGTGCAGGCTGAGATTCCCGGTGTGAAAAGCTGGAGGGAAATGAGCAAACACAGGTGCCTTTATGGTGCACTCTGAAATATGAAAAAAACTCAGGCAAAAAGTCTGGTTTGTGTTTATCCCTCTCAAATCACCATTAGCCCTGTGGTAAATTGTCCCATGAGGACAACAGCTCTTGGTCTCCTCCTGCAAAGTATGTTTCTTGGCCAAAGACAAGATTTAGCTGTTATTGGAATAAGCCAAAGCCCCTTGGACTTGTGGTTATAAGCAAGAAGCACCATGGAGCAGGTGCTCTCCAGAACCCTTAAACTTTCCCACAGGGAATTTCTTGAGAAGGGAATCCATAAGAATGAGCTCCACTTTTTCACAGAGTTCTCTGATTTGAGCACTTCTAGCCTGTTTTGCATAGTTTAACAGCTGCCCCACGAGGACAAAACCACTGTAGTTATTTTGAAGACACCTTGGCATTCCTGAGAGGCAGCTGTGCTACATTTCTGCTCTTCCTGACCCCCTGTTGTGAGCTCTTTCACTCTCCATAAATTAGAAGCAATTTCCATGCAGTCAAGGCTTAAGCTGCAGTTAAGCATGTGCCAGTCTATTTTGCCAGACCAGCCCCAAAACATGCTGCCTGGGGCAGCACTGAGGCTTCCTTGGAGCTGTAGAAGAGCAGGGTCCAATTCTTCCTGGATTTAGCAGGGTTTGCCCATCTCTGGTTGCTCAGATACTGTGATTTCCGTGCCTGAAACGTGATGTTGTGTAATGCTAGCAAAACCAAAAGCATGTGCAGCTCTCGCTCCCTGGAGCTGTGTCCCACCACCTACAGAAGAGCTGTTTCCTTCCAGCCAGCAGCTCTCCCTTGGCTAGAGAGGGAAGTACTCCAACAAACAGACCTGGGTACGAGTCCCCACCATGGGTACAAAAGAGGGGAGAGTTCCCAGACAGAGACAGTGCCTTTATGTTAATATTTACCAAAATAGGTGCAAATCCCTGTACTGATCTGCACCAGCGTGTGAGCATGGCAGGAGGAGGAAAGACAGAAGTCTTGGAAGGGAATTGGGGTGGGATGTGCAGCAAGCAGGCAATATACTTTGCTTCAGTAAGGAAAACTGTGGGAAATGTTTTAAGAAAAGGCACTGAGACCTTCACCTAGTTTTACCTCGAAGCAGCATTCAGCTTAGATCCTGTCATGTCTTTCAGAAGTACCTGAGGCATTGTTGATGCTGGCAGAGGAGCCAGGGCTGATGGCGTGGAACACAAGGGAGAAGCAGAAATGCCTGTGACAGTGTGGGGGTGAATTCAAAGTGCCAATATCTGTTTGCAGCTGGCTAGATAGCAAAAGGCAGATCTAATTCCCTCAGTGCCAAATGTGCAGAGTGACTGTTGTCCCTCAGCCAGACAATTGGAGAGGACAGATTATCCAAATGCAGCCAACTATGGTTTTTCCCCTGCTTCTGGCTTACTTCAGTTTTGCCTGTGAATTTTCACCCATTACTGCATGTCTGTTGATAAAACAATTCTGGAAAACTCCAGTTCATCCTTTCTTGGGGCGACTTTGGCAGATGCACACACTACAGGACCAAGTAACTGGTAACAACACTCTTGCATGACCAAAAAAAGGACTTGTCGCAAGGTAGAAATGCAGCAGTGCCTACATTTCTCCAGCAAGGAAAGTTCAGGCCTGAGTGTGAATTCCTCCAAGGGACTGAAATCGATCACTGCTTCTGGATTTAGATCGAATCCATGACTTTGCAGAAACTCCACCGTTTTTCAGTTTCTTGGTTTTCCCACGTGTAGTAGTCGTTGAACTGTAGCTCTGCTCAGGCTCGTGGCCATGGCTTTGCTCCCTCATCCCTGTGCTCGCTGATTCCCTGCTCCTGGCTGTGTTGGGCTGGCCCTGCTTGGAGGAGCTGTGGGAGATGGGCTCCATTTCTCAACCCACAGTTCCCAGGTCTTTCTGGTGACTTTTAATGTTGTCAGTATTTGCCAGGAACACGACCAGTGGTGGTGCAGGTTCTACTGGAAGCTGTTGTATCATTTTGCTGTTTTTTGGGGGGTCAGATGGGCTGCTCCTGTCAGTGCCAATAACAATAACAGTGTCCTGTCACTGCATTGTAGCTTTGACCAGTGGTGTAGTGTGAGAAAATGTAAGGATGGGTGGATGTCCCTGTGCTACGGCCCTGGGAGCGTGGAGGGGAGCTACAACCCCATGGTCTGCCTTCCAAATCTCTGACTTCTTGCTTTCATGTATCTGTCAGACAGCGGGTGTTTGGTTTCAGTTGAATCCTTTAATTTGTCTCGGTGCTTCTAAACCAGTGGGTTAGATGAGGTATTCAGAGAACTTACATGGCAGTGGATGGGACTCTTCAACCCAACAGCCAAGGCCATACAGAGATCTGTGAGAGGAAAGAGACCAAAAGTGGTGGGGATTTTGAACTGAGCTGTGATAAATCAGTGGGACAGTTACCCAAGGGTGAAATCTCAGAGCCAAGATAAATTGTCTCTTTGAATGACAAGCTCTACAGAGCACAAGCTAGAAGTGCTAAGGCATTGCCTGAATGGCATTCTCTGCCTGGTGATCTGCAGGGTAGACAGGGTGGTGGTGATGCTGCTTTCTTGAAGGACAGATGTTCAGATAGTGGTAACTGAACGCTTTGCTGTGGCTTCTTCCTTTGCAGGTCCATCACCAGAGCCTACTACAGGAACTCGGTGGGAGGACTCCTCCTCTTTGACATTACAAACCGCAGGTCCTTCCAGAACGTCCACGAGTGGCTGGAGGAGACCAAGGTGCACGTCCAGCCCTACCAGATTGTCTTTGTTTTGGTGGGTCACAAGTGTGACCTTGACACGCAGCGGCAAGTGACCCGGCACGAGGCGGAGAAACTGGCAGCTGCTTATGGTATGAAGTACATTGAGACCTCCGCTCGGGATGCCATTAACGTGGAGAAGGCCTTCACTGACCTGACTCGGGACATATACGAGCTGGTTAAAAGGGGGGACATTTCAATCCAGGAGGGATGGGAAGGGGTAAAGAGCGGGTTTGTCCCAAACGTAGTGCACTCTTCAGAAGAAGTGGTGAAGTCAGATAGGCGGTGCTTGTGCTGAGCTCCTCTAGTGAGGCGAGTGGTGATGAACTCTACTAACCAAACGTACTTTACTAAGCGAACTCAGTGTGACAGAGGGGAGAGCAACGCTCCCGTTGGGAACAGCCTCCCACATTGTTTTGGACACCAGAACAGAGCCCGGAAAGAAATGTTCTGTTCCAAATAACCTTTCAGAACTGGGGGCTATAAACCTGAAGCAGAGTGAGTGAGGGTGCATGTAGATGTTGTAAGGAGACAGGAGGCAGAAATGAGGGGCTGCACAAGACAGGAGAGAGTATACAGAGAGCTGAATGGGCTGGCACATGCCAGGGTACTGTAAATGTCCTCTTTTTAGTAAATCCGTAGCTCCCTGTTGGGTGTTGAAGCAACAGGATGGATACTTTGGTAGTATGACAAATAGGCAGAAGGAGAGAAGGCAAGAGGACATCTTTGTTTGTGTCAGCTGTTCATTACCACCAGGAAGGTGTAAAGGCAGATACCATTTCCTCATAAGGTCAGTTCCACAGGCAAAGTTTACTGACATGGTATGCACACATCTGAGTTTCCTTTCTTATGTTCTTGAACCTAGTTCGATAGCAAAGAATATTCTGTGGGATTTAATACAGGAAAACTGTAGTTATGTGATTGGTTATTAAAATTTAAATTATCCTCCTCCTCAGTAGTGCTTTTCTTGCTGTGCTGAACCAGGAATCTAAGTGGCAACTCCTGCTGCTGTAGTGATTATTCAGTGCATTTTTTTACGCATTTACTGCCTAGGTGAGTACCTTGAAAGTACCCCAGATTCAGGGCTTTCCAGTAGAATTAAGTGATCAAGAGCATAAAGAGAGAACCATGTCCTCAGGTGTTGTATCTTAAGGCCAGGGCATTGTAGCCTGGGGTGGGACACACCAATGTTTCTGTCTCGCTGACAGCTCTGTGCTGACCAGGTCACAGGGAGGAATGGGAAGAAGGGAGGAAAGAAAACAAACCCAACAAAATAAAAAACTTGAAGAGCTTAACTCAGGTGCATCAGACATTCTAAAAGGTGAGATTTGCTTTTAAGGAACTTAAATAGCGTGGAAAGCAACAGCTTGCATCTGCACTTTCTGTTGTTGAAGTGTCATTTTCTTTCTTGGCCTCTGTGGAAGAGAACTGGCACTGGGAAGGCAGAGCACACAGCAGGAGTGTCTGAGCAGGTGGAAAAGAAAGCCACAAACATGCTCAAGAGTAAAATTTGTTTTCCTCCGTGTTTTAGTTTGACAAAAGAGGATCTATCTCAGGTTGGCCATCCTGGGATGGCAGCCGCATTACAAAAGCTGGATGAAGGCGGATGTTTTCTGGGAATGCCATTCACCACTTAGAAGCTTTGTTTCAGCCAAGTTTTAACTCAAGCTTTTGAAGTGCAGCAGGGTGACTGTGCTCCTGTAGCAAACTAGGGAAAGTTCAGCCTATTGAGCAAACAAACAAAACTGTAGTGACTTTTTTACTCGTGTTTGCAAGCTTTATACACCAAACTGCAGTGGCCAAGAGGAGGGGGTTAGGTAAAAACCACAGGAAGCATCTAGTGTTTGATTTTAGGCCTCTGAGTAGAGAAGAACAAAATACTTGTTCCAGCTTTTTAATTTAGCCCATCTATAGAAGTGTGGGTCTTGATTGCTGTTGAGTTCAGACCGTTTCTGCCTTTGAACCTGTTCTCACAGTTTGCAGCAGCACATGGGCGGGTCCGTCTTGAGAAAAAAACCTCTGGTTTCTGTATTGAAGCTGAAGAAGCCCAAACCCAACCCAACAACCCAAACCCTGAACACTTTTATTTTCAGTGTTCGAGGAACGGTTTCAGTTCCTGGGCTCTGCAGGGGAGCAGCAACGCTGCACCTTCTGGGAGGGCACAGGGAGCAAATGCAAGGAGGGGAGGGGGCAGGAGTGGCCTGGTGCTTTTCAGTGAGCTTGTCACTGCTTGAACAGGCTGTGAACATATCAAACACGTCGTGCTAAAGCCCACTGAATGCCAGGCACAGTCACTTGTGGTCGAGTTGAGTTCCCTTAAGATTAACCAAAAAAAATTAAAAAAAACCATTAGAAAATCTGTTTGTAGGTGAGCAGAGCTGGAGAGGACGGATGCAGGGAGCGCTGCAGGAGCTTGGCTGACACCCGGGCAGAGCGTGGGGTTTGCTCAGACCAGGTCAGTCAGTTGCATTTTCTCAAGGGAAAGGACAGACACCTCCCAAAGGGTCATTTTCTTCATGGAAAGCCCACCAAGCAGCCACTTGGGCTTTTCAGGAGCCAGCTGGTCACGAGGTGTGTTTTGGGGTGCCTGGCCAAGGGTTGCAGCAGCCCCAGGGGCAGAGCTGGTGTGTGACATGAGAGGCAGGAAGGAGCTGGATCAGTCAGGAGTTGGATCAAATGACATTTTAGCAATAGTAAAATTCTCTAATTCCCTGTGTGAGAACCTGGCCAGAGGGGACAGATCACTCTTCATGAGACAGCCAATATTTTATTTAATGGGTTTTGGACGTTCCCCTTTACTGCTCCCAGGGAGAAATTCCAGAAAGCCTAAGCCAGTAAAGTGCATTCAGGCCTTCAGAGTAAACCTTCAATTTAAAAACAGAAGTGTCACAATTCTAAAGAGGAACAGTACAGAAGAAAATGTACACAGTCTTAACTACTTAGAGGTAATAAATTGTTATATTAAATGATAGAGAAATCATTATCTACATCTTTTTCTAATTCCTTGCATTTTCTAGACAGCTTATTAAAATATAGGAAATGTAGATTCATCTGTACAAAATTTGGAATGTTTTTTCTAAGATGAAGAACTTATAGGATATGCTACGAATTCTTTTCTAACAACTGGTTTTAATGCTTTGACTTAGAGGGACTTCGAGAAATCAGAAGGTGATACCTTTCACAGGATAAAGGTCAGGAGCTCTTATACTCTAGGACAAAAAGAGAAAAAAAAAAAGAAAAAGCTAACTTTTCTGTGGTCTCTGCCACACGTTAAAAACAATCTGCATGTTAGACTGAACTTGCTCAGAACCTCCAGAATAAAAGCGTACTATCCACTGTCCTCGCTTTGTTATGCACTGTAACGAAATGTGAAAATAACGCTGTATTTAGCTGTCTGTCTG
The DNA here is from genome assembly GCF_022539395.1 of Myiozetetes cayanensis. Lineage (NCBI taxonomy): Eukaryota > Metazoa > Chordata > Aves > Passeriformes > Tyrannidae > Myiozetetes > Myiozetetes cayanensis. The sequence continues at coordinate 10,097,004 of NW_026087159.1, read as the reverse complement.
TGACTGAAAACATGCTTGTATTTAGCAAAATGGTTACTACGTGATAATGTGAAATTTAAAACTTGTAAAGAAACTTTGGTGGGGTTTTTTTTTTCCTTCCCCCCCCTCCTGGCCCTTCTCTCTGAGTGAGCTGCTGCTCCCTGTCCCGCTCAGCACCTCCATACCCAGGCAGTGCCTCACAGCTGCTGTTCACCCTTCTCTGCAGGCCCTGCTTGGCTCTGCAGAGCCAGCCCTCTGCCTCGCTGAGAAAAGAGAGCCCAGCTATGCTGAAACAATCCCCAGACAGCCCCTGCTCCCTGCAGCTGAACCAGCCCTGGCCCTACAGGAGGCTACAACAGCTCCTGCCAGCTGACCTGCTGCTCCTACGCAGAGCAGCAAAGACTCAACAGCACAGGCCAGAGCAGAGCTGGAGAAAGGCTGGTCTTCTACTTCACATCAAACACAAAACCCCCAAACCCTGAGCTGTGATGGCCACAGCCATCTCCCATCCCCCTGCAGCCAGACACCTTTGAACACAGGAGCAATTTCAGCTCCAAGGCTGTCACCCAGTCCCCCCCTACACGCAGCAGTAGGTCCCTGGCAGTGGCACAGCTGATTTTGCTCACTGCTGCTTTTGCTGTGCAAAAATGCTTAACTGGTCATTTTGTTGTGCACAACAAAGGCAGGCAATTGCTGCCTTAGGACCAGCCCGAGGCGGGGAACACGCTTCAGCCTGTTGGGATCTCATTAATCCAAACTGAAAATTGTAAGAGAAATCAGGACGTGTTTGCAGCTGCCTTTCCATCATTGCTGATGCTCAAAAAAAAAAAAAAAATAGGGAAGAGAAAGCAGCAGCCTGACCAGCCCCACATCCTGCCTGCCATAGCAGATGCCTGTTGGAGAATCCATCAGAGCTCCACATTGCTCTGCTGCAGCCACAGACACTGAAACAAAGGGCATCGCCCTGGGGGAAGGTACAGAGCAGCACAGCCCAGGTACTTGCTGGTGACAGTGCTAAGGGTTTACCTGCTCTGGGCCCTTCCCTGCAGCTCTTTGACAGGAAGAGTGCTGGTAAATCACTTGCTGTCAGTCACCAGTTCAGATGTGCTGACTCACAGTCCCCCTTTCATTCACACCAGGATCCAGCAGCCACACTTTTCACGTCTGCTGCTTACACGGAATTTTTCCCCTCCCTCCCCTTTCCCCAATTAAGGGAGGGAAACATTATAAAAGATCACGCATCAGATTCATGACTCTCACACAAAGAAAGATGCACAAAAACAGCTGTTTGCCACAACTGTTTAGTTTTACTATTTTAATATCATGAAATAAAAGTACAAAAAATTTACAGGTATATTGTTTCTTACATGAAGATCGAACAGTTAACATTTGCATTTATTTTGCAGTGAAACCTGTACTCTCAGTCACAGAATGTGAATATTAGCCACTGACATCACCACTGAGCATTTTGTTTTAGAAAGAAACTGCAGAGGTAAAAGGCAACAATCTCGCAAGGCTTCGGAAGGACCAGGAAAATACTCCAACAGTGACACCAGAGGTCACGTTCCAGTCGGGCACCCCGATCTCACACAGACTTCCACCTGGGAGGATGAGAGTGCTCTGACATTGGAACTGGACACCTGGGCTAAGGGGTTGGAAATGGGGGCTCTCACAGGCTCTCGGTGTCGGGGTGTCCTTGTTCAACGCGTTTGCCAAAGTAAGCAACGTGTGCTCGTGTCTGAGGAGGAAGGGGGTGAGAGCTCCTGCGGGCTCGACGTGGCTTGTGCTGCTCACTCCATTTACCACTGCTGAGGACAAATCACAAACTGCTGTGTGCAAAGTGCTGAGGGCTCAGTAACAGGCAGTTAGCTAACCCATAATTACTACAAACAAGTTTATCCAAAGGATATCCAGGAATGCTTTGCAGACTGATGCTGCCCATCACCTCAGTGAAACAAAATCCAAGACTCCGCTCTATTGGTTCTGCTTCCCAGAATGTCACAGCTGCACGTCTTCCCAGCCCAAGGCAAAGTTAACTCCATCAGCTGTACACAGAGATGAAAACCCTGCAAAGCCTCAACCCACTAAAATGTCAGGCTCCATTTCACACATGCCCCTCAGCTTTTCAGACAGGCTTTCAGGTAGAAATTTATTTATGACAGACTGGTCTGATCAAAATACTATGTCCTTTGCTGGACTGTGTGGTGCCTTTTCAAATAATTCTTTTCATGAAGCATGCATGAAACCAAATTTTGAGTTTACAAATAAATAAAATGGTGCTCACCATTAGTTTTTATATATTTTACCATTTACTGAAATGCTGAAAGTAACTCAGTCCCGAATGAAGTTTGGGGGTGTTTAAATAAAAAATATTTGGAAATTGATACCACATTTAAAATTGGCAAAACTATGCTTTGTTTTTGGAAGGGTCCTGCTTGTTTCTTCTCTTTACATCCCAATTATAAACTCTAGCCATATCTGAGGGTGTGGAATTAAGGAAACAGCTCATGCAATCAGAAAAGAGAAACATTTCTAACTTAACCCTCACTCAGTCTGGGTTGCAACCACCACAGGAGGTTTCACAGGGACACAAACACCAGCTTTGCTACCTCCCAACACACCAACCCTCAGCTCAGCCCTGCAAACACAACATTCCATTGCACTGCTAGAACAGATTAAGTTCACAGGTGCTACAGAATTTTAAGGACAGCCAGTCTAGGATAAAAACACATCAGGAAATTGGTTGTTACCTGTTGGCTTTGACATACACCTCCTTCCCCATCAAGGAACAAAAAGGATACTGACTTCTGTAGTGGTGAACTGATCTCTGAGAAAATCCAGGTCTTCCTCTAGAAGATCGAGGTTTTTCGTGGCTGTTGACAAATTCTTCTCTAACAGAGCCTGAGCTTCATCAATATCATATTCAAGCATCACATTGGCCTAAAAAAGAAGATTCATAAAAGCTCTTACTCTTGCATTGTAAAGACTAAGCAATGCCAAACTTATTTTAGGCTGCTTTTTATAAGATATGACATTAACAACAGACTGTCCTGACAGGCCAAGACAACAAGACTCAGGACAGGCAGTGCCAGAATCCAAGGCCTCCACCCCTTCAGCGACTCAGTAATAAATCCCCCTAGTGTGACCTAAAGTTCTCTTGCCATAGCTAAGCAAGAAGGGATTTCTCTCTCTGTGGATCCCATTCAGCCTTTCAGGTATCAGCAACTCCCCTTCACTGTATTTGGAAAATGAGACACCTCGTGTTTCTCAGCAGCACCTTTCAGGTGCCACACAACTCTAGAGACAGTTATTTTGGACTCAAGATTAATCTCAGGCTCTCTGTGTGGAACACTGACCAACAGCTCACTGGCACTGGAACAGGAGCTACTACAGGTACTTAGAGATAGAACAGGTACAGAAGTCCTGTCTGATACTGTGGTGGTGGTTTTTAATCCACAAATGGTTATTACAGCAAGAAGCTACCACAGGAAGAGATAAAAGAGCAATGTCAGGTGAAGATGCACCACTGAAGCTTTGTCCCGTTCAAGAACCGTGCCCTGAGCAGAGCCATGTGCTGGGACTGACAGGATTCCAGGGAAGGCTGTGCAGAGCTGCCAGAGTTGGATAAAGCTTTCATTTCTAAAGTAAGTGGAAGGCAGAACTGCCCCAGTAACAGTGACAGGCACAGCCCAACACACAGACTAGTAGAAAGGCAGAAGGCCAAGAACACCTATACAGAGTAACTGCTTGTGACATTTCATAATTGCTATTCAACGTGAACTGTCAATGGGATGAACCTTCTCTGATGTTCTGTTATGAAATAAACCTGGGATGCTCCATGAAAGCCAGTGTTTGTGAATTCTGAAGACAGTCTCCAGAAAGGAGGTATCAGAAAAATCTTCTCTTTTTATGATAGAAGTGGGAGAAGCTGGGAGGATCCAATTAGTCTGGATGCTTCATGTGTGTAAACAATGTTTCTGTGCTAACCAAGGGCTTTGTCTGGCAGCCAACATTGGGATTTAGGAATATCTGTGATTTAAAGGTCTCAAAATAAGCATCAGCAGGTTATCTCCACATATCAGGAAGTCTCTAAATACAAAATCCCCCAACCTGATATTCCTTAAGTACTTAGAAATTGGGGGTGTGAGCACTGATCCCACCAGGCTTTAGCATCAATTCCACTCTAAATGCTGGCAGGTACCTGTGAGCAATGGAAATCCCATCTTTCCCTGAAAAGGTGCATGAAAAGGGAAAGCCAGATGCTAAATAGGAATAATGTAGAGAAGATGGGAAGCTACTTGCCAAACTAAGTTATTTTGCTGGGCACATTCCCATCCCAGGCAATGCTGGATGATAATTTGAACCAAAAAGTGACAGAAGTGGTAAGGAAAACACAAATAAGGTTTTTGGAAAGAACAATCTAGCAAAATGACAATTCTCTGAAGTCTTAGTGTTCAGGCACCAAATAGAACATGAAACCTTCACTAGCACATTGAAATTGTCTGGTTAGATGTTGCTCTGCTGCCAGGGCACAGCTGTGCCACACACCCCTGAACAGAATGGTGCCCACAGCCACTACAACTATGGGGAGACAGCAACCAAAACTTCCTTTTACAAGCCTTTTAAAAGTTACTTAAAACAGTTTCAGAAAAAGTTCTGTTTTACTTACCCCCAACCACAAACAAACTTTATCTGTAGGAGGAACTGAAGCTTTGCAGTAGAGATTATCTGCCAATAAAAATCTGGTTTCCATTGGTTGTGTGGAATCCTTAAGACAAATGATAAAACTTACAATTGCTATTTTAACTGGAAACTTAGGTCAAAGACATAAAACTTACAGTAAAGAGCACACTTTTCTGCTTTTTGCCATTGATACAGTATTAACTTGGGTGGAACTCTATGTAATTTTAATTCAACATTAAAGTTAGCTCCAAGAATAATGCATTTAAAAAAGATATATTTAAAAACAACATAGAAATCTTTATAAAGAATGGAGATGAAGTCAAAGCTTAGCTGCAATCTATACACTATTGAAAGTGAAGTCTGCATTATTAACATTAACTTTTTTTTGAACTAGCTTTCAAAAAGTACTACATACCTTTAAAAACAATTCTGTTATTTATAAAGGCATATTAAGTGTGCTCTCCAAAACATTTCTTGCAATGTGTTCTGTTAGGGTGGAAAGGTAGTTAGCTTTTCTCATACTCATTAGATATTCAAAATAGTTTACCTTTTTCTTCTGCATGTGTTTTAAAATTTCTAATGTCTGTTTAATTTCAGGAATCTGACTTTTTAGCCTGTGAATTAACAACAGTCATGATTTATTATTTTACAGAGACACAGAGTTTCCTAAACAAGTGATCAGTTTTATTATACAATCCAACCTCCCTTTTAAAACTTGACAATCTTAACAGGCTTACAAATGCAGGTTTGAAAGACACAGCATGTAAAGGCAGCTCAGCTCCAGCTTCACCTGCCTCTCAGCACACTGAGCTTTGCTGGCCTGGCCTCCAAAGCACAGCAACCCATTCACCTTCCAGACTGGAACAACACACAGCAACAGTAACAGACACCTTTTTACTAAAATGGCACATTTTTGCAGATTTGTAATCTCCTCAGAAGAGAGGGAAACCTCAGCAGACACAGAGATAGAAACCACTGCATGTAAAACAAAATGAGTGTGTTACTTCTGAGGCTCACAGACTATTCTGACAGGGAGCTGAGAGCCACAGGACTGAGCATTGTCCCAAGCAGAGCTCTCCAGAGCTGAGGGCATCCCCCTCCTGACAGCACTGGCAGAGGCACCGGATCCCACGGCCCTCCCGTTCACCCGTGGGCTCCCACAGCAGTGACTGCCAGAGCAGGGCTCCAGGTGAGGTCCTGGGGGATCTCTGCCCAGAAAGGAGCTTCCTCTAAAGACAAGATTACTTACAGCTTTGATTTTAGCCTTTAAATTACAATTTGTTTCTCACCTAGCTTCAGATCAAGCCTGAAGCTACAGGAGAGAGAGGTTAACTATTGGTTAACTAAATAGTTAACCAATAGTTACAGACTTGGCACAGTAAACACTGGACAGACACATATTCTCATTTACACCAGGCTGACAAAACCAAGTGACACAACAGTCCTTTTGGGCCTCAAGGGTTAAGGACCTATTCAGCAACACTCTTTATTCTTTTACATGTAATTTTCAGGAGGAGGGAAGAAAAAAGCTGAGCTTTCCCAAAAGTACTATAAATATTAGCTCTCCTATCATCAACTTTTTATTTCTTGGGATATTTAAAAAAAAAAAAAGATTTATTTTTTTAAAGAACAGAACTGTGCTAAACATTTCCCAATTCTGCAAAAATTATGACTTACCTCCTTTTCTTTTGAGCAAGATTAAGTTCCAAAAATTTATACTTCTGATACTGCTCATCCAACTTCTTAAGAACTACATCTGCTGTCTCATTTCCAGGCTGTTTCATAAAAGAATCTACATCTTCCTTTAAGGGGAGAAAGAAACCCTCAGTGTTAGTAGACTTTTACAGAAATCCTAGACACAGACATGCTATCATCTTACTGCAGCTACCTCTAGAGGGGTTTTTATATGTACAACTTTTTTTCTGGGTGCAGTACAAAATGATTTAGTTTCCTTTCTCAGCCACCTTTTCACTTCCCCCTACCCTCCTTTTTTGGTAGGGAACTAAGGGATAGGTGCAAGGATAATTTCATAACCGTATCTGCTGGTACCTGGTTAGTGGTCCTTTCAGTCCTGGCCGATGTCAAATGACACAGGGATGGGTGTCCTGGGAGCAAAGCTAAACACGGCCTCTCCTTGCCTAATCAGATTATGAGCTCTTGAGGATAAAACTGAAGAAGGAAAAGAATCATGGCCTGATCAAGAATGTTGTGACAAAGACACCAAGGGGTGAACTGGAGTATCTGCTCAGGTAGGTGCTGTGACACTGAACAGCTTGGCTTAAGAAGCTCCTTCTGTAGTCAGGAGGAAGCCACAGAAACCTCCAGAGAACAACTCCAGCCAGTCCTACCATCAGCTGGAAAAGCTGCCAGAGAAGACAGGCCTGAGCCTGCCAAGGATGCTGGCCTTGGCATGCAGCTCCTTCAGGCTCCCAGGAAGCAGCTCATGTGCCTGGGGACAGTGTTCCCAGCCTCTGGAAGCTACATCAGGCCAGAGTGTTTCTAGCTTGCCAACATTCACCCATATACAACTCAAGATGACCCCACTCACCCACTGCAGTAATTCTGCCCTTATTTGTCTACATAGCTCAGTAAAACCCCACAGAAGCCCCACCACAGGCCTCTGCACCTTCTCCTTTTGAACTCAAGTGTCTCCATTCGAGACGTTTCACATCAGAACAAGACTGTAATACCTTACTAAAGTGATGCCAGATATGGAGCTGCTTCCCCTCATTTATGACTCCTAAGGCTGGAGTTGGAGTCACTCTTGGCTAAAGAAACTCACTGTGAAATTACTGAGTCTGCTAAGAAGTCCCCACCTTCCTTATCACGAAGGAAATCTGCAGCAGAAACACGAACTCCATCCCAGACTGCAAGCAGGGAGCACGGCCCAGGGGGCACATCTGAACTCAAGAGACCACACCCAGACTGCCCAAGGAATGCCTCGAGCTACCCCCCCACCAACAGACCAGGAAGCATTCCTGCTCCTGACAAAGCCTGGAGAGAAGTTCCAACAAAGAAAACAAGGGTTGTAGGAGTGAGGCCTGAGGATGTTGTGAAATGAAACTGCCTCTGGTGGAAGTGACTCTGCTGGTGTGAACCAGCCAAGGCAGAAAGCAAAGGCAGGTGGGCTCAGCTCCCCCAGCCCCCTGCCTGGCACCCCCCTGTGCCCCAGCTCAGTCTGCGTGCACAGACAGAACCCACATCCCCATGGAACAAAGATGCTGGAAGTGGATCCAGGCCCCCTGTAAACTGGTGATCTCCTCCCACTGCACCATGCCCCATCCAAGGTGAGCTCAGATTTACCCCCCAGGTTTTCCAGCTGGGGTTTCCAAGGCTGCTGGTCAGGCTTTGGACCCACCTTCCACCCTGCAAGGCCGAGGCTTGGTCACCTCCTGGAGCTTGAACAGGACAGCTCTGAGGCACAGCTGGGTGTCAGTGCCATCAGGATCCCTGCTTTGTGCTGTATCCTGCAGCATCTCAACCGCAGAATCACCTTACAGGTTCTGCAAGGACCAGCCAAAACTCATCCCCATCTTTTCAAGAACAAAACTCACTGGTGAAACACCCTGTTTTGTACTGTAGGTACAACACAGTCTTTGCAAACGTCAAGCCAAGGCCCAGGAATGCTCTGGGAGAGCCCTGAAGTGCAGCAGGACAGCACATTCCCACTCATCCCTGTGGTTACCCTCTGAGGGATGACCCACATAGAGCACTGCAGGCACTCCCTCTGCAGAGCTGTCAGCACCTGTGGGCATGTGCAGGGAACAGACAAGAGACACGTGTTTGCAGATTTGCATCCTCACCCCTGCTGAGAGAGGCAGAACAAAGAAGGCTTTTTGCTTGGAAACATCTGGGCTACAGCTCAAACCCACCAGAGGCACAAGTTCTATCTGGAGTGTTTCTCAGACTCCAGTAAAACACTGACTCAGGGCTTAACATCACTTGAAACCTGGAGGGGCACAAGAATTCACAGATGAGTGGCTCAGATGAGACATCAGCCATAAACTGTTTGAAGAGCTGCCACTGAACCAAGACACTCACAGAAAACACCTCTGAAGATTCACAGTCAAGCTGCCCGTGCAGGGTGTGGTGGGGGAAATGCCAAGCAAAGGATCAGAAAGTTTTTATCGCCATGACAGGATACAATGTTTTTGGAAGAGAAACCTGTGTTCTGAAAGGAAACAACGTGGAACCGAACACAGCAGCTGCAACAACAGCCACCAGCACAGGGTGAGGGATGGGACAGGTGCCCTCAAAGTGTTTCGGTATCTCCTGTTCCCTGCCAGGGTGGCTCCTCCACTGCAGAGCCAGCACAGAGCACAGTTTCTCCTCTGTCCATTGCTGGAAAACCTTAAGGGAAAGGGAGGATCTGGATGCACTGGGAGCAAGTGTCCTGTTTCCTGTGTTTGCTCAGGCCCCCACACAGGACAAGCACTACACCCTGGAAACCAAAATGCAAGTCAAGCCCATGCATTTCTGTAAAAGCAGTTGGATCTGATCAGTCCAAACAGCTCTGGTGAAGATGTAAGAGATCTGAGAAATGCAGATTTTCAAAGTCCAAGGACATCTCAGTAACAAAGCAGCACCAGGAACAGACCTCAACACTTCCAGGGCAGCCAGGGAAGGCCACCCTGATCAATACTCATTGATCAGATGAGACAAAGCAGCAATTAGGATGGAGCACCAAGAGCCTGTTCACAGCAGAACACGAACAGCAGACAACTGTGAGACTGTGTCACTGCATAAGCAACGATTCCTTCTTTTCAGCCACTCAAGAGAATCATCAAATGCTTGGTACATCAGTTTTTAGAGTTGGATGAACAAGTTCTGCCTGTTTGCTGAAAGACACGCGTTTGTTGGTTTTCAAGAAGGACACACGGTCCCTTCTGAAGGATGGATGTGCTCGGCAGTCACAGGCGGGACTGTGGGAGGCAGATGCGGGGAAGGTGCCCGGGGCACGGCCCTGCCCGAGGGGGCACAGGGGACACGGGGTGTGCCCGGTGAGGAGGGACCAGGGCAGTGACAGGGTGGCCCCTGAGCCGGGCCGTGCAAACACACCGTAACGCCCAACGCGGGGGCCGAGCTCCCCGTAAAGCTCATTCATGCTTAACAACACCAGGTCGGGAGCAAAACAAGAGAACGCCCAGGGCTGAGGCCATGAGGGGGCACCGCCCGCCCGCCCGCCAGGCCGCGACCCCGCCGAGGGGCCGCCTCACGGGGCCGGGGCCGCCTGGCGGCGCTCAGCCCGCGTCCCCCGGCCGCCCCGGGGCCGCCCGGTGCCCGCCCCCGCTCACCACGAAGGCCGCCTCGGGGATGCCGAGCGGGCCCCGCCGCCCGCCCTGCGCCGCCGCCCCGCCGCCTCCGGCCGCCGCCATCTTGGGAACCGCCGGCACGCGGCGGGCCCGACGTCACCGCGTCGGCGCCGCACGCGCGGCCCCGCCATTGGCCGCCGGGCTCGGATGGGCGCGCGGCGCCGGCGCGCGGGGTGGGCGGGGCCGAGCCCCGCAAAGGGCGGAGCCCATTGGGCGGCTGGGACAGGGGGCGGGGCCGGGGGGCGCGGGAGAGGGAGGAGGAGGAGATGGATGTGGATGTGGGGAGGGTCCTGCTCTTCATGGCTGGGTCCCAGGGCTGTCACACAACAGAATGAACTGTTAACTAGCCCAAGCTCACAACTGAGACCTCTGCAACCTCCTGAAACAGAAATACAACTATTAAAATTATAGTGGTCTTTAAGGCCGCTGCTTTTTGGTACTGAGACTTCGTACAGGGTCACACGAAGAGCTACCAAAACAACCCTTACACTTCCTCTGCTGTCGTGACTTTCAGGGTATGAAAATGGTGAGAAAGCCAAATATTGAACTGGGTGTTGGTTAAGACAGTCAGGACAGAGCCTGAGGTTACCCCTGTGCAGGTCTATTTGTTAGGTGTCCACACTTTGCACTAGATGAGGTTGCCTGGAGCCCCATCCACCCTGGCCTTGAACACTTCCAGGGATGGGGATCCAAGCTTCTCTGGCAACCTGTGCCAGTGCTTCACCACCCCCACAGGAAGAGTTTCTTCCCAGTATCTAATCTAACCCTGCCCTCTGTCAGTTGAAAGCCATTCTGCCCTGCCCATTGCTCAGTCCCAAGGCCCTCTCCAGCTCTCCCTGTAGGCAATGGAAGAGGCTCTAAGTTCTTCCTGGACCCTTCTCTTCTCCTGTGTAAATGCACAGGAGTAATGAGGCAATCAAGCACCCCTATCCAACCATTATCAGCATTACAGAAAGCCTTAAGCCCTCAAACACGTGAAAAAAATAATCACATACACACATCTTGCATGTGCCAAAGTTTATTTTTTTCCAAAACTTGTTTCATCAAATAATTGGATATGAGCAGTTTTTAAAAAACAAACAATTTGCGTATTAACAAATTGTGAAGTTCCACAATTAAAATATCAACACAGCCAGTCTTGTGCTTAGGCTTCTTTTTAAAAAAATTATTCATAGAACATAAACCCTCAAAAATTTTTTTCCAGTTTGTGGCTAGTATATTCCACACATTCTGTATTCTTATAAAATGAAGGAACTCACACAAAGGAACAGCTGTACAAGAATACATCTGAAAGAAAGCAACCTAAATTATCGCAGCTCCTTTTAAATAAATATCCAATAAAAGGCACAAACCTGTCATAGGGGAAAACATAACATACAAAACAAGACCTATCAAATAAATAAAGTGTGGGTTGGGGTGAGGGAAATCTGTTCCAGCACCTATTTTGTCATTTCTCCAAGATGAAATTCCGGCCAAAGATTTGATAAAGGATTAAACTTAACTACAAGGATACACATTTGAGATATACTGAAAGATCTGTCGTTACAATTCCTGTTGTAACTGGACCAGTCACTACAGTCTCTGTAAATAAACGAGCATGAGGATCTGCATAAGGTAGTGATGCAGTGATGTACAGATCAATGACAAGTCAGATACATCTTCAGAGTCATAGCAACAGGTTCTCTATTCCTACCTATCAGTAATGTATAAATGATAACATGTACAGTTTCCATTGCTCAAAAATATAATCTTTTAAATGGAAATAGATGACTGATACACAGTGCCCTTTAGATGCTGTCCTTACAATACAAACTACCCAAAACAAAAAGTTTTCCTTTTTATGTACAAATTAAGCACCGATCCACAGTGCATCACTATTCTAATTGTAACCCCCCCTCCCTGCCACACATCAAAAAACCCAGCTGGGGATAACACCCTGTATTCAGTCTTGCAGTCAGAAGTTTCATTGTTGTTACTTTTGTATGCGTGGTTTTTGCTGTTGGTTTGTTGTTGGTGGTGGTTTTTTAAACCAAAAGTCCATTTGTTGTTTTTACCTACAAATATTCCACCACTGTGCACAGAACTGAGATTTCTGTAGTACACATGTTCAAAATTGTTATTTAAAAAAAAAAAAATCAGTAACTTCTTGGAGGCAAAGTCAAGCTATATCTAGAGAACATTAGAAAACCCCAGTTATTGAAAAGGAGATACACGTTCAAGTCCAAGAGGCCTCACACAATCCACCTTTCCCATTCCCCCAGAAGTTATCCTATGTTGTATCCCATGAGGGACAGCCTGCCTGTAGCAGCACCAGCTCCCACCAGTGAGGCTCAAATGACCCACGACAGGACAATAATGCAAAGCCCACAGAGTACTTCGAGTCTTCCTCCTTGTAGAGGCAGACATGGAGAGACATCTCAGTTACCTGCTTTCTGAAGTGTTCACAACATGATCCTGACCAAACAAGCTGGAAGAAAAGTCACATTTCTACACATCTCTCTTCATTGCTTTACTCATCATAACTTCTATTTGCAGCTCCTTGGGCTGTTACAGTCACCCCTCAAGAACAACCTTGGTCTTCAAAGTGTTGTTGTCTTTTTTTTTTTTTCTGAGCCATAAAAGCCTTGACAGCATCCCAAGTCCTTGGTTTTCACTTCTTATGTATGAATTATGTTATTGAAACACATACTCTGCCATTTTATGCATTCCAATACATGCACGAGGAAGAGGTTGGCAAAACCCAGTCCTGTGCACTCGTGTGCAGAGAGAAGCAACCTTTGCTTCACAAGGATCAAACTAAACGCTGTGTTTCAAAGTATCAAACACTGTGAAGGAAACTAAAAAGAAGCTGGGTTATAAAGTTTTTAGAATGTACTTTGTGGCTGTTTCTCCTTTTTTAATACTAAATAAATTGGTATCAGACAGCTTTGCTACAAGAAAGCAGACCAAAGAACCATTAAAAAGATCCAGAACTAATCAGAAGTAGTGCAGACTATGACCTAGTACTAAATCCATTTCTGAGCCAAGTACATTCCAGATATTCAGAATGCTCTGCAATAAAGTTCTAACAAATATATACTGCTTGCCAGGCATTTATTTGCATATTTTATTAAAATAATGCATTATTACTTATACAACTCAGCACGAGAAGGAGACCTAACAGCTTACAGTGCATGGAACTGTCTGCTTGTGGTGCTCTCACCTCTGTCACTAATGCCCAGACATCTGTAACTACAGGTACTGGTTTGATTTGAACACAAGACTTTTCATTGCTGAATAAATCAATGGAATTCACTACTTCTTAAATAAACAGTCCCCTCAACACAATGACTTATTCCAAATGGCATCTATTCCCTTGTCATGTGGAGGGCAACTATAGGCACTGAAGAACTCATTGGCTTAAAATTGTACAATTGTTCAACCCAGTAAAGGTGGTTTAAAGCTTGAAGCCCTTTGTAATTCAAACTTGAACATTAAATTGCTGTATACTGGTCCAAATTCTTTTGAGAGTCAATACACATCAAGGAACTCTGAGTTTTAAATTTCTGCAAGGTTACATTTCCCAGGAAATCGGCAGTTACAGATTCCAAGGGCTGGGGAGTGGAGTTTTATTTTGCTTCTTTTATGTTATTTCATTTGGCAAAAATATTTCCATAGGGTTAAGAGAGACTACTTTTGCACTCTTTGGACAGAATTAAGCATTGGGAAAAAGAGAAGGCATGTCCCCACCTAGAGGAATGTGCTGTAATTTAGAAGTTCTCTACCAGAGAGTTTGACAAGATTTTCAGGCCTACCTGCATTTATGGTGAGAGTCAAGAGATATTTCTGCAATTACAGACTCCCCAAAAGATAAAACACTTACTACTCTGGAGGTCTATTTATTGTAACAATAGAAAACTATTCCTTTTTGGAAAACTCAGCTTTAATATTAAACATTAGGAGAAGTAATTTTTATGGGAGAGCTTTTCATTGTGTTCTGCCGTGAAACTTCTGGAGGAAAGGTTGTTCCCAGTTCCATCTATTTATTACAACTATTGGGTTTTTTAATGCTATCACTTTTTATCAGACAGTTAAAAATACAAGATAAGGCATTTTCATAGCCAATTTCAGTTCTGGAGGAAGATTTTTTTAATACAAAAGATGTACCAGAAGTCTGTACACATCTGACCCATTGTGAACAGCAATAACTCATAAATTAGTTGATTTAAAAGATTTTCCTCTCAAAAAGAGTCTGCATTTAACATAGCATTTGAACCTTGAAATTACTACAGAAGAAAAAAGATTACTGCAGCATCAAAGAAACGATTATCTAAAAGTTTGCACATATTTACACATTTAAAAATAATTACTTCTATATGGTTTACAACTAGGTTCTTATTTCAAAAAAAGCAGCACAAGCTATTCTCTACAGTTGGAAAATTTCCATATAGTTGCCAGTTCACAAGAGTCAGCATGACTGCAAGGTTTGAGTCTTTTGACCTAATGGACTTTAAAAAGAAAAACTGGATCTCTTGTCTCGATTGCACTTGGCAACAGGATTTAGAAATTGCTCCCATGTGCTGAGGCTGGGGACACCACAGCCACTGGCTCCCAAAGCTACTCTTCCTTGAAGGATGAAAGATGCCACCTGCAGAGAAGGTACCTGATGGAAGTGCAGCTCCTGTCACCTCTTGCAGGCTGCAAGTGCTGTTCTGTCACACACTTGTTTTATCTCCTCCACCACAGACTTGCACCCCCTATCAGAGCCCGGCTCTTTTAACTCCCACTGGAGCACTGATATACCATGGGAGCAATTTATTATTTTTACTATATATATATATATGTAATAAGTATGTGTCTTGTTGATTCACAGCATTTCAAACTCACATTATAAAGTTTGCAAATTACTATAAGCTACTCTAATGTGAAAAAGCTGTCTGATTTCACAGAATATTGGCCTTATGATAATGCAAGCATTGCTCTGTCAGAGTATTTATTAGAGCACATAAAAATTTTATTGCTCGACTTGATTTGTGTTGTGTCTTGGTTACAACAGCCACAGAATTTATGGAGAAAATAAATAGCTTTGACATCCTCAGTTGATTCCCAAGGTCATCCACTGATGATTAAGGTTGTAGAGCAATCATGTAACCTTCTCTTCGGCTTTGAAGATGATAATCCAGCTTGCACCTTCTGAGTCAACCTCAAAAATACAGTTTTCTGCTGAGCAGTTAAAAAAAAAAAATTCAGGGAACAAACATGACTTCACGCTGCAGTGACTGTTATAAACAAGAATCTCTAAAGCATTGCAATTCAAAATAATATTGTATTATACAGGGGAAAAAAACAGTTGCCCTGTTCAGAAATATATCATGGAAAGATTGCAATTGAGTCTTTTCATTTTTTTTACCAGTATTTGGTTGTTCTCACATCTTGTTGCTTTGGTGGCTCTACATAAACTGTATCTGTGAAGCAGAGACAACATATTAATGCCACTTAAATAACACAGGGTTTCTCAGTGTTTTAGAATTATGAATCTATTCCACTGCCTTGTTACTTACAAGTTAAGTCCCTAGGCTTTGGCACTTTAAAACACCCCCAAAAAACATTACGACCAACATATCTGGATGACAGGAATACACAGTTTCTCCAGCTTGAATGACCTCTGTTCATGCCTTTCTCACTCCCCCATCCTTCAGGAAGCTTTCAACATTGCTCTAGTCAGTATGACTAAACCAAGTATCCAGCTGATGTCATAGGAAGTCCGAAACCTACACATCTTCACCACTCCCACTTTCTTAATATTGACACAGTGAGAGACAAACCACTAAATCTCTCATTTTTAATTTCTTCCTTGCTTCCTGCAATTGTGTGATCTCCCATCTGAATTTGTCTCCTGACCATCAAAAGCTGCTGAGGAACCTCCCACTTTCACAGAATTGCACCAGTAGCTCTTCATGAAGCATTTGGTTGCTTTTACCAAGACTGAAGTCTCAAAGTCCTCCCAAGATTAAAGAACCCTGTTCACCTGAGTTTCAGAAACAGGTGCAAAAGGATTTGTTGGCCGCAGACCAGGCTGTGTATACATCATTGACTGGGGTGCCATCAAAGGAGCAGCTCCAACCTGAGGAGGTACCTGTTGGAAAAACAAAACCCCCACAAGACAAATATATAAAATTCAAACTAGTTCCACAAGATACGTCTTTTTGCATTTAAGTAGAGTAGAAAATAAGCATATAGAAACACATACAGAGTAAAGTCCAAGCTTTTAAAAAAACTGCCATATAAAATTTAGAGTAATCTCTTTCAATGCAGGGTGTGAAAAAGCTATCAGATTTCAAACAGTATTGTCAATATACTGAAGCTGCAGAATGATTTGAACATAATAAGGCATGCCATGAAACCCACTGGAGGAGACAACTTTCAGGAATACAAAACAATCACATTTCTTACCATTCCATATACAGGCACTTGAGGTGTGGTCAATGGGTATGTGATAGGAGCAGGTACCTTCAATTAAGAAAATGTTGAACATTTTAGAGAAAAACTCATGCATACTAGCAATACATATAAAACTTTGAAAAAGACATTTTTCAGTACTTAAAATAACCAACATATTTACAAGAAATCGACTTACATATCCAGGATAATGTACTCCATTCTGGCACAGCAAAAGGATAAGATAGAAGATTATTTAATAGGTATTCAAACTGGAAATTCTAACCAAGGGATGGATTCAAGTCCAGCACCACAATAGTTTGCAACTATGCTCAACTCATTCATTAAAACAATCAAAGTGGGAGGAAAAAGTGCAAGAACAGTAACAGCAGTAACTATGCTTAGAAAGCTACCATTGATATGACTTACAGAAAAATCAGAAGTTTTACCACACCTAGCCAGATCTGAATATATTGCTTGCACAAGCACGTGTGTGAGAAGCTTTTAGGGGGCACAGCATGAAATATTCCTTCTTCCTCCCACTATGTGAGAAGGGCATAGTAAAAAAAACAAGGAAGGCTGTGACTATTTGGTTTAAAAAGCAAATAGCAACAGATGTTCAGTCATGTGAATGTTGCTCCATACCAACATCTGATGTCTGCAACATATCACAATATTGAAGAATTAAAAATGAAGAGCATCTTAAGCCAGATATACCTGATATCAGGTTATGTTCACAGGCACAGTGGTGCATGCACTTCATATTGCCACACTTTGTTAAACAGCACTAATTATACTGGAAATTAAAGTGCTAAATAAAACACTTGGCTATGCAATGGTAAGCAGGTGATAGGTGAATTGGAGGGTTAGCACCCTGAGTGCCACAGGCCGAGCCAGGACCAGGGCACAGATTCTAAAGGTGCTCATAGCTGAGCTAGATCTGTGCATCACCACCTGCTGGAGTTCCACGTAAATGCGTGAACAGGCACCTGGCACAAAACACCCAAATAAATGCTTAGACCAGAAAGTAATAAACATGAACACAGGAAATAAAACCACAAAGCCCAAATCCACGCTGCATCAGCAATCTAAGAATACGTTCTAGAGCATCAAGAGGGGTTAAAGAGATGGTGTGGTCTCAAAAAACCTCACATGAAAGTGCCATACAACTGAGACACCCAATCATCTAAATTTTTTAGTCTCATTTTTGAGTCCAAAACTGGATGTAATCTTCTACTCAACTTTGCTAATTCTGAATGAGCATAGTCATGTAAGACGAGGGAAACAGGCATTAGAGGTTAGCTATTCCTACTGCAAAATGCAGTCAGACAGCAGTCCAAAATTCATAGCAAATGTGGTAATTACCCTAGTTGTACATGGAACTGAGATCTGTATGAATACAGGACACTTGGAAAATCTCTTTTAAAAGCACAAGAAAAGTCAGCTGCCTACAAGTACCCCTCCAAGAACTGAAAATTTTTCATTTAAATAACTGTTAAAGATCCACTCAGCATTTTGTACTGTGTTAAAAACACGAAGCTGCTGTTGAGCATTATCAAAAGTCCAAAGTGCTGCCTGACTTGAAGATTAAGGTGCCTTACAGGGGTTGCAGCAGGTTTCATGTGATAAAACTGAAAAAGGAGCAAAAACTGGAAGGAACAGCAGTTTTGCCCTTAAAACACATTCCTAGGATGTGTATCTGTGCACATGTGCCTGGGAAGGGGAGAGGGAGCACCTCAAACATGCACATCAGGAATTTCTGGATTGGGATAATTGTTTTCAATCCAGAAAGAACTTACAAACTGAAATAGATAATCAGCCTTCCATTTGAGACATAAATCTTTAATGGACAAGTTTTACAATGAGGGGACATAGAGCATACTAAAATCTCTATTTAATTCAGTATGATTCTATGATCCTACCAGCACTCCCCCCTGCTCCCAGTCTTGCCCCAAATGCCTTGGCTGTTCTTTTTAGGTTATTTTGAGCAGGGAAGCAACATTTGCTAGAATGAGGTGTGATTTCATAGTACAGAAATTACCATGTGTGGAATGGTGGGTAGGGGAGTCGGGTTCCACGTGGTTGATGTGCTTGTTTTTGCTTGCCAGTTAGTTCCACCAGTAAGTTTTTTCTCTGTGGGCTGGGACCACTGCATGTCTGACCTAAAATGAAATTGTGGCATTAGTTTTTACAGGGGGCAACAGCAAGAGTAACAATAACATAACAGGAAACCAAAATATGCTTAAATACATGTACACAGCTGAAATCTATGGGTGGAAGAAACAGTCAAGATTTCAGCAACTACTTATGTATCTCTGCTCCATTAAGTATGAGGTCTGGGGGTTCTGCTTGTGTTACAAGTAAACTATCATTACTGCACTGTACAGCACAGTGGTTAACTGGAGTTTGATGCAACTGCAAGATCTTTCACGATGCTTCATAGAAATACAGCAATTGCAAAACTCAAGTGAACTACTTCAAAAATTAAGGTTGACTGTGTTATGGTGACTGAGCACAAACACACTGTTTCAATGCAGTTCTTGATTATTTCAAATTATTTCAACAGCTGAGACTCTTGTCATGTCAGTGCTGGTAAACTGTGCCAGAGTCTACCAAACAGTCATGTGAGAAGACTCTAAGAACATACACGCACTTACTTTTTGGATGGAGTTCCTCCAAAGCCAAGATCTGTGGGGGAAAAGAAACAGACAAAATCCTTAAGCATTTTGAATTTGAAGGGAAAAGCTTGTTTTGCTTTCAGTAACAAATAGGAAAGTTAATTTTAAAAGATTCACACTTTTAAAAGATTCACACTTACTTCCTACTAGATTAGCAAGTGAAGAATCGAGGTCATTTGCCAAAATTTTTCCACTTTGCTGGCTGGCTCCAGTGGCTCTTTGACTTTGTGGTGGTACTGTGGGTTGCAACACATCATCTAGAAAGGTAAAAGCTAAACCAAGAACACAAAAGGAACTGTTAATAAAATGGTTACACTGCGTTTAATAAAAGACATCCATAATCCAGGGAGATATTTTCTTTACAGAACACTAAGTAATTAGAGTATTTTTATGTGGAGGTTCAACATGCTGCAAGTGTCTAAGACTTGGACAGAAGCAGAGTTTAACCTCTTTGTTTTTTATTAATATTGTAGCTACTAATCTAGTAAAATCTTTAATTGCACTTCAACAGACATTAATGGTATTTTCAAATTAAGATGAATCTCCTCTAAAAGTGCAAAAGAAATGGGGTTGTTAGTGTCAGCATAGGGGTACTTCCATGATCCAGTATCCTGAATGTACACAAGAGCTCCTCTGCTGTACAGAAGAGCAAGATTGTAACTCAGATATTCTTCAAGCAACACACCCCCTAGTTTTGCATTTCTGTCAGTGGAGTCACAGGGAATTCATTATCATGTAGCAAGAGAAAACACAAGTCCTAAGCACTGAAAACAAATGAACACATGAGCTTACCCGTTAAGGGAGATCCAGTGGGCCACGTTCAAAGTTCGCTCCCCCAGAAAGAGAGGAAACCATTATTACACAATGGGTGAAATTAATCACGAGCTAATTTGAAAGTAAATAACTACAACTGAACTGATTGCCTCTTATCAGGCTCATTATCACCTTGCAAATATATTAAGTTATTAAATTCTGAACTGCAATAGCAATTATGCTAAGTTGTTAAGCAACTGGTGCCTGTAGGGTATAAATTAGTCATAAGGCAGTTTTTACCACTTGCAGTCCTGTACTCTGGTGCTGAAGATTTTCCTCCAAAAACAGCATCAAAGTCCACATTAATTGATGAAGAGGTGGTACTTGGAGGAGCTGAATGAAGAGGGAAACCTGAAAAAAAGAGTTGAGTAATGAAATACACCCCTGAAGTAATACCACTAAATACAGTGAAAAAGCAAAAAAATCAAATTACCATCAACAGTCAGAGGATGATACACAGAAGCATATGTAGGTTTATGACTACTAAAGTCATCTTTGTAAAAAGAGAGAAGAAAATAAGATCAGTTTTAAAGAGAAAAAGGAAGAGGAGACCCAAGTTAAAAATCAAAAAATTTTAAATATTATAAAAAGATTTTTTTATTTTACAGATTTGAAGAGCCAAGTAACTCCTGCATTCCCCATTACAAAAGAAAAGGAAGTTGTAGTTTGAAAGAAATCTGCAAAAATTCCAGCACCACTGCAAGTCTCAGGATATCTATGTTGGGCAAGCTAAACAAAATAATAATTTATTTCAACTATAGAAATAAAACTTTAGGAAACATATAATTTACTATGCTTGGAATTAATGCACTGTTTTCACTTCTTAACCAAAAGTGAAAACTGGCCCAAACCACAAAAAGATGACATGGCCCACTTTATCAGCATTATTATTATCTCCAGTTGCAAATAAATGACATGGGGTTTGTTTGGTTTTTTACCACTAAACAGTTCCACCGTTTGTTTGGAGGAAAAAGAAGAATTGATGAAAGGGGTGGCAGATTTTACAGCTTCTTCAACTGGCTTCATGTCAAAGATGTCCAGATGAGGTGGAGAACCAACACAACCATTTGAAGACGAGAAAGGACCTTTCAGATGCAGAAGTGAAGGAAAGAATACAGAGTACAAATAATGGAAAAGAAAAACAGACTGAAATGACTGAATATGAGAAATCTCTAGACAAAGTTAAGTTGTCAATATTCCACCTTGTGATCAGCTCATTTAGATACAAATTCTTAAGTTTCAGATAAAAATCCTAATAGTCCTCTCTATTTAGGAAAACTAGTTCTAGTATTATCACTGGGGGGAAGAAGAGAATGACAGTACATTTATCAATCAAAGAAGTCAGATACTACATTTTTGGCTTCAGTAATCTATCTTTTAAATAGCATACAAGGGTATCAATTCCACCTATTAAAATACCAACATTTACCATGGTGTTAACATTGTCTTCTTTAGTCATTTGAGCCATTTTTTTGACATTTGATCATTCTTTGGAAGGATGGGTGAGGGTACAGAGAATGCTGTGCCCAAGAAACTAGGATACACAGTTTAATTATGAGAACTTTGAAGTTAGCAGTACCTTTTAAAGGAAAAGTATATTAAATATTGCTTAATAACATGGAAATAACTATCCAGCATCTTTTCAGTTACATTTGCTTAGTTTATATTTCCCAGCAATTTTAAACTTTGACTTTTAGTTACCAGTTCTTCTACCCTTTACTGAAGGGCTCCTTCTTTCCATCTACTGGACATCAACACTACTGCTACATGTTAAAGAAAGTTTGCCAGAGCTTTCAGATGATTTCTTTTATATTTTGTCAAGAATAGAAATGTTTGGATGCAAAGTAATTAATGTTTAAGATGCAGATTCAATTAAGTATTGAACCTGTATCTTCTTCCTGTATTCTAAGAAGTCACCCATCATTTAGACAGTCAAATCAAGGTATGAGCTCACCTCCCCAAGCACTGCTTGCTGATGTTGAGATAGCTGGAGTACTCTGCACAGTTGGAACAAATGCAGGCTGAAGATCAAAAAGATCACTAGAAAGGTTGGGCATGCTGAATAAGAAATGAGAGAGAGAAATATGAAGATATGTACCAGGCATTGTATTCTTGTGTGTTATATGAACACTCACACCAATCTCATTTTCTCTTATTCACTAATAGCCCATCAATAACAGTGGTACAAAACCTTGTAATTTAGCATTTCCTGACTGATACCAAAATTCCTGTGGGTACACAAAGAAGGCATCAGCAAAAGGTACTTGAGAAGTAACTGACATTGGTGCTTTACAGTGACTGTGGAGTTGCAGGGCACTGCAGTAATTTCTGCTTCCTGCAGAAACTAAAGTATCTCTCACCTATTTGTTGTGGGTGCTGGTGCAGCAAAGAGGTCAACAGCTACAGTGGTATTCACACTTTTTCCTGATAAAGTGCTTGGGGATGCTGATGTGGAAGTGGAATTTGACACTACAGAAATCTCTCTTAATCGCTGCTCCTGAAAGATGAGATAGTTAGAATTTTAGTCTTATTAATTTATTAATCATTCAGTCCTAAACACCTTTTCCAAGAAGAAATTTTAATTATGGTCTTAATAAATAAAAATTATTCTTCTGTAAAGTTATTCTTCTGAAAACATAAAAGTAATTGAAATCAGGTGAGATTCCAAGGTGAGGCATGATGTTTTAAATAATTAATTTTTAAGTTATCCACAACTGCCTAGAAGAAAAGCTACTTCTAGTCAAGCTACAGTCTAGACTTCCTTCACAGCCACTCAGAGAAACAGGCCAATGGACCTTTGCTCAGGAAGATGCATCCCCTACTTTATGGATCTTCATAGTTCAATTCAGACATTCAGAAATCAGAGTGACAATGCACATCCCACTGAGATCCAGGTGGTGTTGCTCTTAAGCTGGCAACAGAAAAATCCTGTTTATATTAATTTCAGGTTTACATCCCTCATTACTCCAGATATGCCCACTGCATTTATATAGCAGAGGTCTATGTTATACACAGCTGATGCTCCTCACTGAGTGGCCTTGCAAGCTTCCCCACCTCTTTTAAGCTCATCTTGGTTTTCACCTGTATCCAGTTACGAAAAAAAAATCTTGGAAAACTTGTTGAAAACATGGTACCTTCAGTGCCTGCAGTCTAACTTGCTCCTCCTCCAATGCCTGCTGCTTTTCTTTCTCATCCATCCTGCTGAATGACATTCCTGTATTGGCAAGTGAGGAAACAGCACTGGATAGGGCACTAGCTCTAAAAAAGGTAATAATTAAAAAAAAAAAAAAAAGTTGTTAAAAAAACTACAGTCAGGTCTACATCCCTTACAGTTTAATGAGCAAATGCCTTCCCTGGCTGTGTGCCATTTCCCCCCCAACTCACTTCTTCCTTTACTCTCTGGTACAAAAAAGCCCAACAAGAGGATTTGGTGACAAAACAGTATGAGTATACAAAATCAATCTCTCAAAGTTCCAGTGGGTTGCAGCTGGAAAATGTGGAACATACCAGTTGTCTTTTTTTCTTTAAAGTCACCTAGACTAGACTGGAATGTTATTCAAATGGCAGAGGCACAGAAAGCTTGTTTGTACATTATATAACAGCAGTCAAAGCACAAGAGTTAGTCCCTATTTAGTGCACACAAACAGAATCCTGTGGCAGCAACTCCTCAAATTTTTGAGCAAAAAAAAAATATCTGAGGAGAACACAACTCAGGAATGTAGCTCACACTGATACATTTATCAATATTTACCAAGTTGCTGTGTGAGAATGTCTGTGCCAAAAGAGATCTCTCACTCTTCAGTCAGAAGTACTGTTCATACAATACTGATACCATACTTGACAGAAAGAATAATGTAATTCCTGTCAGCACACAACATCTAAGCTAATTTGGCTGTTCTGAGAAGGGACTGAAGAGTCTTGCAGACATACCTAGATTTCAAACATGGTTAAGCTATCAGACTGTTACTCACAAGATGCTTCATTTATATTTCTATGAAGAGACATTCAGAAGTGAATAAAATTCAAGAATACCAAGTGTCCGAATCCTGACACTTCTTAGAATAACAATGACAGATATTAAGTACTGGCACTGCTGTAATTCGTTGGGTGCTCACCTGCTGGCAGCAGAGACTTCTTTTGTTTTCTTTCCCTCCACAGAAGCCAAATGCTGTTCCAGTGCCTCAAGCAAGCTACTGGGTGCCTAAAATTAAAAGTATTTATAAAACATTGCTTCTAATCAACACATCATCGTTTAGCACACAGATGAGTTTTCTCATCCACGAAAAACAAACAAAAACTCACACATTGATAATTGTGCCTTTGGGTTTTGCTGCCAACCTGCACACCCAGATCCTACCCACTCAGGAGTGGTTCTTTAAAAGCAGTGGGACCACAGAGACATGAAGGAAGGATTTCCCCAGAGTGGGTTTGCTTCTGCATCTGCAAGTTGCATCCTTGGTTTTGGCAACAGCATTTGCTATGTTAAGATTAACTGAATAATCACAGCTGATTAAGCAGTACTCCCCTAAACTCACAGAAGTCCCAAAACAAAGACTTGGCACTTCTGATCTCCTTTCTCATGTAACAACAAAAAGCCACTCATTCTTCATTCCAGTATTTACAGTCAAAGGCTTGTAGTAAAAACACTTGACTACAGCAGGATGTTGGGTTTGATAAAATAAAGAATCAAATTCAACCTGATCCCAACAACACTACTGCAGACTGAGCAGCTGTTCAATGTGTCACTGTACAATAAACCAACTCCATTACTCCACGTGAAATAAATCCTACTGCAGGTTCAGATGAAAGGAATGGAGCTCTCAAGTTTTAATCTACTTGCCAGCTCAGTCCTCCTCACCTGGCAGGGTTTCAGAGACATTAAAGCCTCTCCTTACCCCCTGCCAACTTTCAGTAGGTAAAACAGATATGACAGGCATTGTTTGGAGGAAAAACAAGCTTGCCCTTGTGTAGCCCTTATGTACCAAAAGGCATTTCCTGGAAAGAGGAAAAATATTATTTACACAAGGCTTTGGCAACCTCCCCTTTGAAATACTGAGCACAGTTCTAGATTCTCACATTCACTGAAGGCCAATTTAAGCTAGATGAATCAAGAGATGGAGGGGGAAAAAAAAGTACTTAGAATAATCCTATAAAACTTCTTGTCTTAAAATTAAGGTCTGAGCTTGTATTTAAGTAGAGCCAGGTAAGCTAAAACAGTGTAGCTACTTCAACAACAGGTCATGAATAAATTTGGTATTCGACCTAGACAGCTAAACCCCAAGGGGGACATTTTGAAACACCCTTCTGGAAAGGTATGAGGGACCAAAAAAACCCCACACCTTTCAGGAGGCACAATATCAATGTAGTTGCGTCATGCAATGCCTTTTGCAAACTAATCTTAATAACAGAAGCCTGTGCCCTAATTCCAGAAAGCTTTCCCTAGTCTTTTTTTGATCCCAAGGCCACTCTAAAACTTATTTGTATGGAAAAGCATATTCTGTATTTACTATTTCTAAAACCCTCTAAAACAACCCCCTCAACCACAAGAACTAAACCCAACAAACCTCCTCTGAACTTTCTTATTGCTGCACACATCCAACAAAACATCGAATTTTGAGTGAACAGAGTAGTTTTACGTCAGAAAAGATGCCTGGGCTAATACAGACACTATGACTTGAGAAAGGCTGTATTTCAGGATTCAGCCTCCCTCCCCACACACAAAGACATCTGACAGACTAACATCCATACAGAGGAAAATGATCCAGTTACAGTCATGAAAAACAGAAAGCAAGCAACATCACTGTGAAACAGAGCATCTACAAAGGAAAATATTTTCTTTACAGGAACAAGCAAAATGGCAGTATTAAGAAATTCTAGCAAATCCTTTTAATGTGGCACTAAATGGATGTACAATTACTTAACTCACGTTAAATGCCATGACATTTTCTATGTAAGTGGAAGGCTTAACAGTGGCACTGAAATTGCCAAAATACATAGGATGCTGATGTCTACCACCAGTTCAAAGTTGCCTTTCTTGTGTAAGTACATTTATAAAAAAACAGCTGAGCTATTAGGAATAAAATGTTGTGGAAACAATAGAGACTGAGGATTTTCTCACTGAAAGTTTTGGATGAAAAAGCAGCAACATGAAGTTAAATCCCCTTATTCTCAGTAAATTAAAAAAACCCCACCTGCTTTCAAGAGCCTTCTAATGACCCAATTAAGTAGACAAGGGCACACAAACCCAGTGAGGTATAAATAACTTCAGACTTGAGTATAATGTGATTAGCATAATACAGACCAGCTGAATACTGCACTACTAATCAACAGACAAAAATAAGATGCTAACATCAAACATCAACAGAAAACACCAAACTACTGTTTTCACTCACTACCTGCTCTTACTCTGATGGTTACAGTCATATTTCTTTCCTACCACAAAGGCCTAGAAGTTCTTAGAGGGATTAATATAAATTGCTAGGAGCAAACGTTAGAGATTTGTACTTTGAAGCATGTATGGTTTCAGATGGAAATCATATGTAGGCAGTAATGAATACCACTGACAATGGAAGCTTGTGGTTTAGATTTGATTTCCATATTAAAAAGACACTGAAGTTTAGGCAAATCTTCACACTACATACATTTTTACATGATTAACCCACAAAAGTTAATTTCACCAAGGTAGTGCAGGACTAGATGTGACTGTTCAAAGCTCACACATTAAATTTTTACTGTTTCTCAGTGACTCCACTTAAACAGCTCGAGTACTCTGGAGCTCTAAGACACCCCAGTGTCCTGGCAGGTGGCTGTTTATTCCACCCATCAGGTTACTCTGCACTACAGAAACATCAACAAACACCTCTGTGCTGTTGGGTTGGCCCTGTGTGAGAAATACATCACCCCTGTGAGCTGAGGGAACTGACAAAGAATACCTTGATTCGTTTCTGTGGACTATCAGTGTTTCCCATCTCCAGGTCACACCATCTTTTTCACCTCCCTTCTGCCCTTCGGTTTACCCTCACTGGAAGGTGTTTCCCTGCACTCCACCTTTCAGAGTAAATTTTCCAGCACACAACGTGCACCATGCATGCCCCTCATACCACTGAGTGCTACTGAAGCTGGAATTGAGTGCTGATATAGAAACATCCAATTTATTCAGACCTCGGGGGACAGAAAAAACCCTTGGCTGAACTAACTCACTGTAATCTTTGAGTGTGTTGGAAGACATTAAGTTACAGTGAAATGGAAGGTTTTTCTCTAGGCATGGCAAGATGCTTGTGGCTTACCTTGCCAGGGATCCTCTGTGGGAAAAAAAACAGAAGTACTTGAAAAATACTTTCTGTGAGTTTTACTGCTTTAAACAATCAAAAATAAGCTTATTAAGAGCTTCAAAGCTTAAGTATTGAGTACATTTAATGCATGGTAAAAGTTACCATCCTCATTTCCCATATATAAATACATAGAAGGGAATACAGTCTCAAGAAGAATCATTACTATGACACACACCAACCTTTAAAAACACAAAGAACAAAAGAGTTGGGTTAATCAATATACTATGTACACTGACCTGAGTAAGATCTGGAATGTCACCCTGATCAATTCCAACTTGCTGGGTTTACAAAAAATGAAGAAAAAAAAGTACATTAATACATGCAGTAGCAGTGAAAATAAAACCCAGCAATATCTCAATGTTACGTAGAAACTAACATTTAAAAAGGGATATTCATAACTTTCTGAACTGGTACAAGTTCTACTAGGAACACATCTTAGAAATCACAAGTGCATTAAAAGCTGCATCTCAAGGCAAATCCAACTTTTCATCCTGCCTGACTTTCATGCAGAAAATACTACTGGGGTCATTAGAAACACCCACATTGCTCACTGCAACTCCATTTTTTAGCAGTTACATTAAAGGAGAGCACTGTAAATAGGCTGTAACACTAAGTCTATACATTTTGGACCATTCATAAAATTTGTACCAACACTTCAGGAAAATTTACTATGTTCTCTGTCTAATAAGAAAAAGGATACCCAAGAATCTCATCCCATGCTAATGAGTGTATACAATCTTTAAAACACCTAATCTGTAGAATACTTCACTGTACAGCAAACAATCTCTGTGCAGTTGTTTTTATGAATACTGATACTGTACCAGAACAGACAGCTAAATCAGATCCTTTCCACAGATGTAGATTTATTTACCTCTGCTACTTTGAGGAATTCTGACAATTTGGTCATTCTGGCTAGAAATTTTTTGTAAATATCCAAGCCTTCTTTGCACTGGTTCTTCTTCATATCAAAATATCTTTCTGAGGATGCAAATAAAACTCTTGTAAGATAACACCCACCCCAGCAAAAAGCTGACACAGTATTATAAAAGTTAATTTGAGACAAGCTTCAGGTAGAGAATAGACAGGATTAACTCAAAACTATTCGGATTTTAAAGTTTACCTGAATACCTGACACCTTTTGTACTAAGTCAATCAACACAAAACCACTGACTTTTCTGTTTCAGACTATTAAACTATAATGCAAAGCTTTATTAAGCATGGATTTGAATCACTGCAAATTGTTAAAGTAGGTATTATAGTAAATATTCTAAAAAGTCAGCTTATTAGCTGGCAATGAGGCAAATGATATTAGCATTTGAAAATATTCCTGGTATATATTTATATTTTTAGATGCTATATCAATACATTTTGATGTCTCTAGATGGGCCTAAAATCCAAAAGGTATTAGAATGGCCACTGAAGTGATTACACATATACTGAACTGACCTACCAAAAGGAGCAAACACATCTTTCATTTTTTATGGTTTTGTTCTGTATACTTTAAAAACCATCTATATTCTTTAATTTTCTCAATACCTTCACAAGTTCAAAAGCTAAAAAAATTCTCACATACCTAAAAGATTAATAATCCCTTCATTGTATGCTGCAAAAAGTCTAATGGAATCTTTAAAGAGGAGCATAAAGGCAGCATTTATAACACCATTTGTTAGTTCATTTGGATTTGCCTGTGTAGAAAGCAATGAGAAAGTAAATTAGTATTTAACAAAACAACCAAACTCTCACTTCAAAATGAGAGTGTTTTACGTAACACTGAGTTTAAAGTACTTGCATCAAAATCAAGGAGTGCATCGAGCTGGTTCTGTATGATTGGAAGGGTTTTCAGAAGCTTTTCAGGATTCATGGTTCTCATCACTCCATCTATCCTACAGAGGAAAAGACACAGATCTACAAGTCACAAAGAGACCTCAGCACATTATGCTGTTTCAACAATACAATATTGCTTCAAAGGGTCAAAAGAACACCTTTCTGTGACAAGCTCAACAACAACTGGCTCCCAGCCCCTGCAATAGGAAACATCTGGCAAAAGAAGAAGTATCAGTCTTACCCTCTTTTCATTTTGGTGAAGTCAACTGCTACAAGTCTATATGAAAGTGCTTTTTCATTCAAGTATCTGCTGTATCGCCTAATGAAGGTAGACATGTCATAGCCTAAAAGTTAAGCATTTACAAATTAGACATTTTAAAGGGGTACAGTTCATTGTACGGTTCTTTTCAAGAACTAGCCTCCTACTAGCCCATTTTACATCAACTTGCTTTAAAAAGTCCTTCATAGGCACTTTCTAGAGTCTTGAGATCCACTATTTTTCACCTTGAGATGTGATGTTACAATTTCTTCCCAACTTGCTAAGATTAGGAAAGCATTTGTTGCCACTCTGAGAATAAACACCTAAACACATTAAAATATTAGACAAGAACCAAGCACAAAATATCAGGAAAGAACCCAGCAGTTCTTATTAAGATGTTCTTGAAATTAACTAAAAATGTATTCCTAGTAAAATGCTGAAGAGCTTGGTAACATATTATAACTTATTATAAAAATTTTTTTTGCCATTAGGAAGTATTTAAAGGATTTATCAGAGATCTGAAGTTCTCACTATTTATACAACACGTCTTAGTCACCATTCCACGCTCCTTAACAGTAAACATTTACCCCCAAAGCATTAAAATGCAATGGCAAAAGTTATTATTGTGCTGATAATTCATCAGGCTTATTCTAATGAGCCTTAAGAGTTCACCTTTAAAGTTCACAGCTGTATGTGCAATGCTACATAGATTACAGACAAATTGCTAGCACTCACCTAGGTAACTCATGCAATATAAATAATACCCTTCAGTTTAAATGTCATTTGTCTCCTAGAGTGCACCCACACGTGCACTATTGAGAAAAAATGCAGTGGAGTTATTTTCCTTCAGTGAAAGATCCTTACCCTGCATGGCACTTTTGTCCAGGTAGTTATTTAAGTTGAACAAAGTATTTCGGGATGCAAGATACTGGATAAAGCGCTGTTGGTGAAGAAAAAGTTGGGAATGTAAATTGTTGTGAGAGTCAAAACATTTGAGCAAGGAAACTACACTTACCTTGTAACCTCTGTCAACAATAGAATTTGGTTAAAAGGGAAAAAATTAGGGGAAAACCTGAAAACACTCATTAACAAAGCCTCTGAAGTCCAAAACTATTTGGCAAAAGTACAGATTTAAATTAATAAAGACATCACTGCCTGTGAATAAAATACGAATAATCCTAGAGGAAGCTGCTTCATTAACTTTGTAGTTTAGAACAGACAAGCTGGAAAACACCAAACAAAAATACCACTTGCATTATCCAAGCTCCCAAAGTTTGCACAACTCTACTGCTGCTGTAGAAGAGGAAGCCAGGCTTAATTACACAGTTTAAAAGTAGTGAATAAGAGTAATGGTTCTGAACTGTGGTGAGCAGCACCACTGGGGTGATAACCACATACTTTTTATATATAATGCAGTGATCTGACTAAATAACATTTAAGTTTTGACAAATAATTGCTGGCTTCATAAATAACACCAGAGTAAGAGACAAACACGTCCAGGTAGCAATGCAGTTTTAAAAGCTTCTCTGCCACTGTCACACACAGATCTCCCGTGATTCTCATTGCTTGACTTGCTTCTTTGTATGTATTTTAGTCCATAAAAGAGAATTATGATAAATATGGCTTAAGGGACTTGCTTTGATCTGAAATGCTCTGCTGCCACAGAATGTAGGGCCTGTTCCTTCACTCTCCGTGGTGGAAATGCACCCTCCTGCCAGGCTGGGCCTGTTGTGCTCTGTAAAGCAGCGTGTGTTAAATGTGTGCAGTCAGGCTTAGGAGAGCACCTGCTCTTGGGAACTGTAATAGAGGGCTTAGCCCAGTAACGAGAAAATCCTTCTCACAGGTACTATTTAAACTGAAATCAATTTAACCTCTCAGTGATTCCCCAACTCGTCACGTACCACCTCATCAGCAACTCCGAGTGCGTTCCCAGCCCACAGCTACGGGGTGAACACAAGTCTACAACACGCAGCTTTGCCTACCAACAGTTCAGGCTCTGTTTTTCTTATTCTGTTTTCCAGCTGACTTATCTGCACATCTTATTACTGCATTCAGAGAGATAGAGAAGCAAAGCAGTAGCAACATGATCAGGAGCAGAACAGTGATATTTGAAATGTGTCTATCCACATATATTTCAAAATAGCTACTGTTCTGAATCTCATTTTAAAAGGGCCAAGGCTAACTCTCAACTAGTCAGATGTCAGGGGTCTTGTGCTGCAAAATGCACAGACAAGAGGAGTTTCACCCAAAATTTCATCTCAAGAAACAGGTAGTATGTTGAAAAAGAAACTGTAAGACAGTGATTGCTCTGGCAACATTTTGCCCCTCTCTTATATTTACTTTATTTACTTTTACTTAAAATAGAAGTCCAACATCTGATTATTTTTTATTTGCTTCAGAAAAAGCCTCTTTTAATGTATTAGGAGAGTGAGGAGTATACTCATGTTCCATCTGAAATTACAGAACTAATGTTCCAGCCACGTTATCTCAGCAGGTGTAAAGGAACTCCTTCTCAAATTCCAAATGCACCCGTTCAAAGCTGAGGGGCAGATTTGGTATTGACATAAAAATTCAACTCTTCTGCCACTGCAAAACACTGTAAGGGTAAACAGATACTGGTTGGTGGCCCACAACTCTAAGTTCTGATTTTTAAAATTTTTTCTATGCTTCAGTTTGTGGTTTGTTTGGTTTTCTTCCTTGCAAGTTTCATTGTGCAGATATGAACTGTATTGGAAAAAGAGAGAATAAACAAGCTGATTTACAGCATTGAGTTTAGCTTTATATTTGTAATAAGTAGTAAATTCCACACAGTGAATTTACTTTGCATTATTCCTTAATTTCAGTCTACTATCTGTTGAAAATACAGCTTAAACAGGTAAATAACCTGAGGGAGTGTTAATGAAGAGCACACTCTGTTTTACAGGTCCTCTCAATCAAGTTCAGAGTGCTGCAGAGAGGAGGCAAGAACAAACGTTTCAGAGCAGTTTAATGGCTGGAAGGTACCTGAGGAGTCATCACTTCAATATTACTGGAGGTCAACAATCATTTCTTAGGTCAATGACTGCACACAGATTTAGGACTGTCACCTGACCAAAGTTTAGCTTTTAATGTAAGGACTGTACAAAGCAGCTACATTTCTAATGCCATGTTACTGAATGGGATGCATTTCATGAATTGTGATGAAATAATTTAAGTGAATGAAATCCAATAGAAACATTTTTCAGAGGAATGTAAACGGCAACAACATCTGAAGGTTCAGCCCATCAGGATCAAATATTCCAGTCACCACGTTTCTCTCCCCTTTAGTACATATTCTCCCTTATCTGTTATAAGGTTGGCTGCACATTTATGGAGGGCTAACAGGACTCTTTGCTGTGCTCTTACTGATAAGCACTATCCTAATGAAGTAAAGCTCATCAGAAGTCTTTCAAGTCTTTACTCTACAAAAGTCACTTATTGTTTCCTCACAGCCCAACCCAGGTACCTGCAGGTAAATTGCAAACTTTGATATATTTTGGTATTGAAACAATTTTTTTTTCTTTGACAAGTACTTGACAGCCACCAGCTGAGGAAAATCAAAGATCTTGGAAAACTGAAGTACATATCTAATGCCTTACAGATTGAGACAATTTTTTAAAAGCCATAAAAGAGACCTTAACAGAACTAATCGTGTCTTACCTCGTTTCCATACATCATGAGGTGGTGTGTTGTAATTAGAGCTTTGAACACTACAACCCAGCTACTGTTTGCAGTTCTCTCAAAGAGTGTGTCTGCCAACTGTGGAATATTCACATTCATTTCATTTGTGCACTGTATTAGATCTAAATTAAAGGGGAGAAAAGCATAACAATGAGTTACGTGCTCAAGGAGGATCAACATGTTATTTTGTGTTTTTACACTGAGAATTCTTACTGGAAGCATTCACTTCAGTTCTTTGTTTAAGAAATAATTGAGCTCTTTTAGACTCCTTCCTCAAATTCACTACACTTCACTGAAGGACTCCAAGTAGGAACTTCAAAGGCATTTCAATAATTTTATGGAGTCCCAATACTTCATCACAAATAACTTGTCGCATTAGAAACCCAACAGAGCCCAAATTAGCGTTTGAAAGCCAGTGCAGACTTTCTAGGTGCTCAATGCCTGAGCAAAATGTAACCAAAAAAATCAAAAACTAAGAAGCAAAGAAAAGCTGAGACATCCACACCTCCTGGGACCAACAAGCAGTAAGTTCTTAGCCACTCCAACCCAAGCCTGAGTACTGACAAACATGACAGCAAATGAGATGCTGCAGACCTGTAAAATAAACCTCCTTTCTGTAAGAATTAAGAGCAAGAACTTGCATCTACACACCTTTCCACTTAGCTAAAAAAAACCTAATCACCAACCTACTGACTATTTTGTGGTGAATCATGGCAGGTGTCAGGCTTTTGTATAAAAAAAGCTCTTTGTGTCCAAGACTGATAACAAACTCGACAGTAGAACATTAACTTTGGGGGTCAGACACAGAGCTTCAAGCCTCTGCCTGAGTATTGGTACAAACTGGCCCAGGCTCCAGCAGACACAGGGGAAAGCACCTGCCTGAGAAGAGAGCAAAGAACTGAATCCAGGACTGCTCTAAACCCCTCAAGACATGCACATCAGACATTTATTCTCTCTCTGTACTAAATTTGGCTCAGGTGTGATCAAAGTACACCCTAAGGACTGGGCAAGGCCAGTAAAACAAACATCTGGTTTGAAAAGCTTCCTTTGTGGCCTCTCCTTTAAGCCAAGCCTGTGAGCAGACCCTTGGTAGCAGAGCCCATTGCTGCTTGTGTGGCTTGTCTGGATAAGGACCTGAGGAAAGTGGCTGGGAAACTGGGAAACAACTGAATTCCAAGGAGTTGGCACCACTGAAACTGCTCTGTCTTATAAGCAGTATGTAGAGGACAGACTACATTATCATAAGCAATTTAAACATGAACTTAAGAGCTCACACATCGATAGACAAAATACCTCATAGAAATATTACACTCAGAATTTATAACTGTTCTAATGCACAGAATATATTATAGATGTATCTTAATTAAAGATCAGTTTATTAGGAACAAAAAGTCCTTTGATTAAGGATCACTGTTTAAAATAATTTAATAACCAGAGTAATTTTAACAGGGTAAAGAATTTTAGATATTATCTTGTCCAGGTAGAAAGCTATAAAATGGAAATTAGAGTAAGTTACTAATTTCACACTGATGTCAAAGGCTTCCAAACATATACAAAACACTAAAGCTGGGATGAAAACTTTCACCCTTATTAGTAACACACAAACATGCTGAAATAACTGCACAAAAACAAGAGCCCTGAAGTTTTAAGCAAGCTGTACATCAAAATGTTATTGCTGAGTAGTGTTAAAATAGTCCAATATTTACAAACGTGAAGTTTCTCAAAAAACAACCCATTTGGTAGACACTGCTCATGGCTGTATCATCATCAGATCCTCTGTCATATTAAAAAGTACTAAGTAGTTGTCTCAAAACACATTAAGGCAAGTTTGTCTTCCTAAACACAATCAGTTTATCAGCACACATTATAGACAGACATGGAAATGCCAAGCAAGCACCAGTGCCTGAAGTGTCTGTAACCAGCACAGAAATGTCACAGGACTGTTACAAGTCCTACTCTCAGTTTATAAAAACCAAACAACCAAAAAAACAACCAACAAGAAAGCCCCAAACTCTATAAAGAGCAATACCTAAAACACCACCAGGTAACAGTTAAAGAAATTCTATTGATCTGCTGAGGTCAAAGACCACACAGCCTATGGAAAATATTATTTCTGCACAAAGTCCTTTTCCTTCACACAACCACTAAGTCAGATGTTTCACTGAAGATTTTTCAATATTAAGTGTGCATATTAATAATAGATGAAACTGGGAGGGAAGATCCTGGTTAAGACCCAAACCCTTTCTACTCTCCAGTCCGGTTAGCCAAGCTATTTTCACTCCTACTTGCCAGCACTCTCCACATCTGGGAGATCCCTTGACAAAGGTTGCTACTGAGTGTTCTCACAGTGTTGTTCAGGCACAGTGTGACAGGAATCCTGCTGTTAGCACCTGTACCTAATGCTGTAGAGCTGATGACCTCTCCTGAAGCCCCATATCCATAAAAAAAGCTTTGGCTTGTCTTGCCAGCACAAGTTCACTTCCACAACAAGCCATGCCACTTAACACAGCCCTGATCTTTCATTCCAAAATCTCCTTCAACACACAAACACATAAGCCACAGTTGCCAACACCAAAGAACACATGCTTAGACAAACAAAACATCTCTAAAATGCTAAACTAAGAAAAAAATCTCTTATAGGCCAAAATTGGACTTTTTCTTAAGAGTGTGTTGCAAAAGCACAAGTTTCAAAAGACTCTCTAATAAACCTACTCAGGGTAACTCTTTAAATTAATACTTTACAGCCAGCAATAAAAAAAAAAGCTGGCATCACATTTCAATTCTACCAACTGCAATACAGAAAAAGAAAAGCAAGTGCCTTTTCTCTAATACGATTCTTCTGAGCCTGCAATAGGAATATCTACACAGAAACAACTGTACGGATCTGTTACAGCTGGGGGCACAGGAGGAAAAGGTTATAAAACCCAAACATCTGGGAGTGTAAGGAACACATGCACCTGAGAGACTGACAGCTGGGCAACTGTAAATGGGTGTTGGCAGCACAAACTGGAATGAAATGCAGAGGGTGAGTGATGCTCATTTTCTTATCGCACCGCTTTTATATAAACACTTCACAACTCACAGCGTTTTGCCAATTACCCAGAGGAATCATTGCAACTGCAAGGGAAGCTGTGGTGCTATTTCTAGAATGGAATTTAGAAACATGTTAACATCACACAGGGAAAAAAAA
This sequence comes from Myiozetetes cayanensis, assembly GCF_022539395.1. Taxonomy (NCBI): domain Eukaryota; kingdom Metazoa; phylum Chordata; class Aves; order Passeriformes; family Tyrannidae; genus Myiozetetes; species Myiozetetes cayanensis. Next base: position 10,060,819 of record NW_026087159.1, on the reverse strand, counting down.
AAGAAAAAAGAAAAAAAAAATCAGCTTTAAACCAGAAGAGCACCATAGGGGTTTTCAAGCAGCCTGGAAGAGCTGTGGAAATCTTACTGCCTAGAAGAGTAGTGAGGATTTCTCTTCCACAGCTCATCTGAAATACTGGCACATCATCTATGAAACTATACAGCTCTTTGGAGAGCAGCATGCAAAAATCCAGATATAAAAAAACCCCAACCCAACCCAAAATATACATATAACAGGTTTTTGGAAAATTCTCAGCCAGGCGTTAACAAAAACTGACATATTGTTCAACTTTCAAGGAAGTCATAACTTTCTTGAGTCAGGAATCTCTCTCAAGAGAACTGTAAATACATAGGTTAAAGGCAACCATAATGGTTTAATATTCACATATTTCTTCCATTTTGTCACAGGACAGAAACTGCTCTAAGACAGATGTAAGAATTAAGATTACTTTCCTCAGTCACACAGTCTTGAAAAAAAAAATCATTTCCTTTTTGAAAGTTGCACCATAGATAACATATTAGAAAAAGATATAGTATCAGAGCCACTTCAGCAAACTTTCTCAGTGTAGACAAGGAGTGCAACAGTTCCTGCTGAAAGACTTAAAAGATAGCACCTGACTGATACAAATATTTTTATGCTCATGTGCTCTTACAATGCACAGTTGAGAGCAATCTTTTTAAGTTTCAGTTATGTAATAACAGCCAAATCTGAACTTCCAGTCACTTTACCAGAAGAAAGCAATTCAGCTATTCTGTCCCACTTCCCCACTAGACAAGGATACAGGACAGACAGCCCATAAAGTTTTTTTAAAAAGCTAAACATAAACCCTTATTGATAGATTCCAACGATATTAACTCTTTTTTTTGTTCAAGTTAAATTTCCTCCATTATTGTATTGAAAAGCTTCAGTGATTACTAAAGGACTTCAAATTAAACACAGCTACCTGTCTGTGTAAAGGGTTCAAGAAAATTTCTTTGTTCTGTAAGACAACTTACACATCCCTGCAAGAACCTCACTGCCTCAGCATCTACCTGAAAGTCAAGAGCTCTGCTGGCCAAAAGGGAGAATGGGCAGGTACAAAATCAACCCCAAACTCTGACAGTCATAATGTGATATTATTGGCAAAACTTATAGTTTGTGATGGTTTGGTGGAGACCTGAACTTTCTCCTAAAACAACAGGCTTTAAGAGACTAATTCTGTTCAATAATACAATCATATACCTGAATTACCACTTGTAACAAGATTTCCAAAGCTTATGTATGTATAGGAGTTTTAAGTTTAAATGAGTAACTAAGTACTTTCCCCTTCCCTGTTCTTAAGTGGACTGTATCCAAGTTAAGCAGGAGTTGCTTTTTCCATTATTCCTGTGTTCATTGAAAAGTTTAAGATGCAATTGATTTAGGGGTTTGAATTTTTCTAAATTTCAATCTACACACAAGTCTACTCTGCCAATTACCAACTTGGCTACAGCTTTATTTTATCTTTTTTTTTGTTATGACTCTTCAGTAGTTAGACAAGAAGAGGTTTGTCTCCAAAAGTGTAACAGCCCCACTCCACTGCAAACCAGCCTCAGGAGGCTGAGGGCAGTGAGAGAACCCACACTGGGAAAGATGAGACAAGACCTTCAGGTGCTCCACTAAGAGGAAAGATCAGCCTCTATATGACATTTTACATTATCCGAAAATATTACAAAATACTACAGAAATAGATCTGCTGACTTATTTAGGACACCGTGACCTACTTTAAAAGGTAAATCCCCAAGTATTCCCATTGACATTGCTTAGGTTTTGGGGATGGGTTTTTTGTGGGTGTTTTTTCACTCTTCAAGAAAAATATGACTATACTACTCAACAATTAGCAGTCAGACAAACCCCAAGACTCTTAAATACTAGTTCACACACTGCATATATAACATTTTCCTGTAAAAACCCATGTTGTCAGATCACAGTTTTTCTTGCTGAGAAAACTTGGCAATAAGGGGATGTTCAGAACTAATCTGAACAGAGTGCACAAACTGATACCCCTCCACAATCCCTGATACAACTACAGCAACTCTCAGAAAAAATGTTCTTGTTAAAGCTTTTTCCTGAGCAGCAATTACGAACAATACCAGATGGTGTATCATTTTGAATGACACGCACATGTAGTGACCAGGGTACAACTACCAGTGTTTTACATTAAATCCAAGCTACATTTTTGTTCAAAATTTACTTAAATTGGGAAGTATTTGCCTGTATCTTGGAAAACATATACTGTGTGATTTTTTTCAGAGATTATAATATTTAATATTTACCTGCTCACATTTAATAAAAGGAAGTCTTGCAAAAATTGTGAAAAATTAAGAAGTGCCACTGCAAGGGTTGCAGATGTTTGAAAAGCAATGCCTAGGTATGCTCAGTGAAGACTGGAGCATGTTCATTGCGATTTTTTTTAACCCCTTACAGACATATTTGAGGTACCATATTTCACATCTTTTTTTTTCCCTACCCCACCAAAGCATTCCTGTATTTCAAACACCAGCCACAAGAAGATTTTTGTTTGTCTTAGACCAAAGTCTGAGCAAATGAATTACACCAGAACACAGAAATCACAGGAGGGGAGGACCTTCAGGAGTTTGAGTGACAGCTCTAAACAGGTTTAGATCAAAAGACATTCAGAGGAGCTTGTTAGTCAAAAAGCAATCTCAGTTTATGTTATTCTCAAGAATTTTTCCATGTTTCCATTTTCTTATTTTTTGGGGGGTGACTTTTGGTAGATGACATTATTTTAAGGATATTTTCAAACCACACACTACCTCTTTTAAGATTCAGAAGCTTTCAAACTATTGAGCAAACTGTCACCACTTTCTGGCTTCCTGTTATGTTGGCATTTCTGGACTCAAAGGGTTACCTCATTAACTTGTTCTACCACAGGCAGAACACAAGACAAGATAAAGTAAGGTAATGCAAAAAGGTGTCTTTAAAAAAGAAATTGTCAGTTACCCAGGTTTAAAGCTTTTAATTTCAACACAATAGCTGCAATATTCACTACTGTAGTTGGATCCCACCTATTCAGATCAGTGACAAATGACAAATACATTTGGTTATTTTTAACTGTTTGATCCACATCGAAAGGTCTCACACAAGTCTGCATGAACAGACGAGTGTCACAGCGTCACACACAGCCAAACTACTCTCAAACCATACAAAACCCACAGTGCTTCCTCCGAGAGCCTGAACAGCAGACTTCCCTTTAGTGCCTTCAACTTGCACCAGGGCTGCAAAACTACCTGCCAGCCTCTGAAGAAACGGGCGAAAGGCTTTACGTCTTTATCCCTCTCCCTAATGGAAACGCACACTTATTTCGCTTTTACTAGCCGGGGAACGGGTGCGCTGCGCAACCAGCAAGGTTTGAAGCACTCAGTGCCCTTCGGAGCAAACAGTAACTCCAATTGCTATGCTGTTATCAAAACCTGAAGGGAAGCAACACCACTGATAGTTTCGTAGACTTCAAGGGTAACTTTCTGCACCTTTTTGTACCCAGCAAGGGGTTTTAACATATTAAATTTATCAGCGGCAACATACTCTCATCGAGGAAAAATCCACTGGTCCACCTACGCCCTTCCCTTTACCTCGCTCCTAATCTTTACACCTCGTTTCACGAGCCGCAAGACAAAACGCTATGATATTTCGGGAAATGACAAATATTTAACCGGCTACAGTCCAGCGGATGCACAGAAGGACAGAACAATGCTTTAAAAACCTGCATTCTGGCTCACAGCAATAAACCCACCTTTTCCCCAGGTGCCGGATTAACAAGCACCACCGTAGCCAGCGCACACGAGCTAAGAACCTCTCACCGGGAAGAGCTAGTGAGGTTGGAATATTTTTGCTTCCCGGGCGCCACAGGGCGTTACAAACCTCACTCCCTCCACGTGGAAAATAAGTTCTGGAGCTCACAGCACTCAGGTCCACCCAGATTTACACGCCACCCCCCACCCCTCCCCAGGTGCGAGCGGCCGGCTCTGCGGGAAGCCACCCGCAGCCCCAGGGCAGCAAAGCCACCCCGGAGCTCCAACCCCGGCCCCGCCGCCGGGTCCTACTCACAGTCCAGGTGCTTCTTCTTGGGGCCCATCACCTCGTGGGTCGTCGCCTTGCACACAGCCTTGGCCACGGCCGAGCCGGTCACGCTGTGCTGCGCCGCCGTGATGCGGTCGGTGATCGACTGCCCCGACATCATCGCCGCGGCCCTGCCGGCGGCTCCCCCGCGGTCCCCCCAACGAGGCCGGGGCGGCGGCTCCCCCGCAAGGCCGGGGGCGAGCGCAGCCTCCCGGGGGGAGAGCGCCGGCGGCTCCCTCCGGCGGGAGCGCTCGCCGGGCTCCGCCTCAGCGGCTCCTCTCGGCCGCCGCCGCTGCCACGGGGGCTCTTCCCGCTGCTCCGCGCTGCGGCGGCGGTGCTCCCTCGGCTCCCAGCGGCGGCGATCCCCCGGCTCCCGGCGGCGGTGCTCCCGCTGCTCCCCGGCGGCGCTCGGCGCTGCCGCTGCTCCTCCCGCGGGTGCGCCCCGGCTTTCCCTTTCACATTTGCGCTCGCAGACAAAATGGCGGCGGCCGCGGCGTCAGGTGACCGCGCGCCCGCCCCGCTCCCGCCCCGCCGCCCCTGAGCGCGGCCCGACCCCGGCGGGAATGGGGCTGGAGAGGGGCCGGAGCCCGGCGGGAATGGGGCAGGATCCGGCGGGAGTGGGGCCGCAGCCCGACCGGAGCGGGGCCGCCCCTCCCGCCCGGCCTCAGGTGTCCCGCGGGCGGCGGGGACACCCCCTCCTCTCCAGGTAGCGGCCGGGTCACGGAGTCAGTGAGGTTGGAAAAGGCCACGGAGGTCGTCGAGTCCGACCTGTGACCGAACACCACCGTGTCAACCAGACCGTGGCACTGAGTGCCACATCCAGTCTTTCCTTACGCGCCTCCAGGCACGGTGACTCCACCACCTGCCCGAGCAGCTCATTCCAATGTCCAACCACCCTTCTGTGTGAAGGAATTCTTCCTAATGCCCAGCCTAAACCTCCACTGGCACAGCTGGAGACCATGCCCTCTTGTCCTGTCGTTGGTCGCCAAACCCCACTTGGCAACAACCTCCTGTCGGAGTTGCCCGACAGCTCTTTGTTCTGTGTGTGGGTGTGACATTAAAAATAAAACCTGCCCGGCCCTCACAGCCTGTCCGGCAGTGAGAGAAGCACCGACGGCAGAGCCTGGGGTTGGGCTGTCGAGGGGTGACAGAGGGAATGATCAAACAGGGCTTGAGGTTGGATTTTCATCACAGACTTATAGAACGGCCTGGGTTGGAGGGGACCTTAAAGACCACTTAGTTCCACCCCCCTGCCATGGGCAGGGACACCCTCTGGTAGACCAGGTTCTACTAGATTTTGGTGGGATGAGTTTTCCTGGGGAGCCCAGTGCAGCACCATCAGTCTGCAGGGAGGCTGAGGTGTGGAAGGACCTCATGTAGGGAAACTCCCTCACAAGCTGCAGAGAAAGAATAAAAGCTCCTCAGAAGACTTTTCTCTTGCAGGCTTTGATTGCAGAAGCAACATTTGGAAAAAAAGAGCCCAATCTCCTCTGCTGAGCCTGTTTCATGGGACTAGAGATTCATTTAGGTCGGAAAAGACCCCTAAGCTCATGGAGTCCAACCATCAACCTGGCACTGCCAAGCCCAACTACATCTCCAAGCGCCACATCTACATGTCTTTAAATCCCTCCAGGGCTGGTGACTCCACCACTGCCCTGCAGAGCCTGGTCCTGGTGAAGAATTTTTTTCCTAATATACAATCCAAACCTCCCCTGGCACAACTTGAGGCCATTTCTTGTTGTCCTATCACTTGTTACTTGTGCAAAGAGACTGCCTCCCAGCCTGCTACCAAACTGTAGCTGAACCACTGGTGGATTCTCAACATCTTTGCAGCTATTGACATCCAGCACAGCCCTATGGGGGCTGCCATGGGGAAAACTAATTCCATCCCAGCCAAACCTTATACACTGAGGAAAAAACTGCAGCATCACTACTACTCAGTCAGAACACTCTTCCCAGGCCATTCCACAGAAGAATGTTTTTTTAACTTCTGCATTTATAGTACATTAATGTAAGCGTGAACACTCATACAAATAAAAGATGGAACACGGCAATAGTTATTTTAGGTTACAACTTTGAAGTAAACCCACAAAAAGTAAGAGTAATAAGGAGGCTGTTGAATATGAGTGTTATAAACAAGAATCTAGCAGCTTCTGACAGTCAAGTCATATTTTAGGGTACTGATTAAAGCTCTATTGCTTACATTATCCCTAGAGTGAGATGCTCCACAAATATGTGGGCTAGACACACACCCAACCGTCTGCTATAGCAATACATGTATAAAAGCAGTAAAGCAGGAAAACATTCCCTAGATGTACTTGGGCACCTTTTCTCCTTCCACAGCATGTAAGGGTTTTGTTTGGGCAGGACCAGGATGTTTAGCCAATCTGGTGTTAAACAGCCAAGTGGCTTCTGCTAAATTTATATCCCACTGCTTCCATGCCCCACTGTCCAACACTGTCAGCTTAGTCTTTAATGGCCCATTATGTCTCTTACTCTTTCAGGGTGCTTATGGGTAATAGGGGGTGTGATGTACCCACTCAGTGATGTGTTTTTTAGCCCAGGAGTTCGTGAGATTATTTTGGAAATGAGTCCCACTGTCAGATTCAATTCTTTCAGGGGTACCATGTCACCACAAAATGTGCCTGTCAAGGCCTAGGATGGTGCTTCATGGCTTACAGGGTGTGTTTGTTTGAGGGCTGTTATGGGGAAAATTAAGTCCATTCCAGTCTGACCCGATACAGGTTTAAAGAGAACAACAAAGGCAAGCAGGGTCTCTTTCAATGCCATTGAAAAGCACAATGACACTGAACAAATATTAGTGGTCCTATGAACAGGGTGGGTAACGTTGTGAATGAAGGATTTCTATAGCCCTAAGGGCATAAATGCATTAAAACGTGGTCACTGTTATTAAAATATTGAACATTTCCTGTGCTGGAAAAAGTTACAAACTCTTTAGTCTGGCTGGCAGCAGGCAGTTTCCAGCTGCCTTATTTTTGTTTTAAGGCTTGTAGTTTCTGGGAAAAAAAAGATCTTGAATCTTCAAAGCCTGAGGAAACATCAAAACAGTAAGAAAAGAAGAGATGGAAAGATTAAATACACATTACATATGTCTACATCTCTTAGGGCCTGTCTAAACAGGGAAGCTGTTTTGCAATAAAGGAGAGTATGAGCTGAAGCACAGTGGCTATTCTGTGTTAATTCCTTCCCCAGTAGGGACTCACTTATTTTATTTTGTATTAGGAAGCCTAAATTTCACATAAAATGAGTTGAGTTTTTCCCATTACCATGGCTCTGTCTTTACTTGATGTGCTACTCAGGCCCAAATATGAGTTCAAATGTCCCTCTTCAGTCAGTGCATTGGCTTGCTCTGGGTTCAAGCCATCCTGTGCACAGCATGGATGGCTGCAGGTAGAATCACAGAGTCATTTAGGTTGGAAAGACCTTTAAGATCATTAATTCCAACCACTAATCCAGCACTGCCAAGTTCACCACTAAACCATGTCCCTAAGTACCACTCTACATGTCTTTTAAACACCTTAAGGGATAGTGAGTCCTCCACTGCGGATATTTTCCTAATATCCACTCTAAATCTCGCCCAGCACAACTTGAGGCTATTTCCTCTTGTCCTGTCCCTTGTTACTTTGTAGAAGAGACTGCCCTTCAGTCTAATGGAACAAGTCTTTCTCTTGGCCACTCTCCTGCATCTATGCTTTACTTCCTTTTTGTAAAGATGAAAGCTGGAAATTATATGTGCAGTTTACCTCTCATTCACTTTGCTGCCCTCTGTTTACTGTAGGGCAGGTAATGAGGGAATTGTAGTCCAGGCATGGATGCACATAAATAGTGCTGGGGGGTAGTGGCAGTGGAGGCAATGGATGTTTCTGGGCTTCTGCCATGACTGAATGACACAGATGGTTTTCCAGGGAAATGAGTATTTTAGTAATGAGTAGTGAATACGCTTCGGGCTGACTGCACCTACAGCCCTGGGAATGCAAACAGTTTAGCAGCAGGTTTGTCAATAAATACCATCTGCTCAACAGCACTGAGTCCAAAATACTGCAGAACCTACCTTACTGGTGGCTGCTGTTTTGCTGATTTTTGTAAATACTGTGATTGTGATCTAAAATCACAAAACTAAATTTAATCAGACTTGTTCAATCCCAGTTTAAACTCAGGAGAGATAAACTGTTGTCATTAGCATTTCTCATGGTGGCCAGTAAGACACCTGAACGGAAGGGTGAGCTGTAAGCAAAGCTGCTTCTCTCGCAGTTCAGGCCACAGAGGTGTCTGAGGAACACCTCGATTCCACGGTGGCCTGCAAGGAAAGGAAACACAACTCCCAAGCAGCTGTGGCAGTGGAAGAGCTGGAGTTCCTGGAGGCTGCAATGGGGGCTTGATGCGGATTTTCTAACTCAGCACTCCAGTCACCAAAAATGAGTGAATCCCTGCCCCAGCCTTTCTCCCTGCAGGGGCACTGAGAGTCCTTTCTACTTGGCTCCCTGTTTTCTGTGAGTTTTGCCAAAGCAGAGTGACTTGGGGATCTTTATTGCTGGCAGGTGTGGTTGAAGTTGGCAACTGGATGTGGAGGTTTCTGGAAGAGAGACAAGTCATCAACATCATCCAAAAAGCCAGAGTGAGTTTCAGTGTTAGTTAACTAATTCTTATCTGAAGAGAGAGATGAGAGAAAAAAGCTCCACGTATTGTTGAACAACTTGGATTCATGAGCACCATATTTAGTCTCCTTTAAAGATCGTTATTCTCTCTGAGGTGTAAGACGTTGATAAAAGGTTGAGCTTCAGAACTGGGTCTCCCTACAGCTGAACTCATCCAAACCTTGCATAGCTGCAAAATATGAGAAGATCAGATCATGAGCCCCCTTCCTCCAGGACCTCAACTCAATAGGTGCTGTGTTGTGATCAGGTTTGCCTCAGGGCTGGTTTTGGAGCCCACAAGATGCAAACATTGGCCACAACCCCTGTGGCCTTTAAGCCCCTTTTCCAAGAGCCCTGCAGACATGAAATTTGTGCTCAACAGTGTAGGACTGCTAAAAGCCACATGCTGGTTTTCTCCTCTCCTGTCACACGAGGGTAGGTCACACTTCCTCTGCCCCTTCCTTTCATCCAGCCCCCACCGAGGAGCAGTGGCCTGGGCAGGGCTTGGCACCAGGAGCCCTCCCTCCAGCTCTCAGCCATCTCCAGCTTCTGCCTCTCAAACCTCACTGCTGATGAGGTTTGAACTTTTGAGTTGCTGACTTTGCATAGAGAAGGGAGAAAAGAAAGAGGAAAAGAAAGAAGAGGAAGGAAAAACTAAGCTGGAGTTATGCCACAATTACAAAAGTGCTGGGAGGCAGAAAGGCAGGAGCCCTGTGGCTCCCACTGCGGCAGTTGGCTGCCGTTCCTGCCCCTAGGCTCATCGTGTTCCCTGCAGGTGTATGGCTGTCAATAACAACATGTTTGAGAAGATTTCTGCATTATTTCTGAAGTACTTCCCTGTAAAAGTGTCTCTGTTTGGTTAAGAAGCTGTTCTGGTGCTTACTAAGCATTCAGCCAAGGGTCATGGAAGTCCCCTTTTTCTGACTTCTCTACTTGACATTACAATTCAGTATTGTTTTTTAAAGAGAAAGCAAAATAAATACTGCAATATGATGCAATTGGTGTAATACAATTACTTCAACCTGTCCTGGTTTGGTCTGTTACTTTCTAAGTAGGTTTATGAGAAGGGTTTTTAAAAGCAGGAGCTGAGTGAGGAATCTCATACAAATCCAGGATCCGAAGTTTAGTCTTGGAAGATTAGTCTTGGTTTATGGGGGAGGTCTCTACTCTGGCTTTGGGACTGTCCCAGGGGCAAGCCTTGTTTATTTTACAGAATCCTGTATATGTGTGTGTGTATCTATATATGAGCAGTTTTGATATGGGCAGTCACTGTTGGTGTTAGCAGACGCCTAAAGAAATGTGATTGTCACCCGAGGAAATGGCACTGCTAGCCCTGCTCCAAACATTTCAGAGGGTTTGGGTTGACAGCTGATCAATGTATTCATCCATTGTTTCTGTCACCTTGGAATTCATTTCAGGGGCCTTTCTGTGAGGCTCAGATGTCAGAATGCTAAGACAAGGTGAGATGCAGGTGCTGCAGCCTTGTGCCCGAGGCTGTAACTGCTGATGTTTTGGAAACACCAGAGGTTGCTGCCTGGAGGCCCCTGGGTCAGGAGCAGGAGAGGCATTCCCTGTTCTAACACCGATCATTTTAACCTCAGGCACAATAAACCCTGGAGAAACAAGAAAGCTAAAATCATCAGCCTAATAATAATAAATTATACAAATTGTGGACCAAACTGGATCTGCAATGTTTCCATTCCTACCAAGAAAAAGGAGCATACCTGGCTTGGGGAAGAAGGATCTGGGGGGGCTGGGGGATGCTGATGGGGCTGCACCATGGCAACAGAGGAAGGAGACAGCATAGCCTCCAAAAAAAAATATAACCCTGCCAATAGAAAATAATCTTGTATTAAAGTCAATTTAAAACACTCCTGGAAATTGCATCCCAATGGGCATTATTTTCATACCAAATAAATAAATGGGAACAAAAAATGACGATAAACATGAAACATGTGGCTAAGCAGAAATAAATAGGGACAAAGGTGCAGATGTTTATAAAGGAAAACCTTCCATCTCAGAACATAAAATTCCTAGAGTGTGTCAGTGAAATGGAAGATAAGGGCAAACCAGCACATACATTTTATCTAGAAAGAAAAGGCATGGACAAAGGAGTTAAGGCACTTGTGAGATGCCCTCAAGGCATCTTGCTGTATTACTAAGTGTTCACAAACCTCTGAAAAGCTGATCCTGACAGGGAGAACTAGAATTAGATGCAAACAGTAGAGTTTCAAGTGTTTTGAAACCGAAATGCTTATTCACATTACCTGTCCTTGCTGATGGAACGAGCACCACGTCAATACCATTGAAACATAGTGGTTTCAAAATCATCCAGGTGAGAGATTTTTGTAGGTTTTTTTAATGCAGGACTAATTTCTTTCATACAAATTAAAATAAACCAAATCAAGATAATTGAATTTAGCACTTAGCACAAGCACTAAGAATTTAACCAAAACGGGGTATTTATGGAGATAGCTGAGAACCTCTAGAGACAGATGAGGGGCTGGTCAGAGTGGGGGAAGGAGCATGAGCTGATGGTGGATGGGATGGGGTAAGATGTCTCCTGCCATACCCAACCTGCCTTTCCCACTCATCCTTTCGTCTGTTTTTATGGGGAAATGCTGGATGTAACAACCAGCCCCATGTGCTACAGAACTAATAAATAAACTAGTAAATAATTTTCTGTGGGTTTATGCTTGGGGACTGACTGCGTTCTCCAAGGCTGCAGCACAACTCTGCTGCTTAAAAGACATCAGAGAAGCCACACATTGAGAATGTTCCAACCGCAGGAAAAGCTTGAACAGGAGTTCAGGCTTTATTAAACACCAGCAAATCCACATGAGAGAGAAACATTGAATAAAGAGTGGATTTTCTGGTGTCTAATAAGCCACTGACTCCCATTAAAGTTCTTTCCCAGGGTTTAATTCATTCTCTTGACTCTTTTTTTTTCTCAGCCTGATTACCTGCTTTCACAAAATTTGCAAGACCTTAATATTTTCCAGACATTCAGTCCTTTGAGAGTAAGACGGGCAGTGGGCTCAAGGATTCCTGGGGAGGGGTAGGATGGAGTGTGATCTTACAGGAAAACATGTTGAAAATAAGATCCCATCAGCCTGGCAGGGACGGGAGAAGCTGCTGTGCTGACCATGCAGATGACGGAACGTGGTATTTTTAGACAGTCAACCAAGCAGACAGTGCCATGTCCCTTTCTGCACTCTTCCTTTCTTTTTACACAAGCCATCATCATCCCAGAGGTGACAACTGGTGTACAGAATATCAGCTGTAAAATAGCTGGTTCTCCAACTACACCATCATGTCTATTCAACATCATCCCTTTTCCCACGTGTCTCACCATCCCTGTGCCCTTAAATGCCACAGCACAACTGCAGTCCTGTTTTTGCAAGGGTTCCCCTTCTGTGTATAAAATTAATCAGCAAAAATGGAAAGGGGATACTGGCAACCCCTAATAAATCCCCACTTCTGACAGCTTTTTTCTCTGCTGAATGCAAGTGTGGGATACAATATGCAAGTGCACACACTTTGTAAGTGATGGATGAGGCTTCCATTTCTCACACAGCAGTAGGGTTGGCGTTACAGGGTGATGCAGTCATAGGCAGTGGAAAGAACCGGGCTCTGCAGTATCATGAAAAAGGGGTTTTTGTCTGCAGGTGTCCCTGTGCCCAGCAGAAGATGTGCCAGACCAGATGATGGTGGTTCCTGTGTCCCCTCTTGCATCCTTGGGAAAGCCACAGTGTCCCTGAGTGGGGGGAGCAGCAAAACCCCAGTCAAGAGCAGCCAGCATGAGCGTGGCCACAGCAGGGCTGCCTGTGAATTGAGCTTGTGAAGGAAAAGGCATCACTTTCTCCTCCAGGAGAAGCTGAGAGGGCCATGGGGCTGTGGGAGGGCTGCAGAGGCTGCCAGGCAGCTGGAGTGGGGCTCATTGCAGGCACCATCAGCTGAGCCCACCTTCACAGCAGCGCCACCTGCACCGGACCAGGGTGGGTGCAGAGCTGGTGTCCAACAGGCAGTGGGCTGTGGGTTTGGAGTGGGGGGCAGCTGACTAACCCCAGACCAAGATTGGCTGAGGGCACTGTGTTCCCCTCCATAGATGGGTGTCACTGTGTCTGGGAACACCACAGGGTATGTGGGGAACCGTCCAGCGACTGCAGGAGCCCCTGTGTCACAGGGTGAAAACAACTGCATTAACATGGACAGCTGTCTGCCTGCCTCACAAGGCAAAACACGGTAAAAATAACGACAACGGGGACTGCAAAGCTCCTTGCATGCAAAACTGATAGTGCTGGGAAGCAGAGTCATGGAACAGATGGCCCTGGTGTGGCATGGGGCCCTTCCACCTTAAAGTCTCTGGGTGTTGCCAGGTTCCCACCCTGTGGCAGGAGCATCCAAGCTCAGAGCAGCCCTGTGCCTGGGCACGACCAGATATTGCTGCTTATCTCCTCAGGACAAGGAGCCCAAGGCACTGCAGGGGAGATATTTATACCAAGGCATTTCCAGCTCATTCAGCGCTCACACCTCTGTCTTGCTGCATCCCAGAACGCTGTGACAGCAGCACTGGCCCTGCTGGTGGTGAGGAGCTGCAGAGTTGGTGTCCCCAGCCCCATCCCAGTGCAGCAGCAGTGGCTGGTATGTTGGTACCCACTTCTGGCAAACCAAAACCAATGGCCAATATTGCAGCAAATCCCACAGGCAACACATCTGCCACCAGGGAGCTCTGCACAGGAGGAGATGACAGGGAAAACAGGCATTTCCCTCTCCCCTTCCAAGCCTGTTGGCTCAGTCAGCACAGCGAGCTGCTGGGGTGGGCACAGATTCCCAGGGTTTGGTGTGCACAGGCACAGCAGGGTAAGTACTGGGCAGCCAGGCAGACACAAAGATGGGAACTCTGGTCTTTCTGTAGGAATGGTGCAGCTCCAGGCCAGCCCCCACATGGCTCCGTGTCCCAGTGTGAGAGACAGATGTCTTCTGCTTTTTGAGAATATATACTTACATGAGTCCTCAAGCTATGTGTGTATGCATTATAGAGATAAAAATCTTTTAGACAGGTAGAGGTGTGTTTGTTTTTCAGTTCCAGTACACACTATTTCTCTGGGAGTTCCTCAGGGCTGGGAGTTTCTCGGGTGGGTTGTGAAGTGAAGAATGAGCACACGTGGAAGGTGTCTGACAGCACGAGGCATGGGGAGGAAGAGGTGAGCCCTGCATGCCAGTTGTCCTTGAGCCTCTCCTGTGTGTCTAACTCGGTGTTACAGAAGAGCAACCCACACTAGAAATCCTGTCTTACTTTGGTAAATCCAGGAGTCAGGTTGCTTGGTGTTGGCAGCAGCAGACTGGATGTCATGGACCTTAGCAGTGGGCACTGCAGGGCTAGGAACAGGCAACTGCTGGCAGTGACTTCTACAGTCAATTCAGCATCAGCCAAAACAGCACATGGACTGATTTCATTACCAACCAGTTGATGAAAAATGCTCTTTTTTGAAAAGAAATCCAGGTGAATTTCTTCAACTTGAGGGCCTAAGTCCTGGATTTCCCCTCCATTTTGCACAAAGCTCCACGAGTTACTGCTGGACTTGTTTCCCTCTGCCATGGGCACTCATATGTGAGCAGAGAGCAAGAGGAATACAGCTGAACTTCATCCACTTTAGTACCACCCTAAACAAAATGTGGCCTGTGGTAACAGCATTTTGTTTATTTTTTCTAAAAAACGCCGTCTTCAGCACTGAGGCATAACATCTATTTGGAGACTTCCATGAAAATTATGCCAAACAACAGCTTGAGATTGACCACTTCCCTCTGAAAGGTTTCACAAGATGAGATGGAAGATCAGTCTTTAAGGCAGCAGCAGCAGCTGTTCCTCTTCTCTGCCTTGACAGCAGCAGAGGCTGGATTCTGGGGTTACCTGCAGCCCCAGGTCTTGGCATTGGCTCTCTCTCCCGGATAGCTTTGCCTCGTGATGCTTCCCGAGGCTGGTGTTGCAGATGGGGTGACACCCTTCACTTGTAAGAGAGAAGTAGCAATATATTTATTGAGATAAACCAGTGATTTAACCAAGTTTGATAGTAAATGCAACAGTGGTTTAATAAGATTGAATGGCAAGGTATGCTTGATTATTATCTGCATAGAGGACAGAGCAGCCAGAAGTGTCAGGGAGACCCTCCCAGTGAGACACGAGGTTTAGGAAGGACTGCCTTGTGTTCTAGACTCCTTCCTCAGAGGAGTTTGGGTGCACTGGGATGCAGACTTAGTCCCAGGCTTGGTCAACAGTTTATGTCTAAAGGACTGTGTGTACACAACCAACCCTTCACATCACTTAGCTAAGATTTCAAAGTTTCAGCACACTTATTCCCAATTCACTTACCGAGTATCTGATGTGATAAGGATTCTCTCAGCCTTGAGGAATAACCTTGAGAGGTGTCCCTACTCAAGGGCAGCTCTTGTCCTGCAGCCCACTGCGATGCAGGAGAGCTCAACAGGCCCTGGGCTGCCCACTATTTATGGAGTAAGATGATTGACTTATGCTCATATTTACATACCAGCCGTATTTTGGTTGGCACATGCTCAACTAGTCCTCAGCTGTTGAGCAAGACTTATGACCTTTAACTATTGCATTGTTATCTGTCCTCCCGGAGCCCAAAACCATCACAACCACCACCAGTGGCTGTTGCTTAAGCAGAAAGGGGGGGAGCACACAACCATGGCTGGTTATTCAGAAAAGGCAATCACAGCACTAAGGAGATCCCATGGCAATCGAAAGCCTTTAGTGGGGGCTACTCACTAGCACCAAGCACCTTCTTTCACCAAAGGAGTTTCCCTTTTGTCTCCCCTTCCCTGTTTGGGGTGAACATCAGGTAAGGGTTGTCTCTAGAGCCTTTTGAAGGACAGCTATTTGCATGCTTTCCAAGCCAAAATAAAAGCTAATGTTTTGGGATGTGGAAGTTGTATTTCCCCGAGCTCCCACCCGCTCAGACAGAGAGGTCCTGGGACACCTTGTACCCATCCTAAAACTGCCACCAACCTCCCACCAAAGTGAGATTGAATTTTCTGGAGGCTTCTGGGCTGTAATTTCACAGCGGAAGCAGCAGACAGGCATTGGGCACAGCAGGGCAGGGTTTGTTTTTTGCCCAGCACTGTCTCACCCTGCGTCTTGTGCCTTTCCTTGCTGGGTTTGTCCCTGCCTGCCCTGACCTTGGCCCTTTGTACCGGCAGGGCTGGTGTGGAGGGGAAGCAAGCACCTCCCTGGGGAAGCGGCCAGATTGCAGTTTGACAAACAGGTTGCTCAACCCTGGGTTGGAGTTACTGATCCCATCTCCCGCTGAGCCGCTGCTCAGCAGCACCAGGAAACCTTTGCGTCAACGTTTTCCAGGCAGAGGACTCCGCTTGGCTGCAGTGCAAGTGTCAGAGTTATCAGGGAAATCTGATTTTTAAGTATTTTCTAACCATTCAGAATTCAAAGGGTATTGCGAAAGCAAATCCCAACAGCTGCTGAGATACAATACTTGTAGGCAAGGCTTCCAGCGGAATGAGGCTTTTAGTTCCTCTTCCTGAGGCTGCAGGTTTCCCTCCCCCAGGTACGAGGCTGGGAGTTTCACTTGGGTGCAGGCAGCTGGGTGTATTTTCCTCATGATCCACATGGCAAAAGGAGCTTGCTCAGGGCTTCCAAGCCAAAGCAGCAGCTTATGGATTTGTCAAACAAAGCCAAGGCCCTCATAGTGGACCTGGTGGGCACACACTGAGCCTTTCCTCAGCAGAAGGACCTCAGGGGTTTCCTTGTGCCACAGAGCTCCTTGAAGCTGCCCTTTCCCAGGAAGCAGGATCATAGACACCCATAGCAAAAATAATCCTGATAAACACAAGATGCAATTCATAGAGCCCGTTTCTCTTTCTGGTGGTAGACTTTGGATGCGGGCTGGGACACACCTGCTTCTCTGCCTGTAGAGGTTGTTTTCCTTAGGTGTCTTGGAGCACCTTGGGGACCTGGTGGCATGGGTCAGGCTCTGCTCTCTGGGACAACAGAAAGGTCCTGAGGGTGAGCCTGGCAGTGTCTGCCTGCCCTAGGGAAGCAGAGAGTTAAAGAGTGATGAAAGATCTAAGGCACGATGCTTCGCTGACCTGGCACACTCACTGCTATGGAGTAACGCAGTACAGCTGCAGTTCTGGACTGGAACATCTCTTTCTAGCAAAGGTACAGACTTTGTACTGATCTGCATAAGTGAGTTCAGTGTTGTTCACCCACTTAACCTTTTCTGTGCAGCGTCTCATCTGCAGGATTGAAACAAGCCTCATGGATACAGCTGCTCTTCTCTTTGCTTCAAACTCCTGCACGTCTGTTTCTCACCTCCTCCCAGTGCAGACCAGCCACTCTGTGTGCTCCTCCATCTGTTTTCAGTGAACTGTGGTCAGAAGAGTTAGCAAGAGCTCCTTAGGAGGATTAGCATTATGGTGCCAGTGGAAAAGAATGGTGCTTTTGCTTAGATGCCTCTGTTTTTTGCAGCCACAAATGTACAGGCAACCAAGCATATCTGATGGAATAACACCAAAACACCTCTTTCTCCCAACTCGATCCAGAGAGGCTGGAAACAGTGTGGGCACTGGTGAGAGAAGCACACGGAGATGGGCAAGTCTGCAGTCTGTAATAAAGCTATTTGGTGAACTTTGTGTATCATTTAACAGTCAGAACTGTTTAGAGAAAAGCAAAGTCTGAAGAGGTGTGTGGTTGTTAAAAATGTGCACTTTTTTTGCTATATATAAGCATGGAAAAAAAAATTACTGACATTTCTGGAGTTACTCCAAATTTTGTTTTGGTGCAAAAGTCAGATTCTAGGTCTGCTGATTGTGGAAATCCATCTTTATTTTGTCTCCCTGTCATTTTGTCTTCACATGTCATGCAAGTTTGCTCTTGAGCTGTCTCTGCTGCACTGCTCAGCTCTGCCTGGGAAGAGCCAGGGCCCCCCCTCACCGTCCTCCTCTGCATGAGCACATTCCTTGTGCTGACCAGGCAGAACAGGACGGATTTCCTTCGGTGCCATTTCCTGATGATTTCTGACTAACTGTGGAGGAAGTTAAACCTAAGAAATGATGAATCTTCTGTTTTTGTTTTTGGGGTTTTTTTGGGTTTTTTTGTGTGGTTTTTTTTTTTTTAAATTTATTTTAAAATCACTTTTGAAAAGACATCTTTATTTTTGAACTGTAAACAGCCTGCCTGCTGTTCCGCCACCCGCCTTATCTTCATGGATAAAATATACACCACAGGCCAGATACATTTTCTGCTGGGAAGACCTTACCCTTTTCCGGAAGCTCTTGCCACTGTCAGTATATTGGGCTTGCTAAGTGCTTTGAATGGACATATAACCTAAGATGTGACTGACAAAGGGCCAAGGCCAAGGGCACATCTCTCAGCCTCTGGATTTTTGGGGCCCCAAGGTGCCTGGGCACAGCTCTGTGGATGTCAGGCTGTTTGACAGGAGAAGCAGCAGCAGAAGGAGGCAGGAGACAGCTATCTGTCCCTCCAGTCCTCCTGGGACTGCCTGCACCAGGTCACAGCTGTGTTGGAATAGCAGAGCCCATGGTCAGGCATCTCCTAAGGCCACCCAGTTTTGAAGTGGAACAGCTCAGTGTCTCTGAAACTCCTGCTGTCCACAGGGATCTCAGCTGAATGCCCCAGCAGTGGTGACACCCAAGCCCCACCAGGGCTCCTTTTGGAAACTTTGTGTCCCTTTGCCTGGTAAGCCTGGCTGCTTCCCAAAAGCTGCATTAATAGTGAACAGAGAGACCAAAGAGCTATGGAGACCTCAGGGATTTTGTGAATCCCTGTACTGCTCAATCCTCCAGCTCTCTCTGTAGAGGCTGTACAAAAGGTTGCACTTAAAGCTTGTCCTGAACTTTGATCTGGAAACCTAAAGGCAAAAGCTGAATTTGCCTTCTAGCACCTCCTCAAGCACTTGCAGACTCCTACCAGCGTTACCTCCATTTGATGTCTTGCCTTTTGCATTGTTGGAAATGCTCTGTGCCTTCCCACAGAAAACCAAGGTGCTGGCAGAGCAATATTCTGGAGTATGTGACAGAATGAATGCTATATGGGAGGGATCTGCAGTTTTTCCCTTGTGGGGAAAAATACAGAGCAGGTTTTCCCCCTCTCTATGTGCTGCTCATGTGGGGAAGGACAATAAGAAATGACAACAGCAGTAGCAAAACCAAGCATCTGGAGGTAATGGCATAGTCGGAGCCAATTCCAAGGAACTGAGCTCCTGGACAAAAAACTGAGCATTTTTTACTGAAGAAACAAACTGAACTGCAAGAACCACCACAAACACATGCAAAGAAAGCACCCCCAAACTGCACTAAGCTTGAAAGACCTCAGTGAGAGCCCACCAGAGAGCAAGGGCTTTTCAGGCTCTTACACAGTGATGGATTTGCCAATGCTGAGATCCCCAAGCTGTCAGGGCAGCGACGTTGGGACTGTATAACAATGAGCTTATGCTAAAATCGGATGTGAAAGGAAAATCAAATATCAAAGCAGAACAAAACAGGACAGTGAATGAAAGGTTGGGTCGCTCCCTGCTTGGTCCTGCATTACAACAGGGCCTGGGATCAGCTCCCCAGGTGGGGAGGGGCTGAGCCTCTGCCAGCTGCATCCTTTGTTTGCACTGGATGTGGTACCCTGGCACCCAGTGTGCTCCATGAATATGTATAACCATGGAGCCAAGTCCCTCTATGCTCTCTGCCCTAAACAACTGGAAGAGGAGCTGCAGATGCTGTTTGATGGGGAAATGCAGATCTTTAGACCTGTCAAAACACAGCATGCAGCCTGCATAAGTTGCTGGCAAAAACTCAGGATTAAGACCCCACAAACTTAGTGTTGTCTCTGCTGCTGCCACTGGCCTGGGGGGAGTCACTGTCCTGCAAAGCTCGCATGATAAATCAGAAATAAAATATGGGTCCTTTGCCAAAGCTCTTAAGAGATTTCCTGGAGGTAAATGAGATATCACCACTGTGGCCCAAGACCTGTATCCTTGTGTTGATAAAGTCCCCAGTGTAGGCAGGATTATGCAGGAATGCCCATTTTTAAGACGATTGCTCTCTTGAGCATCTCTGGCTAAAAAAACACTAAAGCAATTGCACTCTTAACCAAAAGAGCTGAAGAAACAAAAAGCACTGGGGCAGTAGGTTGGATATTAGGAAAAGGTTCTTCACCCAGAGGATGGCTGGAACAGGCTCCCCAGGGAAGTGGTCATGGCACCAAGCCTGCCAGGGGGTGTTTGAACAGCACTCTCAGGCACATGGTGGGATTCTTGGGGCTGTCCTGTGCAGGGCCAGGAGTTGAGCTTTGATGAACCTTGGGGTCTCTTCTGCCTCAGGGTATATTGTATGCTTCTATGATAGGGAATTACTGCTTTTTCGGGGGGGGGGGGTGTGTTTCACACCCCATGAAGATAATCTGTTTTGGGTACCTGACTGGCCACTTCGAGGCTTTTTGCATCAGGGAGGTATTTGATGTGGTTTGAAACTGCAGATGTGATTAGAGGGGCCAACTTCTACCAAGTGCCTGCACAGGTCAGACTTTTTTCTGACAGCTTTTTCAGCTTATTATTGTTGTTGTCCAATCACCAAAGTACTTTGCACAGAGGTGTGAGAAGTCTGAGAGCTTGATGGCTTGCTCTGTGGAGGCAGGGGTGATGGTGGGTGATGGTGGCTTTGGATGGTTGGTTCTCTCTGAGGCTCTGGGAGCTGGTGCAGCAGAGGGAGGCCACTTTTCTGGGGAGTGCTCCCTGATGAAAGGGCCATTCCCATCTCTGCTGGGCAGAGGACACGGAAGCAGCTGTGAATCAGCGGTCAGACTTTATCTGACCTTTTATCTGTCTGACCTGCCCTCCCTACAAGACTGAACACAAAATGTCACGCAGTTCCCTTCTATCAAGCCCACAGGCAAGGGTTTATCTAAATTACACGTGTCTGTGTGTGTTGAGTTGTGCAGCCAATTTTCCGTCAGTGGCTCTCTAAGCACTACATGTCCCTTAATCCACCACAATGGGTATCCAGCCCAGATTACAAAGCATGCAGATCCAAAAGTGACATTAGCCTGAAGCAATAAATAAACTGTTTCCAAACTACCTGTCTTGTTAGCAGCAAGACTTGCTCGGCTCTGCTCCCATGAACGGCCTCATTTCATCTTCCAAATCCCAAGATGTGCATATTGAAAGGATCCCACATCCCCAGCTTGCTGCGTGTGGAAATTATATTAACAGCAACTACACTCCTCAGCACAGAGCAATTAAAGGATCAGGTTAAATAACAACTACTCTTTGTATCCAAGCCCAGAGCATGTGCTAAACAAATCTGTGCTTGTGGTCTACATCACTGATCAGTAAGTGGCTGTGGCAGTGGCAAGGATATGGTCAGCAGTTAGGGCTGGGGGGCTGCAACTTACCCTGGCCCCAGGGGGATGCAGACATCAGTCCAAGTCACAACTTCATAGTTCTTCATTATTCTGCAAATAATCCCCCTGCAAGCATTTATTTGCAAATTTGTTTGAATTTGCATCCAAATAGTTTATATGAATGAGTCACTGCCTAATAAGAGATTTAAAAAAACGGGAAAAGCATTAAATGAAAAATGTGAAAGTTTCTCCCTTTGCTTATCAAAATAATTAAAGATTACAGCTACCTTTTATATTAATTTATTAGAAAAAAGATACAGTTTAATGTGCAAATATATACACCAAACATTACAATGAAACATGAGGAAGGTGAGCCCCTTCCCTCTAGCAATGACTAACTCCTTCATAACAGAGATGACTGTTTAATGCTTCCCCACAGATTTACAAATACAAAAAAAAAATGTATAATGCTTCATTTGCACAAGACAAAAGTTTACTTTTACTTGAAAAAAAAAATATTCTGGCTTTGACATGGCAAAAGTCTGCTATTTTGGTGGCTTTTATTTTTTTTTTTAACCTGAGCAAGTTTTGCAGAACAGGGGGACGAGGGGAAGGCATTGCCATGTGCTTCATTCTCATCACAGCATCTGATGGTCTTTGAATTACTAAACCACTGAATCACTCCAAGCGAATGCAACTCCAAAATCTACATCCATGATGTAGTTAGTGACGTGGAAAACAGCGGGCACTACCACTGGCAAAAGGGAGCTGGCTGAAAACACCTGGCTCCAGTTAAATGGCTGTTGACATTTCTCAGGTTCATGTCTGTCAGTAAGGACATTAATGCTGCCTCCTGTAATAAAGGAATTGTGAATGTAAAATGCAGTTTAGCCCAAAAAGCAAATGAGTTGTGGATCCTGCTATGCCTTGCTCAAATGTGTGGTCACTGAAGGAGTGCAGAGTGAGGCCATATTAAACCCATCAGTGGGGGAAACCAGATGAGGGCCTCAGTAACAACCACAGGACTCAAAGCCTTGAGCTTGGTTATTTTCCACGTCATCCTGCACCCAAGTTTCATCTGGCAACTCCACAGGGTGACATTTCCAATTAAACAAAAACTATTCTGCTCATTTAGAGCTTCTCTCCATTTTAAACGAGAAGCCCCAGCGGTGCTAGAGAAGGCACTGCAAGTCCTGAGCTGGGCAGTGCCAGTTCCCCCAGAAGACAAGAGTTTCCTAAGGGACCACTGGCCACCCCATGCTCATTTAGGTGCAGAGCCTCTCTCTGCATCAGCTCTCATGACACTTTTGAAAACAAACCACATACAAATAACAGATCCATGGCAAAAAGAAGACACCACCAGGAGTGTGCCTGGCTGGCCCCAGAGCCGCTGCTAACCGAGGGCTCTGGCCTGGGTTGTGCTTTCAGACATGACACTGTCAACAGCTGACTCAGTTTTCAGGTTTTCCTTCCTCTTTGGCCAAGGGATCAGGATTTAAGAACAGACTACTAAACAGTGGCTCCTTTTTGCTCTGTAACTCCCCTCCTCTCCCACCGGTTGGCTCTGTGGGTACTGGCCCACAGGTTTGTCATCGTGTACAGCAAGGGCTGCTGTGGGTCCATTCACACCCAAATCCTTAGGGATGGGGTGGCCTCAGCAGATTTGGCCTTTGTCATCTTCCTACCATCCTCCTCCTCTTTGACCTCTTTGAAGTATTGTGGAATTTGACCAAAACAATAGAAAAAAAAAAGCCTTGGGGGAAGACTGCTCTGCTTTGGGATTTTTTTGGTTGTATTTTTTTTAATTTCTCCTGTTTCATGTACTGTACTGGCACAAGAATGCATGTTGTGGACCCTGGAGCAGAGGGTAAAAACAGCCCTTACATGAAAAATCTGAATAAACCCTCGAACTTAGCTTTTAGTTAAAAAGTGAAAGTTAGAAACCAGTGAGCAGCATTTGATCAAGATAAGAGGGCGGTGGGGGCAAGCAGGGGACACGGGAAGTTGAAAGGGGCCATTCTGATCTAAGGGCTGTCCTCGCCAAGCTGTGTGCTTATGTCCTTTTAGGGGAGTAAAAATACCAAGAGAGCCCTTTTTTCTCTCCCTTAGCCAGGTTTGTTGAAATTTAAATATTTTTACAATAACCTAGAATAACAAGCGAGTCAGTTGTCTCCAATAACTCAGTGTTTTTCCTCTTCAGAAGATTTTCTGACAGCATGAAAAGAAACACTCCAGTCAAACACGATCTGATCTGTATGAGATGCTGATCTGCAACAGAGGCTGCCCTGACATCACTCCACAATCCAGGATCTGCAGTAGCAGAACACAGTTTTACCTGCCTTTTGTGGAGATTTTCTGTTTTTAATGTAATACACTTCTTAGCTGGTCTTTTAACCCTTTCAGTACGTCAGCAAACACCAAGAGCTTTCAGTGACACGTTATTTGTGCATCTTGAAAGAAAGGCAATTCTTTTGGGCAGAAAGCCAAAGGTCTCAGTATCCATGGCCCTTCCATGCTTCCTTCTCTCTGACACCTCTGTGGAAGTGCAGATCTCCACTGCCTCTCCCCAGATCCACTGCCCCTGTTGCAATACCACTCCAAGGGCATGGTTGCTCACAGCTCTGCTAAATCAGTTTGAGGACAAAACCCTGGGTTTTAACAAACTTTCACAAATTTCACACCAGACAGACAAGATGTATACAGAAAAGTTGGAATTATTTTCAAAATTGTTATGAACATCAACTTTCACTTTAGAGCTTTGGTGAGGGGGCGAGGAGGAGCAGAGTGTGGGGGAGCAGCAGGTCAGCTATCTGTAGGATTAACCCCAATTTTCCAAGCAGCTCTGGTGTGGGACACTTGGTGCCTGCAGGCCTGGGTGCCCAGTTTGCCCCAGAATCAATAAAGGCGCTGGTGAACCTTTTTCTTGCAGGGTAAGCTAATGAGAGCCTGGTCACCACAGATCCCCAGGGTTTAGGCTAAAGAAGCAGTAAGACTTGCAAGCCCTTCAGCTCCCTTGAGGTAGGAGGAAAACTGTGTTTCTGTTGGCTATGCTGTCTCTCCCACAGGACGTGAGACTGGGCCACATCTCTCAGCCTCCCAGAGTGCCCAAATGGCTGGAGCAGAGTGAGTGCAGGGGAGGAAGTTGAGTAGGAGCCTTGAAATGCCAGTGGTTTCTGCAGTGACATTTCTACGACCTCTGTTTGGTAAATCAGCATTTTTGGGATGTCAGGTTACAGTAATGCAATGTGGTAACAACAGGCACACAAAGGGAGGGCAGTGACTTGGCACTGTCAGAGAAGAAATCTTTCGAAAGGGTCCTGCCTGTCTGTCCATGTGGACAGGGTCAGACCTCCTATGGCTACTGGGACTCACCTGCAGGAGCAAAGCCTGCGAGAGCAAACCCAGTGCGGGTCACTCAGCGCCACTGCCTCCTTCCATGAGTCGGGTGGCTGTGTGCCACTTCAAAATAAAGACTGCAGCCAAGGGTTTAAAGTTAAATACCTTATAAACTATACACATATGTGATCCTGAGATAGTGCCTGTAACAAGTCCCAAGGTAGATAAGCTTCCTGAACCCAGAGGTCCTCACGCCGCGTGAGCGCATTGTTGTTCTGTTTTGGCAGGCTCCGGCCGCTCTCGGGGCGCGCTGCACTTCCTAACGCTCCTTGTTTTTTTTTTTTTTTTTTTTGGGGTGTGTCTAGTGAAACAATCAGATTGACGACTGCTACCAGCAACTCCAATGGCATTTCTCCTGCCATTCAGATGAAAGCATTGTTGATCCTTTGCCAGTTCTCTCAAGACTTGCAGAAACAGGCTCGCAGCTTCCCTTTCTGCTTTTTGGCTGGCCAAAGGCTGCGTGGCTGCAGCCTCCTGCTAGAAGAGCAGCTGTGCTGAAGACACTTCTCAAGATAGGGGAGAAAACATCGGTAGGAATCAGACAGAAAGGCGACAAGTATGAGCCACAGAGGAGAAAAGGAGCTTAATACAATGACCGTCGTCCAGAGGGTCAAAGACCACGCGTTCCAGTCGCGTGGGGACGTAGTTCAGTTTTGAGTTCTGACAGCATCAGCTCACAGTCAGACCTTTTAAACCCGGGGGAAAAAAATATTTTTCAAAATTCTCTTTGCTTAAGCACTATATATTCAAAAAGTTCTTTTTATTGTTTCAGTATTTTAGCCCTTAGTTGATTAGTCACCAATACCTGTCAGATGCTGGCTGCCATAAAAGCACTCCAAGCACCTGCAGTATTTGTAGGAATATCAAAAAATAGCTTTAGCAACTAGGAATTATGCAACTGAGGGAGAAGGCAGGACGAACTAGATTAATGCAACTTGTAGTGGATTTGTTAACGTTAAGTGTATGACTTGTCGCAGAATCATGCCAGAAAATGGTACCATGTAGCTTAGTGGTAAGGGCAGTAGAAAGGGTAATGCATTACTTTAATCATCAGTGAACCACTCACTCACTCAACATACTATTTCCAGCTGAAATCAAAGGTTTCCAGTAAAAATGCCTCTACAGGTTGTAAGTGTCTTACAACTCTCTCTGCCTTTGAACTCTACTGTGATAGCTGCTTCATCAACATTGTGGTTCCAGTGCAAAAAAAAAAAAACGTCTTCCAGATCCCAAATCTTCTTCCTTTAGACTTTTGATTGTCTTTCATCTGTCCATTCCTGCTTAGTGTTCTGTAAAGCTTGAGTCTTCTGTTCATCTACCTGGACATAGTCCACCCTCTGTTCCTCAGATAGAAAAGGTTTCTGTGGGACAGAGAAGAAAAAAACACTGTATTAATTTCCAGGTTGAAAAGGGATGCTAGTGAAACTTGTCTTGATTTTCTGTTTTCCCTTCCCCTCGTTCCCTGATTGCTTCACTTCACCTTGAAGCTCACAGTGACATCAGCTGACAAAAGCATTGCTTTACAGCCTGCTTTAGCTATAATTATCCATCTGTTACCCTGTCACTCAGCCCAGCACAGTGAGCGAGGGAAACGTGCTGTGCTGGCTATTTCCAGGCAGATAATCATTCCCTCCCCATCTGAGTGATCCTGCTGCAGGGATAAACTAGCTGCCTTTTAGCTACAGGGAAGGTTTAAATAAGAAAGCTTGAGAGTCTTGACTCTTTTGCATCTAGGAGTATTGGCTGATGGGGAAAATGATACACAGGACATAAAATGACCCAAACTGACAACAGTTCATTTCTTTGCAGTGCTACCTTCCCACCACCTGGGCAGGTTAGAAGCTCTTCGGAACAAAGAAAGTATTTTCTCAGCAAAGGGAATTGAAATGGTTTTGGTGATGCAGGGATAAAGATGCACATTTTGCCATGTTACAAGAGATGGTACAGTTTTACCCCATGAATTTATCACGGGCCGTAAATTTGTTACTGCCAAGAGATTTGGGCAGAGATTGGCAAACTAGCAGGAAAGGCTTTGTGGAAACTTGATGAAAATGAAAGAGCATGCAGAGATCCTGCAGGCATCAACCAGCTTGCCCACAAGCCCTCATGGCTGCACATCCCAGCCCTGTCTCCCGCACTGTGCTGAGCTCGTGTTAACAGCACCCCTGTGAGTCACTCTGAGGACACCTCGTCATCACCATAATCGTGCTCTTATTCTATTAATCTTGAGCCTGCCACAAATGCCATCAGCTGGAAACATGACTGCCTTCATCGTGACACGCAGGGCACCTGGCAGAACGTGGCCCTGGGTCTTGGTTTCCACCCAGCAGACAAACAGACAGGAGGCTGTGGGATTTTTCAGATGACTCGTACCTTCTGCACAGGGGATGGGGAGGCAGAATTAAAATCCAGTGCTAAGTAATCAAGGTTAGATTTCCTTGTCCATGGAAAAGCACCACTGTAGGGAGATGTTGCCTGTCTGTGTTCCTGTCAGGAAAGAAGAGAAACTTTTAATGCTCTTAAGACATGATCTTAAAAGGAAGAAGGACCACAACTGTGAGATTTGCTGGGTAAAATGTGAGTGAGGACAGTCAGAACCCACCTAATTTTCTATGGCAAGAGTGCATTTGGTTATTAACCACAGCATAACATTGATAATTGTGGTATGATAAAAAGAAACCATGAGAGCCTTTTTCTTCTGGTAATTATGGCAAAACAGACAAACCAGACTGATTTACATTCAATTTTATCAGGAAGAACTTGTGCCCAGCTTCTCAACCCAAGCACTTGGAAGGCTCAAAGTTGCTGGGGTGTCCTCTTAAACATCATCATTCAATGAATTTGAAAGATATTGTGAAAATTCTGTTCAAATCTAGCAACAGAAAATTAATCTCATGAAAATCACAGGTGACCACAAATGCATGGAAGGGTTTATTTAACCAGAAAAATCAAATGGGGAGTGGTTACAACTGGAACTGCCCTCCTGAGCACATTTTGATCTGGTAGAGATGTGGGTTAAAATTGTAGCCTATGTTTCCTGGAGGCTGTGGTCAGTTTTGCAATATATTTTTATAGACATTACTCCTGAGCTTTGGCAATGGAGCCAGATCTGTAGACATTGGCTCAGATAAAGGGATTTGAGATCCGTTTGCACCTAGAATTCAAAGCAAACCAAGATTCTGGTCTTTCGCAAGACATGGCTAAAGAGTAAATGAAGAAAAGGAAACCACGAAGCCAGATGTTCTTCTTTCATGGGATGGGAAGTGGGGTTAGTGCCACCAGCCAAAGCAGAAGCAACAAGAGACTTTAATGGGAGTTCTGTTTCTGCACAATATTTGGTGTGTTCCTTTAGGAAGCGCGCTAACGGCTTTCTGTCATTTCCTGGGAGATTCTGCAGGGCACACTTTTGAAAGGTGAAAAGATTTAATTTCCCTTTGCCGTAATGAGTTCTCATGTAAATATGGCTGATCCCTGTGATCTCTTGGAACTGCTCAGCAACATTCGTGGGCGAACAGCTGAGTTCTGCAGAGCAGGAAAAGGGCTTCCCTTATCTCTCCATAATTGGTCCCAGTGTCTATGGTTTAAAACCGTTTCATCATTTAAAAAAAAAACCCAGAAGGCAAAGGACAAACCTCCTCAACGTTTTTTCTTAGAAAACAAACTTCTGCATTCTCCATCAATGTGACAGAGCAGAATAAAGCAAAGGATGGCTGTGTGAAAATGAAGATTACCATATGAATGTAACTTTCTTCCTCTTCTCCGGAAACTGAATTGGCAAATATTCTTGCTGAATTAATACCGTCTCTTTCTGGTGAGATAAAGCTCATTCGATTGCTATGAAGAAAAACACAGGAGAGGTTAAGGAAGCATCTTACAGATGCTCTGAAATGAAGCCAAAGCCTGACACAGTCCATATGGTGAAGAAACTCACACTAACGCTGCAGCCTTTATGGAGAGAATGTCCCAAACCACTCCTCAGTTCTAGAAATACTGTGCTATAATGCTGTGAGTGGTTTTGTTGGTTTTGGTTTTTTCCTAGGATTTATGAGAATTTGCTTTCTGGTATGACAGAAAGCATAAAACATTGAAGCAATTGTCCAGCAAGGAGCACAGAGACAGCTATCATTCATTTGGGTAATAATGAGGGCAGTTACTTAGCTGTGTGGGTATCCACGTTTTGGAGATTGATGTGAATTAATCAGCTACTGGAGGTCCATGCAGAGGAACTTGTCTGGCTTTGCACACAGTGTCAACACACGCTATCCCTGCTGTGGAGATGGCTGTGACTCAGCCCCTGCACAAGAAATCTCTTCCACTGCCATGACTGTCAGAGGTGCACAGTGAGTAAGCGACTGCAGGTGAGCACAGTGGGGTCAGTCAGTGGGAAATTAGGTGGCCACTCTGAGCAGCACAAACAGCAAAATTCCTTTTGCTTTATTAGTTCCGGGCATGCTTCTTTTTTAGCTTTGTTAGTGTAGAACATGCACGCTCCCCCTGAGCTCGTTATCCTGCAGGACTCTGCACTGTGTCAGCACTGATTAACCCCAGTGCTCTGGCAGGGATGCTTGGGAGGCAGGCCCTTGGCTTTCCCTGGGAGGCAGCGCCAAAGGGCTCAATGGGCTGTGAGAGGGTCTGAAACTCAGAAACTGCCCGTCTTGTGTCTCTTTTGGCCTTCACAGGACAACCTGAAGTGAGTGGAAATGCCCTGCCTGGCACCCACGTTAGCAAAACCCCACATTTCCTGGAGTGCCAGGGGTGTGCAGAGGAGGGTGGTGGGAATTCCTGGCTCTCGCATGCACACTCCAGCACAGCTGCTTTCCCTTTTGTGCCAAGATCCCCCAGCCAGCAGGCTGCAGTCCTCCCCTGCTCATGAATTCCCTGAAAATAAGTCTTCTGCTGCCCTTGGAGCCCAACAGTATCATCTGTTCATACTACCTGGGCCTTGAGATCAAAAGCATTTATTTTACTAACAACTAATTTCCAGTGACAAAAGGTCACACCAGCAGTTCAAGTCTGAATTGCTGTGTGGCAGTGCAGAATTCTACACTCAGACAACAAGTATATATCTCATCTGGTTCTCCCTTGCTATAATAATTTTCAGGAACAAAAATGGCTCTTTCACTTTGAAAAAGAAAAAAGAGTTTAGGCATGCAAAGCTTTCAGCCAGCATAGCAGCCACACCAGAGTGCAGACCAGCTCCAGGCTGCTTAAAAGGAGCCTTCAAAACAGACTGAGCATCACTGCATGAGGCTGAGTGCACTGGAGCTGCCCATCGTGAAAGGGAGCCTTGCTTTTTAGAGACAGCAAAAGCCAGGGGGATGCTGGAAGTAACCCTGGGGAATTTTTGTTTGTAGACTTTGCCAGGAAACTGTTTCTTGTGGGATGTGATAAGTTATTTTTAACTCTATTCCATTATGCTAATGCTGAAAAGATTGGAATGGCAGGTTTCTTGTTGACTTACTAAGGCACAGTCCACATCCTGGTCACGGCAGCATGCTCCCGGATTGTGGAGAGGTTCCTCAAGTCCAGAGGAGGTGGCCGTGCTGCAAGGAGATACAAAAACAATTACATTTCCAATAGCAGAGCTAATGAAAAGCACAGACTGTTTAGAAAAATGCAGTTTTATATTAACAGAAAGAAACTAACAGAGTATTTCACAGAACATAGCCAAGACAGAAATCAGTAACAAATGACTGCTTCGGTCATGGCTGGAAAGCAAAGTCCCTCAGTCACCTCAACAACACATCAGTAACAGAGTAAATACATAAGAGGGCAAATGCCCCACAGGATCTGTGAGTTTGCCCCAAATCTGCATGCACTGCCATTGGGAGGCTGGTTCAGCCTGTGGATCATAACAGGTTCTGGGCTCTGTTCTAAACAAAAAGGCCCCACACATTGGGGTCCAAGATCCTTCCTGTCACCAATCAATGTACACATGCCCTCCATTCTCAAAATCCTTTCAGAAAGGACATGAACATGCTTCACTTCATGGCAATGGTCTAAATTTCTGCCCCCACTTTACAGTAATATTTCCTATACCAGTTTCTGAGTAACTCTGTGGCTCTGCAGCCCTAAGAGCTTTACTGAAGGCTAGGTTTAGGCAATTTCTCCACTGCAAACCTGAATTTTGTCCCCAGTATATTCTCTAGACATGCAACCCAGATTTTGGAGATGCCATGAAAACCAGGAGTGGAAAATTACCACCAGCAAAAGCATCTGCAGGAAATTCTTAGTGAAACCAAACAGCTGTGCCTACCCAACAGAGGTTTAACCAACAGCCCACACATCAAGTTTGAGCATTTGAGTGTTTGGATGCCCCATTCCTGGAAGGTCAGGGAACTGGTGAGACAGCAGTACGTGTACTTCAGTCTGCTGTGTCTCCAAGGCTATGTCCCTTTGGCTGTTTGCAGCTGGAGTGGATCTGAAGCTGGGCTATGCAGCCACCTGGGCTTTGACTGTGGAAGTAGCCATGGGTGCTCTTCCTCTGCTCACAAACCACCCTGTGAGCACATCCCTGGTTACAGTACTGTGAGTCACTTAGACAGCATTTCAACCCATCTTCTGGAGTGGGAACTGCTTTAGAACATGCCAAGGACACTGTGAAAGGAGGTCACCCCTGTCCCCGCCATCAGGACCCCCGGCTGCCGTTCGCACTTGGGGCTGGGCTTACGTTTCCTGCGAGGCTTGAGGTCCCGGTTCACCGGAGGGGGCTCCACGTCCGAGGGCAGCTCAGGTAAGGGGCTGGTGAGTTTTTCAGTGCTGACGACGGGGAAGGTAAAGGTGGCCGAGCCGGGGCTCATGGGGATGTAGCCGTCGGGGGAGCAGTCGGAGGCGGGCGCGGAGGGGGAGGCGCTGGGGCGCATGGGCACGTAGCTGTCCTCCCCGCTGTCCGGGGCCGTCGAGTACAGCGGGGAGAACCGGCAGGGCTTCGGAAGGGAAGGAGGACAAGAAAGAGAAGCGGGTCAATAAATGCACAGCCAACCCCCTGCAAGCCTGCAAGGTGCTGTGAGCTGGGAACAGAGCAGAGCCAAGCCCAGTCCAGGAGAGCTCTGACGGGACCTTTCAGAGAGGCGCAAGATGGACAGAGAGGAGACAAACTCATGAGTTCAGATGCACACCCCAGCTTTGGAGAGGTCCACTTCTGAGCTTTGCAACCCACTGCTGGAAACTAGAGCCAAACTTATCCGTGATTTTAGTAGGTTAAATCCTCCCACTTCAGTGAGGTTGCACTTGCCCCTCCCAGCAGTAATTCTGACCTATAAAATGAGGGAGGTTCCTTCAAACCAAAAAAACCAGACATCTGAAAGGAGAACATCTGATGAACTAGATTTTTGCAGATGTGGATGCTGAAAGAGCAGACACAGACTTACAAGTTGCTTCTGATCGCTGAGAGGCTGCTGTAACCTTTTTCATAACAGCCCCAGCCCAGCATCATCTGCCTTAAACACAGGGTGCTTAATTTTGTGGCCTGCCTCTCCCTCCTCCCTCAAAAGCTTCCTGAGGCCACAAAGCAGCAGCACAGAAGTTGGCCAAAGCCAAGTGCTTCTTCCATTTTTTTAATTCTTCTGCTGAACACAGGAGGGGAATGATTAAATATCAGGATGTGAAATGATTCACTCTCTGAAGTTTGCCATGTGCCAGTGTTTTAAATTTGTGCAAGCAGAGTACTTACCAAATTCAAGCTAAGCCTCTTATCTCGACTTCTTAAGGAACTGCCTTCCATGTCTGCTGCAAGGAAAATAGATGTGATTAAAAATGTGATAAGGCAGTGCAACCTTACGGAGATAATTCTGGAGTAAAACTCCTAAATGAGGAAATCCAATGACACTTAAGACCAGACCCAACTCAGTAGCATTTCAAGAGTGATTACATCCATTTTAAGTACGATGAAACCAAGGAACATAATCCAGCTGTAACTTATGTTTCCTGCAACACAAGCAGTTGGGGAGAATGGCTGGTGTGGGAGCAAGGAAGCAAAACTGTAAACCCAGAGAGCTCTAGTCACTCTCTGTCAAACTGAGGAAATCACATGAGAAGGGACTGTAGGGAATATTATTTCATTACTGCTTGGAAGGTTATTTGGGAGCCTGGTATGTAAGGTGTCATGGAAATAAGTGTTACTGTGCAGAGAGTGGTGCATGGGGAAACTTAATGGTAGGAGAAAAATTCTTTGCTTTGTCATCCAGAAGTGCTGATGTGGTGCAAGTGGCTCAAGTTGATGGGGAACAAACAGCCAGAGAAACAGTTACCAATTTCAGTGTCCCCTTTTGCAGGTGGACCTTGGTGCAGGTCAATTTTGTTTTTTGAAGTAAAACCCCAAAACCCTAAAATCCACCACTCAGTGCATAGAAGATCAGCAGCGGGAGATGCTTACAAACACCACTTTTTTTTTCTGGAAAGGGATTTTCTGTGCAGAAAATGGCTTTTCTATGGGAATGCCTTAAAACCCTGCAACCATGTTAATCCACTCTCTGCTCTTATGATGGAGATGTCAGTACTGCACTTCAACTGGGGACATTTGTGGTGGTTCCAGCAAAAAAGACCAAACAAGAACAAAGCAATTCTGTTAGTGCAGATATATATTAAGATAAGCACAGTCACTGTCCTGGGACAGCTACATTTATTTATTATTTTGGCAGGTGCCTTACATGTGTACAGTTCATCCCCCTTCACAGCACTTCCACCAGCACATGCTGCCTTTACACAGGCTTAATTGCAGCTGTGCATCTTTTGCAGGTTGCCAAGGGCAAAAAGTGAAGCAAATAACTCAAGTGGGCTCACTGTGGGAGCTGGTGAGGAATAGCTGCTTTCTCCCTGTTTCTTTTTCTTATCTTTCTCGTAAAACACATTTTAATTCAGAGTTTAACCTTTCAAATAGTTTCAGCTTCACTTAGGGCAAGAAAAAGTGGCAGCACTTGTTAATTCATTGCTGCCCCCGTCAGGCAGAGATAACCCTGCAGCACGGCGGCACAGCATGACATTTGGCCACTTAATCCTCTTAAAACATTTTGGTGTAAATTGGGTTGGAGGAACACGAATGGCTCAAGTGCGCCGGCGATGCTGGAGCAGCTCACGTGCAGAAGCGAGAGCAGCACCTTTCAGGGAGCAAAAAAATGTAGCTGATAATCAAGAACAGCAATTCCACTGATGGGTGTTTCTCTAGAAACCTTCCAAGAATTGTTTGTACACTGATAAACAGGCTGCTTTGCCTTCTGAGCTTTAACAGAAGATCGAACAGCCCCACTGTCGGGCCATTCAAACTGCAGGAGTCTAAAGGATGCTTGTCCTTAAAAATCTACATTTTTTTTTCCTAATCAAAACTGAAAGTTTTCATATCTCTGCAGTATACTTGATGATTTCCAGCCAGGTATCCCAGCTGCCTTTCTGTGTTCTGTGGCTCTGCATAATACAGTTTTTCTCATACTGCCTATGCTGGTTTCTGCCACCATGGTGTCCTGGGTTTTTGACTGTTATTTTTGTTTGTGATTATGGTTTCAGGAACAAGTGGAAAAGCCAGCTCAGCTCAGAGTAGAGTCTGTTTTGCAGCCAGGCTTCACCCTGTAGCAGCAGGTTTTCAGACTACTTTGCCTGAAGTGCAAGGACAGAGTGGGATTTATTCAAGGACACACAGAGTCCCTGGTTCAACCGGGATTACATCCCATCCCCAGAGTCTCCCTGACTTCCTGGTCTTTACTCTAAGCTGCAAAAAGACATGCTGCTCTTGTGGAATGGGCTGGACATAGCAAAGCAGCACAGCTCCAGAGGAATTTCCCATGTGCAAGCCCACACTTTGACCTGCATAAACAGAGATTTTGGCATTACCTGATTCGGTGGCCAACTTTTCATTTTGGTGGTTTTTACTGCTTTCCCTTTTTGGAGAGGGAGAGGGCATGGAAAACTAGCAAGTCACGAGGCACCCTGAAGGGATCATGGCCAAACTGCTGCCCGTGTGTACACACACTGAGGGGCTTCTACAGAGCAGGGGCTGAATGTGAGAGACAGGCCTGAATCCTGCTTGCTAATTCATTTGAAAGAAGCATTTTGTGTTGCTTTGGGTGCTGTATGATTCCATAGAGGGGAGGACAGAAAGGCACAACTGGAAGTTGGCCCCTGTTCTGTGCCTGTGGGCAGCTGCATCCCTCACACTGGTCCTGCCTTGCCAGCTCTCGGCAGTGCACTCACCTTTCCAGTTCCTCATGTTGTCCAAGCTGGACAGGGAGATCCTCCTGGGCACCAGAGCCACCTGAGCCCTGCAGATCCCTGCGTGCCCGTTCTGGAGGGCCCCACCGCACACCTCATCCCCTCTCCTGTCCGAGAAGTGGGTTGGCTTGGGGGGCCGCGGTGGAGGGGTGTTGGACAGGACGTCCAGCTGGGTTACGCCGTAGGGCAGCGCGTTTTGGCTCTTGTCGATCTGAAAGGTTGGTGTCAGCGGCGTCCCCAGCAGGGGAGAAGAGGAGGAAAAGTCACTGGATGGCCCACTAATGTCTGTGTTCCTGGACACGGTGCTGGGATTTGCCAGTGGGGCCCCGTCCTGGTGCACAGTGCCAGCACTGGTTGGCTGTACAAGGTACAAGGAGGGCTGGGATTGCAAGGAGTCAACAAAAACATCGTCTGATGATGTTTGCTCCAGAGATCTGTCTGAATTTGACCAGCTGTCACACCTGCAAGAGACAGAGGTCAGGAACTGAGATTTCTTTTTCACCTGGTTGCAAGAACACAGCAAACAAAAAACCCAACCCCGCAGTTCAGGACAAAATCTGTCCCTTCTCTGTGACTGTGGAGGGTTCCCCCTGAGCTGGATGAGTTGCTGGGACACTTTGTGGAGCACCTTGGGCAGCAGCAGGTGTCTGGAGGGAGGCTGTGTGTGAGGTCTCCAGCCACCCACCCTGGAAAGGGACAGGGCCAACATGTGACGCTCGACCGCTAATCTGCGCTATGAAAAGCACCCTCCAAATTGGATTAGGCTGGTGGACCCCTGCTGTGCTCAGGATCCTACCCTGCAGTGGCAGGGCTCCGGGACCAGTGTGCCCCAGTTTCGTCACGGGCAGAGGCAGAGCGTGGCTCCAGCCTGACGTGTCCAGCGGACCCCAGACCTACCTGTTGTGGCTGAGCTTGCCCGACTCGCAGTTGGAGAGGAAGAGGTAGTCGGGGAGGAAGACTGACTCTGACTCGCTGGGGGTCTCCTCGGCGGCAGACGCGTCGGCAGCAGCGTGGTCCACGGAGAAGGAGGGGTCTGCGATGCGGGAGGCGTGGGTGGAGGCGGCCGGCGATGGCTGTGGGGACGAGGTGGTGTGGGACAGGCTCTCCACGGAACCTGCAATGGGAACGGGTGGCCCCGGCTGAGGGACGGCTCCAACTCGCCCTGGCCCTCTGCCTCTTCTGGCTGTCACCACCTTGCTCATCACCAGGGATGTTCCACCCCAGAGGGGTGGTGAGTCAAGGCAAAAACTGGTTCTGGGGAGAGGGCAGCCTGATTTTGCAGCTCCCCCTGCCCAGGTTGTCAAACTGAAGGGCTGCAGGAGGTACAGACCCTCTTCCTCTGGGGTCCCCCACTCCTGCAGGGCTGGGGCATCCCTCCTGCAGCCAGCACTGAAGAAAGCCTCTGCTGAAGAAAGAGCTGAGGCACAGCTGCCTGCTTTATCAAGTATTTTTTGAGTATCTAATGCAAATAATTAATTATTCATCTCCAGCACTTCAAATTAATGGTGACGAGGAAAGGGATTGATTTCTTCCCACTTTCTAGATCTCAGTGGACAAAACTGAGCTTTGCAGCTCATGGAGTAGCCAAACAAGCTCTGAACTTGCCTGAAAACTCCTTATGCCTCTCTGGGCTGGACATCAAAGCCACAAAGGCTGTGGTGTGGCTGTTTCTGCCCAGCTGGAGGTTTCTTGGCTCTGCTGAGAAAAACAACACTACTTTTCTGGAGGCCACAAGACACAGGGGAGCCTGTTCTCAGTGACACCTTCCCTGGGCATAACACTGCAGTCCCCCTGGCACAGAGCAGGGTGGCAGTAGGAGAGAAACAGCTCTGGGCTGCAGCCAACAGGGCCCAGAGCCCAAGACCATCAAGACCACCCTTCACTGGCAGCGTGTGGCCAAGGCACTCAGGCCCATCTGGCCTGGGAACTGCCAGGCAGCACAGATAAGTTTGGTTCTGTTCCTCTCCCAACCTCCATCCCTGCTAGAGAGATGGGAACACTGAGCTGGGCAGATGAGGGAGTGATGGCTGAGCCACACAGAGTGAAGGCTAAACACAGCTTCTGGCCCAGGTTTGGGGCATTTCAGTGCAAAAAATCAGGTCCTCAGTGCAAGCTGGACCTCCCACCATGGGCGGCTGTGGAGTGGGAAGGGTGTCTTTGCAGAGCAGCTCCCTAAAGCATCTGCTCCCGGCAGGAAGCTCGAACGGCAGCACCAAGAGCACAAGTCCTCAGTTAGAGAATATGATATTTCTAATGAAGTTTCGGGTTGCTGCATGGCAGTTCCCTCACCAGGGTTGTGCAGGGACCAGGCAGTGCTCACTGGGTGTCCCAACTGCCCCCAAGACCTGCAGGGCTCAGCAGTGGGTGCCCGTCTCTCTGGCTGAGGTGCAGACACTGCCTGAGTTAAAGCTGCAAAACCCTTCTTCGAAATGAAAAATCCCACAGCAAAAACAAACACAAGGAAACAGCCACTGCTGATAAAACCACACCAAGCATAAACATGTCTCCAAAGTGTTGCAGGATGGCAGATTTCTCTAACGCCGATATTCAGAATTTGCTGGAAAAGCTGGGAACCAGCTGCATGCAGCCTGCAGGTCAGATCCTGCACTGTGTGATGAGGTCCTGAGATGCTCCAGCAGGTCCAGCCTAGTCCTCAGCTCAACAGAGCCACAAGTCTTGGCACTGTACCAGGTTGTTGTAGTCACTTCTCAGCCCGGGGAGGTGCTGGGTATATGTACAAGCAGATCAGGAGGGATGGAGAGCGCTGCCAAGACTTGGGTGGTTAGACAGCAAATCTCTAAACACAAACTCTCTCATGGTGCAATTCTTGGGGCTGTCGTGTACAGGGCCAGGAGTTTGGCTCAATGATCCCTGTGAGTCCCTTCCAACTGAGGATATTCTATGATTCTAATGACCCAGAGCCTCGTGCCAACCGCAGCAACATTCACACCTCATCTTTCTGATCACAGTCAGAAGAATAAAACAGCCGATCTTCCCTCCCTGCACTATCCCACACCTCAGCCCTTTGAACTGGGGAGAGAGCTGCCTCTTTCCTTCCCATCTACCAGTATGCACTCACTGCTGCTTCCTGCCATTAGCTTTGGAGGTCTGGGGCAGTGGTGGGCCTCAGGTCAGCAAAGCATAGAAGCACATGCTTAAATTCAAGCTTAAGCAAAGGATTTGCTTTAATTTTGAGCAGGTGCTTGTAGCAGCAGGGTTTCAGCAGTGAGCATCTGGAAAGAACGGCTTTTACAAGGTTCCACATTTGCAAGGCAGAACTGAGGGCTGCAGCCTTCCCATCTGAAAAATAACTTTTGTTCATCGTGCTGGCTCAGACAGTAACTCTGCTTTCAAATCTTGGACTCGGAGAGCTGTCTTGCAAGTTGATGATGATCAAATATGCACTGGGCTGACTCCCTCGGGATCTCAGAAAAGCATGTTCACATCGCCATCTGACTGCATTAAAAAAAGCCCAAACCAACAACTAAAACTGCCACAATGCATAAGAAAGAAATTAATGACATTCTGGGTTATTAACACAGAGAACGAACAGGCCTGAACTCCATCTGGTACTCACAGGGTTTAGCCATGGATTATCCCATCAGGAAAGGCTGTGAGCTGCAGACCACATGGCAATGGTTGTGAGCAGCAGGGAGGGATGGGGACAGTACAGACCTGCCCTTTTCTAACCTTCAGGAGCTCAGGGACCTGCAGTCAGCTCTTAACAGACTGTCCCTGCCCCTGCCAGCTCTGCTGGTAACCCAATCCTGTGCATTAGAGCTGTACCACAACAGCAGCTGGGCAGAATAAATTATGCATGGCTACTTTTAACGGTGAGAAGGCAGACAATAGCTTTGGTGCCTGCCCTACCCTTTGCCAGAGAGACAGCAGGAGGCTTCAGCTGCCAAAATAACTGCTTTGGTGAGTAAAAAATTGCTGCCCTGCCATCCTGCTCTACTGTGGCCCTGGGTGCTGTGGGAGAGAGTAGAGCAACAGATAAAGATCTGAAGGGATCTTCAGGAATGGGATGCATCCAGAATGAGCAAGGTGTTTATACAGGATGTGGAACAACATCTGGAAGCTGTGGATGGTGTGAAGGTGAAAAAAGGGCCCTCTTGGGCTGAGGAGCTGCCTGCCAAGGCATAGCCTGGGAGAGCATTATCTTTAACAGCAAGGCCTGCTAATGAAACAGGTTAAATAACCTTCCCAGCAGTTTCTCCAGTGAAAAGCTGCTGTATTGGATTGTATCAATTAGTCCTGGTTTCAGCTTGCACATGGGGTAAACTGTGCCCCTGACATCCCACTGCCACCTCATTTCATCCCCTTCCCTGCCCCAGCCACTTGGGCCAAGCATCCTCTTGATCCCTTGCTTGGCCATGGGTCCCATGGGGTTGGGGAATGACGGCTCTACTGGGAGACTTCCCCAAAGGTGAAAGCAACATTTTACACAGAAATGGAAGGAAAACAGGGAGCAAGGCCTCTTTCTCTCTCCCCCAGCTGGCTCCTCTGAAGGTGCCAACACCCCTGTCATTTCCAGCACAGTCAGTGCCACGGTTTCTCGTGGCAGCTGAGTGTTGCAGTGTGCTGAGTGCTGCTGGCAAGTCCTTCCCAACAGCCGCCCGCCCAGGTGCTTCCTGACATCTGCCTGGAGCTTGCATTTCAGCTCCGTCTCTCAGCCATCCCTCTCCTGTTGACAACAGAGTTGTCCTCACAGGAGCCACGGCTCTGGTAACTTTGCTCTGCATCTGGCTGCTAACGCCCCGTGCTGGAGGCCTCTGGTGATGGGGAACCAGCTGTTCCTCCAGCTTCCTTGCTGCTGGAAGGGACTAACTGGGAACGAGCAGGACAGTGTTTAAAGCTGAGTCGCTGCCTAAACCTGCGGCTGCCCTTGGGGCATTAAACAAAGAAAGCGGCAGGTTGGGTTTTGGCCTCAAAGTCACAGCAAATTTTGAGACATGCAGAGATTAAGAATGATGGATTTCACAATATATAATATTGTCTTTTAGCTTAATTTTAATATGCAGAACAGCTTATTAAAATTTTCTGCAATGGTTGTGTCTTTCTGCTGATGATTCGTATCAGGGACTATTGTTTTTTTTAACACAGTAGCATTCAAGTTTAAAAAAATACGACAATTAATAGGGCTTTTCTCTTCTAATGTTAATTTTTTAAGGGTAATTTGTTTAAATCTACAGGCTCTTGGGGGATTTAGGAGCTTCCGAAAAGCTGAAGCAATTAACAACTGTTTGAAATATGATGTGCAACTTGTGTAGATTTAAATCAGAGGATCTGAATGTGCCCAGCAGCCTGACCTGAATACACCCCAGACTTGAGCTCACCGGCATGAGCTGCAGGATAAATAGAAGCTCCTATGAGCTATTTGGCATTAGAGATACAGTAAGTGCATGTCTGGAGGCTTAGCTCACGCCATCCCTGATGAGGGCTGCAAGTTCAGGTGCCAGACGCTGCACTGAACCAAGGCAAAACACTCTGCACTGCTGAACTTCGTGTGGGGCAACGTCTGCCTTGGAGAGCAGGGGTGTCACCTCTCCCAGCTGCTGCTGCAGGAGCTGCCATTTCTCATCCATCACTGTCCACGCTGGCAATTTTTGCTGGGAGAGAAGCACGACTGTGTACTGCTGTGAGCATTGCCCATGTGCAAGTCTTACAGGCAATGCTGCACTGCAACAGCAAAACAGAACAGGCACTTCCCAGGATAATACCTCAATCCAGGGACATCCAGTGTCCCAGCTCCTCTGCTACAGATCACATTCCCCTATGCACATCCTTACACAGTGCCTTATACAGGAGAAGGCTGCCTACACATTTGAGAGAAAAAAATTATTTTTCTCTTTTCTGTTTTACGTGGAAGGGCTTACTTTAATTTCAGAGTAATTGGTAAAGCTATATCTAAAATAATTGTGCACCAGAAGTAACAATGCAAGAGCAACGTCTCAGTGTCAACAAAGGCAGAACAGTAAGAAGGTGGTTATCCCAAATTACATCCAAGCTCCAAAGGGCTGTTGATGCCAATGCCTCGAAGCTACCAGCTCTAGTTTGGACTTTGTATCCATGGGCACCTTGTACCAACACAAAAATCTGCCAGCACGTTTTCCTGGTGGTTTCTAAAGCAAATGGGAAAAGAACAGATATCACATTTGTCACAGGACCACTGCAATGTTCTTCACACTCACATTTCCCTCAGAAGACACTACTTAAGAGAAGGTTAATGAATGCCAGGAACCATGATATATTAAAATAAAACCTCTCCCATAGCCTTTTGTTTCCTTTCAAGTTATGAGGTAATGGTGTGGCCATGCAGCAGTTGCAGACACCAGTAGAACTCTGAGTGCAGTACCACAGGGATCACGGCAAGATAACCTGCCTGGCCACACTACAATATCCCCAAACATATTACTGCCCTTGGGATCAAGTCCTTCCATTGCCACCCTTTTCTGCTCTTGCACTGCCTCTTATCATACTGAAGAACTTCATTCTGACTCACTTCCTCTAAAACTCTCAGATTGCTGCTGTATCTGCCCCTTGGAAATGTCAGGGGAAAGACAAATTGCTGTTATCTGAGACCAGTTGTCTCATTTAAAAGGTAAGTTAATGATGATACAGGTCCTGACTTTAATTACTGGCTACATCCATCTTGGAGTGGTTAATTCTTGGAAGCTGTCCAAGAAATTCACCCTGCTGAGTATATACAGGTGTAGGGCCTGGCAAAACAGCTGCCTTTATGCTTCACTGGTAGGACCATCTCTTGAGCCTAGACACACACTTCTAATGCTCTCCTATCCTCTGCCTTTTCTTTCTTTTGTCTTATTAACAGACTAAGCTTACTATTTCTGTCATTGATTTATGTACATGCAAATACACCAAGTCTGTGCACATTCCACATCCAGCAGTGCCTGAGAAAATGGGAGGTTTGCAGGACACTTTCCTGGAACAGGTGTCTTACATTAAGCCAAACTAAATAAATACAGGACATGTAATGAAATACATGACCCCAGAAGATAACAGTCAGCTTTTCACATAAACAGTACCTTTTCTTACTAAGGACCTGCTGTTTGTTTTAGCAGGAATGGCTTCATCAAAGTGAGACCAAGCAGTATTTCCACCCAGCAGCAGTGAGATCCCTGAGAACTTTCAGATCTGGGTTTAGCAGCATCTCAGTGCTGGGTGGAGCTGTAGGAATCACGGTCCTATTACACCTGCCCAGCCCAACCAGCCAGCAAGGCCCATGGCTCCTGTCACCCCTGGGCATTGCTCCCAGCCCCCAAGATGAGCATGATCCTACCTGTGCCATCTTCCAGGTGTCCAAAGTTACAGATCTGGCTGATATTGTGCACCCAGATCTGCATCTCCTCCTCAGTCTTGGCTACCAGGTAGAAGGTGCGGTAGGTGGTCCTCACGATGAAGACAAAGTTGTTCTGAAATTCCTTCTTGATGAAGTTGGGCCCCGAGTGCTTCAGCACTTCGCACTCATTGAGGTCGATGATGCGGATGGGCTTTTTGGAGTGGCTGTTCCTGTAGTATTCCAGCACGTCTGGGTTCCCGCTCATGCGGCCTCTGCGCAGCACGAACCAGCGCTTCCTCCACGCCTGCAGGGGGCACAAACAGGGCTCCTTTAGTGCCAAACGTGAGACACATCAACCAGCCCACACGTGGACATCGGTGAGGTTGGAAAAGACCTCCAAGCTCCTCGCGCCCAACCATCAACCTGGCACCGCCAAGCCCACCATGTCCCTCCGTCTGCATGGTTTTTGTGGATTCCAGGGATGGTGACTCCGCCATTGCCCTGGGCAGC
The DNA here is from genome assembly GCF_022539395.1 of Myiozetetes cayanensis. Lineage (NCBI taxonomy): Eukaryota > Metazoa > Chordata > Aves > Passeriformes > Tyrannidae > Myiozetetes > Myiozetetes cayanensis. The sequence goes on along the minus strand of NW_026087159.1, from coordinate 10,018,269 downwards.
CTGTTCCAATGATTGACCACCCTTTCAGAGAAGAGATTTTTCCTAATGTCCAAACTAAACCTCCCCTGACACAACTTGGGGCTGTTTCCTCTTGCCCTGTTGCTTGTTACCTGGGAGAAGAGAGAGACCCCCACCTGGCTACATCCTCCTTTCAGGGAGCTGTAGAGAGTGAGAAGATCACCCGTCAACCTCCTCTTCTCCAGGCTGACCAACTCCACCTCCCTCAGCCACTCCTCACAGGACTTGTGCTCCATGCTTGTTTTCTTTCAGATTTTATGGTTGTTTGGATAAACTGGCCAAATCATGGCTCTGATTTGATGTGCTTGCTATCAGCTTGCATTTGAGACCAGAAAAAAGATAGAGGACTGTCCCTTTGGAGGTCAAGAGGAGCAAGGCTTCTCTGTTCCCCTCGGCCTGCCTGCATGGTGTAATCAAAATGACCCAACTCTTCAACTATCTCATTCATATAAGAGATTTTCCCACAAAGACCTTTTTCTTTGTGAAATAAAAACACCTAGGACTGCACATATCTGGAAACAAGTGCCTTTTGCCTAGCAAAGCCAAGGGTTCCAGATGACCTGTGCAGCTTCCCTCCTATGGTTTTCAGTGCTAATAAAAAGCTGTTAATGAGCTGCCAGTTACTTCTGAAAGCCCAGAACAAACCTTAAGGAAGTTGTAGCATTTAAAGAGAAAATTTCAACACCTTACAAAAGATGATTATTTACACAGGCAGCCAGCCCCCTGTCCAGCTGAAAAACAAGTAGATTTTTCTTGTAGGGGTAACACATGGAGTGTAGGAAACATGCAGGAAGGTGGGGGTGGAGTGAGACAGAGGAACTGCCCTTTGGTGATAGTGTAAGCTCAGACAAGCCAACAGCCCCTGGCTGCCGCTGTTCAGTGCCCCAAATATTAATGTGGGCTGTAGGGACCAAAGCAAATCCCCTGCCTGTGCTGCTGATCCACTGCTGAACCTGGGAACAGAGGGGAGGGAGAGGCGCTGAGGGACGGCAGCTGAGTCAGCAGTGCAGGTGAATCAGCATGCACAGGCTCAGATCTTCACAGATATGTAACCACTCAACCCCTCTTGAAATCAGTGCAGGTGCCATGGCAGGCTGGCAGCAGCACAGGACGATGGGGAGTCTGCTGGAACCAGCTGGGGAGCTCACCCACTGCCCTGTGCCAGGGGTGCTCCACGCCTGCCACCAAAGGGAGCCATCTCAGGGGGCAAAACTGCCTCATCCAACACTGGGCAATGAGGAGTGCTGCCAGCCCAGTGCCCCATCACCCAGCCTGGGCTGGACACAGACAGGTCAGCAGGTTTGCCATTGCCAATTCACAGGACTCGCTTTGCTCCGTGGTGTAGGCAAAGCAGGGGGTTTGGTTCTGGCACACCTGAAAGCAGTAGGCTTTTATCTCTGAGTCAAATACCCTCTCCTCATTTTCCTGGAGTTTGCCTGCAATTTGCTATCTCCTTTCCCCAGGGGAAGGGGAGGCAGCACACTGGGGTCACTGGGAGCCCAGCTGTGGCAAGCCTTGGACAGACAAGCTGTTGACAGCAGCTTTTTAGCTCACAGGGACCCAGTCAGATCGTGCAGCCACGAGCAGAGCGTGCCAGGCACTTCACCCTCCCTGTCTGCAAGGCAGGCAGCTGTGTCCTTCCCCAGGGCCCACCCCAGCCCCGTGGCAGAGCATGGTGTGTTTTACATAGTTTTACATCCCTGGTAGTTTTCTTTTTACCCTTTCCAATCACAAAGCTGCCTCCTCCTTTCCCTGTTACAGTTCTTCCTGCCATCCCTGCTTTTGTGCCTGTGTTGCATGACCTTCACCCAGAGATGTGATGGGGTGTGGCATGTGCCTGGCTCCCCTTCCCCATCCCTCACCCTGTGCTGACACCATGACACGAGGCACTGAGCACCTGAGGAGGCAGCAGGGCCAGATTGGCGGTGCTGGGGTGAGCAGGGATTTATTTCAGCTGATCAGAGCCAATAATGTCTGACAATATTTAGTCTGGAGCTGCACATCTGCCAAATTTACAATAGAATTTGGATCAATTTAAGGGTGAAAGACTGCACTCCATTTACTTAAATAGGAACTGATTCCTGGGATTCAGCCTAGGCTCCTCACTCACACTATGGAAAGGATCTACATGTCCAGACAAAATATTACATTTATTTGGGGGCCTCCTAAAATAATTTTTTCCTTTATGAGGAATGATAGGATGATGATACATTTACATGTCCTCCAAAGCTTTGTGGGCATTAGAGAGAGGCTGTATGAGAAAAAAACAACTAGCATCAGACAAGAGCCAACATAAATCTGGAATAATTTTCATCTGTCCTTCATAACTGAAATAGTTTGGTGCCAAAAGGAAGAAAGAATTTGCAGCAGCGTTGGTCGGCCGCCAGCACGTTGCTTCGTGTAACACAAGCCATCAGTGTTTTCATCTTGATACTGAATTTTTGACTTCAGAAATTCCAGAGCCACTTCTGAAGGGAAGAGGAATAGCTCTGTTTCCGTGTCAGTAGGGTTTCTAAGAAAGCAGTCACTCCTTCCACGACCTGATGTCTCTGCTTCTGCTGAACAGGTGGCGTGAGGTTTAGAGGGCTGCTCTTACCTGTGAGCATTTGATCTGCCACAGCAATGTGGGATAAAACAGGCCATGAGCAAACCTATTCTGTGCTGAAAAACAGCTGGCTAGTGAGCAAGGCAGAATGAAAGCTGGAAAGGTTTGGCCAAGGACCTTCCTTGCTTACCTTCTGCCTGAGGAAATGTTTTCATTTGTTTTTACAAAATACCCAGTATTTGAGATCTAAATAATTAATTAGAGCACATACAAGCTCAACGAGGTAAACTGGCCTGAAAGGTAATTTTTCCTGGGGGGTTTTGTTTTTTTTCTGGTTTTAATAACAAAACAAAGAATAGCCAACGAAATTCTTTATCAGCTATATTAATGCTCATGACTCCCCCATGAGGATAATCTTCATTTTACAGAATGCAGCAAGGGGGATGGCAAGGGGAAGCAGAGGGAAGGGTGCATGTGTGGTGACTCCTGGCCTGCCTGGTGGCCTTGCAGCCGTGCTTCTGGGCACAGGACATGTGCTGGTCCCCAGGTCTGCTCTGGCTGAAAGAGGAGTTTGAGAGCTCAGCAACAGGGATGAATGCAAAAGGTTTGACCATTTGGAACTGTGTCATCCCACAAAATCCCCTGGAGAGAGGAGAGCAGCAAATGCCACCAGTGAAGGGCCTGGCACAGATTGCCTCCCACAGCTGGCTGAGGGCTGGGAGCACCAGTGTGCACAGTGCTCCTCCTGCCACTCACTGTGAGCCCATATCTTGACCCACAAGGCATCCCTGGGGCAAGAGAACTAGCAGAGCTGCAGGAAGATGGTCCCACAGGAGTATGACAGCACTTGAGACAAGTTTTCACAGCTTGTCTTTTTTAGAGAACAGTTTTTAAACATATTCCTGTGGAGGGGAAAAAAAAAAAAGGCAGAACTGTATAGCATTTCCTATAAATTACTTAAAAGAGGAAGTTAAAATTCACATGTAGATGGGTTTGTAAGCAGCTGATTCTAAGCCCATTAAGACCATATATGTTAACCAGGTTCCTCTGCCTACACAGAGTGGGAGATGTTGGGACTGCAGTCCCTGCAAGAGGGACTGGGAAGGAGTCAGGACCAGCTCCCAGCAAACACTCTTGTATTCAAAGAGGACATTGCTGGGAGCTCTTTGTGCCACTCTTTCAAGAGCAGCCTCATGCAACCCACGCTCCTTGGACTGGGAGACCCTGGCAGGAGGGCTCACGCCTTCTGCTCAGCAGCCTGCAGGGCACGGCAATAACACTTGATTTACTCACTCACAGAAATCTGAGATGAAAAAGACCTCTTAAACCACTCAGCCTCTCCCCCAGCTGGAGTTACGGTTTTGCTGTTTCAGTTGTGGCTGTTGATGTGCAGCACCCACCAGCTCTGCATAATAAATCTCTCCCTGATGAGGCTGCCTGCTTGTCCCTTCCAGTGCGTCCCCGTGCAGCGCTCTGGGAGCAGATGAACTCATTACCCATCAACTACTGGTTTAATGCTTCTCTTGGATGTTTTTCTGCCTTATTTTCTTCTCAGCTCTCACAAACTTCTTCAGCAGTGAGAGGCTGAAACTCATGGTTTATGACTGAGAAAGAAAAATCAATAAATACTCAATTTCAGAGAGGGATACTCCTCCCTTAGGCCCTTCCTGTGCCTCCACAGCCACATAATTTTATTTAAGCTAGAGAATAGAAGGAGAAATTTTCTGCAGTCGTTTTTGTCCCTTTGCTTGAGTGTCTGGAAGCTGAGGTGCATTCCTGGAGCTGCTGGAAAGGCATCAGCTCTCCCTTCCCCTGCCTGTTTGTGCCCTCTGCACCTTTGTTTCCTCAAGGCTAGGGCTCAGCTCTGGTGGGAAGAAGGTTTGAGGCTGACCACTGTTTCCACACAAAACAACTTTCCACACAGACTGGCACAAAAAGGTCTGGCTCATCCTGTGCCAAGGGCCATCACATGAGTTCAGGACAGAACACAGACTAACAGAGATTTCCATCTGCTACATCATGAGTCCTTTACTGAGTCACTTGTCTTTCTGATTGTGGTAGTTTCAGTATGACTCTAAACAAAACTTTTTCAAGAAAGTCGTCATGAGTCTTCCTTGGAGGAGATGTGACGGGTGCATGGTGCGAGGGGAAACACCTTCTTCCATTCAAGGTGATACAGCTGCATCAACTGACGAAAAACACCAGTCAAAAAATTTCCTGCACTGCAAGTGCAATGAGGGCTTTGTAATAAAGCATCTAAGAGGACATCCTGTAGAAGCAGACAGGTTTCCTTTGTTCTTTTTTTTTTTTTTTTTACAAAGAGAAACCTGTGGTTTGTGAAGAAAAAATGACACATACCTAAAAAAAAAGGAGAAAAAAAATCCCAGAGTCTTATGTTGCCTGCTAACCTACACGCATTCCTGTTGCCAGCTCTCCATCTTAATCCATAATATTTATGGTGCTTTACGTATACAAACATCTGCAACAGAATGAGTCACTGCTATTTAATAAACATGCAGATTCTTTGTAATGCTAATGGGTTTGTTTGGGTATGAAAGGTCAAAGTTGTAGTGACCCAAAAACTCAGGAGTTCTAAGTTCTTAAAAACCTTGTGGAAGGCAAGAAAACAAGTTCTGAAAATAAAGTTAATGGTAAAACCACTGCATTTTGGGGAGGGAGAAAGAAGCCAGGAACTTGGATGAAGAAATGTCATTTCAATCACGTCCCCTGTCCTTTAGTAAGAGCAGTAAAGAACCAAGAACTGTGCTTCTGACAGATATTTTGATTAGAGGTTTCCTCTGAGGACACTGGCAAGGTGACAGAGCATCCCCTTGCCTGAAAGGAGTAGGAATTGTTTGACAGGACACTGCTGGCTGAAGGGGAGCAGCACTGCTGTGCTCTCCTGGCTTTTCCCATGGCTCCTGGTAGGTGGATCTCAAGGAGCTTTCCCGCAGAGAAGAAATGTTGGTGCTGTGGTCATGCTGCCCAGATGGGTCCCTGGATTTTGCAGGGGAAGATGCTGTTGGAGCATCTCATCCCACAAGATCTTGCTGTAAGGAAAAGCCTGCTGGCTTTGATCCCAGCTACAACAAACCCTACCACAGCAGGAAAACATCACACCTCGCCTAGGGGGGCTGCAATGTGTCACATGGCTTTGAAAGGCCCTGCCCTGGGACATGGGGGGCAGGCAAGACCCCACTGCCCCATGAAGGCTTCACAGAGCTCACTGCCTGCTTGTGTCCCGTGGCTATGGAAATGCCTCTGGGCTGGTAAAGCCCAACCTGTGAAATACACAGCAACAAAACACCTAAGAAGTGGTGGCAGAATGACAATCCTATTTCAGTGTATTTCTTAAACAGTGACATCCTGAAACAGGCATGAAGTCAATGAGCTGCCCTCCCGACTGCCAACCCAGGACATCACTTCTCTATTCTTCCTCCTGTTTTAACAGCAACGGTGCTGAAAGCTGGGAGCTTTCCTTGTTAACAGCTGCCCTGCCAACATGTGCAGGCCTCTTTGAGTTCATTTATAGAATCCATAAGGATCAGTCACTATGAAATTATGGCTAATTTCCACCACAGGGCAGGAGCCCAGCCCTGCCCTGGAGAGCTGCACCTCCCAGGAAGGGGCTTGTGGCTGAGTGGGGTTTGTCAGGAGCACCACGAGAACAGGGCCAGCCGGCAATCTCGGCAGCATCTGCAGGGCGCCAGGAAAAAGACACAGTTGGTGTTAATAAAAAAATGAAGTAACTCCCCAGCTGCACTTGGCTGTGTTTCATCGGGACTAACAAGACGGTAAAGACGTTCTCACACGCTTTCAGGAAACAACCGGAATTTTTGTGACTCGGCATCACTATAAAGCTGTGCCCAAAGGGATCTGGAGAACTGATGAAAAATCAGGCTGAGGAGAAGAAAGCCAGCTGTGGTGTGAGATCTGCACAAGGGAGAAGCCTTGGCCCCGGGATGGCCACCTTCCCTCTGGGCTGCCAGCGCTTCCACTGGGCCACCAGGTCTCAGCAAGGGGATCCTGTGACAGGTGAGCAAAAGCCCTGGGTGGAGGGAAGCTGGTTTTGGCCACCTGACCTTGTCCCTGCCCTGGGCAGGCAGGAGGACCCTGTCCCACCTGCATCCTGGCATATTCTAGCCCAGGCAGCCTTGGTGCTGGGTGGGGGGAACCAAACTGCTGGGGCACCAGGGGTGGATGTGACTCACATCGTGAGCATCCTCATAGTCTCTGTTTCATTTTGTCTGTCTTTTTCACTTTCCATAGGGATCTAAAGTAGGTCACAGCTCAGAGCAGAGGTCCCAACAGCAGAAGACAGCACTGGAGTGATTGAAGCCTTTTAAGGATCTCCTCCCAGCCAGAGCCCTCTGCTCCTCTGGCACATTTTTTAATTTCTGAGGGCAGGCACAGTGAAACATTAATGCCTTTAAACTGCCCCCCAAATGACACCACCTGACTGCTGCTACATTTTTGCAGGCATTTAAGCTCCCTGACAGTGAAGACTTACAGGCAGGACTCTTTATGTGAGGATGTTTACAGGCTCTCCAGCTAGCCAAGAGTTTTAGTTCCATATTCCCTCCCTTCGTGTTTATGTGTAGTATCTAAAATGACATTATCATCCTGAATGCAGCTTAAATTTCTGGAGTGCTTTTTTTCACCTTTGAATCCTGAAGCTCTTGACAACTGGTACATGATCATTACAGCCTGCATCTGCTGTGATTTGTTCACCTGTCACAGGGATACACCTGCCTCTGAAGTTACACTTTGTTCCTGATAACTGGGATAACTGGGATGCTTCTCCATACACCCACAGGGATGCACTCCCCCTGTGTGTTTGGCTTCAGACAGTATGCAGTGAAACTTTTGCATCTGAAATCCTTTTTCACCTGCGTAAGGTAGCAGAGGTTGATGGACAGGGACTGCTGATCTGGCTTGGTGCCACTCCTCTAGTCAGTAAAAAATAAAATTCAGATTTCTAAGGATACAGGAATTGGGCTTTTTAAAGAAACAAGTTGAAAACAGAGAGAAGAGAGAAACTTAATACACTGACACAGGTCATCCTGGATTTAACAATTAACTTTGTTTTCCGTTAGTGGGAAAAGTGCCATTGAAACCTTATGGTGCCCAATAGGAACTCCTACTTTACATGAAAGCTAGTTGTGTCAAATGACCTGGAAACTCTTACTTGTTCATAATAAATTCTTTAATACCGACTTTAGTGATAAGACATAATCCTGAATAGAGGTAAACTTCGATTGCTTAGAATGCCTTTAATCCAAAAGTCTTGCATAGTCTTAAAGGATTTTTAGAAGATTCTGCATGGATCCTTGAGATCTTAATAGAAAATAGGTTGCTCCCGGGCTGTTTAAGAAGTTCTGAAATACAAATGCTGGGTATAAACATGTGCTGGATAACCGAAGCTAGCTAAGTCACAGCAGTCTTCAGTCATTTTTAGAAGAAAGTATAGGAAAATGTATATATCAAAGGGACTGAAGTTTGAACAAATTTTGAGCAAATTTGCAAAACTAATAGCTTTTATGGAAGGACTCCAAACCTGCTTCACTAAGGAAAGAAATAGAGTTGGGGCTAATCCCCTTTCTTGTCACTCCCAAGCACAATGTGAATACAGATGTGCAAAGCAGTTAAAGACTAGAAAGAACTGCCAGGAGATTGCGCCCTGCCTTAAGCTATCGGGAGTCCCTCTCCCTCTATTTTACTTGGAACTGGCACTTTTCTCAGTATTCTTTACACAAACAGAGCAAATTTTGCTGTTTCACCTTGTTAACTGAACATGTGGTGTGAGGTCAGCAACAGTCGCCAGCCTATCTACAACTGTCTGTGCTCACATGATGCCGCGGCTCCAGCATAAACAGGAAATTAGGCAAGTGACTCTTTTACTAGGGGACCACAACACTGCTTTTTTTAAAAAAAAACACCAAAACCTAAACCCTTCAACAACACGCTGTCAGACCTAACGAAGAAAAGCAGAGTAGCCGGCAGGATCAGAATAAAAGCCGCAAATGTTTAGGCTGTAACACTCTTGCCTGATCATAACAATGTGGATCAGAGTCAGGAAATGCAGCAGTGCTTGGCGCTCTGCTCAGCTGATCTGGGTGAGCACAAGGGGGAAGAGCCATATGTGCCACATCCACTGTGGGCCAGTGTTCTTTTTTACATCCTTATTGACTCCACGGCTACACGCTGCAAAGACTTTGACCTTTGCACTTCGTTTCACTCCTAAAATTGCCTGGAGAAAGGAAGTGTGCAGGAGGCAAGCAGAAAAACAGGGAGGAGGCGCACATGTGTGGGAGGACTTGTTGTAGAGAACAGGTCACTTTTGTTGAAAATGAAAACCAACCTCTCTGCACGTATGTACAAAGATAGAAAGAAAAATAGGAACAGGTCCAATATCATAACAGCAAGCATCTAGTATCCAGATGAGCTCTGGTTTTAGGCATGTGGAGGGGGACACTGATTTCATTGCATGCTTCTAGCTATACAGACTCAAAGATCTCCACTGGGATCTACTTACTGGCTGGAAATCAGTCCCACGGGAACCACCCGGCCTTTGCGGTGACATTTAAACTCCACTGATGTAAATGGCAATGCTCCCATTTGCTCCAAGGGGGCCAGGTCCTCCTCTTGACAGGAAGCCCTGAGAAATGCAGATTCCCAAAAATGGAAACACGATACGAAGAAATGATCTGAATAAAGAAAATCTGCCTCTGGACTGATGAGGAGCGTTTCTATCGACCACATCAGAGGATGAACTCTCCCTTCGTGGGTCTAGCCTGGGTTTTGTGGGTTACACACAGGCTGCCCTCAACACTGCTTTCTTTCCAGCCAAAGAGCAAACATCTACTGGTGACTTCAGGCACGGTAAAAGCCCTGGCAGGCTGCCCTCATGGCTCTTGCCCCAGCCATGCCTGCTTGGGGCAGGCATCATGCAGCACAAACACCAACTGACAGCAAGACGGGGCAGAGCAGCGGGCTGGGTACCAGGGCAGGCTGCCAGCGCTCCTGAGGGAGCAGAGGGTGTCTGGTGCATTGTGAAGGCTGTCAGAACACAACCAGGAAACAAATGAATCATGGTGAAATAAGACGCAGTTTGGAAAGGTCTGTATTTGTCACAGACTGGAGAAATTGGGTCTCTCCAGCTTCAGACTGGAAGCGGTGCTGTGTGATTCAGATGCTCAGCCGAAGCCAGTCATCACCGGCCAGATTCCCTCACTGAATATTTACAGAAAACAAACCAGATTATAAACTAAGAGTTATTTGTCAGACCTATTTAGTAAATATTATAATTGTATTGGAGAGTACACCAAGTGTGTGGGTAAGACACAAACCAAAACAGACGGTGGAATGAGTTGGATTGAAATCTGTTTCTACGCTGCGTGTACGCAAGTACAGATGTGTTTGAAAGAGGATATATTTAGGTGGCCCATGTTTCTTTTAAAAGGGGTTGAGTTGAAGCTCAACAAATTGAAGGAGGCTGAAAGTGCTCAATAGGTGGTTTTACAACCATTTGCTCATTTCAAAGTACACTATTAGAAAACCAACTACACTAAGGAATTTAAAAATCTATTTTGATTGCAGTTCTGCTGTTTTCAGCTTTCTTCTCATCAACTCAATTGTGTCATTTAACCCTAAAGGATTCTGCTAGGCAGTGTTACATCTACAGACCTGGGTTTTCTTCTTCTTCTTTAAAAACTGTCTTAAATCAGTTTCTGCTTTACACTTCAGAGGAGGTGGGGCTGGTTGTTAAACATTTTCAGAGTTATTTTTTTTGTTCTCCTTAGTTTGTGTAAAAGTGGTCATCACTCACATGGCTCATAATATACAGCACCCACTGCCTGTCATTTTTTATTTTAAAACACATAAATGTTAGGAAAAATATAAACAATGCTCCTTGTGCCAGGTTTTCTTTTGTTTGTTTAAGAACTCTCTCTAAATTGTCAGAATTCTTTTTGTTGCTGTTGTGCTCTGTGTCTCATCCAAGAAAACAGCATTTCAGGACTAATGGTTTGAAGAAATAGCACCCTGCAAGCTCCGTTTTGCTTCACGTTTGAGGTGCTTTTCATGAAGTCAGCTGGTTAAAGTCAGCTTGAGTATCCAAACATTCATTGTGTAAACTTCCCATGCTCAGGAGATAGCTGCGTGTTCCCCCTCTCTGCTGTGGGAAGGCGACGCTGCCTGTGAAATTCTGCAGACCTGCGCTTTTTCTCTCAGTGCTCTGCCTGCTTCACACCGGCCTGTGGAGCACAACGCTCCAGCAGAGCTGGGAATGAGCACCAGGGTGCAAACCCTCTGGCACAGACTCGGGACTGTGAGCCTGGATCCTCAGCTGTGTGCTCCTAGAATCATAGAACACCCTGAGCAGGAGGGGACCCACAAGGATCATCAAGTCCAACACTTAGCCCTGCACAGGACCAACCCCAAGAGTCACATCATGTGCCTGAGGGCATTGTCCAAACACTTCTTGAACTCTGGCAGCCTTGGTGCTGTGACCATTTCCCTGGGAAGCCTGTTCCAGTGTGTGACCATCCTCTGGGTGAAGAACCTTTCCCTAATATCCAACCTAAACCACTCCTGACACAACTTCATGTTGTTCCCTCGGTTCTCTCACTGGTCACCAGATAGAAGATCAGTGCCTGCCCCTCTTCCCCTCATGAGGAAGCATCCTCATTCCTTTTCCTTTTCACCTCCTGAGACAGGATTTTTCAATTGCAAGTCACATGCAGTTTTAGCTTTTTTTGTCCCCTGTTACCACTGCAACTTCTGTTTGGAGACACTGATGTGCCCAGGGCTGGCATGCACTGTATAGCACTGCTGTTGAAAACACACAGTGTGGCAAATAAAGCCCTAACAGTGTATTTAATGTTTATCTTCATTTGCATGACTTCTCAAGCTTCCCTTGCTGAACGAAATGATGAAATCACAACATGTTCAAAAATATTAAATCATTTCCTCAACATCTGAATATAACAGGCTGCAGAAGGAAAACAATTACTCTTGGCATGTTGCACACTTTATCCTTAACACTCAGAATTCTGGCATCCCTGCATTTTTACAGGCTTGTACTCTGATCACAGCAGCTTTAAGAACAGCTAGGGACCACGATTTATTTCCTAGGAAACGTCCCAGGCTTGCCAAACACCAGCTTTACCTGTACAGTGTGGATTTTAGGTGGCCAGACAATGCACACCCAGGCAGGAACTTCAGGATGCCCCAAACAAGCTTCCTGCTGGTGGCCTGTGGGCAGCCCAACAGTGCTGCTCAGGAATGTGCCTCACCTCGCACTGGGTACTGTCCTGCTGTCCCCAGATGTAGAAAGCCCAAATTCAATGTGGCACTAGAAGGATGAGGTGTGATGCCGTGTGAAAAGCCGGGTCCCATGCATGTGAAATCCTGGGAGGGCTGCTGGGTGCCAGGGAGATCAACAGGGGCTCCCCAAATGGAAAAGAGAGAGAGAAAAGAAATAAAAGTGCTCATTTCTGCAGAACCTCATGGATTTCATATCCAGAAGGGTTCATTAGCTGTGAGCTGATGAAGCTGCAGCTTGCAAAAGGACAGGCTAGCTTTCCTGAGCAGGTGCCTTCTCTTTGGGGTTATATTCAGCCAGTTGTCAGGGGTTTGTAATGCAGATTTTTTTGTGAGTACAGCAGGAGTAAAACTCACTGCCAAACTCCACAAATAGTGGAACAATTTGGGAGTAAAAACAGATTTCAGAAATGAAAGTTCAGCTTGATCTATTGAGAACAACGTGCAATTAATGTGCTTAGCAATGTCTTAAATATGAGCAATGTGGGAGAAGGGTAATAGCTCCCTTTCTATCATTTTTCAACCTGTCAGCACACTAATCTATGAAACGCCAAAAGCCAGATTCTTAGTAAATGTAAACTGGTAAACGTGGTTGAAGGCAGTGGTGTTGTGCAGCCTATCTGGATCTACATCTTTTTTAAACCATAAAACTATCAGAAGAACATGTGCTTGTGGGATGGTGAAATAGGATCAATGTTACTGTTACAAAAGTGAGGACAATGAGCCAGCTGGGTTTTTCCACAGGCATTTTCAAAACTACAGCATTTATTTCTGCTTTTCTGCAACTTCTTCTCTATCTTTTCTCCTCCCTTCCCTATCCCCTTTCTTTTTTTTTTTTTTTTTTTTCTTTCTGTGGTTTATGCACTCTGAGCTACACCCAGAGAATGAGGTCACCAGGGAGCAGTAAGGATGTGGATGCAGTCTGTGACTGCATCATTTGCTGTGTGCACGCTGCCGGCTGCCTCCCTGCACCAGGGCTCCCTGGAGGCAGCCAGGGGAAGGACCAGGAAGGAGGAGAAGGCACTGAGACTGAACTGCTGCTGTGTGGGGATGTCCCACCCCCTCTGCTGCTGGCGCTGGTTGAACGGGCATTGGAGAAACATGTGGCATCGGTGCTTCCCAGAGACAAAAGGGATGCTGCTGCAGGGAGAGGTGCCTCCTTGTGCCCTCCTGGTGTCTGCAGCTAGAGAATGAGGGATCCTTCAGACCCAGACAGCTGTGTCACATGAACATGGGGCTGGAGGGGTCCGTCACACCTCCACCCTGCCACCCTCTCCTATGCCAAGGTTGCAAGCAAATGGGGAATACGAAAAGGTCCACTAGCTCCTTGGTCATCCCCTTTCCTCTCTGTTACACTGCCTCACCTGAGTGTGATGTGCTTTCCCAGCCTCCTGTGCCTTGGGCAGCCCCTCATGGCTGGTCATAGCAGGTCAGAGCCACCACCTTTGTGTGACATTCACCTTCACGCCTTCTGCCCTCAGGTAAATGTCTGTACATCTGCTCCCCCTGTGCCCTGAAATGTGGGGAGCACCTGAAGCACACCTGGGGAACCTGAATCACATCTGGCTCCAGCCCTTCTGAGGCTGCAGGGCTTCCCAGGATAATGCAATCCCAACAAGATGGTGAGGCCATGCTTATGTGTTGAGGTGAAAGACCTCGGTAATGACCAAGAATTCTGTGTTCTGCTTTCCTCTGATGGGAAGAGTTGGTCAATTGGCTTAAAATCATACCTCATGCAGCCCAAATTTGTAAATCTTCAAAACCAAAAGTATGCAGTCCTCTGCACAGAATGCAGTGCTTGCATATGCTTCTGAAGGAAGTGAATGTAAGGGTGGCTGATGCTAATGCTTAAGCTGCTTGAATGCTGTCAACTTGAACTGCAAAACAGGAGTTGAAGTGAAATTTTGGCTGGCTTGGAGTTCCTCTGCTGATTTTTGAGATCATATAACCTCATCTTCAGTTTTTAAGTGGGTTTTATTGCTTCTAATCCTATGGGAAAGATTCATGAAGACAGAGAAACTAGCAGCAGAAATGCCAAGACAGCCTTTTACACTGAGATCTGCTCCAACCACAACGTACACACATAAAAACTCCAAATTCTTCACAGATATAACCATTTCCTGATCAGCTGAATGTGCAAGCAGAGTTAATCCCCAGGGCCCTCCCTTCTTTGTTGAGGACACTGCACTCCCTTCCACTGTTGAATTCTTCTCTTCCTCCCATCAGTGATGCCCCAGCCACAGAATGGTTAAATAACTGCAGGTTTGTGCCCAACAATTTGCTTTCAGCTTGCTTTAAAGAGTGCAGATCTGGACAGTCAGTGCCTTCACACTGGCTAAGAAACTCCTGCTCAGAACATTTGTCTTAGGGAGGGTGTGGACACAGACAACTTTACAACCAAGAAACCGTATGCAACGTCCTCGGCTCTGCGCTGAACTTCCAATGTTCAGCCTATTAGAGAAAAACAAAGACTTTCCCTGTGGCTGCCCTCAGTTGTAATGTGCTGTTTGGGAGCCATGGGGGACTCAGTTTTTTTATAACAGGTCTCAAATCCACTTCTGTTTCAGCAGGCAGTGTTTTGCCCCCTGGTTCTGCCACTGAGGCTCCTGCCTAGTTAATTTAGGAGCGACAGCATGTGGGTATCACAGGCCTGTTGGTCTGTTGGCACTTGCAGTGATGGGAGAAGGGATGCAGGCTTTGTTTAAAGAGAGGTCATTTCAAGGGTGTTTATGTTCCAGGAGCAAAGCAAGAGTAGAGCAATAATAAATGTTTCCAAAGGGAGAGTTAAAGTGAGAACTAAAAAGGAGAGTGAGGGAGTCCCAAATGAGCAAGAAAATTGGAAGGACAGGAATGGGAGGAGCAGAAAAGCTGAAGGAAGAAGGACAAATTAAAAATGAACTGTGGGGACCATGCAGAGAGAGGACTGGGCTCTGCAGCTCTGTGGGCAGGATGTCGTGGAGGAGCAGCTCCATCCCCAGCAGCTCTCATTGCCACAACCCACTGAGGGCTGATAGCAAATCCCTGCCCCCAGGTTGAGGAAGGCATGGCTCCTCCAGCAAGGGTTCTCAAAATCAGACCCAAGTTTTTACTGTGGGTGGAGCAGCCCCATCCCATTCTGAATCATCGTGCTGTGGGCTGGCCATTGCATGCATTGTTATGAGGTACCTTCTTTGCTAAAGCCAAGCAGAAAGGCCAGCAAAGCAACAGCAGGGAAGAGGCCGTTACTGAAGTCCTGTGAGAACTGTGAGGAATGATGATAGACTATGGCTCACATCCCTGCTTCGACTGCAGGAGCTGCCACTGCAAAGAGCACAATGTCCAAAGCACTGTGGCCAGGGCAGCTCCGGGAGCTGGCTCTGGAGCACCTCTGGCTGCTGAGAGAGAATTGCAGGGAGCCTTAGAAACCTCCTGTTTTGCTAGTACACTGCAAGCGGAGGGCAAGAGCTAATCAGGACTTGTGCTAATTAAGCTGCCTATTGCTGGGAGAGGATGGGGACGTGGCTGGATGCCAACAGTAATATGGTGGGCGGGACCAGAGGGCTCCGCTGGCTCCCAGGGAAAGGCTGCTTTGGTAACCTGGTACTTACGCTTTCTTTCTTCCCTCTCCTGGGGCTGCTTGTGGAATGACACAGCCCGTGAAGCCCTTCTGGATCCCCACACACCTCCTAGAGATGTGTGGGCAGGAGCCACTGATCCTGCTGGGAGGGCAGAGCTGTGGTGGGTGGCAGCCGCTGGCCTCGTGTCCCCTCTGCTCAGCCCCGCCGTGGGCTGTGACGGCTGGGGCTGGTGCTGCTGGCAGAGCTACAGCCTCGTGTTTTTTGACCTTTTACTCTTCCAGAGATAGAAATGGGATTTGTCTGAGGCTTGGAATAACTTCCTGCGATTGTGCTGGAGAGGGCTAGTCTGGCTTGCTAGATAGCTGTGTCTGTCGGGCTGGCTCAGGAACGGAGAAAGCCTCTGCTCTGTGACTAAGCTGAAGACAGATTTAAAGGAGCCTAAAGACACCAGCTGTGCCTTGGAGAAAAATAAGCTGAGAGCACTGTACATTGTTCCCAGTAGGACAACTGGGCCTGGGCTGCTTCTGGGTTTGGGCATTAGCCATTACTGGAGAACCACAAACAACCCCTAAAGCAAATGGTGTCTGTGTTTTGATAGTGACTCCTCAGATGGTAAGTTATAAATCCCCTCTGGATCAGTGACGTATGTGTGTCTGCATGTGTGGGAAAGTAGGTAATGGTCGGAAAATTGATCCTTTGGGATGATGAGAGCAAGCAATAGTTGTGCAAGCTTCCCCTTCCTCCTCCTCCAGCGCTCCTCTGGCTCTGCTGCCAGCACAGGCAGTGACACAGGCGGGCACTGAGGCTAAGGTGAGGGTTACTCCACTTTTCCTGCATCTTTTGACACTCTTCTGCATCTTTTTTTGTTCCATCTCTAACTGACTTCTGGCAACTTCTATAGGTGACAATGCCAGGTGAGGTGTTTACAGCAGAACTGTTTGCCTGGAGAGGTGGAGGAGCCTCATCACCTTTGCTAGGCTGATGGCCCCAGCACTGGCTGGGGTAGGGGGACATCTGGAGAAAGGCACTGGGCCACTCTGTTGCTGACCATGAAAGAGGCTGATACCTACAGTCTGACAAACCTGTGCATCCCTGGGAATCCAAAAAAGGGCTAGATGCAGACATACTATTGCAATGCTCTTTGACAACCTTCGTCCATGGCCCGTGGATGTCTGTTGCACCAGACAAAATTATTAGAGCCCAAAATGATAGGTTTCGATCTAAGGTGTTTACAATCACAACTAATGCACTGGAAAATGTAATGGCACCTGCAAGAGTTGCTCCCAGGTAAAAAAGAGCCAGCCTGTGCAACTAGGACATCCTCCACCTTAACCCCTAGGTAAAGGTTTTACCTAACTGCTTGGTACTGTAGCTGTGATTACTGTCCTTCCACCTCTGGCACATGGTGCCACTGCTGGTAAAGGCAAGGTAGGACCTCACCTAGAGACCTCCTAGATGGTCTCTTGTAATTCAACAGATCTCTTGGGATCTCCCAAAGAACTAAGAAAATGTATTTCAAACAAAGGCTTTTTAAAGCAAGCTTTCAGTTGTTTCTTGTATTTTACTCATCAGTAGGCAAAATCACTATGCACAAGATGTATGCTGGTGTATTCCTGCATGACTCACCTTACTTAAGGCTGCTTCTGACTCTCCTTACTTAAAATTTGGAGTAGGAATGATCTTGGCCTTTTACTGGCATTCCTTTGAATAACTGCACATACAGCACCTGGTGGGCCAGATCCTTGGCTGAAAATGGTAAATTCTGTAATCTTCTGGCCAACAGCAGTGCCAGCCGGGGATCCCCTGGCATATACCAGGGAATACTCAGGCCACATCCAGTTCAGCACAGCTATAAGTCCCATCTCCTCCTTGGTTGTCTTTCTGCAAGCATTTTGCATCAGCCCTCCCTGCTTGGACAGGACTGGGACAACAGAGGTGAGCTCTCCTCACCTCTGCAGCTGGTGGTTGAATCTGTGCTGTTCCTGATGTCCCATGAGTGTGTTTCATAGCGGGTAAGAAATAAAAGATTTGGCTCTTCCTGCCCAGCAAAAGCAGAGCTGTCCCAAAGCCAAGTCACGTTTCTGTTGCAAACAAGTCCTAACACACAAGTTCAACATGCTTAACACTTCTGTACATGGACACCATACACAGGCTTTCAACCTCAAGGGAATTCAGGGTGTTAGGGGTATGTATCAGCAAATGTGATTTATAATGTCATTGTTTAAGAGTGTAACATCAGGCCTTTGAGCTTCAGCACACAGCAGGCCTCTTAAACAGCAGAAGGAAGCAGTTCTGGACTGCACTGCGGAGCTTCTCCTACTGGTGGGTTTTACCCCTGCTCTCACTTGTTAGCAGGCTCTGAGCTGGTGACTACAGTCACAGCTAGAGTTTTATGTAAGAACAGATATGCAAATATACCTGATACCACTGAAGACCAGGTCATGCTATATATGTAACAGTTCACACTTTGATGAGCACGTGTAAAGTAGGGCAGTGATGAGAGTGTCTGTCTAGGCATAACATAATGCAGTGTGTAGGTGTGAGAGCAGTCTTAGCATACTGAAACCAACAACAAATCCCCCAAATAAACAACACCCAAAAAAGATGCAAAACAGTGCAGCTCAGCTCCCTGCAGGCTTAGGCTCTTTCTCTGCTAGAGCAGAGAAACAACGCCCAGAAGAGAGAGCCTGTTACTCAAACTTGCTTCAGAGTTCAGCTCTTTTTCTTTATGTTTTTGCTCCCCATCACAGAGCATCCCAGGGGTTGTTTATTTTTCCATCCAGACCTCTTGGGCTTCTGACACAAACCCCACACTGCAACACAAA